>NC_133288.1:9244168-10705155 GCF_005239225.2 Populus alba
CTCTTCCACTAGCAGACGCATCTCTGTAGTAAACTGGCACCTGAAGATATAGCCAAAGCCAGAAAAAAAATAAAAAAATAAAAAACTCCACCTCAGACAAGCTCCATATAAAAAAATAGAAGTGCTATATCAAATAAGCCAGTACCTTTTTCAAGGTGATTCTTTCTGGTGCAATGAGAGTGGTTCTTGAAGAAAGAGAGGTAGACTTGGGAGAGGAAGGAAAGGAGACTGCAGCAGTTACTGCAGCTGCCATGGTTGTGATGATGATGAGGCTAAAGAAAGAAGAGGTAAAAAGAAGAAGAGAAAAGAGGGCGAAGTTTTATTAGTGACAGAAGAGTGTAAGTAGTACTGATCTTCTTGTTTTCTAGGCTGGTAATGGATTATGGGATGAATGGATGATATTTGGAAGCAAATGCAGTGGTTGAAGTGAGGATAAGTGTTCCGTGTAATGAATGACTCTCATTCCCTCCAACGATCCTTTGTACTCTTCCTGCATGCCACTTGTCCTGTTTTGACCTTTTGATTTACAACACCACCGGAAAATGTTTCTGTGCCCATGGAGGGCCCAAGATGTGTAGGCCTTGAGGCCTCCCAACAAAGTGAAAATAAATGGATTCTGTTGCTGATGGGCTTACCACAACTTTCAGATGTGAGCCCATAGAAGGGTTCAAGATGTGAAGGCCTGCGGTGGTTTGGAAAGGGAGAAATTCACTGTGTCTATGGACCATGGAGTGCAATGGTACTCTGATAGCTAACAGCTGCTTGGCTTAGTGGCAGCAATTTTCTATCTTCTCATTTGATTCTTGCGTTTGATCACTGATGATGTGGTCTCCTTTGAGGAGGAGATGTCATAAGTTTCAGACTCGACTCTATGGGTATTGTAGAGATTTCGTTAAATACGTTATGTGAGGGCATTGGAGATGTATAATTTGTTCTGTTAGCAAAACTGTTTTTCATTATCTCAATACATGTTAAATGGATATTGAATCATGAATATATCCACTAAAGATTCAAAACTTGCAAATAGGTTTATCTTTACTGTTTGAGGAGTTTTAATCTCTTAGTAATCCTTTAAATAAATATGCATATCCATATCCTGAAAGAATATGAGTTTATGGCTTTAGACGAAACTAAAAAAAGAAGCAGAGTGGCTTTCTAATTTTTTTTTTTTTATTAATCAGGTCATATCAGATCAACCCCCACACAATTAATTTTTTGTACTAGAAAACACGTTAGTATTATTAGAATATTATTTTTTTAACGTTTAAAAAAATTAAGTTTACTCACAATATAGCGAGCCAATGATCTAGTCATTAACTACTTTGTCTTGCCAAATCAATTTGGATAAATATGTTGACTCTTGTGTTATAATATTTAAGGCACATTGAATTAAATTAAAATTTAAAAATAAATTTAAAAGGTTGGGTGATTTTATTGTGCATCCCTCTTACAAAATATTATTCACTAGAACAGTACTTTGTACTTTTTTTAGTCCTTTAATTTTTTTTTTTCAATTGCTTCCTTTTAAAATTGATTATAGAGGAATTTTAGACTCTTAATTTATTTTGAATAGCTTTCTATAAATCTCTTGAGGGGTCAAAAGGATGTTTTGGAGTTGAATTAATGTTTGATTTAGTAATGTGGAGTTTGTGTTTTTTTGTTAAAAATTTGAATATTTGAGTATCAAATTCAATAATAAAACAAATATATAGCCCTTTTTCTAGCTACTATGTTCTCAACACCTCTTCTAGAAACATTGTGATATAATTTTTTTAAAAAGATATTATTTAGTTATTATTTTGTTAAATATCATTCAATCAATGTTTTGTAGTGATATTATAACAGACTTCTTAAAACAACATAGGCACAAGTTCTTTCTGTATGCAACTAGCCATGATTATATTATTTTTTAATTTTATTAAATTGCTTTTTTCAAACACAACTATTTGTGCTATTATATAATTAAATAACGAATTATTTCAAAAAATGATGTTCGATTAAATTTGAATTTTTTTAATGTTTATTAATGTATATGATTATCTATCTAATGTCCGTATCAAATCTTAAATTTATAATTAATAATTTTTCTTTATGCTAAGAATATATTTGTGATGTTAGCATATTATTTTCTAGCCATTGAAAACAAAAAAAAAAAACCCTTTTATTCCAAGTTGCAGCGTCCTGTGGATTAGCTCAACCAGTCCTTTTCTAACATCTTTGTTGTGCCCAAGTTGATTAAAAAATGTGAGATTTGGTCTTGTTCATGACAAGTTCCAATGCAAAAACTACCTGTCAAGCATTTATAACACGAATACGGGAAATTGGGAATATTTATGGTATGCTGTCAGCAGATTGGTTGAACTGTCCTTTTCTTTATATTTTTGAAAAGTTTTGAATTTTTTTTTAATCATTTTAATATATTTTTTAAAAAAAACTTTTAAAAATAATATTTATCATAATAAAAAAAAACATGCTCATATTTGTTTTTATATTTTTATTGAAACTTCGTGTCATGCTCGATTGGTGGTAACCTAGACCAGAGGCAGAAGTACTGGATACCCAGAAACAATGTGGCCCCTGTAAAGGATTTTTATCACTAGCCGTCTCGATACATTTTAAGGTTTTCTTAAATAACATGAAAAATATAATAAGACAAGGAGTTCAGATTGAGGTGAATAATTTATTGAAGAAAATCTAGCCCAGAACATAGTGACAAGTGAATGAATTTATTGGGAGATAAAGGCAAAAGACGAATATATTGGTTCCTGAATATACATGCATCCAATGAAAATAGTAAATCTAAAATAATATTTGGGAGTTTTTAAGATCTTGTTAAATAAATTCTAGAGTTGTTTTTAGAGATTTATTATCTGAAAATCTGATATTATGCAGTTTTAAATAATTTTTTAAAGGCTGAGTTGTCGCAAACTATAAGTCATCAAATTATTTGACTTCCAACAATAATGCACACGAATCATCAATGAAAAATCTCCTAAAATTCCTATTTAGAAATAGAGGAATTGATATGCCTAGAGTGTTAGCTCTTTATTTTGTGACTTACGTAGTTTTTTTTGTCTAACAGACAACTATTTTAAAAAATAAGATGCATATTTTTATATTTATAGAAAATTCTAAAAACTCTATAAATGGAAAAATATATTTATTTGCCCCTTAAATAATATTCATATATTATTTAAGGATAATTTTAAAAATTTAATCAATCAAGTCTCTACTTGATTATTCCAGGACTAGAATTATAATCCTTGAATTAAACACATTCTAGTGCTTAATTTTTAAAATTATTTTCAATCAAGTCACACTTAATTAATTATCTCAGTTTAATTTCTAACTATTGGTTCTTAATGTGTGTGACCCATTAGGTTTTTAATATGTTGGTCTAAATATAAATTATAATTCTAAATAAATAGAATTAAATAAATTAAACAATTTAATTTATTATCAATTTAATAATTGATTAATTTATATTTAAAGATCAAGTGCACTGTCTAACAACATGTCATGATTCCCCAAATATTATGAAAGTTATAAATAGTTTGACTTAATCTTTTAGTGACCAGTTTCTTGATGTAATTATTATCTCTTCATCAATAATGTTTTAATTTAGATATTTTAGCATGAAGTTTACATGTCATGTCAACTCATATTTGTTCGTAACATTATAGTCATTGATCATTTGAATATGATTTAAAACTCTTTTCAAATCTCATTCCACCTTACGCAAGGATTTAATAATCAATAGTATTTGAAAACATGTTGAACATTTTTTCCAATTCATTTATAGTGATAAATAATCTCTTGATCACTCAAATACCTATATATAGTTGTCTACTCATTTGTTATATTTACCATAATGTGTAACAAGATCAAAACATAACATTCCCTATATCAGATAACTTGGTGATTTCAAGTCTAAAGATCACTTATATAGAGTTTTTATACAAGTCAGTTCAATGTACATGTCTTATGACAATCACCCACATATTAGTTATAGGTATTTCCTATACCTCGGCTTATAAAAACAACCGTTACCTTTCATACAAAAAAAGAACATAATATGTATCAGTTTGTATAGCTCTATTGAATGTCCAGCTTTTAAAAGAGCATCGATCAAGAATATTTTAGAAATAATACTTTGATGCAATAATATTCCATATATATATATATATATATATATATATCACATGTAACCAACTGACTTAAGGTAAGTTAAACTAAGAGAAATTAACTGTAATTATCATGGTAATTTGGTGGAAATGAGTAGCAGAGTGAACTAGTTCATTTCTCAACTGGGTTTCAAGAATTAAATGCTAATGTCACATTACTTTTCTCATACGTTGAACAATAAACAGCCTGTAAAAATAGAAAATCAGTTGAGCAATCACATGACAGAAGCAGATATCTGTGTATAATTTATATAGTAGCTTGTTTGAAATTGTCCAAGCCACGAGGTTGAATAATTCTTCTAAGTAGGACAAAAACCAGAGTAAAAATCTCAGGTCAATAAAACCACACCGAGTTCACTTTCTGATCAATTTCTTAAGTCATTTCCCCGCCTTCTACTCGTATCCTAACCATTTTAGACATGTTTTCCCCACCCTGTCTCCTTTTATGGCAATTCCAACTAAGCTGCTTTATCACCAGCATGCCAATAATTCCATCAATCATCAATTTTTTTTTTTTTATTTTTTAAGAAAATGAACAAATTTGCTGCAAACAGCAGAACGGAATGTGGCCGGTCATTATAGAGAAGAGAATCATAACAAGGCCGAATCCCAAGAACAGGATCGACTGCCAGCGAGAATGCGCACACAACAACTATGCTTAGGCAGCAGTGAATTATCTGAAGCGTTTCAATAATAAAACCAAAACAATGGTGGAAACGCGAATAGACAGTGAAGAACCACGATAACATAAATTCATCTGGGATCTGCTGGCCTTGAGATTAACCATGAACATGAATATAAATATTGAATAATGGGTGTTAACAAATGAAGATAACACATAATAAAGCAATAGCAGCTTTGTAAAAGAACGAGATGCAGCTACCATTTATGTACACTCCATTGCAAAGATAGAACATAAATAAGAGAAAAATCAATGCAGCAACAAACTACGTTAAACATTAATATGAATCAATGGAATCCCCTTGAACCTCTGGATTGATAAAGCTCCAATCTACTTTTAGCCTCTGGCAACAATGCTTCCAATTTTTCGTCTTGAACCATGTGAGATTGCTTGGATGACCATTCTAGGACATTGAGCACCTCTGCCCGAGCAAGCTCCTCGCTATCCGGGACATGAAGTGCAATATAGCATAGGAGAGGCAATGCTGAGAGCTGAACAATTTGTTCATTAAAGTAAACAAGCTGGATTAAGTGCTTCGCCCCTCCAGCACTTATAATGGCCTTGCAGTGGTCGAGGTGGAGGTAGTTTTCTTTGCAGGCAAACTTTGTCAGGGCAATTGCAGCCTCCATAGAGATCTCTGCTTCTCTCTCGTCAAGAAGTCTAACCAATGGGCAGATCATCCTTGTCTCTGTTGCTCGAAATGTCCTTGCCAAATTCCCAATAGCTCTGATGCAAGGAATGAGGAGTACAGAGTCAGCTTTTTCAATAACCTTCAACATTTGATCAATAACAGCTTTGCAAGCCGGTGAATTAGGCTTGAACGCTGATCTTCTCAAATCAGCATCTTTCTCTGCAACCGCTGTGATTTCCATCAAAGCCATGGCACAATTGTATTGAACATCTTCACGTCCCTTCTCTAATAACACCGCAAAACACAAGAGCGCTCTAGATTCAGTTATGCTGCGGCAAATTGGAGAGTTTCCCTTGGCAAGATGCCAAAGTGCACTCGCTGCCATTGCCTTCATATTGGCCTTCGTGGCAGGATCTTCAAGCTCCCTCCCCTTAACACTAACCCCGGAAATTGAATGATTATGCTGATGATGGGGCTGATAATTTTGCTTCAAATTGTTGCTACCATTACTCTTGGCAAAGTTTACATTAGCACCATTAGAATTGGCCCCTGGCTTTTGTAGAGGCCGCTTCATCGCAGCATTCATTGCCATAGTATTGGTGACCACAGTATGCAATTGATTCGGGCTCTTATCCTGCGTCGGATAAGGAATTCGACTTTGATCCTCATCAACTACTTGCTTATTTACATCATGAGTAACATTCGAATTATTGCTAGCAATAACAAGAGCATGGATTGAAGTAGCCTTACTAACTATAGCATACTTACTATGCTCTTGAACCGTCTCGAACGCAATATGACCCACCAGCAACCGGATTATATTATGCTGAGCAAAAAGATCTTGACATTTAGGATAATTAGCAGCAAACTCCGACACAGCCCAAGCGACAACAACCTGGACCTTCATAGGACCTTCTTTGAGTATTTTCGCAAACACTGAACAAACACCAACAACAATCATATGCTCCACGCTTTCCGGGTCACGACCCAACAACCCAATTGCTCTTGCAGCATTCTCTTGACCTTCCAACTTCCCTTCTTTCACCAACTTTAACAAAGGAGGAACTCCACCCTCTTCGATAATCAACTTCCCATACCGATCGTTGTCTCTAGCAAGCGAAACAAGGGAAGCAGCAGCATCAGATCTATCGTCAACAGACCCAGTATAAAGAATTGCAATCTGCTCCCATATCAAACACAAAATTGGCTCATTTGCAGCAATAGGAGGGAGCCCCAAGTACTCATCATCACGATCATCAGCTGATGCAGACACACGCAACAGCCAAGACACATCTCCAATAGAATTCTCCAACTGAGAGCCCATTTTCCGAAAAGCAGCCGCAGGAATGATGGTAAAAACACGTTTCATCAGTCCATTCGCTCGGCATTTGATAACGAGAATCAAGGCCTTGTCAAGAACTTGTACAGTATCCTCTATGATTCTGCGTGCGGGGCGCTCATAGAGATCAGAACTAGCTCTTGCTGCTTGACGAAGAAGGGTTGCTAATTTTTCAGTCTTGGATTTGAGTTCTCCACATTCTTGCTTAAAAGAACTAGCCTCGTCAGCGACTTTGATCACTTGGTCAGCTAACTGGATTGGTTTTGCCAAGATTTGCTTCACTAAGTCCGCCATGGGCACGGCGGACTAATAAAACAAACACAAATCTGAACCTATCAAGAAAACTGCGAAAAACTACGGAAGACTCCCTAGTACAAATCTAATCTCCCCAACAGACAAATAAAGAGAGACACAACACCCCCACACAATCTTTGATCAAATCAAGAAAGCTAAAGCAATCTTGAAGTGAAAAAAACGAAAAGAAAAGGAAGGAAAGCAAGAGAAACACCCCCACAAACACAAAATATTTGTTGAACTAGATCAAGGAAGAGAGAGAGAAGGAGAGGAGTATGATTGGCTTGATTGAAGGAGATGATAGAGGGAAAGACAGGTTTGTGAGCTGTAGAATTGAGGAAGAGAGTCCAGACTTGTTTAATGGTGGACGGGTTTTACAAGGTCAAACGCGTTTTTCCTTTCTCGCCCTCTTCTTCCTTTTATACAAACGACACCACCCCCCAGCCATCCATGGTAATGTTTATTTTTATTTTTTAAAAATATTTTTCCAAACAATTAAATTTTTTTATTTTTTATATGCTTTAAATTAATATATTTTTAATTTTTTTAAATTATTTTAATGTGTTAATATAAAAAAAATATTATTTTAATTTATTCCCAAGTAAAAAAACTTTAAAAAATAAATCATAACTACATTTTTAAACCACTTTAGAACATGTTTGAGAACGTGGTGCAAGCCGCGTTCACATCAATTTTAAAAATGTTTTTTTTTTATTAAAATTGAGTGTGGTTTGTACTTTTTGGATCGTTTTGATGTGCTGATATCAAAATAATTTTTTAAAAATAAAAAAACATCATTAGCATGCATTTTGGTACGAAAAATTATTTAAAAAAGCAACCGCTACCACACTGCCAAACACGCTCTTATTTGTCTTTTTTCTTTTTTTTTTCTTTTTAAATGAAACACAATAGTTGGTATTTTGAAAAGGAAATTTATCTTAACATATTGAGGATATACATTTTGATAGGTAAATAGTTTTGGATTTTTTCGGAAAAATATTGAAGTCATCATCTAGGAAATCAATCCTAATTCACCTGGTGATTGAAGAGGTTTGACTTCTTGAGTTTTTATCTTTATATCAATACTTGGAAAAATAACGTGAGATGTTTTTTTTTTTAGAAAAAAATACTTAGTAAGTTAATTTAAATATAATGCTCTTCTTTGAAAAAAAAACAATCAATTTTAATATACAAAAATCATCCAAATAGCTCAAATTTTTAAAATAACAAAATTATTTGAGAGAAATTACTATGTATACTTGGATTCATATTCCTCTTTCGTACAAAAAAAAATAAACACATAGGCAGAGTCCCCAAACAAAAAAATAAACCATAGCCTCTAAAATTTTAGTAGTTTAACTAGATTATTTACCTTTGCTCTGTTGTGATGAGTCAGATAAAAAAAATTTATCATAAAAAAATATTTAATCATTGTTAGTGTATTTCAGTAGAGAAAATTTAAACCACGTGAATTCAACATAATTTAAACTTGGTAGTTAAAGACAACTTTAATAAGCAATAAAATATAGTTTAACTAAAACAATTCAAAGATAATTTTTTTTAAGATGATATTTTTTTAAAAACAAATATAATGGATCAATTAGAGTTAACATGTCAATTTGTAATTGGGATCATGAGACCATGCTAATCTTATATAAATCAAATTATAAAACTCAATTCTCAATCAACTGAATGTTAAAAGATAAAATAAAATAAATAAACCCTAGTTTACATGTCAAACTAACAACCTACATCATGATACCAGATAACCCTATATAAAATAAATCAAAATAAATTTTAAAGACTAATTCTCAATTAACCAAATGTTGAATGATGAAACTAAGAAGAAATTAATTAAAAAAATAAACAAAAAAGACTCGAGTTAACTAAGATTAATCCGTCAAACACATAACCCGGGTTATGAAATTAAGATAACCTAATAGAAAGTAAATAAAAAAAATAACCCAAGTCAATCTAGGTTAAAATACCAAACTCGCGACTTGAGTCATGAAATTGGAATAACTCTATAGAAAATAAATTGAAACAAATCATGAAACTCAAATACCAAAAAAAATCATAAAGCTTAATTCATAATAAACTCAATGTTGAATGATGATATTGGAAAAAAAATGCTAGTTAAAAAAAAACTCTAGTCAACTAGGTTAACTCGTCAGACCCACAACACAAGTTGGGAAACTGAGATAATAATATAGAAAAGCAAACACAATAAATCATAAAAACCCAATCTTTAGTAAATTAAATGTTAAATGATGAAAATAAAAAAAAATTCTATTACAATGAATAATATTTTTGTGGGGTGGTGCAAAGTAAAAGCACCACCTCTTTTAGTTTTTTATTAATTTTTATTTTATCAAATAATTATCTATGTCAATAAAAGGTAAAAGAACCCATAAATAAAAACAAATTAAATCAAACTATGAAGCTCAACTATAAAATAATTTAAAGTTGAATGATGAAACTAAAAAATAAATAAATAAAAAAAGATCTGGGTCAACCTGTATTAACCTGTTAACCCTGCGATTATGAGTACATGATTAAGATAACCCTATAGAAAGGAAAGGGAAAAAAAAGAGAGAGAACGAAGACCAATACAAAAAAAAAAAATTAAAGGATGAAATTAAAAATAATTTGAAAAAATAACCTAAAAAAACAATGTCAACTCATGTTAACCTTTGAAACTTGTGACCTTGATCATAAGCTAGAGACTTATTGTGTATAAGGAAAACCCGAACAAACAACGAAGAAAAACTCTCAATAAAAAAATGTTGAGGTATGAAACTCTTAAAATAATTCTAAAAAAATAACCAACAGAAAAAAAATAAAGATCGAGTCAACCTATGAGAATATGATTGGGATAACTCAATAGAAAGTAAAGTGAGAAAAAAAGCACAGATCAACTCTTAAAATAATAAATATTGAATGATGAAATTAAAAATATATATTAAAAAAGGACATTAAACAAACCAAAGCCAATTAGTTTTATCCTTTGAAACTCGTGATTGTGGTCATGAAGCTGAGACTGAACACATAGAAGACAAATCCAAAAAAATAACAAAACAAAATTCTTCATAAAAAATATTGAGGCATGAAATTGAAAAAAAAATTAATTTAAACAAAAATAAAAAAATCCAAATCAACCCGGGTTAACTCATCGACCTCGTGACCATAGACATAAAATTTGGATAATCTTATAGAAAAAAAAACACAAAGATCAATTCCAAAAAAAAATCAAATGTTAAATGATGAAATTGAAAAAAAAATAATTTTATAAAAAGACCTAAAAAAAATCAAATTCAAACCGTATTAACCTTCAAAACCTGTGGCCTAATAACAAAATGTCAAGGGATAAAATTTTAAAACATATAATAAAATAAATATCCAAAACAAAATAAATATCAATAAATATAATGAGGTCAAATTTAATATAAAAAAATTGAAATTAAATAATGAAGAATGAAATTGAAACATAATTTAACTAGTGAAAGGATATAAAAGATTACAATTGCTTTTTATTTTAGTCCTGTGAGCCACTCCTATTTTTTCTATTTTTTTCTTTTGCATGGAAATAATAAAAAAAAACCTCATGCACCATGTTAAAGGTATAGTTAAATGAAAAAAGTTTTTTGTTAAAAAAGTAAATTGTTTAATTTGGAGAAGGTGCATGATCTAGATCACCAATATGCCTGGTTTGTTCGAGGCTAAAAAATAAATAATTTTAATTTTAATTTGTTAGAAATCGAGTTTCTTAATTTATTTCAGTTATAGAAATAATTTTTGATATATATTAATTAGATGTATGTATATTCTTTTGTTTAAATTTTTTTATGTTAAAAAAGGTATGAGACACTGTCATATTCAATTTTTTGGTTGGATTCTTTTTTATGTGACCAATGGCGAATTGCTGGTCAAATAGTTAGCTTTTTTAATTTCTTTGTAGAAGCTCATCATTGCAAGAATAAATACCTACAATCATATTAGATTTTTACTGGTTTACAAGGACTCAAAACACTGCAACTCGAATAAAAACAAATTGTTGGATATTATTATTAAACCTAGCTAACAATTTAAATAGCCCGAACTTTCTAGAGCTAGGCATTATTAGACCGCGGGCTCAGTCAGCCCGCACACCCAATAAGGCTTGTTCTTCCTTTTCCTATCCTGTTCAAATATTTTTTTTTTTTTTGAATTCGAAGAAACCCACCTCTTGAAAAGCGTATCTTTATGGGTCCAGATGAATGAGTAAAACCCCGACTGTTCCAGGCTCTTACAAGAGATGCACGTCCTGACTCGAACTCAAGACCTGCTGTGAAGATTTCAAATCCTTTACTACCACGCTACGCTCCTTGGTACCCTGTTCAAATATTGAAATAATTGAAAGAATCAATTTTAGCTATTTAAACATTATTTTGGAGAAAGACCCTTTCCTTTCACTTTTTGAGAACATGATAGCAGGCATAAAATACGTGGGCTTGTCAAAGGAGCTGGCTCGTGCCCTTTTCTTTTTTGTTTTTTTCCCACCTAGAAAAGCTTGGCAATCCCTAAAGAATAAAAAAGAATGGGTCCTATTCTCAGTTCGATTCTTATGTTTTTTGTTAATTTATTTCTTTCGGAGAGAGGACTCGAAGATATGAGTTGGCAACTTCATGGTCTGCTGCTGCTTTGTGCTTCTCACGAACCTACACTGATTTTCCACAATTCTGTGCGTAGGAGACAGTTTCTTTCTTTCTTTCTTTATATATATATATATATATATATATATATGAAGGGGAAAAAACCCATTAATCATCTTGACGTAGTTGTGTATTTGTGCATAAATATGTATAGAAATCGAGCTCTACAAGTGATCTGTATTATATAAGAAGGAAACATCGTAATCGAAGAGCTGTGCTTCTATTACTCGAAGGGGGCATACGAAATTTGATAATTATTCTTCGCCAAACATTACCTGCACTAAAAACAACACTTCTACCTCGCTGAGAAATTTCCTCAAGAAAAATCAGGAATTTCGACAAACCATGCATGGTACTTGAAGGTTACCATTTAAGTAAATACTTATCTTAATACATAAACAGATCATATATAAAAGTTAATGTTTTGCAAATGCCTATCGAATGAAAAAGATCGAACAATTTATCACAAGCGAGATATTTTTAGGCGTCATATTTAAGCTTTAATCGTCTTATTTTTTATATATATGTGCTTAGCAAATCTTCTTCTTGTTAAAAAGGACAACGATATTTTTTAGTTTCATAGTTAAGGCAAGGAATGCATGTATTTTTACTGTAGATTAGCATTCCAAGGAAAGTCATTACTCTTCTACAAAATCCTCACCCAACAGAATCAGCTCCTCCAAGTTTAATTTGAATGTTTAATCATGTACAGCTCGCAATTCATAGCTTGTAGTCGGTTATAGAATATCAAAACTTCAGGCTTAACTCAAGCCTTTCAATCTTGTATTTATACCTGCTAATGTAAATGGAAAAGTACGTGGAGTCATTATGTTTTTATTTGCTTCTTATTTTTCTCTTTATGGTATCAAAGCATTGATAATCAAGATATCATGAGTTTGAATCTCAGTATCCTCATTTATTTGATAAAAATTAAGCATATAGTAATGTGGGTCTATGCAAGTTTCAAGCTCAAAGGGCTTTCACTTGAGGGGTGTGTTAGAGAATAATATAAATCATTTCTTGGGACCTCACCTAATAACTTAAGTTTTTGGGCTGAGATGGTTCTTTGACATTGTATCAGGAAATGCCTCTATATTTGTAGCTAACATCATCAACAACCTCAGTCACACCTTCTCTATCAAAGACATGAGACATCTTCATTTTTTTCTTGGCATTGAAGTTATTCCTACAACTAAGGGCCTCTTCCTTTCACAGCACAAGTACATACGAGATTTACTCTCTAAAACTTACATAGATATGGCCAAAGAAATTCACACTCCAATTTCAACTAGCACTCCACTCGTTTTAACAGATGGTTCAGCCCCTGCCGACAATACAGAGTATAGAAGAGTTATTGGGGCACTGCAAAATCTTGGACTGACTAGACTTGACATTGCCTTTGCAGTGAATCGGCTTTCCCAATTCATGTACAAACCAACAGCTTGTCATTGGACTGTAGTAAAACGAATCCTTAGGTATTTCAAGCAAACAATGTTCCATGGGATTCTTATTCAATAGAACAACCCCTTCACCTTACAGATTTTTGTTGATGCGGACTGGGCTGCCAACACTAATACAAGGGTCTCAACAACTGCATTTATCACCTTTCTAGGCACCAATCCAATTTCTTGGTCTGCATGCAAATGAAGAGTTGTATCCCGTTTCTCTATAGAAGCTGAATTTCATGCATTGGCTGCGACCACTTCTGAAATAGTGTGACTTCACTCCTTAATCATAGAACTTGGTTTGCATCTACAATCCCTAAGTTTTTTGTGATAATATTGGTGCAACTCACTTCAGCTTAAATCCAGTACAACACACTCGCATGAAACATATCAAAATCAACCTCCTTTTTGTTCGTGATCTTGTCCAGAAGGTCACATTACTCTCAATCATGTTCACACTTTAGATTAGCTTGCAGACTTACTCACGAAGCCTTTTCCACGCCACCGTTTTCAAACCTTAAAATCCAAGATTGGTGTTATTGATGGTACCTCTATCTTGCAGGGGCATATAAGAAAAGTCATTACTCTTCCACAAAATCCTCATCCAACATAATCAGCTCCTCCAAGTTTAATTCGAATGTTTGAATCATGTACAAATCACAATTCATAGCTTATAGTCGGTTATAGAATAGCAGAATTTCATGCTTAACTTAAGCCTTTCAATCTTGTATTTATACTTGCTAATGTAAATGGAAAAGTGTGTGGAGTCATTACATTTTTATCTACTTCTTATTTTTCTCTTTAAGCATGGGAGGGGGCGGATGTTGATTGTAATAAAGGTTTTTTTTTCTGTCCTCTATTTTTTTCTACTTCGATTATGACTGTAAATTAGGTTTAATAATTTATTTTAATTTATTTTTTTATTAAGTTATTATGGTGTTAGAAAAACATAAATCGAAGAACCTTTTTATAAACATTGTTTATGGGATTTTTTAAAATAATTTTTGCCTCCAAAGTTTTCGTAAATTTTATTTTTGATCTCTCTAGTTCTGCACTTTTATATTTTGGCCAAAAACTTTATTTTGTTCATGTCTTCATCTTGAGTTAGATTGAGAAAGTCATTGAAAAATAGTTTTGCTTGAGTGATGCTTTCATTGATCTACACTACTTATCTCCTTTTGCATGTGGTGGGTTTAAGAGTATACCTCCCTTTTTTCGCCATTTTTCATATAGTCTAGATTTGGATTCATGTATATGGATCACGTTTAAGTATAAAAATAAGAGAGAGAGAAACACTATTATTCGATGATGATGTTTGATATTGTAATAACAATAGTTTGGAAAGTATTTTTCACATAAAGATATATTAAAATAATTTTAAACCTAAAATTAGACTTTCCACGAGCCGCGATCTTGGGTTTGTGTTTGTAATATAGGCTTTGTATCTAGGTCTAGTTGTTGGGCTTGATTGGTGGATAGAAGTTTCACCTGAAAAGACAAGCCCCTCATAAAATAAGATACTCTCTTATGCTTAAATTAATAAATGTATGAGAGAAACATATATGTAAGAGTGAATTATCGTAAAATGAAAAATGATGAATTTGAAAACCTTTATACTTACATGGTGATCTAAAATATGTATAAACTTTAATTATAACAGCTCATCTTTGGACGCGATGAGTTGCATGACAATTGATTAATGAAAATATTAGTGTTTATCATTGCTTATAGTGTCTATTTCTCTATTAGTGGAGAGGATAATGATTGTTAATGACATGTTGAAAGAAAATAACCATTGATAAAAAAGAAAGCACTTGGTTATTGTGCTCGCTTCCACTGCAACCATTAGCTAAAAATACAGTGTGAACATTGCATAAAGAGTGTACTTGCAGAATTTTTTATGCTTTAACAATATTAATATTTCTCATTTCATTAAAAAAAACAATTTACTTTCTCTTCTGTAAGATTCTTTAACAAGGCAAAACAAGAGATTAATTAGACACAGATGTTTGTTAGGACTTGAAATGACAATATTGCACTCTCTGCTTGACCTCGTATGACGAACAGCATTCTATGTATCGAGGATGGGAGAGTCCATCAATCTACATATAGCTACCACGTGATTCATATCTTGCTAATAATTGTCCTTCGTTAAGCTCAAATCAGTTGCTTTACCACAGAAGGGCTAGCGACAACGAAGGGAGAAAATGAGAGAGAGTTGATAAACATGATCTTGGGATCGAAGCCACTGTAGCAGAGCATTTTTGCTCAAATATTGCTGTGTTGGTATCTAGTGGCCTTATCGCAAAATCAGTTGCTTTACCACAGAAGGGCTAGCGACAACGAGAGGGAGAAATGAGAGAAAGAGTGATAAACATGCATCTTGGGACCGGAAGCCGCTGTAAGCACGCATTTTGCTCAAATAATTGCTGTGTTCATGTGCGCAAAGACATGGATGAACAAAAAACGATAAGGCCATTAGATACCGTGCTCTATGGCAATCTTTCTTATTACTTTCTCTCTCTGTATGTCCTTTTTTTTTAAATGGAACACAATGATTAGCTCCATCATGTTTATCCCATATGTAGATATCAATATGCAGCAAAAGAGATGAGCCAAAGATTCCCCACCAATCTTATAATTTTAGGAACTAATTAAATTATATATACAAGGAATCAGGATATATCTTTAACATCCACATCGCAAAAAAGAAAAGAAAAGAAAGAAAAAATATATATACTACAATCAACATTAATAAAGCTGGGAATCTCTCAACTCTGACTCAAACGAACCACTTACATCTTCACAAATTACAAAAAAAATGTTTATTGTCATTTATTATCAGAAACTAGGAAAAATAGGGACATACATCAAATATATCACAGCCTGGCCTGAAAAACTACTGTATTTAGCTTTAAAATACCAGTCCATAAACCCATGCAAGCTATAAACAGTGTCATACAGTTGGGACATCAGATGGTAATACCAGTGAACGACCCCACCGTATTCTGATAAAGGGACTGTATTTTTGCTCATTGTTGATTTTCTTAATCTTGTAATTCTATTGAAACGTGTTTCTTATTAAAGTAAATACTTCAGATTGAGACCTGGTAGCTCGTCTGGCATGGATGAGAAGATCTATGTTTTGATGATTCACGATCGTATGTTGTTATGATATACCACACGCATTAAGGCAACATATTAAGCTCGTAGACCCCAGTTTTATCGAGTGAAGGAGGCATTATGTTGATTTAGTCATGTATCCGTACTCAATTTTGGATGTATTCTCAGTACGTATGTGTATTACCTCCGAAAGCACCCTAGATCGTTGGACTCAAATTCTAGCGATGGTGGAATCATGTCACTATCTGCTTGAATTTAGAAGAAAAAGAGAAAAATTGATGAAGGAGCGATTTTGGCAGCAGTCGCTTTCTATGCGACTCATGAAAACTGGGTTTACATAAGCATACTATAGCTGAACAGGAAACCTTCTTCTCTGAAAAAAGGGAGATGTTAATGTCAATTAAGCTATATGCTAAAATGATTCTGCGTATCATCGGCTCTCTAGACAATGGCCAACTGGCAGAGAACTTTAAGGAATCAACCAATCAACAGCGAACTTAATTTATATTAGTATTGACATAGTAATGCACGTATTCGCTATGACAAATTCATCATTTAGCTATTTCATCCAGTCCTCTTTTTGTAAATAAACATGGATGTGTCCTCTCTCTGGGTTGTAATGTGGGCAAACATTACATCATCCAATCCTGTTTGTTTTTTCCTGGCAAACAAGCTTATTGGTTACACTCATCTAATCTGAGCAGCGTTCCCGTGAAGCTACGTACGTCTGTCTAACAGCTTGGCTTAGTGGCTAGATTTCCATCATGTAATTAAGACATTAGTTGCCGAATATATTATACTTTATACCTCGACTTAGAACTCTACAACATAGAAAAGGCTCACGACGTTCATATATAACATCCAAACTTTTGGAATGCATTGATCCAAATTAATCAATCAGATCAGCTAACTTTTAGTTTGGTTACTGATAATGTTCAATTTTAAGGCCCACAAAGTCATCCATCCCTCACCAAAAGAGCATCACCTCGGATAGCACTGGAAATTTCATCTGGTTCCAGACGGCTTTCGGATTCACAGTGGGGGCTTCGGGCTAAACTTTTTCTGGCTATGCATTGCAGGACCTGTATACAGTACACCTGTGCTTTGCTCGACGACTGAAAGACTTGAGTCTCACGTGAACTCGGGTGGTCCTTAAATTTCCTTGTCTTGAGATAACATGTTTGAAACGTGCTTAAACTCTCACGGGTTTTATGTGTGATAATTGTGTTTTACCCATAGTAGTTGCTGTGTTCTTCGAATTTTGTTGATTGGAGGGTTTTCTTCTTTCTTTTTAATTAAATTCTTCTATTCTTTTTTTATTTGTAAGAAATCTTTTATTATAAACTATAAAGATAATGCTTCAAGCATTGGAATGCTATTGTAGGTGTCTTCATTACGCAATAAATTTGTAGCAAGAGAAAAGAACGAATATACACATAAAAGCTATTCCTAGAATCCAAAAGTGTATCCTTTAAGGAGCTAGAATTACCGAGAATCAATTATCTTGTTAATCATAATTAGGAGAAGCGGATTCTCCTCAAAGTTAACATGGTTGAAATGGGGAAAAACACAACTTGCCACCATCCAATAGAAACTGTAATTTCGCCATTCCTTTTAGTAAAAACATTGGCTAAATTAAGATGATGACCCATCAGCTTACCCAATTCCCGAAGACAAAACAATGATGTGATGAATGTCAATTTGTTTGCGAGCGTCTTGTTATCGCGAACAATTGCGAAAGGAGAGAGGCAATGTGATATGAAGCTCACGAAGAAAGCTGAACAGTTATCCAGTAAAAGTTCAGGAGCGAATAGAGGCTAGAGCACAGTTTTTTTGCTTCAGCGAGCATTTTGATTTGCTTTTTTGAACACCAGGAGAACGAGACTGTCGATCAAAAAAACAACACAGCCTATTATAGAACACCGGGAAAAGGCATTCGGCCCCAATCTGCATCAGAATTAACACTGTAAGATATTGTAAAAAGACGACGCTTCAATGATAAAGTGATTAGTAGTAAGAGCATGCATTTATTCACATATATATAAGAATTAACACTGTAAGATAAATAAGCCAAAGGTAAGTGTGTCAAATATTGCAAAAACTCAGAAGGAAATAATGAGATCCCACTAAGAAAAGGAAATAGGCTTGCAATCCACCACTGTCTGCCTAAAGTCAATAGATCAGAGCATATGTTCTTGCTTGACTAAAAAAAATTACCTTTCATTGCGAGTGATTCTCAATTCCTAAAAAGTGGGGTAAATTAACCAAAATTCCTTTCTTAGAAGATTCTCAAGCCATTCGCAGCAAGAGAATTATCTAGGGGAAGTCATTATTTTTTGTTTAAGCGAGGTTTGATACCAATATAAGATAAGAAAACAGAAAGAAAAAGAAAGCGACATGGAAGAAAAAAGAGAATTTAATAGAAAATATTTAGCTTTTTGGCAGGAGTTTTTTATTAATTATAAGCTGTATGATACATGTACTAACCTTAGTACAAACAAAAACAAAATACAAAATAGAAAAATATATCTCTTGGCATGGCTAGGAAGTTCTTGAGCCTCCTCGTTAGTACTAGTGTGCTGCTAAGAGGACTCAAGAGTAGGTGCCTGAGTTCATGTCTATCAGTTGACAAGATCCTCACGCACGAGTATCTCTTTCTAGGGATTTGTCACTTGTTAGAAAGTTCCAAACGTTCTATTAATTGGGGCCTTGGATTGTTCTTCGCTTAGCCACTGCATTATGTTTTAGCAGTAATCTCTCCCGCCTTCGCCTTCCATTTCCTCCAAAATTTCCCTTCTGAACTGGTGCTTTAACAATATGTTCTATCTGCTGGCTTATCCAAGAAAAGGAGCCCATTGAAGAAGCGACTGCTTTCTCACTGAAAACGAAGCGTGGCTTAATGGATGCCAAGTACTAGTTTAGCATTTTTCCGGCTAGTCGCCGATTCCACACTTCGAAAGGCCAAAAACCCATATTACTGTAAAATTCAAAAGCAAGAGGAGGAGCGGAGATCATCATCACTCTTCACTGATCTTTATACAAGGGATAGCTTATCAACTTGATGCTAATGGAGGATATATCATCACTGCTTTTATGTGGATTTTTGCCTGCAGGGCATATTTGGGCTGTTATGCTGTCCTGCAGTGCATCGCCTGTGGTCTAGAATTTTGTGGTGAATCTTGAAAATGACAGGAAGGTTAGAGACAATTACTTCCCGGGGATATATTCTGCTGATCCCCGCTCGAGAACTTTTTTTTTTTTATTTGGATTTGAGAAAACTATAATTTTTTAAAAAATATATTTTAGGGTTTAGATATGTGTAAAAACTGTTTATCCTAAGTTTCTTATAAAATATACATATCTTAAACTCCGAACTCAAAAATTTACTGTCAAGATTTTAAATTCTTTATCATCACACTCCACGTCTCTTGAAAAATCCGGCTCAAGACCTGCTAATTCTTCGTTACTATAAATGACATGGAAACATCTATTTTTATCAACATTAGAATCATTGGTTAAAACTAAAAAATACAGAGCAGTATCATTATTGAATCTTGCATTTCTACGTTCTATTTTTCTGAAGGGAATTTTTTTGGATTTTTTTTTAATATATAAAACATCAAATTGATGATTTGTATATATTTTGTGATGATTGATTTGAAGGTGACAAAGTCATCAACAAAAAACTTGAAAATCATCATTTGAAAAGGCAATTTCACATGCATTTAGTGCGGGGATCATCATTTTGATTGTGGTTATGGCTTTTAAGTGTAGCAATATTTTTTTTAAAAGCTAAAAACCACAGTCTCTCTTTTATTGTGTTATTTTTTAAGGCTACAATTTATTGCTTTTCAAAAACCACGGCCATAGCCGCAACTTTCCAAGGTATTTCTTAATTGTGCGTAATTTTTATAATTATAGGTTAAAAATTTTGGTTTAAAAAAGTTTTAAATTATAGTTTTTTTCATAACTATAGTTTATAAAAAGAATTTTTAATGGGATTTATGTGTGTTAAATAATCAAAACACTTTTAAAATAATAATAGAAGAAAAACACAAGATTCAATCACACCTCATTAAACTACCAAATAAATCATTAGATGATGTTTGAGATTGCGGTAACAATTATTTGTTAAAATATTTTTTAAAACACCAACATATCAAAATGATTCAAAAAAATCAAATAAAAAAATTAATTTAAAAAAAATGTTTTAAACTGCAAAACAAAAACTCTCTTAATTATTTTAATAACATTTAATATGTTTTAAATGAAAAAATGTTTTGAAAAAAATATTTTAAATTACATTACCAAACATATAATTAAAAAACAATCTGTTTAGGAAATTGGATTATCTTACTAAAACAAGGTCCCAGCGGATTTCAAAAATATATTAGCAAGCCAATTTGCTTAAAAGTTTTTTTTCCCCTCACGAACATAAACCTACATATCCCAGCTCTCAATCCAAAGCACAATTTAACCTATACTCAAGGGGGCAAACCAAATGGAAAAATTGGATAATCCGCCCAAACGAATCCTTTAAAACACAATTTTCCAAGTATTTAGAGTTGATTGGGTTTGAAATTTTCTTAATATATGATGGTTTAGTTTGTTTGAGTTTGAACTCTTAAAAATTAATAAAACTTGAATAAATTTAAGGTTCAATCATGGTTGGGTCCAATTCAATACAATATTATTCAGAAAATAATTATTTATGATTTTGGTTAAATTTCTGAGGAGGATTTATGATTCTAACCTGTTCAAGTTAACCACATCAACTTGAAATAGATTGGTTTTGAACTTGTGTAGGTTCGATTTAATTTAAAATTTTTATTTTTTTTTAAATTTAGTTTGATTTTTGTTTTTATTTTTTTTTTCAAAAACTAACTCAGTCGAAAATGAAATGATGTTCAACTTTACAAAATGATACTCTCTTTCACATTCTTGTTAAAGAACAATTTAAATAGATTTATGGTAAAAACTATGCATTGACCGATTGAATTATAGTTCTAACTTTAAAATTCTTTATTTAGAACCTCTCAAGCTATGCGTTATGGATTTTAATCAAGACCATTTTGGTTTGTTTGAATCAATTTATTCTGCGTTAAAAAGGAAAGCAAATCTATTTTGTGACCGTTTAGTGCAGCAATTGGACCATCGTATTGTTATTATTTGAATTTTTTCAAAATAATTTTTTTTGTATTTTTAAATTATTATAACTTACTAATATGAAAAATAAATTTTTAAAAGTAAAATGAATATTATTTAAATAATTTTCTAAACAAAAAAAATTTTAAAAAATAATTTTTACCACTATCTCATATACTTTTATTCACATGACTCATAAAAATTGAGACCATTTTAATTATTTCATTTTGTACGTATAAACATTGCATATTTACGATAATATGTGGCAAATTGTGTAGAGTAATATTAAACAAACTGAAAGGTAAATTCAGGAAGTTTAATAATTCGAGCAGTCGAGTGAAGAAACCTATAGTTTTAATTTACCCATAATTTGAGGAGTCCTGTAAAAATTCACTGTAAATGTAACTCAACAATGAACTGTGATCCAGCCATAGGTTTCGGGAAGTAAAGTCCTTGTGTTTCGAAATATCCTAAATTGGGCTTCGAAGCCTTTTCTCTTGAAGGGTGACAGCAAACTATTTTAAATTGGACTAGATTTCTTTCTAGCCCACATATAGGCCAGTAAGGAGGCCTCGTAAAAAGGAAGGCCCAGACTATATTATTTTGTAGTAGGAAAACTTAGAAATTTTGACTAGAAAATGAGACTTTTTAACAAGAAAGAAATTAAATTATGACATATAACTTGATGGGATAATGGGAGGATTAAATAATAAACATATATAAAATCAAAGGGATTTGATATGGGTTTTTTAAGCTAAAGGATTTAGCCCATTGCATGTTTTAAAATATAAAATAAATAATAGGTCACTTTTTTCCTATTGTCGGAGTTTCTTTTATAAAACATGCCTTTATTCCTTTTATTGTTAATTAATTAATTATAATCCTGTGTTTTTTTTATTTATTTACTATCAACAATTTATAAAACAAATTTATTTGGTTTAAATGTTGTCTAAATATATTGACAAAAGTAAAATTAGGCGGTTTACTTTTATTGGCACAATAAATTATATTGTTGCCCTTGCAATCAGTTTTTTTTTATCCTTTTGTTCAGGAGGTTTTTTCATCTTTTTCATATTATTTGCAAAGTAAAACGATACCAGTATCATTAAGATTTCAAGAATATTGAACTTGACAAGAGGGGTTTTTTAGTCTTTCATATTTTTTGTATAATGAAATGATAAATTTAACCTTAGAATTAAAAAAAATCTAAGGCTGGCTTGGGAGGGCATTTTTCTCTTTGCATATGTGATTTTTTTTGTAATATTAAGATGTTTTTAGGAGTTTTTTAATGATTTAAATTATTAAAATATTAATAAAAAAAAAAAAACATATGCGTAAGAGCATGATCGTTCCCCATGCCATTCTAGAGGTGTGTAGGGAGTTTTTTATGACAAAAAACTATCGATCATCGTGTCGTCTAATGCATTTTATGGCGGCAAAGTAGATGGTGCAGCACTTGTCATCATATTTGTGGCGGTTCAGTGGCAATGAAGGTTTTTTTTTTTCCTACCCCTCTTTTCTCTCTTTAGAATTTAATTTTTATATTAATTTTGGTCATCATTTTTATAATTATTATTTGCTTTTTCCTTATCATTTTTTAAATGAAATTTCTATCTATCAAAATTTGGTCCTTATTCTTTTTTATTGTTACTTATTTTATTTGAAATAATTTATGAAATGTTAATTATTATTATTTTAATTTCTTCATCCTTTAATTTTTTTATTTTTTTAAATTTGATCTCTATTATTTTGATTATTATTTATTTTATTTGAGATAATTTATAAATTATATTTTTTTCTCAATTTCATTCTTATTCATTATTATTTTTTTTTAATTTGTAAGATTTGTTCCTCATTATTTTAATAATTTTTTTTAAAATAAAATATTAATAAGTTATTTTTTCAGCTAATTTTCCATGGCATAACTAAATACTAGAAAGTGTTTTTTCAAATTATTTTTCATTACACTATCAAAAATCAAAAAAATAATTCACTTTTAAAAAAAAATTATTTTCCAACAAACAAACGAGACCTTAACATTCAAATATTTCACAATGAATAATATAAGTGGAAAAAAAAAAAACCAAACTTATTTTAGTTTTATCCTTTGGCATTAAATTAATTGGCCATTAAACTTTGTGAATTTTTTCCACTTTTTTTTATGCAGGATTATCTCGGGTGTAGGTTAGTTTAGTTAACATAGGTTGACTCGGGTTTTTTTTATATATTTTTTTATTGATTTAATTTCAATCTTTTTTTTCTAGGTCATTTTTCAAAAATAAAAATAAAAATTAGTCCTGATCTCATATCATGTTTGGTGGGTTAGTAAAGTTAATCCAAGTTGACGTAGGTTTTTTTTATGTGTCTTTTTTTTAATTGATTTTTTTTTAACTTTCATCACTTAATATTTGGTTATTGGCTTTGTGTTTTTTTTTATTCTTTTTTATTTTCTTTTTGTAGTGTTATACCGATCTTATATCTTGAATTTGATCAAGTTAACCTGGATTGATTTTATTATCATCTAAGTTTTTTTTTTTTTCAGGAAAAAATTAACCTGGTATACAGTGTAATGCATGCCACCACTCTGATAATTATCTACAACCATTCATGTCTTTCGCATGACCACTTGATTAAATGTGGAGGGAAGTGTGATAAATGACCAATATTAATAGACGGATTCCTTTTGGGATTATAGGTATTGTAAGGGCTTGTGATTATTTTAATATGTATTTTCTTGTTTGGCTTTTATTTTGGATTGGGTTCATCCTTGTAATAATAGGATAAATTAGTGTAGACATGAATTTATAAGAGCTCAATGGCATCCTCATCAAGTCAAACATAAAAAAGGCATTATTGAGTTTTTTAATAATCATAATACTTTATATATATAATATATATATATATATATATATATATATATATATATATTTTCTATCAAAATGATATCATGTCAATTTTTTCTATACTAATTAAATCTTACTTTATTTATTTTAGCATATCAAAAAAAATAATAATTAGAAGCTCATTGAAGAAGTTCTAATTGTTAAAAAAAAATCTTTTCTTTTTTTATTATTTTTTAGATAAGAAAAATCAAATTTATAAGTATAATATGAAAAATTTAGTCCTCAAACTTTGATTGCTATATATATATATATATATATATATATATATATATATATTTATTATTTTGAATATTTATTTTTCAATTTCATTCCTTAGAATTTAATTTTTATATTAACTTTGGTCCTTATTTTTATAATTATTTTTTTTCCTTATCATTTTTTTAATTGAAAAATTCTTATCTATCAAATTTGGTACTTATTCTTTTGATTGTTACTTATTTTTATTTGAAATAATTTATGAAATGTTAATTATTATTATTTTAATTTCTTCATCTTTTAATTTTTTTTTTTAGATTTGATCTCTATTACTTTGATTATTATTTATTTTATTTGAGATAATTTATAAATTAATTTTTTTTTTCAATTTCATTCTCATTCAACTTTTTAATTTGTAAAATTTGTTCCTTATTGTTTAAATAAATTTGAAAAAAAATAAAATATTAATAAGTTATTTTTCAGCTAATTTTTCATGACATAACTAAACACTGGAAAGTATTTTTCAAATTATTTTTCATTACACTATCAAAAATCAAAAAAATAATTCACTTTCCTAAAACAAACTATTTTCCAACAAATAAATAAAGTCTTTACATTCAAATATTTCACAATGAATCATATAAGTGAAAAAAAAACCAAACTTTATTTTAGTAAGTATTTGTTTTTACAATCAAACTGATTTTTTTTTAAAATTTGATTTTGATTTTGATTTTAAATTAATATTAAAAATAATTAAAAAAAATAAAAACAAAATATTATTTTAATATATTTTAAAAATAAAAATATATTTTAAAAATTAACTACTCCGATAATTTCAATGCCGTCGTATTGCATCTGGGCCAT
Source organism: Populus alba (assembly GCF_005239225.2). NCBI lineage: Eukaryota > Viridiplantae > Streptophyta > Magnoliopsida > Malpighiales > Salicaceae > Populus > Populus alba. Next base: position 9,269,665 of record NC_133288.1, read on the forward strand.
CCATATCAGCTTCTTGATAGAGCTTCGTGGGGCCTGCAAAAACGACAGTCAAGATGCTCCCAATCCTTCGAAAAACATCGCACGTGATCTTGACAATTTCATCGATAATTGAAAACTAACACTGGCAGTCAGAAGTCACTACGAAACAAGGGGATAATATTCTGTGGAAATCGTCAGAGCTTGTCACTATCATTGAAGGATCAATTTCCACAGATAATTGATAGAGTAATTTGCCAGCACAGTCACAAATTCCGGTACAAAACCATTATTATAGAGCTGTCGCCGGTGGATGGTGACCTCCACATGCCATGGAATTAGAGAAACTTGGAAAGTCGTGATTCCCTCCTATAATTATTCCTTAATTATTTCCGTAATTAATCCTAAAACGCTACATGAAGCTTAATATGCCAAAAAAAAAAAAAAGAGAGAGAGAGAAAATGAAGACGGCTTAATTCTATTATTGTAGTTGCTTAACAATCCACACGTCCCCCAATTTTGTTTTGTCCATTCCTATGATCGCCTTTCGATTCTACTCTTGTGATAATTGTTTAAGAGAGAAGTTAAAAAAAAACAAAAAAGCTACGAAGACCCATTTGTTTTTAAATTATTTTAATATATTGATATTAAAAATAATTTTTTAAAATAAAAAATATTATTTTAATATATTTCTAAACAAAAAGTACTTTAAAAAGTAACTATTATTACTTCTCAAACATACCAAAATGAATTGATATAAAATCTATGTAATCATTCATTCATTAATCATTTGTAATGTTTGCCATCGTTAGCTTGGACCAAGCCCTCGGATCACTATAAATTCTTTGATAGATTTTCAATAGCTTAATGTCTTGTGGTTGAGATCAGTTTATTTATGTTAAGGTGAAGTTTACTTTTATAATTAACTTAAATACATAATATACACATAGATATTAAATAAGCTAAAAATGTTTTTTTTTTAGTGGGTGTATTAAGTAATACTTTTAAAATGTATGGGGAAATACTATAGCTTTCCCTTAATTTTTTTTGTTTTGTTAGATTTTTAATGTTGCATATGAATGGTTACACCAGAATCATACCACCAGTCATTAGACATGGTACTTGCAGCTATATAAATTTAGTACTCATTCCAATATGCAACTTTGAAACAATTGCAACCAGCCTAATTTCATGTTCAACCATATTTGTATTATTGGAATTCTGGACATTGCTAGAATCCTTTTACTTATGTTTTTTTTTTAACCTACACTTATGTTTGTATTGCCATTTATTGCCATAATTGTAACATGTCTTTCTCTTTTTTGAATTGCTTGGGTTGCCTGAGTTTTAAAGTTCTTTATTGCCTTAGAAAATCTCCTTTTGTTTCTAGCATTCTTTTTTTGACCATATTGATTTCCTTTAATATAATTCACTTTTTATTGTTGATTTAGTGGTAAATTTCTTTACATGAATTATAGTTTCCTCTTCAATCAACAAGTGTTTTTTAATATGCTTAAAAGAAAATTCTTTTATTGTATGCAATAATATTTTCTTGTAATCATTCCAACTAGAAAGAAGTTTTGCAATTATTCCTTTAACTTCTAATGCTTCAAGAACTTCCACTTTCAAGTTTTTAAGTTTAGAAAATAGAACTTGTAGCTCATTAACTTGATCCATAATAAAAACATCTCATGATAAGAAATTTGTCCACATCTTGTTTTTTTTGTTTTGTTTTTATACTCTAGTGACTTCTAGATTTCCTTTGAAAACTTTATAAATGTAAAAAGATCATACAAATGATCTGGCAAATTGTTGAGGATATAGCATTTGCACAACAATTCATCTTCATCTCATTTCTTATGAATTACCTTCAAGTAATTATTGTCTTGAGGTGTAGATGCATGAATTTCAGGTAGATTTAAATAAAGGATGTAGAAGATCTTGTCTTTTTAACGAACAAAATTTATTCAATCAAAACAATCTAACTTCACAAACTCTCAATTCATCATAATCTTGGACTTTGTTACAACTTAATACCTTAGATTTGTTAAGTCAATGGATATAACAAAACAAGCTTTGAGGCGTAGAAATCACTATATTTAAGGTATTAATTACCCCCACCATATGTACTATAAAGTTAAAACAATATACCTTTCAGATACAACAAAATCTTGAAACTTATTGACGTGAACCTAGTGATAACGTAACCCATATCAAGATTGACAATGAATCTTAGAAAGTCAAAACAAGTTTGATAAGAGTGTAACACAATAGAAACCTGTTCCAAGATAACAATATTATTCAAATAAGAACCCATATCTTGTTAATACCATTTCATGAACGAGAAGTATAAGCAATTAGAAACAAAAGAACCAAACTTGAAAAATAAAAAGAAAAGAGGACAAGTGTAAACTTTTTCTGGAAGAGAGAAAACAAGGAAGAAAAAAAAAAAAATTATCATCAACTATCATCACATGCTGCAGAGGAGGAAGAGGGAGAGGTGATGTTTTTAATGAAACGACAGAACAACAAATTTGGTCACTGGGAGGAGCCACATACATCGCCTTAAAAGCATGGGCACTAACATGTGAGGCGCACATCCTTATAGTTTTTTGATTAAAAAATTAATTATTGAAAGTAAAAAAGTCAAAAACACCTTTCATGGTTCTAGTATTAACAAAAAAAAAAAAAACCATGTGTAAAGATAAAATCACACTTGAACTCAAATTTTTTGTTTTTTTGACTTTAAGGGTATAAAAGTCAATGTATACTTTTGTGAAAAACATAAATTAATAAATACTCTTGGTTACCTGTTCAAATGTTTTTGAACGTGGAGGGTAAATAAGTATTATATTGTTAAAAAAAATATAAAAAATAGATATTTAATGAATAATTGGCTTTTGAAGAAGATAAAACCAGCCCCAAAACCAAGACAAACAAAATTTTATTCAAAGAATGAAAGTGTAATTTCAGTATAATAATGAATAGTTTTTTTTTTTTTTTTTTTTTTATGTCTATGTACACAATAAACTCTATGGTATTTTTTGAAAAGGCGTTTTTATATGTTCTGTTAATTCATACATTGAAGAGGAAAATAATAAGTTGAAGACCACGAGACTCTTATTAGCATCAAATTCCTGTCCAAACTATAGAAATTAATTCCTCCTCTATATGTATAATCTTCTCCCATATACTAATGTCTGGCGTCGTCGTCAGCTTGAGAATATATGAATTAAAAAGTTTCTTCCAATAGGTTCAACTTGACCTGCAAATGGAAGCGCCTGTGACTGCCACTAACACACGCAGATTGAGGGTGCCAGTTGAGTGATCCTGCTTCCGTCCGCCCGTCCCTTTCTCCTGCTATCTATTAGCTTTTCATTTTCTACAGTTGATTATTTCTTTTGACAAAGTGGCTCAAACTTATCTGAATTCCTGAGGCAGAGGTTTGTCTTTTCAAGAAGCCATCTGCCATCTGGAAAAGTCGCCATAAATGCTTGTGGCAAGCTACTGGCACACCCTGGCTCAGCTGATAGGCCATTTGCCTGCCTTTCTGTCATAATCTGAAACCTAAAACACTCGTCCAGAGGCAGAATTAAGTCAAATATTGCAAGTTGCAGTGGCACTTCCGATGAAGGCACCCCCACTTGGCTCCTCCGATATTCAAATGGGCACATCTCCGACGTAACTAGCCAAATTGATTGCCATGTATTCGAGCCTCTTTTCCTCCTGAACTTAATGCAATTAAAAAATGGTTTACAGAATAACTACGGTGTGTGTTCAGTAACATAATACAATTTTATTCTATTTTTTTTTCCTGGTCTTTCTTCTCCAATAAAGAATTAGAATTTTTTCAGCCAAAATGTAAACTTAATTTCTCAGCAACAGCTAACAGCTTTAACTAACAATGCTAGCTCATACCACCACTTGTCAACAGCCATATATTTCCTCAACTTGGCATTGACCTGCAACCCTAACAGCAGGGTATTATCAATAGCCATAAATTACTAATTTTAATCAAGCGAACTAATTTCATAGAGAAAAAAAACAAGATTATCCAAGAACAAAGAACAAGATTATCAAATACTTGCATGGCATATAATATATTGTTTCTGGAGCTTAATAATTGAACAGAATTGGACCGCTGTCATTTCACATGTAAATACACCACCGCCGATGCACATCTTGGCTAAAGCAAGACCCACCTGTTTCAGGACATCATTTGACCTTAAATTAACGTTGCTTGCTGAGGAATAGGAGGCCTGTGATTTGACTAGATTGGGTGAAGCAACTTAACGAGATGGCAATCAATCTTTCCTCAAGGTGCCGTGTGGGATCAAGCTCACGAGCATTCAAGTTTGCTACGTCGTTTTCTAAAGAAAAACTCGCTCTCTACTGGGCTACAACATTAAAATAAACAGAGATATACGTTGATTTTAAGAGAAAGGGGTGATTTTCTACTGGAGCTACAAAATTAATCACACCTGCTTCCTGGGTCACTTTCCCTTTTGCTTTTCTGCTGGAGCTACCTCCAATTCCTCTTACTTTGGAAATAACGACTGCCCAGATGTCTTCAAACTCCTCTCTTTTGTCAAGAAGAGAACTGCTGCGCAGAGGATAAGAGAAGTTGGGGCAGAAGAACTCAGAGAGATGAATCTATACATATATGTTCATGACATTGGGCTATTTTCCATGTTTTTTTTTCCTTTTATTTTTCTTGAAAAAACAGAGCAAAACTCTGTTACTGAACACGCTCTACACAATTTCAGCTCTTGTAGAAAATTACTTTAATAATCTCCAGTTACACAAGATATGCCTCCAAGTACTGTACTCAATCTTACAAGCTTTGTTTGTATTACTTTTTGCTCATGTATACTTGCAATATTATATAATATCTACAAACTAATTAATACGACAGTTGATAGCATCAGTCGCGATTAAGGAAGCAGAAACAGTTGGCGCCATCTTGCTCAGCATCTCCCTCATCTTGTTGAAAGCCATGTTTGAACACGGCTAGTGTTGTATATTCATGACTGATCGGGTTTTGCATTTCTGATCGATTGCTACTAAAATCTTTTCATTCGTCACATTGGGCTACCAACACTGATCAGTTTCCCATGTCCGGCCACTATAGCCCGAAAACCCCACGGTGGTCAATGGCCGCTGCTTCCTTATAAATAGCTTACTATCATATACAGCCCGCTTTTCCGGGTCTGATAGAGTTGAATAGGCAGCGTGTAACTTCATAAACTCGTCAGCAGACGTGTCTTTCCGGTCCTCGGCAACCACGTCAGGGTGGTAAGTCCTGGCCAGTCTCCGGTAAGCAGTCTTGATCTCCTGGTTTGTTGCCCCCACCGGAACCCTTAGAATCTCGTACAAAGATGAGGCCATGCCTTGAGGTTTCTTGAAAGACAGATTTGGCCGCGGGAGAGTGGTGGTGGTGCTGTTTGTTACTAACGGTCGCTTGAATGTTACACGTGGAGGAGCAGAAGTGGAGAGACAGGGAGAGAGCATGGTATGGTACAGAGTGCTGTGGTTTATGGGTTTTGAAAGGGAAGATGGGTTACTGGGATTTTTATAGAGGTGGGTTTGAGATTAATTAACTATGGTTAAGTCATATATATATATATATATGCTTATCTGTTATTATGTGTTTGGGTGAGTTTTGAGGTCTGGGAATGACTCAGCAAACAATGACTTGTCCAATTTGATATTTTGATTTTTTTCAGTTTGTGGGGGTGAGGGAGAGGGCAAAATCTTGAATGTGTAATGGCAGTGATGGGTCTATGTCTTCTTATTCGTCGTCTTCGTCTTCGTCTTCTTCTATCCAATTATGCCCTTTGCTTGGCAGATGACAACAAGGATATTTGAAGCAACAATTGAATTTATTGAAAAAACTGCGAAGGACAGAATTAGTGTGATGATGTATTTATATCTATTTAGCAACACTTAAAATAGAATTGTGAAATATGAAATTTTATTTTAAAACAGCAAAGATATTCAATTTTTATTTGTCGGAATGTTATTGTGATAGATTTTTTTTAAATGCATTTTAAATTTTTTTTCATTGAAAAAACATGTATTTTTAAAATGTTTTTTTTTTATAATTTTAATATACTAATATTAAAAATAAAAAAAAAATTTTTCAAAAAAAATTATTCAAATTCATTTACAATTAAAAAGTATCCTACACCGTATTATTATAAAAAAAAACACTCGGTTACCACCTAAACTTGCTAATACTGGATTCATGAACCATAATTCTTCTTCTTCTTCTTCTTCTCTACAAGACGAGCCCATTCGAAATCCATTTAGATCTTTATCATTATTAGGTTGCACATTCAATGGCAAAACTTAAAGAGTAAAAAAAAGGTAGCAGTAATTAATTAATTTAATTTCTCATGCAGCACAGGTTTTGTCTCGACGTAATAAATGAATCCAGCGCACAGACCATATAACAGTGGCGGTATACTTCTTCTTCTTCCTCCGACTCCTTCCTACTCCTGAAAGATACCCCATAAGAACATTTGTTTTTCGCCGCCTCCAATCTTCATTTAATTGTAAATAGAGAATTTGAAATTGGAAGCAGAAACAGTTCTTGGAGACGTAGCATTCCAAATATCATGGAATCTTTCAAAGCAGACATAATTCTGTTGATTAAACCATCTATAATGTTGTATGACCGAAGAATCCACGTTCTTCTTTTTTTTTCCAATCTTTGATGTTTGAATGTAGAATTCCGCCTCCGATGTTTCTTTCTTCCGGTCAGAGCATCATAATATCATACTTTCTTAACCTGGTTTCATGGGCGTTGTTTTTTATTTTATTTTATTTTCTCCCCTTGGAATTTCTACGCCTTTTCATTTTGAAATCTTTTGAGGTCATCTTACATTTTTTTTTAATTTTTTTTTTACAAATTGTTAGTGTATATTTTTCTTCATTTTATAGTCATGTCATTTCCTTGGGACAAACTTTTACACAATGAATCTAAGTCCAGTATTTTTATGGTCTAATATTTAAAAACAAATCATTTATATTAAAATTAAGAGATTTATGAAATCTTCTTTTACTGCATTCTAAATCATCAACGAAGTGTTTATTATTATTTCTAATTAACTACCTCTTCTTTCTCGTTCAAAAGAGGTTTTTATTTCTTTCTTTTATTAAATGAAATATTTGTTTATATAAGTTAAGATACGAGGAGTATCTAAAACTAATATATATGTATTTATTAAATAAAAATATATATTAAACTGACCCACATAAGAATTTCAAGGGAAAAAATTACTTTTGTGTATGTAAAGGCTCTTGTAATAACTATATAAAATAATCATTAGACTTAAAATTATTAAGTTATCTTATATAAAAATGATATATTTTGATCCTAATTACATACTATTTTAATCAAGGATAATAAATAGATAGATATTAAATATAACATAAACTATATGAAGATATTTGAGTAATCAAGAGAGCTTTTATTTTCCTAGATGGTTTAGAAAAAAAAATATTTTACATGCTCTTAAATAATATTAATTGTGAGTTCTTGTATAAGGTAAAATAAGATTTGAAAAGGTTTTAATTTTTTTTTTTCAAATGATCAATAACGATTATAATGTTGAGAAAAAAAACATGATTTGACATATCTAATATATTTCATGCTCAAATGTCCAAATTAGAAAATACTTAATGAATGAATACTAATTATATTAAGAAATTGGTTACTAAAAAATTAAATCAAACTGCATATGACATTTTTTTTATTTGAAGGACCATAACACTTTATTAGACAATACATTTTATTTTCAAATATAAATTAATATTTTGAAGAGTTGATCAAATCTTAGAAGAAAAAATATTTTTTAGATAACCTTAGCACAAATTATTATTATTATTATTATTTTTATTAATGTGGGTGTCTAGGTCAACTTGCGTGTATCTCGACTAATCCCACGGGCCCTGAAGTTAAACGACCATGTAAGCCTCTAGTGGCCATCATATTAACAATCACAAGACTCGAACCTGAGACTATAGGAAGAGTAAATCTTTTAGTTCCAAGCTTTTACCATTGAGCAACCTCCTAGATGATTTCTATACATAAATTCTAAACAACATGTAAATATGTTTATTTTAATTATTGTTTTCATTGTATTTATATGTTTTAGAAAACTCAAAATTATTGTCCTTGGTTAGGCACGTGGGACCTGGCTAGGCCTGCATTCTTATTCTCCTTCTCTTCTCTTTGTTTCAGAAAACCCAACAATATTGGCCTTGAATGTGTCCATTACATATAAGGTATTTGCATCCATAGCCAACCTTCACTTCTATAACATGTCAATGGGAACAATAGTTGACTTATCAATTGTATTTCATCCTATTTTTGTCCTTAACTGTGCCCATATTTACCCAGTTCAAGTTGTAATTGCTACTTATGACGAGTACCTAGCTGAGGAGCCTGAAAAATATTAATAGAAGGCTTATCCCTGGTAGGGAGTAGTGGTCCTCTATGAATATTTTTGGGCATGTGGTGTTTAATACTTGTATTAAGAACTTTAATTTCTCATATTTGATTTTTATCAAGTACATTATATTTGTGAATTTACCTTAATATACAATGTGGTTTATTTGTGTCAAGTATTTTTAACCTCTTTCCAAATTTATTTGGTATAATTTAAACTTAAAGCAGTCCAAAAAAAGACGGACACTCGTTTATTCTCCTTGTAAGAGTTTGTCAAATTTAGCCTCTTCTTTAATTATTGTGATGGTTAAATTAATCTTTTGTTGTGGCTGATATTAATAATATTAGTTTTTACTGAAAAAAGAAAAAGAAAGAAGATAGCACATTGGTTGGCTAGCCTAATTATTATTGGAAGACTAATGATAAATATTCTCCAAAACAATAATTTAATTCTTATATATATATATACATATAAAGATCCAGTGTGATGAGCTGTTTTATATATCAAGTTGAGGATGGGATCTCCATGTCATTTGATGTTGTATTTCTGTAAAATAATTGAACTAGAGGAATGAATTTCAAACAGCCTTAAGGAGTAAGCAAGAGTCACCAAAAACCTAACTCCAAGAAACAGATTCCCATGGACTCTGTCACTTTCTTTCAAGGGGCACTCCCGGCCCGGATTATTCTCAGGACAAGAACCAGTTGGCGCTACAATTTGGGTGCGGTCCCATCCTTGCTATTGTGTTTTCTGTTTTCAATAGATTCTTATGTTCGATCAAATCATGTTGCCCTCCAAAAAGCCAGTTTAATTGAAGAAAAAAAAAGGGGTAAAATCATTCAATTTTAGTAATACATATATGTTTTCCTTCAAACTACGCGAAAATACTATTATATAAAAGCTATAAAAAAAAAATGTACTATGACTATACAACTCACATAAATCAATTTTATATATATATATATATATAAAAGGGTGCCATTGTCTAGAGAAAAATTAATGGTATTAATATTTGTTTTGAGTGGCAATCTTCCAAGTCATTCAAACATGTACATATCCAAGAATCCACGATGGTAATAGTTCCATGAAAGCGACATAAACCCTAAGATTATCTTGTTGTCTCCTCCACGTTTCATTGTCGGCAATGAATTAGTTTTGTGCATCAAAGTGTCACTGTTTTTTCCTCGATTTATCTTGATTTCTATCCCTAAATCTCTTGTCCTCCCTCGACAACGTATAGCCGCGATCATCATTTTGCTTTGGAAAATTATAATTCAAGCGCAGACTTTTCATGTAAATGTTAAGTCCCTATCAGTAACAGTATACACATATTCTTTTTGTTCATGTTAATCCTTAGGCAGCCATTCACATGAATTTAAATTAAGTTAAGGAATCAATATAATTTTGTTAATAAACTAAGAAATGACCACAAATGGAATACAGACATAAACAATAATTTGATGTTCATGTCTATGTTTTGGCTAGCCAATGGAAAAGGATGGCTAAAAAAAGATTTAAAAGCTGCCTCTCTATTTTTATATGTGGATCATGTGGGAGCATTTTGATTGGGATTATTTTATAATCTCTTCTATATATTATCAAAGAACAAAACAAAAATATTATAATCTCTTCTATTATTGCTTTTAACTCATTCTAGCTTGTTGCCGAGTGCATTTTTCTATGGAATCTTGGTTTGATTCGATTCACCTTGGCTGTGTTTTATATATTACCATCTACACACTTGTGCAAATGTGAATTAAGTAAAAAAAAAAAGGGGGGGGATTTAGGGTGATGTAAAATCTCTAAAGAAATTATTAAAAATCATAGAACAAACTCTAAAAATCAAAGAAATACATAAATCAATAATATATTGACAAATAAATCAAATTAATAATACTATGGGTCAAATGATAAATGGTGAACTCAATATATTAATTGGGCTCACTTCTTGGTGAGCTTACTGGGCTTGCTTTTTTCTTTTTATTTTCTGAGGTAGTTATTTTTATTATTATTATTTAGATAGATAAAAATTTCATTTAAGTGAAAATGAGGAAGGTATTTCTAGATCTGAAACCAACCAAAATACTAGAGGATTTTGAATATAAAGAATGAAACAAACTTACATATAAAGACGTTCAAAAAACATAAAATGAAATTTTTATAAACTAAAGATTATGAAGTTCATATCTAAAATATAAAAACCATTTACAAAAAAAATTAAAATCTAAAATTAAATATTTTCAGGACATGAGGAGATAAACTATTAAGCTACAAGATACTAAAATAATCATATTTAGATATTTTGACACGAAGAGCCGGAGAAAGACTTAACAGAAGAAAAAAAAAAGTAAAGGTTGAAATGCAACTTGACCAAAATTAGAAGAATTAATTAAGCTTAAAAACTTAATTAAACTTTTAATTAATTTAATTAAAGACTTAATTGAAAAAAAAATTGATTTCTCCATAACAAGTAATTAGAGGAGGTAAGTTTAATAGTGAACATATGCACCATTGTGTTGCGCAGAAAACTACAACACTAAGAAGATGAACTAACCATGGTAACGATCTGCAACCAAGCTTTGATATAATAAAAGTGTTTAAAAAACAACAGTATATGGTAGAAAACCTCTTTGCCATGTTAAGGAGATGCCTTTTCATTATATATAATAGTTACAACTATATAATCCTAGATAATAGGAAAGAGTAAATAAAAATAAGCAAAGTAATATCCTACAACTATACAAGAAGATATTGTGGTAATAAAAAAGGAAAACAACATATCTTAGGGATCTCTCTTATCAAGAGGGATAAAAACTAGTTGTATTGGCTTTGGTTTCGAGACCTTTTTAAAATAAGGATCGAATGGTCAATTTGACCCTTTCCTTTTATTTTCATTTAATTCTGGACCAATAAGTTTAACCTATATGGAAAGCGAGATGGTGAAAAATATAACTCAAATAAGTTCTTTTACGTGTGTTAATTTGAAATGTCAAAAATGGCTTACAAGGAACAATCAAATTTTAAAAGATTATAAAACAAGTAGGGATACAAGGAACATCCTATAAAAAGCTATCTAAAAAGATAATAATAATAATAATAATAATAATAAATAAAAAAAAGATAATGTCATGTTGCAAAGAAAGATAAGAAAAATAATTATTTTTATTGGTTTACCAAATAGGTGAAATTACTATTCAGAGTAATAAACTATAGTTAGTCTTTAACTAAAAAATCTTTCACTAAAACAATGATATAAAAATCATTAGATATATAAAAATAAAAAAAAACAACTAAAACAAAAGGAGAATTCATTGTAGCCTCTCTCACATTTTCTTATTCACCACTACAATGTGGTGACTTTTTTTTTTTTCCTTCAAAAAACAAATTGATTACCTTTGGTTCATTAGGCATTATGAATTTGCTTGGAGATATTTTTGTCTATTCAATATATTTATGAACAATAAAAGAATCAAAATATCTCTGGTATAAAAATAAAAAATAAAAAACTAACATTGTACGACATGAGTGTTGTTGTCTTTTTCTTTTTTTAGCATCCTATAAGATTATGTATATGACCTTAAGGACAAAAAAATTAAGCCATTGATATAGAGGTATTGGTGTCTTTTTCTCTCATTTTTATTGTAAATGTTTGTTTGGTTAAGGGTAGTAACGTAATTTATGATTTAATTTATAATTTTTAAAGGCAAAAAGTTGCTAGCGTGTGGGAGATGCAACACACTTTAGACAGTGCGTGTGGCATCTCCCGGTGGTGAAAAATGAGTTTTCATCGTCTCATTTGGTTCTCCTTTATTTCCATTTCCTTTATTGGTAGTGTGTGTCTACTAAAGGTGGTTGGTTTTTCGCTGATGTGTGTCTACTAAAGGTGGTCCGTTTTTTACTAGCGAGTTTTTCTTTCTTTCTTTTCCCCTTCATTTCTCTCTCCTACCCTAGAAAATCAACTCTGATCCTTATTGTTGTTGATGTTTTAGTTTCAGTTCTTTGAGTTTTGATTTTTTATCTGTCCTTTTTCCTTGTGTTAAAGTTTTATTTTATTTTTTTTTAATTTAATCCTTCAATTTTAATTTGTATAAGTAATATTTTTAATTTGGTCCTTTTACTCTTGATTTCTTTTTTTTTTCCCTTTACTTTTTTTTCAGAGTTTTTATGGTTTTCAATTTTATCCCTCATATCATGTTTTTTATTTATTTTTTAACAAGAATAATATTAATTTTGATTTGGTCCTTTTTCTTTTGGTTTTTTATGTTTTCTTTTGTCCTTTAGTCAATTTTTTTTTTTAATTTTTATGGTCTTTAATTTTTCCTTCAAATCAAGTTTATATCTTTTGTTATTTGAATAATAATAATATTGGTAGATCATTCTAAATTATAATTTAGAATAATTAATTCTAAGAAATTCTAAATTATATTTTAATAAATTCTAAATGAATATAAATTTCAATTCTATTCAAATAAAATAGAATAAAAAATCAAATATATAAAAATATTCTATAAATTAAATGTATTATATAAATCTAAATGTATTAGATGTAGTCTATTTATTAAATATAATAGGTAACTAGATGTAGAATATTTGGCATAGCTATTCACAAATAGGATCTATGTAGTGTGTATCAATACCAAGACAAAAAAAATACGGATATAGTTAAATGGTAAAATTTTTATTTGCCAAGGACAAGATACGATAATAGTAGACAACGACGATGATTAAACTGTTAAACAAAAACAATTGAAAAGGAAGGGGGTTCATTGTAGCCACATAGACAATCCATTATTCACTATAATAGTTAAACGACGTCTATGACCTTTCCAAAAAAAAAAAAAGACTTGTCTTGAAGCATATAATGTTTTTGTATTTTTACACATCTTATTAGTTATTATATATTTGGTTGATGGTATTTTTGTCTATTCAATATTTTTAATAACAAAAATATATCTAAGGATAAAAAAAATCAACCCAGTAGTGATAGGGATATTTCAATATTTTAATTTTTTTTATAAATAGTCAAATTACACATGAATCCAATAAATATAAGTAATGGGGTTGAATCCAATAAATGGAAGTAATTGAGGTCAGGGATGTTAGGGTTTTTTAACCTATGTTTTTTTTTTAATTATTGTATATTTAATTGAGGATGATAATGTAATTTAATAGTTAAATAATATTTTAAATTTTTTTTTAAAAATATTAACACATTAGGCGCCGCAAACTTTGAAAGACGTGTCAGATAAGACGGAGAGAGAGAGATGGGAAATTACACCTTAGCGTGACCAAGCTTCTAATTCTCGACGTCAATAAGGTTTGCCTAAGCCTTGACTTAAGTTAAGTTAACCTTAATTCGGACAAATCACGGGCTTTATCTTGTTAAGAAGTTGTAGAGTATTTCAATATGGGCCGACTCCAAGGGCCGCCCAGCACGATGGCTCGTTAGCATATGGGCTTGCTTTGCTAGAAATCTTCTTTTGGGATACAAAAAGGAATCAGCAGCGTGAGATTCCACATCGGGTCAATTAGCAAATGAAATTTATCTCTTAATTCACCCGAAACAAAAGAAATATGAAACCCTATGTGTTAACTAACTAAAATATTTGGTAAAGTCCTTTGGTAGGCTACATTACATGGCTCAAAAAATGCCCTTAAGAAACTTAAAATAACTGAGTAATGACAAAAATTTCATGAGCATAATCATCAAACTTGTGTTCACAGGGCAGTTGGTGTGCGAGGTTTATTAGAACAGAACTCGCTAGAAGTTGAGATTTTTATTCAATCAAACCTCATTAATGACAAAATTTTTTTGATGAATTACACCTATCAGACTATCATAATTCACAATCAAACCAGGAAAAAAGAAGAAACATATTTCCTCCGTTCAGTTGGGTATCGGGCTATTGCTGAAAGGAAACAACGTAAATGATCCAGTAACATTTTCCACCATGTAAGGAGAATCTATCCTTGTAGACTCCACATTCTTGTCTATGATTTGGTCTCTACAAATGGGACAACTTGAAGTTCTTGATGATAGCCAGTTATCGATGCAGTCCTTATGGAACGTGTGCTTACACCTAGGCAAGACCCTTATGAACTCTCCATGAGCATAATCATCCAAGCAAATTGCACAGCTTTGATCAGAAAACGCGAAAGGAGAAGAAGAAGATGATGATGATTCTGGCACCGTCGGGACTGTGGGCGGTGTTTGCTCTCCAAAGACAAAAACTGGGAGGGCTACAAGTTCATGGTGGGTTTGTGTATCAGATTCACGGGAACATGAGTTGGATGTTGTTGGATTTTGTTGATTACTAGAAGGAAAGTTGATTAAGCTGATAGAACACTTGCAGATGGAAACAAAAATGAGAACGACAAGAATTACTATCATAACAGATGCAATGCCAATACCTACAATTGATCCTCCTTGGTCTGCTTGTTCCTCTTGTCTTGGCAAATTACCATTCAACATCTGTCGACTAAAATGATGAATCTGATCCATTACAATGGTGAAAAGCTAATGGGGGTGTTGGTGAAACTAGAATCTTGTTAATTGTTATTATTTATGGAAGAGACTTGAGTGGCAGCCAAGAAATGAGAGTCCCTTGGTGAAGTTTCCACGCAGCTTCCTTCAGAGTTCATAACTGACCAGAATCAAATTTATTAAAATAAGCATTTAACAAATAAATTATGTTGTCAAATATTCTGGGCTAGGCTGTTTTTTTCCAATTTGATTTGAGACGTTGCAGATTTGAATCCGTTTGCATAATTACTATACTTGCCGTGCATTTGTAAGGAAAGCATGACATATTTGCTTATAGGACAAACTAGGTGTGGTCACATGCTATGTTACGGGTTGATTACTTTTTATGTAAAAACAATAATGTTTAAAGTGCCGTAAACATGTTTATATATAATATATATAAAACTTCATGATTCAGGCTGTATATCCAATTAAGTTAAATAAATAAATTTTATTTTTATTTAATAATAAAAAATAAACAATGACGGTAAATGATTCAAATAAAAATAAAAGTAATCATGGTATTATGATAATTTTATTTTTTTTCTAAAAGAAGACAAACAATGTAACTCAATACTTAACCCATTAAATACAAATAAAAAAATTGAAAAAAGATCAATTTCATTTTTAATTATTTGATTTATTTAATTTTTATATCAAATTTGATCATTTTTTTTTTATTGTTGTTCATTTTTTTCATTTTTTTTTAATTAAATGTGTTTTCAATTTAATCCCTTATCATTTGATTTCAAAATATTTTTATATTTTAGTCTTCATCTTTTGTATTGGTATTTCTTTTTTTTTTATTGCATTTTTTTCAAATTTATCCCTCACTATTTTGTTGATTTATAATTTTTTTTTTTTAAGGGCTTGCCTTTTATGGGGTTGGTTTCGGGCTCTTGACTAAGGTCACTGGTTTTAAAAGTTAACACGTGTTGAATTTGATTGATTTTTTAGGTTTTTTTTTTAAAATTAATTTTTTTAATTGCTTTCATCTTTAGATATTTGATTTATTGGAAATTGATTTTTTTTTTTTATCTTTATTTTTTTGGGTTATCCCAATCCTATATTCTTGGTCGTGAGGTTAACAGATTGATCCGCGTTGACACAAATCTATTTTTTCGTTGCTTTTTTTTTAAATAATTTTTTTTATTTTACCTTGAACATTAAATTATTTAACAATTAAGTTTCATGATTTATAGTTTGTTTTTAACAAAATTATCCCAATATCACAACCAAGTTGAAAATTTTGCATATTAAACTATATAAGTTCAGGTCTTTTTTTTTACATTGTTAGTTTTTTTGTCAAATTATTTATTATAGTTACATTTTTTATTTGTATTATTTAGATTAATACTCAATCGAGTTAAAAACCCAATTCTGAAGTTATTTGTGCTTTTTTACAAGCACTTGTATTTTGTATTTTGCGCACGGGTCATGGCACGGCCCTACCTAGTCGTTGTTACCATACCTACTCGCTGCCTAACTTAAGGGTTACCATGCTTCTCTCTTAATAAATAGAATGTGATAACAATGGGAATTTTTGGATTTGTTTCCACCATCTATGGTTCTAGAGAAGCTCCAAGTTTTCACTTGCCTACTAGATGATGCAGAACATCTTCAGCTGGTGCAATTGCCGAACAGCCTAAAGCCCTTCGATTGAACAGAGGACTGGGAACAAATTGTTGAATGGGGAAGGGAAGTTTTACAAAAACTGCAGCAATAGTTATTTACAAAATGTCACAAGCAGTCATTTGTGCCTGGATTTGGAAGAAGCCCATTTGAAGTAGCCTCAATTTGCTTCAGGATTGGATGCAGGTCCCCACAAGACCAAAAGAACTTGAAATGAAAAGGAGCATCACCAGAGAGGTCAAACACTATCTGCCACAATCTGCACAGTACAGAAGGCCAGAGAAGTTGGTCAAATGACAGGTCATTTACAAGAATTGCTTCATTGTGGACATGCTAAATGATTTTAACTTATAATGTTCCAAATGCATTTGATTTGTATACTACAACATAGTTGGATGTATGCGTATCATTGAATGATTGGATGTGAAGAAGGATTAGGGTGAATAACAGGCAAAAAACCTGCGGCCTAAAGTAGGACCTGGTTTCTTTACTATCCGAGCAACACAAGGTTCCTTGTGACCCTTGCATACAGGATTACTATTTTTCTGTCTCTCAAGCAAACCATCATTTCCTTCATTTTGATCCTGAGAGACTGTCCTTGAATTCACTTTGCAGTAATTGGGACTGCTGCTTTTATCATCCATTGCATGAGAATCACTCGAGTGATTTCTAGAGTTTGGTTCTGCTTGCCTAGGTGATGTTTTAGTAGAAGAGTTCTCAGCCACAATGCTAAGGTTGGGACTTTTCTGGAAAAAAGATCTTAGAGAGAACTGAAAACACCGACTTTTTCTTGCTTTTTTTTCTGGGTTCCCTCTACAGGCACCAACTTGGTGTGCTGACTTTGCAGTTTCACTGTAGTGTTAGGACGGTCCTGATTCTCATCAGTGAATTCATGTCTGTTTTCGAAAAGGCACCATCCAAATCTTTGGTCAAAGAACATGAGGCACTTGTAGATTAGCAAAATATACTGCAGCCCTTGAATGATCTTTTAATGCTTTAATTACATACCCGTACAGTAGCATCTCCATCTGAAGATGAACTTGATATCCTGCAGAATTGAAGTCATGTAGCAACCTGCCTTATCATTAACAAGGTCACTGCACAAGGTTAAGGACTTGAGATTAATACATGGACAAAATTGAAAGAAGAAAAGATGTAGTAATAGAATTCCCGAAGGAAAACAAAAAAAAGGGGGGAGGATGATATCGAGCACATAAATAGAAATAATAATCTAGAACACAAATTGTCATACCAAGAGTTTGCTGGACACCATGAATCATTGGCAGATAGATATCTGGCAGATAAAGGCGGAGTGCTATGTGTGGGAATATCATGGATTCCTCCAAACTTGTATAAACAGGAGCATGATCTGAGCCTTCCAATCTGATGCCCCACCCTCCTTTCCACCTGTGTAGCCAAGTAAAGAAAGCTATGGTGTTTGCAGTACGCAGACAGACTCATTGGTATACACATGAACAAGCTAACATATATAACATGCACACAACATCGAGAGGTTCAGACAACAAAGAAAACTGAGAGGTTCCATGGCATTGCCACATTCAAGATATAGCTGGATCGAATGATACCTAGATGTATCTCCAAGTTTCCAGCCTTTATACTCTGTCAATATGTCACATTCCTTGACATGGCAGGACAAGAAATTATGGCCTTGCAGGTCATGCTCTTGATGCAAGCATGGTCCAGCACAGAATATGGTCAATCCTACTCCCAAAATTAAATTGTTCAGCACCTGTACTCGATGACCAGCACATGCATGCTCCTCTTCTGCAGAACAATTCAAGATGGAAAAACTAGGACTCGGTATGAAGTTATTCCCAAAGAAAAGGATGCAAACATATAATGACTTCATAATGATGCAAGTAAAAAAGAACTTTTAAATATACTACTCAATGGAAACTTCAATCAATCAGAAAGATACCCTCTGAGGAAACAAAATTTTAGCAACGCGAAAATTTATAATGTGCAAGGATATGAAGGATTATTGGTCAATAACAAAAGGAGATAAGAATTGATGAACTCTTGTTATGAAGAGGTTAGTAAACATGGACAGTGAAAAATACAACACTATCTATATAAGAACTGCAAATCTCTGCTTGCTCTCCAAGTATAATTCAGCCTATAAATCAATAATTAAAACCACGCAAAATGCAAATCAAGTGAATTTTTAAACCGTTCAGGATGTTTTTCTCTGAAAAAATTAAAAAAAAAAGGCCACCTGACTGCACTAGCATAGACCTGAACCATCTTCCAAATCTACAAAGAGGAGAATAGAAATAAATATATTCAATGCTTGCATTGACTGTTAAAGTTTTATAAACTTGTACAAAGCTACAACACACTAAGACTGCTCCAGATAGTCATAGCATTATAGACAAGCTCTGCTTAAAAAGACTAAAAACTTGTACTCGATCTTAACCATCAAAGACTAAAAAGCAAACGTGATATGTACTATAAACCTCTTCATGTCAACTCATGCATAATCACCAATGACAAGGGGGAAAAAAAACAAAGTTAATTACCTGTAATATCTTAAAAAACTTCATCTTAAACTCAATTCTCTCCATATCTTCACTCGCCGCTTGAGGCCCATATGCAAACTTCCTACACATTAAAACGCAGCAAAATGATCATGATCGACAATAATACAGCGTCCTTCACCATCAACCTTGACAAGCCCATCTTTGACAAACTCTTGAAGCCCTTTTCTTTTTTTAGACCAATCAACAAACCTGGTAAAACCCTCCTCTGCCGCAACCGGCAATGCCACTTCGGAACTCGAAAAAGCAGACTTTACACGACAAAATGTTGCAAGCCCTGTAAAGATAGCAAAAAATCATCATTAGAATTGCAGAATTTTAAAATTTATTTTGAATTTCATTGAACCAATTGATCAAACACCTTACCGGAGTACCCAGTAAGGCCTTTAGCATTAGCTCGAGTGCAAGAAAAAAAGGGCACGTACCCATCAGCTATTAATAAATCTCATGTTATTTCTTGGCTTCATAATTTCGTTTCCTGTGAGTGAAATTATAAGGAAAGTCAAATGGGGCGAGAATTTCTTGGTAGCTCTACATAGTGATTGTGAATTGAAATAGTAAAATTATATATTAAAAGGATTATAACGGGTATTTTAATATTTTAATATTTTTATATTGTATTTTTTATTTTTTAATTGAAAAGTTATTGGTATGTGTTATACACATCTCAACGAGTGGGCGTCACCAATACCATTTAAGAGACATGAAATGCTTTCTAGTGATCAAATTTGAGCATTTGTCATCTAACTAGATGTACAACTATGCCTTCTTCTACATGGTGCAATGTGTGTAGACATATCATGATTGGATTATCGTCGGCGATTGTTTGTGTTTTTTCTTTATTTTCTCTCTTCTGACAACTAAAGTGTATAATTATCCTCTCTTTATTTATTGTTTGCTTGGGTCTGGTAGCCATGCCAAACCCAAGTCACTTAGGTCAACATGACTGCCAAACCTTAGCATTTTATTGGCCCCGTTTGTTTGCTGGAAAGTAGTTTTCTTTTGGAAAATGAATTACAGGAAAGCAAATTATTTTTTGATGTTTGGTAGTGTAATGAAAAATAAGTTGGAAAATACTTTCCGGTGTTTGGTTATGTCATGGAAAATGAGCTGGAAAATAATTTATTAATATTTTTTTTTTCAAGTTTATTAAAATAATGAGGAGCAAATCTTACAAATTAAAAGGTTGAATGATAATGAAATTGAAAAAAAAATAATTTCATAAATTATCTCAAATAAAATAATAATAATAATAAAGATCAAATCTAAAAAATAAAACAAAATGAAAGATGAGAAATTAAAATAATAATAGTTAACATTTCATAAATTATTTCAAATAAAATAAGTAACAATCAGAAGAATGAGGACTAAATTTGATAAATAAAAAATTTCAATAAAAAAATGATAAGGAAAAAACAAAAAACAATTAAAAATGAGGACCAAAGTTAATATAAAAATTAAATTTTAAGAGGTGAAATTGAAAAATAAATATTCAAAACAAAATATATATATAGCAATCAAAAGTTTGAGGACCAAATTTGATATAATCAGTAAATAATATGACATTTTAAATTTTTCATAACTTTCGGAAAGTGTTTTTGCCCAAATTTTTCAAGGAAAATACTTTCTTGAAAACTAAGCCAAATTTTCTTTTGACTCGGAAAATATTTTCCATTGACCAACTTTTCTAATGGCAAATAAACACATGAAAGTTTGGAAAGTGGTTTCTCGGAAACGACTTTCCTAGAAACAAACATAGCCTTAGTGACTTATATTTAAGTATTTGGGTTAGGGGTATTTTAGTCTTTTCATCCAACTTAATAGTCATTGGAAGATTGTTTGGGGTGTATGCGGCTTTTTCAATTTTTAATATAATTAAAGTACTCTTTTACCCCTAGAGTCAATAAAAATTTAAATTGTAGACCAAGGGCTTTCTTGGCTTTTCATAATATTTGTAACTGTAAAAATATTTCTTTACCCCAAAGATAAAAAAAATATAAGTTGTTGAAAAAGGGTATTTCAGGTTTTTTTTTTTTAATTTTCATATATAATACAATAACATTTTTAGCCTCAGAAAAAAAAAAAAAAGTAGCTTGCGTCTAGTGTTTTTACCACACCCAACTGTTTTAGGTCTGGCAACCATGCTAAATCCAAGCCACTTGGCATGACTACCAAACTCAAGGCTCTTAAGATGGTATTCTTACCAGTCTAAGTCGTTTGGGTTTTGCATAGTTGTCAGACCAAAAATGCTTAAAACATTCTTTAGACTTTTTATATTTTTTATATTTAAAAAAAATATTGATATTGATCTGTTGCGAAGTGCGGGACAATATACTATTTTGTAACTATTAATTAAGATTATGAAGACAAAAAAAGGAACAAAAGGAGAGTTGGTGGAATTATGATTGGGTAGGGTAATAAGGAGTATAACAACAGTTATTTTTTAAAGTGTTTTACTTGAATATGTATTAAAATAATATTTTTTTTATTTAAAAAATATTTTTAATGTTAGAATAAATATAAAAAAAATTAAAAACAATTACAAATTTTATCCACTTTTTGAAATGCATTACCAAACTAAGATGAAAGGAAAGCAAATGATGCATGCATTGAAAGTGTTTAAGTTGACTATTGCCATTGTATTGTATTTAAGTTACCATTTTTATTGTGCTGGCCATTATAAAAGAGGTTTTTTAGAACTTAGCCAAATTTTGATACTCGTTAACTACTAACTTTATACTGTATTAAGTTTTATTTTTTTATTTTTTTGCCATTTATAAAGAGTTTTTTTAGAATTTAGCACAGTAAAATTTGTTTTAGTAAATAGCAATGGCCAAAAATATATTTGACGATCCAACACACTTGATCGAGTAGTAGATAATATATGCAACTCGAGTATCACATTCAATATATGTGACTCGAGTGTCGTAAATAACAATTGCGACTTGATAAATAAATGCACAAATATTTTCTTAATAGACTTAATGATCCAACACACTTGATGGACTTAATGTTATCGTAAATAACATCCATTTGGAATTGGGTTGAACCTAATTTTTGTCAAAATTTGAATTTTTTTTGCTTTAAATTAATATTATTTTTTAGTGTTTTTGGATACTTTTAATATGTTAATGTCAAAAATAAATTTTAAAAAATAAAAATTTTATTATTTTGATGCATTTCTAAGCAAAAAAACATTTTGAAAAAGCAACATCTACACACACTCTCAAACACCCCCTAAGCCATTAACTCCCTACCTTAAAAACTACAATTTAAATAACTACTTTTCTAGCCTCAAAACACAATTCACATAAACAACATATAACATTTTCAATCATAATTAACAAAATTATACAAATAATTAACATAACATAATATTTTATTAAAATTAAACTAACTACATCTATTTATAATTTTCATAACATTTAATGTAACTATATCTAATAATCATCTCTACTCATGGAAGTGTCTAAAGTGCTTGTGGACAAGTTTGGAGCTCCACCTTAAATCGTCCACCTTGAGGATAGGTTTATAGCACCCATGTAGGGGTGAAGAGGACCAATATCACTCGGCTCGTGGATGGATTAGGGATGCTCATGGACGGAGTTGCACCACCACCCTAACTCGTCCAACTCGAGAATAAGTATATGTAGGTTTCAACACCAATATCACCCTAACTCGTAAACAGGCCTAGGATGCTCGAGGACAAACCAACATCCTTAACACTCTCATGATAAACAATTTTATCTTTTGCTAATGTTGCTTCAAGACACTCAGCATCCTTACTCTCTTAAAATACACCATGATATTAATTGAGTGTAGAGTTGTCCATAATACATTTCATCTCATCGATACCATCACATATAGCCATTGTTGTTTTATGAGCCTCCCACACTAAGTAATGGATCTATATACATACATTAAAAAGCAATTAGTACTCATCATATATAATAACATTAACAATATTTAATAACTATTGTATGTAAAACAATATTGCATATCAATTGATTCTATCTCAAATATCGAGGAGTATAATACATCGAGTTGTGTGGATGTCTAGGGAAACACAGTTAGATAGGTGTAATAAAATGATGTTTAATGGTTAGGTATCATCTCATGTAGATATCTGCGTCAATCGTCGGATGTTGCTCCTAAAAAATACCATCCATTTTAGCATACCAAATATCTAGGTAAGATTCATAAATCACTAAACAATTCTTATCACATTTAGCCTAACTAATAATATACAGTTTATCATCAGTATTAACATAATCTGGTATGTGCTAAGATACATCAAATTATTGCATTCCCGATATGGGCAATGCATGTCAACAATGTAATGGGACCTGTGTTAACCAAAGCTTAGATTCATCATGACATATAGGCAAAGTTAAAAGTGTAAAGTTAATGGAACATGGCATCATATAACTTATCAAAATATATGAAAGATTTATATTAAATAACAAGTCAAAAAATTAAAAATTAAACTTAAAAAAATACAATAAATTTGTAGCTCGCACCTGATGTGCCTAATGGGTGTCCAACTCATCCTGGTATAACTCGTGGACATGAGAGGGATTTACTTTGAAATGTTTAGCATCACACCATCCTAACATGTCAAGCCATAAAAATTATTTTTTCATTCAATTTATATAAATAACATATTGATTAAATTTTATTTTATTTCATTATTACCTAGAATAAATGGATAATGGCCTCTTAGTGATAGTGTCCAACATATTATTACTCCAACTCTGTAGATATCCGATATCAATATACTCCCATGATTAGAGCTACATTAATTAACATTGACAGTTCTAAGTTAGTAATTAAAATATAGTTAATTCTAACAATCAAATAATTTAAATTAGTATACTAGAACAAATAGTAGACACTTGGCAATTTATTTTTTATTCTTTAAACATTCTTTACATTGTTGTTAGTAGAAATAAGCAAGCATGACCCCCTAACTATAATTAGGAATGGCCTAGAAGTCCTCAAGTAGCATCAGAAAGAACACGAGTATTGCATTGCCTGCAATACTCGTGAAAATAAGACCTCCAAACATATGCAATATATATGTCTAAGCATATAAAACCAAGTGGTTCTATTTACTAGGGAGTTTTAAAATTTATATCCAACCATGTCAATTTAATGCAATCACCCTTGTAAGCACTTACTAGAGGCACTCATCCTAATAAATAATATATATATAATGCATCTTTATCAATCAACCCTCTGCATCTTGTCATAGGGGCTCCATCTATCAGAAGGACAATCAACATGGTGACATTTTATAGTATGGATGTAGATGAAAAGTGTGTCTTGCGCCTTCTTTGCTCAACCAAAGCTACAATTAATGTGTGGTCAAGATGTATGCCACATAGCTGATTGATCTCATAAAAACTTGCCTTGATAACAAATAGGTGAGCATGCTCATGCAACTCCATCAATGTATATTATTGAGGTGTTACAAGATCACCTCCTTGAAAATAAAGTAATTTAGTTATTTAAACAATTAAAATATTTAAAATAGTTATTTAAAAATGATATTAATCCAGAGATATGACCTTGTCACTTCAAATATCATCGAAATGATGTTGATCTTACATATAGAATTGAGTTATCATTTGGATCTGCCTCAATAACTAGGTGGTCCTGTCTGTCAGCACTTATAAAAGCAGACAAACCTCTTCTAGTCCAAACCATACCTCCATCAAGGCTTTGTATAAAAAATTATTAGCATTGCAACATAATTTAATATCCATATAGTTGAACTAATAGCAATATTTTAAGTTTACATAATTTGAAACAAATGCAGCTATCAACATACATTGTCTAGTTTTAAAAGTTTTTCTATTACGACCCATTTGACAACATATGACATGTCTATTCAGTGAGTACCCCTCTCTAGCATCCATCTCATTATGTATATGAGTGGATTTTCTTCAAACCTTATTCGTGTGTCATCTAGTTGGACATCCATATACATCTAGATTAATATATGCATATCATAATGGCATATCAGGCAAAGGTTGAAAAAGAGGACTATATGCATTTTTGTACAACAAGTTGGAGTAGAAATCATCAACAAATTGCACATAGTCTATATTTTGTAAAGTGTGACATGCACTTAGGTATGAACATGATTGTTGATATAGTTTTTATTTACTATATGTATAAGTTGCTCATTGATGTTAATCATTTCTTGGACTTCTCTTATAACACTAGCTACTGGGGGTCACATACTAAAATAACCTCATTCCAAGATCAAATAGAGTTGTCATGTGTGATGTAGAAGTTGACGCATCAACGAGTAATTTAGCTAAGACCTTTAGAGGCTATAATATATCACGACTTAAAAATTATCCAACTTTTTCTATGTGCTCTACAAATTATTTATTACATCTAAAAAAGTTATTTGCATTATAGCTGATACATGCAAGTCATGTATAGTTCTCAAAACATTATTAAAAATCTTTGACAAATTCATCGTCGTATTGTCATAACGACAACCACCAAAATCATATGACAATGTGCTTTTTTTTTTAGGTTCAACTTTTGGCCATGCTATGATCACATCATCATTTTTCATCAGATCCTCATATAAAATGTCCAACTCCTGTTTTGAAGGATTTGTACATATTTTATACAATATATTTTTCTATGCAACATTTTTAAACTTAGTGTTAAAGCTACTCATAAAGTGTCGCGAACAATATTTATGATATTTAATAGGCTTTGGAAAAAACTAAGTCATGGAACTCTTCATCAACTCATGTTTAACTGATATAATACATAACTCAGTGCAACCGCTGATTATATATCGACGAAACAAATCTAAAAACCGACTTCGAATTCATCAAATTAATCGAAAAAAACATAAATTCTTCAAATTTCACAATTATAACAAAATTATCAACGCAATTCATGTATTTCATAGCTAATTATCTTATTTTATATCTAATTCAATATAATTCATAATTTAACCTAAATAAACCCTAACTCTAACCTTAATTTACAATCAACAATAACCCAAAATCATTTGTTATTTTATAAAATAACATAATTACTAACTCAAATTATATCTAATGAACCTATATATATATATATATATATAAAACCTATTTTTTTAATAAAAAAAAATCCTTGATTCTAAACCCAAATATTTTTTGAATCAAAATTAACACACATTAGCATAAATTACATCAAATTGATAGAGAAAAAAGTGTTGAATATACCTCTAAGTGTAGAATATGGGTGGTGATGGTGGTGGTGGTGATTAATGATAATGGTTTTGGCTTGAAAAAGCTTGACTCACAGTAGCTAAAGAGAGAGAGACGATGATCTCGATAAGGGAAGAGGGGAAGAAAAGGGGCTCTGGTTTTAAATTTCATTTAAATTTACATATAATATTTGTGACTCTTGAGTCATATATGATATATATGACTTTTTAAATTGTATTATTTTTTAAAAATATTTTTTGAGTTATTTTATTCCATCAAATTTTATTTTTAATAATCTAAAAACTCCAAAAAAAATTCATTTGATAAAAGTAATTGACTACTATCCGGTGCCCCTTTTTTTAAAAAAAGTTTTGAATAGTTTTTGTAAATTAGTTTAAATTTTATAATTGCATCCAAGTCTCACGTGGCTAAAGTATAACTCCTATATATATATATAAACAATATTGATCCCAATTCTTATATATCAAAATTAAAATATTTTACTTGCAGTCTAAATTTCTTTTCAATAAGGTATTTCTGTATCTGAAATTAACTATTTTTTTGCATAGCTTTTCCTATTACGGCTGCAAACGAACGAAAGGATAATTTTCCTTAATAAGTCAATCATTTTCAGCCTGAGAAAATATCTGAAGAATGAGGTCATCCTCTTTTTGGAGTTTGAGCTTACGACATGTCGTTTAACCTGGCGAGCGTGGACCGCACAAGCCATTGGCAATTATTATTATATGTCCTGTCTCTATCCATCTGAAACAAAAGTTACAGTCCGATAATTAATAAAAACACAGAGAGAGCATTAGGTTGGAATGTGTATGTGTATGGGCAGCCACATGACGTTATTGCCTCGTGGAAAGCACGGGTTCTTTGTTTGTTTTTTGATTTGTTGTTGGTAATGGTGGTGGCAATCTTTTTCAATTATATCTCTTCTTAATCTTAGATCAAGTCTTTTAACCAAATATTTAGCCCCCTTTAATTATTTCTGTTTCTTTTCATTAACTATAGACAAAGAAGGCCAGGTACTTCAAGTGAATAAATGGATCAATGGAACACAAGAAATGACTACTCTCAAACTTTCGTTGCTGCAACAACCAATATGGTTCCTTCAAATTCAATTCATTCATTCCCACCTCGCTCTTCTACTCGTCTTCAGAACTCAGCTCTTGAACCCAGGTTCTTGTTTTTCTTTTTCTTTTTTGCAATCAAATCTAGAATTAACACGACTGATACTGATTCTATTTGGTGGTATTGTGATTCAGTTTTGAGTTTTGGTTGAAGTTTGTTTCCTTTTTTAGGTGTTTTTGAACTATATATTTTGGTGAAGGTTCATTTCTTGTACAGTAATTTAGCATGACTTTTGTTTGTGGTGATTGGAAGTTATTGAGTTTGAATATGGTTTGCAAGTTTTTCTTATTAAAGTGCAGATTTGATTTAAATTCTTATTTGTATTTGAGGTTTTGTTTTGTCTTATGGGGTATCACCTTTTTTTTTGGCAGGCAGAGGCAAGAAGTGGATGTGAAATATCCAATTGCAGTTGCAAAAAAAGTTCAAAAGGCAGACCGTGAAAAATTGAGGAGGGATAATCTTAATGAGCAGTTTCTTGAATTGGGTACCACACTAGGTAATAATTTGCTGCTATTCTTGGTTATTAGTACCTTCATGCTCGAATGCACTCCTTTTGTGCTGCCAATTGAACATGTTGCCTCTCACTGTCCCAATTGAGTTAAAAAATTGGAAAAGGGAAGCCTAGTTATTTCTGTATAATATGATACATTTTGTTAATGGATGTATATGATTGATATTGTCTTTATGATTTAATGGTTCATCTCTTGCATGAACTCAAACTGCGTACTACTCACCATTGAATTACTGGACTTCTAGTTCTGATAATATTCAATTGATTTACTTTAGAGGGGTATGTGTGTGTGTGTGTGTTAGGCTGTTAACCTGTTGATGCATCCACCTCCATAAGCTGGTTTCCTTTTTGAGAAATTATTGGCTTGGCAAACAAATGTGAATAAATAGTATAGTTTCACCACTCACAGTATCAGCTTTCAAAGATGCCTTCTCTTCTCATATGCACTTTTTTTTTTTTTTTTTGGAGAATGTGAAAGTGCTTGATTTTAACTATTTACTTATTTACATTTGCATGCAGACCCAGATAGGCCAAAGAATGACAAGGCAACCATTTTGACAGACACAATTCAAGTGCTGAAGGATCTAACAGCTGAAGTGAACAGACTAAAGGCTGAGTGTGCGACACTCTCAGAAGAAACCCATGAGGTGGTTTTTTTTTAGTTTGTCCCTAATGGTTGTTATGCTTTATGCCTGTATGATTCCTCATGTAATTGAATGCTAAGAAGAATTAACTAATGCAGGCTTGATGAAAATATATTTTATGCAGCTAATGCAGGAAAAAAATGAGCTCAGAGAAGAGAAGGCATCTTTGAAAGCTGATACTGAAAATTTAAATGCCCAGTATCATCAAAGAACAAGGGCTATGTTCCCATGGGCTGCTGTTGATCCTTCTGTTGTAGTTCCTCCTCCTTATTCTTATCCGGTTCCTGTACCTGTCTCTCCAGGCCCAATTTCCATGCACCCGTCATTGCAGCCATTTGTCTTCTTTGAAAACCAGAATCCCGGTGCCATTGCTAGTCCTTGTTCAACATTTATTCCATACCCAGCTGCAAATCACCCAAATGATCTGCCACCTGCTCAGTATGCTTCTGGTTCCCAATTTTCAAGCAAACAGGATTCGAGAACCAAGTCAACAGATCACCAGGGGAGCAGAAATAAAGAAAGATGCAACGATTCTTCTGATGTTGCAACTGACCTTGAACTTAAAATGCCTGGATCATCAGCACAACAGGTCTACTCTGAAGTTATTAGGCATTAATTCTTGGCACATGAAGACACAAAACTGATTTCAAGCATTTGTGCAGGATATATCATCTGGAGAAAAGAAAGGCAAGCAATGTCAAAGAAAGGAAAGAATTATTACAAATGTTAACTCCTCGTGCTCATCATCTTCAGGGATGCTCCTCTAACAGCATGGGAGATGTCCCAAAACCTAATAACTGAGGTTGCCAGTTGTTTGCGCCTTCAGAGCTTTCTAAGTGCTGACTGTGAAGATATTATGTGTTTCTCGTGACACTTGGATAATAATTTCCTTGATTTGAGCTTTAGCCTGATAAGCATGAGATCATTTCTAACAGCTTCAACATGGAAGCAGCATGCTTTATGGTTATAGTGGAGTTTTGGGGTAACAACCTGGTTATCTGCGGCAACAGAAGGGCCTGGAAGAGGGTGCACCGTACTCCATTTTACTTAGTCTACTTCTGTAGAATTCTGATCTGGTTCTTGACTTACTGACATAAAGCTTAAGGTTTGTCTGATATTTTTTTAGGTGCCTGCTGATCAATATAAGAGCAATTTATACAGGTGGAGAAAACTGTAAATTATCACTGCAAAATGCTTGATACTTTCACTGGTTAGCCAGTTTAGTTGTAAACATCCCTTTCTGTTGTAAGTTCCTTTTTATGTAGCATCACAGCCTTTCACAGTTGAAATTAATCTGTTATTTTGTTGCTTTTACAATGGCAATGAAAAATGCCTCAGTGAGCACAACTCTAATGGATCGTATGCTAGAATTATTTGAGTTTGGCGACATGGCTATAACCATTTCCACTGCAATTTATCATGCAGGCAGCATGTATCTAGGTTAGTAGGTTGTTGCAATCATTTCAAAAGGAAGGTTTCAAGCGTCTCGATAGAAAGAAGAGTGAAAAGACTGGAGTCTCACATTCGACAATCTATGAAAGAAGAGTGAAATTCCCAGTTAAGCATTCACCGCCTGCAAGAGTACGAATAACATAAATAATGTCGGGGGTGAAGCAACCTGCCCTTGGTGAATTTTCTTTCATGACTGGTCTAGATGCATCTGGGTTTTACCATTCAAAAGCCAAAGCCAGTGGTTGCTGAAGGGGAGCCAGGCGTGTGAAACGATTTCAAAAGAAATCATAAGCAAGTTTCAGCAAATCATAAAATGAGAAAAGAGACATGCAATGGAGAAAGAAAGTGCAGTTTTTTTTCTTTTTATTTAGCCTAGTAATCTCTCTTTATATCATTATAGCCAAGAGCTCAAATTCTGAAAACAATACTTTCATCAGCTTAAGCATATTATACGCATTGCGTGGATTTATGCATTCTGTCTGTTTCGCACTCTGCAGTCCATGTGACTCTTGAGAGAATCATATTTTGATATCCACACTCTAATACCTCCCTTACATGCCTCTATCAGGGGGAATCTTAATTAACCTGACGTTACTAACTCGTCATTACTAGATTCTAAGTATAAATTGCGAGATATAGAGAAGTAAAACTGAAGGTTCAGTATTCATGAATACCAAAAATTGGGATACTGTCTAAAATTTAACGTGACTTCACTTAAAGAAGAACACCCCCCTCCCCCCAGTTTCCACTTTCAATAAGCACTTTTAACTTCAAGCACTATTGTTCCAATCAATAGGGATAAGCATCAGCTGCCAAATGAGAAGGGTAAAGAAGATGGGCACGCACAGAATTCCCAAACACCAACCTTTCATTGATACGTTACTTGCATTACACGTTACAATTTGAAGAGGGCACCCGCAAGGGGGACCCCCACACTCACAAAAGAATGTAGACTAGTATAACGTCCATGGAGCCATCCTCCGGGAAAAGTTCCAACTCTATAACCAACACCTCTCACCTCTCTCTCTGTTCAACGCACTACATCTTTTAATATACACGAGTTATAAGAAGAATTCTACCATTGATGACTTGAGTTTCAGAAAGAGATGAGCCTGGTGGGATGGTTTTTGAGAAATTGGCGTGATATAATCTAGAAGGGCAGCTTCCGCGAAAAGGAGATCCACTTTTCTAGCTTGTTCGCTAGTCTCAGTCTTTAAAACTCCAATTCTTATCTATATTTTATGAGATTTACGATGGCCAGATGGGCTTGGCACATTTCGCGAGCTCATGCTAGCAGTTCTTAGAAGTCTACGGAATTCTGAAAGGCTTATTTTACCATCCTTGTCAATGTCAGCCTCCTCAAGAAGTGGGTCAATAGAACCTCTCAAGCCCGTATGCTGCAAGGCAATAAAGCAAAATCACTTGAGCAATTAAAGCTGAAACACGAAAAGTAATGCTAGTCGCAACAATCCAACCCTTGTCCTTCAGAAAGCACAAAGTGAACTACGAGCTCCGATACCATCTAGAATTTCTTAGAGGTGAAATGCTAGTAGTACACATGATCAAGGAGACTTTGGCATGGCATAGTAAGCGCATGTCAAAAAGTGTGATGCATCAAAAATAAAAGGATGAATGCATGGACTAACATCAGGCATTATTTAACAGTTCCCACCAAATAAATTCTGTTCCAAAACTCAATGAAACTATTTCTTCAACAGCTAAAAAGTTCTTTTAGGCCATCAAATAAATATTTAGCTTAATTTTGCCAATGGAACTACATTGATGGAACACTTAACGAGTTGGCATTTTAAACAAGAACAGTCACTTAAATTAAACATGAAGTATAAGAACCTTCACTCAGCAATTCTGTACATTTTTCTTATTCATTTCTGTTTTCAGTTTTAAGTAAGGAAGGGATATGAAGAATTAGGATATTTAAAGCAGAGTAATAACACTGACCATTCTAAGTTCTTCTGGAGTTATATATCCGTCTCTGTCAATATCAAATTTCTCAAAAGCAGCCTGTGACCGCAGCTGCCACTTCTCAGAGTTGTGTTCCTGCAACTGATGGACATGCAGAGCAGCTGCAACAAACTCGGTGAAATCTACTAGTCCATCTGTGTTACTGTCAATCTGCATCAAACATATAAATAACCCCATCAGGTTCCAAAACAAGCAAAACTGATGAAGAGCAAAAAAAGATTTTGGGCGGGCATGACAGGATGAAAGAGCAGAGATTAGATAAGAGGAGAAGAAAAATAAGAAAAGGGACATGCAATAGAGAGAGGAAGCACAGCTTTTATATGACACCAAAGACCACTCCAAAACACATGAATAGGTGCTTCACATACAAGCACCAAAGGAATCTTAAGAGTCTCTAAGGAAATGATTTAAATAAAATAAATAGCTAATATCTAATGCATATTATAAATAGTATAAATATTGGAATATCTGAAAACCTTGGTGGATCCTCCATCTCAAACAGAATTCAGAAGCAAGATGAAAGAAGGGTGGGGTAATGTCATCTTGGTCACCATGAAAAACAAAAATTGGGAATGGAGAAACATTAGAACAAATGACCACTAGAAGAAAATGTTCATCAGAAGTACTTGTAGACATTATGATAACTAAGCCTGGTTGCATGAGAGACTTAGACAAGCAGGGAACCAGTGGTTGCCAAGTTTTAGGAGCTTCCTACACCTCTTTTAAAAGCCAAAAATGTTATATTCCATGGCCAGAAAAAATGTTCCTCGCTAAAAAGACAAAATGCATCTTACATTACTCACTTCATACAGCAGAAAAATAGAAATGACCAGCACAGGGAAATAAGAAGGCTTCCACCAACAAATTCAAGTCTCAATTCCATCTTTTTTACTTTGGGGTCGGAAACTATTCAGAAGAAATGAAATTCACACTTACCGCTTGAACAATTTCCAAGACACGATATTCTTTCAATTTCCAAGGAAGATCTTTAGCAAGGGCCTGCATTGAAACCATCATCGTTACAAAAAAATGCAGAAACCATACACATGGAAATGTATCTCATTGAGCACAGAATGCATAGAATGAAATTTTAGGTTTCAATAGCAAGGAAACATGTAACAGGTTTGGTAAAAAGAAAACTACCTGTCTCATTTCTTCAAGACTAATAGCGCCATTTTTATCCACATCAATGGCATCAAATTGATCCTTAAGATCAGCTAGTTCCTCTTCATCAATCGTGCTTGCCAATGCCTGCAAAATATCAATCCATAAAATATAAAAAAAAAAATGAAAGGAACCATCTTTTTCATTTGAACAATCCTACAAAAACAAAGCTTGTTTTACCCTTAGAGCAAACTGCTTCAAACGACTGTACTTCACAAATTGTCGCATGTTACTGAGGACAGATATGTCAATAGGAATCTCAGATGCAACTCCTCCTTCTCTGACCCATGGGTGTGCTGGAAAAGTTGAAAACCAAGAAATCAACTCTTTAAGCAAGAAAAAAGATGACAGATTTCTTTTAGAACCAAACAACACATGCATCTAATTATAATAGATCATAACAATCAAGCATTTATTTCTTCCATAAGCTGACACATACATAGAGCTTGAGCAGCAGTAAGTCTTGCCCGAGGATCCTTCACCAGTAACTTATTCACAAAATCTTTTGCACTAGTGCTAATGGTAGGCCATGGTTTACGGCGAAAATCAGGCTTGTTCTTTAAAACCTGCATTCATCAGTTATTAGAATTTTGAAGAACAAGCTAACATTAATTATGAAAAAGTATCCAACATGTGGTGATTGAATTAAGTGGGAATTCAAAGGGAGCCACTATGCAAAAAAGGTCTTGCTAGAACCCATTATTAGAAGGATATGTTTATTTGGAAAACTGTGATGACAACACAATTGAGGATGGGATATTTTGGCTACTTTGTGTTTGGAAAATGAACTGACTAGGGTTTAAAGTAATTACAGAACTTAATGTAAATAAAAGTACAGTGTTGTGGAAGGTTATTGACATGTAAGCAACAAAAAAACAACCAAGCCTCAGTCCCAAACTAGTTGGGGTTTGGCTATATGGATCCTTTTGTGCCATTCCCACACAATCATATATCAAATATGTCCCAATATCAAGTATTGAGTGTAAGAAACATTTTCAAAAAATGAATATAACAGAAACTAAATGCTCTAGCATATCCATTGTCTGTCTAATTACAATGGCTAGAACAAGAGACAGGTAGGAATCAGGAATGAAAAAAGCCTTGTCAAAAAGTTAAAATGGTACTGCACCTCCTTAAATATACCATCCTCAGTCTTATCCCAAAATGGACGCCTCCCACATAGCAAAATGTATGTGATCACACCAATACTCCAGACATCTGATTCAGGTCCAGACTTGCGTTTTAATACTTCAGGTGCAACGTAGTAGGCACTGCCAACAATATCTTGAAACTTCCTGCCTGCATTCCATCCGATCGTATAATATAAATGATCTATGGGTTCCAAAAGAAATGCTAGAAATCAAATGCTAAACACTGGTTGGCAAGAGTACTCCACTCTCATTGGTCAAGTAAAACTAAAATGTAGAGCTTTTGGAATCAGCCTGATCTGGTCAGCCCAGCTCACATTATGTAAGTTCTTAGCAAGTATAAGTATTTTTTCTTCCTTCCTTCTCTATTTTTGTAGACATCATGCATATGAGCATAAGTAAGATCTTCGCATGATGAAAATATGACTCACCTGGTTTTATGAAGTCAGACAAACCAAAATCTGTCGCTTTCAGAGGTGAGTCCCCCTTGGCTGACTTGAAAAGAAAATTCTACAGGCAAGGAATAAAAGGTAGTCATTCTCAAGAAGCATGATTCTACAAATAAGTTAATATCCATGCTGATAAACTTGGCGATACCTCAGGCTTCATGTCGCGGTGCACCAAGCCATGTAAATGACATTCAGCTGCAACTTTGAGCATCTGTCGCACAACCACTGCTGCATCTTTCTCAGTGTAACGACTGTCCTTCCTGGTTGAAGAAAATCAAGCAGCTGTAAGCTGAACGTTGCAAAAAATAATTCTACTGAAAATGGTATTTTTTTTAGGTATTATACTGAGTGCCACTATTTTCAAATAAATTTAACCAATATTACAGAACATGAACAAAGATTTCTTACTTTGACAATATCCGATCTAGCAATTCTCCACCTTCACATAACCTGGTAAAAGACAACATAAAACATTGACAATATTAGTGAAAGAAAACTGTGAGCATAGCAAGTGAAGATTAAAAGTAAAAAGCACTCTTCAGGGGGGGGGAAACATGATGGACAATAAGTAGAAATGCGAGTAGATACAATTACAAAAGCAACAACGTAAAATGTGAATGGTATAGTCAGAAAAGATCCAGTGAATATAAAACTTACTCCATAACAATATATACATAAGAATCATCCTCTAATGCATTATAAAACTGAACTACGTTCTCGTGGCCTGTGAGTTCTCGCAATATCTTGACCTCCCGTTTAACATCCTCTACCGCAATAGGAAGAACCATCTACCAGCAAAGCCAAGTATTAATTTTACGTAGGTAAGAAGTTCTCAACATCTACTGTAAAATAAAATAAAAATAAAAAAACATAAACGATTTTTTTTTCTGAGAGATGGAGAATGATAATACTTTATCCATCTTAAAACTTTCAAGCTTTCAGTAGTCAACGTTTATTTAGTCTAACCCGAATTGCTAATGGCTAAAATTTCCATTTTATCTAACTGGAGAAGGAAACGAAACATTACTGCTCACCTAGTAATTTGGAAGAGGAAAATTAAGATGATTGAATGGAACAAAGCTACCAAAGAACACAATTGAAGCTTTCCATTTGAAAAGCATAGATAAAATAACTTTATGTGAAGGATATGAAGCAGTAAGAACATTCTTATCCACCAACGTTCTTTTCTGCTTTCTTCGATAGGAAAAAAGAGAAAGCAGATTCTGAATGATAAAAAACAAGTGAATCACAATCTAATGCAATATTCTCAAACCTGCACTCTTCAACCAATATTGGAGAAGACCAGAATTTCACTATTTGATAGGCGAATCATCCTTAGCAAAACAATGCTAAGTATTCACCAAAACCAAACTTGCAATAATTGCATACTGTTTGTCCTAGCACCTAACATAATAACATCCCTAGGTTGCAAAACTAGGATCCTACAAGTCAACGAACATTATGCGAAGCGAATTCCCCGATGCAACAGTTTCTGAAGCACTTAAAAGATGAAGAAAAAAACAGAGGGGCGGGGGGATTTTTGAAACAGAAGGGAAAAGGTTGGGTCTACCATGATTTTAAACGCAAATTAGAGAACTTATCTATAAGAAGCAAAAACCCCTTTATAAGATCTTCTCAGAATCTTCAACTGATCAATAAAACCACCATTAACATTAACAGCAACCGCGAAAGAATCTTAATTTTTATCCTCCAAAAAAAACAACCCCAGCTCACGAAGTGATGAGGAAAACCAAAAAAAATACCTTGTTTTTCTCAATTTTCTTGACAGCAACTCGATCTCCACTAGCCTTATCAATAGCAACATATGTATAACCAAATTGACCATGACCCAGCAATTTGCCAATTGTATATCTCATGTCAAAATCTTTATCATAACCAAAATCTGTTCTTTTCCCACAAGGGATCGCCTTGCTACTTTGCTTCTCTTTGACCTTTAGCTTCTTTTCTGCCTCATTGTTTACGTTCTTATTATTCTGATGATGATGCACAACTTCTTGCTTTTTCCTTGTTGCTGTTGTTGCTTTTGTTGTCTTTGTTTGTGGCTTGGTGGGTTCTTTTCTGCTGTGATTAACGTTGTTGTTGCTGTTAGAACCACTAACTTTGATGGTAGAAAAACAAGCACCCATGATTTTGTATTGAATTTTACTTTAATTCATCTGCAAAGTTCAAGACTTTATTGAGAGATGATGCGAAGGGCGAAAATAAATAGCGGGCTTGACAGATGATAGATGAAAATGCATGATTTTCCAGGAGAAAGGAAAGAGAAGGTAGGAGGAAGAAGAGAAGAAAGAGAGGGGAGCGTGGAACCGTGGAGGTGGTCAAAAGAGACTCTTTATTTTTATTTAATTTTTATTTTTATTGTTTTTTGAAATAATAAAAGAGAGAAGGCAAACTGTTCGTTTTGTTTGTTTTCTTTCTCTTTTCGTCATTTCATCTTTATGGACGGAACTGTATTTTTGAAAATTCTGTTATTTTAGTTGAAGGAGGGATGGCAATATATATATATATTCGTATTCGCCCACCAATATATATAGAGTTATGCTATTTAATATATGAAATATGTAAAGCTTAGTGAAAGCTTAATTAATTTAGATGGTAAATGATTTTACTCTTATATTATTATCTAGTTTAAAGTCTTAAGAGAGGTTGTAAGAATCTATCATAAATGCATTTTTATTTTTATTTATTTTTTGGTACAAAGGAAAGGAGAAAAAACAAGAAACTATGAAAACCCAGGATGTTTATTGGATCTGCGAGCAGAAGTTGGTTCAGACCTAGCGGGGGATGTTCCCAGATAAACTAGTGCAACAACAATGAAACTTCTCCTTGAATGAGGCAAAGGGCATCCTTGGAGTCAGAGTTACATGTAATCTTTCTATATTCATGACTCCAGTCAACAGTAAGACCGTGTTTAATAGCTAGCAGTTCCCGGAAAAGTTTTGAATTGATACCGGCTAAACCCGTGAATCCCACCAACCAAGATCCGTCCATATTTATGATTAGAACACCAAATCCCACCCTCCCCGGGTTTACCTAGACAGCTACCTTCAATTTCTAGTTTTTTTTTTTTTTAATTAATATAAGTGTTTGAGTTAGTTTACACGCTTACATGCATTTCGACTAATCTCACAAATCTTAAAATTAAAGACCATGTAAATCTTCAGTGTTCCTAAAATTTATGGGATTCGAACTGGTGACTTCTAGCAAACAAATTTAGAACCTGATCATGGACCGATAATTATCAAAAATCAACCAAATTAGCATTTTGATCTTGGCTCTCGGATTCCATAACCATGTCCATTGTGTTTCACCATGGATTGATAATGATTATTTTTAAATTATTTTGTTATTTAAAAATATATTAAAATAATACTTATTATTTTTAAAATTTTATTTTTATATCAACATGTTTTAAAAACATTAAAAAATTAATTTAAAAAAAATATATATAAAAAATTATTTATAAAACATTTTTTAAAACGTAAAATAAATTACCAAACACAAATAAGCTGATTTTGGACTGTATAGCACAGAAGTGTTCCCTGCCCATATCATACAATCATCTAGTCTTGAGTCTAACGAAATAGGAAAGGCCAAAATCTGAATTTTTAGGGTTTCTGGAATAAGAGTGGCTAGTTCAATGAAACTTTTTTTCATGATGTCATTGCCACTAAAAATTGATATTGTGTGTGAAGAAGAAAAGGACTCACCGATTTTCAGAAATAATATTTGATATTCTTACTGTTTATTTATATTCAACTCCCTTTTTAACTTTAAAAACTCTTGATCAAGTGATTTGCCATCTAAAAAATAAATAATGTTCAGCTTTTAAGCGGGAGGAATTGCTTCCAATCAATCCATATTTTAGGTTTTGTTTGGTTATGTTGTGTTTGCCAATGAAACACCCCTTTTATTTTATTTTTTTATTAACATGGGTGTTCGGGCTAGTTTACGCGCACTACGACTAATCTCACAGCCCACTTTTATTTTAAGTCCAAATAGACATAGCAGGGCAAAATAAAGCCTTAATTAATAGGAGTTATACTTAACTTTTCCATACAACTATAATTTAGAACAAACAACAGCTATAAAGCCATAATTATTCTCCCATTTCTGTATTTTTACTTTTTTAGTAATTAGTAATTAACAATGATGAGCATGGCACAAAGAGAGGGGGGCGGGTTAATGCTTAATATTACTATTTGCTTCTATGATGTTCTGAAAGGAAGCCAGACTTTTCAACTTAATTACTGATTTTTAGTCTTCGAAAAGAAAATTTTCAGCTTAATTACCGCTAGTCGCCAACGTCAGAATTTTACTTGTCAACTGCTGGAGTTTTTTTATATATATAAAATAATAATTTTAAAAAACCATGATAAATTTCTTTTTATTGTTTAATTTTAAACAAGTTAGGTAAGGAGTTGAATCGAGAGGTTGTTTTAACAAGACTCTTGTAATGTTTAAAGTTATAAAAGTAAAGTTGAAAATCAATTTTACAAAAAGATAAAGGTAATAAAAAGCAATAAAGATAAAGAATACAATACATTTTTTGGTGAATTTTTATTTCAAAAATGGCAACATCCATAAAACTATAGTTTTGAAACCTGACCCGGCCTGACGGGTTGACCCGGGACCCAGCTGAACCGTGGATGGAACCGGGCCGGGTTTAAGAAAAAATAGGAAAAGTCAAAACCCGGGATGACCCAGTTAACTTTGACCTGGCAAGAGCCGATCAAAAACTCGATTGCAACCCGTTGATTTTTGATTTTTTTTTTTACTAAAATAACATCGTTTTTGATTTTTAAAAAAAAATTAGAATTGACTCAGTAAACCCGGTCAAAACCTTAAACTCGAGTCTTGGACTGGGTCAGGTTTAAAAAATATACATAAAATTACTACTACTTATTCACTTCAACAAAATAGCATTGTTGGATATAAAAAATAAATTTTAAAAGAAAATAATGAATATCATGTTAATAAGTTTGGAAACTACTTCAAACTTATAAGAGAAGACAACTTTTATTGTTAATTATATACTTAATAAAATACATTATAAAAAGTTAAAAAGAGACTATATGAGTTTTGAAAATGAAAAAGATCTTCATAAAGTAATTTAAAGTACGAGAG
Source organism: Populus alba (assembly GCF_005239225.2). NCBI lineage: Eukaryota > Viridiplantae > Streptophyta > Magnoliopsida > Malpighiales > Salicaceae > Populus > Populus alba. The sequence continues at coordinate 9,309,675 of NC_133288.1, forward strand.
TGTTTTACAAAGATAGCAATAACTAAACATAAAAATGTTAATACATGATCTAAAATTATAAATTGTGCATTCATTGCATATGCTTATACTAGTAGTGTGTATCGGTTTCTTGTATAAAAATCAAGTATTGAGGATATTCATTTCAATACAATAATACAATTAAAAAATGTTGCGTTCTTTGAAAAAATATTTTCTGATAAGGCAATAGAAATTTGTCACTTAAAAAAACAAGTGAGACAGATGAACTGAGATAGCAAATGCAAAAGTGCAGCTTCTCTTTCTTTCTTATTAATTACTGATTACACGACTGATCCTATATATATACACATATATTACGTGATGGTGTTGACAGCTTGGTGTAACTGAATAGCAGTTACTAGTACAGCTGGTGTAACTGAATGTCTGTTATAACTGTTCATTCAGTTATAACAGATTGCAGGTTGTTACGTGATGCCAGTGATAGCTGGCTTATCATCCCCCCTCAAGTGAAAAGGTCTGGGAATGATACAAAGCTGAGATTTAAGAGACAAGAACTTTGAACTTGTGAGATTCTTGGTGAGTAGATCAGCTGGTTGCTCTGCAGTAGGAATGAACTGTAGCTGAAGCTTGCCTCGGGTGACTTGATCACGGATGAAATGAAGATCGATTTCGATGTGTTTGGTCCTGGCATGGAACACAGGATTCTTGGCCATATGATAAGCACTGATATTATCATACCAAAGAAGAGGAATTGCAGGGAGAGAGACACAGAGTTCATGTAGTAGAGCTTGCAACCAAATCATTTCAGCTGTAGCAAAGGCAAGACCACGATATTCTGACTCTGCACTGCTACGTGAGACCACCTTTTGCTTGGATGAGGACCATGAGACAAGATTGCCTCCTAGATAAACCAGATAGCCACTGGTACTACGTCTATCATCAGGTTGTCCACCCCAATCGGCATCGCTAAAACCTTCCAAAGTCATATGACTGGAAGGACTCAATACGAGACCATCATGCATGGTGCCTTTAAGATAACGAAGAATTCGTTTAACAGAAAGCCAGTGAGCAGAAGTAGGTTGCTGCATGAATTGACACGCCTTGTTGACAGCAAAGGCAATGTCAGGTCCGGTCATTGTAAGATACTGAAGAGCACCTACAACACTGCGATAGTGTGTAACGTCTGATAGAGGATCACCATCAAACTGGGATAGGTTCTGCCCAACAACACCAGGCGTCTGTGCTGGTTTGGTATCAAACATGGAGGTTCGATGGAGGAGATCAGAAACATATTTGCTCTGACTGAGAGTCATCGAGCCATCATGATAAGTAACCTCAATACCAAGAAAGTAGGAGAGCTTGCCTAAATCTCTCAAGGCAAAGACTGAATGAAGTTTATCAATGAGGGACGAGATCTGTGTGGATGAACTGCCAGTGAGGATAATATCATCAACGTAGATAAGAACAATGAGAGTTGAGGATTTTCCAAAGTGAACAAACATGGAACTATCAGTTTTGGAACTGCTGAAGCCCCATCGTAGAAAAGCAGAACTCAGACGTTGAAACCATGCCCGTGGGGCTTGTTTCAAACCATATATAGCCTTGTTCAACCTACATACTTTGTCAGGAAAGGAAGTGTCCATATAGCCAGGAGGCTGAAGCATATAGACCTGTTCTTGAATATCACCATTGAGGAATGCATTGTGCACATCAAGTTGACGTAGTTCCCACTTAAGACTAAGAGCAATGGTTAGAATGGTTCTAATAGTGGCAGCTTTAACAACAGGGCTAAAGGTTTCAAAATAATCAAGACCATAAGTTTGATTATATCCTTTAGCAACAAGTCTGGCTTTATACCTGTCTATGCTTCCATCAGACTTGTGTTTGAGTTTGTATACCCATTTACAGCCTATGATATTAGCATCTGAAGGTTGTTGAACAAGATCCCAAGTTTGATTGCGATGTAAGGCAGCTATCTCTTGATCCATAGCTTGAATCCAATGTGGATCAGTGAGAGCTTGTTTGAGAGTGGATGGTTCTGAGATTTTTACAGCAGAGAGATAAAAAATGGGCTTTTTCTTTGTGATACCACGCATTAACCTGGTTGTCATTCGTGGAACTGGGGAAGAAGATGGAGGAGGAGTGGGAGGACACAACTCAGGGAGACTATTAGAATCAGGAGTGAGCTCATAACTGTTTGGAGAATATGAGCTGGGACTATGATCTAGCAAAGAGGATGATGGGGTTACAGAATGGTTAGAAGAACAAGTATGAGAAGGTGCTGAAGGAGTGATGATTGCTGGAGGAAACACCTCATTTGAGATGACATTTGTGGAAGGGGAATTTGTAGTAAGAGGGAATTTGTGTTCATCAAACACAATATGAGAAGAAGTGTAGACACGTCCAGTGGCAGAATCAAGGCATAAGTAACCTTTATGATGGAAACTGTAGCCAAGAAAAGTGCACTGGACAGATCTATACTGCAATTTGTGATTATTGTAAGGACGAATGAAGGGATAACACAAACAACCAAATACTTTAAGAAATCTATAGTCAGGTTCTTTGTGAAAAAGAGTGAAGTATGGGGAGGCATGATTGAGTACCTGGCTAGGCATTCGATTGATAAGAAATGCAGCTGTCTGGAAAGCATATTGCCAAAATGGCATTGGTAATGAAGCATGAGCCAACAGTGCTAACCCAGTCTCAACAACATGCCGATGCTTTCTTTCAACTCTGCCATTCTGTGCTGAGGTGTAGGGACAGGAAAAGCGATGGAGGATGCCAGACTGGTGTAAAAAAGTCATAAAACACCTGAACTCTCCACCATTATCAGACTGTATGCATTTGATCCTAGTCTCAAATTGATTCTCAACTTGCAGTTTGAACTGCTTGAAGACAGGCAAGGCTTGGTCCTTTGTATGCAAAGGATAGAACCAAGTGTAGCGGGAGTAATCATCTAAAAATAAGATGAAATATCTGGCACCAGAAGTGGCCTTGACAGAAGCAGGTCCCCAAATGTCAGTGTGAATAAGTTCCAGTGGTTTGGATGCACGAGAGCTTGAGAGATGAGTGGGTAACCTATGACTTTTAGCAAGCTGACAGGAAGAACAAACAATAGCTTTATTCTTTGCACAAGAAATGTTACACCTTTGGAGGACTTTGGTTACAATCTCAGTAGTAACGTGGCCTAGTCTGTGATGCCACAGCACCAATTTATTATCAATAGGACGAAATTTATAAGACTGAAAAGCCGAAAACTTATGATCACCAACATAAGCTAATTTCTTGTTCTTCAATACTGGGAATTTGTAAAGACCATCTTCAAGTCTGCCTCGAGCAAGCACCTTCATCGTATGTAGATCCTTCACAAGGAAGCTATTAGATCGAAACTCAATCAAAGCATTGTTGTCTGAGCAGAATTTAGCAACACTGATTAAATTGAGTTGGATAAAAGGAACATGTAACACCTTCTTGAGTTGAAAGTCATGAGAATTAGAGGGCAGATTTGTAGAACCAGTGTTGGAAATGGATAGATACTTACCATTCCCAATTGTGATTTTATCTTTTCCATTGTAAGGTGAAGAATCAGTGAGATTGTCTCCATTCTGAGTAAGATGATGACTTGCGCCAGAGTCAAGGTACCAAGATTCATCTGCAACAGTATTAGAAGAGGCTACCATAGCAGGAAGTGTTTGAGTTTGATTACCAGTTACCAGAGAAGAGGTGCCACTGCTCTGAGGACTCTGATAGGAGATGTCAAACCTGTGATAGCAGGCCTGAGCCATATGACCAAATTTTCCACATAACTGACATTGTGGTTTCTCATAATTGTTCAAATTATATCTCCCAGTTTGTCTATATCTTCCTCCTCTGCTACGGCCTCTGTAGTTATTGAGATTAGAATTGTAATATTGACCTCTACTGCCAGTGTATGTTCTTCCACCTCCTCTGTTACTAGAGGAGGATGCATAACTGGTAGTCATGGCTGAAATTTGTTCAATTGAGCTTTGTTGCTCAAGGCGATGTTCAAAGGCCAGAAGCATGCTGTGAACAGCTTCAATAGAGATTTTGTCATCTCTGATGTTAATTGCAGTAACAACTGCATTGTAGTCTGCTCCAAGGCCTCCAAGGAGATTCATAACCTGATCCTGCTCAGAAACAGGCTCTCCAATAGCAGCTAAACTATCTGCAGCTGCTTTAACTTTCATGATGTAATCTATCATGGTCATAGATCCTTTCTTTGTGGACTGTAGTTCCAGTCTTAATTGCATTATCCTGGCTCTTGAAGATGACGAGAAGGTTTTCTCTAATGCTTTCCATGCACAATGAGAAGAATTGTGACCTATGATCTGCGCCATGATCGGTGGGGTGAGGGAGGAGTATATCCAGCTCAGAATGGTGCGATCCTGTCGTCTCCATGCAACAAAAGCTGGATTGAGGACTCCTGGACATAGTTCCTTCTCTGGACAGATAGTCGATCCATCTATAAAGTCTTCAAATCCATTGGCAAAAATCACATTGTCAACTTGAGACCTCCAGAGGATGTAGTTGGTACGATCAAGCTTTACAGGCAACGTGTGGTTTAGCATTTGATAAGAAGGTAAGGGCGCCATTGTTGTGGTTTGTGTAGAGCCAAGAGAACCGGCAACTGAAGAAGACTGAGTGGGAGCAGAAGCCATCTACTGGATCTTTGGAAAAGCTCTGATACCAAGATGAACTGAGATAGCAAATGCAAAAGTACAGCTTCTCTTTCTTTCTTATTAATTACTGATTACACGACTGATCCTATATATATACACATATATTACGTGATGGTGTTGACAACTTGGTGTAACTGAATAGCAGTTACTAGTGACAGCTGGTGTAACTGAATGTCTGTTATAACTGTTCATTCAGTTATAACAGATTGCAGGTTGTTACGTGATGCCAGTGATAGCTGGCTTATCAGAGACAAGTTCAAGTGATCATCATCAAATAAAAATATGATGAATTGAGCTAAGATAGAGTAAAAGGAAAAAAACTATCAAAAATATTCTTTTTGATTTTTTAATTTACTTGTTAAAAAATGAGTCTCAAAACTACTCTAAGGTAATGACCTGCTCTAAAACTTCCTATTGGAAGGGGGCAGGTAGTCAATAACAAGATTGATTCTATCATGCAAAAATATACATAAAAACTAATGGATCTTCCACTCAAAAAAAAAAAAAAAACCATTAGACCATAAATAGATCTTCAAGTGAAAAATAAAAGTTATAAAACCGTTAAAAAATATATACAATAAGACTTATAAGAAGAATAAAACAACAAAAAAGTGTGGACTTTGATAGGTATTAACATGTGTCAATAATAACTTTTAAATGGATGTTAACAAACCATCATAAATATTAGCAAGCTTAGAATATATAAAATAAATGTAAAAATATATATTTTTTTTAAATGGTGACCTTGATGAAGATGTCATATGAAAAAATATCAAAATGTTTGTTATTAAAGAAAAGGAAAGAAAAATTATAAGGTTGTCAATTCATTATATATAGTTTGAAACAAGCTCTTAAACAATGATATAAAAAAAGACTGACAGTATTATGGTATCAAATAAATTTAAAATCAACAAGGTTGATACATATCTTTATATAAAAAAAACATAGATAAATAATATGTTATTGTATATCTTTATATGAATGATATGTTAAATTTGGGAAACAACAAATATATAATCATGTCTACCAAACAAATAGTAATTAGTAAATTTGACATGAAAGACTTGGATATTGTAAATATCATACTAGGAATAAAAATCTTTATAACATCTAATAGTTTGGCATTCTCTCAATCTCATTATATCAAGAAATTTTTTGATAAATTTTTGAAAAGTGATAATAACATTATCAAAACATGAATAAATATAAATGTATATTTGCCTAAAAATAAAGGTGAAAAGATCCTCCGATTAAATATTATCAAATTATCAAAAACTTGATATATTTTATGAACTGCACAAGACTAGATATCATACTTATGTTGCTTTGAATGCATGTCTATTTTATTTTTTTTTAGTTTGCAATTTGTTGTTTGATCTAATACTTAGATTTATTAATTATTATTAATCTGTTTTAATTTAAATAGATTCAGTTTTATTTATCTTTGAAAAAATAAATTAATTTTTATTTAAATTTAAACCTGATTTTTTAAAAAACAGATCTTAAGGCTTAGTTGTTTTAAAAAATCTGGTTTAATTAATAATTTATGAATGATTTCATTGAGGTGATTTTTTTTTCTAGCAACTTATTATTGCTGACGCTGCTTCACAGGCAATTGCAACGAGGAAGCAGGGAATTAGAAATAAATGATCAATAAATAAAACTCGTAAATTTGATGAAATGGTCATAATTAAGACATCTTCAAAAGTCAAATCAAAACGAGGTCAGTCATCGCATATGTCATGTACAACTATTAGTCTTTGTGTTTGTCCAGTTCATAGCCTTTCCAGACCTTGACCCCATGCTGATGATAAGGACAGCTTGACACGAACTGTCTCCTGTAAAACTAATTATTTTTTTTTTCCGGGTTGTTTGCGATGGGGTAGCAGGTGTGGTTTAATATTTTTTTTATTTAAAAATATATTAAAATAATTTTAAAATAAAAAATTATTTTAAATAAAAAATATTTTTTTAGAAAAACACGGTAAATCTCCGGATATTGCCTGCCTCGTTTCCAGGCATTTTATCTTTTTTATTTGATCCAACCACTTTTGTTTTTCTGTACTGTTGAGTAGTACCAATAATGGATGGTTGACCTATTTATTTTTATATTTTAAATATATATTTTTAAAAACTTAATTTTTTTTATTTTTTATTAATTTTAAATTAATATGTTTTTAATGTTTTTAAATTATTTTAATGTGTTGATGTCAAAAATAATTTTTAAAAAATAAAAAAAATCATTGACAAATATTTTGACACTAAAATTTATTTAAAAAATAACAACTAAATTGCTAAACAAGCTTAACATGCCTCGTTCCGAGCCTTTGTATTTTATAGGAAAAACACTATTTATTATTATTATTATTATAAAAGTTATTTTTTTACTATATTTCTTTGAAAATATATTAAAATAATAATATTTTATTTTTTAATATTATTTCTTGATATTATCAGTATATCAAAATAATTTAAAATATATAAAAAATTAATTTGATCTTTTTTTAATAGAAATAATCTTTCCAAAAAAAAAACAAACGGTAACAAAATTATAGAGGAAAAAGATAATCACTCGCCATGAAATTCAACCAACAACTATTCATTAGATTGTATGATATCCAACATAAAAGATAAGATTGTTAATTATTATTTTTTATAACTAGTCATTGACCAAAAAAGCTAAAGTTGAAATTAAAGATTTTTCATCAATCTCTCGTTTATTATTGGATCGCTTGTTGGTGACGTATAAAACACGGTCAAATCCACTTTCGTGTTATGGTACAAAAACTTATTTGCAATCTATTCAAATATATTATTGTTGGAATATTGACGCATGTCTTCAGCATCCTCCATTTATGATGAAGAAAAATTACTGTGTGCTCTGAGCTAGTATAGCCTAGCAATTATGAATTAACCATGTAGAAACGAATAAAAACCAGTCCTTGTCCAAAAGGACAACGAAAGCCAATCTTCGAATAGGTTGCACAGAGGCTATAACAGAATATGTACTCCCGGAAACTGGAAAGAAGTAACCTCGACAGAACTATTATTGTCCGTTTTTTTTTTTTTTTTTTGCGGTGATAAGAGATTTAAAAAACAATTGAATTTTTTTATAATATTTTTAGGTTATTTTGATATTTTAAAAAATAACTATTACTACAATATTAAATTTAAAAAAAATAACTTAAAAAAAACATCAGTACTTGACCATACTAGTTAATTCAAATTTTAAAGTTATGATATTAAACATCAAATTTAAAAAGATTTAAGCAATAAACTATTATATTTTTAATTGTTTACAATTCTGAAGTAGCAATTAAAACTTTATCACGAGCATGTTTAAAAAAACAATTGAGTTTAACTGGTCATATTTTAAGTTTGTTTTTTTAAAGGTTATTGATTCGAGTCTTATAAATATTATAATCACTAAAAATTTATATAATTATTAATTTTAAAATTCACGAAATTACTAAAAAAAACAAGCAAAAAGTTGTGCAATTAGTATTATTCCTGTATCTGCAGCCACGAGGACGGATATCTTCCAGCACATGAGAAAAAAAAGTGCAGAGTTGTGGAAAGAGATGGAACTATATATTTCACCAACAACCTTTATGCAATAAACATGTGACCTTAAATATATAATAATAGGGCAACAAGCCCACGAGTCTGAACACTTGTTGTCATAGTTTTAAAACCCGGCCCGGCCCGGCGGGTCGACCCGGGACCCGGCCGACCCGGGCATGGGACCGGTCCGGGTGAAGGCCAAAACCCGTTTGGGAATTGGCCCGGCCAGACCCGGTCGACCCGGTGGGTCGACCCGGGACCCGGTTGACCCGGCAAGACCCGGTCAACATCTAGCCCCAAACCCGTTGACTTTTATTTTTTTTGTTTTTTTTTTTCTAAAACGACGTCGTTTTGATTTTTTTAAAAAAAATTAAAATTTTTTTTTTACCCAGCCGACCCGGCGACCCGGCCGAGACCCGGTGACCCGGTCAAAACCCGGAACCCGGGCCTTGGACCGGGTCGACCACCGGGCCGGGTCTTAAAACTATGCTTGTTGTAAACAAGGGAAGGGAAGGGAAGGGAAGGTGGCATAATAGATTCATCATAGTACATGGAAAAAAAAAAAAAAAACTATTTTTTAAGACTCGGCTTGGTGTCCCAAATTCAAACTCGTCGGCTGTTAAATTCAACCATATTTTTCTTAATATATTTTTATATATTGATTTCAAGAAATAAATATTAAAAAATATCTTTTTTATATAAAAAACAACCGACACAATCAACAGCACCGAAATTGAAATAAACTTTTAAAAAGTCTCTACACATTTTTCAATTCTGTTTTTGGAAGCTCACAAGTATGAACGCACATTCTTATCCAACCGCGTGCTCCGGCTAACATATAAACGTGTTAGCAAATTACAGGTCGACCACTGGTGGGTATATGTCATACTGCGAGTCAATTAATTTTTGCATTTTAAAAATAAATAAAATCTAAAAAATATTAGGTTTTTTTATAAAATTATACCCATAAGTTTTAAGTTTGGTTGCAACACCTGACCAAAAAGTAATATTAATAATATTAATAATAATATTAAACTTGGGTTAACCCTTAACATAAAAGTGTATGGACTGCAATACCAGATCCAATAGCATTGGACGTGGATCTGGCTGCAAGGTCGTGTCATAAAAGTGTAATAATTAAATAGATTAGTTAAAAAAAAAAACAAAGAAAAAAACCAACAGGAAGAAAAAAAAAAACTAATGAAGAAAAAAAAATGAATTAATTGGGTTAACCTTTCAAATCAGGTTAACCCGTTATACCTTGAATTCACATCGTGAAAGTTTGATAATTAAAAAGGAAAAAACGAATTAATGGGTTACCTAGAATTAGCCAGCTAACTCATCAAACCAAGTTAACTTGTCAAACCCGGAATCCGTGCCATGAAAGTTTGATAACTAAATAGAAAAAATTTTAACATTAACTATTTAAATTTAAAAAAAATAATAAAAAAATAAAAAACAAAAAGGTATCAACCTTTTCACTGTGGATTGCACTATGCAGTCCTAAATCAAAGGCTCAACAAAAAAACAAAAAGAAAAACTAAAGGCATCAACCGAGAACTACTTAGAAAAAAAAATTTAATATTAATAAATTAAATTAATTAAATAAAATTAATTAAAAAATAAAAGTAAAAAAAACCTCTAACAAGAAGAAAAAATACTAAATAGAAATAAATTTAACGTTAACAAACTAAATTAAACGAAAAAAATAATTAAAAAGAAAAATAAAACAAAAAAAATTCCAGGTTAACTTGTTAAACCAAGTTAACCCATTAAACCCGAGATCCGTGTCATAAATGTCTGGTAACTAAATAAAAAAAAAGTGAACATTAACAAACTGAACTAAACAAAAAAAATCAATTAAAAAGAAAAAAAAATTCGGGTTAACTCGTCAAACCATGTTAACCCGTTAAACCCAGGATTTGTGTCATTAAAGTCTGATAACTAAATAAAAAAAATTAACATTAACAAACTAAATTAAACAAAAAAATTTATGAAAAAAAAAATTGACGGGTCAACCCAGAATTAACTGGGTTCACTCGTAAAATCAGGTTAACTCGTGAAACTCGGGATATATGTCATAAAAGTCTAATAACTAAATAGAAAAAAATTTAACATTAACAAACTAAACTAAACAAAAAAAAAATAATTAAAAAGAAAAAAAAGAAAAAAAAATTATTCTAGGTTAACTTGTCAAATTAGGTTAACTCGTTAAATCTGGAAAACGTATTACGAAAGTCTGATAACTAAATAAAAAATTTTAACATTAATAAACTAAATTAAACAAAAAAAAATTTGTTAAAAGAAAAAAAACAAAGAAAGAAGCATAAAAATAATCCCAAAAAACATAAAAAACAGCTAAAAAAAATAACACAACTTAAAAATAATAATAAAAAAAAAACATAAAGCATCAATGTTTTACTATGGACTGCACATGTACTATGCAGTCCACAGTAAAACACTGATCCCTTTTAGCTATTGTTATAATTTCTAATTTCAAAAATATTTTATAAAAAATATGAAATTTTTTTTAATTTTTTTATTAACTTTAAATTAATATATTTTTAGTGTTTTTAAATTATTTTAATGTGCTAATGTCAAAAATAATTTTTTTTAAAATAAAAAAAAATCATTGACATATATTTTAACTCAAAAAATTATTTAAAAAACAATCACAACTATATTAATAAATAAACTCTTAAAAAGAAATATAAAATTTTTTCCTTAAAAAACAACCTATGCTATTTGAAACAGTCCCAGTGGGAACATGTGGGATTTATTTTTCCAGAAAGTACAAAATTGTGGAGCATATAGTTGTTTTTTTTTTTTTTAGTTTAACGTGGGTGTCCGGGCCAGCTTGCGTGCACCTCGACTAATCCCACGGGCCCTGAAGTTAACAACCATGTAAGCCTCCAGTGGCCATCATATGAGCAACTTAGGGCTCGAACCTGAGACCATAGAGGGAGCAAACCTCTTGGTCCCAAGCTCTTACCACTAGGCCACCACCTAGATGGTTAGAGCATATCGTTTTTATCAGCATTGGAAGTTGCTCTGTCTATAATCCAACATCCTATAGCATGTACTCGCATTGTCCCACGCGTTTAGTTGTGAGGGGAATTATTTTGATTATTTTTAAAAAAATATATTAAAAATATAAAGAATTTTTTAATAATATTATTAAATTCAATCTAGCAATTTGATCTTAAAACTTGCCAATCTAATTCTTTATCTAACTCGAGTTACGAATTAAACCATATGAGAGCTTATTCAAAGTGAATTATTCAATTTAATTGATCCAAAGACACTTTGAATGACCAGTTAAAACATGACATAACTTTTTAAAATATTTCAAATAACAAGCTTTTTTTATAAATTAAGACGATGCGATATTGGTTATCCTGCTATTTGGATTATGGATTTCAATAAGTTTAATAACTTTGTTGTTTTTGTAAATTATTTTTGTATAATTCTATAATAACATTAGATGTTTTCAAAATCGTGCGTCAACTCTAAAAAATTATTTATTTAAGATCGTGATAACCTTATAAAAAGTAGAAAAAATAAACCATGAATTTAATTTCTCAACCAATCCAATATTGATTGAGTAAAATAATAATAAAAAAGAAACATTTAGAAAGATTAAAGGACCAGAAACTAAAAAAAAAAAACATATCAGGTTTGATGAATAAACTCATCAAACTTGTGAATTGAATAACTTGGATTAACACGTCAAATCTATAAATTGAGATTAATAACTTGTTTTGTTTTTTAAACTATTGTTTATTTAATTGTATTATAATAAAAATAGATGATCGTAAAATTGAGCGTCAAATCAATACTGAATTTAAAAAAAAAAAACTATGATAACTTCATAGAAAATAAAACAAAACAAATTATTAAACTCGATTCTCAATCAATTTAATATCAAAGAATGAAATAAAAAAATATATATATAAAAAAAAAGAGAGTCAAAGTCACCATACTCGTCAACGGGTCCATGAACTTTCTAAAATTTAATAACATGTTTTTTATGAATTTATTTTTTAACTATATAATAAAGAGAAGAATAGATAGTCACATAATCAAGTTCATTTAAAAGAAAAAAAAAAGTACCTGCCAAACCTACAAATCGGAGCAACTAGGGTTACCTTGTTAAACTCGTAAACTAGATCATTGACCCCATAAAGTTTATCAACTTAGTTTTTTTAAATCATTTTTTATTTAACTATTTTTTTTGTTTTTAAAAAATAGACCATACCTCGAGATATTTTTCTAATATCAACCCAATGCTGAGATATTTTATTGATATTGCAATAACCATATAAAAAATAAATTATAATAAATTATAAACTTTAAATCCCATAAATATATCATATAAGGACTAAATTAGAAAAAAAAATCAATAACCAAAACAAATAAAAAAAAATGAAAAAAAAATATGGTAGTCCACAGTGCTAACGGGTGTGGAAAAATAGTGTTTTCCCCACAACTTTTATCTTTAATTATAATGAACATATTATGAGTGGTTGAGTTTTTTGTTTGGAAATATATTAAAATAATATATATATATATATATATTTAAATTTATTTTTAACATTAGCATATCAAAACAATATAAAAATATATAAAAATAATTTGAAATAAAGACAATAAATAAATAAATAATTTATATTTTTTTTAAAAATATTTTAAAATATATAAAAAAAAAAAGTTTAAGTTTAAATATATGCTTTCACTGTGGTGCTATTATTTGATTTGGAAGGATGAATTTTCTCCACTACATATATATTGGGACATTCTTATCAAGATATGAATATGGTTTTAAGGAGCTTATTTGATTTTTCGGATTTGGATTCAGCTATTATTAGGATATTAGAAAAGAAAAGAAAATTCCACGAGGGCCTTGACTGCAAATTTAGAGAGAATAATAAGCTATCATAATATATAGTTCATTACCATATTATACTCTAATATAGAAAAGAGATACCAATCCATCTTAAAAGTTGATTTAAGCACGTTTTGAATTATGAATAAGAGATCAAATAATATAAAAATAAAATCTTAAATAGGACTCCCACCTATACAACAATTTTAAATTTGGTTTCTAAAACTAGGGATGATAATTTTTTGTTTGGTTTGGTTTTTATTAAAAAAATAACTAAATTGATTTTTTTTAAAAAAAAACCGAAACAGATTCAAACCGGTCAATTTTGGTTTGTTTTTTTAGAACTAAAACCGGTTTAACTTGATTTTTTTGGTTTGGCTCAGTCCGATCTGGTTTGGTTTTTTTTCCGGTTAGAATTCGGTTTGGTTTTTTCGGTTTCAGGTTTATAAACCAAACCGAACCGGTTTATTTTTTTTAAAATTTTAATCGGTTTTTTTCACGATTTGGTTTTTTTTTTTTTTTCCAGTTTTCTCAATTTAATCGGTTTTTTGGTTTTTTTACTTACCCAAATCTGAAATCAATTTTTTATGCTAGATGGAAGCATGTTGATCATGAAACTTGGTAGGAGTAATTTGTATGGTGTTTTTTTTTTTTTTTTTAAATTGAATTTAGTAAGTAATAAGATATAGTTGTTGTGATAACACTAATTATTTATTATACATTATAAAATTTTCTGACTTGTTACACTTATTACACATGAAAATCTTAAACACACCATACACAATATAGTTGTTGTGATAACATACAAATTTAAGAGATTATTGATGAAAAATAAGCTTAATAAATAATAGAAACAGTGATGTATCTTGTATTCCATGTTCAAAAAACAAAAAATTGCTTAATATATAAAAAAATTGTATTATTATTTTGTTTAAGGTTCTAGTTTTGTAATTTTTTTTATATTTTTAATTTATTTTAATGTATTGATGTTAAAAATATTTTTTTAAAAATAAAAATTATTATTTTGATGTATTTCCGAATAAAAATTACTTTAATATATATATATATATATATCTCTTTTTTTCCATAGCTAAACAAATCCAAATTTTCATTTCTCTCAGTTAATTATATATGAAAAAGTTTTCCTGTCCGTGTGTAGGCAGTAAAAAGTACTTATATTACTAAATTGAATAATTACCAAAAATATAAAATTTGACTAAATCCAAAAATCAATATATTAATAGGGCAAAACTTTTGTGGAGGGCTTGCACTCCCAACTGACATGACATGAAAGGAAAGCGAAATTATGGAAGAAAATCAAACACTGACCGAGTCCATACAAAGACTTAAGACTAGCCAGTTGCATAAACTAAGACTTTTTCTTTTTCTTTTTTTTTTTGTCCAAACGAAAGCGATTTCATCCAATAATACTTCGCTAGCAATCTCTGAAAATTCAGCATCAGTGACTTCTTTGACGACCTGGTCAGACAATAGCTAAAAATATAGAAGACAGACCCGTACGTATTTTAAATAAAAATTGATAATAATATTTAAAAATCATGTAAAAAATAAAGAACAATTTTTTTCAGACAATAGCTAAAAATTCAGCATCTGATAATGATGATTATAATGCTTGCTTGTCCAACTTACCTATAATATATAAGGGATTCCTGTGTACCCTGAATATTGCAGGTGATTGAAAAAATCAATATTTGATTGTTTTGTTAATGTATTTTAAAATATTATTAAAATGATGTTTTTTTAAAATGTTTTTTGTGTTGAAATACATTAAAATAATGTTTTTTTTAATGCCTTTTGTGTCGAAATACATCAAAATAATATTTTTTTTTTTAAAAATGCTTTTCATGTTAAAATACATCAAAATGATATATATATTTTTTAAAAAATTATTTTTGAAATCAGCACATCAAAGCTATCCAAAACACACAAATTTTTTTTTTTGAATTTTTGAAAACTTTGAATTGCGTTTCCAAAGAGCTTCTGGTGTGTTTGGTATTGTGGTAGCTATTGTGGTTGTGATTTGAAAAAAATTATTTTATAAAAAGTATTTTTAGTTGAAGTTGATTTGGAAAAATATATATTTGATTAAAATTATGGTTGAAATTGAGGTTGAGAAAAAATAGTTTAATGTGTTTGGTTAAAAAAATGCTTTTTCAAATTGAGATTATATATATATATATATATATATATATATTGATGGTTTTTAATTTAAATAATGTAGATTTAATTATTGCTATTATATCATGAAATAAATAATACTTTATATTAAATATTCTGTATTGTTCCATTAAACTATCTTCAATTCTATCACATATGAAATACATCCAACAAGGAATACAATTTTCACAAATTTTTTAAGAGCGCAACAACATCAGGTAAAATATAATCAGGAACAAAATTGGAATTGCAATCAAATTCTGCAAATGCTATGTCATCAAGTGTTTTCCATCTAATTTATGTAGTGTTATTGAATAATGTTTAACACTAGTTTTTTTGAATAAAACATAATTAAAAATAAAAAATATATTTTTTAATTTTTATTTTGTCGGGTCAAATCCGATTTAATGTATTTTTAACTTTGAACTGGACCCGATCTAGCCGGAACAATGAAGAATGTCTCCGCTGTTCATGTGAACAGTAGAGCCATGCTCATGTGAACAGTAGAGTCATGCTCCACTGTTAAGTGATCCCTCCCCTATGAGCAGTAACAAAATGTTGCTTCTACAAAACTTGCAACATAGCTGCAATATTGATGGATCCTACTAGCATAAACCATTGTATTTTTTTAATCAAATAAAAATATTTGTGGCTGTGGATAAGGTTTACCCACAATCACATTACCAAACATCCCGAGCGAGTCAAGCTACTCAGGGGAGATAGTACGTAAGAGCCGAGCGAAGCAGGTTGAATCGAACTGGAGATAGCGGCTTTGTCAGGATGGAAGAAAAAGTGGAAATTAATGAGAAAATGAAGTATATCATCTTTCCTTTTTTCTGGCCTCACTAGCCCTATTTCTTTAACAAAGACAAATATATTTCCATAAAAACTCTTTCAATATTGTAAAAGAGAAATTAAAAAAATATTCCCATGACCACCATCAAACCCAAAATTAAATTCCTCGATTGCACAGTAAGGACAGAGAACTCGTGTGATCCCTTGTCTCGAAGTAGAAAAAATATAGATAAACAAGTAAAACTAAAAAGAAGAGAAAACCGGAAGGGTGCCATCCGGCGAACCCATGGCTTGAAATGGCCAACTGGGCCGGGTCACAATCTGCGATCAAGAAATCTGTTCAATTTTAGGGGTCTAACGTTACCAAACAGTCAAATCGGAAGGGTGCCTCCCAGGATGGCACGTGAAAACGAAGACGCTGTCAAGCTGCCGGACTCTGTCGATTCAACTTTCATGACTCGAGCTTCAGTCTAGGCAACCAAAAAGAAAAAGAAAAAAAAGAGAGATCAAGAGCAGGAAGGTTACTGTGTATATTTATATTGAATAAAGTAATTTATGGAAGATAATAATCTTATATTACAGTGATAGGAGAGAAGAAAGGATTTAGTTTTCAGACATGCAAATTGTTCTGATAATGTAAAGATCGTGATTGTAAAAAATAAAAAAGAAAAGGGTAAGAGTGACAGGAATTCTTGACCCACTTATATAAATATTTAAATTCCTATTGCTCTCATTATTTTTGTATAGTACTTAGGAAAGTTATATGTTAAATATTTAATCCTAATTTTTTTAAAATAAAAATTACAACACTATTATTTTATAGTTATATCATAATTACTTTTTATGAAAGAAAAGGAAAGGATAAGAGTTTTCATTGAATCGAATGAAACCACACACTTAGATGTTTTATTCTATAATCTAACAAAAGAAAAGGTCAGCATATTATTTGGTGATTTGATTATTATTTTTTTTATTAATTTTTAAATTTATATGTGCAAAATCTTAATGTATAACTAGAGTTGGGTTCACTCAATCACGATCTATTTACAAAATAAAATATTAAAAGCATCTCATGAATGGTTGTTTTTTTTTTTTTTTTTTTTGGTAAATAAGCATCTCTAATATCAGGTTAGAGAAACAAAAGAGAAAGGAGAATCTTATTTCATGTTTTTCTCTGTTACAATAGCGAAGATATATACAGAATTAGAGACAACAACAGGGAGGATGATGGCTATTAATTCTCCTATAATCTTGGCATATCAGAATCTATGTATATTAATAATTATCCTATCAATTGTTTACAGAGCAATTATGATATGAATACCGAGGGTTGGCAACATTATAGTAGGAATCAAACTCTGCAAGCTGTGTTGAAATCAAACTCTGCGATATGTGTTGTAGTAGGAATCCATCTCGGCCACTTTCTTTAAGTACTCCCCCTCAAGCTGGATCAATGGGATTGATTGAGCCAAGCTTGGATATTAAACGATAAAAGTAAGCTGAAGTCAGAATCTTTGTAAACACATCAGCTACTTGATTGTGACTGTGGGTTTAATATGGTTTGATAATCTATAACTGAACTTATTTACGAATAAAATAACAATAAACTCCAATGTGTTTAGTTTTTTCATGAAACACAAGATTAGTTGCAATATGTATAATAGCTTGATTATCACAAAACAAAATCATTGGAATACTGCTAGAAAATCCTAGATTTGACATAAGACCTTTAGGCCAAATTAATTCATAAGCTACGGATGCCATCGCATGATACTCAACTTCAGCACTAGAACATGCAATAACATGTTGCTTTTTGGTACGCCAGGAGACAAGATTACTACCAACAAACATGTAGAAACTAGTGGTTGATTTGTGATCAATAACATTACCAACTCAATCCAAATCACTATATCCAATAATTTGAGTATGATCATGATTAGTCATAACAATCCCACAACCAGCAAAACCCTTTAAATGGCGCAAAGTTCGCTTAAGAATGCTCAAGTGAAAGATTATAGGAACATGCACGAATTGACTAACAAGGCTCATTACATAGGTGTTATTAGATCGTGTAATAGTAAGATAAATGAGTCTACCAACAAGATATTGATAGTAATTAATAAAACAAAGAGGTTCACTAGCTGTTTCAAGCTTCAATTTACTATCCAATGGAGTAGGGACAAGTTTGACATCCATAAATTTGGCATCCTCAAGAAAATTAATAACATACCTGCGTTGATTAAGGAATTGCCATTTGTGAGAAACAACCATTTCAATTCCAAGAAAATACTTCAAATTGTCAAGATCTTTAATAGGAAAACATTGTTGCAGAGTAGTCTTGAGGTGAGATATTGCTTTACCATCATTTCCCATAATAATAAGGTCATCAACATATATAAGAACCATTAATTTGACCTTTAGTCCAAGATGAACAAATAAAGAGTTTGCATTACTTTGTTTGAAGCGAATGTCTTCAAAAACAACACTTAATTATGCATGCCAAGCATGTGGAGATTGCTTCAGCCCATAATTAGATTTGTGAAGTTGACACACTAAGTTAGGGTTTGAACTCTCAACTTCAAGGGTGATGAGGGGCAACTTCATGTAGACTTCTTCTTCAAGGTTTCTAAGCAAGAAAGCATTCTTAACATCCATTTGATACATCAACCATATATTATTCATAACCACTAAGAGCAGAACATGAATAATGTTCCTTTTTGCAATATGTGCAAAAGTTTCCTTATAATCTATGCTAAAAGTTTGAGTATAGTCATGAGCCATAAAACATGCTTTGTATATGTCAATAGACCCATCTTTAGGAAGTTTGACCACACTCCAAGTTTTATTTTGATCAAGAGCTTGTAGCTTATCATGTATAGCCTGCCACCATTCATCTTGTGAATTTGCCTCTTGAAAATGTCATGGTTTATGCACATCAGAGATAGTAGTAAGAAAAAGCAGTATGTTCAATTGAGAGATGTTGATATTTAAGGTAATTAAAGATAGGATGTCTTGTTGTATATGTGACAAAGTCTTGTAATTTTGTAGGAGGAACACAGTGAGGGTTTGGATTCCTACGTGGTTGTGGCAGAGGAGATTGATTAGTAGAATCACCTTTAGAATCCATGATAATAGGAATGATAAGGTTTGAGACTGATTAGCATAATTACCCTCAGAGTTTGAGATAAAAGAAATGACAACTCTTGAGTCAGAAGGTATATCTACAACTATGATGGACAAATGCCTATTATGATTGCTATTGTCATTAGCTTTTGAATATATAGGGTTGTGTTCAGAGTATGTACAAACATGACTGACATTCCCTTCATTAATAGCCATGCCATCAGGAAAGGAAGAAGTGTCTTCTACAGCAGGTAGTGTTTCTGAAGATGAAGCCAAGTCTATAAAAGCTGCATTAGGTAGAGGAAACAAGTCTGTCAAGTCTTCTCGTTGATTCATGTTTTTAAAGTATAAAGAACTTTCTTCAAATCAGACGTTTCTGTATATGAACAATATTTTTAGAGGGAGGATGATAGCATATATACCATTTTTTGTGTTGAGGAGTATTATAATAAAACATACTTAACAACCCTTGGATGAAGCTTGTCATGATGTGAAGTTTGTATACGAACAAAACAAGTGTAACCAAACACTCACAAATTAGATAAATTAAGTGGTTATTTCTATAAGACTTCAAGAGGTGATTTAAAATGTAACACTCAGCTAGGTAGCCGATTGATTAGATATGCAACAAATAACACCCAATGAGACTAAAACAATTTGAGAACATCATTTGTATCATTTAGGCTCTAGTTTTTTTTTAATAGGTCTTTATTTTTACACTCAGCTATCTTATTTTCTTGAAGTGTGCCAATACAGCTTGACTGATATTAAATGCCATGAGAAGCTATATATTGCGTTATATTTTTTAATATGTATTTAGTGTCATTATCAGATTAGATAATTTTTATTTTTTTTGAAAATTGAGTCATAACTAGCATTTGGTATCCAAATTGGGCATAAATTTGGTAAGGCCAATGTCTGAATGGTGAGCTGGGCCTTGGTGCCACAAAAGTTGCTCCTGATGAAACTAAGAAAAAGCAGAACATGGTCCGTCTGAGATTTTATTGAATGAAGAATGTAAAAGGACTATTTTCATAATTCCATGAGACAGCTAAAAGCTCTGAAAGATATTATAGAACAAAAGAACCCTGGCCCTGGGCAACAAATTAAAGATTTCCAAGGTGGTGGATAAATTATTTTTTAACTATAAGAAGCAAGGTTTACTCTTTAGATAACCCACAGACTCAACACATTCTCACCATCAAACTAAACAGACACAAAGAAAAACATGATCAGACAGAATAAAAGACGGCCAGCACATAAATTCTTAACAGCAATGACATTTTCAAGCAAGGATCTCCTCAATGGGCTTAGTTTCTAACTTGGTTTTCTCCAAATCTTTCAGCTGCTGCTCCTTAGCCAACTTCTTTTTATTGGCTATCTCAATGTCCTTGCTCATCTTCCTCCTATACATCTCAGCAAATGTTATTGGCTCCTCTAGCACCGACTTCTCTCCCTCTCTGATCTTGAGAGGGTACACTGTAGCATCTGGTGCTGGGTTCTGGAATGTGGCTATGGACAGCCTGCTAGAGTTTGAGTTCACCACAGCTTGGTGGTCTGCGTTCCTGAATCTTCCATTGCTAAGATACTGCCTCGCAAACATACCATTTAGTTTTAGTACAATTAATTACGGTTAGCAGTGCTGGTATTTAACAAGAAATATTTTAGTTTCAAACTCACATGACCATGGTCTCCGAGATTGACAACAAAAGCACCTTCAACAGGTTGAACGGTGATCCAAGTCTTTCCGTTATCTCTAGTGGCCTGAAGACCACCAACGGTGTCCTGGAGCAAGAGGGTGATGGTGCCGGGATCGGTATGGCGTTTGAGTCCAAGTGTAAGGTCTGGCTGTGGACATTTTGGATAGAAATTGACCACCACCTTTTGGTCCATGTCAACACAAGCCTTAGTCAAGGCCTCTGTTTCTAATCCCATAGCCTCTGACAAGACCCCAAGAAGCTTGCAAGCAAGTTCCATTAGTTTCTTACTGTATTCCTCGGTCACTGCTTTCCATGCCTCTGGCTTGTCAGGCCACCTTGAATAGTCTCTGGTGCGAATTGGGTATGAGAAGAAGGTCACTATCTCTCGCCAGTCTTGAACTGCCTCTCCCTGTTTTATAAGATCATAAATCAGGAAATTGATTTAAAATTAGTACTGTCTACTATCTTCAAAGCATCAAGTACTTGATGATATTACAAAGAACTAAAATAGATTGGCCTTTTACTGTTGTTATGAAGCAGTGGCCGACGACGACCCTTTTCTCATTTTTCATGTTCAAGTCAGTGTTCATAGCTAATTTTTTTCCTTTTCAGTCCTTGTTGATTCCTACAGTGAGGCATTGTACTTTTAATTCACTCACTCTATCTCATTAAGAAGAAAAAAAACCAATATATATATATATATATATAGTGATGTGCGTGTATGTCAAGAAGTCATGATTAGTTTAGACCATACAAGAATAAATGTCTTAGCTCCACCATGTGTGCTGACAGTCAGTTAAATTACAACTATTCCCTTGTTGACCTTGTAGTCTTAAGGTATAATTTCGTCTCTATGTAAGGACAGAAACACATTCATATTGCGGGGAAGAGAAATTCCTGAACCAAAATAGTGGCTTTCTTGATCTTGCGTAATCAAGAAATGATTTACTAGCAAAACTGGATATATGAGGCATTGCTCTTCAGTCAATTCTGTCGTGCCATGCCTAATAATTCATGGTTTTGTTTTTTTCAGTTTCTAAGAATCTGAAACCAAACTGAATTAATTTTTCCTTCAAGTTTCTAATCAAGATTATATAATAAAAAAAACTCAAAAAAATTGTTTAACTATTTCACAGAAGTTTGATTGATTTGCTTGCTAGCTAGCCGGGCACATGGTATATTTTTGAGTTGGAAACATGTATTTTTCATTTGGAAAAAGATCACTCCGATAGGGAATTTAACGATAAAGGTTTGCGCGTAATTGTTAAATTTAGAAAACAAAACGTAAATGAAGTAATACCTGTAAATGGCTGGAGACAATGAAGCCACCCTTTTTGCCACCAGACATGTCAAACCGAAGCTTCTCTTCCGGTGGCAAAGCAAAAAACTCTTTAGCAAGAGTTGTCATTTCAGACACAAGCTTAGCATCAACCCCATGATCAACAATTTGAAAAACTCCCCAGTCCTCGCATGCCTCCACGATCTTGTTGCATATTTCAGCTCTCTTTTCACCACCGTCATCAATCCCAGCTATTGAAATGACAGGGATTTCATTGCTGAATTGGTTATAAGCCACCTTCGGACGTTCATCTTCGTCGCGAACAAAGCTTGCTTGGAGGCTTTTCTCTTCTGCCAGAGCTGTGAGGGTAGAAGGGGCCATCGTTGCCGGCTTGATTTTAGGTCGAAGACTTGAGTGCTTGTGTTTTTGTCCTAGCTCTTATAAAATGGGGATGCAAATGCTGTTATTTAACTACCCTGGTTAGAGAGTAGCTATGGTTCGTGTGCATATATAATAGGGGATGTTGGCATGTGCCAACTACCTCTCCTTAGCTCCTTGGCTCGTGAGGGAGTGAGGTTGTTCCTAGTTACCAAACTTTTAATTTTTCGTTTTCTTTATCCCTCTTGCTTCTAGATGGAGATTGAAGAGGATATTTGTATACTCTTAATTTTCACAATCTCTCAATATTGAAAATATAATAATTTTTCGTTTTCTTTATCCCTCTTGTGTCAAGATTAAGTACTTACCAAAAAAAAAATTACATCTAAATAATATATAATTTTTTATTTTTTAAAAATTATTTTTGAATCCCATCAAAACAAACTAAAAAAATTAAAAAAAAAATAATGTTAAATAAAACATTCAAATATTATTAAAATTCTAGTGCAAACACAACCCTAAAAAGAGTCGAAGTGTACTCTTTTTTTCCAGCTGAATGCTCTGCCACGAATGATTCATGCAAACAAACTTGTGAAAAAAAGAAAGAAAAAACAAACCAAGCGTTCCTAATTACAAACCTAGTTACGAATCTTAAACAAAATAAAAATACAATAATGAAGGTATAATTTTTATTTATATATTTGGATTTTATTCCGTTTCTTTTTAAGACCATATATATATACTTACATAATAAACTTTTTCGGTAAAATAGAAAACCCTCACTCCCACAGTCAAGATTAAGGAAGAGCCATGGAGCATTGAACATGGCTGGCTGGGGTATCTTGATTATAAACGGAGCAATAATTGCTTGCTAATTCAGGGAATAAGATCCTATGTCGTTCTATGTCCATACTTGTATTCGATCATTGGGATTTTTACTTGGTATAGCTGTTTTCATCTGCGGGCTCGTCCTCCAACATCGTCTTGGTGCTGATGTGTCTACCCAGAAGGGTCTTGGGGTCTTCCTTGTTCTTGGATGCCTTCATGTCAGGAAAATCTCATTACATAATTACTCAATCGTGTAATTCAATTGATACGAGTTGTTAAATTCCAAATTTATGCCTTTTATTTGTTAGAAAAGAAAAAAAGGGTTAATTGAATATCAACTCTCTCATTACGTTACTTGTATTTGTTTTTATTAACGTGGGTGTCTAAGTTAGCTTGTACGTATCTCGATTAATCTTACAGGTCTTTGTAGAAAACAATAATGTATACTGGCTGAATTTTTCATTAGTATTCTTCTCCTTGTAGGAGGAAATATATAGGCAGAGCCCTGAATAGACAGAGCTCTAAATAGGTAACAATCCTATTCTAAGAAAGTGTAGTAATTTTGTACAAGTTTTGATATGACTTCTATAATGGATCATATTCACATAATTACTGCCTATTCGAGATTTGATCTGAATAGGCTATAATCAGATTACAACATAATATTTGATCTAGTTCCTATAATTAATCAGATTACAGAATCACAACTAATCATGTCAACACTCCCCCTCAAGTTGGAGCATAGATATCAGTCATGCTCAACTTGGTAATTACTTTCTGAAATGTCGGTCCTGAAACGGCCTTGGTAAGAATATCAGCTAACTGATATGCTGACTGGACGAAGGGAAATTGTATAAGTTTCTGATCTAATTTTTCTTTGATGAAGTGACGATCAATTTCAACATGCTTTGTGCGGTCATGTTGAACAGGATTATGCGCAATGGAGATGGCCACCTTATTATCACATTATAGAGTCATCGGGTCCATATAGTGAATCCCTAATTCTGTCAAGACCTTCTGAATCCATAATAATTCACATACCCTATGAGCCATACCTCAAAATTCTGCCTCTACACTCGACCGGGCCACCACTTTTTGCTTCTTGTTACGCCATGTAACCAGATTTCCATTGATAAAAGTGGAGTAGCCTAATGTAGATTTTATGGTTGTTTGATCCCCTGCCCAATCAGCATCGGTATATCCCTCAATGCTAAAGACTCCATGTTTTGAGAATAATAAACCTTTGCCTGGGGTACCCTTTAAGTATCGTAAAATTCTATTCACAGCATGCAAATGTTCTTCGCTGGGTGCATGCATAAATTGACTTATGACACTAACGACATAGGCGATGTCCGGTCTTGTATGGGATAAATAAATCAGTCGACCAACCAACCGTTGATAGCGGCCCATGTTTCTTGGAACCTGATTAGGAAATACACCGAGTTTGTGATTGATGTCTATAGGGGTTGATGCTAGTTTACAAGCAAGCATGCTAGTCTCTGTTAGCAAATCAAACACATATTTGCGTTATGACATAGAAATCCCGTGAGCTGATCTGGCTACCTCAATGCCTAAGAAGTATCTGAGTTGCCCAAGGCTTTTCATTTCGAATGCAACAACTAAATGTTCCTGTAATAGCTTCATCTCCTCTGGATCATCACCTGTTAACACCATGTCATCCACGTAAACAATGAGGGCTGTTACCTTCCTGTTTTGGTGCTTTATAAATAGAGTATGGTCTGCATTACTTTGTTTATAATTGAATGCTGTCATTGCAAATGAGAACCGCCCAAACCAAGCTCTAGGGGATTATTTCAGCCCATATAGAGATTTCTTCAAATGACAGACTTTGCAACTAGTTTCAGAATTGCACTGCACACCTGGTGGCAAGTCCATATACATTTCTTCTTCTAAGTCCCCATTGAGGAACACATTTTTAACATCAAACTATTTCAAAGGCCACTCCCGACTGGCTGCTATAGATATGAGAATACGGATTGTGTCCAGCTTGGCAACCGGTGCAGAAGTCTCTTGATAATCCACGCTATATTTTTGCGTATACCTCTTTGCAACCAACCGGGCTTTATACCTGTCAATGTTGCCATTGATTTTAAGTTTCACAGTGAACACCCATCGACACTCAATTTTTTTCTTTCCTTTGGGTAGGGAGACAAGTTCCCAAGTAGAGTTCTTTTGCAAAGCTTGCATTTCTTCATTTACTGCCTTGGCCCAAACTGGATCTGTCAAAGCTTCCTACACATTACTAGGGATGGATATATTGGATAATTGATTAACAGTGAGTGCATATGATTCAGACATCCTATGGTTAGAGACATAATTATTGATTGGATATTGGCTATTGACTCTATGATCGGGTTCATACTGTTTCTTTGGGACACCCTTGTTTGATCTTTGGGAACATCATGGGGCTGTAGTAGTAGGGTGAACATCCTGGGCATAAGAGATATCAATAATTACATTTGACTCATCAGATATAGGTTGTAGGAGTACTTGGGATTTAGCATTCTGAGAAGATTCATTGGTTGATGGTGTTAACAAAGGCAACTCTATATTTAGTGGTGACTCCTCATCAGTGCTTCTGCCTCGTGACTCCTCATCGGTGCCATTGTTCCCAAGTTGTTCAATCATGTGTTCCACCTCAACAAATTCATTCCTGTCACTCTCTTGTAGCAAATGTTTAGTGCTGGATTGCTCCCCCTAAGAGGAACCTTCTTTTGAATAAAAAGGTTCAGTCTCACGGAAGGAGACATTCAATGTGATGTGTAACTTTTGAGTGTGAGGATCATAGCATCTGTACCCTTTCTGTAAGTCTGAATATCCCACAAAAACACATCGAGTGGCACATGGATCAAGTTTAGTTCGTAACACCTTTGGAATGTGAACATAAATAGTACACCCAAACACTCTAGGCTCAAGGTTTGGAAGGTGCAGGGTGGACAATAAGGATTGCATCCGCTGTTGAGGTGTCTGAAAATCTATCACTCGAGAAGGTGTTTGATTGACCAGATACACAGCAGACTTTGCAGCTTCTCCCCAGTAGTACCGAGGCATGTGCATGCCAAAGAGAGAGGCATGGACCACTTCTAAAATTTGCCTGTTTTTTCATTCGGCCAGCCCTTTCTGTTATGAAGTATAAGTACATGAAGTTTGATGCCAAATTCCATATTGATGTAGATACTTCTGAACAGAGGTATCCAGGAATTCCATAACATTATCAGTTTGTCAACTACGAATCTATTTCTGATACGAAGTCCCTACCATACGATGAAATTCCTGAAATGCTGGAAAAACATCACTTTTTTTTTTTGTAGAAAAGACATCCAAGTCATTCTAGTACGTTCATCAATAATTGTGACAAAATAACAGGCTTTTGATATGGTAGAAATTTTTGCAGGACCCTATACATCAGAATGTATAACGGCAAAAGGTTTTGAACTTTTATTCAAACTCGGTAAATAAATAATACGATGGCTTTTAGCCATTTCATAAATATTGCAATGAAACTCAGAATCATGAACTACGTTAAAAAGATGCGGTTGTAATTTTCTCAGATATCCAAAGGAAAGATGTCCCAATCGTCGGTGCCATAACCATATTGTGGCTCGATCTGTATCTGAACTTCTAGTTTGATATGCTTGGCCGAATCTCTGTCCTCCATTTTCTATAAGTTTTAAATAATAGAGTTTGCCACGTTTAACACCATAATCAAGAATCTTCCAGGTCAGAATGTCCTAAAACACACAAAATAACGGCCAGAAGGTTACTGTACAATTAAGAGCAGAAGTAATTTGGCCAACTGACAACAAATTATGTTCAAGGGATGTAAATGTCATAACCAACTATAATAAAAAATCATAAAACTAAAGCAAAACAACTCCTTGTAATTAATTTTTAATTGTTATAGATGATTATTAGCAATAGTTCCAATGTTATTAACGTCTCTTGTTCATAAGAGATTATACAAGTCTTATATTTGAAGTGCAAATTATTCCTTATTCCTTCTAATTGTTCCATATTCAATAAAATTTGGCCACAAGCTTGACATATTGAACACTTCAAAAATAAATTAATTGACCCATACTTTTAATTAAACGACCATTCTACTTTTTCTTAATTTTTAGAATTCTTGTTTTATCCCTAAGCATCATCGATGTACAACAAGATTCATCTAATTTAGGAAATAGCTCTTTGTCACTACTGATATGATTGCTGCAACCTATATTCAAAACCCATATATTTTTATATACTTTTTTTGTATTATGGTTTGCCACAAACAAAGTCTCAAAGCATTTTTATCATCCTTCATAAATTTTGTATGCATTCCTATTATTTGATTTTTTAAATCAACACTTATATTGATAATGACCAAACCTTTTGCAATGATGACATTGTATATAAGACTTGCAATCTTTCTTATAGTGACCATTTTCTAAAATTTTATGCCATTAATTGAGATGTCATTCTATTTGAATTTCCTTCACATCTATTATTTATGCTTTCATTGTATCCTTGTTGCTGATCGAATATGTTATTTCTTCCATCTTTGCCTCAAATACTTTGACCACGTTGATTGAGCCCAATCTTATATAAGACTTTCTTTGTTCATCATGTTTAACTATGATTGCAATTCCTTTTCAAAGGCTACCCCAAAGAACTGAGTTCAATGTGATTTTTTGAGTCAAGATGACAGTGTCTTCCCCAACAATAGGGGAGGTACTCCCGTTAGCTGTAAAAATAAAAGAATGTGTGGAAGAGTGGAGGGATTTTAACTGACCAGTGTCTCTAACCATGTGATCTGATGTGTGAAACCTGAAAAAAAAAAATAAATAATAATAATAATAAATAAATAATATTTCTCATATGAAATAGTTTCACGCTTTTGAGCAGAACGCTCAATCCGACCGTTAGATCAAACTGAAATTTTAGGAGAAATGTTTCAACATATAATTCTACATTTGATTAAAATTTTAGGGCAATCCGAGTTCAGGAAGATATTTTAAAAAATTTCTAATGGTCGGATAGTAAATAACATAAAATTTACCAATGACAGTTTTGTAAATACCTCACAAGCTGGCAATGTCCAGCAACTTATTCTCCCTTATTTTGACGCCAGATTCAGAGGTAATAGAGGGACGAAAACAGAGGTAACAGAGGGATGAAACAGAGGGAGAGAAAAGGAGGGGAAAACGCATGAAAAAAAAAATTACCTTGAGAGAAAGAGTAGAAATTGTGTAGAATCAAGGATCTAAAAAGTGTAAATCACCAAATCACTTCCTCAAGCAAGGATTTAAGAAGAAAACTAAGTGAGGGAGAATGGTGAGAAAGGGTTCGTAAGCCATGACAAAGAAGAAAAATTGAAGGGGAGAAAAAAAAAAAAAAAACATCACCAGGTTAGCTTTTGAAGTTCATTTTAGTATTGGGTAATGAGTTCTAAGTTGTTTAAACAAGTTTGGGTGAAAAGAAATAGATTAATGCATTGTTCTTGGATTTCTTGAATTAGGGTTCTTAGGAGAGAATTTAGGGAAAAATGTGAAATTGTTGAAATTGATACATTGTGTTAGGATGGGTTGATAATGATGCAAAATAATGAAGGATGGAAGAAAAAGAAAAAAAAAACAATGCAGGTTAAATTTGAAATAAAAGAGGAGGAGCATGGAATGTAATAAAGCTTGTATAATTGTGTGAATTACATTGGTGAAGCTATTTGATTTACTGATTTCAGGACAACATATTACTGCAGAGGCTTTGATTCAGGATTTTGAAAATGTGTCTTTGTTTTGTATTTATTGTTGGGAGGTACTGTCCTGGTGGTGGTAATTTTATCAAATTATTTTATATCATTGCAGCTTGCAACAAAGTTCCGTAATAATGGACAAATATGTGTTTGTGCAAACAGAATAATTGTGCAAGAGGGTATCCAACTATAAAATTACAGCCCTGATTTTACCCCTTAATTCTAATTTCATATATAGTGTTGAAAAATGTAACATAACAGTGAAATTATATACATGTTACAAATTATGGATATGAATATTGTAACAAGCATACCTTCCTTATATTTATAGGATGAGCATTTGTGACTAGAACCATAGCAGAGCGAGCTCGAACACCTGGAGCTGCAGGTAGGTACTGTTTCGCTCTTTAACTATGTAAAATTATTGTAGTTGTTCTTTAGTTTTTTTTTATATATGATTGGGTTGCCTTTGTTATTTACATTTGATAATTATTAGAACTTAACTGTGTCATGGTTGTAAGAGAATGATGAGAGCACATGGTTAAGAATGAAGAGAATTATTCGTTGAATAAATTAATTAATTATAAAAGATGATGTATATGACTTAGTTGTCTAAATGGTCAGAAACTAAGGAGATATGAATATTAATTTTTGACTTAGTTTTCCAAAGTCGTGGAAAGCTAAGGTGAATAGTATTTGACTTAGCCATTTGCAAAAGCATGGTTAAGGTGATATGGAAAAAATGACTTAGTCATCTGTAAGAACGGAAACTAAGGTGTGGTTATAAAACTTAGTCATTCATGTGTAAAATGGCTAAGGTGGAAATGAATTTGATCAGGAATTGCGGAAGACCTAGATCAATTGTGTGATTACTTGGACTTCCATTAAGATGGGGACCAAGGTGGTATAAAAAATAAAATAAAATTGTCAACTATATATATGTGTGTGTGTGTGTGTGTGTGTGTGTGTGTAGATAAATTAAATTAGTATTACTAAATAAATTACGTTGTATTTGCTGCAGGTCCTTCTCATACCGCAGGACAACCTTGATTTTCTTCTTTTGTGGATAGTTACTTGGTATATTTTGGATATCTGGATTATGTAATTTTCTAGTTCACTAGGATTTTAAGGTTATCTTTTGGGCTTGTAATTAGTGTTAAGTCATATACCACTTGTTAGTTAATTAAATTTCTTTTGTGTAGGCATTAAAGAATTTTCAGTATGCATGTAGATAACTTTATAATATGCTTGTTTCAATAATATTATGTGTGAAGAGAAAAGATATATGGCATTACTGGTAGAAGGGAAAATGTTGAAGATACAAGTTAAAGTGGATAATGTGATGAGAAATCAGATTTCTGTTGAAGAAGTCTATAATGGTTGGATCATAAATATGCAGGATAAATTGTGTTTTAGGTTGATGTCGACACTTGGGAAGGTCAATTTACATAGGAGACTCTGCCGAATTTTCGGTAGCCCATTTAATAATAATAATAATAATAATAATAATAATAATAATATATAAGCATATGCAAAAAAAAAAAATTGTAATTTTTTAACGAATTTGACATAAATAAAATAGAGTGTTACATGATGCACCTGTATCAATTATCCAATTATTATCCTTAGTAATTGCAGAGAATGTATTTGCCTTACCAGTGCTGCTAAAGTGAGCAACATTAACAGTAGGCGGCAGGTTATCAGCAGTAGGTAGTTTATCAACAACGGTAGTCTGAACTTCAGCTGTGGTCATCATGGTTTTTCCTACAAATTTCTTCCTTGGTTTCCTTAAGAAATCCCACCATTCAAGATAACCAATGATCTCATAACACCTATGTTTTGAGTGTCCCAATTCACCACAATGCCCACAGACGAGGCCTGTGTATTTTCCAACAGATGAATTATTTCGGTTCTTCATTGTTCCAGAAGCTGGTCCTTGACAGGGTTGGTTTGTAAACATGGCAGAGTGCATAGAGTGCTCACTGGTTGTTCGATAGTTCCCCATGGTTTGTCTTTGTTGAAACTCCCTCCTTATGCATGCGTATGTGCTCTCCAAGTCCAATTTTGGATCTTTGCGTAATATTTCTCAGCGGACTTGCTCAAACTCATAGTCAAGACCACTCAGAAATATATGAACACGAAGTTGATGCATTGTTGAATGTAGCTGGACCACTCCTTCGACTGTCTCTCCTTGAGAGGCAGTTCTGTGATCAATTTCTTAAAAAAGAGCCACCAGTTCATTGTAGTAAGTGGACACAGGCCTTTCTTTTTGTTTGATAGAGAAAGATTTCTGATTTAATTCAAACATACGAGTTTCATCTGAGCCATCATAGAAGGTCTTCGACACAGCCTTCCATATTTCCTTGGTTGTGGATAGGCGAATAAATCGATGTATCAGTAACGGACTCATTGAATCAATGAGCCAATTTTCACCTTTTGACTTTCGGTGATCCATGTTGCAAAAATAGGATCTTTGGGTTCGGGTTTTTTTGTTGCACTAGTGAGATATCCAGTTTTGTTACGAGCACCAATGCGCATCTCCATTAGTTGAGACCATAATGGATAATTGTTTTCATCTAATATGATGCTGGTAGGGAATGCAGAATTGTCTTGGTGAATAATAATGGGTGATGTTTGGCTATTTTATGGAACGGGGACAATGGGGTTGAGGTTGATTCGTGTGGGATTCATGTTTGATTAATTATGCTCTGATACCATGTAGAAAACAATAATGTATACTGGCTGAATTTTTCATTAGTATTATTCTCCTTGTAGGAGGAAATATATAGGTAGAGCGCTGAATAGGCAGTACCCTGAATAGGCAGAGCTCTGAATAGGTAACAATCTTATTCTAAGAAAGTATAGTAATTTTGTACAAGATTTGATATGACTTCTATAATGGATCAAATTCACATAATTATTGCCTATTCGAGATTTGATCTGAATAGGCAATAATTAAATTAAAAAATAATATTTGATCTAGTTCCTATAATTAATCAGATTACATAATTGCAACTAAGCATGTCAATAGCCTTGAAGTCAACGACCATGTAAGTCTCTAGTAGTCCTGAGGAGACTCAAACTCGTGATTATTAGAAAACAAACCCAAAACCTAATTAATTAAGTTACCTCTTATTATTATTTTTTATATAGAAGTGATGGTATTTTTTTCTCGGTAAGACAAGTCGTCAAAATTAAAAAAGTACATGAATTCATACCACTACAGTGTGCGGTGGGGGAGTATTTTGATTATATTTGCAGTAGCAAATGTCTTCTATGGAATCCATTTAGGTGAAAAGGGACGTGATGGTGGCTATGGAGTTGTTCTTGCTATCTTGTTTGTAATTGCTCTTATTTTGGAGGTGAGAATTGTGAAACCAACCAATGTGAAACCAACCACCTAAGTCAACAATGGTGGGAGTCAACAATGGTGGTGAAGCCATCCTTCCTTAGTCACAAATTGTAGGCACCAAACTTGTGCCAAACTTGTGCCACTTGCCTACCCCTTGTATTTGCATGGATGTTTGCCTATAAATAGGCAATGCATCCAAGCATTGTAAACACACCATAAGAGAGAAACAAGAGAGGAAGAGGAGAGTGAAGAGGGAAAATAATCCCACAAATTTGTGAGGTATTTGTGAGAGAGTAAGTGAGGTGTTTTCTCCTAGTAATAGAGAGATTCTTAGTTGTTCTCCTATTATTTGAGAGAGGTTGTAATTCCCACATTACTTAGTAAAATCCTTCTATACTTGCCCGTGGACGTAGCCTAATTGGGTGAACCACGTAAATTCTTGTGTGTCTCATTTCTCATTTTAGCCTTTTGTCTTGTCGGGTTTGCATGCCAGTATCCTAACAGTGGTATCAGAGCCTTCTTGGTTGGTGTTGTTAACACACAAAAGTTAGTCGTGTATACGGTTACTATTCACGTCTACGACACTATTCACCTATACGGCACTATTCATCCATACGGTACTGTTCACTTACGTTACTGTTGGCGTATATAGAAAGTCAGTGCGGTGATTAAATACAGTCTAGGAAGTTCTGTCTAAGGAGATTGGGTTTTAAGCGGGACCGTTTGTGACCCCTCCAATCTTTCCTGGGAACTTACTTAGTGAAGTATTATTCACACGATACTATTTCTATATACGTTACAGATCTGTGAAACGGTGATAGCTGAATAGATCTCGGTGAATACAATGGCAGCAAAGTACGAGATTGAGAGGTTCAAGGGGAGTAATTTCTCACTGTGGAAAATGAGAATCAAGGCAATCTTGAGGAAAGACAATTGCTTGGCAGCAATTGGGGATCGGCCCGTGGAGATCACTGATAATGCAAAATGGAATGAGATGGATGGCAATGCTATTGCTAACATACATTTAGCATTAGCTGATGAAGTATTATCAAGTGTGGCGGAGAAGAAAACAGCTAAGGAGATATGGGAGACTCTAACAAAGCTATACGAGTCCAAGTCTTTGCACACTAAGATTTTCTTAAAGCGGAGACTTTATACCCTTCGAATGGCAGAAACCACGTCGGTGACTGACCACATCAACACAATCAGAACTCTATTTTCACAACTCACTACGTTGGGTCAGCAAATAGAGGAAAATGAACGTGCAGAGCTTCTACTTCAAAGTCTTCCTGATTCGTATGATCAGCTCATTATCAACTTGACCAATAATATCCTCTCAGACTATTTAGTCTTCGATGATGTTGCAGCCGCTATCTTGGAAGAAGAAAATAGGCGCAAAAACAAAGGAGACAGAAACAGTTCAAACCAAGCAGAGGCATTATTGGTGTCAAGAGGAAGATCAACGGAGCGTGGCTCCAGTGGGAGTCAAAGGCAGGGGAGGTCTAAATCAAGAAGTAAGAAGGCTATGAAATGCTACAACTGTGGCAGAAAAGGGCACTTCAAAAAGGATTGTTGGTTTAAAAAGGGTATAGAGAATACTGTAGAGTCATCAAGACCTCAAGGATGTGTTGCAAGCACCTCAGAAGATGGAGAGATTTTATATAGTGAAGCAGCAACAAGCTCTACAGATAGAGAAGAGCTCACTGAGGTTTGGATTATGGATTCAGGAGCAACATGGCATATGACCCCTAGACGAGATTGGTTCCATACATATGAACCTATCTCTGGAGGTACAGTGTTCATGGGTGATAATCATGCTGTAGAGATTTCTGGCATTGGCACCATCAAATTGAAGATGTATGATGGCTTAATTCGTACTATTTCAGGAGTGCGACATGTGAAAGACTTAAAGAAGAATCTTTTGTCCGTAGGACAATTTGATAGTCTTGGCTGTAAGATCCGAACAGACAATGGAATCATGAAAATTGTCAAAGGCGCGCTGGTGGTTTTAAAGGCAAGAAAGACAGTTGCTAACATGTTTGTATTAATGGGAGAAACGCATCATGGGGCAGAAGCATCAATCGCATCAGCTAGTCCTGCAGAAGAGAAGACGATGATGTGGCATCAAAAACTAGGCCACATGTCAGAGAAAGGTTTAAAGGTTCTCTCTGATCAGAAGTTACTCCCTGGGCTTACAAAGGTTACTTTACCCTTTTGTGAGCACTGTGTTACAAGCAAACAACATAGATTGAAGTTTGGCACGTCAACAACTAAGAGCAAATGCATCTTAGACCTGATTCACTCTGATGTTTGGCAAGCACCGGTTGTATCCTTGGGAGGAGCAAGATACTTTGTATCATTCATAGATGACTTCTCCAGGAGATGTTGGGTGTATCCGATTAGAAGGAAGGCATATGTGTTTGCAGTTTTTAAAACCTTCAAAGCGCGGGTAGAACTTGAATCTGAAAAGAAGATCAAGTGTTTGAGGACTGACAATGGAGGAGAATATACCAGTGATGAATTTGATAACTTCTGTCAACATGAAGGTATCAAAAGGCAGTTCACAACGGCATACACTCCACAACAAAATGGAGTGGCAGAGCGGATGAACAGAACTCTATTGGAAAGAACAAGAGCAATGTTAAAGGTTGCAGGTCTAGAAAAGTCATTCTGGGCAGAAGCAGTCAATACCGCCTGTTATGTAATAAATCGATCTCCGTCTACTGCAATTGAGTTGAAGACACCGATGGAGATGTGGACTGGAAAGCCAGTTGATTATTCTCGATTGCATATATTTGGAAGTCCTGTGTACGTGATGTACAATACTCAAGAGGTCAGCAAGCTGGATTCAAAATCCAGAAAATGTGTATTCTTGGGGTATGCTGATGGAGTGAAGGGGTATCGCTTGTGGGATCCCACTGCCCACAAGGTAGTCATCAGCAGAGATGTCATATTTGCAGAAGATAAAATGCAAATGGAAGAAAATAATAGCATTTTAAAGGAGACTACAGAAGTCCAGATGGAAAATACTCAGAATCATACTTCTTCTGAAGCTGTACCAGAGCATGAAGAACAAGAACAAATAGAGTCTGAAACTCCTGAAGTTCGACGGTCAACTCGTGAAAGAAGACCACCGGCTTGGCACTCAGAATATGTTACTGAGAGCAACATTGCATACTGTCTTCTAACAGAGGATGGAGAGCCATCAACTTTCTATGAGGCTATCAAAAGCACAGATGTATCTATGTGGATGACAGCAATGCAAGAGGAGATTGAAGCTCTGCACAAGAATAACACTTGGGATCTTGTTCCGCTACCACAAGGAAGAAAGGCCATTGGCAACAAATGGGTTTACAAGATAAAGCGTGATGGCAATGATCAAGTGGAGCGGTATCGTGCAAGATTGGTGGTGAAAGGATATGCTCAGAAAGAAGGAATAGACTTTAATGAGATATTTTCTCCGGTGGTACGACTTACTACAATCAGAGTAGTCTTGGCGATGTGTGCTATATTTGATCTTCACTTAGAGCAGTTAGATGTGAAAACTGCATTTCTTCATGGAGAACTTGAAGAAGAAATTTATATGCTCCAACCAGAGGGTTTTGCTGAAACAGGCAAAGAGAACTTGGTTTGCAGGTTGAACAAATCTCTATACGGTCTCAAACAGGCGCCGAGGTGTTGGTACAAGAGATTTGATTCCTTCATAATTAGCCTTGGGTACAATAGACTCAGTTCAGACCATTGTACGTATTACAAGAGGTTTGAAGAAAATGATGTTTTCATCATTTTGTTGTTGTACGTGGATGACATGTTGGTAATAGGCCCCAACAAAGATCGAGTCCAAGAATTGAAGGCACAGTTGGCTAGGGAGTTTGATATGAAGGACTTGGGACCAGCAAACAAGATTCTAGGGATGCAAATTCACCGAGACAGAAGTAAGAGGAAGATTTGGCTTTCTCAGAAGAATTATTTAAAGAAGATCTTGCGACGCTTCAACATGCAAGATTGTAAGCCAATTTCCACCCCACTTCCTGTTAACTTCAAATTATCCTCAAGTATGTCTCCTAGCAATGAAGCAGAGAGGATGGAGATGTCTCGAGTACCGTATGCATCAGCAGTGGGAAGTTTAATGTTTGCCATGATATGTACAAGACCAGACATTGCACAAGCAGTGGGAGCAACTAGTCGATACATGGCAAATCCTGGTAGAGAGCATTGGAATACTATTAAGAGGATCTTGAGATACATCAAGGGTACCTCAGATGCCGCATTATGTTATGGAGGATCAGAATTTACTATCAGAGGTTATGTTGACTCAGATTTTGCTGGAGACCTTGAGAAAAGAAAATCCACTACAGGCTATGTGTTCATAATTGCAGGAGGAGCTGTGAGCTGGGTCTCTAAACTTCAGACTGTTGTAGCGTTATCCACAACAGAAGCTGAGTATATGGCAGCTACACAAGCTTGTAAGGAAGCAATATGGATGAAGAAACTTATGGAGGAGCTCGGGCACAAACAAGAGAAGATTCTTTTGTATTGTGATAGTCAGAGTGCCTTGCATATTGCAAGGAATCCAGCGTTTCATTCAAGAACAAAACATATAGATGTTCAGTATCACTTTGTTCGCGAAGTGGTGGAAGATGGAAGTGTGGATTTTCAGAAGGTTCACACAAAGGAAAACCCAGCAGATGCTTTAACCAAATCAGTCAACACTGATAAGTATATATGGTGCAAATCCTCTTGTGGCCTAGCAGAAACGTAAGCAACATGAAGATGGCAAGTATTGAAAGGATAGAAGAATCACAAATGATGAAGTGTGAAGACTTGATTCAATCATCAAAGTCTTCAAGTGGGAGAATGTGAAACCAACCAATGTGAAACCAACCACCTAAGTCAACAATGGTGGGAGTCAACAATGGTGGTGAAGCCATCCTTCCTTAGTCACAAATTGTAGGCACCAAACTTGTGCCAAACTTGTGCCACTTGCCTACCCCTTGTATTTGCATGGATGTTTGCCTATAAATAGGCAATGCATCCAAGCATTGTAAACACACCATAAGAGAGAAACAAGAGAGGAAGAGGAGAGTGAAGAGGGAAAATAATCCCACAAATTTGTGAGGTATTTGTGAGAGAGTAAGTGAGGTGTTTTCTCCTAGTAATAGAGAGATTCTTAGTTGTTCTCCTATTATTTGAGAGAGGTTGTAATTCCCACATTACTTAGTAAAATCCTTCTATACTTGCCCGTGGACGTAGCCTAATTGGGTGAACCACGTAAATTCTTGTGTGTCTCATTTCTCATTTTAGCCTTTTGTCTTGTCGGGTTTGCATGCCAGTATCCTAACAAGAATGTGGATGAGAAAGTGAATTTCTTGCACCTACACACGGATAGGAAAATGAATGAATCCATATGTACATTTAAGAATTAGAAAATGCATTATAAATATTATTTTAGAGAGATGATAAAAAAAATAATAAAAAAAAGAGATACCGAAGAAAAATGGAAATTAATGAGAAAATGAAGTATATCATCTTTCCTTTTTCCTGGCCTCACTAACCCTATTTCTTTAATGAAGACAAATATATTTCCATAAAAACTCTTTCAATATTAGATCACTTGTAAAAGAGAAATTAAACATATACTCTCATAGCCACCATCAAACCCAATAATAAACTTGCTGATTGCACGGTAAGGAGAGGTCAAAGGACTCGTAATTCCAGGTTTGAACAAGTCGAACACTACAAAATAAGTTTTTTTTTTTTTTATGGGATTGTGTGTGCATGTTCTTGTTGCAGAGATAAACTAGAGGAAGAAGATGAAATCCTTTATTTTAGAGTTGAAAGTTACTTATATAACTTTGAATCATGTAGATAGATTTGTTTATACAAGGATAAGTGATTAATATACTCGCCACCTATATATTTGCATTACTTAGAAAAAAATGGTCTTAATTGACAATAAACAATGCAAAAATCATCTTTTTAATTCTTGGGTTAGGTGAGCTGTATATCGTTGATGACTTTCAACGAACTAATTTCTAAGATGACAAGTGTCTAAAGTGATGCGTTTTATTTAATAAACTTGCATTTTGGTCCTTTAATTAGTGGAAATTAGATGTAATATTGACTAACATCATCCCATTCAACTTGACACCAGATAATTGCATGTGGCACCTCCTCTTTAAGTTTCATTTCCTTGATCCAATGGGATGTACTCCTCCAGTTATAGCTAGGTCTCCAGGGGAGGAAATGCTGTCTCTCGGGGGTGCAGCTAGACTATTGGGCCTGAAGCCCAGAGGCTGGATCCTTGGGTCATAACCCAGTCCTATCAATGCGTCTTTGAGCCCAAATTCAGTCCTATCAGTTGCCCCCAAATTATCGTGGGACTGCTGCAAGAACTCCTGTCATCCTTGTCTCGAAGTAGAAAAAAATATAGATAAACAGGTAAAACTGAAAAGAAAACAAAATTAGAAGGATGCCAGCTCTCATTTTAAATATATCCAGCACAACGAACCGATGGCTAAAAATGAGATCAAGAGAAGGAAGGTTACTGTGTATATTTATATTGAATAAAGTAATTTATGGAAAATAATAATCTTATATTTCAATGCTTGGAGAGAATAAAAGATTTCGTTTTAAGAAATTAAGTAATAAGCTAAAGGGTGTGGATAATTCACTGTTCACTGATACTCAATACACTGTAGAGTGTATTTTACTATTATTTTTTTTTTTTTTAAATTACTTTTTTTTTTCCAACTTTTCTTCTTTTTTTTTTTATTAATAAGTAATAAGTTAAAGGACATTATTCACCCGCACCCAATACACTATGGATCACAATACATTCTTTTTTTTTTTTTTTTTCTTTTTACTTATTTTTTTTTTCCAACTTTCCCTCTTTTTTATTTATTTATTTTTCTAAAATTACCTTCCTTTTCCCCAACTTTTCCTCTTTTTTTTGTTTATTTTTTTTAAAATTATCTTATATTTCAATGCTTGGAGAGAAGAAAAGATTTAGTTTTGAGACATACAAACTATTTTGAGACATACAACTCTCATTTTATTGAATGAAGAATGTAAAAGGACTATTTTCATAATTCCATTCCATGATACAGCTTAAAAGAAAAACATGATCAGACAGAGTAAAAGACGGCCAGCACATAAATGCTTGACAGCAATGACATTTTCAAGCAAGGATCTCCTCAATGGGCTTAGTTTCTAACTTGGCTTTCTCCAAATCTTTCAGCTGCTGCTCCTTAGCCATCTTCTTTTTATTGGCTATCTCAATGTCCTTGCTCATCTTCCTCCTATACATCTCAGCAAATGTTATTGGCTCATCTAGCACCGACTTCTCTCCCTCTCTGATCTTGAGAGGGTACACTGTAGCATCTGGTGCTGGGTTCTGGAATGTGGCTATGGACAGCCTGCTAGAGTTTGAGTTCACCACAGCTTGGTGGTCTGCGTTCCTGAATCTTCCATTGCTCAGATACTGCCTCGCAAACATACCATTTAGTTTTAGTACAATTAATTACGGTTAGCAGTGCTGGTATTTAACAAGAAATATTTTAGTTTCAAACTCACATGACCATGGTCTCCGAGATTGACAACGAAAGCACCTTCAACAGGTTGAACGGTGATCCAAGTCTTTCCGTTATCTCTAGTGGCCTGAAGACCACCAACGGTGTCCTGGAGCAAGAGGGTGATGGTGCCGGGATCGGTATGGCGTTTGAGTCCAAGTGTAAGGTCTGGCTGTGGACATTTTGGATAGTAATTGACCACCACCTTTTGGTCCATGTCAACACAAGCCTTAGTCAAGGCCTCTGTTTCTAATCCCATAGCCTCTGACAAGACCCCAAGAAGCTTGCAAGCAAGTTCCATTAGCTTCTTACTGTATTCCTCGGTCACTGCTTTCCATGCCTCTGGCTTGTCAGGCCACCTTGAATAGTCTCTGGTGCGAATTGGGTATGAGAAGAAGGTCACTATCTCACGCCAGTCTTGAACTGCCTCTCCCTGTTTTATAAGATCATAAATCAGGAAATTGATTTAAAATTAGTACTGTCTACTATCTTCAAAGCATCAGGTGGCCACCCTTTTTGAGTTGGAAACATGTATTTTTCATTTGGAAAAAGATCAGTCCGATAGGGAATTTAACAGTAAAGGTGTGTGCGTAATTGTTAAATTTAGAAAACAAAACGTGAAAGAAGTAACACCTGTAAATGGCTGGAGACAATGAAGCCACCCTTTTTGCCACCAGACATATCAAACCGAAGCTTCTCTTCCGGCGGCAAAGCAAAAAACTCCTTAGCAAGAGTTGTCATTTCAGACACCAACTTAGCATCAACCCCATGATCAACAATTTGAAAAACTCCCCAGTCCTCGCATGCCTCCACGATCTTGTTGCATATTTCAGCTCTCTTTTCACCACCGTCATCAATCCCAGCTATTGAAATGACAGGGATTTCATTGCTGAATTCGTTATAAGCCACCTTCGGACGTTCATCTTCGTCGCGAACAAAGCTTGCTCGGAGGGTTTTCTCTTCTGCCAGAGCTGTGAGGGTAGAAGGGGCCATCGTTTTCGGCTTGATTCTAGCCTTGAGTGCTTGAAGTGCTTGAAGTGGTTTCTCCTAGATCTTATAAAAGCAAAAATTCTGGATGCCAATGCCGGTATTTAACTACCCTGGTTAGAGAGTACCTAATTAGCTATGGTTTGTGTGTAATAGGGGATGTTGGCATGAGCCAACTACCTCTCCTTAGCTCCTTGGCTCGTGAGGGAATGAGTTTACCAAACTCCTTGGATAGAGATTGAAGAGGATATTTGTATATTCTTAGTTTTCACAATCTCTCAATATTGAAAATATAATAATGGGGTGGATGATTTTGTGCTTAATTTAGACTTATTGTCGTCCTATTTAGCTTTTAATTTGAATACCAGGTTTCGTGCTCCATTGGTGATCGCTCACAAGTCAGGAGGAAAAACACATTTGTTATCTTCGTGTTTTAAATGAATTGACTGTAATTTTCTCTGTTTGGAAATAATTAAACCAAGAATTTAGTGATTGGCAACCCATTCCAAGTAATAGGTTCTATTCTAATGGTAATAAAATAAAATAAAATAAATTAATCAACTTATTGATACACTTACTTGCATACTAAAAATTACCTAAAATGGCATTCATTATTGTAAACGGAATTATCGACGGACTAAACTCCTTGTAGAGTTACAGAGAATTGAAGAAAAAAAAATGCTACTGACATTATTTAATTACCAAGAAGCTAATTATATTATTAATATGAAAATAAATCACTAATGAAATTACAAACAATATTTTCTGTTAGTAATATGTCATACTTATAAATGGAATTATTGGCAAAATTATAAGGTAATTTTTTTTGGCTTTTGTAAATTCATTATTAATTATATTATTGATGGAATGATCAATATAATAGAAATTGTTGATGATAAGTTTTTTTGACAAACAATAATCATCTATGATTTTATTAATTGAAGTATTTTAACAAAATCAATGTCTAAGCACCGACAGAATAATAAGTGGGTAACATGCAAAAGTCTGATAGAGATTATTCCTAAAGAAAATTAGTATTTTAATCTGATGAGCCATTACATAATTAATCTTCTGTCCCCATTCTCCAGCCTCCATTATACTCTTTTTGTTTAATTCTTTTCCACAAATTGCGATTTGTTATGAGCAATCAAATAAATAATCATATACTTAGATTTAGTAATAAAAACATGATCATGTCCTTAATTTCAAAAATATTTTAGAAAAAAACAGACATGGATTAATAGCTTCATTCATGATTAAAGTCATTATGTGTGATGCAGGAAGATTTTCAAAAATAAATAAATAATAAAAAATTCCTATATAAGAAGGTTAGGAACCCACCCCTCCCTAGTCGTCACGTGCATTTTCATCACCTAAAAGTCCAAAAGTTATCTGCCTACCCAGTGCCTTCCTACCGACCCCACCGTCTCTCCATACCTTTCCATCAACGCCTATTTTAATTTCTCTTTTCTGTTCTTTAACACCATTTTTTCTCGCGTGAAGATTTTTAAAATTTATTTTTATATCAGTTAAAATAGCTATCTATAAAAAAAAATTATTTAAACTTTTTAAAAAATTATCAGGTAAATTTTCTATTTATGTATTTTTTATTTTTACAAAAACATATTTTTATTTCATGAACATGTTTTTTAATTAAGAAATCACGTTATATTTGACGTTATCAAACTATAAGATAGCTAACATAATTTACCCCAGTAATCATTATCCAACTTTAATTATTTTGTGGGTAAAACTAACACTATTTAATAAACATTATTTGATAATAATTGCATGATATATGGGCGGGGCGGGGCGGGGTGGGGGTCAATGACTGGTGCATGTCACCTGATACGTCAGGTAGTGAAACTTCAGGTGAAGGGTTTATAGTTAAAGTCTGCAAAGACCTTTTGATTTGTGAATGGACACGAAAAATAAGTCTACTCTAAGGTTTGTTTCTTTTTGTATTTTAAAATTATTTTAAAAAAATTAATTATTTTAATTTTTTATTAATTTTAAATTAATATATTTTTAGTGTTTTAAAAATTTTTGATGTGCTAATATAAAAAATAATTTTTAAAAAATAAAAAAACATCATTATCATATATTTTAACACGAAAAATTATTTAAAAGACAACAGAAACTATATTATTAAACAAACTCTTAAAATTTCGTACTTAAATGATGAACCCTTTTCACACGAAGTCTTATTGTTGCTTCACCAACTTTATTGACATCCATGGCTATGCATTTATTTTTTTGTCAAAAATTGGGCAAAATCACGTGGCATATCATGTATCTTGAATCTCATACCTTCAAACTCATTCATCTCAAGTCTTTAAAGAAAGAACTTGAAAGTACTCATCTTCAATAAACTCCGTATCTCTACTTGAAATCTCCTTAAGGTAACCTTGAGACCTCCACATATTAACCAATTCGAGTTTACTTATCTCGTAGTCTTTTGAAAATATGACAACCTAACCTAATTTTAAATATAAAAAATCTTTGTATTATTGCTAAAAACTCATTGGAAATAACTACCAAATGATCTTTATTGATAGAATTGTTTATTGTTTGTACAAACTAGAGGTGTTCAAAATAACCGATTAACCGAGAAAACCGATAAAACTGAAGAAAAATTAACCGAACAAACCGAACCGAAATAAAAAACCGATTAAATCGATTGTCAAAACCGTAAATTTTATCAAGTCCGGTTCAGTTTCGATTTTGAACCAGAAACCGGCACAAACCGAACCGGACCCATAAAAGCCAA
Organism: Populus alba; assembly: GCF_005239225.2. Taxonomy (NCBI): domain Eukaryota; kingdom Viridiplantae; phylum Streptophyta; class Magnoliopsida; order Malpighiales; family Salicaceae; genus Populus; species Populus alba. Next base: position 9,353,519 of record NC_133288.1, read on the forward strand.
AAGTCACAAATCTTAGAGGTATAAATAGTTAAATTGTAACCTAACCCTAACAGTTAACATAACTTCACTACCTCTCACAAAAAATCGCCGCCTTGCCTAGAAAAATTCTCAATCTTCCTCTCAATTAATTCTCAATCTTCCTTTTCCAGTTTCCCAATCTTCCTCTCTGGTGGGTTGTTGGATGAGCTTTCAATGAGAAGATCACATTTTTCAACGTCACATAATCATTTAAAGAAAATTGATGTACAGTGAGCATCCTTATCACTTCTTGTATCCTATTCTTGTTATTATATTTTCTCCCTTTTCATTCTTAGTTGTACCTCAGGCTTCGCTACTTTGAGTTCTTGGTCGAGAATTTTTCTTTCACTCCCGCAACCCTAGGCTCTCCTTTCTAAAGCTGCGAAAGGCGGCCCCTCAGAACAAAGCACCACCCTTCTTTTTCCCCTTTAATGAAAGACCCTCGCCATGCTTCCTATTCATTTGTGTGTCGGGACCCGAGGGCCTTTTTTTTCTCAATTTCAAGAATCTCCCAGCCGATCTTTCTTGTGGTAAATATTCGTTATAATGGGTGAGATCGATGGGATTAATGGCAATGAAAACCGTGGAAGAGTTGTTTTGGTTATTAAAGATAATTATCCTTCATCCAGCTCTATCAAGGAAGTTTCAATCTTGAACTTCTCTATGCCTTTTATGCAAAAGATGCTGTAAAATCTATATTTTTTCTATGCTTGTGTTTTCTTTTTGCCATATGAAAGATCCAGTTTCCTGGTTTGAAAAGAAAATTTTAAAGCCCGATTTGATGTAAACCAATTTTAAAAAATCCAAAAAAACACATATATGATGGGATTAGGTTTCCTGGTTTTTTGCCAAAAAAAACCGGATTTAACCGAACCAGACCAGTTCGGTTTGAACCGGTTTTCGGTCTGGTTCGGTTAATATTTCACAAACTTAATATAATTTGGTTCGGTTGATTTTTTAAGTCTAAACCGAATCGAACCGAAGCGTGAACACCCCTAGGACAAACCATGTATAAAAAATATACTTGTAATTTTATAACTTTACGGTCTGTTTTTACTATTCAAATTTATATTGTATTTTTATGTCGTGTTAAAAAAAATAATTTTGACAACCTTGTACATAACAGTTTGAACAATTTAAACATATATATAACATGCATTAAAAGTTGCTTCACAAAAAAATCTAAAAAAACAAGAAATAATTGAATAAAGAAATCATGTCTTCGGGGCTAATAGATTGTTTGAGAACGCGGTCCAACCCGCATTCCCAAAAAAATTTTAAAATTTTTAACTTGAAATTAATATTTTTTAGTATTTTTGGATTGTTTTAATGTGCTAATATTAAAAATAATTTTAAAAAATAAAAAAATATATTATTTTAATGCATTTTTAGATGGAAAACACTTAGAAAAATAACCATAGCCACACTCTCAAATATCTTTTAACACTTATTTTAAAAAATCAGGTCAAAACCTGCTTTTTATCCTACTGAGGATTTTTTTTTTTTTTGAAAAAATCATATAGATGCTTCTATTTGGAAGTAAATCACTAAATAATTTATTTTATTTTCAATTTCCCCGTTAATTTAATCCAATTATTCTCACAAATTTAAAAAAAAAAATTTATTTTTTCTTGGAAGATCACACAGAGTGTGTGTGTGTGTGTGTAAAATTCAAATGTATCAAAGGAAGTGGGCATCTTTAGAAAGTTCCATTATTTCTTTCCGGTTAAAAGGATCAGCCAAATATAGCAAGTCCAAATCTCCAACCCAAACAAAGGAACTGTGCGAAAGAAAACCAGAGGCACACTATTCAAAATTAATCCACCATAACGGCTAGTTTCCCTGCAAATGTGCGAATCCGTGTGCTTGTGTTTAGGCTCCAACGGTCAGATTCTCTCACTTTATAAACCCTATCTACTATGTCAAAAACATCCATTACTTTGTATTTTTTTGCTTTCAATTCTGCTTTCTTGCTTTGTTTTTTTCTCTCATTCTCTTCTCTCGGATTCTTTTTCTTATTCCGTTCTTGAATTAATTTCAATGGAGACCCCATCTTCAACAAAAAGAGTTACAAGATCACAAACTCTTGCTGCTCTTAACACCAACAACAATATTCCCCTCTCAAGTAAGTGTTTTCATCCATTCCCTTTGCTCTCTTCTCTGAGAAATCAAAGATTGGGAAATAATGGTTTTGCATTAAACCTTTGTTTTGTTCAATCTTGGATTGATAAAGAATGATCTTTATACAGTTTCTGGATTTTTTTGGTTGAGATTTCTTGGTTGTTGATGCTATTTCAGGGAAGATTGAAGATTCTTCTGATAAGGGTGTAACGAAATCAAGAAGGAAGAATGCAAAACAACAACTACAAGATAGGTCTGCACTTATTGATATAACAAATGATTCACCAATTGTTGGGATTGCAATGGGAATTTTAGAGACTCCATCATCAGCATTAGCCAAGCAAAAGAACAGTAGAGCCAAGAACAACATCCCCAACACACCTGGGTCGGGAGAGGCATTGCTTAGGGGTCAAGTGAAAACCCTCTTGCAGAAAGTTGAAGAAGAGGCAGAGCTCTCAAAACTTTCTTTGGAGAGCCGTCCTTTTCTGCATCTTCAAGGATTTGTTAATTCTCCAATGGGACTTCTTGCACCAACTCCAGCAAATACTCCTCAGGTCCCTAATCTTTCTGGAGATGACATTGTCTTGGCCTCTGTCACTCCCTTGCCAGTTATTGAAGAGAAATTAAAGATTTGTCAGGTAACAGTACCTGTTCCTGACGTACTGTTTTAATTGGAAATCTTGAGTTGGGTATTTATTTATGAAAGAAACTGAAAATGTAATTGCAGCCAGTATACAGGTTGTCTTGTGTTTGATAATCTAGAGTTTTATCAACCGTTACTTTGATTTTCTTATTGGATCTGGGTTCCTATCTTAATGGCAGGGGGTGAGTGAGATCTTTGATGTGAAGAAACAAGAGAGTCTCGAATCTCAAAAGAGTTTGACGAGGTCATTAATGCTGGATTTCTCTGAGAAATCTGAAAGTCCTGATTCATCAGATTGCTCTTCTGCACTGACTTACCAAGAAGATAACTGTGAAGTGATAACAAGTGAAAGAAAAGACAAGTCATTGGCAGATGATGACAATGCCTCTATTTGGTCAATTCAGGTCAATGCAAGCACCCATGATGAAGATGAGGAAGAAGTAATTGAAGAAGAAGAAGAAGAAGAGTATTATTATTATCGTGATGAATATGAAGAGGCAGAAGAGGAGGAGGAGGAGGCTGATGTTGGAGGGTTGCTTGATGAGCTCTGTGAAGGCATTAGCCAAATAAGTGTGAAAGAGAAAGCAATGGCCAAGCACACACGATTTGTTTACAACAGTGATGATGAGATTGTTGAAGAAGTAGTAGACTGTGGAGATGAGGATTCAGATAATGATTTACGCTTGCTCATACAAAGAGGAATGTACGCTTACCAACTCCAAAAGGGAAGCACATACGCTTCCATACAGAAGAGGAATGAGTGATATTTTTTTTTATCCGATCAGTTGGTTTTGTTCATTAGATGGTTGTCTTTCTCGACACCAATTAATTTGGAAGATAAATTCCTTTGCTTTTTTGTTCATTTTTTCAGCATTAACTGTGGAACAAAGATTAATGAAATAACAGCGCAACCTTTTAGTTTGTTCATAATGCCAAATGATAATGCTTCTGTGGAACAAAGATTAATGTCATCGGTTTTTTGTGGCAAATCTCGTTCTAAATTAACACATCTGCAAATGATGTGTTGATCGGAAGTTTAATTCAAGAAAATGTCGTCAACGAGAGAGCAGCTGAGAGAGCTCAACAGTAGTATTGGGTGTAGTTGAAAGTAAATTTTGTTTTTTTAAAATAATACAATCTTGTTTTTGCCACGGTTTCAAAATGTGATATATATAAAAAAGTTATGATTGAAAAAATATGATATCAAATAAATATAATGTCATTATAAACCATGATTTCTTTATACAGCATTTTTAAACCCTGGGAGATGAAACCCATATTACAGGATGTAGCGGTTTATAAAAATATGAATTATGAAGAGAGAGATTGCTCTTGTGATTCGAAATGAACCTTTCTCGATGGAGGAAAGGAATAGCGATGGATTCCGATGGAGCATGCGGGATGCCCTATTATTTCTTTTTTTGACTCCCGCGCAGATTACATTTGATAATAACAAAAAAGCATAATAAAAAGATAAAAAGAACCCTCTGATTTTTGCTTTTAATGGTAATTAAAAAATCTTGTTCTTAAAAGTAATTAAATCATTTTAATGTGCTTGAACAAATGAAGAAAAGTCAAATATACAAATTTAACCATTTCACTTGTGTATAAACTCGGTAAAGACACGTTCCGTTTTCATGGACTCATAGGACTATAAAATCTTCCATCTGATTGTAGAATTGTCATGATGCAACTTCTTAATTCAATTAGTAGACATTCATATATAATGCCTACCGTTAACTATTTAGACTTCAAAATGAATGACAACTAGCAGCAATTTCCAGATTCAGCTGTACATAATAATCTTTATTTACAACAGAAAACCAATATTGACATTCAATCGCTACCCTCCATTGATGGCTTAAAACCAGGGATGCCATGTTGGATCCATCATGCACAAGTTCCTTGGTGTCAAAGCAGCTTCTACCAACTCAGTGACACCCCTCTGCACCGACTGTGGTGGGTCCACAGCATTTTCTTCCTGATGCAGCACAAAATGGGAAAGAAAACAAAACACTTCCATCAGTATAGGAAACGAATTAGTTTTAGATCTTCCGTTAATCACATTTTTGGGCATCATGCACATTAACGCATCATGACAGATTTGGGACAGCAGTCACCTTTCTTATCATATATGCTTATTGACTGCTTCACAGAAAGATGAATAATTTCTGTTCGAATACGATTGGTAAAGTCATTATGAAGAAATTAGCTACTTTTGTCTTAGTTTTAACTCCGGCCAATTAGGGTTGCAATGTTAATGAATTTCCTTGTATCTGATCCAAACCATAAAGCCATGGAGCTTTAAGTTCAATCCTGAACTCGACAATATTTTAAATCTCAGTTCACCACAAAGAATGTGTGAGATGATGATTCAAGATATCCAATGCAAATCAGGCAGCTTATCTTCAAGCCTCACCACTACAATATACATGATATACATGATGGTTTTGCCACAGATTAACCAAAATATGTCAGGGCCTGTATCTCTGCTATTCATAACTACCAAAATATGTAATTGAGACATCACATTTGATGGAATATTGGAGATAGAGGTTACCTCTTCAGATAGATGCTGTGGAGCAATTCCAGTGATACGGTTGATGACATTGTCTACGTTGGTAGTGACCTTGTGCTTGAAATCAGCAGGGTTCATACTACTCCCACTGGCAGCAGGTCCCAGATTCAACCCCAGTGGGCGTCTCCAAGACCAAGACAGAAGTTCATCACGGAAAAACATGGCTAATTGATGCCATAAATGTTTGCTTTGCTGCAAAATAGAAATTTGAAAACATTACATCTGGATGATATCCATCAAAGTAACTCACCAACTAAATGGATGGTCACCGAAACTTACTTTTGGTGAAACCACAGCCTGTGCTGCAGCACACATGGCAGACACAATAAGACCTTCTACTCCAAAATGGGAGAAGAATGCCTGCATGTTCCTTGTTAGGCGAAAAGGAACGGGTTCATTGAACTCAATCATGCCATTTGCGTCATATGCAGGGTGAAAATCTGTCTGGAAAATCTTGCCAGTGTTCTTAGCAAATAATATCTTATTTGGAGACCTTCCTCCAATCTGCAGCATGAAAGACATGAAACTTGAAAGCGCTAACTGGATTGCAAATTGCTTTTTAAAAGCCCACATATGATTGCCACTTAGAAGAGTCTTGTACATATACTGGGAAAAGATGCCATCAGACACATAAGACTTGGTTATCTCATTGTAAGCTTGGAGGCGAAGATCTACAACAGCTTCAGGAGAGATTTGGCCAGATATAGCTTGGTTTAGTTGCTCCTTGAAGTAGGTGATTGGGAGATCTGCTTCTCGGTCATTCCTTGCACAATGGTTCTCATACACTTCAAGAAAAGTGCTATACATTAAATCATCTTCGACCATGCGGACCTGCCCTTGCAGAAAATAATTATCAGAATTACAATTCAGATAGGCCCTTGTCAGCACTATCAGGTGCAATCTATCAGCAAAAACTGTATTGGTAAGAAAGAGAGGAAACAAAGAACAGAAAACCACGGATTCAATGTCCCACTATAAGATGCTATTTCCTGTCTTAGTATGATTTTCATCATGCTTATCCATTTAAAGATTCAAATAAATTCAGCAGTGATAATCACCTGGGACCAAACAGGAATGATGATTGGAGTGTGAATGCATATATGACGACGTCTTGATTCTTTGTGCTTATCAAACATCTGGTTCATTACACGGAAAAGCTGCAGTATTCGTTCATCACTTCTTGCATTAGGGGTCAAGGATGTCTGGACAATGAAATGACGTTGAGAACCATCAGAACCAATAAGGGTCAGACGCCTGAAGCTGCTTCCATGCCTTCGAACAATTGGAATATCAGCTCCAACCCTGTCTAACTTAACTGTGTGGTCTGGTGCAATTTCCTGGAAATAGTTAAATAGTATCATAAAAACAAGACAGAAAAAAAAAACTATTGAATACAAAAACAGTCTCTAAATTTCAAAAGGCTAATGATGTGGTAAAAGTTCTAATAATAATCAGTTTCCAAGATCTATTCACCCATACCAGACAAGAAAACTTCACTATGTAAAGCAAAAATCCATCACAGAAATTAATGTGTCAAGTGTGGCTCAATTACCTGATCACAAAAATACTGTCCTGGAACCTCTACATCAACAACATGAAAGTCACGCAGAACCCTGCTTTCCTCTTCAAGTTTCAAGACAGTTGGAAACCGGTCCTCTACATTGCTCTGTAGAACATTTTTCCAATGTTTCAATCGAGCAGTCAGTTCGGAAAGAGTGGCAGGGAAAGTAGCTATGCTTTCCGGATCAAGATCACGCTCAAAATCCTGTTTATAATCTCTCACAAAATCAACATGCTTGTTCACAGCATCAACAGAGAAGCAAGCCCTGCAAACACCAGAGAGTTCTTTCTTGAGAGATTGGGGAACCTCTCCTGTAGTGGCAGTTGGGTACTTGTAGCAGCGGTGGAGCAGTGCATTTACCACAGCAAGAAGTCTCTCCTCTGGCAGAGTCACAAACCGGGAACCAATTTCTGTAAGTAGACTCTGCAAAACCAGAATTTGATTATGAACCAAAAGGTTTTAAACCATTTTCTATTAACTAATATAATTGAACATTAGTGGGGCAAAAAAAAAAAAAAAAAAACAGTTCATATTATCATGTGCGAGCATTTAGAAATAGAGAACTTGGTTTCTTATTATTTCTCCTTTTCCATGAGGTGGTAGATATTCTCTCATAACATTTATAAGAGTTTGGTGAGGTATATAATAAAAACATAATTGAAGCAAGAAATCTAGCATGACAATCATCACCTCAAGTTCACTAGCCAAATTACTGTGTTTGCTTCTAAGAGCCTCCATTATCTCCTTTGCAGCTTCAAAAGCACTGGCAGCAGAAGCAACAAAGCCCAAAGCAACATTACGCCTCACAGCATTCTGACCACTTTCACTGATCATCGAAGAACTTTGTTGTAAAGTTTGATCATTCCCTGCATGCACACTGCTTTCAACTGCTGTGGATCTTTCAGGTTCGTGTCCATGAGTGTTTCCACCATCATGAGACCCAATCCCACCACTAGACTGAGTGCCTTGATGAACTGTATTGTCTGTGGCTAAAGCACCACCACCTCCATGACTCTGCACTCTTGCATTTCCATCAGTCAATCCTAGAGAAGCAGCCCCAGCACCAGATGCATTTTGCTGCATTCTTTGCTGAGCCATTGCCAATCTACCTAGTTCAGATTTATTTGCAACATCACGACGCTCAAGCAAATATGTGCGAAGCCAGTAATACAAAGCCTGTAAAATTTTAGACGGGAGAAAATCAAGATTAATGTAAAATATGGCATAGCATATTTGTTAACAATCTTTCGAACAAGGAATGACATCTACCTGTGGAAACACAGTGGCAATTTTCAGTAGAACAAGTTTGCAATGAGGTGCCTCTGTCCTCTGCAAAGAAAGTAATAGCTGTGGAATCCATGAAAGCCAAACCCAGTGGGGTATTTGGTCCAAGTATTTATCAAATGCTCTCCCCACAGATTCACTGGGAGTATCAAAGCTGAGAAGATACAGCACCCGAGCTAGATGGCTTCTGGAATTGGAAACACCAAATTTGATGCCTTGAAGAAAGCAGCTAACAGCATATTCCAGCCAAATTTCATCTTGAGTATCTCTATAAGCCTGAAACACCAGATAGCAGATCAGTACCGAGTAACAGAACCTGGCAACACACATTGTCATGCAAGTAAATAATAACATATACCGTGTCACAATAATTCCCCCAGCTTATCCATCCTTTAGGCAAGTTTTTGAAAAGGCTGATAGCATTTGAATATGCAATATTGGCATCTTCAGAGTCATTAAGCTTCAACAAAAAATCCCCTCTAAGACGAAAAATCTCAGCTTTGTGTTTCACAGGAAAATATTCCAGATTTGTGCTGTTAATCAAATTGAGACCACTGGTAAGCTCTCCCTTCATCTCCAGATAAGCCTTTGCCTGCTCTCTTATCTTAACAAAAGCTTCCTGCAAACATGAAACAAGAGAACCAATGACATACTTCCTCTATTCTCCATCCCAAAAAGGAGAATCAGAACAGCACAATCACCAAAGAGAAAAGAAAGAACAAAAAATTGATGTGCAAAATACAAAACGACCAACACACTGCTTAGTTGACAATGAGATTTACTAGAGCATTAACAGTCCATGACTTTTGAGGATATTAAAAAACTAGAGTATTCATAAAAATTGAATATTTAAATAACAAATTCCAATTCCAGGCTGCAACATATTAATTAAGAGATGGTCCCAAGAATATATGTTAGAAAATAGTTAGGACAATCCTACATCTCCTTTTAAGTACCCACCAATTCAACAAAGCAGCAAATAAAAACACCCATAATAGATGTCAATCTTTTGGCAGAGGAAAATTTTTCTGGGCCAGAAGCAAAGCCTTTGAAGGATTTCATACCTGCACTTCCATGGTTGAATGGCCATACATCTTTTCAAGAATTGTTACACAAACATCATTAAGGCCTTGCTTACGAGCAATATGAGCAAGCTTATTCACATTCCACGCTTTGTCACGAAATCCGAGGTGATAAAGTTGTGGATTTGTGGTTACAAAATCCTTGAATGCATCGATTACAGAATTATACATTTCATTACGCCACTGGAGCAGATCATACCAAACAGACATGTTATCCCATTCATTTGGGGTTCTCAGTCTCCAAGTTTCAAGAATGTCCTTGAGATCTGCATAAAGATTACCATGCACACCAACAGAAGTGCTAGAAAGTTTGTTTCCATTTGCAATGTCCACAAGAATTCGAGCAGATTCTTGAACTTCAATGAGCTGCTGGAATTGCTGCAAAAGAGGAATCCTGGAATGTACAGACATTTCAGGCAACTGCCACCACTGTTCTAAAGCAAGATCAACTCCTTTTCCCACTGTGTTTTCTGCATCACCCACACCATTTGTATTTCTATCATGAAGAGCAAAAAAGGCTTGAATTAAACGGAGTTTTGGAGTTTCTTCTACTTGAGCCTTAGGGATCACTTGATCCTTCATATACGCCCAATCAGGCAATTTCCAGAGGCTATCAAGAAGAATTTCATAATTCTCCATACTTTTACCAAAGTCAACCAATGCATCCCACTGACTCAATTGACTTGCACAGTAAAGCCATTGCTCTTCCCAGAGACACATCTCAGCCTTAGGAACTGTGTTATTATATGTGCCTTGTGTTGCCTTAACCATGGCTTGATAAAAGAGGCTTTGAGCACGCTGCCAGTAACCATGCTGAACTAGTGAAAGTCCAGCTCTAGTTTCTGCAGTGATTGACCTCTTTTTCCACAGCCCACATCTCATATCTTCTTCATTGAGCAAACGATAAAGCTCAGCCAGAGACTCAGAGCACTTTGTTTCATTCATGAATAGCATGACATGACTTTCTAACAAAGCCAAGGCTATGTGCCATGCATTATATGTTTTTCCAATGTACTTAATAAGCTCACTTGGCATCCTAGGTTGTGGGTGGCTCAACTGAAGGCCTTCTAGGAGAGCTTGCACCACATTTGGTCTACTGGCTTGCTGCTTCTTGTGATAATCTTTTGATAAGAGAGTAATCATTGGTTTAGCTAATGTAACTTGTTCTTCTTTGTGCAGGGTCAACCAGACAATGGGAAATACCAGCACCCACAAATGGTATGCGACATTTGCATCTGTATGGGCCAGTTCTCTTAATGGAATTACCAGATCAGCCACCTGGAAGAATATAAAAGGAGTTAAACCTGAAATGACATTTAGTAAAGCAAACCTCTCAACTCACATGCTGGCTGGACAGCAAGAAAAGCACTGCACAAGGACATATGACATCAATAAAGTTAATAATGAAGCAGCTGAATCATTAGTTGCTTCCAAGTGATATTGAGATAAAGTAAGGTCCAGAGGCAGAATATATGTTGCTTGTATTATTTATAAAACAATCATTGCTACTTAAAAACAATGATTTCAGCAAAATGGGGCACGCAACAATGCACAAATATCAATAGAGCACACTAGAGTCGACCAACACTTAAAGTTCATGGTAATACAGATACTTAGTTGTTAAAGCATGACATAGCACTGAGTAGCAGAGATTTAAATATAAATGCAATAACCTGAAGTTTATTCATCTCATTCAGAAACTGAGCATGCTTAAGAACAAGACTATCAAACGTGAGAGGAGCTTCCTCAGAACCCTCTGGAACATCAGCAACCAGTTGCTGCATCCCAGAACTATCCGGAAGGGAACTTGAGACCACAACTGGCTGAACCCTGGCAGAATTAGGGGCAAGAGTGATTGGATTGTCCTCAACTAAGATTGCCAGAAGAAGATCAAGACCCTGTTTGAGCCAGAAAACATCACTTAAAGCTTCCCAGTCCTGGACTTGGATAATATATTGCAGTCTTGTAAACAATGATTTCCCAAGAGATTCATGATAAAGCAAAAAGAATTTCTTCCTAATGTCAGGATCTCTTGCTCGTAAACCAAGCATGAATTGTCTTTCCACCTTCTGAAACACCTCCTGGCGTAGGGCCAACGAGTATCTGAACGTCAATGAAGTAATATAGTTAAAACCCTAATAAAATAAGAAACACCAATTATCTCAATATATTACTTACTTTGAATCAGCACAAATTCCATAAAGAAGCTGAAGATATTTCCTGTCCCAATCTTCATGAGCATCAGGACCGAAGTTTTGCTTATCAACTTGTGAAAGCTTTTGAAGAAAAGAGACTATTTCCTTAGGACTGATAAAACCGCTTGATGTGACTCTTCCTGGTTTGCAGAAATCATCTTCAATCCACCCTTTTATAACATCTAAAATGCAAAGAAGCACGCTAGAATCAGTGCCCTTCTCTGAAAGCAAGGCATTCAAGACTTGAGTTACAGATCGTTTGCAATCAGGAACAACCATCACTTTTTCACAAATAAGCTTCAGCACGGATTTTAGATTACAGATGACTGCTCCGAGATCAGCACCTTGACGAGAAGAAGACACTGCCGAATCTGGATCAGTTCGCTGGCCCTGATGTAGAGATGTAGAGAATAAAACGATATAAAATCAATGTTAGTGAAAAAGGGCAGTGCATTATACATTACTACTAGTGGAGGGTCCTGGGTGATCCTAGATAGAAATTTGTTTACTTTTATTTTTTATTTCTGTTGGTGAAAGAGAGCAGGATATGTCCTCTGTTAATTTCAGGTTTTGGAGGATTAAGGCCTGCAGAGTTTTGTGGAAACATGCAAATTTTGCCATTAATTGGAGATTTGGTCAGAGCACAGCTCAAAAATTCATCAAAGTCAAACTACATCCAGATAATTGCTTTGTCATAGAATAGTGTTTTTACTGGCCTTTATGGTGTTCTGCTTAACATGGATGGAAGTGATATCAAAGGATTTAAAAGCTCTCAATAGAGGCAGATTTGGCATATGACCACGTGGAATGGTGCAAAAGGATCCATAAAGTCAACCATGAAAGGTTTGGAATTGAGGCTGGATTGTTGTTGGTGGTGGTGTTCTTACTCAAAGGGCCTTCCAAAGAGTTTCATTAACTAAATATTCAAGAGGGATTGGTATTACCTAAAGCTTTAAGTTTTGTTTATCTTTTGGTTTAGTCCCGGAAGATACAATATTCTTTTGGTTGCAATGGCTCACTTTCCCTCCTTAAAGGAAATAGTTGCCCACCAGCAGAGAAAAGCCACACAACTGAGTGTTTATCACAACACAGATTAAGCATATTAGATGAATATGGCATGGATGTATGTCAAACAAAGAGTTGTGATTCAAATTTCTGACACGATACCATAGAAGCAATAGGTTTTCCCATGTATAAAAACCAACAGATAGAATGCTGGTGCAATGCCACTCTGCTTCATGCAAATTCCATTCGTAATTAAAGCTTTTTCATAAGTATAACTATTAACTAGTTTAAATGTTTTCTGCAAAAGCATTGGCATGAAAAATAGGAAAGGAAATGTTTTACCCCTAACAAAACGAAACCAGAAAGAACATTAGGTGCGTGGTAATTATACTTCACCACATGTACTATGTAAGTTTATATGGAAAAAAAAAAAAAAAAAAAAAAAAGGAAAAGAAGCAATGACTTACTTGTCTCAAATGAGAACCTGCTGATGATCCCATATCACGTGCTAGTCGTTGAAGGATACGAACCAATATGGGTGGTTCAATGTACTTCCCCACCTCTGTCAGGGTTTTGATGACAAGCAGCACAAAGGAAATCGAACTAACAGATGTATCCTCACCCAATGTCTGAGGAGAAGTAACAGAGTCAATGTGCTTCTGTATCAAGTCATCAACCTTCTGATACAATAGCTTCACATCAGGTGGTGTACTGGCCACATCTGGTGGAAAAGCAACAAAAACCATCTTCAACAGAGAGCACAGTGACTTTCCAGCATCTAACATTTTCTGTTTGAAACAGGGTTCTAGAATCTGATATAAACACAAGAGAAACATGAATGCCAAAAAATAATGATTATAAACCCAAGGAATAAAAAAAACAAGCAAGTGCTTATTATATGTGACTACCTGAGAGATCTGGTTTATGTTATTTCTAATGAACAAATGAGGTTGCTTCTCCAAGACCTTATTCATTACATCCAAGCCCTGAGCAAGAGCTGTCGAAGGATCCTTTGACTGTGATGGTTGCATGCTGTTGAACAATTTTTCCAAGTAATTGAACTTAACATTAGCATTGGGCCACACCTCCAATGCTTGTGAAAGTAGCTCCAAGGCTTGTTTGTACATAGTAGTAGCTTCCTTGTCCTTGGGCTCTATGACCAAGGCAACCTGTTCCACACAGATGACTACATTGTCAACTTTTCTCTCCATACTAAATAAAGAAAAAGATAACTATTATATGAAATGCAGCTGCTCAACAGTGTGATAAAAAAGGTGCAAAATTTGACCACCACAATGATGGTAATGTAAATCATAAATGATCTCGATGTTCTTCAATTTGCAGAGAGATGCAGACTGAAACATTTTATCCATCTTGGACACAGATCAGATTTCTATCATGGTGTCAGTGTAACTTCGTTTTTTGTAAATTATGCCCTCATTTCTGCAGGTTTTGTCACCTTGAATTGGAAAAGATTGGGTAGAAGTAGAGAGATCATTTGACTAACAGGTCATATTTTAGCTAAAATCCATAGGTCTTGCATGATTTTGTAAAGAATAAATAGTATATAAGAGTAGTTTGGTTGCAATATTTTGGTTGTCCCGTGGTCATCTAATTCATGCAGATTATGCACTACGTTGTAAAATCAAAGCCTACCAAGGATCTGTAAACAGAAAAATGCAAACATTTATCAAATGGAAAGCATGATCTCATCCAATCTTGCTCTCATATTAAAACCAAAAATGAAGCAAAAGACTCACTCTTATAAGAAAATTGATAATCATTTCTTCCATAGCAGCATTAGGCTTGAATTCTTCATCAGGTTGGCCACCAGGTCCAGGGGTTTCTATATTTGGTATTGACGAGGCAACACCAGGTGACATGACACAGATGGATTGAAGACCAGGTTCCACTTTAACTCTCTTACTTGCATCTTCAGGGAAGGTAGATCCATCCACAGCACGCTTAGAATCAGTACCAGCAGACCCAGGGTTAAATCCATCATTAGACTGACTGGGGACATCACCATCAGTCATGACTTTCATTTCATGTTGCCTTTGCCTTTCCCAGCCAACAACCAACCCAGCAAGTTCTATGGCAAGGCGCCTGTTTTCTGTAGTTGTGTTGCATGGCAGTCCAAGCCGACTGAGAGAATTGACCATTTGGGGAACAAACTGTGCTCTGCAGCTGTAGAAGAGATCTGAATGGCGCACAATAAGCTGGAAAATGTGAATCAAATTAGGAATCGAATGACCTTCCTCGACCAAAATTTTTTTTGTGTATCGTATCCAAATTGGCATCCGAGAATCGCCAAGAGGCAACCTCCGTGGTAAAGCTGGCATCAGTATATCAAGAGCCTGCTTGACCAGAAGTTTATTTTCCGGCTGGCAAGTTCTGAGAAGTGCAACAAAAACCTGCATTTTTTAATTTGTGTAAGGTCCATTTTCATGATATGTGAGGCACAAGGGTAAAAATAGATGCAGCAGGTTTACATGCTTTCTTTTCCTGCATGCTTGATCATTATTTCAGACTGATGATAGCATATCAAGATTTGTAGGCAGAATTGCAGGGTTATATAATCCGCACATAGGTAGTTCTTCAGTGATCACAGCCATTGGTGTACTCCATAAATTAAACTATCATAATGTAAAATCCATTTAAGAAAAGCAATTCATGTCGGAAATGGGTTGTTTACACCCATTTCACTTGACAGAAGTTAGGTTGAGGTTTGAAGGTTATGTCAAAAGATATGATATGAACACAACTTGACAAATAAGAGAAAAGAGACATCATCTCTGCAGAAGATTTGTCATTAATTATTTCTTAAGGTACCTGAAGTATAATTTTTTCTGGGGCCTGATAGGCTTCCAAGAAATGGCACACATTGACAAATGCCCACTGCTTACTAGCACTGTCCTCACGTTTGAGATGATTCCAGCCAAATTTAATGAGCTCTTTCCGATGATGAACAAGGTCGTTTTGGAGATATTTTAGCAGTAAAGTGGCGAGCTGCAAGAGTTCTATCCTCAAAGGCTCATCATATTCAGCAGAAACCTAATCACCAAATTAAGGAATAAATTAATGCAGCTACAATATTTTGATATATGGTACTTTCATTAAGGTATAAATTAATGTACCTACAGAATATTTTGATACTATGGTACTTTAATTAAGGAATAAATTAATGCACCTACAGAAGGCACAATGACAAACAAAATACATTAAATAAATAAAACAAAAATGAAACTTCAAGGGAGAACCTCTTCTGGTGGATCAAGAAGTTTGTCAACAATGGTTTTTATAATACCAGGGTCAACAACCTCCCAGCTTTGGGCATTCTGGAAAGCATGGGCAAGCATCGGAAGAATGAGCATTTGCATGACAACCACCAAATGATCATGACCAAGTTGTTTTGATTGGAAAAGGTTCAAGAAATGCAAGAGGAGAGCTCTCTTCATGTTCGGCGGATATCCTTCTGCAACCTGAAATAGAATGATTAATTTGTGCAAAAGCCATAAAAGCCAAATGAACTAATAAAAGAAAAGGTAGTCTTCACAATGGGGAAAATCAGCTTAAGTACCTCAATAATATAAAACTCCTTCAAAAAAGTGTAGTCAATGCGACTGTGGAATAAGAAGATGGAGAGGATATCAAAGAGAACATTAACTTCTTTTTGGTCATGACGCAAGTAATTCAGGAAGCATTTGACAAGCCATTTGCTTTCTTTAACCTGCATTTGAAAAATGAATAAAAACCAAAGGTTTTAGAATAATAAGTCAACCAATTAAGTGGACCTTTCATTTCTTCAAAATGCAGGCAGTGTTTGATTCACAATTAATATGGTCAACATTATAGGATTGATAAAAACTGATTGAACCAACTGCAGAACATTGTAGCAAAAGCAAAACCCAGCTGTGTGCAAGGCATATGCACATAAGACCAAATTCAAATTTTTTTCATTTAGTTTTTGGAAGCTGGGGCAGAAATACCATGCTTTCAGCAGAAGAAGGAAAAATCATGAACACACTTCTGTGCAAGTTAGGCATAACTAGAATACGGCACTGATAACACAAAAGGCAGTGTTTTAAGGCAATTGAAGAGATAAAAGATTGAGAGGAGAAATTTAATCAGCTATCACTAATCAAATTAAGTGTTCAACATTGTTTTATAATCAATTGTGTTATGAGAATAAAACTTTATTGTTCCCCAGTCAACAAGGTTATCTCAATAATATTATAGCCAAGAAGAAACTTGGTACGGCAGATATTACCATAAATGATTACTAAACTTACTTGCACTAAGTTCAACTCCTGTTCATTGTGCAAACGGGATACTCTAGCGGGTGACTTCCATACTAGTACCAAGGTATCAAACACAAGTTGATTACTATGCAACCAGCCCGGTATCAATTTGACCAGCATTTTAATAAGTGCAAGACCTTGAAAATAAGCATCCGAAGTTGCACCAGTGGGGATAGATGGTAAATTTGCACTGTCAGCTGGAGGGGCAACAAGACTTTCTTCACCCAACAAAGCAGAAGGTGGAGTTGAAGAGCTAGAAGTCATCTCCACGTCTGATTTTGGCAGAAACTCAGGAAAGGCACTTGCAAGTATTTTCTGGGGTGATTTAGCCAGCTCATCTCTCAATGGTTGGCCAGCATCTGATCTCAAAATGTACATGAACCTGCATTTCCCAAAAGAGCAGAAAAGGTAAGAACACCAAAAATGTCATTTCCAGAAACATAATTTAGAAATTAACTCCAGTGTTTAAGCTTACCGCCTGAAGTATTTTGGATCACTTAATCGAGCTAGAAAATAATCAACAGCTAGTGTTGCATATCGATTTAAGAATTTTGTAAGAGGTAGACGATATGGACTGTTAATTTCACTGTATACTTGTCCAGGAGGAAGAGCCCCTTCCAAATCAATAGTCAAGGTCACAAGTTCATCAAGAAACTTCGATGCAGCATGGGGAAGTAAGTGGAACAGCTCAATGATAGCTGCACAGAACCAGTAAAAGGAATCACAATTAGGAATACACATAAGTAAATTTAACCAAGACGCACATAATCAGACCACACATGTTCATATCTCACCATCCGTCTATGCAGGCATACATTACATAAGCTGCTAGCTAGGCAAACAAACTGTGTCCACTAAAGTGGATGGTCTAGATGCTTACCTGCGGCAATTTTCGGCTCTTCACCAGCCTTCCATGACTTTATACTCTGGGAAAGCTTGTCAGGTTCCATCCATTTCTTAAGGTGCTCCAACAGCTTACCACCCAGGGTGACATTAAACCAGCTAGACAAAAGTTCAAGCAAGCGAGCCAGACCTTGCAGAAGAGGCATGCTAAGATTCTTGGTGTGAGCCAAGTTAACTAGAATAGGCCTGAGGCTGCTCTGCAGAAGTTCTTTTGGCATTCTTTGCTGGTTAATAACCTAAAAAAGGTCAAGACAAATAAGGTAAGTAATTTCTGTTAAATAAAAGCAAGATCAGAAGAAAAAGCATTCCCAAGCCAGAATGAGAAAGTGAATAGTATGACGTGTTGAGTTCATTAGAGAAACTTGAAGAAGTGTTTTTATAGGAAGACAAATGAAAACTGAATAAAACAGATAGCTTATGATGGATGTATGGGATATAGGGGATTATTCTATTTATTTATTTATTAGCCATATGCTTCTCTCCCCCTAGATCAAAGTTTCCATTTTTCAAAAAAAGAAAGTACACTTGTATTCCTAATGCATTATGTTAATTCTTGGTCAAACAATATTATGGACAGACTCGAATATACACATCAGTTGACATGGGATACCCACAGAATCATCCTATGAAGATCTCTGCTCCTTGCAACACAGCTGTTAAACGTAAATTATGTACAAAAACTGAAATCATGGCCAAGCTATAAGGAAATGGAGATGAATATCTATATGCAAGCTAAGCCTCTGAGAAAAGCTAAACAATACCTGGCGTAAACCCTCCTTGGCAACAGCAACAATTTCTGGTGTCCGACATGTCAAGGACTTGAAGAACATGGAAATGATCTTTGCACGCAAATCAGAATGATTTTGAGCCTTGAAATCAGCCCATGCCATAGCAGTACAGAGCAGCTCGATGCAAGCTGTTCGAAGCTTGTTTAGTGACAAGGTGTACTTGGGGTTCATAAACTTCACAGCCCATACATTTTCATCAGCCTCTGCTATTTGCAACGCTTCTTGCAGAAAGTTAACTAGCTCTTGAGTCAACTTGAGAAGTGGTGGCCTCAAGGCCAGGCAAAAATTCAGAGCTGTAACTATCCCAACCTATAAGTAACAAATCAGGTTAGCAAAGAAAATTGATAAATTGCATTAGTTGTAGGCAGCAACACAGCATACCTGTTGATCGACAGTCTTTGACCTGAGTGGCCGTGTGATAAGGGGCTGAAGCAAAGGCTGATACAGAGGCTCAAGTAACTCCGATACCTCACTACCAGTCCTACTAGCCAATAGTGCCAAACATGATTGCACATTCTTTCTTACAATAATAGATGCATTGGGATTGAACAATTCTGAAGCAAGAAAATCAACTACCCCTTGAAAACTTTTCCTGCGTGGTTCACTGTTAGCTTCATCAACATTATTCACCACACGAAGAACCTGTGTAAGCACTTGACTAGTCTCATCCTGCTCTTTGCTTGCATAGGGAGGAAGTCTTTTGAGTACATAGACTAGACCCCGCACAATTCTTACTTGGAAGTGGCACAGAGTCTCAACAGTTACCTTTCCCACCAAAGCACCAAGTCCCATAACACCTCCCATCTGTGCTTGCCATGTGGTTCCATAGCAACAATGCAAAAGACGAGGAAGAAGTTGCTCAAAAACTGGGATGCAAACACTTGGGGGTGGTGAATATACAGGATTCATTGATGGACTAGACACAATCATAGGTGTACCAGGGCCTGTTCTTGACATCAGCACATCACCATGTTTTGAGCGAGCAAGGAAGAGAAGTGTTTCAGCAAAGATATTTAAAGCACCTAGAGCAGCTTTGGCATGGACCCTATTGTCATCAGATAGCACATCAACCAAAGCATCCAAGAATATCAAAGGGTCCAGCTCTTTCAGATTAGTGCTAGTCTTTGACCTGGAACTGACACTACTAATTGATGAAAGCATAGGCCCACCAAGAACACTTGGAATTGAAGGGTTATTTGAGTTATAATCTATATGAAATATCATAGCAAAATGGTGACAAACATTGACAACAAAATCATCTTTGGGGTCATGCAGATCTGGTTCAGCACTGGAAGCAATTATGGTCATTAACAGAATCTTGAAAACTGATTTCTCAGCCATAAGCTGGGTTTTTGTCTTCACGCCTAAATCAGCCTGAAATAATACACCATACATGTCATTATGCAATGCTGTACCAGTCTACACAAACGACATCATAAGAATGAATTAGTACTTTCTGTTCAAATATGAAGAAAAGAAAATTCAAATATAATCATATGACAAATTAATAGAATAAAGGGGATCAGTAAAAGGAGCTTATAAGTATCATTATAAACATATATTTATGCTATAGAGAGTATGAGAGAGTGTGGGCCCCAAGCTCCAAGGTGTCTCTCTCTCTCTTTGTTATATATTATATTTTTATTAGAGAATATATCATTTTACTTTAATATATTTTGAGTGCAATAATATAATTATTAATTATATATTAATAATCTGATAAAAAAAAATTATATAATTAAACAACACTTGCAGGCTTTGAGTGATAAATCAGAATGAGCTAAAAGTTCATAGGAATACAATGCTAAATTGGTTAAAGATGAACATTTGTGAGATTGAAATATTAAACGAACAATCTTATCTAAAATTGAGGAAGAGAGGAAAATTTGTTCTTGACTTTTGTAGTGATGTTTGGAGGAAAGGATTTTCAGATTTTTTGAAATGCATTCCGTGTCCTAGAAAATTCTAACTGACCTTACTAAAGGGAAAAAGAACGAGAAAATAATGGAGATGGTGAACAGCAACAAGGCTTGGTGGCTGGATATTTCATGCAAAACAGTAATTCCCAACATGCAGAATATACAAACTTGAATTACAGAGCCATTCCATCATAAAGGTACCTGATAATAAAGCAACTTAATGCCCAAGACACTCAAGCTAATCTACTGAAGTACTAGATCAGGCACTATAAAGCTAGTGCTGGAAAAGAGGTTAGAAATAACGCAGGCAAAGAGAAATAAAGAGTGGAGAAATACTATAAAACTCCACGTCTGATATTCTCGAGTGAAAAAAAAAAATGAGAGGCTAGCACTTCATTTCAATTCCTTCAAATACAAGCATATTGGTGTCTAAGAAGAGGATAACAAATGGTTAGAGTTAAGCAACTATTGTTAGAAAGAAAAGAATGTACAAGATCGTTTTGGAGACCATGTCATCCATGAAACAAACAGAAACAGGAAAAAGAAAAGGAGATAGAAAAAAAAAAAAAGTCAAAATCAAAATAAGAGGACACTTGCCCTGTGAATATCAGCTAGGGAAGTGCCTCAGGAAGTGCCTGCAGCATAGCACTACAAAAACACAAGAAACTCAATCCCATGCTACAACAGTACCAAAGTCAGTATTCCAAAGATGATATGATCCAAAGTAAATTTTTGTTTTCCTTTAAAAGGACGGGTGGAACACAAGGACTTCCTATGAGATCACAAATCCTAGCACTATTCAGGCCCGAGAGCAGTCAACTTCAGGCACATTAGTGGTACTATGATTGCAACCACATCCAAAAGTAAATTCAATTCAAATGGACATGACATCAGTACTGTGGGAAAACCTGAAATTGCTAATGTAGATTAGAAAGCACTAGCAACTGAGATTCAGCAGCATTTCAATCAATATTTTTCAACTACCTTTATATCTGATGTCTCGGACCTACGCCAGGATGAATCAACTGCAGAAACTAAGGTGGTTGACAGCTGTCTGGCTGTATATCCCTCGTCAGAAACATTCCCAGGCAAATTAAGCTGAGATGATAAGCAAACACGAAGGAACTTCAAAGACTGTTTTCGGTAGAAAGCATCCATGCCACTGTTTTTGTTTATGACAGCTGCTACTGCAAGATTTATGCATCGATCCAAAGGCACCAAAAACGGAGTTGAAGGCTCAAATGTAAGTATAAGACGAAGCCCATGCTCTGGGTTATCTTTGCATTCAAGTGCAAGGGGCTCTTTAAGAAAACGTCTATTGCGGCCACCTAACTTGCCAAGGAGTTGCAAAGCTTTTCCACCCCAGTGATAAGGTGCAGGCCTCAGGTGAGACCATAAGGATAAAATTACCTCTGACATGACATTAGCCATACTGGGTTCCAGGAAATCAGGATTTAAACTATCTACCCAAAATTCAAGTGTTCTTAAACCTAAACTCACTAGGTCATCACTTCCCTTCAGACACAAAACAAGAGGTCTCATAAGACGTGGAAGGTGCGGCAGCAATGAGCTTAAGCGCGCAGGCATTGTTAAGCATAGTTCAAGTAAAAGGTCCCTCATATCTTCACCAGTTGGACCCTCAAGCATTGTCAATAACATATTCAGGCAGGGCTGTAACATTGGAATCAGATCCCGGAGGAGAAGCTCAAATTTACATCCAGCAAGAGCCCTAAACATTGTTCGAAGAAGCTGCATATAACCAAGAGGTTTTTCAACTTCAGTAGCATTCTTCATGCAAACTTCCATTATAACAAGGACATGAGGCTGCAAAATACGTTCAAACTCTGCAGGTGCTTTAGAGACAGCACCAAATATAAACCGAAAGAGATTCAGAACCAGTTTTGCTGCAGGTGAATCTGGGTTCTTCAAAACATCAAGTTTGCTGCATACAAGAAAGTTGACCAAGACATCTGCAAATGGGCGATATACTTTCGAAGATTGCAAAAGCGAAGAAAAAATGTGAACCAGTTGAGTATTGCTAATCATGCATTCAAAAAGTTCAGGCATGCACAATGAGAACATGTCCATAAGATCTCGAGGTTCCATTATGGACAGTATTTGGGAAAATTGATTAAGCATGTCCCTCTCCTCATCCTTCTCCTTAAAGAGAGCTAAACAATGCACCCCACTCTTCAGGACACCTGAGGCTTTCCACACCTGTCAAAAATCAAAGTCAGACCAAGCCAATCGAGAGACAAGCAAAAAGAAGATGCATCACATAATACCTCATCTTCTCTCATCCCTTTGAATGCTTGGGGAGCTGCTAAGCTAGAAGACGGTGAAACAAGCACTTGAGAATGTGTTCCATGCGTGGAAGGAGAAACCTAAACCAATGGAATTAAGCTATGAAAAAGAACAAGAAGCTAACATGTAATGAAATGTTAAATGAAAAGCAATTTTTGAACATGGTTAAATTTTGAAACAGAAACCTGTGATCGTGGCAAATGTGCATGAGTGATGCTCCATATAATAGTCTTCATTCCTGAAAACATAACCACCCAAAGATTCTTAAGTTCTCTGAGAATAGGTAAATTAACAATTAGAAACATAATTCAGAAGCATTCATCTCCATTGAGTAGTATCAAATGGTGCTTGAAACTCTAGTTTATCATCATCATCATAAAACATTGAAAGAGAACAAGGATGGTATTGTGAGAGGATCTATTATTACCCATAACTAAGGTCTTGATCAAATTCTTACAGTCACTGACTTCCTTAGAATGTTCCACCGGAACTTGCAAATTCAAAACTGCCTGCAACCAATTACAAGTCAAGATTGAAGGCAGACAAACCCAAGATTTTGTATATAATGGATTTGGAAAAGAAAATATCAACCATTTGTATTCATCCATCAAACGAAAGAGGACACTCCTGTAACACATCAATGACAGTGCTTCACTGAAACATTCAAAATGTTCCTAAATATTCCCCAGTACACAAGGATATTTATGCACAGATATTCAAAAGAACTCCCGCAATACTGGAGAAAACATTTAATGTTTTCAACCTATGCAAAGTTCATTGATATATAAAATAAAGAGATTTGCAGATAAACTAAAAGGCCTTTTATTTCAAGGATCAACTAAACACATTCTATTTATTGATACAACAACTTTCATGTGAGATACTTCAGGACTCTAGCAGTTTGTTTTTACCAGAAACAACTAACTTGATCACAGTTAGGCTTTAGCAGCTTGCTTGACCCACAAACAGCCAACTTCATCACAGTTAAAGTTCCATGCCTTAAACCATGCGCAAGTAAATAGCACTTCTGAAGACAGTGTAACCTCAGGCCATTGCCAGAATTTTTTGTTGAATCTATTTCTAGACTCCAACTTTGGTTCAAGGAAAGCAAACTACAGGTGATATTCCAAATGCTTTATCACAGGAACCTTCAAAAGGGTTCCAATACACAAGCAACAAATAAACAAGTCCTAACAGCATACAGCTAGCAAATACTAAATACTTAAATCCAATAGTAACATAGAGCAGTAGTTTATCAATTGTGGAACATAGTAAATGTAGCAATCTAGCAAGGCTTATCATTTGTAACAATCATATCTACAGAGTAAAATTTAAAATCAGAGAATGGGTTAATAAAGTATATTCTTGTAACAGCAGAAACAAGAAGCGTGAAGAACAAGAGCTAAAATTCAAACTGGTGCCTCATGCAACATTAGTCAGTGATTTAAAAGCACGTGGAAAGTCACAGAGCAACCTGCACAGGGAGTTCAAGCTTTGACCTCAAAGTAGCACGCTCCTTTCCCTCCTCCCCTTCCTCCAACAGCTATCAACCAAAAAGGAAGTGCATTAATGATCACAGGCAAAAAATATGATTTGAAGACAAGAACAAGAAAATAGAGAGCAAGGAAGACAGGCTTCAGAAAAATGGAAAGAAAAATAATCAAATATTGCTATCTAGAAAGAAAAATGGCAATGATAAGGCTATAAGAAAGTTGGCTCAACATACTTTGAACCTTGAACATGCATGTGGATGCAAGTATGCCATTTAATTAGCACAATGCAAAAGGTCAGGAAAAATCTTATTATATTTCAATTTATTATCTGTTTTTTTAACTAAAATATCAGCGGAATTGTTTAAGATCGACAATAAGAAGGGCTATAGCAAAAACTGGAGCAGGAACACTTGTGAGCTAAAACTCTGCAGCAAAGTACTTTGGATAGATACCTCCAAAAGTAACATCAAACACCTAAACATATTTCGATCAGCTAGTATCCAGCAGAGAATAGTAAACAATAAAAAAGGGGGCTTATGTTAGCGTCACTGCATTTTCCATATCTGATTGCATCTACCTTCAAACCCATAGCAATGAAGAAACCAGATAAAATAACACAAGTATTCCATCCGCTCCAAAATGCTAATCAGAACTGTGCCAAAAGATGATACTTATAAAGGAACCATCCTATAACCCAGATCAAACAACGACATGAACCTGTAGATTCCTATCTCAAATACAATAGTTCCAAGGTATAACCCAGATCAAACAACAACATGAACCTGTAAATTCCAATCTCTAATACAAGTTCCAAGGTCATGAAATACTTCACATGCCAAGACAGTTTAGGCACTGAAAACTAATTTAACACCAGCTCCTGCGACTGAAACATGAAAAGCAAATGATATCCACAAACTCTCAGAACGAAAAATACAAAATGAAGATTGCATGGTAACCAAAAAATAGAGAAAGTGTGAAAATAAAAGCAAATGGCATCTAAATACACTCGAAGCATCAACTTAACCATATCCTAACACCAATTGTTGCACGAGGAAAAAAATACAAGAAGCACACATGCCCTATACTTCAATCCAGTAACTCCAAAATTTTGTCCCAGCAAAATACCACATGGAAAAGGGATCACCAAGCAAGGATTACCTGCGGAATGGTGCGCTTAAAAGTGCTGAATTTGCCAACAAAAGCATCCAAAATCCGCCCCTGTAGGACCGCAAAAGTTATTCCCAGATAAAATGAGAAAATCCAACCAAAAGATATTTACAATACTTAAACTGACATTCATACCAGTAAAATCCGAGCTTCATCCATGGTTGAATGGTCCACACCTTTCTCAAAAATTGGCTCTACCTAAACCCGAAAAAAACAATTTAAAAGAATTTAAAAAAGGTCTGAGGAACTAATCATAATTATGCCCCTAATTAGGAAGCTAAGCCTTCAAGGACAGAATAAAGTATACACACCAGATTTAACATTAACCGGGCACAGGTGGTGTGGATGCTGAGAGATAATGAAGCATCATGCATGTTACTTGAGAACAGGTAAATAATCCGTGACAGCTGCAGTAGAGTAAGAAAAAGGAAGTTAGAAGACAGATTTTCAATAAGAACCAAAAGAATCTCATGGATAAAATATATTGAACCAGCAGGAACTTTTTCACTTTTTATGTTAATAAACTGGCAACAGAACTGACCAATAAGTAAGTGTCTAGTACAGTGCACAACACATAGGTGAGAAAGCATGAGATGAAATAGTAATTGAGAAATTTGATATCAGAAAGTAAAATTGACATCAGATATCACATAAGAAACAGCACCTGTGATAAGGAAAGGTCACTCCGAACATGATGAACAATTTCTGCAAGTAGGCTATAAGCCAATGGCCTCAGAGTTTCATAGCATGCCCGACCAGTTCCAACTAGAACTCTAGAATGGATAGGAAAACTAAGTGTTAAACAGGAAATGTTCAGTGCCAGAACCACCAATAATGAAATTCTTAAAATCAAAGGGCCAAATATTCACAACTATCTGAAAATGATCGGAGTAGATGTACATACCATTAAAAGGAAAATTATAAGAAATTTTTAATATAAAAACTAAAAATAAGCAAAATTAAATATGGACCAGGAAAATTGGCTCCATTTTATACAAATAATTGCACAAAATACATTCTGAAGAAATGTGATGGACCTCTTATTCCAGTAAAGCCACCAACCACATGATGCTTCCTTGAAAAAGCTCAGAATCAAATGATTCAATCTTTTGTCAGCAATTTATACAGAACCTCTATCAATTTATTATTTTCCAGGAGTAGGTATAGATTGCCAATTGTGACGTTCATGTTCAATTTTTTCTTCCTATGTTGTAATTTTTCCATCGAATTCGTTAACACTCAGTCATTACTTCGCATTGTACCATTAAGCCCACACAAAAAACAGATTAGAGTGCAATTTCAATTGTCTTCCAAGTGCCCAAAAAATTTAATAATTAGACATTTTTAGCATCTCCTGAGAATTTGTGATCATGAAAGCTCATTGAAACGTCAAACCCATAACAAGATAGAAGATTTTACCGCTCTTCTAAAAGTGTGTCAATTAAAGGAAATAAACCCCTCTTGAAATCTGTCCCTAGAACATGTTTTAAGGCAACTAGCAGTTCCTGCACCAAATGTGCTCAGACATCAGTTTTTGAAACTACAAGAGACCAACATTCATAAAGAGAAAATCAATTAAAAAGTAATCATTAACCTTTCTAATGGCTACAGAGTCTGAGCATGTAACAAGCAAATTCACAATGCTTTTACATATACTTTCTTCATGTGGCCTAATATAGTCAGCAAAACTCTTCAACAGGTAGGTTAAGAAAGAAACTGTCTGCAAAAGGCAAAATAGTGTAATTAGTGTAATGATATGATAGAAACAAATTGAGGTGCACACAGCTCTGGAAGTTTGATTACAACAATATGATTTCTGCCGAAGCTCTCTTTGTTATTTCCACAGATATCACATCTATTTTATGTACCTCTCCCCCAGCTTTTTGAGGACAAAAGGTGGCAAAATTGAAGAGTAGCTCAGAGCACAAGAAAGGATGTCAAGTTTAGCTCAACAGTAAACTTTCATCCATTTGGGAGCAGAGGCACATAAGAGCTTTTGTGAATATGTTTGAAAGTTTTTACATTATTCAAGTAAAGAGTTGCTTGACATTTTATATGCTCTAGCACTTAAGTTATCATACGTTGGATCCTTACATCCTGGAATCCCATTGTGCCTTCATATCCTCAAATTAAAATCTAAAAGCAAGACAAGAAACTACTTCAAGTGGTTTCACAAGCCCACAACAAAAGATTTTAATTTATTGAAGGAGCTTCAATAAAATCACTGTTTCTGCAGTCATGCTAGATTACAGAATCCAAAAACATGAATATCTTCCGATAACACCATGATTCCAAGGCAAGTGAGCTATGGTTTCCCTTCAAAAACAATCTCTCTTATTTATAAACGTGAAGAACACATATTTAAGTCATTTTAATGACTAGAAAATCTACTCTAAGAAAAAACTGTTTTCTCCCCTCCAAAATCAGTATAAATATACTAACAGCTAAGTACTGCCTTAAGTCATCAGCAACATCTACATGAAACGAGCTTTATCTCATGCAGGAAAAGACAATAAAGGGGCATCATGAGCAAACAAAACTTACCTTAACCTGTGCACCCTTCAGTTCAATGAAGTTAGTTTTCAGATGGGGTGGAACCTTGTCAGGGCCCGGGACAGATATTGCAGCAACCATCAAAGGCAATAAGTGTGGAATATTAGTTTGTACAAGACGGCTATACAATTGGAACAGAAACATAACCACAAGTGGACTCTCAGTAACTATCTTAAATGAACGAGTACTAGGATTAAGCTGGCCATTCCCAATGTGTCCAGTACTCAAAAGCCCTTGATCTGAAGAAGTAGAAATTTCCATTGGTTTAACATCCTCAACAGCCGCACTTGCGTTATCAAAGAAATGGCTAACAGTCAATCTAAAATTCTGGTAAATCTTACATACAAAGTCTAAAAATGGCTGAACCTCATTTTCTAATGTTGGCCTAAAATTCCTCAGAAGATCAAAAATAATACGAATGCATATCAACCCATTTTCTTCATTATCGGTAGTAAGCACTTGCATTGCAACTTTCAAAAGATCCTGAACAAAGGGCCGAAGAACCTCACTATGCGGTAAGCGATTCAGAATCTCCACCACAATATTTCGTAACTTATGCTCAGGATTATCTACAAATTGCGGTTTTGTAATTTGTAACAGAATAATAGAAGATGCCGGGAAGTAACATTTAAGAAAATTCAAATACTCCGCCGTGTGCGCAATCTCAAGACTATCCCGCACCTCCATTGCCATCTGTAGCCTCGCTTGAATCGCTGTTCAAAAATTATAAACAGAACATAATTAAGAAAAAGAAAAGGGACTTAAATTTCTATAACTATTATCAGCTTTAACCTGATAAGACTATCATCTCTCTTATATTACTTCAAGTTCCATGATAAAGAACAAAAAACGCACAAATTACACTCATTTCCTTCATTTTTTCAACGAACTACAGGGAAATGAAAAAATAAGGGGAGGGAAAGAAAGACTTACGGAGGTCAGGCTCCACGAGATGGCGAGAATGGTGCTCGAAATTCTGAATTGGACTCATGGCGTCAAAAACCCTAAGTTTTGTTCTCAATTTGAATTTCTAGGGTTTTTTAGGGTTTCATGGTGGTGAACTGCTGCTAAACTCTCTCGCTTCGGTTCTGGTAAAATTTTATGGTTGTGTAAAGAGAGAGAAATTGATTTCTGTGAGAGGAATTTTGGGATTTTAGGGTTTTAAATTTGAGAGTGAAAATTTGGGGGATTATATCTATCGGCTCTGAAAGGGGAGGGTGAAGTAGCACTGCTATTAGTCTACTGACCCCTGCTATAAGTTACTTTCTCTCGCTTTGTTTTATTTTATACGAGAACTACTTAGAAAAAAAAATTAATATTAATAAATTAAATTAATTAAATAAAATTAATTAAAAAAAATAAAATAAAAAAACCTCTAAAAAAATACTAAATAGAAAGAATTAACATTAACAAACTAAACTAAATGAAAAATAATAATTAAAAAGCAAAAAAAAAAAAATTTCAGGTTAACTCGTCAAACTAGGTTAACCTGTTAAACCTAGGATCCGTGTCATAAATGTCTGGTAACTAAATAAAAAAAAAATGAACATTAACAAACTGAACTAAACGAAAAAAATTAATTAAAAAAAAAAAAAATCCAAGTTAACTCGTCAAACCATGTTAACCGTTAAACCCAGGATCTGTGTCATGAAAGTCTAATAACTAAATAAAAAAAATTAACATCAACAAACTAAATTAAACAAAAAAATTTATGAAAATAAAAAAATAAAAAAAATTGACGGGTCAACCAAGAATTAACTGGGTTAACCCCTGAAACCAGGTTAATCCGTGAAACTTAGGATATATATTATAAAAGTCTGATAACTAAATAGAAAAAAATTTAACATTAACAAACTAAAGTACATGAAAAAAAATTAATTAAAAACAAAAAAAAAATTATGGGCTAACTCGTGAAACCAAGTTAACTTGTTAAACTCGCGATCAGTGTCATGAAAGGCTAATAACTAAATAAAAAAAATTTAATATTAACAAACTAAATTAAAAAAATATATATTAAAACAAAAAAAAAAACAAAGAAAGAAAGAAAGAAGCAAACTAAACTAAAGGCATAAAAAAAACAGCTTAAAAAACAAAAACAAAACAACTCAAAAAAATAAAAAGATAAAAAACAAAAAAATAAAATAAAAAGACTGCTCAGTATTTTACCGTGGACTTGTACAGTGAAAGGCTGAGCAATTTTAGTATATGTTACAACAATTACAATACAATGTCTCTGGTCGCTACCCAAGGAGACTCGAGATTTTAGAGACCTAACAAATGAAAAATTAGGTACTTAAGAGGAGAACCAACATCCAAGAACCGGGTCCATCGGTAAAAGGATTTTCTTTTTACTGTTTTTCATCCACTTTTACAAGTTTTTATTTGATTACGGTTGCGATAGATATATTCATTGGACTGTTTTAGGACTGGTTCGTTCACAGAAATAATTTTTTTTAAAAAAAAAATAAATTTTAAAAAAGTAAATTATTTTTTAATGTTTGTAGTGTAATGAAAAAATAAGTTGAAAAATAATTTTTAGTATTTTGGTTAATAAGCTGGAAAATAACTTATTAATATTTTATTTTTTCTCAAGTTTATTAAAATAATGAGAAACAAATCTTATAAATTAAAAAGTTGAATGAGAATGACATTGAAAAAAAAATATAATTTCATAAATTATCTCAAATAAAATAAATAATAATCAAAATAATAGAAATCAAATCTAAAAAATAAAAATAAAGAAATTAAAATAATAATAATTAACATTTCATAAATTATTTCAAATAAAATAAATAACAATCAAAAGAATGAGGATTAAATTTGATAGATAAAAAATTTCAATAAAAAAATAATAAGGGAAAAGCAAATAGCAATTATAAAAATGAGGACCAAAGTTAATATAAAAATTAAATTTTAAGAGATGAAATTGAAAAATAAATTTTCAAAACAAAATATATATAGCAATCAAAAGTTTAAGGACCAAATTTGATATAATCAGCAAATAATATGATATTTTTAAATTTTTCACAACTTTCAGGAAATGTTTTCCTCCTAAATTTTCAGGAAAACACTTTTCTAAAAACCAAATTTTTCTTTGAACGAAAAGTGTTTTCCGTTGACCAACTTTTCTATTGACAAACAAATACGGGAAAGTTTGGAAAGAGGTTTCCTAAAAACCACTTTCTAGAAAATAAACATAACCTTAAATGAAATAGTTGACAAAGTATTAACAAAAAATTGATGAAATAACTATTTATCTACGCATTGATTATTATTTATTAGAATAGTGTAAAAAGATCTTGTCGTCGCAAGATAATACCTTTGTGCCCATTTGTTTACACGGCAGCGGTAATTTTAAAAGCAAACCACATAAATAATATGTTTAATAATGATAAAACTCACTTTAATGTTGGTGTGAGATCCATATAAATTATGTTTACACCTCAGGTTTAAAGAAAGTAGCTCTCAGCTGCTTCCCTTTCCCCGCATCCTGTGTCCCATATAGTGAAGAGTGTCTCCACTGTTAACGTGAATAGTAGAGACACTCTTCACTATTCCGACTGGACCGAGTCTAGTCCAAAATACCGAATTCGACCCAGTTTAAAAAAATTCAATTTTTATTTTTTATTTTTAATTATATTTTATTCGAAAAATTAGAATGAGATCACTTGATGACGTATCATTTGCAGAATTTGATAGCAATCTCAATTTTTGTTCCTGATGATATTTTACTTGATGTTGTTGCATGCCTAAAGAAACCAAAGAAACTGTAGTTCTTGTCGGATAGATTTCGTATGTGATGAAATTTTAAATAGTTTAATGGAACAATAAAAAATATTTTATATAAATATTATTTATTTTATGAAGTAATACCAGTAATTAAATCTACAATATTTAAATTAAAAATCATCAATATTAATATATATATATATATTAATTATTTTATAACCTCAATTTAAACCACAATTTTAACCAAACATATATAAATACTAAACCAACCTCAACAAAAAATACTTTTTTATAAAACTTTTTTTTTTCAAACCACAACCATAAAAACTACCACAATATCAAACACACTCGGTACTTAAGGTTGGAAACAAAATGGTGTTTTCGCTATGATTGATTTGTCATTGTCAATTTTAACAACGACAAGAGGTATTTTTTTATTTTTGATGCATAGTAAAATAACATATTTATCTTTTTGATTAAAATTATTTAAACTAGCATCCAAGTTGTTTAGTTTTTTTTTTTATCTTGATTTTTTTTATTATTGTCAAAAAAAATTTCAATTAACATAGGTACGGGTTAGCTTGAACGCACCTCGACTAATCGCACAGGCCTTGAAGTTAACGACCATGTAAGCCTTCAATGGCCCTGAGGTTTGTGGGACTCAAACTTGCGACCTCTAAGGAGCAAACTTATGGCCTAACCAGTTGAGCTACACCTCTTAGGGTTATTATTGTTAATTTTAGTTAGAGGCGTTTTGGTCTTTTTCTTAATAAAAAATATTATTTATAGAAATAGATGGTTAGTGCATTGTCACACGCACATACGCATGGGCGGTGTTTATGCTTTTTGGGCTACGCATGTGGCTTAAATCAGTAATAAAATGTTGTTTTACACGACGATATTAAATGCATCCTCGCATCCTATTTCTGATGGTTAGGTGCTTATTCACGACAAAGAAATGGTTAGGCTTTTATGGATTTTTTTTCTTCTCTACCCCTTTCTCTCTCTTTTCCTCGGCAAAACTAAATGGTGTCTGCCACTTTTTTCTTATATTTGTTTTGGCTCTCATTCTTTTGATTTCTATTTATTTTGTTGGTTATCTTTTTTTTTCTCCAACTCCATCCCTTATCATTTGGTTTAATTTGATTTTTATATCAAATTTTGTCCTTATTCTTTTGATTTTTATTTGCTTTATTTATCATTTTCACAATTGAATTTTGTTTTTTAATTCTCTAAGCATTTGATTTCATTTTTTATGTCGAATTTGGTTCCTATTTTTTTTGTTATTTTTCCGGTTTTATCCCTTGGTATTTTATTGATTTATAATTTGCTTCATTGTTTTTTTGGGTTTCTCTTCTATAGGGTTAGTCCAGAGTTCATGACCAGAGTCGCTGGTTTCGAAGGTTAACACGGGTTCAATTTAGTCTTTTTCTGTCACATTTAAATTTTTTTTTTATTTTATCTTTTAATATTTGATTTATTAGGGGTTGGTCTTCCTACTTTTTTTCTTTGTTTTTTATAGGATTATCTCAATCTTATACCCATGGTCACAAGCTAGCCTAGGTTTATTTGGATCTTTTTTTTTTTCATTGCTTTTTTTAAATTTTTTTTTTTTGTTTTCGACTTTCTTTTTATCGTTATTTTTTGTTTTTAATTATTTTTTTATTTTATTTTTCAATTTCATCACTCAGTATTTTGTTGGTTAAGAATTTTACTTTGTGATTTTTTAGGGTTTGTCTTTTTATGGGATTAGTCTCAGGTTCATGATAAGAGTCATTGGTTTTTAAGGTTTATACGTGTTGAGTTTGGGTTTTTTATCCCTTTTTAAAAAAATTTACTTTTTTTTTTATTTTCATAATTCAACATTTGATTTGTTGGGAATTTATCTTTGCCTTTTTCTTTTTTTTCTATGGAATTATCCCAGTCCTAGCCAATATGCTTTTTCTTCCATAATTGTGGAATTAGCAAGTTAACTAAAAAAAAAATTCTAGTAACTTTTTTTTAAAAAAATTTCATCCATCAACATTTGGTTTCTTTAATAATTGAGCTTCATTATTTTATTGAGTTTTCTTTCAATGATGTTAATCTTGTAACACAACTGGGTTAGATTTTACATATTGTTTGTTGTGGGTTTGGTCTAAGTTTTTTTTTACCTTTTTCCATATTTTTTTCTTTGATTTCAACCTTCAATATTTTATTTGCTAGAAATTGAGTTTTTGGTTTTTTTTTTATTTTGTTTTTTTCAACACTTTATTTAGGTTAACCAAGTTTGCTAAACCCAGTTGAGCCAATTACCAAAGTCTTGTTAATTTGTTTTCTTTTTAAGGGGAGTTTGCATTGCCTTGTCATCTTTTTTTAATGTTGGAATATTTTTTGACCAACTAGCATTATAGCACAAGCCATTTATCTTAGATATAACTAGTATATTAGCTCGTTCTCCACAGCAAGTCAATCTTAATTTTTTTTATAATGTAAAAAGAATATTAAAAGTATGAAGAATATTTTAATAATAAAAATTAAAGTTAACCATGTGGGTTAATTTTTAAACCTTCACTCAACTCTTTGCCAGACCCATGCACCTTGTGTCCGGCAAACATTAAAAGCATTAAAAAGAATATTAAAAGTATGAAGAATATTGTTAATCTTTTTTTTTTCAAAATACTTTTTATATTAGAATATTAATAATATCTTAATTGGTTTAATTTTCTTTGCTAGCTACTAATTAACCCAAGTTAGCTACTGTTAACTTATAGTCT
This sequence comes from Populus alba, assembly GCF_005239225.2. Taxonomy (NCBI): domain Eukaryota; kingdom Viridiplantae; phylum Streptophyta; class Magnoliopsida; order Malpighiales; family Salicaceae; genus Populus; species Populus alba. The sequence goes on from NC_133288.1 coordinate 9,387,919, forward strand.
AGTGTGTGTGTGTGTGTGTGTATATAGCATTGCACTAAACTTTTTTTCCTTCCATTAACTAACCGAGAGCCTTTTTTCTTTCTTTCGAGTTACTATCCTTGTCTCTTTTCTTTTTGCAAAATTTCTCTTCAAGTCCTAAGCTATTAATTAATTAAGCAAGTAACCTCGTATGCTTTATACTTAAGGTAAGTTTCCTTTATCTTTTCTATTTGTTTCATTGTCTAATTTTAGTTTTACTCCCTTATAAATTTTTTTTAAAGGAATCGATATATTGAAGGGGCTAATCAAAAGGTAGCCAAAAGCAAGATACAAGGAAAAAAAAACAAAGAAGAAAACAAAATAATGCAAAAATAAAAAGCAGAATAACTAATTATTCATTTATAATTAGTTATTGAAAATGTTAGGGTTTATGATAATTTAGTGGTTCATTGAATTAATGTGTGTGGGTAATATTATATGCATATGGATATAAATTGAAATGAGTTTTGATGAATTAATATGTGTATTGCTATGAATTTCATATAAAAAATGATGATGATGAACTTACTAGTGATTAAAAATGAAGTATAAGACAACTAGAAAATTAGGGACATAATACAGAAATTAAAAAAAAAATATTTAACATTTATGTTTAACTCACTTGTAGAAAACATTAAGTAAGCAAGAATAACATCAATTTGTCATGACAATCCTTTTAAGCTATTGTTTTAGCTACTCTTTATCATATTTCAGCATATAATTGTTGCCAAAAACTTCACTAGTTCTTGGAAGACTTAGAAAACACAAGCATTGAACCCATCCTAAACTAAAAATAGATGAAGGACAATTTGGTTGAATATATTGAGAAAAATATATTTGATGAGATTAATAATAAAGTTATTACGAAGTAGTTTTAAAATATAAAAACTCGAAGAAAACAATTATAATATAAGTTTCTCATTATAGAAGTATTGTTAAATTAATTTTTCTTGATATAAGTTAGTACATATGTTTCAAATTGATTTCTCTATGTCGCACATATCTATATAATACATCATATCAAGTATTTGTTAGTATTTTGCCTCCTTATTTGAAAAAACTTGGCTCCGCCACTGTGTGAGACATATCTCACCCTTAAAAGCTAGCTTTTAATGGGTAGATAGGCCCAAAACAACTTTAACAATGTTGATATAAGATCTTTTTTAGGAAAATAAGTATTTTTATATTTTTATTCTTTATTATGATGCTTTCCCTTTCTTTTCTTTTTTCTCATATTCAAAGGACATATTTTTTCTAGCTTATTGTTCATATTAAATATCATTATGATTTTTTTAGCTTTTTTTTGTTGTGATAAGCATTTTAGTAAGGATAGACAGTAATGAATAAAATTAAGTATTTTAAGAGTCTTTCTATGCTTGTGATGTTATTTTTTTTTAATCTTTAAGGGTTTTGATATGTACCAAACCTTTTCATTATTCGCTCCTATCTGCATCACATGATGAATAGGTTTTTCAGCATGGACTTTATGTTGAGTTTTATCTTATAACAATGCATCTAATTATAAGGCTTTCCTAGCCGGTTTTAGCTTAACTAAGACTCTAAATACCTACCATGTTTAAGTATAAAGTGACTTCTAGCTTATCGTTGTCCAATATGAAGGATAAATTGACACAAAGAGCCATCTATGGTGAAGTATCAACAAAATGCACTAGCCCACTTTTCTTTCAAAAATAAAGAAGAAAACTTGATCTCCAATGCTAATATCCCTTAACAAGAAAATGGCAAAGCCAACATTTTATCAAAGTTAGCCATTATTAATCATGTGGAACTTGTCTTAATGCTTTGATAAAAGTTTTTGAATAGACGAGCATAAAACACGCAGGAGAGCTTATAGGCAGAATTTGACATCAAAGAGCCATTCATGGTTAAGTATTAACAAAATATCCCATCCCATTTTACTTTTAAAAACAAAGATGGAAAGTTAATCTATATTTCTAAGATCTATTACCTTAACACCAATTTTTTTTTTCAATCTCACCTATCAATCTAATATAAAATTTATTTTGTATTTTAATTTTGATCATAATCTTTTTAATCGTTATTTTTATAATCCTTTTGTATAATTGAAATTATTTTTTAAAAATTGGGCTTCATAGTTTTTTTAGACATGGTTTTTTAGGTCTAATAATTCAGATATCGGGTTTGAAAAGTTAACACAAGTTGTTATTTTTTTTATATAAAAAATAACCTTTATGATTCTCTTTATATTTTTCTATTAGGTTTTCCAATCTTATAATCCAAGTTATGGATTTGATAGAATATCCTAGGTTATCCTGATCACTTTTCTTTTTAAATTTGATTCATTTACTATTGTTTTCTATTTCTTTCATCTAATTAAAATAAAACTAACTTATTTAATCTAGTCAGGTCTATGACCAAAGCCATAGATTTTTCTTTCTTTTTAAAAATACACTTATGACACCTAAACATCATTTTTTTATAAAAAAAAAAATTGAAAATATCCTTTCTTCCAGGATCATAATGCAATTTAGACACAAAATAATTTTTTTCTTTGAGGTGAATTATGATCCAAATGTCCTAATATGTATTGATTAAAAATAATTGTGAAAACCTCACAAAAGTTCTGATCCAATGAAACAATCTCAATAAGGTTTTCCATCGAGTTTTCATCTTGATTAAATCTCTAAAACATCAATAAATTCTAAATTAATTTCTTCCTGACAATGTAAGTTTCTGATCCAATGAAATAATCATAAAAAAAACTCATGTGATTTCTCTTTATTTATATACAAAGAACTATTGAATCTTCCACGATTTTCCCTTTGCGTAATTGATATTTTATGTAATAGTCAGATTATTTTCTCTAACATTTCTTATATAGTTTGCTCTATCAAAAGATTGGAAGAACTTCAGCGGAAAAAGAGAAATTATCCTCCTTTCACATGAATACGCAATAGTTTTTTTCTTAACTAAAACTAGGAAATGAATTTATTGAGAAATCATCCATTGGTAAGTTGAGGGTCAATCAAGATAAAATAAATGAAGAAGAAGAAGAAGAAGTTAGCAACCTATCTAGTTAAGATTGATCGTATTGGCTTGGGATTTTTGTCGAGGCTTGCCTAGATTATTTATGATCCAATTTACCGACGTGGAGCCCTGATGGACCCAGTCATCTCTTTGGACTAGATGAGTTCAGTTCAAGTGGAGGCAGGTCCTAATCAAGTTAAGAGTGCTAAGCTATGAAACTAACGAATCAAGAAGATCAACATGGATGGTCCAACCACCCTTGTCAACTTCAATTAACAAGATTACAGTGTAGTGGACGCGAAGAAACAAAGTAAGTAAATAAATGAAAAACAAAAAGCCCCATGATTTATTTAACAACTTCCTTTGAAGTAAGCAAGCACATTAACAACAACCTCTTATAATTGATAGCCAGCTCCTTGTATTAAAAGGAGCAAGCTAGGTCTCTCTTTGTCACCCATTGAATCCATTCATTCCCTGATTCTTACTCTTCTTTTCCATCACATATATAGAGTGGATATACATATTTTTCAAGTGCCAAGCATGAACAGGGAAGAGGGTGGATTACTGGTGGTCAATGGACGGGCGGAGATTGATACAAGAGCACCATTCAAGTCTGTCAGAGAAGCAGTGATGTTGTTTGGGGAAAGAGTTTTAGCTGGGGAGATCTATGCCAACAAGCTCAAAGAGGTTCTCACTACGTCTCTTTGATCTTCTCTATATATCTCTTATGTTTGGATATCTGTTCTGGCATCGAACACAATTTCTTTCCACGTACCAATCAAGAGCTACAGTTTCAATCTTGAATTTAATGGTGTCCCAAAACAGAACTTGTGTCTTATATATATATAAATATAAAACTTCAATGATAATTTAATAATACTGTGTTTTTTAATGTCATGTCTAGTACGTAGTTGCCATTGTTTGTCCTTTTTTAACGAATTATTTTAGAAGGAACTCATAAAAGCTCATGGCCAGCAGTACTGAATTATAGAAAATTCAAGTAATTAATAAACTTTATCCTCTTTTTTAGATGTCATTAGAATCTCAAACCTTGCCACTAGAAAATAATTTTATTTTGCTAATCAAGGTACAAATTTTTTTTTGTTAGATGCGAACAGGAGGGAGAGAAAATGGACAGGCTGCTCCCTCCAGATTTGGAGCCTTAACAGCTGAGCTTGAGGAAACAAAGCAAAGCCTCCAAAAAGCAAGAGAAGAAGGTAACTTGATGACCTACAGCATAAAATCTCTTAGAGAAGAACTTGAAGGAACAAAGAAAGAGCTGCAACGATTAAGGGCAAGAGAAAGAATGCATAAAAAACAACCAGTACTTGATGATCCAGAGATTGAAGACATCAAGTTCGTTGAAAATGCAACCAAAATGGAGATGATCAAGAACCAGACTGGTATTGAAGAACCTACAGACCTTCAAAAGAAGAGAAGCGTGAAATTCGCTAGTCCTCCATCATTGGCAAAGGTTATTGTTTCGAAAGAGGAAGTGCTAGAGAGACCTCACTCTTTTAAAAGTATGGCCAAGAAAAGGTCTCTAATCCCTCTTCTAGGATGGTTATTTTCAAAAAAGAAAGGAACCCAGGATGATGAGTCTCCTAGATAATATTGAGAAGCTGCTCATAGATGGAATTTCAGTTCTCGAGCGGTCTGCAAGAATGAGAAGTCTCCTTCGGCTTTTTTAGTAATGACGGTGAGAAAATAATCAAATACCATTGCAAGCCACTTTTAGGCGTCCATTTCTTCGGGTTTTTTTTTGTTTTTTTTTTCACGTGTTAAAAAAAATTGTTTCTAATAAACTCAACACATTTTTGTAAGGTTGGAATTCTTTCTTTAATGTAAGGTTGTGAAATGGGTTTGGGCCAAGTCCGAGAAGTTTTTAAAGCTTGTAATAAAATAGATCCCAATTTTCTATCTCATATGTTGGGTTCAGATTTTTTATTATTATTATTAAATGGGGAAACATTTTTAATTTATAAAAATAAATTTAATTTATATGAAATATATGAAAAATAACAAATAAATCATACTAACTTCATGAAAAATTAAAAATACCCACTATAATTAAAAAAATATTTTTATTTAAAAAGACTAAAAAAAAAGACATTAGAGGGGTATTAATTAAAAAACAAACTTAAAAATATTTTAAATATGAAATAAAAAAGGTATTAATTGAAGAAAAAAAAGTATCAAAAAAGAAAAAGACCACGCCATGCGCGTGAGCTTACTATTTTTCTTTTAAGGGGTGTACCTTATTTTTTTGAAAAAAAACATATAATAGGTTGCTTGCTATGTGTTGTCTGCTGGGCTAGTGGTGGCTGGAAAATGAGCCCTACAAGTTTTTTACCTAAAAAACTCGTTTTTCAATCTATTTCAGTCATAAAACACCCTACAACACCATTAAAATACCAAGAAACAAACCTATCAACTCATTAAAAAAAACAGATCCAAACCACTAAATCAAACCGGGAATGATATTGCATCTTTGACCTAGATTTAGTTTTTTAGACTACATTGAGACTTAAAACAATCATTATAAGACTTCATTTATCTAATGGAACTCATTGACATTAATTATAACATATTTGATGGTCAGAATAGTCACTAACAAAGAGTGTGCTCTTTCTTTTCTAGAATCCAGTGACTCCTTTCTCTCATTCCACAAAAAAAAAGAACTAAAAAATAAGAAAAATATAGTTTGTTTCCAAAATTTATATTTTTAAAATTAAAGGGACCAACAAAAAAAGTTAAGGGACTAAAATATACTTTACAAATAAATTTGAAAGCACCACATGTGATACTTGTGTTTTTCATTTTAGTCCTATGTATTTTAATTCAACCCTCCCTCTCGAAATACATGCAATTAAATGATAATTTTAAATTAAAATAACTCAATTGTTAACAAAAACACAAATAAAAAAGAACACATAAAAGAAAGGGGATATATATATAGTTATCTAGTACTCCAAATATATGTATATATAATAGAGAGAGAGAGAGAGCTTAGATGTGTTTAAGGTCCTAGATAGCTAGATAAACACGGGAACTATATATATACACCCTTTTTTATGTGTTTTTTTTACTTTCCATTTACTTTTTATTAATACTCTCAATCTTATTTTTTAGATTGTTTGATTCACATTTTTTAAATATTTGTTATTTTTTGCAATTGTTTTGTATTTTTATAATATTTCAAAGAGATTATTGTAATTTATATTTAATTTTTCTCCTTGCATATTTGATAGAAATAAAATGTATTTACTTAAATAAAAATCATATGTTTTTGGTAAGAAAATATAATCTCTAAGATAAAATAAGTAAAAACACATTTATAGATATATTTTTATAAAAATCAGAGTTAGATATTTGCATAATCATCTTTTTTTTTTTGAAGAAATATTATCTTTTCATTTTTGTTTTTAATTTGAATTAATTATTATTTCTCAACTTATTAGTTCATATATTTTTAAAGTTATTTTATTAAGCAAAAACAATATCTTTGCATTTCTTAATTTAAACAAATTATGATACGTGAAAATGCAATCATAGTATTGCCATGCATGACTGACCTATTTTTTATAAGCTCTTATTTTTTTAAAATTTTAATTTAAATTATAAAAAAATACATGAATCATGAAAGCATACTATCAAAAAATTGCTCAACTGCAACAAAATATTATGTTAGCGTTTATACTTGACATTTGTTGTCATCATAATTCCTGATGGTTTTGCCAATATTTTCATGCTGTCAGTTAGTTTATAATTAGGAATTTTATATCCATCAGTAATTTTATTGAAGAATTAAAATACCAACGAAATTATAAATGAAATATTCATGCCAAATTATTTTTTTACCGATTAGTGTTCTTTGAAAAATCCATTGATATAATAATTATTGACAAGCATTTCAGTCAGTTATCCATCAGTTAATTAGGTTGCGAATATCATTGATGACATCATCAATAAAATTATCTACAGAATTTTTTATAATTGATTCTATCAACAAGTTCAAAAACACTAAAACATTATGTAATTTTTTTGAAGAAATTAACTTAGATATAGTCGATGAAATCATCAATGGAATATATATTTCCATCAATGATTCTGTTAGTATTTCATTAATTGTTTTTTTATCACATGTTTATTTGTTATAATCCCAATTGTATTTTTTAAAACATGAAATCACAACAACAACAAATAACAAATTGATCAACAAATAATCGGTACACAATAAATTATCCATCATTTGTTCAATTTAAACTTATTCAACCTAAATTAACACTTTTTAATTATTATCAATTCTACAAAATAATTAATTTCTATTAATTTTCTTTATTTTTTCAACTTAACAATAAAACTGAATAATTGTGATTGACACTCAATAAAAAACCTCATTACTTCTTTAATTATAACACAACTAAATTACAAAATTAAAATCAAACTCAATTCCATCACATGATGAAGAAATTTAATTTCCTTCAAATTTCATACAAACCCTAACATATAAACTATATATTAATACAACAAAATTCTCTAGAAAAAAAGCTGTAAAACACTTACATGTACAAGTAAAATATAAGAACTATTAAAACATTTCAATACCTTACCTGGTATGGTGAAGGCTTCATAAAAAATTGAACCAAGAGGGGGATATGCTGAACTATTGATAGATGTAGGACGAAACTGGCATGTTAATTGGATGGCTAGATTTGTGAGGATGGGGCTGGATTCTTCAGTTTAGGCTGCTGTGTTTTTGACAGAAAGAAAAGGAAGAAGAAGAAGAAATAGGAGGGAGAAATAAATATTAGTTATAACTCTTTTAAATTTGACAACTGAATATGGAGACGAAAAATTCTGATTGGAAATTCTGTCTAAAAATACTGACATGTTATATTGCCAACAAGATTTTCAATAAAAGTTTTATTAATTTTTTTCTATTATTTTTATACCATTAGCAATTACGCTAATTGCCTATGACAATATGCGAGCAGTATATTATTCTTTGTTCTAATACTTAAATATCAAAACATAAGTTTTTTCTTTACTAAAATTTGCTTTTATGCATGGTTATGATAGGTTTTTATTTAATAAATAATTATCAGGTATAAAAATATAACAAAAGAAGATTCAAATTAATAAGATAAAAAGGTTTTAATTAAGGAGATGCATTTCTTTATTGATATTTATAATTTTTTTATATTTATTCTAATTACTTTCAAATTTTATCGAATAAACAACATGTCTTTAAAAATTATATTTTAAAAAATTTGTGATAAGAAAAGGCTGAATTATACTATAAAATAATTTTGTTTAAATGAAATTTAAATTAGTTCTTTTCTTGTAAAATATATAGATTTTTTTGACATATAATTAGATGAAAAACATTAAAGAGCTCTTCACGACACGGTATAAGATATTTTAATCTATATATATTTTTCAACTTTTTAACTTGATCTTTGATTAATGTTAGCCACTTTATTTTATATTTATTAATAAATATAATTCTTGATTAAATTTATTAAATAAAAGCATCAACTTTTTTATTTACAATTAAAATCTTTTTTTATGCATAGAAACACATTATTAATGATTGTGCTTTCTTTTGCTCTTTTTTTTTTTAAAAAAATCTTCTGATATGACATTTGAATAGCAGGTGAATTAACTAGTACACTATAATTGTTTAAAATAAAGAAAAATAATTTTTTTTAAATAATTTCCCCTCACATTACTATAGCAAAGTGAGAATTGTTATTAAGGAAATGAAACTTAAAGATATGAGAAATCAGCATCTTAAATTTGGAAATCAAAATTTCCTCCACAATTTTGTAAATCTCACGTGTTGTCGATTGTTGGCTGTTATGGTAGTGTTATGGTTAGCCATAGGCGGTAGAAATCTGGTTGTAGTTAATGGTGAAGTTTTTTTTCATGGCAATCGGTGGTGATATTAATGTCGTTCAGCTGGTCTATGATGGAGATTGCCAAGTGAGAGGCAGTGATGCTTTTCCGTTTGGAAAAGTTGTTGAACTATATTTTTTTTAATTTGTTTTTAAAAATTTTGTTAAAAAATATATATTTTTATGTTTTTAAATTATTTTGATGTGCTAATCTTAAATTTTTTTTAAAAAATAATAAAATATTATTTTAATATATTTCTAAACAAAAAATACTTTGAACTGTCATTACCACCACAATCCCAAATATATACTAAAAAAAAAAATAATAAGAGAAAGGAGAGTAGGAAAATAGGGATGCGATAAAAATAGTTTTTTAGCATTGTTATTAAAATCAAATGGATTGGTTGTTTCTAGACCAATCTAGCTTGAGGATATGAACCATTTGTTAAATTAGCATGATAAAAACCAATTTGAACCAAACTAAATCAATCAAGAAACACTAATTCAAACTGGTAAAACTGATTCAAAAGCTAACTCATTAAGTGTTACTCAATAAAAAATCTAAATTATTAGGTACTAAACTGTAGACCTCACAAATTAAAATAAAAGAACTTTTTATCAACAACTCATAACATTTATTGTGTAGCAAGATGTTTATAAATTTATATATAGAACTAGTGTCAATGATTTTTTTTTTTTTTTATGGCGTTGGGTGATGGTAGTGGTAGTGGCTTTTAGTTGGTCTATGGTGGAGAGAGCCAAACGGGAGGTGGTGATGCTTTTCAAATGGTTTTAGTGGTGGATGGTGGAGGTGGTTGTGAATTTGGCTTTAAGCATTAAAGAGAGGAGGGAGGAGGGGGGTGAGGGGGATAATGGTGATGGAAGAAAAATGGGCTTCTAGCATTGTTATTAGGATCAGAATGACTGGCCAGTTCTACTAGTGAACTTGTAAATTGGACCTTGGACTAATTTAGTTTGAGGGCATGAATCATTTGTGCAATTAACCAACTAGAAACTGATTCAAAGTTAACCCGTCATGTGTCCTTAATAATAATAATAATAAAAACCTTTAAAAACCCTAAAAAGGCTCTCTTTCAAGGTATTAAACCCTAGACATCACGCATAAAAATAAAAAGGCTCTTAGTGTACGAGTCCCCAATATCAATTGTGTAATAAGATGTTGATAAATTTATTATATTTCAGCATGTATATAAACATCATAAGAGATCTATAGATGATTTGAAAATACAAATAAAAAAATAACTTGAAATAAAAAAAATAATTTGTTTAAAATTATTTTTAAAATACAAGAACAAACAACTCCTTAATTCAAGTTTGATTCTAGTAACACTAGTAAGTAGTTTTTTTATTCTACAAGTAGAATTGGTAACTTATTAACTGAGTATATAAAATGCAAAATATTTTTTCGTTCAGACTATAAAATGATTAACATAATTTATATGGTTATTTTTAAAATTTATTTATGATCACATTCTTACATTTGCATGCGTGTCTGTGAGAAGCATACAAAATATATATGAACATAACGGGATCCACGTTTGGATATTTGTATGTCATGTCTGTCAATTATGCGCTTGTTGTTCGAAATAGAAGCCACAATAGCATGAACTGTTGTCTTTATATTAATCTCTGCATCCATTTTGTTCCTAAAAAGAATTATTGTTTTGGCCAAATTCCTATATTTCATTGCGCATAGAATATGTCCGTGAACCTTTTTCTTAACCTCGTTCTATTTGTTTTATGGAATGGAAGGGGACAAATGCCCAAGAACATGCTAAAGTTAGGGTATTTTTTATTTTACCTTTCAAAAGTATTTTTAAAAAAATTAAATTTTTTTTTTGTTTTAAATTAAATAATTGTTGTGTTTTTAAATTATTTTAATTTACTGATATAAAAAATAATTTTTAAAAATTAAAAAAAAAAACTATTTTAATATATTTATAAATAAAAAAAATATTATTATCACATTTTCAAACACATTACAAGCAATAAAGAGCTAGGGGACGATAGTCGATCCCATTTATTCCCTATCTCCATTTCTGCCCCCATAACCTTTTCATTTTCCGAGCTCACTCAGTCAACATTTTAATGCATGAAGAAAACTCGAAATCCCAGAAGATGAGGGGGCATCCACATCCACAGCCCGCACTCGTCACTTCTCAAATGGTTGAATGATGACTCCATCGATCACAGTTACAGATTTAAAGCTTATTTGCAATGTAGATATAGTTGTTTCTTAAATAAATTTTTATATTAAAATATATATTAATGATATTTTTTTTATTTTTTAAAAATTATTTTTAACATTAATACATTGAAATGATTTGAAAACACTAAAAATATATTAATTTAAAGTTAATAAAAAAAATTTAAACTTTTTTTAAAAATATTTTTAAAATATAAAAACAAACGTCATTAGCAGACCAACAAGCCTACAGGGAATTCAAAACAGAAGCATGGTGGAAAATCCATTCCCACGTATGATAGTTAAAAACCTCCATCTTTCTCATAATTGTTTGCTAAGAAAATGTTATTTATATCACGCTTCAGTCCACCCAAATCTCCCCAGTATCTTTCCCTTTGTTTTGAGCAACAAAATTGTGGAGGATGTCTCGTTTCAGAGACGTACAATATGCAAGCTTTCCTGATGTGTCGGCTGTCGGCTGTCGGCTGTCGTCTGAATTTAATAGAGGCGTGGGTGGCGCACGTATAACGGAGAGGATTATAAATATGCAACCTTGCACATGTTACCATGTGAGCCTTAGCAGTCAAGACAATTCATCTCTCTCGTTTTCTTTAGCCATGAGGGTGATCAGCCAATGGCTTCCATGCTTTGACTTTATGGCTTCTCTCTTAGCTACTACCATAATGTTACAATTTCTAATTTCCATTTTAATTAAATAGCTTGCAAACGGTGTTAATAATGCCTCTTGATGTTAGAAAACGGGTTTAGATTTATGGCTAATCTTAGTTTCAATATTAAGATGTTTTTCCTGATTATCATTTTGGGTTTGAATCTCAGAAGAGAGGTTGTTGGAATTTTTTTAATTTTTTTTTATAAATCCCTGATTAAGAATCACTACAAGATTTAACAGTTTTACCGATGGAATTTTTCCGTCGGCATAAGACACATATTCCATCGGTAATTAATTTACCGACGAAATCACCGACGGAAAATTTTCGTCGGTGAATCTTTCGTCGGTAATTTTTTGTCCGTCGGTAATAATATTACCGACGGATTTACTGGCGGAATAGATGCGTCGGTAAAATTTTTTTTATTACCGACGGAAATTTCCGTCGGTAAATCCGTTGGTAATTATTCCGTCGGTAATTATTTAAAAATATTTTTTTAAAAAATCATTTTATAAAATTATAAAATAATTAAATTAACATAAATCAACATTGTATAATATATACTCAAAATACTTGGAAAAAAGAATAAGAAAATCAACTAAAACAAATTTGCAAAAAATAAATAAAACAAAAAAATTAATTCAACTAAAAAAATTCATATGAAAAAAATGAAGTTGCAATTGCTAAAAATTTAAAAATCCTATAAATAAATCAACTAAAAATTGATCTCATATGAAAAAAAAATAAAAAATCTCACAACAACATTTATACAATTATTAAGAACAAAATCAATTAAAATTAAATAAAAAACAAATATAGTGAAAAATCATGAAAAAAAAAGAAAAAAGAAAGATCTTACCTTAATATACTTGCAAGTGAAGCTAAGGAAAAACAAATTCGTGAAGCATATTAATTAAAAAAACTAAGAGGATAAAAGAAGAAAGAAGAAGAAGAAGACATACCCGAGCATAGAGGAAAAGAGAAGGAGATGAGGAGAGAAAATAAGAGAAAGAAATAGATATTGATGTTTTTTACATATAGTGAAGAAGAAGAAGAAGAAGAAGAAAGAAGAAGTAGTAGAAGAGGAAAAAGAAATAATGAGTCTGTCTCTTGTGAAATAAGCGGATTCAGGTTATTTATTGGGGCGCGTTACCGACGGATTTACCGACAGATAATTAAATATTAATATTTTTTAATTATTTCGTCGGTAATTTCGTCGGTAATATTTAATTTAAATTTTCAATTTCATAAAAAGTTTTCAGAAACCGCAAAAAATTACCAATGATTTTTCAATCCGTCGGTGATTCCGTCTGTAATATTTAAATGAAAATTTTAAATCAATTGAATTTTTCCAGAAAACCGCCAAAACACACCGATGAATTTTCAATCCGTCGGTGATTTTGTCCGTAAAGTAAAACAATTAACAGTGCAATTGGAAGATGAATAGTTCTGGAGCTCTCTGTAAAATACCGACGAAAAAATTCCGTCGGTAATTCCCTTTATAATTGACATGATGAACAATGTTCACAGTTTACCAACAGATTTACCGACAGAATTACCGACAGAATTTTTCCGTCGGTAATTCCGTTGGTAAAAAATGACACATCATCTTTTTTTTTCTTTGTTTTAAATTTTTTTTTCCCACGGTAATTCCCTCGGTATATACCGAGGGAATCTTTCCGTCGGTAAAATCCCTCGAAAATATTTCCGTCGGTAAAGTCCCTCGGAAATTTACCGACGGAAATATTTCCTCGGTATTTCCGTTTGTATTTATTGATTTTCTGGTAGTGAATATGATTTTCTTTATGATTTAACTAGAGAGTAAAAATTAAATTCAATATTAACATTTCAAAATAAAATAAAATAATAAGGATACACTGTTATTAGAAAAACAAATTCAAGGTTTTTACCATCAAACTGCAAAGACCTTCACATGCATGCTTACATATCGTTTCTATGATTCCATTGTTGTCTTGATCACTAACTGAATTTTACATTTTACTGAGGAAATATTTCTTCGGTATTTAAGCACTGATTTCATCAACATGACTTTTATCAACAGATCACATATGAATATTATTCATCAAAAATATTATCATCAATGATTTTTGTTCTATCAATCACCGATAAATTTACAAACAAAAAAACATGCCAAATTTTTTTTCTCGGCATCATTTTGTTGATATTTTCATTGAAGAAGATGGAATATCATTGGCCAAAAGAACCGTTGGTAAGTACATTGGTAATTTATTTTTATATTACCAATAGAATTAACATGTGAGGAATTAAATAGTGTTAGTGGCATTTTCAGTAATTTTTTTCAAACTCTTTGAAATATACTGACAAACTTATTTGATTAGTAAGCCCATCAATAAGTTGTTTAAATATTTTTTTTAAAAAAAATCTAATAAATAGATAGAGTAGAAAAAAATTCAAAGAAATTAAATTAAAATAAAAAAATCAAATATATATATATATATATATATATATATATCAATTTTAATACAATTCATCTATAATAGAGGGGTTGAAGGAGGAGGAGGAGGCATGTCTTTGTGGGGATCGAGGAGGCGATAAGAGGAAGCACATATACCACTCATGTATACAATCAGCTCCACGTATAATTATTGGAGTTTGATTGTCTTAATACTAAGTCATTTTTTCTTAACAATAAGATGGGTCGTGTGTACTTAAACTTGTTAGTTCAAGTTCTATAATCATTTTTAATGGCTTAATATCCAAAGCTTATTAACTAGCCATTAAAAGTCTTAGAATCCTTTGAAGTTTTCTCCAACCTTGTTATTGGTGTTATCAATGAAAAAGAAACAAAAACTAGTTCATTTTTATTCTTTCATATTCCTAAAGTTTTTCAATGGATGAAATGTTGTGTTTCTCAAAGTACATAAACTTGGCGGAAACAATAATTTAATTTTTTTTCTAGGATTCCCAAGCGTCTTGTTAGATAATACAAAGTCATTTAGGATTTATACAAAGATTACATGAAGATTATTTCTTCTTTATGAGGTTTGATCAATTTCTTTCGAGAAATTTTATGGTGCTCCTAGAGTAACTAGTAACATTCTAGTAGTTACTCCTTAGGCCAACTTTAAAGAAAGAAATAGATACAAGTGGGAAAGAGAAATTTTAGATAGAGATATTCTTATCATATTTTATGGGTTATGAATTTTATTCTCTTTCTTTTCTTTGTTTATGTCTCTTTCTTCAAAGTGAGGTTTAAGGAGTAACTAATAAAATGCAACTAGTTATTTCTTGAGAACCATAAAATCTTTTGTATATTTAAGGCTAGGTTGTCGCAAATTATAAGTTGTCCAAATATCTAGTTTCTAACACTAATCTAAATTAACCACCTATGAGAAATTTCTTGAAATATCTTTTAGAAGAGAGGGTCATTAGTGCTAGCCCTTTATTTTTGTTTTTGGTGTTTCTTTATATGTATGTTTTGTAACTTACACAATTTCTCTCTCTATAAAAAGACATAATGCATGACATTCTATTTGTAGAGAAATCTTAATAACCCTATAAATGAAAGAAAATCAAATTGTTTCCTAAATAATATCACATTTATTATTCTAGGATAATTTAAAAAATTTATTCAATTAAGTTCCTTTTTTATTTTTTTAGGTTTAGAATTATAATCCTTGTATTAATTAATTTTTAAAACTTACCTTTAATCAAGTCACACTTGATTAATAATCCTAGTTTAATTTCTGACAAATGGTTATTATTATGTGTGACCCGTTAGACTCCTAATATATTGGCTCAAATACAAATTATAATCCTAACCAAAATAGAATTAAATAAATCAAATAATTTTATTTATTATCAATTTAACAATTAATTGATATATATTTAAAATCAAGTGCGTTATCTAGCAATATGTCATGATCCCCTGAATATTAAAAAAATTATACGTGATTTGATTTAATTTTTTAGTAAGCAGTTTTTTAGTGTAATTATTACTTTGTCATTAATAATATTCTGATTTTAATATTATAATATAAAATGTATTTATTCTCTCAAATTATACTTATTATTAAAACTTATAATCATTAATTATTTAAATAAAATTTGAAATTTTTTTATTTAAACATTGAAGCATGTGTTATCTACCTGGTACACCATGGTCTATATCAAGGCACGGGATGACCTAACTTGAACCTTAGACATTCTCCACAAAAATGATTTATGTGAAAAATCTCCATGCAATGCGACTTACAAAAATTCTCCACCGGTCTCCATGAAAAATATCCTTAAGTATCTATTTATGAAAAATATCTCCATAACAAATCCATGTCTTTATTCGGGTAACCTCCATCTTGTTAAAAAAAAAAATAAACCTGAAAAATCGAATCTAAGATAAAGAAAAAAGGGTTGCAAAACCTAGCCTAACATGGAGGGAAAAAAAAGTTAAAAAATCGAGTCCAAATTGCTTGAAAAACGCAAAGAGAGCTAAAAGGAACTCACACTCTCTCATTCAACCTCTTATATATTATATCTTCCATACGAACTGACATCACCACAAAGATTTCTTCCATTCTACAGGTGCTCGTGTAAATCCAAGTTCAACAACCATCTTTAACGGCTCAATCTCCAAAACCAATCAAACAATCGTAGAAAGCCCAGAATCCTTTGATGTTTTCTCCTGACTTTATCATTACACGTTAATTACCTTTTATAGCAACACCATGTGTCCAGTGAAGGAGCTTATGAATGGCCTTAATTGAATATTTATGTCACTAGACATTGACGAAAGAAAGGAAAAAAAAAAAACAGTCCCCTCTAGAGTGCAGCATTTCACCGTAAGTAATTTTTTTGGTAACCCGGGGTATTCGGACCAGCTTACTTATACCATAACTAATTCCTGGATCCACTGAACATTTTGCAAGTCCAGTAGGCAGGTAAGGCACCGCGGGGATAATAGTCATACACACTAAGACTTGAACCCAAGATACAGAGACAAAGAAACCCTTATCACCACTGGGCTAGAAGCCTCAATAGACCGTAAATATTTGTTTATGCATATAGTAACATACTACAGCAATTAAAGGGAAGTTTCGTGACTAAGACTCCATTCGAAATTTCGTGTTACGTAGTGATATAGTGGAAATTTCACTTGACTACGCACCCCATTGATCATTCTGCTCAAGCACCTAGGCTTAGAAAAGAGGACATCAGTGTTTAATTTAATTATTTGTGCACAATTATTAAAGGAAAAAAAAAAAAAAGCATCCCAAATTAAATATTTGTAGTTAAGAAATAAAGCGTACGTACATTACTTTTTTAATCCCCGCTTTGAGCAAGCTTATATACAGCGGCTTCTAGCC
Organism: Populus alba; assembly: GCF_005239225.2. Classification (NCBI taxonomy): domain Eukaryota; kingdom Viridiplantae; phylum Streptophyta; class Magnoliopsida; order Malpighiales; family Salicaceae; genus Populus; species Populus alba. Next base: position 9,405,065 of record NC_133288.1, read on the forward strand.
TAGCTACATGATGCGAGCCAGCCAATTCTATACACCGTGTCCAAACAAAAAAAAATACAACTAAAACTTGTCTCATGTAATAGATTCGCATATAAAATCCTCGTATGATGAGAAGACCAACGCCAAAAACTCCAGAGCACCCACATGCACAAAAACTGGAGAGAAGATGGAGAAAGGAATTAACAGCCCAAAAAGAATGAAGAGCCATCTCTGCATCCCCAGGCTTCGAGTCAACGCAACCTGCACAATCAAGAACCACCGTTTATCTCCGATGACTCTCCTTGAACGTTTTCGACAAGCTGTGTTTCGTCTGATGATGTTATCTGCTCTGTCTAAGGCCACACATAATGCTGCCGGATCATCGCCGGATCATCATGTAATGAAGAAGAGATCATCTTATTATCCTGCCGATCCTCATCACAGTGAAGCTGTTGCAGACTGTATAGAGTTTATCAAGAAATCATCATTGACCGATCAGGAGGAGATCAACCGTGACTCTACTGCTAGTAGCTCCTTCGATGCAACCGGTGAGATGGCCATGCCTGTCCCGGTCACGTGAGACAGGTTTCATTTAATTTGTGTCCATCCTTTTTCTTCTTCTTTTTTTCCTCATAGATTGATTGGTGTATAATTGTAATTGAATTTATTAGCTTCTTGTTTGGAGGATTATTAATGTTGTGAATTGTGATCATAAGGTGTTGGGTGGTAATATACAGCTCGCAATAACCTCATTGTGTACGGAATGACATGAAATTATAGATTATATTATTTTTATTTTTTTATGATTCTTTTCTTCTGCTTCTTTTTTTCCCCTCAATTTATGAAGATAATTTTTAGAAAATTTTGTTTAAAATTAATTATATTTTTATATCATTTTAGTATGTTGATGTAAAAAATAATTTTTTAAAATAAAAATATATATTAGTTTTATATATTTTTAAATAAAAAAACACTTTAAACTGTAATTATTACTATACTCAGACATACTCAAAAACAGTTTAAAATACTTTTGATGTTGCGTTTGTGTGTATAATTGTTAAAATACATCATATCTACAAATAAAGAAAAAAAAGAGAGAGATTTAAACCAGAATAAATATAAATCTTTACAACTCTGAAAATATAAAAATAAAAGAGAAGTTCGCTATCCAACCTTAAAATGGTAGATGGGCCCTGGTCGGTGGTTGATTGATGTTTGACTGCTCACCGTTGGCAAATGGTCCCTCACTTTCACGGGAAACTTGTCAAAAACTGGGCTCCACGAGCATATCATTCATTTGTTTCTGCTTTCCAAGAAGAAAGCCCACATAAAACATCGACCAATTTTAGACGTTAAAATCTTCTTTGAGTCCCTCTACTCTTCATCTTACACTGTGTTTCCTCCTCTATTTTTATTTATACTAACTCCAATCCTCTATTTTCAAAATTACTTTTGTTTAGTCCTTATTTGATTAGAAGCTTCGGTTGCCTTAAAATCACCATGCTGTATCCCAGCATATCATGATACAGTAATAATAATAATATAGTTGGATTTTAAGAAAAAAAATAATATATAGTTTTACACTTGAAAATGTTGATTATTGGTATAAGCTCCATGTACAATTGAAAGTTGAGAGTTGTGAAAATTATAAAAAAATTTTTTATGAATGTTATGTATGGAAGTCATCAATGAATTAGGTTAAAAATCACTATGATTTAAGTAAATGAAATGGTATGCAAATTTTGAATTTTTGACATAAAATTATCTAGTGACTAGTTTTATGATATCAATCATACCCCTCAATTCGACTATTCGAACAAGCTAAGATTTTATGAGTAATCTTTTGACATATTATTCTACTTTGGATTGAATTTTCAGGTCAATGAAAGGCCTCATGAAAATACTAACAGACCAGAATTTGATAAAAAGAAACATATAGATATTTATGAAAAGCAATGTGGTCTTTTCATATATTGTGATAAAAATATATATAAAGTCAAGAAAAAATGATTTAAAAAGAAGGCAATGCTCTTGAATGCATCGTTACGAGTGTTAATAATTAGGGGTATTATGGTTTTTTTTTTCATATATATAAGGTAAAAAAAATAGATACCATATTTTGGAGAGAAAACCGTACTTGAGACGAAGAGAAAGAGGGAGAAGGTGAAGAAGAGAAAGAGATGGAGGAAGAAATGAAAAAAGAGTTGAGAGATAGATGGTTAATGAGCTATCAAAAAAACTAGTTATCTAGTTAATGAAATTAGTGTCCTGATTAATGGATAATAAGAGAAACTAGTTATCCTGATTAATGAGATTAATGTCACAATAAATAGACAATTAAAAAAACCACTTAATTTAGTAATGGGACAAGTGCCTAGTTTGGGTTAGAGAGGACATTGGTATGTTGAAAATTAAAAAATTATTAGGAAATAATGAAAAATAAAAATGTTGAAAATTGATATAAGATCAACATTTTTTTTTTTAAAAAAAATGATGAAATTGGTTTTATGACTCCATCCACGATACATATTCTTATGTATTTTATATTAAGCCAACTTTCAAATAACTATGCTTTTTATATGAAGAAATATATGTTTAAATCTGGTGGCCATCATATCAATGTTGTAACTTCACATCCACACATATATTTATAGAGCTTCGAATCATGATTAATAGAGAGGAGGAGCCCTTTTCCTGCTCCTGGTCCAAAAAGTTCCCCAAACCACCCAATCCATGTGGGTTTTTTTAGATATACAATTGAGACATGAAGTTTTGCTATTCCAATCTACATGGACTGGGCAAGTCTTGATACAAAGCCCATGTTTTAAGCCCAAATACAAACCATTTACACTGTCAAGAGAAGAGAAGAGAGGAGGAAAGGAAAAAACTGGAAAAGAAACTCATTTCTTATGCGTAGTCACAGTATTTTCCCAGAAACAAAGTCCTCAATTGCTAACCGGGACGCCATAATTTCAATGGAACAAGTTGGGCCGGTCCGGGCAATACAAGCCCGGGCCCCATACTTCCCCATAAAAAGTACCTACAAAACGCCAAAATTAAAACCCAGCAGGTAAGAATTCAGAAGCTCTGCCTGTTCATCGAGGCATTACACATCTTCTTGTTCAAAATCTCAAATTTACCAGTTAAAATTCATTAACAATGGTTGGTACGTATTTAATTTTATCTTCTTCCTAATCTCATCGTCACTCGTTTCTTTATGCTTATTTTCTTAAATCACTGATTTTTTCTTATTAAAAAAACTTAGGGACGCAACAAGAGAGAGAAGAGAAAGTATCATTAGAACTAACAGAAGAAATTCTTCAAAGCATGGAAACTGGCATGGTTTTTAGAGATTATGTATGTTTCTTTCATTTCTTAAATACCCCATTTGATAATTCTTTCAGTTTTTCAGTATTACTCACTTTTTGTTTCATTATTGGTCACAGAACGGAAGAATTAGTTCCATGGATTTTCATAAGACATCAAGTTATCTAGTAACTGCTAGTGACGATGAATCTATTCGACTTTACGATGTTGCCGGCGCCGCGTAAGCTTTCTTTTCTTTTCTTTTCCTGCAAGCTTATAGCTTAAGCTTTTAATATTTGATAACATCTTGGTGGATATTAGTCATGTTAGAGTGATTTTGTTATGCCTGTCTTCAGAGCAGATGGTGGGCAAAGGCGAATGTTTTTGAAAATTTTTCGTATTTGAAGAAATTATTGTTATATTTCGGAAATTCTATGCAGTAGGTGGTTGTGTTAGCGAAGTGTGTGATTTAAATTCGGTATGCAAAAGTATTTGCTCGGATTTGTTTTTTTTTGTTATGTTTTCAGGTTCAGTTACTGTGTATCATTTTTATATAGTAAATCATTTTGCTTGTTGGGAATTTTAATGATTGCAAAACTGGGTTGAAAAGGCTAATCTTCTGTATATATGACTCTTTGTGAATGAGAGATTCAAGAAGAAAGTTTGATAAGAATTTAAAGGGGATTTTTTATCAGTTGCTTGGTTTTAATGCTATAGATGGCAGTTTTGCAGTTCTTTTATGTTATTGGAGCTACTTGAGAAATAGATTTGTTGAATTTTTATGTCATCATACAAGTATGGATGTAATTATTTAAGGGAAGCGGCATGTCTTGTTCATCACAGATTGATATTTTCTTGTTCTTATTTTATGGTGGTTGTTGGACCATGTTTTCTTATTGGCATGAATTATGGAGACAACATGTTTAACTTCAGATGCTTGAAGGCAATTAATAGCAAAAAGTATGGGGTTGATCTGGTTTGCTTCACATCTGATCCTACAACTGTTTTATACTCCTCAAAAAATGGATGGGATGGTACGTTTGCCACAACTGCATTTTTATATTATCTTTTTGATCATTTATTTATTTTTCAGGGCTAGATCATGGATTTATGCTTGCTTTGTCATGCTGTATTTAATACCATGCATTTATTATGGATGCAGAATCTCTGCGACTTCTCTCGTTGAATGATAACAAGTATTTGCGGTATTTTAAAGGTCACCATGACAGGTAAGGTTTCCAATATCGATGGCATTTATTTCACTCCCTAGTGATTGCTCCTACTGGACATATCTGTATCATGAAGTCACATTTCATGTTGTTTTTCTAAGGGTTGTCTCGCTAAGTTTGTGCTCTCGGAAAGAATGCTTCATCTCTGGTTCTCTCGATCGAACTGTTTTGCTTTGGGATCAACGAGCTGAAAAGTGCCAGGTTGATAAGTTGGAATATAGATGCTTGCTTAGAGAAAGGTGCTCTCTCTATTCATCTTGTATTCTGATTCCTTCTCTATGTTGTAGGGTCTTTTACGTGTACAAGGAAGGCCTGCTGCAGCATATGATGATCAAGGGATAGTCTTTGCAATTGCATTTGGAGGATACATTAGAATGTTTGATTCTCGCAAGTATGAAAAGGTTAGTGTTTATGCATGAAAACGTGTAAAGAGGATTAGCTGTTGCATAAGTAACTTCACAACTATTTAGCAACAATTTATTTGTTTCAGGGTCCTTTTGACATCTTTTCTGTTGGAGGGGATGTATCTGATGCAAATGTGGTAAAGTTCAGCAATGATGGAAGACTAATGCTCTTGACTACCATGGATGGGCATATTCATGTACTTGATTCATTCCGTGGAACACTTGTGAGTCTGAATTTGAGTTTTTTTAATACCTTTTCTTATTAAATGATGAAGATTTTAGATGATGATTCATGAACAGTTCAATGAGTCTCCCTGACCTTCCATATTCGCTGTTGTATTAGTTATCTACATACAATGTGAAACCAGTTTCAATCAATTCCACGTTAGAGGCATCTTTCAGTCCTGAAGGAAAGTTCGTTGTATCAGGTATTTCATCTGCCACCAGTTCTTTTGGAGTTGAGGTGACGCTAATTTAAATCTTTTTTCAGTTGGTACCTCAGATTTACATGCTTGGAATGAAGAGCTTCACAGTGGTTCTGTGTAAAATTATTATTCAATGGGATCAATCCTGCACATGGGCTGAACCATCAGGAATAGAAAATTTTAGAAGTGTTCATGGATATAGTTGGGTCGGGTTTGAGCTCATAATTTCATCGAATCTAACTTTTGATATTTTACAAATTGTAAACCTGATCCATTCAATTTTTTTTAGATTCAATCGTGTTAGATATATTGGGCTGGGCTAGGTTTTTTGTGTGGATATTACAGATATCCAAGGGTTGGTCTTAATTAGAACTAAGATTTGGCTTTAATAAATTAGCTCAAAACCTGTTATAAACTGTAACAAATAATTTAGGCTTACCAATCAATTGACTAAAATGGAATAATCAATTGTAAGAAAAAGTACAGAACATATAACAACAAATTAAGCTCTGAACAACAACAAAAAAGAAGAACAGAGAAATAAAAAATATTTATACCAAAGACTTTCTAGAATATAGTGTTACACTGTCAGTTGACTGTATAGGGTTACGGGTTGGGTCAGGTTGATTTAGTTTTAAAAATCCTAATCTGCCACCTGACCAGTGATATCCATTTCTTAGGTTTTTTGTTCCATTATCATCTGTAATATCCATATTATCTAATTTTAATGAGTTCAGCTGGGTTAGATAATGTAAATATTATAAATGAGCTGGTTTTTTTAAACACCGCTAGAAGATTTGCTAGAAAATTTATCCGACATCAAACCTAGAATTCACCTGTTTTAATAGGCAAGTCTTCCCTGTTGTGACTCCTTGCTAACTTTACTTTTATGGTTCTGATATTTTCACAGGTTCAGGTGATGGCCGAGTGCATGCTTGGAGTGTAAGGAGCGGGAAAGAAGTACAATAACCATTATTCCCTTACATATGTTCAATTTGTTCCTCGATTTACATCAGACATAGTGATCTCTTTTCTTTGTCTGTGTAGGTTGCGAGTTGGGTGACATATGAAACTGAGCCTCATGTCATAAAATGGGCACCTGGAAGTCTTATGTTTGCTACTGGGTCTTCTGAGCTATCATTTTGGATTCCGGACTTGTCTAAATTAGCAGCTTATGTTGGAAGGAAGTAGAATTTCTTCAGTACTGCCCTTACAATTTCAACCTCTATGCAGTCATGAGGTTTATTGATTCATTTTTTTTGGGATAAAATTACCAACAAAACTTGAATCTAGAGCTGGATTCTACTCGTATCTTTTTTCAGATAATATAGTTCCTCTCCTTGCCTCTGGGGTTTCAATTATTGTAGGGATTGTTTTTTGGTTTGGGGCAGTGGCAAGCAACTATGCACTGTATAAATCATCGCTCAACTTTCGAGCTTTTTTTGCGGTTGTAGATGAGAAGTTGCTTGTGGGCTGTTGCAGTATCAACCTCGTATCATCGAAGGGTTCCATAGAAAGCATATTGAAGTTCAGGTATCAAAATGTAACATTCTACAATACCTTGTAACCTTTTGATTGTATAGACGTTACATGATATGAGCAGGCCAATGAACGCACTGAATTTCGTAGTTCTTGTACTTATCAATAGAAGTGAATTCATGCTTTGTACAATCTACCAGTGCTTTAACTTCTTTTCCTCAAGTTTGTTTGTACATGTAAGGCACTTATTTCCATTTTCTCTGATCATATCTGCAAGCGTTTGTTTTTTTTTTTTTTTGTTTTTTTTTTTATATTAAAATTACGGTTGTTTTTAAATAATTTTTTGTATTGAAATATATGTTAATATATTTTTTATTTTTTGAAAATTATTTTTGACATCAACACATCAAAATGATTTGAAAACATTAAAAATATATTAATTTAAAGTTAATAAAAAAAATAAATAAAATTTAAATTTTTTTAATAATACTTTTAAAATATAGAAACAAACAGGCCCGTGATAAGATTTTATATTATTTTTAATGAAAGAGAAAATTGAGAATTAGAAAATTGATGTGTTCATTTAATGAAATAAAGCAAAATTATATGAACTAATAATTATAAAAAGAGTTGTTAACTTTAACCAAATGCCGGAAGCTGAAGCATATAAAAATATTTGATTTGCTGATGGGAAGAGTTCTTTAAGCCTTTTTTTTTTTTTTTAATTACATGAAAATAAAAATGATTTTTTTATATCATAAATATAATGATTTAAAATTTGTAGAAAAATATAATTGTTAGTATAAATTTTCATCTTTATTAATGTAATTTCTAAAAAAAAAAAAAAAAAATCTTTCTTTAGTTGTTTATGGTATAGAAACTATAAATAATCAAAATAAAGATATAAAAAATTCTAACAATTTGAAATACATCTAAAAAAAAGTATCTTGCTAATTAAAATCTCTTTCCCTTAGCAATGCTTTTTTTTTTTTTTTGGCAAAATAGTTTTAATTGAAATTAATTCATCTTTGTCCAAATTTCTCCCACTTGAAAATATAGCCCATTAGTATTTGTATAACGAAAACATTCTGGTCTTGATTTTTATAAAGAGATAGGTCTTTACCTACTTTCCTCTCTCTAGAAAATTCATTCTCTAATAATGCGGCATCTTATGATTTAAATTCAGTTACATTTTCACTTTCTTGTTCACCTATGAATACATGTCATTTTGAATGTTCAGAATATCTTATAAAGATACATTTCTTCATTCTTAGAACTAGTTTTCTATATTTATGAAAAGAATCATGAGCATAAGCAACACAACCTTAAGGTTTCAAAAAACTCAAGTCATGTTTATGTTTTGTCCATAATTCATATAACGTATTTGTAATTTGTAATTGGTAATTGACTTAGATGGTATACAATTAAGTACATAAATTACATTTAGTAATGCATCACTCCAATAAATGATATATGCAACTCTATTTTGTTGTGGCATTCCAGGAATATTCAATTGTCATCTTATTCCTTTTTCATCATATAATTCTCTCAATTGATCATGTCACGACCTTGATCAATTTTCAAAGTTTTATTTTCATATCTAGTTGATTCTTCATAAGGTTCACGTATACTATGAACTCAAAGCTTTTGATTTATAAGAAATAAAAAAATAACTATATCAAGTAAAATCATCTGTAAAGATAATGAAATAGACACCTTCATGTCAAGTCCTTATATTTATTGGACCACAAATGTAAAATGAATTATTTGAATTGACTCTAATACCTTTTCCATATAGTTTTGTTGTTGTTTTTCTAGCTAGACTACACGCGCGCGCGCACCATATTGAGAGGATATCGTGATGATTCAAATACCATGGCAGAAAGCCTTTAAAGTGCTACTCGAAAGATGTATGAACCGTCTATTTACTAGCGTGTGCGTGAAATGTGACATAAATAATATAAAAGTGAAAAGTTGACAATTATTGTGGATGCAATTTTTTGTTATTTTTTCCTTATATTATTTTATTAATATAAATAATATTAAAATGAATAAGCTTGAAATAGTTTACCCAAATTTTTTTTTCCTTTATACTTTTATAAATACACCAACCAAGTTGGCCCAACAAGGTTTAAGTTTAACCACATGAGGGGTGTAGTTCAATATTATTCTGAAAGGTATAGTTTAACTGGTCAGATTTTGAGTTTACTTTTAAGAAATTATCAGTTTGAGTTCCATTAACTTTAGAGTCACTGATGACTCATTAATTTAGTTGTTAATTTCAAGATTCATATAATTAGTTAAAATACATATAAACTGGATAAACACTCATATTAATCTTAAAAAAGAAAAAAAAAGGTTTAGCCACACAAGGTTGGCAGCGGATTTATGTTGTACGCTAACTCTGTGGCCAGTTGCCGCTTTGGATGACATAACAACCTTTTTCTTCATATACTACAGCACTAAATCAGCTTTAGAACTCATTGAAATCAAAGTATCAGGTTTACCAACTAATTTAGTGCTGCCAGAGGTCAGCTAAGAGGTAGAGCTGTTAAGCTATAGACTAAAGGGTTGGCTTTACAGTCATCGCGATGGTACAAAGCAGAAGGGATACCTTGGGCAAATTAACCTGGTCTTTGAACTCCACTCTCTTATCTAGGATTTCTGCAGTGTGTTTTTACCATAGGAACAATTGCTCTCCTTGTCAGCCATATGTCATATGGAGGCACAGTTTTACATGGATCAAGCAGGCAAATTTCGAGTGTGTTGTTTTTTCCCTATGTAAGCAGCATGTTGACTGAAAAAGTTGGAAATGCAAATTAGAGCTTCAAAATATATGAAAATGGAAAGGGAAAAGAGTGCTTTGTCAGTGATCTATACTAACTCTTACGACACCAGGTGTCTATTGTTGGTGGGAGGAGCCACTGGTGGTGGCTTTGAAACACTCAGAGGGGATAAAACACACTGTTTTATTACACAAAACCGAAGCTTACAATTAAACACAAAAGCTTAACAATACACGCCCTATCTCTCTCTCTTTCTCTTTCAAGTGTTTCTCACAATTCTCTCCACACGAAATAACATAACTGAGCACCCTATTTATACATAAATTCAGAATACGAAAATCTACTGTTCCAGGTGTGAAGGCGGCTGTTGACCGGCGATGTGAAGGCGGCTGGCGGCTGCGGCTGGTGGCTGGCGGCTGCGGCTGGTGGGTGGTTGCCTTCCTTGACCATCTAGGTGCTTCTAGATTGAGTTTATTCAACAAATCTCCCCTTTAAACTCAATCGAGGGATGTCATGCCAAGCATGAACACTTCTCCTTTCAATGCCTTCTTTCTGCTTGTAGACCCTTTTGACACCTATTGCTTTCTTCTTTTCTGGTGGGTCCTTATCTGCATGGAAACAAAATAGAGTTGTATCTTCCATAACCTGAGTGGTATCGTACAACTCTTCAAGATTCCGCATCCTTCTTGGTCCTTCTGACGAGGATGCTGATGGTGGTGTTGATGATGATGCTCCTGGTGTGTTCCTCCTGTTGAATACAGGGAAACTGTGTGCCGGACTTTGTGGTTCAGCTGCTGGCACAATAGGTTCTTCGACAAGTACTGTTGGTACTTCTTCTCCTTCAAGGATCAAATCAAGATTGATCCATTTGATTGCTTCTTGGTCATCACCATTCCATTGCCAAGATGTATCTTCTTCAAAGATAACATCTCTACTTGTAATCACCTTCTTCGTGATGGGATTATACAGTCTGTATCCCATCCTTCTTTCACCATATCCCACAAAGATGCATTTCTCGCTCTTATCATCGAGCTTTCTCCTTCTTGCATCTGGGATCTTTGCATACGCCACACAACCAAAGACTCGTAGATGAGTAACACTTGGTTTGTGACCACTCCATGCTTCTTCTGGAGTAATACCTTGCAAACTTCTGGTTGGGCAGCGATTCAACAGATACACTGCACATGATACAGCTTCAGCCCAGTATTGCTTGGGCAATTTCTTTGCTTTGAGCAGACTTCTTGCCATGTCAAGAATCGTGCGATTCTTTCTTTCTGCTACACCATTCAGCTGTGGTGTATAAGCTGGTGTCGTCTGATGTCTGATGCCTTGTTGTGTACAGAAGGCTTCAAAGTCATTTACTGTATATTCTCCACCTTGATCAGATCTTACTGTTCTGATCGTGTAACCAGTTTGCTTCTCCACAATTGCTTTAAAATCTTTAAAACAATTGAATACTTCTGACTTCCTCTTCAGAAAGTATATCCACGTCTTTCTACTAAAATCATCAGTAAAAGTGAGGAAGTACCTATTTTGTCCAGTCGACATAGGCGTGATTGGGCCACACACATCTGTGTGTACTAACTCCAGTGGCCTCTTTGCTCTCCAGTTGACTTCTTTAGCAAAACTGGATCTGTGATGTTTGCTGAGGACACAACTCTCACAGACTTCATCTGGATGATCAATGTGAGGCAAACCTTTGACCATCTTCTTGCTTGCTAGCATCTTCAAACTCGTGAAATTCAGATGTCCAAGCCTCAGGTGCCAAAGCCATTCTTCACTGTTGGTGATGGCGCTCAAACACCTTGCTGCGTCATACTGGATGTTCAAAGGAAACATCCTGTTCTTGGACATTTTCACGTAGGCCATTAATCTCCAATTGTTGTCTCTAATTGCCAGATGACAATTCTCCGAGTAAAAAGTATAGCCTCTCTCCAAAAGTTGACCTAAACTGAGTAGGTTCTGCTTTATGGCTGGGACATAATAGACATTGGCGATGTAGCTGGAATCGCCGTTCTTCAACTTAATTGGGATGCTGCCTTTACCTTTGAATGGAACCTTCGTGGTATCTCCAAAAGTAACTAGACCTTGCTTGGTCTCATCTAGATTACTAAATAACTCTCGATAGCCGCACATATGATTGCTGGCTCCAGTATCTAGATACCATATCTCCTCTTGTTTCTCGCCATGTCCTTGTTGGACAAGTAATGCAGATGCTTCTGTGTCATCTTTTGCTGCAAAGTTAGCATGCTCACGTATCTCTAACGGAGCTTTGCTTCTGCATTCAGTGCTATAGTGCCCAAATTGATTGCAACTATAACATTGGATGTTCCTCTTGTCACGGTTATTGTAACCGCCTCCTCTTCCTCTGGGAGTGAATGCATGTTGGCCTCGACCTCCTCTGGTGGTGTTTCTGCCACCTCTTCCTCTAAAACTTGTATTCCAAGAACCTCTTGCTTGGAATTGCTGAAATCCACCTCTGGATTGTTGACTTCCTGCTTGAGTGGTGTAGCCACTTGATGAAGTCTCCCCTTGCTCATATCTGTCCTTGAGGGACAGCTTTGCTTGTAAGGCATGCTCAATTGCCTTATCTCCATTTCGCTTTACGATCTTCTGCTCATGAGCTTGCAAGGAACTCATAAGCTCATCAACTGTCAACTTGTCCACATCTTTGGATTCTTCAATTGCGACAACAACAAAATCAAATTTTGGATCTAGGGATCTCAAAATTTTCTCAGTAATTCGAGCATCGATGATGGCTTCTCCATTTCTCCTCATCTGGTTGACTATCACCATAATCCTTGTGTGATAATCAGAAATAGACTCCGAGGACTTCATTTGCAATAACTCAAATTCTCCTCGCAAAGATTGAAGACGAATCTTCTTGATTCTGTCAGCACCTTTGTATTTCTGTTGGAGAGCCTCCCATATATCATGTGATGTTTCAGCGGAAGCTATGATCTCGAATGTATCTTCATCAAGACCTTGGTAGATGATGGTCTTGGCTTTGTTGTCCTTCTTTCTGTTGACTTTCAAGGCTTGCTTCTGTGCCTCTTGTAAAGCATCTTCTCTTTCTTTGGACTCTGGTTCATCATAACCAGTTTGTACAATATCCAAACACTCTTGTGACCCAAGAAATGCCTTCAATCTGATGCACCAACTATCATAGTTGTCTTTAGTCAGCTTCGGGATGAGTGTATGTGTACCTTCTGTAGTCATTTTGCTTTTGGAATGACTATATCACCTCTTTGGGAGCCGAATTTGGACAAACGGACACTGTAGATCGATCCAGAATGGTCCAAATAGTAGGGAACCGGTCTGACTTTGTTGAAATCGGGTCCGAAAATGGGTGAACCGGTCAAAAAATCACTTCTGTACGGCGGGCGGTTCGCTGGGTTGAACCGGGAATATTCTGTGGAATATTCGGGGGAATATTCTCTCGCTCGGCTCGGCTGGAACGCGGCTCGGCTCGGCGCGGAGCACGGACCGGCTGGTGGCTCGGCTGGACTCGGCTTGTGGCTCGGCTCGGCGTAAGCGGCTCGGCGCGGCTAAAATATGGCGCGCGTGTGTCTCAGTCGTCGTCTACCTCTGGGGCGCGTGGCTGCGCGTGGTCGTCTGTGCAGAATCTTCAGGCGGCGCGTGTGGATCACCGAGGTCTCCGATCAGGCTGATTCTTGCGACAGTGAGTTCGTATTGATGAGATCTACACTGTGGAATAATCAAAACCTGTTTTTGACAACTTTGAAAATTCGGATATACCCCAAAACACTTCTGTTTTCCGACGAACGGGGCTCTGATACCAATTGTTGGTGGGAGAAACCACTGGTGGTGGCTTTGAAACACTCAGAGGGGATAAAACACACTGTTTTATTACACAAAACCGAAGCTTACAATTAAACACAAAAGCTTAACAATACACGCCCTCTCTCTCTCTCTTTCTCTTTCAAGTGTTTCTCACAATTCTCTCCACACGAAATAACATAACTGAGCACCCTATTTATACATAAATTCAGAATACGAAAATCTACTGTTCCAGGTGTGAAGGCGGCTGTTGACCGGCGGTGTGAAGGCGGCTGGCGGCTGCGGCTGGTGGCTGGTGGCTGGCGGCTGCGGCTGGTGGGTGGTTGCCTTCCTTGACCATCTAGGTGCTTCTAGATTGAGTTTATTCAACATCTATTACTATTGTCTCAGTATTATTAATCGAGATTATTGTAGTCAAATAAATTAAATAAGAAAAAAAAAAGGAGATGATAGTAGGAAACAAATGTCATCACACCTCTCTCCTATGAAATTCACTATTGTTAAACAGTCAGTATTTTGTTTATAAACTGTAACTCGAGCAATTTTCTGAGATTTTTCATATAAATTTTTAGTAATTTTAAAATTTACAACACTTGAATTAGTGATTTCTACGTAATCAACTAGAAATATGATGAATTGAGCTACATCTCAAGAGATTTGTTAAACAGTCGGTTGAAATGAAGAGATGTGGGTACGTATACTACTAATGTTTATCTGCTAAAGTCGCATTGCATCTCTCCCATGATTTAGAACTAAGTCTCACACACATGCAACAAGTTGAAAAGGTAAGATGATTGCTCCTGTTGCAGAGCATCAACTCATGGATCTCGTATATGCAAGGCAATTCATGAATGACGAGCACGTACAGTGGAAAAACTTGGAACCAAATTACTAGTGTGTGTTAAAAAAGGAAAGGAAACCAACTAGAAACTAACCATTGGACGTATACTTACCATGAAATTGGCTGAAAGTTGTGATGTATGCCATGCCTCACCTTACTGGTTCGGGGCATTACGTATTGGAAGGTTCAGAAAGCTCTAAAGATCTTGGATCTACAACTAAATCTTTTTAGATCTATCCACCAGGAATAGAAGCATTGTCTATAGTTTCCTCATCGAGACTTCTGTTCTCCTCATCTTTCAAAAGTTGAAGGCCCTGAATGACACAGGGGTCATCCCAAGCCACAAAGTTTAAAAAATATGTCAAACCAAATAAAGGAAAGCATCCGTCCAAAATCTTGTCGACGGAGACCTTTTCCAGTAATCTTAGTTTCACCACCTCTAACACAGATATTAGAGGATCCTTTGAGATCTGTGTAAAGATACACTTCGCCTACAATATCCATTTATTCGGAGTTAACAATAAGAATAGTTGGGAGTTTTTCCTTAGCTAAGAACTGCACGCGTCGGGTATATTTTAAAGCAATAGCAAACAATTAGCTGGTCGTGTTTAATTTCTAACCTAACCCAAAACGAAGTTGTGGTATTTACGACGCGGCGGGTTCAAACTTCAAAATATATTCTCTCCTCTACAACGACTGCATATGTTATCCACTATTCGCTCAAAGCTTGTAATGGAACTAGCTAGCTAGCAGTATTGAGGGCTCTAGGTGAAGTCTGCAAGCCCTATTTTGTTCGATTTCTGTAGTCCAAACAGTGACCTTAAAACCTCAGAAACCTGTCACTCAAGTTTACAATACAGTTCTATAAAACACAGATACACAACAACCCGAGACTTAGCTAGTCCGCAAAATAGCTCTCCTTCAATGGGGTATGTTCTTCTCTTTTTTCTTACAGCTTGGTCTATGGCTCCTCTACGTATGAATGGCAGATAGCTTTTGTACACTATAGCCGTTCTGGAACAGAACTCACAGTACGGTATTCATTAGTCTTTGTCTGTATGCTTGCATGTGTGTAGAGGTAGAGCTAGGATAGGATTTATGCTAGGGTGATGGGTCCCATATGGAGGAGAACTTGCAAACTGTGCACTTTTATTCAGGCCCCCAATTATTGAATTGAACCTGGTCTCTAAACTACAAATTCTTGCAAATATTAAGATGACTTTTTTATGAAAAATATTTATAATCTTGATGTATTTTTCTATTGAAAAAATGTTTTCTTTTCAAAAAATAAACATATTTTTTATAATTTTTCTTTGAAAAAATAAAACTGATAATAATAATAAAAAATAGTTTTCTCGAGACCAAACCAACGTCTAATGAAAGCTATAGAAACAAAAACGACAATAAAGAAGGAACAATGTAACTCGACGACAACAAATTTTAGTACCTTTTTGTCCTAGCGTTAGCGTTGAATGTTACTTCCATTTAAGTCCATTAGTTCAACTCTTCTCTTGGAACTTAATTATATATTTATTGTATTCTAGAGACATCCCCATGATGGGAAATTAATGCAATCACACTGCAAGCACCTACATAAATATAACCAAGCAATTAGACATGGTCTCCTGTAGTCTCTTAATTTCTTAAAAATATAGATTTTCATCGAACAAATATGATTTACATAGTTAATCTCTAATTATATGACTATGACTAATGTGAGGATCCAAAAGGATTGACAAGTACTTTATTTTTGTAAATAAAAAACATTGGTAATCGTAGTTGATGATTCAATACCAAGACTTCATAAATTGAAGTTTGTATATTCAAATCCTCAAATACAAAAACTCTTATTTCTATATGAATAATATAACTAAATATATATTCCTTAATATAAGAAGGACAAGATAGAGTCAACAATAAGTAGGAAATATACACACAATCAGAAATTAAAACATAAATACAGACAGAATATTCCATTAGCATTTAAGCAAACATTATCGATATTTTAGTTGTCAATGGAATTATCGATGAGAAACCATTGTCCGAAAGTACATCATTCTGTTAGCGTTTATGCGAACATTATCGATAATCCATTGTCAGAAAATACATCATTGAGGGTTTTATTTTCAGTGGTATTTCTGTCGACAATATCAAATGATGAAGAAATATTCGTGCTCAATAATCATATTTTACCGCCCATTTTCCATCGGCCAACTAGTTTGCCAACAAAATTATTTGTCGCCTATTTCGTCAGTAAATCCTAAACATTCAAAAAAATTCTCACAAGTTTCAGAATGGATGCAAAGATACCAGTGAAATTATTGATATAATTAATAATGGAATTGCCTTTCCATCGGTGAATTTGTGGGAGTTTTCACAAAAATTCTATGATTAGTTGTTATAACTCTAAAGCCTACAATTCTCATATAAATACACAATAACAATCAATCACACAATTAATAAACCACAATCACAGTTCACATAACAAAAACACGTATCCAAAACAAAATGTACTTATATAAAGCTCACTTTATATTAAAATTCCTAAGATCCTAAACCAGAAGGTCCAAAAAAAAGAGAGAATGTATACTTATATTTGCACTCATCTTAGCAAAATACATCCTAGTTCTATGTTGAAGTTCTACTCTCGCTTTTGCTATTAGTTCTTCTCTTATTTTTATTCTAATATTTTGCATCTCAATAGACAAATGTTCTTGAACCCTTTTCTAGACCATTTCATCAAAGTTCTTTTAATGCATTGTTTGAGCTGAAATGTGGTATGCCTATAGTTGAAATACTTCGGTCCACCCTCATTTTTTAGGTCGATACCATAGGCATATCATAAACTTGATTTCTGTTCGGTTCATTACCTGCAGCAACCTCCAATCACAGTTAAGGATTGTGAGGAAGATGAGTAAAATTGTAAAAGTATCTTTGCTAAATTTTACAACCATATTGGTATTGTTATATATATGTCTCCTACAAAAAAATAAATTATATGAGTTCTCGTATATGATAAACAAAAATTAATTACATTACATATTATTGATAAAAATAAACATTATTACGATCATGATAACTATAAAAAGATTTACTATGAATACTTCCACTCTTGTATTGACAAACTTTTCCCTATACCCGCCCTTTTAATACGAGTTCCCCAGCTATTTTACCTGCAAATTAAGTAGTTTATTAAAAGTCTCACATATAAACACTTAACTCCAACTTCAAGAAAAAAAAAAATTACAACAAGTTCTTACTAGGTGTTTTGCATGATTGACAAACATAACCGCTTCAATGGTGAGCTTGCTCATCAGACAATAGGATTTTTTATTTGTATTTTATATACTAGATTGGGAATGTCTTCTAAGATTGTATGATTCCATAAATTGTTGAAACAATGCCCAATTACTCTTTATGACATGTCCCAGTTTAGATCTTTTACACTTCTCAAGTTCATCAAATCTTTTAACTTCTCATTGTTGAAACAATGCCCAATTGTTGGCATTGTAACACAAATCAAGTAACCAATACAAGTTTACAATAATATTGTATTAGTTGATTTGAACAAAAATAAAATAAAAAAATAAAAGAATCCAAGTTTACAATAATATAACATTAGTTGATTTAAACTTATCTAGTTGCATTGTGGTTTTCTCACACTCTCTTGAAAAGCGCTTCATTACTTTCGTCTCACCAAAAAAATTTCTTAATTAATTTTATACCTTAATTAGTTTTAAAATTTTAAAAATTAGTAACTCATTGTAGATATTATTTAATTATCTAACTTTGAGCTGATTTGTGAGTGAGGGCGTCTAGTTGTTGGATTTAATTAGAGGACAGAGGGCTGTTTCTGCTACTATTTTAATGAATAAAAAAAATAAATAGGGGAGAGAAGAGTAACTATCAAGTCTTAAATCATATTAAAACTGCTAATGGAATTTACATCAATAAATTTACACTTCAACCATGCCAACAAAATTTTCAATGAATAGTGATGAAATATTTTCCGTTGGCATTTTTGTTACTATTTTTCAATTTTCTAGTAGTGATAAGAATTGTTTAGAAATAGAGTAATACTTTATTTTTTTAATATATAAAAAAACTAAAGTCAAGAAAGGAAAAAAATGAACTTTCTATTAAAATACAATATTCTCCATCCCAAATTTGCTTCGAGTTTGACAAACACATTTAAGAGGTTTTTCACAATTTTCCAATGCAAGTTTTCTATCGTTTTCCATTTGAAGAAAAAACATGAATAATACATTTTTTTTTCTTTTATATGCAAGCATTTTTAGCAATATACATGATTAAAATTATTATTTTTTATATTTTCATATTTAGTTAGTTTTATTAATTTAGTATTATAAATATAATATATTAAAAAAATAGTTTACAATGTACTTTTTTCATGCTAATTTTTAATTTAAATGAAATAAAATTAATATTTTATTGTTAGATTATTATGAATATAAAATATTAGTATTAATGTTATAAATTATGGTTTTGTGAAAAATAGTTATAATTTTGATGTATCTCTCTTTTTTTTCAATGAAAAAATTTGTTTTCATTTTTTAACAAATTTTTATTAGAAATGAGAAACTGAAAAAAGAAACTATAAATGGAAAAACATTTTTTTGTTTTTGTTACTGAACATATCTTGAGAACTTATTCTTTTTCCAACATTAAATTGTTTTCAAGATTTTGAATAGAACCCTGAATTTGTGGATTTGTCCCTGCCCCTCTGTGAAAATTTAGATGTGACATGCTCAATGGGGCTTATATATGAAACATAGAAATTATAAAAAAGAAGATTATGCTTATAAACGCACCCGATTTCACATTATACATGTAAATTATTGAGAAATATTATTCAAATTCTAGCTAGAACTCTATGGTAAGTGCTAGTCATGGTGTTAAATGAAGGAAACCATAAAAGGGAAAAGAAAAAGAAATAGAGAAGAAAACAATGGTCTTGTACACACGCTTACAGAGTTAAAAAAAAAAATTAATTTTTTTAACTTTAAATTAATTTGTTTTAAAAAAATAAAAAATTATTATTTTAAAACGCCTTTAAAAAAAAAAAAAAACAATATTTATCGGTCTTTCAAATACCTTTCTTATTTAAAATTTAATATAAATGGATTATGTTGTCCCTTATTAGTTCAATCATTATACCCCCATCATATCATTGCCAAATCTTTTCCTTCTGTACACAACAGCACGACATGATATGATACCCAGAAAAACCCTAGCTGAAGCACTACTGTAGCGTAGGGTGCACCAACGCTAACTTCGCTTAACCAATCATTTCAAGTCAAGGGTCCCACTGTCCATAAATCACATTCCAAACTCTCTCCTCGCAACTGTCTAGAGCACCACCATATGATCATGAATCATGATCTTGTTGTTCTTTGCTGGTAGTTGAAACTTTTGGGTTTTATTGAAGAGAGACAATTGTGATGTTAAACTAAGGTTAGACGTTATTATATAGTATTAGTAGTCCTAAATTACCATAGCATAAAACATTATTGGAAAAATCAATAAAGCAACACAATCACCTACTAATTAAGTACTTTGCATGACAGGTGTTAAGTTCACAAATACTAAAAGCTTTCAATAAACAAGTGCCCAGCAAGAAGACACCGCAGGAAGCACGTAAAATAGTACTAATTAATCAGTGGTGGTACCTAAGTGGAATATCATAAGAAGACTAGGATTACTTGAGGCAGCAAACTAGAGAGGGATGATGTTCAGAGACTTTAATAATCTTGTTGCTGGCCATTGTAGGAGTAGAGGCTAAGCTCCAAGGAAGTACGAGAAGTAGTGGCATTGCCATAATCATCAGAGCCATACCAGCTACTGTAATAAAAGTCTGGGTTAATGTTGTTGATGTTGAAAGAGGTACTGATGTCCTCGCCATGCATGGGAAATAGAGGAAGAGTCTCCATCTTTTCAGCGGCTTCCTGGTCTTGATCAAATACAGTATAGGAAGAACTGTAAGGGTTAATGCCACCCCGTGATCCATAGTTAATGTTGTTCATGGATTCACCACCAGCTGGTACTGAACAGTCCTGATGAAGCAAAAGAAGAAGAAGAAGAAGGATTAATTAGGAGAAATTAAAGCCATTTGAGAGGGGGGGAAAAGAGTATATTTGCAGTCCTTTTCTAGTCTTGTGTTTTTTGTCCCAAGTCCTGTTTACTGGAGAGGAAAATGCATGCTTAATTCAAAGAAAAAGGAACTGTGCTGTTCCAATTATTTTGCAAGGAAGCCAGAAAAGTTTCTGCCCTTTCTGTAGATGTTATTAAGGAACTTTTTTAAAGCAAAAATCTTTCTATTTCGTCTCTGCCTTTGTGATTGGAGTTTTAAGGCAAGATCTGAGTGGATGTTAGTATAAAGGTACCTAAAAATTCACACAACATACAGTATTCCACATGGGTGTAACTTTTATGTTGATTTCTTGCCATTTTAATACTTACTAGCAAAAGCATATACAAGTACACAACTTCAGCATTATCGAAAGATCTTATCAGAGGCATAAAGTCACTAACATTTTCTGGGTCATCATTTCTTACCCAATTTTTTTTCTCTTGCATGGTTACAGATCCATATCCATAGTTATCTGCTTGCCCAACAGTAACCGCACCAGTATTTGAAGATGAAGAAGCAGAAGAAAACCCTGCAAATTATTGTCAACACAAGACGCATAAAATAAACAAAAACTCAAGTCCAGCTAGCTAGCCAAAATTAATAGCACCGCAGCGAAAAGAAAAAAGATACAAGTTAGAGAGGGAAATAACAACCAGGATTATTATTGCTACCGGAGTACTTGTAAGAGTAATAATCTTCAGGTTTCAAGGTAGTTCTTTGTTGCGTGGGGACATCATTGGTGAACCTTTTCTTCTGCCTCTCACGAGCTTTATGGTTCTGAAACCAATAAAAGACATTCTTGCCTTCAATCTTGCCGTACTTTCTAAGCCTAGCAGAGATCTGTTGAATCTCAGCTCCATTTGGGGACCTAACACCTTTGATGTAGTACAGTTCCTTCAATATTCTTATCTGGTCAGTAGTGGGAGTCCACCTTGTACTGGTTTGCCTGCAAATAAAGTTTCCTTTGGCACCACCATTATTATCCTCATTTGGTTGTTGTTGGTTTTGGTGTTGTTGCTGTTGAGGTTCCATGATGGATTGAGAAATCAGAAAAAAAACAAGGGGAAGAGAACAAAAAAGCTAGAAGAGAGAAAGAGGAAGAGATATAATTAGAGGTGGGGTAGGCGTGTGTGGGAGAGAGATCAGTTGTGCATGAAATAGTTGAGAGGCTGGGGTGGGGGATTGTATGGACTTGTGGGCTATAAAAAGGGACTTTCCAAGAGAGGGCTAAGATGCACATGGGGATGAAGAGATGGAAGAGAGGATATCAGAGAAATATCTGATAGAGAAGGACTGAAGTTGACAGTGAAGTGTTCATATGAAGAGAAGGGACAAAAAGGAGCTTAGAAAAAATAAAAATAAAAGGGGGGGGAGGGGTATCAGTGGAATTACTTGGATCAAAAGGCATGACGAGGTATGATATAATTAAAGTGAGCCAGCCAGCTTCCTTGAGAGAGAGAGAGAGAGAGAGAGAGAGAGAGAGTACTGTACATGAAATGTAGAAAATGAGGCATGAAGTGATATATTGGAAAGGAAGGAAGGAGTGAGTGAGGCTTCTGAATGAATGAATGAAAGTCATAAAATGATGTGGTGTATGTGATTTTGAGCTCATGCATGGTGGAGGTTATTAATAAGGTTATTCTTTTAATGATGATATATGATCCTCCTCTTTTACCAGGCCAGAAGATAAATATTCTTCGTAATTAAGGGCTCTGTTACGGGCGAAATTGTAAATGTCTTTGAACCCTTCAAGCTCAAATGGGGCCAAGCGAAGGGAAATAATGCATGGCCATACATGCAAGGAAAAAAGAGGTGTTCATATCTTAGCCTACTAGGAACTATCTTTATGTCACAATCTTTCCATTACTATATGTCTTTGCTTTTATTACCTTTATCTTAAGATCATATCCTCTGCAAGAATTCCCGCAGGAACTTAAGCATCTAAACTGGCTTACCATAGCCTTGCGGACTGCCTAGCTAGCCAGGGGACCGCCCTCAGTTGTGTACTTATGTTCAAGTAAAAACAATTACTCTGAGTTAGCTAGTACAACCTGATCATAATAACATTTGATAGTGAGTGTCGTGTGTGTGTGTGTGTGTGTGTGTATATATATATGCAATAAAAGAAACAGCTCGATCGGCCGGCCATTGCAAATACTAAACCTTCAGAGACTTCTCGACGCTGAAAAGGATGTTCTTGCTAGGGCAATAGTTGGAACATAACCATGATAGCTGTCTGTTTGAATCTCTTTTGATTGGGGGAACATCATAAAATCTCTCCTTCCATGCATCTTTCCTTCAGCCCCCTCCTTGATGAAGTATATAATATTCTCCAAGCCATAAAATCCTTTCTAATGAATAGCATGCATGCCGTGTAATATAAATGGTCAAAGAAACCACAGACTCTGAAGGAAGATCTGATGAATTTTGCAGAAGAGCACACTAGCATTTCAAACAGAATTCATAATCTTTACAGGCAACATTCAAGGTGCAGTCTAATTCAAATCATATTTCTATGAATGGCCTCTTTTGTCTGTGCAGATGCATGTGATTCTGGCATGGAACCATGAACACCAGTTTTCTCAGTCAAGTCTCAAGCTATAATTAGAGCAGTTGGTTTGTTGTCTATCCCATTCGGTACCTAGGTTGGAGGTTGTTTTTTGTAGTGTTTTTTTGTCTAAAATTACATTAAAACAATACAAAAACATTAAAAAAGCAATTTAAAATATAAAAAAAATCAAATTTTAATAGAAAAACATGCTGAATATCAATGTCAAACCGGCTAATCATGCATAACCGAGAAATTGAATGTGAACAAGGACGTGAAGCAATAACATCAAATACAGTAACAAGTGAAGGTACATAAACTAGCTAGTAAACAATAATGGCAGCAATTGGGTTCAAAAACATTTCACCATCGCCATAGCTGCAGTCCTTGAGACCACGGATCAGCACGCCTTCCAATAATAAATGTAGGAAGACCAGTAAAGAAGGTGAGAGAGAGAGGTGTATGGGGTTTCATGGAAAAAGACCATCCTCAAAACCTCTATCATTCTTCCTTGTGTTTTCTTTCCCAAAAATAACTGAAATTCAGCATAAATATTCGCAGTGCATGAGGCAATGGGTGTCACACTGTCATCTCCTTTTCTCTTGCGAGAATGAGACGCTTTTTCACCAGGGAAAGTTCAATCCCACGCATATATATTACAAAAGGGTGTGTGAAATGATTATCCTTCTGACTACAGTAAGTACCATGCAGTCTTGTCGCCTGACATTATAATACCTGCACTTATTTTTATTTATGTTTTACTCTTTTTTTTAATTAGCATCATGTTGATACTGCACCCATGATAAAACAAAAAAAATAAAAACAAAAACAAATTGATTCAGCCTTCCTTCCGTGGAATCAAATATTACTACTGCATCTTTTAGTGTCATCAAATGAATAATCATGTGTACGTGTTTCCTTGAAATTAACCGAGAAATGATGATGATGATGATGATGATGGAGGATAAATAAAATAGAATGGTCTTAATTTAACTCTATAGTCATTGTAGCTCACGCCTTTGTGGCACCGTGGACGCACGACTCTATATTCATGATTAGTCTAATTAACAAAAGAACTAAAAGGATGGTGTGCACCGCCTTAAAATAATATTTATTTTAATAATATTTTTTTTTCTGATCTTTGTTATATATATATATATATATATATATATATATATATATATATATATATATATATATATATATATATATATTATCATTCTACATCAAATATTTTGAAGATTGAGCTTTATAATTTATTATGGTTTGTTTTCTACGTAGTTATACTACCAGAAAATCAATAAATACGGAAATATATTTCCGTCGGTAAATTGCCGAGGGATTTTACCGACGGAAATATTTCCGAGGGATTTTACCAACAGAAAGATTCCCTCGGTATATACCGAGGGAATTATCATGGGAAAAAAAATTAAAGCAAAGCAAAAAACAAAAGATGATTACGGATTTTAAATCCGTTGGTAAAATGTGAACATTGTTCATCATGTCAATTACAAAGGGAATTACCGACGGAATTTTTCCGTCGGTATTTTACAGAGAGCTCCAGAATTGTTCATCTTCCAATTGCACATGAAAAAAATTCAATTGATTTATTTTCATTTAAATATTACAGACGGAATCACCGACGGATTGAAAAATCATAATTTTTGACGGTAAAAACTTTTTACGAAATTGAAAATTTAAATTAAATATTTAATTAAAAAATATTAATATTCAATTATCCGTCCGTTTTGTTCTCTTTTCCTTATGTCTTCTTCTTCTTCTTCTTTTATCCTCTTAGTTTTTTTTTTAATATGCTTCACGAATTGTTTTTTTCCTTAGCCTTCACTTTCTTGATTTTGTTCCCATATGAGATCAATTTTTATTTGATTTATTTATAGTATTTTTAAATTTTTAGCAATTGCAACTTCATTTTTTCTTGTTGCCTTATTCTTTTTCCAAGCATTTTGAGTATATATTATACAATTTTGATTTATGTTAATTTAATTATTTTATAATTTTATAAAATGAATTTTTTTAAAAATGTTTTTAAATAATTGTACGCGTCTGTTCCGCCAATAAATCCGTCGGTAATATTATTTTACCGACGGACTTACCCGGCGAAAGATTCACCAATGGAAATTCTCCGTCGGTGATTTTCGGGATGGAATATGTGTTACGCCGACGGAAAAATTCCGTCGGTAAAACTGTTAAATCTTGTAGTGTTAGCTTAGTTTCAAGACACTTGTTTCGGGTTTGACGTGTTAATTTGGTTGACTTGATTTTTTTGGTATTTCATCTTTCAACATTAAATTGAATACGAATTAAGCTTTATATACATTTTCGGTTTGTTTTTTACAAGGATTATCTCCGTCTCATGACTTAGGTTGTGGATTTAACGGGTTATCTCAGTTAACTCGAGTATTTTTTTTCTTTCTTAATTGATATATTTTTAATTTCATCTTTCAACATTGAATCATTAAGAATTAGGTTTCATACTTTGTTTTGGTTTAGTTTTTATGATATTATTATAATTTTATGACTCGAATAATATGTTTTGTAAGTTAACCTAGATAAACCCAAGTAATTTCTATCATATATGAAATGAAATATATAATTTTGTGGATTAAGATGGAAACATTTGATTTTTTGCTAATAGTAATGACATATATAATCTCAACTATGTAATTTCTACCATCACTAATCTAGGTAAAAAAATAAGCTAATAGTAATGACATATATACATAGGTATATATATATAAATAAGATGTTCTTCAATACTCTTCTTCAAGTTGGAATCAAGAGGATTAATGGATCCAAGCTTACTCAATAAACGATGAAATTGTGTAGAAGACAAAACTTTAGTGATCACATCAACCAGCTAATCATAAGTACATATATACTGAGTGTGAATAAGCTAACACTGAACTTATTAACTAATGCAGTGACAATCAACTTCAATGTGTTTTGTTTGTTCATAGGACACTAGGTTAAAAACAATATGTATGACCTCTTGATTGTCATAAAAAATATCATTGAAGTAATAATTATAAAACTAAATTAATCTACAAGAAGATTTCCAAGCCAAGTTAGTTCACATGTCGTAGAAGCCATAGCACGATATTTCTAATGAGCTACCACATTTTGTTTTTTACTTTTCCAGAAAAATAAATTACCACCAACAAACATGCAATATTCAGTAGTAGATCAACGATCAACTGCACTACATGTCCAATCCAAATCAGTGTAGCCCATAATATTAGTATGTCCATTACTAGTCATAACTATCTCATGGCTAATCATGGCTTTAAGATACCGTAAGATATATTTTATCATACCAAGGTGTTGAACAATTAGAGCATGCATATATTAGTTGACTAAACTAATCATAAAAGTAATATTAGGTGGTGTGATAGTCAAGTACATAAGCTTACCAACAAGCTTTTGATAATGACCGAAAGAACCAAGATGTTCACTTGAAGAATTAAGCTTTAATTTGCTAAAAAATGCAGTCATTTTCTATTCTTCTTCGCAAAATAATAACATCGATAGTATGGGGATGATACATCTTAGTTCCTTCCACAGACCTTTTAAACTACCCAATAACTACACAAACAGCTTTCCATCTTGATGGAGATTAGCGATGTCACGATGAATCTAAAAAATACAGGCATAATTGTTTTGGTTATCATACATGTCATGAACAACATTCCAAAGGTCCAAAGAGGACTCCGAATAACTAAAAACCTTGGCAAGATTATGGTCCATCAAGTTGAGAATCCAAGACATAACTAATTAATCCTTGAACAGCCAAGCCTCATATTCAGGTGAATTCACATCTAGAGATTTTATGGAGTCATTGATAAACCCCATCTTTGATCTCCCATCAAGAGCAATAATGATTGCCCTTAACCAATGGAGGTAATCGAATTCATTTAGCAACACTGAACTTAACCTTTAAGAAGTGTTGGCATCACTATCAAATATATTTGTTAGAGGAGGAACCACCTTTGAACCTCCATCTACAACATATTTCTTGTTGTTTTCTATAACACAAAAAAAAAAAAAAAAACAAACATAAGCAAGGAGGAAAGGATCAGTGCTCTAATACCATGAAGAATTTAGAGACTAAACAATATTGTGTCCCATTCTCATCTTATCTTATGAATGATACAAGTATACATGGAAGTGAGGGTAAAATATTCATGCTATCTCTTTCCATGATATTAGCTTAATCCATGTCTAGTTAATCATCAATCCCTAAACACAAGTCTCTACAAATTATCTTTAACTACCCTCACTAATCTAGGCAACAAATAAGCTAATAGCAATGAGATATATACAAAGGATATTCTCCGATACTTGTTTCTGGCTCTGGATTTTGAGAAATACATAAATTATCATTATTACATTGGCAATGAAATGTTTTAAGCAATTCTCTTCTTGTATGTCAAGTTTTTTGGTTAAACTCCTTGAATTCAACTGGTAGCAGTCTCATTCCCTTTTATTTCTTACAATTCTGGCCGTTGCAGTCTTCTTTCTCACTCTCTTTTCGATAGTTCAACTTTTCAGATTGTGCTATTTGTTTGATTTTGACACTTCATGATGGGATTTTGCTCTCCTTATCATGCATTTACATTGGGTTCTGCTATCTCTGAAATGGGATGTGGGCATTGGTGTTTGTTTCTTGGTGCCAAATAATAGCCAGTGTCATTCTCTGTTGATCAACTTTTAGCCCTAGGCTTTGATTTGCTAGGGAAGGCTAATTTCACACACACACAATCCTGAACTGCTTACCTCATAAGATGTGCCTTAGTAATGTGCAGCCGCAGGGGTACGCTTCCTTTTTTTTCGGGTAATCATCTCTTTGGCTCTTATTTTCTCCTCCCATATCTCTAAAGATAACATCACAATATCATTTCATATCTCTTAACCTCTCTCTCTCTAGCTGCTAGCAGTATCTCATTTCTCTTTCTTCTCCTTTCGGTCTTGTTAATTTCTACGAAAGAGACTGGCTACCACATAGAGCAAACCCTAGCCACAACTTTTATTCCTTCTTTCTCTCTTCTTCCCCCCCACCTTTTTAGTTGCGTTTTTGCATGCTCATTAATTCAAAGATGAATGCTAAAAACAAAAGCTTCTCACGTCCAAACAAGAACCTTGGATGTGAAGACTGCTTGTGTTTACGCTGTGTAGTTCTGTAGAGCATATATAGGGATGGCTTACGGGTATAAAATTGGACCACATTAATTAGGGCATCCATAGTCAACCATTGGACTCAAGCAAGGTGATTGTTGGTAACTGCTAGGAGTTTGACCAAGGGAGTGGATGGATAATGTTACTAATTTGGAGTTACTTTGGCCAACTAGCTAGTTTCAACAACTGGATTAAATCCTGACACCCACCCATATATAGTTTGAGCTTTTTCTCCCACTTCCACCTTTTTGTTTCAAGGTTTTCTAATTTTGTAGACCCCATCTTCTTAAAGTTTTTATTGATTGTCTGTCTATACCTTAGCAGCCACTATAATGGAGTTTGTTTTTTTATGGGATATTGTGACGCCTGTGCGGGGCTTTGGAAGGAAGAAAGTGAAAGCAAAGGATGGCTAATGTTGAGATTTAGCTAGCTAGATATCATTTATCAATTTAATTAACAGCAGGAATTTTGACATTGCAACTCTTTAGATTCTTCGAGGGTGATAATAGAAAGTTTCTTTACACAGAAAAATTAATCCACCGACAAGACGTCAATCGAAGATAAACTAGCAGTAGTGGAAGAAACTAGTTCACAGTGACATATCGCATGATGTTTTCTTTTCTGAACAAAGCACTTCAAGTTCGAAAAGAAACGAAAGGAGCAAAATTAAAACAAAATCCAGCGACCTCTAACCATTGATTTTGCCTAAATGGTGCTGGTGGTAAACAGCTGGGGCGGAAAGGACGAGGGCTTGACGGAAAGGTTATCTAATGCTGGGAGACGAAAACTGATTCTTCTATCATTAAGCATACGCTTCCGACCACTCTACCAAACGCTACAAACTAGCGTTGGATTCATAATCGAAGATTGAAACCCATAGACAGCTGCTCCTAAGTTGGAGGGTCACGCAACCATCGTACCACATCGGCTCTGTGAGTGTCACAAGCAGATGGCGTGCTTCCTTCTGAACCAGTCAGTGCTCGCAGGCTGTTCTTCATCTGCTTCTTTGGTTGAAACAATTTACAAACCTGGGTGGCCATCTCTTCTTTGCAGCATGCAAGTCTATTTTGCGTTTAACAAACCACTCTTTTTATGATGCGTTGAAGAGTAACTGCGGGCCTGAGGCTATCTAGCCCGAAGTTCTCTTGAGAAGACCTACATCCCACCTTGCTTTGTCATTGTTTCCCCACTGTTGGAACAGAATGATTGGCTAAATAGACTAAACAAAAAACAGCTCTGAAAAGCTAGCTATTACACATCTGTAATTATCATTTGCACCACACCTAAGAACACCCATCCATATCATTGTTTCTATTACAACTGTTTTGGTGCCTTCTAGTGTGCCTTAATTGAAACCTATACTTCAAATATGGATGCAAGTTTTAATATTAGGAAACTTGCAAATCATTGATGAGTTGATATCATGCACAGGGAAAAAACAATCACAGTACAATTCTCAAGATCTTCTGCAAAAGAACATGAAAACAACTTAATCATCTCGCACTATAATGTGGTGGCGGTGCTTCTCTGATCAATCAACATATTGGCATCTCAATAAAGCAGCAATCCACATCACAAACAAGCAGCATCAAGCTAGTTGATCCAATCAATCAATACCGAGCCATGTATCAAGCTATGCAGATCCAATCAAGCTCTTAACCAAAACCAGACCTTCAAAGGATTCCAGCAACAAAAATAGTCGCAGCAATGCCTCCAACCTTAGGACTCGCTAGTAAATAATTGAATCAATAGTTATCTCTATTTGCTTTAAACAGGAATAAGACTGGTTAATGAACTCCACAGAACTCTCAGACACTGAAATGAACCTCAACTTCCATATCTGACTCTCACACAATACTCAAACATGCGAGCTATTAAATCAAAGATGTCCAAATCTGGAAGATACAATTGGTTGGACCTCATCCATCAGCTCTGCCCATATTCCCCTTAGTCTTCCACTGATTTGCAGCTGGCCATCGATTCCGACTTGAGTAACGAGATTCTGATTGGGAACCATCCTCAGGATATCTCCTCCCTTCCACCTGACCCTCTTTACCATATGGCCGCCTTTTCACATAAGGTTCTGATTTAGGAGAATTGAACTTCCTTGTTTTATCCAGTTCATAAGATAATGGCTGAATTCCCTGCAAATCAGGTTCTGGAACAAAACCTATAGGACGTTTTGCTTCATCCATTTTTCTAAATGTGATTGATATCCTATGACAAATGCAGGGAGGGAAAGGAAGCAAATTACATATCCATAAAATAAACAAATGAACAACTCAAGAAGATCTAAAAGTTGTTACATCAAATAAGCAATAATAAGATCTCAAAAAGATTCAATGGCTACCTCTTTGTAGGAACTGATGGCACACAATGCTTAGCCACATCGGCTCCATTTCCATTTAAGACAAGAACAGATCTGGAAAAAAAAATGACTAAGATTTTGGTTCCAAGAAAACAAATGTGGAGTATAAGCAAATACCAGGATGTTAATTACAAGATCATGCACAAGATATTACGAGGAAAAAGAAAAGAAAGAGCAAAATTGATATGCATGTAAGGAATTCACGTAAAGGATTGCACGTTAAGACTTACCCCACAGGAAGAGGGATAGCAATTGAACCATCAAAGTCACCTGCACCCACAACCTTTAAGTTTGATCCAAATACTATATTGCACTGGCTAAGAAAAGACACGGTACAGAAAGGTCGAACAAAATCATGGCTGTCAATATGAGGTGGTATACAGTCCCTTTCTTCATAAATGTTAACAATACAACTGTCGGGCACACAAGTCGGAGGGATAACATGCCATTGTACCAGCCTTCTAATGATCACTTTAAAAAGGTCAGGTATAGGATCTACCATTTCATCCTGGATGATGCCTGGCGGATTACCATTTTTATCCTGCCACCGTAACGTACTTCAAGTTTTAACATTTGTGCAATGCTTAGTATTAAAAATTTTGAATCGCTATAAATCAGAATGTTGATGATATGTAGCAAAGGGATCGGAACTTACAATTGCGTAATTGTAACAACAACCAAACTGGAGGGTCACACGCCCTTTGCCCCTCATCCACTTTTGTGGAGCTGAATATGTGCGCTCTGCAAGAAAAAGTCAGAACAATGGTATGTCAAATAATTTAACATTTTCCAGCATATATTTTCCGGATATCAACTCACAAATTGATGTGAAGGGAAGCTTTTAGATTTAAATTCATACCTCTACTGATGAAAGCACATCTAACAAATCAGTAGACTCGATGTGAAAAACAGCTAAGGAACTATTTACAATCAGTGAGTGTATTATGGACTCACTCACATCCATACCATTGGAAGTGGAATATAAAATTCCAAAAAAAATAGCAAATCATCACGGGTGCCAACTTATCTCAAGCAGTGGACAATAATACATTCTCATATAGGTGATACAGAATAAGTTGAGATCTGCATTCATTAATTCCAACGTTTTATTCTTTCAGAAACAGGACAGTCTATTGATTTAGGTATTTATGAAACAATCTTAAATTTATTGGCATATGAAGCTACGAAGCACAAAAGGCAAGACTTGTGACCAACATGGAACCATAAACGGGAAAAACCAGAGAATGTTAAACATTTCCACTTGAGAACATATACCCACAACCAAGAGTGGCTTTTAGAATTCTGTCTTATGTTAATGAAAGAGTGAGATATTGTATATCAAGGGTTTTTATTATTTATTTTTTTTATTACAATAGATGCTTTTAGGCAGTCAGTATCTATTAGTCAATTGTCACCATGGAACATGTAGAATGTTATATTTAGTGCTTGTATGCTATATTGATCTGTGACGGTGACTGGAAAAAAGAGCAATATTAGTTTTAGCTTTGCTTTTAAGAATGCATATTATCAAGAATAGCATAAATACGAGACTACATGTATTCTAGGAAGCTCAGCTCCTCTAACACACCAAACCAGTATGCAATGCATTTAAGCACAAAATATAACCTAGCAAAGAGAAAATAATTCTGATTGACCAACGTATCCTCTTATAAGTAAAAAGCTCATTAACAGATCAAATAGAATAACATGCAGAAAACAACGATTTATGAAACCAACCTTTCAACTCTCCCTTTTTCCCTTTCTCTTGAAGTGCATAAACATAATCAACAATCCTCTTCTGCTCCGCTGCACTGATAATACCTGTATGAAGCTCCAGGCCCTGGAGAATATTAGTAAGCTTTCCATTAATCTTCTCAAAACACATAAAGTCCTTCTTCCTCGTCACATTCATAAACCGAATGTATTCCCTTTGCTCCCTTGGTAATGTAGCAGGCTTCCCAACAACCTTTGTTATCCTCAACCCACCAGTTGAATCATTCACATTAACCATCCGTGCATTCAACTCCTGCTGTTCTTGTTCCTCTTCTTCCACAAGCTCATCTTCCTGAGCCATATCAGCCCAAGACATCCCCGAGCGCCATTCACTATGAACTCCACTACTGGAGGCCTCTGAAACAGGCGGCTCAGACCACCCATTTATCCCGTCTTTCCAACTACCTAACGAATTCGTGTCATCATCCTCTTTCAAACTTCCCACAGAATTATCATTACAATTACCATCAGAACCACAATTCCCGTTTGACGATTCCACATTAATATTCAAAATCGGCAAATCCCCACTCTTATCTTCTCCTTGGAGTTCTACAATAATTGCCAAACATGCCAAAACCCAAACTCTCAAAATAATTTAACAGTAACAATTCAAACAGTGAGCATTAACTTCAACAAAAATTAGCACAAATAACAGCAACACAAACAAATACTAGTTCTCAAAAAAAAAAAAAAAAAACCTAGCTTTTCAGGAATAATCAAACTAAGTGATGGTATATTTATTTTTAAAAAAAATAAAAATCGGTATAAGGTAATAAACAAGAACAAGAAAGGTTAATCCGGGAAGTAAAAAATTGTGGAAACCTGAGAGAGAGCGAATGCGATCGGAGAGAGTTTTGGAGCAGTTATGACAGAGATCCCGAGAGAGGTATGGGAGCCACGTGGAAAGAAACTCCGATGCGATATTAAGATCGGAAGGTTGATATTGAACGAGGAACGGGTCATCTTTATCGGATTTATTGAGTTCGGTCATGGCTGCCTGAGACAGTCACTATGGGAGGTGGGGGAAATAGAGAGACAGAGAGAGAGATGACTCGAAGCACAAGGTTTGTGTGGGTAGTGATAAAAGGAGAGTGCGTGTATGGTGGGTAGTAATGTGAAATTGGGTGTTTATTTGGGGCTTTTTTGGAAATGTGTATGTTGGTGAGGGTGTGTGATCGAATTATTATTATTATTATTATTAATGCGGTGAAGGGATCACAAGAGGGTCTAATTCGGTTGAAATCACGATCAGAAGATGTCCTAAACTTGAAAAAAGAAATGTTGAGTTTATAATAAGATGTGATAAGAACTTATTATATTCTTCTAATTGTTATAAAAAACATATATTATATTGTTTCTCATATGAATGTTTATAAAAACACATTAAACAATTAGGATGTATGGAATACTTAACTTTTTGAATGAATATATCTATTTGTACTACACATGACTTTTAACTTTTTCTTATACAAATGCTTTATTGAGTTGAGGAAAAGAAAAGGGAAAATAATTTTAAGTTTGCATATTATCTTAATGATGTTCATTTTAAGTTGTTTTAGGCATTCAAAATACAACTTGTTAAAGTAAGCATCTTTAAAAAAATAATTAATCTCTGTAAGTGCATCTAATATTTGTTTTAGCAATAAATCTCTATAAATAAATGAAATGAGTGTTTGTATAAACATATAAATTTAAGAATCTTAATTCTATACATTCTACATTCCTATAAATTCACTAATTTAGTTATATTTGGAATATATCTATTAGAAAATACAGGCTCTTAAGTCATTAAAAAATTATGTCTTTTTACTTAAGAAAAATATGGCTTTGGGCTTTGCAACGCGTACCCTATCATTAAGTAGATTCATATTTTGATGATCATAAAAAAAAAATGCTATATCCATATAGATATAATTTTGAGCACCTAAAATTATACAAGCACGCGTATATAAATATTTGATTTTATTAAAATATGTGACTTGTTACTACTCTATTTAAAATATTCTTACAAAAGAATAAGACAATTTTTTTTATTCTTCCCTTGGATTTGATATATGGTGACTTGATTTATTTGTGAAATCAAGTTAAAATTTGAGTTTTGCAAGAATATGAATAACAAAGCAAGATTTGATACTTTGAAGAGTACTTTTAACTTATCTTTAAAGTGTTATTGAAAAACTCTTATGAGGCATTAGGCTTGATCCAACAAAGATTCATTTTTTATAGACTTCAAATGTAATCGAAGAAAACTTGAGAGTTTTTGATAAAATTTCTTTATTTGAAGAGCTTGTCTTAAAAAAAGAATTATATCTCCAAGAATTTTTTATTTTTTCTTTATTTAGGGTTAGACTGTCTATTTATAAAAGTTTATAAGAGCTTTCAGATCTTTTTCCAACGCTACCTAATATTATTTTATTAGTTAATTTTTATTTATGAGATCTTGTATCTATAAAAAAATATTTTATTAGTTGATTTTTACTTAAAGAGTTTGTCTTAAAGAAAATTTTTTATTTACAAGAATTTTTTTTTTTTTTATCTAGGGTTAAGTTGTCTATTTATAAAGGTTTATAAGAGTTCTAACGTTTTTTTTTCAAATGTCAAACAATATTATTTTATTAGTTAATTTTTATTTATGTTTTCTTTGTATTTATAAAAAAAAATATTTTAAATATTTTCTATCGGTAATAACTTTAGATTTTCTGTAGAATATTTATGTTGCTATTCTCATCGGAAATGTCTAACGATGTCGCTAATTCCGTAGCTATATGACAATTTTCAAATAATAAAAGCGAATCTCTTGAGGTAAGAATCTCAATCATGCCACTAAGATAGTGTCAAAAGATGATTTGTTTTTTCTCTAAAAAGTAGGGCTAGCTGAAGTTGTTTTTGACTTAATCATGCATCATGTGAACTCTAATATGTATATTTTAATTAACATTAGTTGTCATCTGACTTTTAATGTTAATTAATAATAATAAGTTGTCATATAATTTTCACGGTAACATATGTGATATTTTCTTTTTAATTCAGGAATTTGTTAATTAGTTTTCATGCGACATTTAATATTATTCACATAAGGTCATGGATGTTTTTTTATATATGAGTGCTTGTTTATCGAACATAGTTTTAAAACTCAGCTTGATCTAGCGGGTTGATCCGAGATTTGGCCAACCCGTATTGAAGAAAAAATAAGGGAGGGAAAAACCCGGTGTGACCCGGATGACACAACGGGTTGACCTAACGACCCAGCAAGACCTTGTCAAAAATCCAGTTGCAACCCATTGATTTTTTTTTACTAAAACAACATCATTTTAATTTTTTAAAAAAAAATGACCCGAACGACCTGGTCAAAACCTGGAAACTTTGGTCTTAGACTGGGCCAACCACCGAGCCAGATCTAAAAACTATGCTAACAGGTATACTAGTTAGAGCATTTTTTTCAAAATAATTTAATTTTCCAAATCAATCTACTTTTATAGTATAGAATTTATATAAAACTTAAAAAGATTAGTATATTAAAAAAAATGATTTATATATAATAATATCATTGATTTTATTTATATATTTGCTTTTTATTTATTTTTAGCACAATATAATAATAAATAAAGTAATAAATGGACTTAGATAATATCCCAAGTCCACTCCTTGCATTTTGGCTTCGTGGGTATATTAATCCATTAGAATTAGTTGTCATTGCTTTCTCTCCAAGTATTGGAGTTGACTTTTATTAGTATAATTTGAAGACGTGCTGTTATACGAATCCATATGTCTCAGTAATCTTCTTGTTTGAAGCGTAAAGGTCCTTCAAGCATAGTCTCTGGAGTTTTCGTTCCTTGAATCTTAATTTTCTTGTTCCAGCTCTAATTCTGTTGATTTTCTGCTTCTTCTTCCCTCCCGCTAAACCTAAATTGTGTTAGGGGCAGAGATGGCTCTTTCCTTAAGACGTTATGCGTGGCCATCCTACCAAAACTCAGATGATTTAGATTGCATTTTAAGAGAGAGGTGAGATTTTCTTATCTTTTACTTGTATCTATCATATTTGAACTAACTAAATCTTTTCTTGTGCAATTCTTAGCGTTTATGGTTAGATGGGCTGAGCTCATGGGTTTCTTTTTTTGTGATTTTGCAGAAGCCAAAAGGAACGAGAGATGTCAATAGCAATGGAAACCATGACAGGAGATCCTTTGCCTGAAGATGTGATCATTGAGATTTTATCACGTTTGCCGGTGAAAAATCTACTGCAGTTCAAGTGTGTGTGCAAATCATGGTACGCTATTATCACAAGCCCTAATTTGATATCCAAGCATCTGAGAAATTACTATGACAAAAATGACAGTGACTGTCTCCTAGCTCAGTACTGCGTAACCCAAGCGGGTGAAATTGCTTCGTTTGAGTTGTTGGTAGATGAAACACCAACAAGAGCTTTATCGTATGGATCACTGCATCTTATGCGCTTCCATAGCCCGTATATCTATGGTCCTTGTGATGGAATATTTTACATGTACGGGCATTTTTATGACTTTCGTGCTCTGTGGAACCCCGCAGTTAATGAATTGAAGACCTTACCTCCGATACCCAATCCTCCATTCAGTTTTTCTTACAGCCCTGGATATGATGCTTATGGTTTTCGATTACATCCAGTAACTAAGGATTACGAGGTGATTGTCATGAGAGAGTATTGGAGAGAAGAAGAGGGAGCATGGGAAGACAGGTATCCTTTAAGTGTATTCGTCTACACGTTAAGCAGTGATTCTTGGAGATATTGGGGAGATTTGTCTCGTTATTATCATTTACATAATAACAAATGCTACATTTGTGTGAAAGGAGTATTCTACTGGCTGGGATCATATGGAGCGTGCGGAGATCCCGAAGTGGCCATTTATTTTGACATGGCTACGAACGTATGCCAAGAGATACAGCTACCAGATTATGACAAGTCCTATAACTGTGAGAGTCTTGCAGTGTACAAAGACTCCATCGCTCTGCTCGTCGTTCAAGAGAGAGTTCTTCATGTATGGACATTGGACGAGAGGTGTTGGACCAAGACATTTGTTGTCGGGCCTCTTTTGGGAGTTCAGTATCCAGTCGGGCATTGGCAGAACAACACGATGATCTTGATGTCCGACTCTTATGAATTACTCTTGTGTGATCCCAGAACCCAGGAAATAACTGGTCTTGGATTTGAGGGGAGAACAATACGGTGCGTAGGAATTTTTGCTTACAAGGAGAGCCTGGTTCCGGTGAAGAATGGACATGAGGAAGCTGAGACAATATCTGATGGTAAAATCATTTGCTCTCCTTTTCTCATGGATCCAGATTACGAAGAGGCTCTAAAATTATTTGATTAATGTTGTATGTATTGCGCTATCATAATTAAATATTTTACCTCTTCTGAAAATGTATTTTAATTCTTTCTTATTGTCCATCTTTTCTAGAAAATTTTAAAAAAAATGACTTAAGGGAGCCAAAAGGTAGGGTTACACGCAAGTTCTATCCAAATATAATGGAGTAATAATAATAATAATAATAATAATATAATAATGATAAAAGAATGCATGCTGTGTTGTTGTTGATTGTTTGTGAAATTTTCTTTCTTGTGTTGATCTGAGATTTATAGTATTATAATTTTTGAACGAGCTGCTTCAGATTGGGTGTTACCTGCTACATCTTTCACTCAATTAATCTACAAGGATGCCTAACTATATCTACTTAACAATCGTCTTCGAAAATCCTCCACTCTTGCCATCAGATTTTTTATTTATTTTTTAAAGTATCTAAAAAAACATTAATTTGATTTTTATTTTTAAATGAAAAGTAGCTTAAAATACAAAAATAAACACTCTCTACAGCTCCAATAATAACACCCTCAATACCAATAAAAAAAAACTTGACAATATGAATCCTCAATGTTTATCAGCTTGAGCCACACGCAGTACTATTGAAAGAGTCTTCTTGTCTTTTCTTTAGTTTCCTTTTTTTCTCTCTCTCATTTCTCCTAAAATTAAAATATCAAATGCAGGATTATTTTTTTTATTGGTGCTAGTTTGCTATAAAACTTTTTTTAAACTATGCTAAAGTATGGGGTAGGGTTGATAAATTGTGATTAAGATATAAGAATTTGAACTGAGTGTGAATATTAATTTGGAATTTTTATATATATGGAGATTTAAATTTTTAATTAGTGATGTGAATATTAATTATACTGTTTTTGAATATCAGTATGTATATGTATATGTATGATATATAATTGACCACGACAACAATAATATATGTTTAATTTATAAATCAACCGTGATGGAGGAAAAATATGTGTGTGTGATTTGTAATCAACTACAACGTTGGTAATTTACATGCGAATTTTAAATCAAACATAATAACAGACATTTGTATGTAAATCATAATCAACCACAACGATAAAAAATCAATGTGTGAATTTTAAATTGATCACAACTTTAGAATTGATAAGATATTTTCTGAGCCGGCCACAAGTATTAATCGGTCACATGAGTGGAGGATATAAATCTTAAAAGATATTGGGTTAATACTTATTTGGAACTAATGAAAAATATGTACAAGGAAGACATAATATTAAAATAAATGGAATAAATTCGATATAAACATTTTGAGAATGAAAATAGATAAACGAGCAAAATTGAGCCAAGAAATCATAAAGGTTGAAAAATATATAAATGAATATAAGTGTAAAGCATATAAAGATAAAAGGTATATTATTGATGTGCTGGTGATATAATAGGGGTTAAAGTAAAATAATAAAATTGATTTTTTGTATTAAAATGAAATATATGTGTAATAATTAAATCGATAGTGATGACTGACGTGAAATCTTAAATCTTTCATTATCATTACCCCATTTTAATTTTAATTTTTTTTTTAATATATTTTAAAAAATATAAAAATTCTAAAAAATTATGTTTTCAAGGCAATTGAACCAATTACCAGCAATTTCATAATTTTCAATCATTTTACATCTTGTTTTTGTGTTTATAAATCTTTTTAAAATTAAAAATTAAAAAAAATCATCAAACACATTGCATTAAATACACTACATGAGCGTGTTTGGAAATGTGATTGTGATAGATTTTTAAAATGTTTTTACTTAAAAATATATCAAAATGATATTTTTTATTTTTTTTAAAAAAATAATTTTGACATTAGCATATCAAAATGATTTAAAAACACCAAAAAAATTATTAATTTAAAATAAAAAATAATAATTTTTTCAAAATATAAAAACAAAAGTACCTTAATGCATTAATTGCAGTGGCAATAAAAGAAGAATACATGTAAAGGAGGGGAGGCAAGTACGAAAGAGAAAAGTGTTCCCATATTTTCTGCTCATCTGCACCCATACACGCCGGAGTCATAACCATAAATCCGGCGTTAGGATCAAAGGTAATGGATCTAGTGTGGGGACCCAAGGAGTTTAGGTCATGCGTAGAATTCAATTCTCATGGGTCATATGTTCAAGATCCAATTCTCATGGATCTTGTCTTTAGACCCAAATTGTTTGAGTACTCCATTAGAATCGAAGGTAATGGATCCTATGTTCAAAACCCAATTCTTTTGGGTTCTATGTCAGAATTTTAGGTTCAAAGATCTTTAAATTTCTAAATATTATTATTTGTATTATAAATATTGTTATAATACATTTAGAATAATAAATGTTTTAAATAAATTAATTAATTTAAAAATATTTTATTAGGCACACTTTGATATAATAAGCTCAAAATAAGCTATTATTTTGAGAGTTAATGGGGATTAACGTATCCTTTTGATTTTTCAAGCATTAAATATTAGTGCTGCTATATCCTATCATAAGCAAAATAACCCTACAGGGTTAATGTTTAAATGATCAAGGAAGAGGGTATGCTTAAATGATCAAAAACAGGGGTTTGACAATTTTACTCATCACATGTTGTGATCGGACCCGATAAATTTTATTGAGGCTTTTTTCATGAATATTTTTTAATATTTAAACCAGGTTTTATGAGTTTGTCAAGCCCAATAAACTAACTTATTGATATGATTGATAAAAATCAATGGTTATAATTAAAAGAGTCCAATTTTAAAATTGTCAACTCATGAGTATTATTTAAAGGTAATAATTGAAGATTTAAAAAAATTAAATATTAAAATAACTAGTTTCAACCTTCTAACCGAGAATTTAACTTATCGCAGTTAACCCGAGCATAATTGATAGTAAGAGATTAGAGTATTGAAAGCGAATTTGAGAATCCAGAGAGAGAGAGAGAGAGAGAGAGAGAGAGAGAGAGAGTCAAAGAAGTCAAAAGGCACATTGCTTTCATGAGATGGTATCACATGATAGGTCATCCCACAAAAAGAGACGTGGATGCTTACGCTAACACACAGCAACCACAGATAAAAGGGATAAGCTTTGGAGAGCCTGCCGTTGCCAGGAAGCATAGCAATGGAGACCAATATCCTTCCATTCCTTCCTTCAAAATCACCTCCATTAACCATCCCCATCCACTCAAACCTTTCAATACTAACACCACCACCAGCAACAACCAGAATACAGAATCAGCTTTGCTTCCTTCGCCGGCAACGATCTTTGAGACTTAATGCAACCAACAGCACCAGCAGTGATGAGACACCACCAGCAGCTCAACCACCAACCATCACTCCACCAGACACAGTGGAAATCAGGTTTAAAAGAGGGTCAAGGAGGCGAACCAGAATGCAGAAAGGGGATGGTGGTGTTGGCGTTTCACAACCTGTACAGGCGCAAGCTTCAGCTCCGAAGAAGTGGGAAGATATGAGCCTTTCAGAAAAGGCTATTGAACTCTACGTGGGAGAGAAGGGTATGCTGTTTTGGCTCAACAAATTTGCTTATGCTTCCATTTTCATTGTGATTGGAGGTTGGATACTCTTCCGGTTTGTAGGGCCTGCTCTCAATCTTTACCAGTTGGACACCGCTCCTCTTTCCCCTTCCTCCATACTCAAGGGCTCATAATCAAGATAGCATTCCATGAATGAAAAGTGGGAGTGCTCTTTTTGCTCTGGTTTCTAGAGATTCTTTTGTTATGAATCGAATATGTAATCAGTAATCACATTACATTAATAAAGCATAAATTTACTCCATCCAGTTTCAACAAGTTTGCTTATGCTTCGTTGTAAAGTTCCAAAAAAAGTCTCAGCCCTAAGAAATGAGCAGATACATGGAAGGAAGGAAAAATAGGTGCTTCAAAATAATAGCATTAGACGAGGAAAGTTACCATTCATAGGAACCAATACGCAAACCAACAAATGATACTTTATTACTTCAGTTGAGAAAACAAGCTTTGAATATGGAATGGAAGACACACTCACACAATACTGCTATAAAATAAGAACAATCATGCTTGCGTTATTTGTCCTTTAAATATCACAACCGCTAATTTCTACAGTGTCTAATCGTATGCCTATACGACTTCCATTTTTCTATGACCAGACGTTGCACAAAACTGAAACAGAACAAACAAAGGGCATTGCAAGCTACAACAGTCTAAATCCTCGACAAATTTGCAGTTTTACACAACATTGACTGGCTGGGGAACTGGCTGAGCGACCACATCTCTTTGCGTCTTACACCTGCAAAACAATAGAGAAATTTAGCCGAAATATAATGATATAAATACTAGGGGGGGGGAACCATTAAGACTGCCAAAGGGGCCTTCGGTGAAAATTTCAAACACTAGTTCTTTCAAAAACAATAGGCAAAATATTGGAAAATGTAATTGACAGTTGTGCCCAATATTTCCCCTTGCACAGGGAGAAAGAATTTCTGGCAAATTGAGTGAATTATTACGGAAGCTGCCACAATCAATGAGTAAACACAAGTTACAATGAAGCCACTGAGCCAATAAGATGGTTTGCATGGAAAGAACGGATGGTCAGTCAATGGAGATGGGGATGAGGGTGGATTAGGATAATGAAAATACCAAAATTCCTGTCTCTCAAAAAGTAGAAAATGCAAAACTGCAATGTAACTTGGAAAAATGAACTAGCATGAGAACATTCAACAGCCCCAGGACCATAACAATACATGTAAACTTGCAAAAATGCAATGAGAAAGCAATTTGACTTGGAAGCAACAACAATACCTTATTTGCCTAAAGAGGCATGTGAAATAAAATCAAAGTTTGAAAGTTTTGTTCAGAAACAGAATTATTTCACGAAACTATGAAAGAAAATGCTTCACAACTGTTCTTTGGTATCACCAAGAAGAGTTGCCTAGCCTTAAAAACAGTACAAAACCAAAAAGAAGAAAGAAGAGGACAACAAACATGAAATACACATAGAACTATGAATTGAGTATGTCTGCCTGATAGGCCACCACAATATGATACATAATAGCCAAAACAATGGGGCCCAAGGTATCATCCCGGGTTCCCGACCAAGCGAGCAACCATGCAATTCATTACAACCACATTTCACTATCATCTTTAACATCAGAAAATGGTTTCACACAAGATTGAATGCGAGTTTTTTAGTAGGTGGTAAAATATGATATCATTACAAAATCAACTAGATAATGTCCATGGGCATCAGTTCAACATAAAGTTTGCTAAGTCGCGTTGTAGAACTACATAATATACTTCCGTTGCTAACCTGTTGCACTGTGCACGAGAAGCATAGTTGTGATTGTTGCAATTTGCACACATCCAATCTCCATTACGCCATTGCTTGGCTCTGCTATGCAAGGAAGGAATGAGTATTAGAACGTTAGTGAGAAAAGCCTTTTTCAATCTCATTGTATAATTCGGTGCATGCTGTATGTGCAAATATAAATACTTGCATTTTATATTTATCCACACTCTATGTTATATTACCCACACTCTACATTAGGCTAAATAGAGTACTAGATTTAGTCTTTATGCTCAACTTCTAATGTTCCAAGTGATTCATCATTCTGTCCACATTTCTTTCAAGTTATTACCTTTATTATCAAATTGACTCAACAAAGTGATAAGCATGATTAAATTTTGTTGATTAGTTTATTACTTTTTCTTTTATTTACAAAGATCCAGTGTGCACCTTACAGAACCAAGATCGTGGAAGTGATATCTAGATAGGTTCTAAATTCAGTATTTCATGTGAAGTGTAGTCACTCACTCAAGAATGAACTTGAACTTCAGCACTTGGCTTCAAAAGAGTTCTATCATTGCACCAAAGAATGGCCCTTTTCCAGTTTAAATATCATCTCATTATTCTGTGTGGTCAGCTAATTTGATATATAGGTAGGAGCAACTCCATAAACATTTACCCTTTTCCAAGGAGAGCAGGCGTTGTTAATTGAAGTGGAACTTGCACTGGTGCTTGCCAATTTTGAGCTAGTTCTGTACTATAAGTGG
The DNA here is from genome assembly GCF_005239225.2 of Populus alba. Classification (NCBI taxonomy): domain Eukaryota; kingdom Viridiplantae; phylum Streptophyta; class Magnoliopsida; order Malpighiales; family Salicaceae; genus Populus; species Populus alba. Next base: position 9,448,723 of record NC_133288.1, read on the forward strand.
GATAGGAAACATAAACTCCTGAACTTTGGTCACCGTTGGTCCCTGCCATTTGATTGAAGCTTGGATATGGTTGTGGTTGTCCATCTGTCTGTGAGGAGCAACAACATAATAACAGAAAGAATAAGGGATTAACTGGTGAAACCATGGTTTGGATAGATAGAATAACAAAAAGAAGTGCACCCAGAAGATAATTCCATACATTTCCAGAATTTAATCTTTTGTTCTCCCAGTCCTGGAAAAATTCCTGAGATGCCAATCGCTTTGTTCCCACTGTGTTGTGTTAGAAAGGAGGAATAAAAAGATAGTATATATAAATCACAACAAAACAATACATTCATCATTTGCTTGCTTTTTCCTTCCAGTCATAATAGATAACAAAACACGCAGCACAGTGTTTCCAGCATAATTGCTAGCTGCTATGCAATGAAAAAAACAATTGAAGCATACCTGGTGGCAAAGAAGCATTGCACTTTTTGCACTGCACATTCACCAAAAATTGCATCAGATATAAGATGATATAATCCAAAATGGAAGTGAATATCTGAGAATAATTGGGAACATGATAATACCTGTGCACGTGAAGAGTAATTGTGGAAGCCACAACTGCATAGCCAGTCACCATTTCGCCATCCTTTAGGAATTGGAGGAGGAGGTTGATTTAGAGGGTTTGCGTATGGATGTCCAGACATCTGTTTTCCATTCAAAGGCCAAGTAGAAGTCTGCTGAACTCCATAATTATCAGCCCCTCCTGCAGACCAGCTTGAATTCAAGGGTACTGGTTGCTGGAGAGCACCATTTCCCTCGAATCCAATATTCAACCTTTGGTCTGGTCCTCCAGGGCTCCTAGCAAAATAATGTGAATAAGTTGGGAGAGACACTCCAGGCATTGCAATTGCTGGCATTGCCGCTACCTCCTTTGGTTGCCCACACTTCTTGCACTTTTCTCGTGATGCATAATTGTTGTTAGTGCAACCTATTGATCCATTGCCCAACACACACGCAACCCACATTGCAGCCATGAAGATGGAAATGAAGCCATGTATACGCACACCAACCAGTTCATCCCAATATACCAAAAAAAAGAAAAACACACACAAAACAAAAACCACTCAACCTAATTGATAGCAAATTTTTCATCTCAATCACACAAAACATAACAACCACTTAATCATTACTTTTTATCAACAGTCGCTAGAAAAGGGGGAAGAAAAGACAAAGGTATCACAAAAGAAGATGAGAGAACGAGCAAACAGCATGCAAAAAATATATTTAAATCGAGTCCCAAAACTTCAAAAAGCGATTCTAAAATATCAACCCTATATCTTCATCTACAGATTAATCATAAAGACTAATTTAAATTGTCTAGCTACTTACCCCTGATTAAGAAACGCGAGAAAACAATTCAACTACCTAGCAATCCCTTGAAACCTAAACCCCAACACACCAACTCAAGTCCCCAAAACCAAACTATCCACGAAGAAGAAACCTCAAAACCCAAAAAAATCAATACCCTTTAACAGAAAAATAAAGCCCCAACTAACACCAATAATCAGATGTTCAAATCTTTAAAACACCATATCCATAAAAAAAAAAATGCTTGATAAATATCCCAACACCCCATAACAAGAAAAAATGACAATAAACACCAATTCTAAAAGGTACAGATCTTCAAGACATGTATCCATCATAAAGAAGCTGATGTTTATAAAGCACACGTAGATAAAGGGTAACTAACCAGTGCAGATCCAATCACCAATACGAGGGAGCCATTTAGAGTCAGGAGGGGTTTTGTTATCAACAAGAAGTCGAGGTTGTTTGCATCTATTACAAAAAGATCGAAACGCATAGTTTCTGTTTTGACATCCACTGCACTCCCAATCCCCTTCTCTTCCTTCTCCCATATTCTCTGTCTTGGTGAAGCTAAAAGGAAGAAGAACAGAAAGGCTTTGATTTTGTAAAGAGGACTTGTTATGTTAGGACATAACCCGGTCCTAGCTTGTTAAGTTGTCGTTACAGAGAAGAGAATTTGTGTTATTGATTCGATGATGTCTTTTGGGGTTTGGCCAGCGAAGAAAGGAAGAAATCGCAGATGTCAAGAAGGCAAAACTTTTGCACGTGTGAATTTGTGTTTTACCTTTGGTGAACTATTAAATTTTAAAGCCAGTGCATTTATCCCATTCTTCTATGCATTCTCTATAATATCCCAGCCAAGAGCTGGAGGGATGAATGGGCTTTAAGGCCTAAAAGGAATAGTGACCGACATGAGAGCTAGGTGTTGTGGAAAAAATATTTTTTTTTATTAAAATTAATTTTTTAATAATTTTAGATTATTTTTATATACGGAAGTTAAAAATAAATTTAAAAAAAATGTTATATTAATGTATTTTTAAATAAAAAATAATAATTATTATTATAACATAAAACATATATATTCTAACAACATTGTATAAAAAATTATTCATACTTTACCTAATCATGCCTAATAAAAAATAAATGGGTGGGTGTGCCACAGATTTTTTTTTTTTTAATGGCTGGTAGAAATGAAATTGGTAATATATAAAATTAAAGTTTATTTTTAAGAAAACTAATCATTTCCTAATTGAGTCACTGTCAGTCAAGCTATCCATATTTAAATTTGTGAGTTTACGTTTCTCACAATCTATCCTTGAAAATAACAATACGAGAAAAAAACAATCAATGTGATTTTAGATAATCTTTCCACGTAAATGAATAATAACCTCAGTATTCGTGCTTCATCGTAGAACTAAAATATTTTAAAAAATAAATTAATGTTCAAATTTAAAATAGAAAAAAAAATATCATAAAAATGATCGGTCATGATAAATTTGTAATTACTGTAATCAAGTTCAAACAAACCTGGGATATTTTATCAAACTTGCGATCTAGATTATAAAATTAAAATAACCGAATAAAAAAATAAAAAGAGCTATAAAGGTATTTTTAAATATATTTATATTAACTTTTCAAACCTATAACCTAAATCATTAAACCTGAAACACCCAATATGTACAAACCATGAAGTCTAATTCCCAATCAATCAAATATTGAAAGATAAAATTGGATTAAAAAATTAATTATATAAAAATATTTAAAAAATAGCAATTAAAAGAATGAGGATTAAAATTAAAATACAAAATGAATTTTAAATTTGATTGAAGGGTGAAATTGAAAAGAAAAATTAATTTAAAAAGACAAAAAATCAAAATAATAAGGGTCAAAATTGATATATAAAAAAATCAAAATAATATTTTGTTTGAATGATAGAATTGAAAAGAATAATAACTTTTATAAAAGAGCCGATGAAAAAAATAAGAATCAAAACAATGATGATCAAATTAAAAAAAAAACATAATACCATTAATTTTGAATTAAATGATGAAATTAAAAACAAATAAAAGTTTTACAAAAGGATCAAGGCAAAAAAATTATAAATCCAAAGAATAAAGATCAAATTGAAAAAAATATAATATTTGGTAAATTGAGATTGAATGATGAAATTAAAAACAAGTAAAACTTATACAAATAATCAGGACAAAAAATTAAAAATCAAAAGAATAAGAATTGAAGTTGAAACACCAACAACTAAGAAGGTCGACTGTAATTTTCAGGGGATGAGAGAGAAAAGAAAAGGGGAAAGGTCCACTGGTGATAAATCAAACAACTACTAGAGACACACGCCACACCAACAGGATGAGAACATGGTTGCACTTCTAACAATACAGTGAAATGGCATTTTTGAATACTGGAAAGTGTTGCATGCTTTGCCTCAAGTGTGCCTCCCACACACTTTTAGATACTTCACTCATGCACTTCTTTTTTGTTTTTTGTTTAGGGTGTAAACTCTTTTGGGTGTGCCACAAGTATACATCCTTTTTTTATTTAGTTAAATATTAAAGTGTTTTTGAACTTATTTTATATTACAAAAAAATCATTGTGAAAAGATGAAGAAGCCCTTTAACTCCAAGTTTTTTTTAAGGGTATTTTTATTATTTTACTGTGCATTTTAATTATTTATTATTTATTATATTTGTAAAATACCAAACAACCCCTTAACTTAATTATAATAGAGAAAAAAACTATTGTGGAACTATAAAAATACTCCTTGACACCATGTTTAATTTTATTTTGATCGTTTCACTATTCAATCAAGTTATAAAAATATTTATTTTTCTCACTCTATTTGATAATAAAAATTGAGTCACGTGAAAAGATTTTAATGCTCTTTAAAACATATGTTAAGTTTTCTAGATGAAGAGACAAAAATATCACTACACTAATGTTTTTGATGTTTAGAGCTATAGTGTTTTCCAAGAGGTTTTAACTATTTTTTAATAAATAATATTGTTGAGATAAAAATTTTATTTAAATATAAAATTATACAATTTAAAATTATGTATTTAGTGGTCAATAAATAACCCTTTTTTTTTTCATGTTCCTTTTTTATAGCAGTAGAATTATTTTGAAAAATTAATAAAGGATTTGAGTGTAACAGTTGTTTTTTAAAATATTTTTTACTTGAAAATATATTAAAATAATATTTTTTTATTTTAAAAAATTATTTTATATATCAACATATCAAAACTATCTAAATATATATAAAAAATCAATTTTAAATAAAAAAATCAAAAATTTTAAAAATATAATTTAAACCAAGTTTCCAAAATCTACATGCAATTCTCCTAGCTCCCCCATCCTTCCAACCAAATTCTAAGTGCTTTGCCTCGTCAGTGACAGTGATAGCACAGTACAGTAAGAAGCAGCCTCTTCAACAACTCTATAACCTATCGTGGCTATCTTGAATTACAAGTCCCAACTTTTTATAGATCTTGAAGAAACCAAGAGGCAAGAGCACTTGAACCTTCCATTGATTGATTGTTTTTTCTACTTCTTTACAAATTTTGAATTAAAAATCAGAAAGGAAGGCACTTGATTAATCAATCTAAATTAACTAGTAAGCAATCTTTCCACTTCACTTGCCTTTCTCCTCGTCAGGAAATTCCCAGGTTAACATGAAGTGTAGACTTATTGCAGTGAATTCAATGCAGCACTCCAGTAAATGTTTAATGCTAGGATTGTGTTTCAATAAATAAAGTATCTTACACTAATGATTGATCATTCACAACAATAAATTTTCAGCTTGATTATATTTTAAGTGCATCAATAAATAAAGTATCTTACACTAATTTTGTTAAGTATAAACTAAATACATGTTTAATGCTAGGATTGTGTTTCAATCTTTTATGCAATTTTCTATACCTGCTTAGAATACATGCTAGTATTTTTGTTTGGATTTGCAAGTTTGCCTTGGGATATAATATACATGCTTATATACTAAATATTTATGCTCGGAGTCCAGTTTTTAGACAATAATCTTGAGGATTTATTTTGAATTAGTATTTGTTTGGTTTATTATTCCTTTTGCTAATTAGTTTAATTGTTAAAGAGATTATTTACAGCTTTAATTTTAAGTTCAAGTTTATCTTTTATCTAGTTTGTTATATTTAAGCAATTTATTTAAATAATATTGAGTTGATGCATGTCGTTTATCCTTTTGAACAAAACAATTAAAACTATGCTTAAGTTTATCATCTAATCTTTGATTAGATTATAAATGTCATTTTGCAATCTTGTATGGTATGTTCATGTTATTTGTTTAGACAAATATATTAATATGATGCATGTTAAAAAGATATCTTTTGAACATAAAACATTAACCCGTAGTTAATATTAGCTTGTATATTACAAATATTTTCTTTGTTAATTTGTTTAAGTTTTGTAGTTATTTTAAAGTTTATTTTATACTTGCTTTTAGAAAATCAAAATTTTTATATAAATTTTTTATCCGTTGTTTATATAGAATAAACATAACATTCACTCAAGAATTGGTTCTCTTGGCCAATATTGCTTCCGCAAGTACTATTTTAGTAAGAAGAATTCCATTATCATCTTATATGGTGTACAGTGAGAAACCTTAAAGCTTCATGGATTGAACTTTAAAAGGTAAAAACAAAAAATATTTTTCTATCTAACCGCTTTAAACTTGGCTTAGTTATTGTTTGAAGCAGTGTTAAGGCTAACAGAGAAACTTGATCCTACCATTACATCAACTATTAAAGCATGAAATCATAACAATTTTATATACAAGAATTATATCTTAAATGGACTAAACAATACATCATATGATGTGTATAGCTCGATTAAGAGTGTAGAGACGTTATGAGAAGTTTTGGACAAAAAGTACAATGCTAAAGATGATAGTATGAAAAATTTTATAGTTAATAAATTTCTAGATTTTAAGATGGTCAATTAAAGAATTTTAATAAGTTAAATTCAAGAGTTTTAGCTCATCGTATATGAAATTCATGTTGAATGAATGATTTTCAATGAATTCTTTCAAGTGGTGGAAATTATTGAAAAATTATTACTATTTTAGAAAGATTTTAAAAACTACCTTAAGCATAAGCTCAGGAAAATAGGAGTTAAAGACCACATTTCAGGGTTAAGGATAAAAAGGAATAATAAGTTGTTTGAAAAAAGAGCTAACTCTTTTAGTATAGCCTCTAAAGTAAACATTAAGGAAAAAGTGGCAAAGTTCCAAAAATCAATATCACCGAAATTGATCGTCTTATAAATAAAGTTTTAAAAATAAATTTAGTTATTCTTGTTTATGAAATCAACCTAATCAACAATCTTGAGCAATAATTGGTTGATATTGATGCCACAAAACATGCTTGCATCGAGAATGAGTGATTTTTTTGGATGGTCACCTTACCTAATGATTAATGAATAAAGTGTGGATACTTATTACATTTTACTCGAAACCTGACTCAAGATAAATACATTTATGTCACAATATATATATATATATATAGTGTGTGTGTGACATTTATAATTTCATCATTTAATATATGTATACATATCTCAAATATATACATCACTCTTTTATTTTATGTTAAATAATAAATAGTATTCATATAATGAATATGTAAATAGACACTCAATACTTGATGAATATGGTATAGATATATAAATCTCTATTGGGTGATGAATAAGATATAAATTTGATCATTAGGTACACATATCATCCTTATTTCTACCATAATTGACCTATTAAAGTCAATCCATTAACCCAATAAATTGACCTACAACTTGATGGTTGGAACTTTAGCTAGATCAAACCTGGACTGAATTTAATAATTAGCACATAAAGTTGCAAAAAATTGAAGAGCAAAAATGAACTCTCTATTTTTTTTTTAATATATTTTTGTAGAAGAATTAAGAAATATACTAAAATGCCTAGCATTTTGCACTATAACAATCCATAGTAAAAAAATAATTCATTTTTGTTCTCATTTACAACCTTTTGTGACCAAATTAATGATCAATTTGTTAAAATTTATAAGAGAATGACAAAGTTCAGTAAAAAAGAATCAAAATGTAAAACAAGAAGAAACCACATGGATAGTCTCAAATTTATGTGAAAAGATTTGTTTAGTCCACCTACTATCATTTTTCTTCTTCTACAATCCCTTTAGTTTTGTAATTTAATTTTGATCTAAACATTATTTTTCTCCACATTTTAGTCATTATGTTTGAGAGATAGGAGAGAAAGTCATTTAAAAATGATATATTATTTTATAAAATTCTTAAAATAATTCTAGTAATTATGTAATATTTTATTCAGTGTTATTCAACTTTTATTATGTTTTTGAATAAGATTATATATTTTTTTAATATTAGCAAGCGTTTTTTTTATACAATCATCATAATTGATTTTTCTAATTTTATTCAGTTTATTTTTTATGAGTATCTATTTTTTATCATATAATTAAATAAAAAATTAGTTTTAAAATACTAAGTTATTGTATCCAGACGAGTCAATGACCTGAGTTGTAAGCTTAGTAAGTTAAGTTAAAACATGTTGTTGTCTTTTAATACTAAATAAAAAAGATGGTGTCTTGAAATGTTTTTAAACAAATCGAGTTTTTGCCAATTGTTTGGCTTATTTTTAGATATACCAAGTCAATGATGTTCTATTGGGTCACCTACTACATAATTTGATTTGAATTTTGAGCAATATAGGGAGTTGGGTTGGATGATGTCCATATTGTTCTACATTTCCAAAGAATTCTCCCTAATTATGGCCAAGTGTTGTTTTATTTTTATGTTTTTAATATACTCACTTCTAAATTATAAATTTTTTTTATATATATAATTCAGACTTGGTTTTAGGATGATGATAAGATATTGACAAAAAATTAAATATTTTGGTAAAAAAAATCTCAAAAATAATTTAACAATTAGAGGGAATCTTTTTTTATTCCTAGCGTAAATCATCCAAGTTTGTTTTTGTTATATGCTATAATTACTTTTGATTTTTTTTTTAAAAAATTAAATTAGTTTTTAGTTAAAATTAAAAATGTTAATAAAAAAAGGAAGACTTTTACTATTAAATTAGTTTGTTTTGATGGATTTTTAATTATTACTCTTCTTAGAATAATTTTGAGGAAAAAAAAATTAAAGTTATTTCCATATCTTAAGATAAAATATCTTAGTTTTTATATATTTCTCATATTTCTTAGCTTAATAACTTAACTTTTAATCCATGTTAAAATCTCTTTTTAAAATTTATTAACACATTTAATTCATTATTTATTTTATTAAATATATACATTTAGTTAATGATATTTTTTTTGCAATTATAAAATACATCAATACTGACAAATGTTTTTTTATATTTAAAAATATCGTGATCGGACGCGCAACAAATCGTGGCCAATTATCCAGTTGGGAAAAACTCCACGCTGGCAATCCGTATATTCTGTTTATCTCTGTAACCGTTGGATGAATCAAATAAACGGTCAACACAGGCAGCAACCCTCTTGACGCGGATTAACATTTTAAACCATGGATAAAGCATAATCCAGCGGATCTTACAAACAGAAGAAGCCACGCTGGCAATCCGAGTTATCTTTTCAGTATCTTATAACAGCCGTCAGATGTTCTCAAACCATCGGCGCATATTAAACCACAAAAAACACAAATCTCATGACCGCCAAAACAACCGCCAATCTGAAAAGTTGAAAAAACCCCGCTGTGCCCACTATATATACCCAACAAATCTCACTGCGTTCATCAAAATTGGAAGGCTCTCCCTTTGGTTTCCGAGAAAAAATTTAAATTTTCCAGGAAAGCTTGCGTGGAAGATGTCTGGGAGAGGAAAAGGAGGAAAAGGGCTTGGAAAGGGAGGTGCAAAGAGGCACAGGAAGGTTTTGAGGGATAACATTCAAGGAATTACGAAGCCAGCAATTAGAAGGCTAGCAAGAAGAGGTGGTGTGAAGAGAATTAGCGGTCTGATTTATGAAGAAACAAGAGGAGTTTTGAAGATCTTTCTCGAGAACGTGATTCGTGATGCTGTTACTTATACAGAGCATGCCAGGAGAAAGACTGTGACTGCCATGGATGTTGTCTATGCCCTAAAGAGGCAAGGGCGTACTTTGTATGGGTTTGGGGGTTAGGGTTTGTTGTGTCTTCTGTTCTGTTTGTACGGGTTTCTTTTGCTAAGAAATTTAAATCTTTTGTGAGCTGCAACTGAAAATTTGAATCTAAAATGGAAAGATTTCGTAAATTCTGTCTTTTGTCTATTGTCTTATCTTTTTCTTATTAATCAAATGTTGCTATTTGAGGCCATGATTGTTAGCTGCATTTTAATTTAATTTGTTCGATGCTACAAAATAAGCTCATGAAGTTGTTTCTGGTAGAATTTAGGAAACTGGGTAAGAGGATTGATGAAGCATGAAAAACAGTACGTAGTCAATCTGTTTGACGTTTGGTCTGTGAAGGCATTTGGTTGAGGCAAATCAAGCTTTCTACTTATTTTTCTATTTCCCTGTAGGTATGCTTACTGCACTTGGATCTGCTTGCCTCCATAAATTTTGTAAAACGAATGCATTACTAGAATGCCTACACACCAGCCTTGTTCCTGGGCTAAAGTGTTTTTGACAGGTCCATGCTTTTCGTCTCAAGTGGAATGCCCATAAAACTTAGATCAAACTACAGGGGGCTGATTTTACATGCGTCGGTGCTATGTAAGAGAGTTGACCACCGAAGAACTCCTGACTAAGCTGGAGAGGAGACTGACAACGAGAGCACTGTTGTAGGTGGTAGGTTCAGCTTGCATCCAGTTGTTTCGTGAGTCGATGTAGGTTTCGTTTAGGAAGTGGCAAAATTGAAGTAACATGCCTGTGAAATGGCAAGGTCGCGCATATCAGCTGGACTGTAGGATTTTCCATGGCAATATAGAGTTGAAATCTGGGTTGTGACCATGTAATCACTGAATAGAACAGCTAGAAATGCAGAAGCCATAGCATGTTGCAAGCAGTTCCATTTTGAGACCCATGCCAGACCACCTGCATTGATAAAAGGACAGTGTTCAATGGATTAAGGATTCCACCGAAATGTTAATAGAATTAATATCCATAGAACAACAATAACTAGATAAGTTTGATGACTTCACATCCATAATGACATGGTTTATCCATGCGCAGTGATATCAATAAGAAAATCACCTTTTGTTCTGCTAGATGTGGCTGTTGGTGAATCTGGAAGGAGCTCACACATGATGGCCTCGGATGTTTTCCTGTACATCTGAAGGTCAAGGTTCTCCTCACTTGACATCCCTTTTGCACCAAAAATATTTAACCTGGACAACAGGACCTGCCTCAAAGTCAAAGCTATATTAGAATTGGTTTTCCTAATCAACATCGCCACGTTAAATTACAACATTATTAACTTAAAGAGTGGCATTTTATGAATACATACATGAGTTCCAGCATGCTTGTCGTCCCAACTAAACCAAGATGGATTTCCCCAATTAGCAAATTGTTGACCATTTAATTCAGTTACATATTTGAGGTACGACAGGTCTTTGGATGCATGATAAAGCCAGGTTGCTGCCCTCAAGAGTTCATCTTCATATCCTGTGGAGTTATAGCAGTTTTGCACACGGGGAATGCTGACACTTTAAGAACCTCTATAAGCATCAGCAAAAGAAAAGAGTTGTTGGGCATGCTCAAGGAGCAGATTGGAATAAGAGGAGTCGATTTTCTTGAAAACAAGAGATGCTGATGCCATAGCAGCTGCCGTTTCTGCTGCAACCTCTGTCCCTGGGAAAGATGTGTTGACTTGCGTCGATGGCCTTATTCCTCTGATGGCTTCAGGTCTTTCCCAGCATTGGTGGTCCAGTTCAGGATCACCCACCTAAGAAAACATTTTACGTACGAACAATTCAGAAATTTATATTTTTCCTCAACTAAAGACACCAATGACGGAAACTTGTTAGCTGATGGGATAACTTCTTTGACAACATCTTCAAAGTCAAGAGTAAGTAGGGAACCTGCATATAAAGCACATTCTCAGAAGGATGAGCATTGATGAGAAAATCTGTGATCCACTTCAGTGAATCCCGGGCATGTTCTAATTGCTTCACTGTCTTCATATTTTCTCCATATTCAAGAATTGCCAAAGACAACATTGTTGCAGTGAAAGCCATAGGAAATCGAAACTTCATTAGATCCCCAGCATCATACATTCCTTTCGATAAATCCAAGTTCATCTCAATCCCATCTAGTAGCCCTGAATCCCCTCTCCACACGATCCTGTTATTCACCAACTTTCCAGCTGCAACAATAAATCAATAACATCAACATTTTCACCAAGAACAATCATTTAGTTCGGTTTCCTTCTTTTTTTTGCCTGAAATTATCTATCCCCCGTAACAAAAATCAATAGCCGAGGGAGTAATTCTGATAGGAAGTGACTTACATTTTTGCACATCGAAGAATTGCTAAGCAATATCAAGAGCATCGGCATATTTTTTCACAATAGGTCCAGGATGACGAGAAGCTGAATCTTTCTTGGAGTCTTTTAAGTCCTCTATGATTGCGAGTACACCTGGTACTACGACAAGAATTGCAATCACTGAGACTAGCAAAAACCAACACCAACACCAACGAAAATTAGATTTTGTATCGTCTGCCTCTTTAGCTTCCATCTAAGGTAGTACACATACTGTTATGTCCAGCAAAAAATTATTTATATCTCAAAAAGACACAGAGATGCAGTGATTACATGCTTGAATTTGAACAATTGGGAGCGAGAATCTGAGAGTTTGCGAACCGTTGGATACGGGGGCATGCAGACGTGGAGGGTCAGGAAGTAGCCGAGAAAGATACTTGTTATTGAAAAAAGACGAGGTTGACATGGCAGGAAGCCAGGAACTATGTTGAGAACGGCAGGGCGGCTTGTCGTTTGTTTGGAACTGAAAGAGACATTTCTGCCAGCGCTTTGTAATTTTAGCGTACTAAAAACATCAAGGATGGGATCATCTAGAACTAGAAGGTGACTGCTATGAATTTGTCATGTCTGTCAGCAACTACTGCAGTTGTGGTTTAATGGGAACTGCATTTCGTTAAGATTTATGATGATGCATGTTTGTTGATACTTTACTTGAGAAGAAGATTCCATAAATGTAGTTACTTGACACTTGGATGAGGTTGCTCCGAGGATTTTTTTTTTTTTTTTTTTAATTTAAGAGATTCTTTTTGATGCTTAAATTAATATTATAGTAGATGAAAAGAATTTTAAAAAAGCCATGTTGTGTATATTTACATTATATAGAGAACTTTTTGAAGAGGAAGGGGATGATTTTTTTTTCTTTTGTTTTTTTTTATGATGAAAAAATTGTCCAAGAAGAGTGCTTACCTTGTGGTTTAAGGTTGATAGTCAATCTGTTATCATTTGCTAGATTGAATTATTTGAGGACAAATGTCTAAAGTGATAACTAATCTCCTGAAAAATTGTTTTTGTTATAGGTTTTTGCTGGTTGTGTGCTCTTGATTATGATAACAAGACCAATCACTACAAAACATGTAACTAAGGGATGTCCTCTGTTATATTTCTGGAAATGCATTTACATGCAATAAAAATTATAAATTAATTTTTTTTTGAAGAGTTCCAAGATTTTATTAAACAATTTGAAGTTGTTTAGGGTCTATATAAAAATTACTTAAAGATTATGTATTTTTTTTTCTCTTGAATAATTGTTTCAAAGTTGAGTTATCGCAAATCATCAAATATTTAAATATTTAGTCTCTAATAGTAATACATGTGAATTACCAGTATGAAATCTCTTAAATCCTTATAGAAAGAATAATTGCTATATCTTTGAGTGCTAACTCTTTTCTTTATATTTAAGTTTTTTTTTATTGTACTGTTGTATTATCATATATAGAAAATAAGATATAATATTCTATTTATAAAGAACCCTAAAAATCCTTATAAATAGTAAAATATCTATTTGTCCCTTAAATAATATCACATATATTAGTTTAGAATAATCTTAAAAATTTATTTAATCAAGTCCATACTTGATTTTTTTTAGGTTTATAATTGTAATTCCTTGTATTAATTATATTATAGTCCTTAATTTCTAAAATTTATTTACAATCAAGTCACACTTGATTAGTCATCCTATTTTAGTTTTCTACCAATGGATTTTTATTATGTGTGACCCATTAAATTCCCTAACAAATTGATCCAAATATAAATCATAATCCTAAATAAAATAAGATTAAAACAATTTAATTTATTATCAATTTAACAATTGATTGATTTATATTTGAAGATCAAATACAATATCTAGCTATCTGTCATGATTCTTCAAATATTAAAAAAATCATAAGTGATTTGATTTAACCTTTTAGTAACAAGTTTCTCAGTATAATTATTATCTCTTTATTAATAATGTTCCAAATTAGATATTATAGCATGAAGTATGTCTGTTTTTGTTAAATTATTTTTAGTCTCAACATTATAGTAATTGATTATTTGAATAAGATTTGAAATTTCTTTTAAATCTTATTCCATCCTGACCAAGTATTTCACAATTTATATTATTTGATAACATATGAAATATTTTACCTAATTTACTTAGGTTGATGAATTCTCTTTTGATTACTCAAAAATTTTCATATAATTTATGTTATGCTTAATATCTGCATGTTTATTACCTTTGATTAAGATAACATTTGGTCATGATCAAAGTATAACACTTTATATAAAATAACTTTTTTTTATCTCAAGTTTAAGGATTACTTACACAAATATCACATGAGCCTTTCCATAAATATAAATGATCTCTCCGTATGAAATTCTCTTGCAGGTATATTCATTGTATATGTCATCTAACAAGTACCTATATAGTAATTTCAAATATCCCTCGTATCTCAGTTTATAAGAGCAGCTATTTCATTTTATAAAGAAGTAATATAATATGAAATAGTCTCAACAACTCTAATTAATATTTAGTCTTAATAGAGTATTGACTTGAAATATTTAGAAACAATGTCTCGATGCAATAAGAATTTTATAATTATAATAACTTTATAATTGTTTATAAAAATATATTTTTTGTTTCACATACTATCTTTATTCTAGATTCATTAATTAAATAAAAAAAATCAATCTTCATGTACAATCAACAAATTTACTATAAAATATATTACAAACAGGTTGAAGATCAGTGATCAAATTTTACAAGAAGAGGTGCAATTAGGTGTAGCAATTAGACTCCCAAATGTATTAGCCATCAAAATTTGAAGAGCTCAATTAATAACCTCTATTTCAGAGGAGCACGAGACCATGTGATACACCGGAATTTGAATGAATACAAACTGTACACGGAGATTGAATTCTCTGATGAGGTTTACAGTGCGTTGTGATTTTGGGATCGTATCTCTTGTGGATATTTTTTCTTGCATTGAGACATGGGCTATATGATGAGGGTAAATCCTGGGCCCATCATTGCTACTTCTTAGAGGAAGAACATATAATTAAAATATTTTTGAATATTACAATTAAATAGTTTTAATTTTAAGTGAATCATCTTATTGATAAAAATAAAATAAAATTCAAGAGGCCTATGTTAAAGCAGAGCCCTAAATATTTAATATTCTTCAAACAATTTTCAGAACCCTAAATGATTAATATTCTTCAATCTCCAAGAGAATTTCCTTTGCTAAGCTAGGTTTAAGCGTAATGTGTGTAACAACAACAGACAATTTTGTTCGTGTTTGGAACAAGTTATTTTTAAAAATGTTTTTGATTTAAAACAATATTTAATTTAATATTTTTTTTAATTTTAAAAAGTTTTGATATGCTAATAATAAAAATAAATAATTATTATATATATATATATATATATATTAAAAAATACGATACACCAAAATTCTTGAATACACCTTTCTTCTACCTGGGTAATAAGCAGTCGTAGTGCATTGAGTTTAGTGATGGGAAATCATAACATTTTAGAGCATCAATGGCCTTGGATTCTCCTTACTAAAAATAGATAAGTTTGCAATAATTACTCACATCAAAAGAATATATTCAACATTGTGAGCAATCAGATCCTTTGTCCTTTTGACATTTATGAGAATGGATGCTCAGATTAATCTCAAGGCTAACATTTATTGTAAAATCTGTTATCATTATATGTATTTTTGTTCGGAAGTGATCTTCTTGAGATAACTTTCTTTTTTTTTTTAAAAAAAAAAAAAAAAAAAAATCCGCCATCCACAATAAAATTATAAACAAAACATTTTTTTATTATTAACATTGATTTTCAGGCCAATCTATATATATTGACTAATTTTATATATTTTAAAATTAATAATTATTCTAACTTGAAATAATAAAAAAATAAACTTTTAAATCTCAAATTCTTTTCTTTTCATTTCACATAATTTTTTTTTATCTCACCCCTTCTTTTTTTCACATAAATCAACACCTCAGAATATATATATAATATATATATATATATATATATATATATAGCGAGTCCTTCATAATTAATCTAATATAAAAGATTGAGAAAGAGATGACAGAGCAACAAGAAAAAAAGAAAAGAAAAGAAAAGTAGACCTCTAATTATTATAGATTAATTTATTAATTAGTTGTTGGGAATTATAGAAAGGCAAAGCAAATAAAGAAAGAGAGTGACAATCATTCTCTTTTCTTTTCTTAAACAATACCCAAAATTCACTCCTTCATCTATCAAGCTGTACGTAGTCAATCTCTCCTCGATTCGGCTCCCCAGGAAAAAGGAAAAAAAGGTCTCATTTTTTCTCTTAATTCTTGATCCATTTCCCTCATTCTTCGCGCACTATCTTTTGATTTGTACACATCCTGTGTTGTATCCTTTAAAAATCCCTGCTTTGTCTTTTAATTTTCTCTTATGCTGTATCATTCAATGCAAGTAAGAATCCCCTTTCATGGTTTGGTGATTTATTTGTGAATTTTTGTATCTGGGTTATTGAGTGGTAACCCATATTTAATTGGGGGTTTTGTTAATAAGATTGTTTAAGCTCTTGATCAAGGTACCCTTTTGTTTGTTTTTGAGAATTAAGTGTGACTTTTGCCATAATTGTACTGTTGTAGTTTATATATATATAGAAAGGCTTGATCCTGCTGCTTAATATTCTCTTTATGAGCTTGGCCTTGCTTTGTTCTTGACAAAGTTTGGTGCTTGTTAATTATTCTCAATGTGTTTATTAGTTTGTACTAGCGTTCTTGTCTTGTGATGCGGTATTATGTGCTAAAGCCGAAGGGTCTTGTACGTTGATATGGATTGGGTTTATGCAATCTAGAATTTGAATTTCTATCCTTTTCTTTTTTCTTTTCTATTTGCAATTTTTGGAAGGGTATGGCAGGAGAAGATGGAGACTTGCCGAGTTTGACGTTGCAAGTCAGTGAACCTCATGAAACGTGGAAGCAGGAGACGGAAAGGCGACAGTCCCTAGTGGATGTGTTACAAGTTAAGCTTATGGAGGTGAAGGCTTGTATACAAGGGTCAGAGGGAGATGCAAAAAAGGAATTGGAGGTTCTTTGGCGAAGAGTGAAAACAACTGCGACATTGTTGACCTACTTG
The DNA here is from genome assembly GCF_005239225.2 of Populus alba. NCBI lineage: Eukaryota > Viridiplantae > Streptophyta > Magnoliopsida > Malpighiales > Salicaceae > Populus > Populus alba. The sequence goes on from NC_133288.1 coordinate 9,465,728, forward strand.
AAATCAAAAGCTAGAGTCATGGCTGTTCCTGATTTAGCACACACTACATGTGGAATAAAGGAACTAGAAGGAGTGGGACTTGTTGATAGGAGTGGAACCCCACTGTCCAGCTGGTCTAGGAATGTTGATCTTTCTTCATTTGGTCCAGATGAAGAAGCATGCATGAGACTTGGACAGCAACAAGGAAGCTACGATGAACAAGATGAAGCTTATATTGGTGAATTACTCAAGTGTGTGCAGATGGTATCGAATGTGATGGAAGGCCTTGTTAAAAGAGTTATAATAGCAGAATCAGAAACTGCTGTTGAGAAAGATAAGGTAACTTTAAGCCAGGAAGAAAATAGAAGGAAAGCAATCCAAATTGAGAACATGTCTTCAAAATTAGAGGAGATGGAGCGGTTTGCTCTGGGTACAAATGTTATTCTGAATGAGATGCGGCAGAGGGTTGAAGATTTGGTTGAAGAGACATCTAGGCAGAGGCAGCGCGCAGCAGAAAATGAGCAAGAGCTTTGCCGAGTGAAAAGGGACTTTGAGTCTCTCAAATCCTATGTTAGCAGTCTTATTAGTGTCAGAGAGACACTTCTTTCATCAGAGAGGCAATTTCAAACTATTGAGAGGCTTTTTGAACGGTCAGTGTACTTTGATTTTCCTGAAATAAGATAATAAGCTTCATCACTACATGTTTTTCTTTTATAAGTGTAGTTCTAAGATTTTATGATAACTATAGCATGGGATTTGAACCTGCATTGTACTAACAGGGCCAGGTGTAGCACACACTGTCCTTCATGGTGACATGGCCAACTGATACTGATGTTTAGTAGAATTGTTTCTTGATTGTGCACTTTCATCAGTCACTTTTACCAAATTTGAAAACCGTGGTTACTATGGTTTTGTAAGTTTTTCTTTGATAGCATAATTGTTGGCTATGGGTGACGATTCTGGTTGTTTAGAATTATAATGATGTCCATGTCATCTCATGCATCATTGATTTGTATGGTTTTTTTAGGGGACGCATGTACATTCTGGCTTATGATCAGTAGTCAACCTAAATAGATATGGATTTTTAATCAAATTTTGAATAGCCACTGACATGTATGTTTGGTGGTAATGTCTGTGTTTTCACTCTTCTTCATGGTCCAAGTCCTCTACTTGAATTGTATGCTCTGACACTCTTGACTTTGTCTGCACTCAGTTCATAGGAATAGTTGGCAGGCTAGTTCTCTCCCTCTCCCACAGCATGGCATTATCCCTTTTTCGGTTTCTCCTTTGTAGCTGCTTTTCAGCTGGATTACTATATTTGTCTAGCATCTAATTTTGCTGCGAAGCAGGCTAGTTGCAAAAACAACACAATTGGAGGGCGAGAAAATGCAGAAAGAGACTGAAGTTCAAAAACTTATGGAAGAGAATGTGAGGTTGAGTGCCCTCCTTGACAAGAAAGAGGCTCAACTTCTGGCCATGAATGAACAATGCAAGGTAATGGCCCTGAATGCTTCAAATATATGATTTGGTGTTGTTATCTTGTTACACAAGCAGGTGGCTTGTGGTGAATGGTTGCTTCTTTCAAGACCAATGATCAATCCGCCAGAAGATTCGGAGATTGAGGAATTCTGAATAACGGAGCATCTGGGATCCCTTTTCCAAAATGTAACATTCGAAAGAGCTTAGTGAACTTATTTACCAGTACCATTCTTGTGCTTTGTAAAATTGAAGCGACAAAAATATTGATCAAAATAGTTGTGTTGTGAGAACGAAATTTGTCCAACTAATCGAATTGTTGACGTGTTTCGCATCATTTAGATGACTATCTGGGATTTCACCTTTACTTTATGCCAGTGAATCTATTCCTACAATACCTTCTATTTGATTCTCTCGAAGTTACTAAACTTTTTGTTCTTCAGGTCGTTGTTATACTCTCAATAGAGCTGCTACCTCCCCAAAGTAATCAAGTGATAATGGTTTCAGGTTTCTTGCGTATTCTGTTTCCTTTCATTTTTGGATAGCATGAGGATTTAATGATGTTACTTTCTATCCACTTATTTTCCCACAGCTCTCGTGGGTGGCATTGCCTGTTGCGATTCATATTGAGTTTTATATTGAGTTTTTTAATAATAGATCGTTTTAAGTCAATGATGTGACCCAGATTACTTTGTGTGTTCTTAGAAATTATATTTAGTTCAGTTATTTTTCTCCACATTTTAGTTATTGTATCTGAGAGATGCTAGAGAAAGTTATTTGAAAATGGTGAAGAAAAGACTATGTTCTTGGTTGCTTATATTTAAAAAAAAAATAAAAAAATCAATCTTGGTGTGAATAGATTATATTAAATAAAAAAGATTTCTTTGAAGTGTTTTTAAACCCTCATTTTCCAAGAAAATATAAATCTAGGTTGAGAGATAAATTTTTTCTTTGAAAGATTTTGTAATTTTTAGGTTTTTGGGGTTGATAACATTGGTTTTTTGAGGTTTTAATGATATTTATTAGGTATTTTTTAAATTAAAATGGTAAAAAATTTAATTTTTAGGAGAAAAAAAACACGTTGATTTTTAGCTAAAAAAGCTGGAGTCTAGGTAGGCAGGTGATGTGCCATTGATTCTTAATTAAAAAAAAAATTGATGGACGGCGTGTCGTCTATCTTATATAAAAAAATGATCTAGGCATACCTTACGCGTGTTGGTAGGCCAATGCCCGTTATTTTTCTCTTAAAGGCCTAACCTGCGACAATTTATATGTAATTTGTTAAAAATATATTTGGTATATTATTTTATAAAATTTTTAAACTAAATTCTTTTATTTAAATATTATTTTATTCATGCTATTCAACTTTTATCGTGTTTTCAAAAAAGATTATATATTTATTTTTTTTTGTTAATATTAGCAAATATTTTTTTATATATAACTATCATACTTGATTTTTCTAGTTTTATTTAATTATTTTTATGAGTGTCTATTTTTTATTACATAATTAAATAAAAAAATATTATAAAAAACAAAGTTATTGTATCTAAATGAGTTTATGATATGGATTATAAGCTTGGCAAATTAAATTGACTCGTGTTAAATTAATATGTTGTTTTTTAATGTTAAATAAAAATAGTGTGTTGAAATTGTTTTAATCAAATCAAAATTTGATCAATTATTTAATTTATTTTTAGACACGAGAAGTTAATATCAGATTAATCCCAAATAATTTGATTTAAAATCTAGTCCACAAGGAGTCCGGTCAAGATCTCCATATTGTTATGCATTTCCAAAGAGTTGTTTGCTGTTATGAGCAAGTATTGTTTTTATTTTAATGTTTTTAATACACTCATTTAAATTATAAAAATTTTCTTTTTTTTTTCACAATTCAAACTTGTTTTTAGAATAATAATAAGATATTGTTAAAAAAATTAAATATTTTGGTAAAAAGGTCTAAAAAAATAATTGAGATCAGGAGTTTTAATTGGAGGGGTATCTTTTTTTATCCCTATTGTAAATCATCCAAGTTTTTTTTTTGTTATATGTTATAATTACTTTTGATTTTTAATAAAAAAAGGTTAGATTTTTTTGTTAAAATTAAAAATATTAATAAAAAGGTTTTCACTATTAAATTAGTTTATTTTGATAGATTTTTAATTATTACTCTTCTTAGAATAATTTTATGATATAAAATTATTCTCGAAATCAAATGTTTTAATTTTTATATATTTCTTAAGTTATGAATTATCTTTTAGTATACGATATTGTTTTTGGAAATCCATTTATCCAGCTGGGAAAATGTCCATGCTGGCAATCCGTATATCCTGTTTATCTCTTTAACCGCTGATGAATCAAATAAACGGTCAAGGAAAGGGGATGTTTTAAGAACGTGATTCGTGATGCTGCTTATACAGAGCATGCCAGGAGAAAGACTGTGAATGGATGTTGTCTATGCTCTAAAGAGGCAAGGGCGTACTTTGTATGGGTTTGGGGGTTAGGGTTTTTTCTGTCTTCTGTTGTGTTTTTACGGGTTTCTTTTGCTAAGAAATTTAAATCTTTTGTGAGCTGCAACTGAAAATTTGAATCTAAAGTGGAAAGATTTCGTAAATTCTGTCTGTTGTCTATTGTCTTATCTTTTTCTTATTAATCAAATATTGCTATTTGAGGCCATGATTGTTTGCTGCATTTTAATTCAATTTGTTTGATGCTGCAAATTAAGCGCAAGAAGAGGTTTCTGGTGAAATTCTTTTCGGTATAATTCCTGATTATATATAAATAAACCTAATAGAAATACAAGAGTAACATCTAATTAAGCAATGTTTTGTTTCTCTCCCGTGGATTTTTCAAATCTAATTCTAACAGTAGGATACACCACAAATTAAAAGACAGACTCTAGAAGAGCTCTACTACTGTGTAACCAAATAAATTCTGGTAATAGCGAAAACCATATTCCATCAGTTCAGTTCATATTGGCTTCATAGCTAATTAAGCCCACAAGCCTATACCAGAAAGCAAAATGGATCACTTTTCAAGGTAATAACTAAAAAACTGGCTAGTAATTCTTAGATGTTTTTTTTAATTATCACAATAAATTAAAGATTTTATCAGAATAATATTACTGTGTATAATAATACACTTTCACCTTGTAATGTTTTTGAATCGTGACTTGTATTAAATAATAATAGTTCTTGCATTTTAAAATAATGATTTTTAAACATGTAACCTCATTTGAAATTCTTTGGCTAAATTATTCGGTTGATTGATTTGGTTATATAAATTGAATAATTGTATTATATAAAAATCATAATTTTATAATTTATTTCTTAAAACAATATGATTTGAATTAATATATATATATTTATTCAACTTGTAAATTAAAAAACAGATTTTAATTAAAATTTTAAATAGTTATTATTCATATAGTAGATGTTCTTTTTGTTTTTCAATATTAATGATATAATCGGACTTGCGATGATTAGTGATTTTAAATAATTAGGTATGGCTTTGTTATAATTAGATGAAAATTTGCTCTAGACAGATTACATGGATGGTCTAATATATGCATTTATGTAACAAGAAGAAGTCTAGTTATGTCAGATCAGAATAATGACTCAAAAAAGCTATAATTTTTTGATACAACTATTAAATCAAACTCAAATTTTTATTAGAGTTTTTAGAGGTAGTTTTTTTTAGATTAGTGGTTCTTGATTATCTGATCTTTATATTTAAAAAATCTCTTATCAGGATCTTTATTTCGATAGATTTGTAATTTTTTATGATCTGGTTGATCAATTTAATTAATCATTATGAATTAGTCAACTGATTAGTTCTAAATTAAATTTATGTCATGGTTGTAAACTGTGACATCTATTAAAATCTTCTGGTAGTTTTGAAAAGCAATATTTAATTAAATGTTACTATATTTAAAAGTGTATTAATCTTTTGATAAATATGTTAATTTTGTTTTTTTTTAATTATTAATTTGTATATTAATTACCCAAATTTGTCCGTAATTCTTATACACCCAGGTCAGTCAGTCCTGCATATTTGCATTTAAAAAATTAAGTGGTAAGAAAGTCCTCACACCACCATCACTCCATCACCCCAGAAAACAACCATCCATCCAAGTAGAAGATGTTGAGTCTGCTGCTAAACCACAACGCATGCATATCAAAGCCACTCATTATACCGATGACGAGGACGACAACAACCACAACAACCTGGTAAGTGGGGCGAATCTCCACCGTTTGAGTTATCCGAGCGTGGTTGGGGCGAATTTGAAATTGGTATCTCCTAATTACTTTTCCACGACGATGTCTGTGATAAGCACGTGGACTTTTTGAGTAGTCGAATAGTTAATATGGTGATTTTACTTGACGAGGGAGATTATCTTGCTAATGGTAATTTACTTTAGCTCTGTATGCCCATTTAGGGCGAGGAGGAGTTAGCTTTGACCATCTGTCTCTCTGCTGCTTTCTGTTACATGCTCCTTCTTGGTTGGTTGGAGTTTTAAAGGCTATTGAAAAGAAGCTAGGCTCAAGAAAAAGTAAATATTGGATCTGTACGTATCTTGTGTGCTTGTTCATGTTATTTCATGGTTAGACTGCTTCAGTGTATAGAACTTGTCAGGATATCTTTTCTGATGGCACACTAAATATGACAGATGCAAGCTCATATTCTTAAACCGAGAAGACAATTGAATGTGTATCAAGACTAGTTCTCGGTATGATTTCTGAATGTACATTATCGTGAACTTGGACGGTGAAAGGCAAATCGCTAGTGGTAATTGGATGTAAAAAATGTGTACTAGCCCACGTCTAGGGACTCTCTTTTGGTTTTAGTTTTAAAATTCTCTTAACTAAGTTGTGTAAAAACCAAAGTATTCTGGGAGAATTTTATGAAAAGTGCATGGCTATATAGTATCTTGATGACCAGAGAAGAGAAATTACTTGCATAATTTTCTGTTCTGTTCTCATGTCTTGTCAAAGCAAACGGTTAGAAAGTTGCTTGACGGAAGCATGTCCTGGAAAAGGATGTCCGAGTAGAAAGCTGTTGCATGCTAGGACGATTCCTTAAAATGGAAATTTCTTAAGCCTCCATAATGCTCTGGTGGCTCTGATATCTGCACAATACCTAATGGTTTTGATCTAAGAATTCTCTGAAGTTGGGATTTTTCTTGGTGGGAAGTTGAAAAATAATTTATAATTCAAGTATCCAGTCTTTGTGAAAATAGTTATGTGGTTTCTCGGAGGCTTGCATCCTGCTATAGTCAGGCCTGCGACGCTGTGCTATTTTCTAAAAAGATTTTGCACTTGCTAGTTTGTAAAATATTTTTGCTGATTGTGCTATTTTCTAAAATCAAACTCGGATTTCGTTGAGCACTTTGTGGGTCCATGCTAACCCTCCATAACTTCTCATGCTCAACCTTACATAGCTTCTGTGACCACTAGAATTCTGGCACTTTGAGGTGTAAATGTGTATTTCTGGCAGTGAGCAAAAGATACCAGAATTCTTACCTCTTGATTTCTCCGAAGACCTCAAAGCATCAGCTTTCTTAGAAAGGGATTTCTCAAGCTTTCCTTTTGATTCTACAGATGGGTTTAAAAGAGGGATGGGTTTGCTATTAACAGATCTAGCTTCTAATCTGCACTGTTATATCCAAACTTGATCTCTTACTTGTAAGAGATATAACCATTCTTTCTTTCCACCCTTTTGAATTGATTCTCTGATAACTTTTAAGAATTAATGCTCTATAAATTTTTAGAAATTGGGAAATTTTCTATACACAAGGGAAAGGAATTTTGGATAAAGAGAAAAAAGAATTGTGTTTATAAAACTTGACTTAGTAATATACATGACATTTTCATCATTATAAAAAACCAAGTGATGGCAATTGCAGCTACCCATTTAGCAGCGCACCCAAAATTCACACTTCCCTAATCATCATCACGGTGTGTTCCATCGCAGAGGAACGACGTCACAAGTCCATTTCCACCACCAAACATTTTCACTCATCATGATTGAACATGCACAAACTTCGAGTCAACTTCTAAACAACTAGGTTGTGTTGCGGATTGAAACTCAATCCATCTAACAGTAGATCTAGAATTCAACAACGTAAGCCATAATCCAGATAACTGAACATCCAACGCAAGCAAAATTTCAAAAATATCTTTATCTTAAAACATAGTCATGCACAGAAACCGTCGGAAACTTAAGAATCCAAACAAAACTTAATTGAAAACATCTCAAGTACTGAATAATCTAATAGGATGACAAAAAACAAAAAACAATGAAGCCAGAGCTCCTTAAGCCTTGTCAGCCTTGGAAGCGGAGGCAGCTGCTTGTCCTCTAAGACGACCAGTTCTCCTAGCAGCAATGAGACCAACCTTTTGGCCAGGAGGAGCATCACGCCTGACCGTGCTAGCATGACCAATATGTTGATGGTTACCACCACCATGAGGATGCTCAACTGGATTCATAGCCACACCACGCACCTTAGGCCAGCAGTTCCTCTTCACTCTGAACTTGTGGTAAGCATTACCAGCCTTCAGCATGGGCTTCTCAGTCCTTCCTCCACCTGCAACCTGTCCAATCATTCCACGGCAGCCACTTGGAACGATCTTCTTGGAACCAGATGGGAGCTTGATCCTACAAGGGTTAATTCCATCATATGATTAACAAAACCATCTTACAAACATGAAAAAAACCATTGCATATAATCGCCACAGCCAAATCATTTAACTTAAACCACTGCGGATAACTGAAACATAACCTTCCAAGACAGAAAACCACCAGAACCTGACAGAACCAGTTACTACCCTCATCCAATGATAAAACGATTCAAACCCGACAGTAAAAATACATTTCATTTCAAAACAAATCGATTTTTGACCTCTGAAACAAGTTTAGTGAATATCTTTTTAAATCTGCATGTAAAATCAATAATCCACGGCAACAGCAACATACACATATTCACTTGATCAATTATAATCATACACAAAAAAAAACACATATCGACCATCCACAAAATAACTGAAAGAATTAATCGACAGACAAACACTTCCACCATAACAATACATCTCATCCCGAGCTATAACCTAATAAAGTTCTTCTATTCATTAAAACAAAATAACAAAAAACCCACTTGAGATTCAAAACATATTCATCATCAAACACTATCAAACATCAATCCCAACAAAAAAAACAAACCCATAAAATTATTCTAAAAAAACTAAAGTAAAAGGTCAGGTTATACCTAGTGGTGTCGTTATCAGGGTTGTGACTGATAACAATAGCATAATCGCCAGAAGCTCTAGCAAAAACACCACGATCTCCAACATGAAGTTCGACGTTGCACACAACAGCTCCTTCAGGAACAGATCTCAAAGGCAAAACATTTCCAACCATCAAATTCGCCTTCCTGCCACAGTACACAAACTGCCCGGTATACATGCCCTCAGCAGCAACAAAAAGCTCCTTCTGCTTCTTGTACCTGAAGGGATGTCTGAAAGTAACCCGGGCTAATGGCGCTCCACGACCTGGGTCGTGAATGATTTCGGTGACAACACCTTTCAAGTAACCATTCCTTTCACCGAAATCAAGAGATCTGAACCTTGCCGGACCCTTGCGATGGTGGGTATGGGATTTGAAGACAGATCCTGCTCCCTTACGTTGAGCACGGATAACACGACCCATTTGTGGTTATTGTGTGTGAAGTGCTTGGCTCTCTGGAGAGGGACGGCGAAGTGTGATAGAGTGAAGAGATGAGGCTAGGGTTTATGAGAGTTATATAGACGGCGATGGGTGTATTAGGGTTTCGAAGGTGTGGAGCCTGTAGGCTGGCTAAATCTTTGGGTTTTTGGATGTGAGGCCTGTCTTGTATAATAAAGTCCATTTGAGTGGGTCGGGCCATGATAATATTCGTTGACTATAGAAATGTGATGTGATGAAATTAAAACGCAAACGCAGCCCAGTGTTTTATAATTATTTTTTAAATTATATTTTTGTATCTGTTAAAAATAAAATATATTTTTGATTTTTTTTAAAATCAACTAGTTAATTACCACTTTTGATACCAACTAAGCTAATAATGATACGATGTAAATATCATGCTACCTTTGATAATGTTATTCTAAACACAAAATTATGGCATTAAAAACTATTTTATTCTCACTCCTTATTTATTATAAATTATATTAAGAGACTGCATTATTCTTTGTTTTTAGTAAAATCATGGAGGTTTATTTTTTTTACATAATCAAAATTTTATTGAAATATTTTTTTTATCGACTGCATTAAAATTTTATCGATATTATAGGAAATAAATCATAAAAATTTAAAACTTGAATTATGAAAGGCATGTTTTTGCACTTTTCAAACGGCTAAAACTCCACATGCATCCATAGAAATTACATATAGAATTAATCTTCTCGTACTTCAGGCAATTCTAGCTTATCCCTCAACACAAAACTCCATCCCATATATAGAATATTTATGTTCTCTACCAAGTGAGCTTGGAGAAAGTTTTGCAACATACACATGAAAAATAAAAAAAAAACCAAAAAATTTAATTTAGCTAAACAAATTAATCGCAACAGCTTATAAATGTTAAAGATAAAATATACAGAATTTAACATAAAAGTTCATGCAAGCGACGTGTTTTATGTCAACTGACCTGCACATATTGATGCATCCAAGACAAACTACATTACTTTTACTGAAAAGTCTCACGCATTAATTTAATTTTCATGATATATAATATAAATTCAACGTCCTATCACAAATGTTGAGCAAAGGCTGAGATTTGTAAAACTGTAATGGTGAGGGAAGATTCAGGTGTTGGGGATGACAACCATAAAAAGAGTGAGCAGCCAGAGTCTGTGTTAATTACCTGCACAAAAACTGAAGAACGAGTGTTTGAGTGGGGAAAAATTATGGAGAAGTAGTTAAAAACATAGAAAATGAAGAATAAAAGGTAGGAAATATGGAGGAAAAGGGATACCTGCTAATTCGTTGAACAAAGCTGGAGCAGTTGAGGATGAAAGGCAAAAAGCAAAGCACTTCGAGCCAAAGAGCCTACAAAATCAAAACCTAGCTTGTTCAGGCCAACACCAGAAAGTACTGGAGGTATCAGAGGCTTACTCTTTTCAAAGAAAAGCATGGGAGACTTCACAGGATCAAGAGCCCACCACCTACCTATTCACATGAAGCATAAAGCCATATAATAAAACAGTACACGAAAAATCTTTCACAGAATAAAAAAAAAACAAAAAAAATTGCAGGACCAGCACAGAAAAGAAACCCTAGCAGCTACAACCAATTAGACCATATCTCACACTCTACATTATTCAGGAAAATTACAACTGAAATAGATGAAAAGGAACAAAATCGTGAACGTGTAGGAAACTGGGGCATGAACATAAGAAGAGCATAAAAGGATAGTATCATACCTCTAATTAAATGGAGATTTTTCTTTCTTCCCCTGTTGTGGTTTGATCATGAGAGGGAACAGCTTCTAGGAATATAAATTTTGTGGGAACTTATCATTCAAAAATACCAAGAAAGAATATAAATTTTAGTAGAATAGTTTTTCTTTTTCTAAATAATACGGTACAATGAAAGAAAATTAAACTAAACAACCGAAATTATTTCCCAATTAATCAACTGTTGCCGCATCATCTCCATTTATATACTCTTGTCATCTGTGGCATGGATCTAGTGTCACCTGCAAATTCATCCTCGACAACCAAGAATATCACAACAGAAACAAGACATGGGAAGTCTCTAATATTTGTAATGGGTTCGCTTGAAGGTCTTTACGTCAAGAATAGGCCAAACAGCCTATGCTTACATGCTTGCAGTGCCAGATCTTAATCACTATAACTAATAACAAATACCACTGTATTTTTTGACCTCTAGGACAATCCTAGGGGTCCAGTTTTTGAAGGCACTCTGATGCAAAAAAAGATTCATGAAGTAGGAAAATTTGATTGGAATAAAGCTAGTAAACAATTGAACACGGGAAAAAAAAAAGGTTTCTTTCTCCAAACAGTACACAAACGACCGAATGAACTAGGAAAGCAGATACATAATTGCTTGCACGAGAAAAATGGAATCAAAACTAAGAAGTAATATGAAATGACAAAAACCATGACTTTTCACAATCCACTAAAATGAAAAAGTAAAAAGAACAAGACAGTAGTAGTTAAAGAGGCCAAAGAAAATGCTCCTAGTAAGATCTAAGAGGGAGAAGGAGGACTCCTAACAGGAGGAAATCGATAACAGAGTTTTCATTACACTAAGAACAAGACAGTACATCAAATACAAATCACTGCAAACCCTCAGAACATCAGAAAAAATACTTAGAAGAGGATTATTAAGAACTCGACTGCATTTGTATCTATATCCACTTGCTCAGCCATGATATGAGCTGCCTTATTCCCACTTGTACAAACAAGGTGAAAAACATAAACAGTAATCAGTCTATGGATAAAGGTTTCCCAGCCTCCTTGCGGCTTCTATGATACTCTCTCTGTGTCCAAAAGCACTAATTCTCATGAACTCTTCGCCTTCTGGACCAAATCCAGAACCTGGAACAGTTATTATATGAGTCTTCTCCAGAATCTCAGTAAATATATCCCAAGATTTTGAACCAGGAAAATGAACCCAAAGGTAAGGAGCATTTTCACCACCATATACTTTTAGACCAAGAGAAGAAAAGGTGTCAAGCAGTATTTTTGCGTTCTCCTTGTAGCATTTGATTATGGAATGCACAGACGCAAAACCCTCTGGGGAAAGACACGCCAGTCCACCAGCCTGGGCTATATTTGATGCTCCATTGAAGCAAGTGCAAACAATACGATTGAAGTCATTTATTACAGGAAAACCATTTGAAAAGGACAGCTCTTCAGGAACAACTGTCCAGCCAAGACGAATGCCTGTGAACCCAGCAAATTTAGAGAAAGAGGAAACTTCAATCGCAACCTCTCTCGCCCCAGGAATTTCAAAGATAGATCGAGGAGAATCATCACTGATATAAGCTGCATAGGCAGAGTCAAAAATTATGATCGATCCATTCTCCTTTGCAAACCTCACAAGTTGCTCCAACTCCTGTCGTGTTGCTGCATGACCAGTGGGATTATTCGGAGAGCAAAAGAAAATTATATCTGACCTTGAAGCTGTTGCTAAGTCAGGAAAAAAGTTATTTTTAGGCCGGCATTTCATGTACTGAATGTTTCCATACATCCCAGTTTTATCTTCAAAATCACCAGCTTGACCAATTATGACACTTGAATCTACATAGGCTGGAAAGGATGGATCCTGCACAGCTATTGACACATTTGAACCAAGCAGCAGCTGGAGGCGAGTAATATCACACTGTGAGCCATCTGACACAAAAACTTCTGTTTCCTTTACCTGAAAATCTCTGTAAAATGTTTCAGCAATAGCTTTCCTCAAGGCTTTTTTGCCTTGCTCAGCTCCATACCCACTATAACCTTCTGCTGTTGAAAGGGAACGTGCATAGTTTGCCATGCTTGAAGCTATGATATCCGGTATGGGCTCTGTGGTGTCACCAATTCCAAGGCTTATCAATTTTGCATCGGGGTACTTCTCAATGTGTTGAACCTCACGCATTGAGATCTCAGGAAACAAATAGGCACTCTGTAACTTCTCCATGTTGACATTGCGGGGCACCTTTGTATTGCAAGCAGTTCCCTCTTTGTGGGTTTTATAACTGGCCTGGATAATCCTAGGCTGCAAGAAATTTCTACATAACATCGAATTGCCAGCAGAAAAGCTGTACATTTTGGATTTGGATTTTATCCTCAGTACTAACTCTTCCTAAGTTTTCACTTAAATGTGAAACAAGCAGTAGCATGAATGCCAACCATCCACATTGACAAATTTATAGATTCATACTGCTGTCAAGCGACACTCAAAAAAATGTCATGATAATTCATGTCACCCTCAAACTCAATTAATTTCAAATGTCAACAAGGTGGTCAATCTAAAAATTTCTGCAACAGTTTGTCCTTGGAAGCGAATATATGTGAAATCAGTCTGTTCACACCACATGTCAAAATCCAGCGCTCCATTTGCTGATAAGCAGCTGTTGGACTAATGAATGGATGTAATCCATAATTTTTATATTATCATCATATGACCCGTCTACGTTCCTTCCACCTATCCACCTAATTTCCTCCTTGTTCCCATTTCCCATTTTCCATTGGTGTCATCATCTTGACTTGTACAATGCACAGACAATTAACTAAGTTTCTGTGGTATTTCCTTTCGACTTATCTAGTCTCTTTGATAAGGACAAAGAACAATACCAGTTCAAAGAAAATATTTAACGATATTCAAGTTTTCTACTTTGTTAATCAGGGTGCCCCTTGCGCTTGTTTCTCAGTTAGACTTAGACCACTATGGGATTCACAATGATGCATGTATTCAATGCAGCCTTTGGGCCAGGCTCGTATTACAAGGTTGAACTTCACAGGTATGGACGCAGTGTATTACCAAAAGTTACCAAAGAGTCATTCAAGTTATGGGAGATGTTCTAGGAAATATTGTTTTACATTATACTCTCTAATAAGCCCAACCAAATAAGGAGCAAGGCAATAAGTATGCTATAAGCTCCCAGACAAGTGAACAGTGATTAATTTCCTCTGTCGAGCATTTTGTCAAACGCATTGAGATCACGAGGAAAGATCCTAATTCTACATGTCCACGTTCAATGGAATGAAAACAGCTGCTCTAGCTGCCTCCTCTAAAACATCTACCCTCAATTAAAAAATTGCAGAAGTTTGTCTGAATTTATCGTATAATTGAAACTAAGAGTATGCTGAAAAATTGAAAACACGTAATGTTCAAGAACCTTCAAAGCAATTAATCATAACACGCTGGAAAATTGACTAAAAACTTGTCAAGATGCATTCAAGTAGAGTTAGAACCTAAAAGTATACTCACCTAACAGAACATGACAGAAAAATGTTGAGCACCCAGAAGCTGCAAAACAGCTGGTATGAAAGATTGAAGAAACTAAGCATGCATTAGATATTCATTTCTCATCGGGCAATACTAAGTAAACACCTAACACTAACAGCTAAAGAACAGAACTTCAATGTCAACAAACAAAATTATTACTTAAATTTTACAAAATCTAAATCTTCAATGCTAAGGAAACTTTGGGAATATTGACTAAATATTATCAGAACTTGACAAAATCTATTATATAAAAAGTTGAAAATAAGTGAAGTCAACGTAGACCCAGAACCGAAAGTTGCATGCAGCGACTGCATTAGACTTGATATTGTGTGTAAGTGGAAATTTTTTGAAGTAAAGAGATTCATTTTCATGAATCTTGAGCGGGGGCAGAAACAAAGGAAGTCAAGAAGCAAAACTTTTAATATGATCTTCTCTGACAATAACAAGTACTAATGTTATCGTCAAACTTGGAACTGAGAACAAAAATCCAAAATAAAAACGACATGGATGGTAGAAGTTAGCTAACGAATCTTGATTACTATTTCCTTGCTAGTTCCATTTTCCAGATTACACACACACACAGCAGTATTTTTTATTTAAAAATATATTAAAATAATATTTATTTTTTATTTTAAAAAAATTTATTTTTAAAATTAATATATCAAAACGATTAACAAATATACAAAATTAATTTAAAATTTTTTAAAATCTCATAAAAGACAGTCCAACTGCAACACAAAGTAGAGTTTTAGAGTTCATTTATTTCTGCGTTTTAAATTTTTTTTGTATAAAATTAAAATTTTTTATTGTTTTCAAACTGTTTTAATTAACTTATATAAAAAATAATTTTAAAAAAATAAAACAAATATTATTTTAATAAAATTTCAAATAAAAAATATATTTTAAAAAATATTAATTATCATGCTTTCAAATACTCTTTTAAACTCAAATTTCTGCTTCAGCTAAACTCAAAACTCTTATTAGGATTAACTTGTTGAAATTCAAAAATAAAGGCACAAGTGACACTTTAATTAGAAAAATAAAGATTAGAGATGGTGTTCTTATGAAGCAACTACTTTTTTTTAAAAAAAAAAAAAATTATAATTAATCTTTATAGACATGAATATAAAGCAATAGCTAGCCTGTAATTTTGAATTCCTAGTCTTGTTTTACCAATTTAAAGAATCATAAAAATAATTGTTTATTCGCTTAATTTTCAAGATTGGGACAATAAAACGAACATAACATTTCACATACACATAGGTATTTTATAATTGATTTTTGATATCGTTTGTTTTTATATTTTAAAAATACTTTTAAAAACATTTATTTTTTTTATTTTTTTGCGTCAAATTAATATTTTTTTAATAATTTTATGTCATTTTGGTATGCTGATATTAAAAGTATTTTTTAAAAAATAAAAAAATATATTATTTTAATACATTTTAAAATAAAAAATATTTTAAAAAGCAATCGTCAAACAAACTTTTAATGAACTCAATCCCTTATTAAACCAATAAATTTTAAAATCTACATGGAATCATTTATCATGAAATAATGTAGTAAAAGATAAGTCATCATTCTATTTGTGAATTTAAGTAAAATTGCCTGTGTTTGCATCCATTAATTTTACTATTATATATTATTGGTAAATTAGCCCCATCACAAGCCAAGCTCGTGAGCAACAATGTCAATGCAAAGAGACACGTTAGTTGGATTAGCTTTTGTTAATGCTGTGGTCGGTACGTCAATACATTGTTTGTCATATTAGTTAGTTGTCCACTCGTAACCGCGGGGAAGCTTTAGGCAATTAAAGTTTGTTAAAAAATGTAGTTGAAGTTGTTTTTTAAATAATTTTTTGTGTTAAAATATATATCGATGATATTTTTTATTTTTTAAAAATTATTTTTTATATCAGCAAATCAAAATAATTTAAAAACACTAAAAACATATTAATTTAAAGTTAATAAAAAAATAAAAAGATTTCAAAAACGCTTTTAAAATGCAGAAACAAACAAGTTTGGATCTGCCTACTGTATCAACATAATAATACCTTAATTTGATCTTTATATGAGTAGGTTTCAAAGTAAATATAGTATAAATTTTACTAATATAACCAAGTTGATTTGATCAAAATTTAATTCAAATCCTGAGAGGTGTGGTTTAATTGGTCAGACTTTGGGTTTACTTTCTAAAAATTATTAGTTCGAGTTCCACAAATATCAGGGTCACTGGAGGCTTACATGGTCATTAACTTTATGGCTCGTGAAATTAATCGAGATACATGCAAGCTGGCCTGAATATCCACAATAATAATAAAAAAATCAATTCAATTTTTATATATCAACTTAGTTATACTAAATTATATATAAAGACTCAAAAAAGGATGTTAATTTAAGGATTTTTTTTATTTAAAAGAATAATGAAAAGATGATATTTTGAATTGATCATGATAAAACAGGTTAATCTATACAACTCGTGACTTAGATAATGAATTTAGCCGAGTTTAATAACAATAGTTTTTAAAATGTATTTTTTTATATTTAATTATACAATAATGAAATTAGATATTTATAGGAAAAGATAAATAAAATTATAGAAAAAAATGTATTTTTTTCATAAATTGTCTTTTGTGATCATTGAAACTCCACCCAGTTTGATCAAAGGTTTTGTTCAGGTTTGTGTTGGCGATCAGTGCCTAGATGGATATTATCTGGCCATATGTTAAGTTTGTTGAAACCAGCTAGATGTATAGGCGACATATGCAACACTATGCATGTGCATGTGTTATAAGAACAAAGTTAAAAGAAAGTCTTAGGAAGCCTCGTGTCTCTATTTATATCTAGTGTAATAAACACTCTCCCCTCAACATAATATGGTTTCGAAATAAAAAAAAATCACAATCTCTCCTTGGCATTCAAGAATGGAGAAAAATAATGAGGTAATAGTTCGAGTTTTATAAATTTCAGGACTATTAAAGGTTTATATGTTTATTATTTTTAAGGTTCGTGGGATTAGTCGAGGTGCGCACAAGTTAGCCCGAACACCAAGTTAATATATATATATATATAAAAAAAATTAACATTCAAAAATGAATTTTTAAAAGAGAGAGAACAAAATATTAGAGGACAAGAATAACAACAGAAGAGTTATTCTAGAACCAGTTTTTTTTTTTATCACCCCATACCAAGTCACCATTTTCAAAACTAATTTTTATTTAATTTTCTAATGATGTTAAGAAATACCTAAAGAATGTCAACGAGTTAAATTCTAGAATAAAAAATATATTTCTTAGTCAGAATCTTCTCTTTTCTTTTTATTAATGCATTTTTTTTTCTTTTATCTGACAAAGCCATGATTATTTTAATCAATGATATGGTTTTTTGAATAAAAACTTGAAGTTACAGGTTTTATCTGAAAATTTTGTATATGATTTTTTTAAAATATTTTTTTTTTGATATGGTCTTATCTGAAAAATCCACTAACACAATTCCTAATTCTTCCCAAGGATTTTAACCTCTTTTTAAACGAGACGGGTGGTCATATTTTTTTCATCTTAACAAAAGCACTAAATATCGTTGAATATGGACGCCTAACAAGTCCACTAACTGCCCGTAAATGCGGAAGTTGACATGAAAATTACCACAACCACTGAAAAAACCGCCTCCAAATTGAAAAGGCGTATATCATTTAAAAAATCGTTAGGCCATCATCTCATGTTCTTATTATTTTTTTTTTTTTGACAAAACTGTTGCCGACATATTGATGCCTTAACCCTGTACAACATCTACAGAAAGACTAGTCAAAATTAATTTACAGGTTTAAGTACCTCGTATTCACAGTTCTGGTCGTGTGAGTAACAACAAAACGTCAGGTCCTCCCAACGATTTCCCCACTAAATTTCATTCTCTTTTCAACTGGGGCATCCAGAGCACTACCAGTTTGAAACTGGAAAGATGGATCATGCTGGAAAGGGCAATTGAAGCCATTTCGGCATCCCTTGGGGGTTTTAAAGTACATGCAAGGCTTCTGAGACTTGTGATTCGATTCCCTCTTTTTTATGTTTTGTATCAATTCTTGGTTCTGAGTTTGATTGTAATGCCTTCCATTATGGGGCATACTTCGGTCCTGGATTTCTTTCTTCACTGTTCCATGTTCCCTTATAAGGTTCTTAATGTACTCCACATCCTTCACAGGGTTAGTTTTCATACCTGCGTGAGGAACACTGTTCGGTTGGACAGGCTTCACAACCAGAGTGGATTGCACCAAATTAGACATTTGGTGGGGACCGGTGTCTTTGAAAGATATTTGGGTTGCAATTGATTCTCTAGGCACTGTGCTTACCGTTGTTGGCATTGAATTAGGCACTGGAATGGGCACATGAATGGAAGAAAATACTCCAAACCCACTTGCTGGAGCAGTATCCTGATGCATGGACGCTCTACTTACTGTCGGGTGCATCTGACTAGGTTGAAGATACAAGCTTCCGTTGGATGGCATTGCTCGCAAAGGCATAGCAGGTTTCGGACAGGCTATGGGAATCTGACATGTTGGCTTCGACCATGGCTGCTCCTCACTAGGTAGGGGTTGCAAGTTTCCATTAGCTGTAAATTGTGCTGGAACTACATCAGGTTTCTCACATGATGGGGACATTGAACTAGTAACTGGTCTAGATGTCACAGGATGGGGTTGATTGCCACCGGCAAGTTCCTCGATCATTTTTGGGTCACTTAAGATTTTAACAAGCAAACCTGTATCGATTAAGCTTCCATGCCCCTTGTTTTTCATGATAGCAGTAACAGCAGCAGAAGCTGCTGAGATTAAATTAGTACCTGCATTAGGTAGTTTTCCAAATGCTGGTTTTTCACTTAAGAGTGGATTTGAAGCAGGGGTGATGCATTTTGAAGAGTTCAGGGTTCCAGATGACAATAAAAACGGAGGCAATGCTGGTGACTGGGAAGTTTTCAGTGGTTCTGTCAAATCAGATGGCAATTCTGTGGCTTCCTCCTCTTCAACAGGAATGAGAGGGATGATTGGAGTGAGGCTATCATCATAATCTGTATCTTCTACGTCCAAAGAAACAACAGGGCTGTACAGAAAAGAATGGGTGAGACTATGTAAAAATATGATGATTGTTGGGATCTTGGTTTACAGGAAAAAGAAATTTTACCTGGGAGGAACAGCAGAAGGGCGTGGATAAAATGCTTCAAGAGCTCTCATTTCCCTCAGTTTTTGGGCCTGTGATTCCTGGCTTTCTTCTCCAGCTGTCACATGCCAGTTGGAACTGACAACAAACTGTTTACAGGAAAAAAAAACAAAAAGAGCAAGCAGTTAGGATTCAAAATTTAATCAGCTGTAACCACTACCTCACATAAGTCTAAAAACACAAGTTTTTGCATCATGATGTAAACACATAATGCATAAACAGTTTCATATTCATGCTAGTATAAAGATGAATCTAACAAAGAAAAATATGCTCACTTTGGGAGGGCACTTCCATTGAATCCTAGGAAAGCAGGATAATTCCTTTTTACATGGATTCAAGAAGTGACTGCCTTCAAATCCCGGGGGGAAATCATTTGGTTCTTTACCACTCGAATTGAGCAAAAGCAATGATGCCTTTTTCTGAAGATGGTCTTGGACTTGTCCGCCAACTTTTGAAGGGCAATCCTCAGATACAAAGAGCCTCTCCTATTTCACACCAGAAGCAAATCCATGAAGTTAATATCCAGTAAGGTTCACAAACTTATTTCATTGCAGTGACAAAAACATGAGAATCATCTAGGGGCATTCTCAAAAAACAGAAAGGAAAAATTAGTTGGAAGACTGCAAAATTTTATCAACTCAATCAGCACAAGTAAGGACTTGGATCCTGTGCTCAACAAGTAGAAAACTAGTCAAAAAGGGCATTATGGCAGAGTGAATAAGCAATGCTCATACAATTTGAAAGTGAAATACCCAGCCAGGTAACAAACACATAAGACCTGGAACGCAGGATTGTGAATGCAGAACACTATTACCCCCAACCAACTCCTGCTACTTTTAGAAATGAGAGCTTAATTATGAAAACACAAACATAGAGGACTTCAAGCATTAGACAATCAATTCCCTGTTATATTATAATGCTCTCATGCTATAATTGGAAGATCATCAGTGAGATATTAAACAGACTGTTCCACTTGAAAATCCAAAGCATCTTCTAAATGTTCCACAGCTTCCAATACTTCCAACATCTCTACAAGGCATCTCACAAGTGCTGGGAATTTCAAATTAACTTTGTTAATGATCTAGAAGAGAATATAATTCAGTTTCACAGGACTCTCTGGCATCGCATTCCAGACAGGATGCAAAACTACATTGACAAAGGATAGGAGAAACAATATCCCCGCTTTAATATGTTGAAAGTAGCTTTCATACTTCTACTCCTGCAAACATTATAGATTTTAATGTACACTCATCCCATGCACTCCAACTATCAGGACAGCCTCAGAAATTTTGGTGCAACACTTATGTCTACAAAGAGAAGCCTAAGAAAACTGATTCTCATAGGCTATACCACATTCCAAGTTATATACAAGGACAAGCCCTCCAAATGTGATGGTTGAACAAAAATGAAACTAAAATCTAAGAAGAACCAAAACAAGTGATGTGCCCTTTAGTGAGGGAACTTAAACATATGATCAAAACAAAGCAGAGTTAGTATATTCACATATCAGATAATTTCCATCTATTTGTACCCACACATATACATATTTAAGGCTAAATTTGCAGATTGCTTAGACTGTAAATGAAATGCTAGCGACATCTTGAGATTAAAAGGTTGATAAAAGTTATGTTGTTTTTATGATTCAAGGAATAATCCTTCCTTTAATTCCTTGTAACAAGTTGGTGTGTTTTTGGGATCAGGGTGGTCATCATCTTCACTCTTTTTTATTTTTGTTCTTGTTATTACGCAAGCTTTCTTCATGTTTGATCCGTTTCATTTATTCTATTGAATCCTTGTAAGTTGCAACTTTAAAAACATTAACTTGTGGGATTTGGGACAAACAATCTTAATTAGGTACCAAACTCATAGCAATCTTTATTATTAGTAAAGAAAAACATAAAAAGGAACTCATTTAGACCTTCAAGCAACTCCCTTCCTCTAAATGCAATGCTGCAAAAGGATGATACCTCATCACTCCTAGTAAAAACAATTAAACGGATTCATCTTATCAGATCCAATATCCTTCATTCCTTCCTGGGTTGTTATCTTATCAATCAAATATTCATGGCGTAAATATTCTATCAGACCTTTTATTATTATTCTTGAATCACTGTTGATATAAAAAAAAAACAAAAAGTAACAAAGAAAGAATCTGGAATTCAAATATCCGCCGGAGAGCATCATCAGCGCCCAAATGTGTCAAAAAACTAAAAACGACACAACTGAACATTGATGATTGATGGGAGAAACACACAGAGGCAGGGGCTAGGCTAGGCTAGCCATTCTGTGGCACCTTTCTCGCCGTTCAATCCACTTCAACAATCTCTAAATTGAACGGTGGAAGCTTTGGTGCTATTTCAATCAGTATAAATCATCATCATCATAATATTTTGACAGCAATGAATATTAATAACTTGTTCTATCAGATTTAAATCTGGACTATTTGCGAAATAAAAAGAAAAAAAAGTTAATTAATTAATTATAGGTATACCTGACAAAGATTAAGACCAGGTGCCCACGAAACCCTGTTCGATTTGCTCGATCGCTTCATATCAATAAAACAATCTCAGATCTAAAATCCTTTTTTCGCTTCAAATCAAGTTTTATCAACTATTTTTCGATTTCAGTGATAGAAACTGAAACAGTTTAATAAGATCTTTCCTTTTTTTTAAAAGGTTTCAAAACAAACACTGCATTCATTAATCACTTGTTGAGAAAGGAAAGAAAAGAACTTAATTTTTTTAAAAAATTCCTGTGCATGCAATTGAAGAAGATATATATAGAGAGGCGCGTCCGTGTAAGGAAGCGGAGGAGAAGGGAGAAACCCTAAAGACCATATTTTTTTTCTAATTGTTATTTATGACTATTATTTTTTACGTTATTTTAAGGGATAGACAGCGCATATATGAGAGCAGTGATGAGTTGGTGGCTTATAATTGGTCTACAATGTCGGCTCTTCTCTTCCCTTATCCGTTCTTTTGTACAATTTTGACTCCGATTGAAATCGGCGGTGGTGATTGTTTTTCCAAGAAATACTCTCATCAATTTCTAAGTTAATTATAATTCAGTTTTTTTTGTTTAAAAAATAATTTTACAATACATTAATAATTTTATAGACATGTCTCCGCGTAGCATTCGGACCTTTTTTTTTTTTAAATTGTGCCTCTAAGTTTTAAATAAAAAATGAAAGAATAAAACATATTAAAATTCTAATATGTGTTTAAAAGTGTGATTGTGATTGTTTTTTATTTATAAATATATTAAAATAATATAAATACAAAATAATCTAAAAATAAAAAAAACAAATATTAATTTGAAATAAATAAAAAATTAAATTTTTTTTATTTTTTTTCAAAAATACTTTTGAAACGCAAAAACAACCAGCAATACTATTTGGTGAAGATTAATTATATTTAATAATTAGTATTATGGTATTACAATTTTCATTGTTTGATTATTCTTATATAATCAATTATTTATTAATTTGTCTACATTATCATAGTTTTATTTATGTATTATCATAGTTGTTATAATTATATATTTTTTTAATAGGAATACTAACAAATCTAAGTATATAATCAATTGTTTAGTGATAAATTGTTTATATGCAAATAATAATATGATTAAAATTATAAAGAGAATAATTAAAACAATATTTAAATTTTTAATCTTGTTTTACTTTATGATTTAAAAAAGTATTGTATTGTATCTTTTGATTTTGTAATTTTTTTTTAAAAATACTTAATTAATAATGCAAAAACTTTTTTAACAATTTGAACTACCTTATATGAATTGATCTAGTATAAGAGATAAGTTTCTTGGTTTTTTTTAGTTTTACTTGTTACAAATATTCAATATGCATTTTAAACTAAAACTTATGATGAGGGATTTTTATTCAAATAGGAAAAAAAAATATAATAAATCTATTTTAGGAAAGTTTTTATTCAAAATATAAACTTTTCTCATTTTGTTTTAACTTCGTATTGATATTTTGATTTTTGTATATATTCTTACTTATATATATATGGTAATGTAGACCGTGTGGTTTAATGTTTTTCGTAAATGTCAAAGTTTTATTTGTTAAAATTTACATATATTAACACATAAACCATTCATATATCATAGCTAAAGCATCACTTGAATTGCATTTATTTTAAGAATCTTACATTGAGTAAAGAAGAAGAATACAAAAATATGCAGTAGGGAAAAAATAAAAATAAATAATTAAGATATCTATTTTTATACATTAAAAAGGAGAGGATGCTATAGTTTTATTGTATAAAATGCATCCTTCTATCTTTATTCTTGGCTTAATCCTCAGGTCGTAGAGAAAGAAGAATTTTATTGTTGTTAATGCAGACTCTCTCAAAAGCTTCCCATAGCTTCCATCGCATGCATGAAGAACTTTACCTTTTCTTTCTTTCTTTCCTTTCTTTTAATAAAAGATGAAGTGACCCAAAATTTGAAGTTATGCTCAACAACCACTTACGATATGCTTTAATAATAATTTAGTTTTTATAGTTTATTAAAAATAATTAAAGACTCTTTTAACTAATTTTGATCATCCTAATTTATTTTTTTTCTGTTAAAAATACATTATTTTCTAATTTGTGTTTTTTTTTAAAATATTTCTCTTTTGTATTTTTTTTATAAAGTAAAAAAAATTTGAGAAAGATTAGAAAATTAAAAAATAAAATAAATTACAAGCAAATTTCAGATTTAGAACTAAATATGTAATTTCTGAAAGTACAAGGAATAATCAATTTATCCATTGACTAGTTAGCAGGGTTTTAAGATCTTAGAACCTTTAATAAATTTTATTAATGTAGTGTTCAATTTATCAATATTTTTCCTTTAAAACTTTATTTTCCTCTTCAAGTTGGTTCATTTTATCATAATCTTCAATTACAAAGCATGGTTTTTTTTTCTTAACATATTTTTCTCAACAAGTAAACATGCATTTTTTTTTTCAATAAATTATACTTAGAACCTAACTTCTTGTATTTGTTATGCAATGTCTCAAATACATCATGCAATTCCTTATAAGAGAGGTCAAATTTATCATATGAAAAAAGCACGTCATTATCGATTTCAATTGTCATAAAACACATGTTTGCAATATGCTCTTCTTTACCACTTCAACTAGAACCCAAGTCATCCCTCCATGTTGTTTTCATTGCTCATTTATGATAACAGTTCATCTTCTTGTTTTGAAGAAAAGGGCATCAGTTTTTATGTGTCCCTATCTTGTTGCACTTGTAGCATTTAAGTTTTTCTTTGCTAGATTCTTCCTTATTTCCATTCTTTTTAAAGTTCGAGAATTTTTTACTTTCTTTTTTTTAGGAAGTTCCAAAACTATCTTGTGATTAGTACAATGTCCTCCTCCACTTCATCATCATAATCATTATCAACATGATGTATGATTTTGAATGCCAAATTCTTCTTTGGCTTCTCTTCTAGTTCTTGTTTTTCCATAGTGATTTTATGAGTCATTAGTGAATTGATGAGCTCTTTCAATGAAAGCTTGACGAGATCCTTAGCTTTTCGGATGCCGTCACTTTTGTTTTCCAAGTCTTTGGCAAGGACTTAAGAATTTTGTTTACAATATCATTATTAGTATAAATCCTACCAAGAGCATCCAAACTATTAAATGATAGTTGTCATTCTAGTAAACATACTAGTTATTAATTCATTTGAAAGCATTTTGAATAACTCATATTGATGTATAAGCATATCAATTTTAGATTCTTTAACTTTATTAGTACCCTCATGAGTCATTTATAAAACATGTCATATATCCCTAATATTTTTACAAGATGATATTAAACTAATTACCACTTAAGGCACAATACAAAGTGTTCATAGCTTTAACATCTATATAAAGTAATTTTTTTTTTATCACCATTGGTATACTCACTCCTATCCTTAGGACTTGTGAAATGATTTTTGGTTTTGGTAGGGTTATATGATCAATTTTCTATATATAGTTATGTTATTGTCCTAGCTTTTTAACAGACATAATCATTACCATCAAATAAAGGTGGCCTACATGTTAATGATCCTTCATTTTAAACATTAAAACTAGTGGTTGTTGTTTTACTTAAGTCTAAACAAACTTATATAAATAAGTACTAGACTCTGATACTAATTGTTATTCTAGTATTAAAAGGGTGAATTAAATGTTCCATTAAATATAACAAATAATGAAATTTGTTTTTTAAAAAATTAAACATACTGAGCACAATAAACACAATAATCAACAATATAATCAAGGTGCTTACAATAAATAGGTAAGGAAATAGAGATTGCAAACTTGGTTTTTAACATGATTCAGCTAGCTTATATGTACACCTCAAGTACCAACCGTACTTGAGTGTTATGTTCTTTAACTAATCCAAGTTAAAGATATAATGATCTGGATGAATCCACATCAAGCTTATACACCACTTGAAGATGTCTCCTCCTTAATATTTTTTATTTGGTGACAATACCTCACTGATGTTAAGACTTTATCCAAACTCTCAAATATATACAAGTGTGATTTTATAGTTACAAGATACTCTCTTAATAGAGTGGATTTTATAATTTGAGAATCTATGATTTCTATACCTCACTCAATAACACTTAAGGGATTTGAAAGTGTTTAAGTGTTGTGAGAATATGAAGTATACTCATGTGCAAGAATATGAAGGTTTTAATGCACAAATATATAATTTAGTATTGATGAATTTGAGTTTGCTCTTGAAATAGCTTGTGTGTGTGTTTGTGCATGCGTGTGTGTATTCAGCTTTCTTATTTTATTCTACAATTAGATATATATATATATATATATATATATATATATTTTAGCAAAAACTAGTCATTTAAAGTCATTATTGTTCCTCTAACAGCTAATATGGTCGACCAGTTTATATTGGTAAAGCCAAACAATCGATCAATTCCTATAAATTCCTAGGTGTTCATCATGTATGAACAAGCGGACAATCAGTTCATTTGGTATCACCATGCAAACAGTTGACCGGTTCATCTAGAATACCAGATTATTCAATTTTAATCATGGTGATTTTTTAGAATCGTTTTATCAATTCTTTGTAAATGTATGTAAAGTGAAGTGTATGCATTCATTTTAATTTGTGCTATTAAGTATTATATAAAGATTTACATTTAAACACTAAAATGAACACTAAAAAACTATGTCTTCACTTGCTTTGTATTTTGAACTTGTTGATTGATTTCTTCATTCAATATCTCATGCTTGTTAATGTTATCTTCATATAAATTTGTGTAAACGTATTCTCATCCAAGCATATTATTAGATAATTTATATTTAATTGTTATCATCAAATTACATAAAATATTAATATGTGACCCAAAGGCCAACACAATCTTTGCCAATCAAAGAGGTGGTTGGAAAGTTGAGAAGGGGTTTGTTGGATCAAAGATTCATTTTCAATCTATTTTCATCTAAAAATATTTAATAAATATCCTAAAAATCTTAATAAACCAATTTCTAGCTACAAAACACTCTTAAACTCCTTTATAACACTCATCTAACCTGATATATTTTTTTTTTGACAAGATAGAAGCTCAAAACTCCTTTATGACACTCATCTAACCAAGATAAACTTTTTCTCATCGTCAGAACATGGTTAGCCGACCACTTTTTTCTTTCCTTCCTTATTTTCCACTAATACTCTCTCCTCCCAAACCCTAGGAAGTGAAATGTAAAATAAATAAAGTTTAGGATTGAAAAGTTAAGCGGTCAAAATACAAGGATTAATAGCTAGAAAGTTAAAAACTTTAGATACTAAAGTGTACTTTTCCGCAACTCATGAACAATAAAAACTAAAGGAAAAGGACCTGCTCTTTGTTTAACTGAGAAATTAAATCCTATTTCATAATAATTGATCATCAGTTTGAAAGCAGGGATATTTTATGATAGTGCGAATATGATGAATAGTATGAAACAAAAGCAATTGCCAGGCTTTAATTCATCAAAAAATAATATGAAATGATGAAATAAAATAAAAATAAAATTAAAAGTATCAAAACGAATAATTGACAAAAATAAAATAAAAAACCAAAAAAACAAAACAAAAGACAACTCATTCGCATTTTTCATGTCCACAGCACGAATTTATCATCCTCCATTGAAAAACGAACAGCAAAACAACGTGTTTCCTTAGTTTGCTTAGTTTATTTTATTTATTGTATAATTTTTGTGGTAATAATTTTTCCTCAGCTCATCCAAGAAGTTTCTTCAGATGATCTTGACTGCTTCCCAAATACATGCAAGACTTTTCTCCTCCATTAAAGTGGAATATTCATCGATCCAGCATTCAGCTCGCAAAAGAAATCGTTTAGATGAAAGTTCATAACCTTGAAGTGTCTATTCACTTTTAATTCAAGACCTCCCACCTATAAATTGGTTGATAACTTTTCCCCACTTGGTTGATGACACGTGCATGCAGAGGGAATCATTAACATAAACAAGTTGCCTGTGATGATAAGAAAGGGAGATGGCCACGATTGATTTTAACACTTTAAAATTATATCTGTGATGTTGATGACCATTAGCTTCTACTGAATGCATGCATGTGGGCTGAACGTTTGGTCTGATTTTATGCCCAGACGTCCCCTGGAATGTTTGGTGGTGACCTCCTGATCATCCAACTTTTTGAAATAATTGGAACAGCAAACAAATTTACCAGAGAACGATACAATGCATGGATCATATTTATTATTATCTTCTCATCAAAGCATATATACCAGATATACATTTAGGGTTTACTTCTTGTAAGTGCCGTAAATGGTGTAGACGGTTTGAGACACCGTAAGAAGGAGGATAATCAAGGCAGCCAATGCTGATACAAAAGACCAAGGAGTCCTAAAATAAGTATACTTGAAGCTTGCCCACTGTACGTGCCAACTGTTCTTGTAGTACTGGTCAATATCATGGAACAGCTTGGACAAATAGCATCTTTCGATATCAAATGCTACTTCTTTACCCAGATCATTGATGAAACTTGCAACTTCTGAATCAGTACCAAAGTAATTCTCGATAATATTGCAGTCGGATAGATGTTCTACATCTCTGAAGGTGTTAACCAGGCAATCCAGAAGAGTTGCATACGTTGTGAAATGCTTGGAAGAACCATTATGACACTGCTCGAATGCTACGCAGTTCAGCAAAAATGAAGTTATAGTTTCATCAATGGTTATGGTAGGCATCTCTATCACCCCGTTCTTGAATTTCACCACCAAGAAACTATCCTCGGGATTTCCTTGACTGAGCTCAATTCCGGCACGGCGAAGTTTGGATACAGAGTGAATCATGGGAGTCGATGTGTCCACATGGAGTGATTGGCCTTGCTCAAAATCTATGAAACTTGAACGAACTAAATCGAGTAGATGTTTGGCGTTAAGATCATTATGCCTTGCAACAATATTATCTGGTCTTTGAAGAGCATAATTGAAGAAATCCAACGCCAGTTTGCACAAAGAAGGGCCAGATTCTTCTCCTGGCATTCTTGTTATATCAAATAAACACTCAAGAACAAAGAAAGGAATCTGGTTCTCGAGTCTAAGTAAATCCCTGTAAAAAAAAGGTATGATCCATGCCATGGTGACAATGGGGTCATCAACCTCGAATTCAACAACATTTCCAACTTTCCGAAACAACTCTATAATAAAACAACCATCAACAACCATCATCTCAATAAATTCATCAGTGTCAAAGTGGATAATTTGTGAGTAACACTCTCTTGCTTTCTTTTCTAGTGGCTGTATTGCCTTCAACAAGACCTCCAAGTCCAAACCTTTGCTCTGTGTCCTCGAGAGGATAGAGCCTAAGTATCTCCACTTGTGTTCTTCAATCATTTTAAGGTGTTCCTCACCATGGTGATAAGGTCCTATTGAAACTACATGAGGTTGGTAGGACTTACCGTTGATATCGATGAACCTCTGGGGGACTTTAAAGATGCAACATGAACTGTTAGCAGCTGCTCTGGTCAATAATTTTGGTGGGTCGGAGATTTTTTGGTGCATCAAGCTCAAGCGATCCTCGTTCACCTCCCAAATTCTTATGGCACGATTGGCTTCTTCATCTTCTAGTGAATTGCTCTCCATTTCACTCGTCTTGATCATGAGTTTCTCGGGCTACTGGCCTAAGAAGTTTCAAGACCAGCAGCTGATCTCTCCCTTCCTGAATTTGAGAAGATTTTGGCAAAGCAAATATAATAAATGAAAAATGGACAAACCTCAAAAACACCCCTTAGTTATTGGATCAGTATCAATTTTGTCCCCAAACAGTTTCTTATATCGATTTTGTTCCCAAGCAAATTTCAATTTCTTAATTGGGGCCTTCTGATAGAATTCCTTGATAAAAAAAAAAAAATTGTTAATTCCACCACAGAAAAAATGTTCTTTATTAAAAAAATGCAATTTTGAATGGAATCCATAATCAAATATGGATGCTGAAACCTACGATAAAATTGATACAAAAATTTGATTCAGCCCAACATTTATATTATCCGGGCATTTTTAAAGTTTTCATTTAATAATTTATAACTGTTAGCTACGCTTCCAGTTTTTTCAAAAGTATTTGAAAATATAATAGTTGTTACTTTTCAAAATATATTTTACTTGAAAATATATTAAAATATTATTATTATTATTATTACTTTAAATTTCTTTTTGATATCAGTAAGTTAAAACAATTAAAAAATACCAAATAAAATTATTTTGAATTAAAGAAAAAACATGAAAAAAAAAAAATTTTAAAACGTAAAAATAAACGGGCTCAGATACTTTGACCATGAGTTTGGATTTTGGATGACACAACTGCATATAATTTTTTTTTTTTTAAATCATTATACACACACACACACAAAGCATGATAAAAGAGGGACAAAAAAAAATCACAAGTTAACCTAAGATAGTGCAATCAATATGTAACCTGGGTAATAAGAAGTAAACAAACCCGAGTTAAGCCACATAACTCATGATTTAAATCATGAGTTTAAGATAATCTGAAAAAAATAAAATTAAAGAAAACTTAAAGATATATTTTTTTAATTTTATCATTTTATATTAAATTATTTGATTTAAGCTTTGATATTTTCTTATATATCTTATTATTTTGTTATTTAAGCTAAATCTCGTCGATTTGAATTTTCTTCCTATACATAGACAAATGAAAGAGAACTACGGGTTAGGGGTGATCATTTTGGGTTCGGTTCAATTTTTATCAAAAAAAAGTAACCAAACCGGAACCGGTTTCAGTTCGGTTCAATTATTTTAGAACAAAAAACGGTTCAAATTGGTTTGACTCGGTTTTTTATTTTTTATACTTGGTTTAGCTCGGTTTTTTTGTTTAGATTTGGTTCGGTTTTTTTAGTTTCAGACTTATAAAATCAAAACTGAACCGGTCAGTTTTTTTAAAATTTTAATCGGTTTAATTAATTTTTTTTCATGATTTGGTTTTTTTTTTAATTGGTTTTTTGGGTTTTTTACTCACATATGGTAGGTGCTAACGAGGAGGGAGAGAGAAGGAGAGAGAAATATCTGATGAGCTGCATTTAAAATTTTAAATAACGTAATCCAATAATTTTGGTGTGTGTGTTTGTCCTCATGATAAAAAGTTCGTTTTTTGTGGGTATATATATATATATATATATATATATAGAGAGAGAGAGAGAGAGAGAGAGAGAGAGAGAGAGATGATGGTTCAACATCCCTAAAATTGGCAGGCAATGGAATTGTATCACCATCGTTTGTCGTTGCGTTGACGACGATGAGTTATCTATTTTCTTTAATTTCATCTGCTGCACGTCCAGCCCAACAAGCAGGCCTGGTTTCCTCAAGGCACATACGCGCGGGCCTTACCCGAATCAATGATTATTTTTTATATTTTCATATAGCCTCGTAAAATAATAGCGATCATTTCCACAAGTTTTCCTTATTTATGTTTTTTTTTTCAAGAAGCATTATAAGAGGTAGTCTTTATTATCAGAAGTAATGCTTTTCTATACTGCTTTACAAAAAATAATGAGTGATTACTAAAAATTTCTACATCAGTAGAGGTTTAATAATTACAAATTAATTAATTTAAGATGCATATTTTTAAAAAAAACTAAGACAATAATTACTCATTCCTTTCTTTACTATTAATAAGCTTTTAAAAGAAAAACAAATGTTGAGATAACTAGATATTTAGTGGTTTATAGTTTATTATCTCTTAGTTCATACTGATATTTGACTAATTATAACTTTAAGGGTGTGTAGTTCAACTGGTTATGCCTCTAAATTTACTCCATATAGGTCACTATTTCAAGTTTTACAAATCTCAGGGCTATTGGAGGTTTATATAATCATTAATTTCAGGATTTGTGGAATTAGTTGAGGTGCGCGTAAGCTGGCTCGGACACCTATATTAATAAAAAAAATATTCGACTAATTATGTATAGCCTTAAAATCGATCATAATTATTTGATAGGTTTAAAAATTTGATTTCCTATTCTTTGGAATTAGCATATACATATTAAATAACACATAATTTGATCTTATCATTTTCCAACACAAATTTAAAATTATGCTAAAAAATTAACAAATTTAAAATTGAACCTATACGGATAAATTATTGGGAGAACATGGGGCGACAACTTAGATTGTGGATCAACCAACCAACCACTAGTACAAAAAAATTTTATTTTATTTATTGGCTCAATTAGTCACTCCTTCAAATTTGATAGATAAATTCAATATAAATAAATAAAATAATATGCCATTTTACAATTGACTGGTTGATAGTTCCAAGTGACAAATAAGATTCATCAAGTAATATATCAATCAAAATAGAAAATTTAAATGATTTGCTCATTTATTAAATTTAATGAGGTACTACTAATAGTTTAGCATAATTTTATAAAAATACAAATTATTTTATGGGTAATATTAATCGTACCAAAGGGAACTAGAATCATATATATCGAACAACTAAGTCTTACTAAATAATACGTAAACTTAGTGTAATAGTTGAGATTTCAAGGAAAGTAAATTCTGCAAGAAACGTTACCGCTGCTCTTATTCTTCAACTGAAGGCGTGTCTTTACTCGACAAAATCCCTTTTTTCTCTCTTTCATTTCCCTTGGAAAAAGAGTAGATCGACAAGTTACAAACTCATCGATACAATATTGGTGTTTTAGCTTAATTAGCAAGCATTTTGGTCAATCTCAGTCTTCGATTAATAAAATATTAAATGATAGAATTGTAAAAAAATTAAATATACAAAATAATAAAAAATAAATAGCAATTATAAACTAAAAAAAAGCATAAGCCTAGACAGATCAAGTCTCCAAACTTACATGTTAGATTATGAAATCAGAATAACTAAATAGAAAAAAAATCATAAAAAATAAATTAAAAAAAAAACAATTTTGAATCATGAGATAGAAACAAAATAAGTTTAAAAAAAATGATGCCAACTCTTTTCCCGAGCCATTTGTTTAGAAGCACCATATATGAAAAGATCATAAAATCTAATTTCCAAAAAATGAAATATTAAAGGATTATGTTTTTTTTTTTTTAAAGTCAAACAATAGGATCCAAAAGAAAAAAACTGTATTTAAAAGTAAAAAAAAAATGTGAGCCCACTTGGGTTAACCAATCAAAACACATGAGCCAAATTATAAGATTTGGATAAACACTATAAAAAGAAAAACAAATAAAATCTTGAATCATATTTTAAAAAATAATCAACGTCGTCGAATGAGATTGAAAAATAAAATAAGTAAAAAAAAAGATGTGAACCAGTATTAGCTTACAAAACTTGTGAACTAAGCCGTTTGATCGGAAGTACCAAAACTAAAAAAACTATGAAGCCCAAATTTCAATAAATAAAATGTTAATGGTTGAAATTAGAAAAAAGATTCAATCAAAAAAAAATTTCAGAAGAAAAAATAACAATTAAAAAAACAAGGATCAAATTTTTAAAAATAATAGAGAAAGGATGCATAATTTTGGATTGAAGAGCTAAATTGAAAAGAAAAAACAATTCCACAAAAGAACTATAAGAAGAAATCACCAATATATTGAATACCAAATTTTAAAAAATAAAATTTTTTATTAAAGGATGAAATTGAATATAATTAAAAGTTTACAAAATAGGTAAGAAAAAAATGAAAGAAAAAAAATCAAGACCAAATTAAAAAAAAAAACAACAAATAAAAGTTTTAGATTAAATGATGAAATTAAAAAGAAATAAAAAACTTACAAAAAAGCCAATAATAAAAATTACAAATCAAAACAATGAGAATTAATACTCAAATATTCCTAACCAAGGGGACGACCTGGAATTTTAAATGATAAACATGAATTTCAAGGGAGGAGGGAGGGAAGAAAAAAGAAAAAGAAAATGTTGCTAGCACCAGATCTGGTAGCCTTTATCCACACGTGTCGCCTCTCCAAGGAGACGATGTCAAAAATAATCAAATACAACCATGGAAGTTGGTGTTTGACTACTAAACGGCCACACATGCACCTCCCATAGGGCGTTAGGGTTGTCATGCATTGATGTATGTAATGCACGCTTAAAAAACTTTTTGAAAATAATATTTTTAAATATTAAATTACATAATTGCTCCTAATCCAACCTGACAATTACAAAAATAAAGCCTGATGACAAATATAAAAATACCCCTCAATGTAAATTATAGAAAATCCAAACCAAGGGCATGTGAGTAATTTTATTTTTCATAAAAAATCACAAAGACAAAAACACCCATGATTATAAGCTTTAAATTAATACTGAATATAAGGGTATTTATTTATTGTGCATCATAAAACAAAAGGACAATATTGCCCCCTTTAAATTCTAGAATGACAAATAGATCATTATAAAATTACTAAATTACCCCAATAACATCCTTTCTTGGTTTTGCTTTTAGTGGCAAAACAAGTTTTTCACCGAGAGATCCAATAACCACCCATTTCATATATTTAATTTTTTACTTGGGTTTCTTGCCATTCAATCTTGTCGGTCCTTAGAGGATGTTTGTAAGCGTGATAGCGGTTGTTTTTTAAAATATTTTTTTATTTAGAAATGCATTAAAATAATATATTTTTTATTTTTTTAAAAATTATTTGTGATATCAGCACATTAAAATGATTTAAAAACATATATAAATAAATAAATTTAAAAAAAAATTAAAATTATATGGAACGTGGGTTGCACCTCATTTCTAAACTGTACTAATAAATTAACCCAAATTAGCTTACAATCTGATCAAATAAGGGTTAAGTAAAAAAAGTTAAAGGGACGGAAAAAAAGCATTATAAAGCATATAGTGGAGTCTACTTGAATTTGCTTCTTAATTACTCATCATAACTTGACTTGTTATTGATAAAATCGAAGAAGAAAACGCAAAACTATTTTTAAATTCGGGCAAAACCAATGAATTGTGCCCAAGGAATGCGCTCAAGTTTAAAGAACACTTCAGGCTCCTTTAGAATACACCTTGGCAAAAATTTAACAAACCAGTCAACTCAATATGGCAGGCTAAACGCCCCGCCCCGCCCCCACTTATCTATTCACGTAACAAAACAACTATGGTCACCGACATATAATTTTGGGGTTATTTTTTTCTTATACAGCCTGTTAATCATTAAAAAATTAACCATGATATATATGCTTTTTTAATTTTTTAAGTACAATAAAATAACTTGATTACTTTCCAAATAAAAAAAATTTAAAACTAGCACATAAAGATATTTCTATCTTTTCATCTTTTTATATACAATAAAGTGACAGGCTTACCTTTTAAATAAAAAACTTAAACTATGTCAAGTGATTTTTCTGTTATTATCAGGTTCACCATGAATAATTTAATTATTTTACACTGATTTTAAAATATATAAAGTAAAAAATTGTTTTTGCGTAAGAGGCTTCCACACACTTTAAAAGATATGTGCTGCTCCTCTTGGTGGAAAATATGTCCTTCCACCGTGTTGGTGGATGAGCCACCATGTCTTCTTCTTGTCGATGTAACATGCGTAGTAGTTGCAAGATGATTTATAATTGGTTTTTTTTTTTTTTTTAACTCTTTCACCCTTAAAAATTAGAAGTTGGTCATCTTTATTATTGATATTTTAATTTTAGTTTTTATTTTTTTAATTTATGATTTTGTTCTTGATTTTTTTTTATAAAAAATTTATTTATTTTCAATCTCATAATTTAATCTCAATCTGTCATATGCTATTTTTTTTTTCAATGTGGTCTTTATTGTTTTGATTTCTAATATTTTTTCTTATTTTTTTATAAAAATTTTATTGGTTTTTAATTTCATTGTTCAATACAAATTTATTTATATATTATTTTTTAATTTGATTCTCATTTTTTTTTTTTTTTTTTGTTATTTTGTTAAAGTTATTTTTTTTCAATCCTCACCATTTGATAAAAAAAATATAGTCGCCTTCTAATTTATTTTTTATTTTGATTTTTATTCTTATTTTTTTAATTGCTAATTTTTTGGATCCTTTTATATGATTGTTTTTTTCTTCTTTGATTTTATCTTTAAAATTTGATTTGTTGGGATTGAGTTTTTGTTTTTTCATAGAAGATGTTTTTGGTCTAATAATCCGAGTTACGAATTTGAAAAGTTGATGAATTGATATTTTTTTTGGTTTATTTTCTTTTTCGATTTCATCTTAGACATTAGTTTATTTTATAGAAAAAAAAAATCAACTCTATGGTTTTCTTCAATTCTTTTCTATCGGGTTATCTCGACCTCATGACCTAGAACGCAAGTTTGTCGGTGTTAACTCAGGCTAACTCGTTTTTTATTATTCAAGTTATATATCTATCATGCTAATTTCAGGTTGACTTATATTGGTTTTTGTATCCTTATTTTATCTAATTTCATCATTTCATATTTAATCGAATGAAAATTAAATGTTATTATATTTTTCACTCTTGGAAAAAGATTTTTTCCTCGAGTTATTGTGGTCATTTTTTTTCATTTATCATTATTATTTTTTATTTTATTAAAATAAAATCCGTTTATTTAATTAATCAAGACTATAACCTAAGATATAAACACACATTAAGTTTTTTATAGAAAAATTAATCCAACATGTGAAGTACGGTGTCCCCAATTCTAGTGACTTCTCTCTAAATGAAACGTTGGAAACACACTTGGGACTTACGAAAGTTTTATTATAACACAAATGATGGGTAATAATACTACACAAAATTCAAAAATTCTTCTCCGGACACCCTTGTAAATCGGCACTTTGATTTGTACCTTGTAATAATAAATATACATTATTTATTGAGACAAACAAATAAGAACAATTAAATCTTTACTACTAGTGTATTTTTTAAATTTATTATCTTTCGACTATCGATTTATCTCTTACCCGACTCAGTGACGACCGGATAATTTAGGGAACATTACTTGGAATCTGTTAATGGCTTTCTAGCACCAGATTTCGTCATCTATATATAAACACTTTGTTTATTTTTAAATGTCAAATATATAGTTGAGATGCAATGTAATATTTATGTATGTAAAAAAAGAAAAAAAGAAGTTATTATATTATAAATGATTTGTATTCAAGATAATACGGTAAAAAAAATCCAAAGCTACTACTTTTGGGTTCTTATGAAATATAAAATCTGAAAATAACCTTTATGATTATTTTCAAAATAATATTTTAAAATAATATTTTTTATTTTTTAAAATTTATTTTTGATACTAACACATCAAAATAACTAGAAATACATTGAAAAAAATTAATTTGAAAAAACTATATATATTTTTAAAAATGCTAGTTAACTGCAAAAATAAATTATGCCTATATATTGTTATATAACACTTAGTTCACAGGATTAAACCTGAGAAAATAATGTAAAAACGAATATATATGTACTTATATTGGGAGTCAAAGTCTCAAGGCTTGCTTTTGAGTTTCTGTGGATTCATAAATCCACCACCACGCTAGATGCCCCTTGAAAATTGGGTAATAAATACTCTTTAGCTAGCTTAGGTTGCGAGTGAAACCCACCTCCAAGCCCAAAACCGTCAATTCAGCCCAAAAATCAACACTTCAACATCCATTCCATTGACCTTTCTTATACACCCTCCTTCCATTTACCATTCTACCCTTCTCCACCACCCCTCCCTCCCGCTATATTAAACCCCAACCTCAACAGACCGAAATCGCAACAGACTAGCTTTTTCTTGTAATCCCATCAAATCAAATTTGGACTATCCATCAATGGCATCCGAATCAGACCAACCCCGATCCGCCTCCACCACTCTCGTCAACGGCGAAATCAAACCCAAAATCGCCCTGGTCACCGGTATAACCGGCCAAGATGGTTCATATCTCACTGAATTCCTCCTCAACAAAGGCTATGAAGTTCATGGGCTGATTCGTAGGTCCTCCAATTTCAACACGCAGCGGATTAACCATATTTATATAGATCCACACAATGTCCATAAAGCCCGAATGAAGCTACATTATGCAGATCTCTCTGACGCGTCGTCTCTCCGTCGTTGGCTCGACACAATCTACCCCGACGAAGTCTACAACCTTGCAGCCCAATCCCATGTGGCAGTCTCTTTCGAAGTCCCTGATTACACGGCGGATGTCGTCGCCACAGGAACTGTCCGCCTTCTTGAGGCGGTGAGGTCTCATATTGCCGCGACAGGGCGAAGCCATGTCAAGTACTATCAAGCGGGATCTTCGGAAATGTTTGGGTCTACGCCGCCACCGCAATCAGAAACCACCCCATTTCATCCAAGATCACCATATGCCGCGTCAAAATGCGCGGCGCATTGGTACACTGTTAATTACAGGGAGGCTTATGGGCTGTTTGCTTGCAATGGGATTTTATTCAATCACGAATCTCCTCGTCGCGGGGA
Organism: Populus alba; assembly: GCF_005239225.2. Taxonomy (NCBI): domain Eukaryota; kingdom Viridiplantae; phylum Streptophyta; class Magnoliopsida; order Malpighiales; family Salicaceae; genus Populus; species Populus alba. The sequence goes on from NC_133288.1 coordinate 9,504,308, forward strand.
GAATTTTGTAACCCGAAAGATCACGAGGGCTCTTGGGAGAATTAAGGCGGGGTTGCAGAGTAAGTTGTTTTTAGGGAATTTGCAGGCCTCGAGGGATTGGGGTTTTGCAGGGGATTACGTGGAGGCAATGTGGATGATGTTGCAGCAGGAAAAGCCTGATGATTATGTGGTTGCGACAGAGGAATCGCATACGGTGGAGGAGTTTTTGGAAGTGGCATTTGGGTATGTTGGGATGAATTGGAAGGATCATGTTGTAATTGATAAGAAGTATTTTAGGCCTGCTGAAGTGGATAATTTGAAAGGGGATTCGAGCAAGGCGAGGAAAGTGCTTGGCTGGAAGCCTAAAGTCGGGTTTGAGCAATTGGTGAAGATGATGGTCGATGAAGATGTTGATTTAGCTAAGAGGGAGAAGGTTCTTGTTGATGCTGGTTACATCAATGCTCAGCAACAGCCTTGATTCATACGTCTGCTGGTCTCTTCGAGTCAACGGAAAGCACTTTCCAGTCAATTTCAGTCAAAGAAAAATTTGACTTGGTTTTCAGGAAAGCGTTTTCCCTTTAACTGTGTTTGTTTTCCGGAAAGTGATTTCCGGGAAATAACTTTCCAAACTTTCTTGTGTTTGTTTGCCAGTAGGAAAGTTGGTCAATGGAAAACACTTTCCAGTAAAAAGAAAATTTGGCTTGGTTTTCAGGAAAGTGTTTTCCTGAAAAATTTGAGTGGAAAACACTTTCCGGAAGTTGTGAAAAATTTAGAAATGTCATTATTTGCTGATTATATTAAATTTAATCCTCAAACTTTTGATTGATATATATATTTTGTTTTGAATATTTATTTTTCAATTTCATCTCTTAAAATTTTATTTTTATATTAACTTTGTCCTTATTTTTATAATTGCTATTTGCTTTTTCCTTATCATATTTTTATTGAAATTTTTTATCTATCAAATTTGGTCCTCATTCTTTTGATTGTTACTTATTTTATTTGAAATAATTTATGAAATGTTGATTATTATTTCTTTAATTTCTTCATCTTTCATTTTTTTTTTAAATTTTTAGATTTGATCTCTATTATTTTGATTATTATTTATTTTATTTGAAATAATTTATAAAATTATATATATATATATTTTTAATTTCATTCTCATTCAACTTTTTAATTTGTAAGATTTGTTCCTCATTATTTTAATAAGCTATGTATGAATATATAATATAATAAAAAAATTTATCATTATAAATACTTTTTAGATTTCATTTTTTTTTATTATAAGTGATTAAATATTTTATATATATTAGATAAACTTGAAAAAAAAATTAATTCATTAATAAATTATTTTCTAGTTTATTTTCCATAACACAACCAAACACTAAAAAATATTTTCCAGTTCATTTTCCATAATACTGCCAAACATCAAAAAATACTTTTTTAAAATTCACCTTCCAAAAAAAAAATCACTTTCCTGAGGCTAAGCAGAAAATAACTCTCTGATCTGAACTGTTTAGCAGCTGACGCGCACGAGGTTCTATGGTTCGACGTACAATTCGAAAACCATTGCTCCTGTTCACGCAAATTATACTTGTCGTCGTCAGCACACTGTTTGCTAATCTGTCCATTTTGCCACCTATGAAATAGAAATAATAGAGAAGTTGTGATGGGGTCGTGGGGACTGCTGTCCTTTTCTTTAGAAATGCTCTGAACGTGGAGGGTTTTCTTCTTCTTCTTCTTCTTTTTTTAATAATATGGCTGAAAAACATAATTTGAAAACCACCTAATTTGATATAAAAAAACCTCCATTATTCTAGTGTTAGTTTATTCTGTATCGGTTTACGTCTGCAGGCAGAAGTTCGTGCATTGTTAATTGCACAAGCAATAGGTGGGATGGGGTAGTGGGGTGTCCCGTTGGCTGTCCGCTCCTTTCTTTGTCAATATCTATTTCTCGTAATAGCGTTTAAAAAGGAAGCATCAGATGCATCAGATCTGGTTTAAAACAAACACATGATGCATCAGATGCTAGCTCATGTCGGTGCAGCATAATCTTTACATTTTACAGCAACAGCACCTACTGTTATATCTCAGGTCATGTTTTCAATATCTTGAACAAGGAAACTATCATGGATTAATTAAGAAAATGAAAGGATGGCATCATAAGAATAACAATTTGTCCTCACATTTCATCCACTAAGCTTCTTTGTCAACGTTTCCAATATGCAAATCTCGATCCCAATGGAGATTATGGGTTAAACAATGACTATATACAAGGTAAGAAGAAGGTGAAAACAGAACGTAAAACAGTTAGTCTGACCTGGCTTCGTTTGAAGGTGGATAAGATTTTAGTACTCTTTGCACAGATGATGAGCTAGAGCTGATCTCTGGGTCAGCAGTGGCAATTGAAAATGGCTTAACTGATGAACGAAGAGATTCTGGTCCCTCTGTAGTAATTCTATCGCACAATGCATCACAATTACTAATCACCTCAGTCAACCTCCCTTTTAACTCCCCAATCTCCACCTGCAGAGAATGAACTGCAAGTGCTGTCCCAATTAATGTTGATTAAAGGCTTGATCAAAGATGCAGTCAAGAATAAGAAACTGAGACTCACTACAAGTAACTTAGCCAAAAGGCAAACACTACTGAGAGAATGATCAATTCTCTTATAATTTCTCCATGTGATTCCATAATCTGTTAGTAATCAGTTATAGTTTGATAAGTTGTCAAGTACCTTCTGATAGATTCTGCGAAGCAGTCTTCATTGCTGACACCGAGTAATTAAACCTTTGAAGAAGTTTAATTGCCAAAACATCTGCCACTTCTATCTTATTTCCTATCTCCTCCTGCAATAGTTTTCACCAAAATATAGTGGAAGCAACATTAAATTTCTGAATCCTACCAAGTGTAAAATAGCAAAACCAAAACAAAGTCAACAAAAGAGGTACAGCGGGTTTTCCAGGACAAAGCATACTGCTAGAAGGATTTCAAACATCAGCATATAACACAATAACTGCTAAAGTAGTACTTTCCAGTGGAAACTATTGCTGTTATTGCACCCTAGTCAGACTATTTGGTTAAGAATCAGTGATTCCACGTATTCATGGGTAAAGAAAGAGAAAATTTCAAATGGTTCATCAATTACACGTCCTTTTTGACATAAAACCATGTTTAAAGTGCCTATTCAAGAGTGTAATAAAGGTTGTTTTTTCAAAGTTTTTTACTTGAAAATGTATTAAAATAACATTAAAATTTGACATCAAATCCAAAAACACACAAAAAAAAAATAATAATAATAATAATTCGAAGCTAAAAATCCAAAATTAAATTTTTTTCAAAAGTGTAGTTGGACTGCAATGCCAAATACTACCAAAGTCTTTGGACCTTTAATTCATCTATTACAAAATCAGGTCGCCCAGAATTGAGTGCAAAGTACAACCAGATCATGTGGTTTCTCTTAACAGCAGATTGGACATTTTACATTTTTATGCTGCTCATCACCATCATTTATAGTTGGCTACTTTCGATTGATGCATCACCAAAACCTAAACATGAGCATTGAAGAGTTGCAACCACTACTTGAAAATCAATTTACATGTGACCCTAACCTATAAACTAGTTTTGTACAGATCATGATGAAATTTATCGTTATCCATGTCCATGTGGCATGTGTGCATCTTAGTACTAAACTTCAACCTGGCTTTCAACCTAAATCAAAAACTGCATCAGAGAAAGAACTAAAAATACAAAATATAATCCATTGAGGACCCCCACCCCCAGATCATAGGATCCATCCCATGCCTTTACAATATTTAAATAGATTTTTATAAACTGGTCTTCTACTCATAGTAGTTCTCAATGACAGACAAACCTGTTTCTTGCTAATCTGCTGGACCTTCGCCTCTAGCCAATCACGATATATCGAGAAGAGCTCCAACAACACATTTGGATTTACAGCTGCTACATTTAACATTAAAAACAACACACATGCAAATACCAAATCAAAATATTAGCCTTTTTCAAACAATTATTCCCTAATTTAAACGGGATGAGCAAGATACAAGAAATAAGAGTACAAAATTACATCTATGACCAATATACACTACATGAAAAACCACGTCGAACAGCTACTATTCAACTTGACATAACATTAATTTCATTCTATATAAAACATTCACGAGAAAAAGTATTAAGCTACTGATTGTTCTCGTTTCTCTTTCTTGACCATTTTATACCCAGGGATACTGAAGCGAACCTTCAAATGTTTTAAGCTGACAACATTCACACACGTTAGAAAGTAAGTTGCTTTTCTATTCATCGGTAGATATCTTGGTTCGAATCATTTTCAACTCCAGAGAGCGAATTAATTTATACTTATCTAACATTCTAACTTCTTTATTATGCTTCAATGGCGAAAGTCTATAGCAGGAAGGAAAACAAGAAAGAAAGCAATTCCAAGACCCACCAGGAGCTGAAGAAGCCGATGCCTTCCTCACCAAAATGTCAGTCAAACTACCTTCTTCCTTTCGAGGTGAAGTTAATATTGGCCTTGTCTACAGTACAAAAAAAAAATTGAATAAAAAGATAGCGCACGAGTCTCCAAATTGGGATTGTGTAAAGGATAATAAAAAGCTTACAATTTTGAGGGATTCGAGCCTCTCCAAAATGGGATCCACAGCTTCTGATCTCTCAGTGACAGTAGTGATCTCATCTGTCAGTTTCTTTACACCAAAAACAAGCAAGTTACTCAGCAGTGACAAATTTATTGTAAATGATTAGAGATTTTTAAAAGAACTAACTACCTGCGAACTTGAAAGACTAGACTCGGAGGCACCCATGGGGGTTTACAGTTTACTTCTAAACTCTTGTCTTCAACGGAAAGTTCGATAGCGTGTTTTAATCGCCACCGAGTACTGATCGGTACCCGTTGGACTCCGCCAAGGAATCGTATAGAAGGGGTAGCAGCTTGCAGTCGAATCTATTGAGGCTATCAGCTGGAGTGCTTTAAAACAAAATGATGCCGTTTCGAACCCCGTAAGTCTGGGACGACTACTAGTTTTGTGGTTGTGGAGCGAAAGGACGGCTTTTGGTTTAGTAGCAGTTTAGTCCCTAAGGTCTGATACGTGTTGCATATTACTACCTGTACTTGCACAAATGAAAAATCTAGAGCTTGTAGTTCAGGACAATGTGTACTGCTAGATGCATTACAACCGAATTCCTTGTGTGTATGGTAATTTTCTTGAATTCCACTCCGTAGGATAAAAAATTAAATAAAAACCACAACAGTTAATTAGATGACAATAAGAGCTAAACCCCATTAATTTCGATTATTTTTAAAAACAAATTCTCTGAAGTTTTTATTTAAAAAAATTAAATTTTTTTTTAAACAAAACAAAACAAAACATTATTTGGGTTTCACTAAGTACATCATATTTGATATAAATAATACAAGTTTGATAAGATTAACCTCTAAAATATTTTTAAATAAAAAATAAAATAAAATAAAATAAATAAATTAATATGTTAATTTATCAAGTTAGACCGGTTTTAATAAAATTTAAAACATCATGTTTAATGTATAAATATTAGCACATTACAAGGACTAAAAAAGCAACCAGAATCACTTCGGTCTTCCCCTTCCCCTATCTTCATCTCGTTTATATATAAAGCCCTCATTTTTTTTTATTCTTAAAAAATTGCAAAATCAATCAAATAAAGTAATTAAACTTTCTTCCCCTTTCCACGGATATATTCTGCTCCAGTCAATCTTAAGATTCATAAATTCAAGCCAGTAATCAATCTCACTCCTTCTGTGTATGCCAACATGAAAGCTACGAAAGCAGCCGCAACTAAGAAAACACCGGCGGGAAGGAAACCTGCCGCTGCCAAAGCCGCTCCTGATTCTGCCACCGAGGAGACACTGGTTCCAAAAACTCCAGGCAACGCCAAGCAGACACAAAATAATGACATGACACCGTTGCCAATTACTGGTTCTGATTCTAAACTTGAACAATCACCAGGTGATAATGACTATTTCATCGTTCTATTACAAAGTTTTTAATTATTTATTTAGTAGCTTGATATTATTTTTAATTAGGGTTTCTTTTTTTGAAGTGAAGCAATTAATGTGATTTTTAAGGGTTTTTTTTTAGTTTTTTTTTTTTGAGGTTTCTAGGCCAGGTCTGCTAATTGATAATTTTTAATATTAGTTGAAGGAACAAGTGTACATATGGACGTGAGCATGGCGACGCCGGATACTACGAAGCCACTTCCGATTAAGAAGAAGGTTGTGAGGAGAGTGGTGAAGGTGGTGAAGAAAACTCCTGCCAATGCAAAAGTTCTTTCAGAACAAACACCAAAAACTATGATTGCCTCAAAGTCTAAGGTTGAAGAAAGCTCAAAGGAGGAGGAACTTGCTGCTGAGAATGTTGGAGAATCCTTAAAGAAGGAAGAAGTTACGATGAAAGTGGAAAATTCTAAGGTTGAAAGTGTTGCTGTCTCTGTAAAGGAGGAGGAAGGTGTGGAAGAGCCTGTACTCGATTCTAGCAAGGATGATGGAGCTATTAGTGATTTGGTTTGGGACTCTGTGACAAAGAAACAAACTGCTGTGGAAGAGCTTGTGAAAGTATCTAGGAATGGAGAACCTGACAGTGGGGGAAACGGGATGGATGTTAAGGAGGATGAGAGGAAAGACATGGATGATGAAGTAAAGCCCATAAACGAGGCTGTTAAGATGGAAGAGACTTTGAAGGATGAGGTTCGGAGAGAAGAGGCGCAGCCCGAGCAAGATGAGTATGGTGGGGATGATGGATATGAGGAGTATGGAGATCGAGTGGATTTTGAAGATCCTGGTGAGGATGACTTTGAAGATCCAGACGAGCCTGCCGAGGAAGCTGATGCAATGGAAGACGAACGCAGGGAACTAACAGCTGTTGCTAAGGAGCGTAAGATTAAGAAAGAGTATGAGATATTTGTTGGTGGGTTGGATAGGGATGCTACTGAGGAGGATTTGAGAAAGGTTTTTGAGAAGATTGGTGAAGTGGTTGAAGTTCGATTACACAAGAATCTTTCAACGAATAGGAATAAAGGATACGCGTTTGTGAAATTTGCAAGCAAGGAGCATGTGAAGCGCGCTTTGTCAGAAATGAAAAACCCTGTGGTATGTATCACTTCATGGTTTTGGTTCACATTTTATAAATGTAATATTAACTCAACTGTTCACAGATTCGTGGAAAACGATGTGGGACAGCACCAAGTGAGGACAATGATACATTGTTCTTGGGAAATATATGCAACACATGGACAAAGGAAGCTGTGAGTATCTAATAAAATCCAGCTCTTGTTTAATATATATTATATATATATATATATATATTTCTTCAGTGATTTATTATATAGTGTGGAATGGCAGATAAGGAAAAAGTTGAAGGATTATGGTGTTGAAGGAGTTGAGACCATCACTGTTGTCTCAGATGCTCAACATGAAGGGAGAAGTCGTGGTTTTGCATTTCTTGAGTTCGCTTGTCATTCTGATGCAATGCTTGCATACAAGAGGCTTCAGAAGCCTGATGTTGTATTTGGCCATCCAGAGAGAACTGCTAAAGTGGCATTTGCTGAACCTATACGTGAGCCTGACCCTGAAATTATGGCTCAGGTTAAGACTATATTTCTTGATGGCCTTCCCCCACACTGGGATGAAGACCGTGTTAGGGAGTGCTTGAAAGGTTATGGAGAGATTGTGAGAGTTGTCCTAGCACGAAATATGTCAACTGCCAAGAGAAAGGATTTTGGATTTGTTGATTTCTCTACGCATGATGCTGCTGTTGCTTGTATTGAGGGAATAAATAATAGAGAATTTGGTAATGGTAACACAAAGGTAATATATGTTCTGTCGATACTTCATCTACTTCAAATCATGTTGCTTTGCAGCTGTTCTTTTCTCATTTCTTTTTGTTGTGTTTGTAGCAAAATCACTTTACCTAAAAAGCCACTTCTAGGTTTTATTAAATTATTTTGTCATTTTCCTTTAACTAAAATGAGGGATTGAGGTGTTGAAGATGTGTTTTGAAATTACCTCACATCTTCTTTTCAGTTTGTTACTTTCATTAGTTTTAGTTTTAATTTTATTTCCTTGCCTGGTAGGCTTTGATCATTCCAGTATCGATGCATGTGAAATGCATGCATTTAGTTGCATGGTACATAATAAACTTTCCACCTATTTTGTTTTTAAACTGGCAAGTGATGGTCTATGAACTGAGGTCACGATGTTGTCATGTGCTGGCAGACGAGAGTTAAAGCAAGGCTGTCAAATCCATTGCCAAAAACTCAGGCTGTGAAGGGTGGAATGTGTGGTGGCTTTCGAATTGGTCATTCTGGAAGTGGAAACTTTTCAAGATTTGGTAACCTTTGATCTTGAGGACTTGAATCTTTCTTAACATCTGGTCTTGTCTCCATTTGATTTAGGCAACCGTGTTACAGGAAGGGGTTTTGGGCGTGGTGGACATCACTCCAACTGGGCAAATTTCCAACGTGGCAGGGGTTTCTATCAACGAGGACGTGGTCAAACTAGTAGAATGGTTCCTCATGAGTATGACTATAATGATCGATATGGCATGCTTCATGGGAGGCAAGGTATTCAATGGTCTCTCTCCCTGTGAGCGTGCGGACACACCCACACACACACTTCCTTTCCAATAGAAGCAGATCTTTCAGTTGGCTACCGCTAAAAATCTAACTCCAACTATTGTATTGAGTAGGAGGGAGAAGGGGTACTTTCAGAGGAGGTTATCACACAGCTGGTAGAGGTATGACTGCTGGGCCATCAAGATCTAATATGAATAGAGCTTGGCATGATATCCCTGAGCGAGGACACAGGGACCATGTTTCTTCAAGGAGGCAACCATTTTCTCCTGAAGAAACCTTTGACCGACGTTTTGTTGGAAGGCACTTTGATGACCCCTATTTTTATGATGATGGACCACATGGAATGAAGCGGCCATTTTACATGACTGTGAGAATTTCTTTTTATGGCCAAACTGTCATTTGGTCAATATTGTTCTTTTAAAATTTAAGCTTCTGTCGATGCTTGTGCATCCTTTATATTCTTTAGAGTTTGATAGTATTCTCTTGCTTTTAGGACCAAGATCCTGATTACATGGAACCTAGTAGGCTTCGACCCCGGTTAGATTACTCTGATCCTCGATTAGATTATGCTGATCCAGCAGCTTCATTTCGTGGGACACATTATCGTGGTATGAGTTGTTTTGTCCCAGCTCTTTTCACTTTGTGTGGCATGGTTATTTTACTTGGTTTATTGTTTTCAATATTTATCATCCTTCTGTCTTTATGTTTCAGATGCATATGGAGCAGGCAGTGAACCCTACTTTCATGAATATCGTGGTTCTGATGTGAGCAATTAACCTCTAGCTTATCCCAGTTCTTTTTTTACTATTAATAGCTTCATCCTATTTTGTTTTCTGTTTGTGTTGCAGTATGCTTCATATCCACCTTATTATGGGAGCGACCATTCATATGGCGGTGGTTACCGCTATTAGGCACAGTCAAATCTGGTAATTCCAATTGCCTTGCAATCTTAAATAGTCTATATTGGATGTGATTCTTGAAGTTAAAGGTTTTGACTTCAATTGTGTCTAGGTGGGCTTGGAAAAGCAGGACGCTAAACATTGATGATAGGCAAATGGCTTGGTGTTCAGAAACTAGTTGAAGTTGCCTTTACTCTTATCTTTTCCATGTCTTGTATTTTTCCTTGTGATTCCCTTCAAATTCTCTCCCTGTGAAAATTTTCGGTGCAGTATCCGGAGACTTTGTCTAGTTTAGGGTATATCTTCAAAGGGCATAGATTAAGCAAGTAAAATTCTCTCTATATTTTGGAGATTGGAATAGATATTTATCCCTTTGATCTAGGCATGAACTGCTTGAGGACTTACATTATGGGGTTGTTCTATAGTTTAGTTTTTGGTTGTGTTTATGTTCCTGAATCTTGGATGAAAAATTGATGCTGATGATGTTTAATTTTGAAGCCAAAACATAACAGATTGGTGACTATGGTTTATGGAAGTGCAAAGTTTCAAATCAAGGTTTTTCTTGTAGTGATGGAGGTGAAGCAGTTAATACTGAGTATGCTGGTTCTAGCTTTGTGGAGATTTCTTGAAAATTTTGAAAGAGAAATGGAAAGGTTTAGACCTTCTATACCTAACTTGTAGGAATTGTAAATCCAAATCGTAACATCTTGTGTGGCTTTATTTTGAAAATTGGAATGGATTTGTGCCCCATAAAACTTAATGGTTATTTAGTATACCAATGACCGGTCCGCCTGGATATGATCTGGCTGTTCATTCAACATTTATGCACCTATTGCCAAAGCAAAACTGCTGGGAATTGCATTTTATTTGAAGGTGCATTGCACTGAAGATGAAATTAAGATTTTGAACACATTTCATTTAATTATTATTTTACTAGGAGAACTAGCAATTGGCTTGGTCCATAGTATATCTTGATTCTTCAGTGGCATAAGATTTTATGTATTTTGAGAGTGATCCTATGGTATCTTTACATAACAGAATCATTTGTTTGGGTTGAGATTGAAACTGACAGTTTGTGAGGTGATAAGATCTGTCTTTCAAGGTGAATTGATTCGTAAGCTTAAACTGTCACCTATTCTGATAGTTACTGTTTACTAGCTTTGGATTGATGGAGAATTGGCATTGGTGTGCCTACAAGAAAATATATGATGGTGTTTCATATGTATGCCTCTTAAACTTCAATGGTTGAATTGTGTTTCAAAGCTTACAAGCATTTTTCAATGGTGGTAATGGCGTACAGTTCTCTGTATCACAATGACACTTGGCATAGAATCCTAAATGTGGAAATTGTGGTTATAAAGATGAAGGTTCTTATATTATGCCCAATCATTTTTAGCCAATGCTACAGTTGTTTTAGATCCCTGATAATCCAAATATTTGTTGAATGTTTATGCTCCGCCATGTACTTAGAAAGTGGTAGATGCCAATTGCAATGAGGTGTCCTGACTTGAAACAATGATTAAGTCCTGTATTTCCTGTTAGGACATTGTTATAGTGATGAGGTTGATTGCGCAAGTTGGGAGTATACTACCATTCGGTTACTTTTTTTAGTCAGAAGTGCAGGAAATAATATTTTGAATCATACAGATTGCATTGATTTTAGTGGGGTTGGGAGTTGATTTATGTTTGTTGTCAATTGGTTTCCTGTAGAAAACTGTGTTATAATATGCGTTGATCTTGGGATTTCCTTCAATCAAAACCAAAATATGAGGTATTTCCTTGTTGATAAATCTTCTATTTTTTTGCCTCAAATTTTTCTTGTAGGGCAGATATGTGGATCTGGTGCCATTGTGTGATAATACTTGGCTATCACTTGGTGGTTAGGATTTTGTATTTCTGTATTAGAAGATAAGATGTTCCATGCTATAAAATGATTCCATTTTTAGAAACTGTACTTGCAGCAGACACAGAATAGTTCTACCAAAAAATGGGAGTAGCCTTTTGTTTTAATGTTGGAGGTATGTTGATGACTGGTTAATTTTTGCCTATTTAATTCTTTGTCTTGGTGTGTTTGTGTTGGTCAACAATACTTCTAATTGATACATTGCTTACAAAACAAGTTTCAAAGAGTTATTATGGATTAAATGGTAGACTAAATGAGGTCCACCCTTTTCTGTTTCATTTTCCATTTGCAAGCAATTGTGTTGCAGTTACTTGTGGGTTATAGTGATGAGTGCAGTTAGGTCGTAATTAATCTGTAACATGAATGCGGAAATCAAGTTTCTATACATGAGATTTAAGTTGTTTGCCAAACATAGAAACAAGCACCCACCATATCAGTGTTAGGAATTCTCTCATCTCGTGTTGGAATAATTCTTTAGATCTGTAGAGTACCTTGGAGATTGTTTTGACCTCATGATACATCTTTAGATCTACAGTGCATCTTGGATCTCGTTTTGACCTCATGTCATAATTATAACCTTCAATTGATTCTGACATGCTGTTCTAGTAGCAGTAAGGTTTTCCATATTGTGTTAATAATAATATTTACTATGGAGCATCTTAGAATATTGCTTAGGCGCTTGCCAAAGTGGTTTTTGGGTCCATTAGGGTGTTGAAGTTTTGCTGCTGAAGTTCATATATCCATACAGTTGTGTGCCTTTTTGTTTGTCTCAGCGCGCCCACCCCTTTTTCTTCCCTGTATATTTCCCGAGTTCTCTCCTTCAATTTCAAGTTGATCAAATTTTCTCTCATTTGTGACATGTTAGAGTTTGAGGATTGTGATTTTATCATTGTGATGAACTTCAATTTGTAATTTGAGCTAAACTACTGGTACTTTCTTAACATGGTTTTCTGCTAGTTGATAGAATCTGTTCCTCATAATGGCTGTTTAATTTGGATGCTTCGTATTGCATCTAGTCACTCGTGCATCATTGTGCTTCAAAAAGGTCAGAGGCTGGGTTTCCCCTACAGCTTCAAGAGTCAGCTATGTGCTCCAGGTAATTTTTGTTTCTGCACCATTTCAAGAGTTGGCCGTGTGCTCCAGGCCAGAGGTGGATTTCCCTCACCTTGGCCGGAAAATGTTGTGGGTTCTTTTTGTTGCCTAGTGTATTGTGATTCAGAGGGTTTTGTCATATTGGTTACATGTGAACAAACCGAGCAAGACCCTTGACTTGTTTGAATCACTAGGGATTGATGCACATGCAGATCAGCCATTAAAACAGCAACTATCCATAGGTTGGTGATGAAATTTAAGTGATTTGATGTGTGAACTGCAATTAATCGCTATGCTAACATGTCTCCACTTTCAATCATATGATGCAGAGTCAACGGTCTTTTGACCCACGGTAAAGGTGGTATTTGGCATTGCCGGATTATTTTAGCTTTTAAATAATTATTTGTTTTAATGTTGTTAAATCATTTTGGTAAATAATTTTTTTTAAATAAAAAAAATATTATTTTGGTATGTTTTTAAACAAAAAAATATTTTAAAAAACAATTTTAAATTTTGTTTCGGTCTAATCCTGTTGTGGTCTAAAGATTGGAGATATCAATGGCCCTCCAGGCTTTCCTGTCTTTAACCAATGACTTGAAAATCACACAAACAACAAAAGAAAGATATTCCAGCAGGTTGCCATGCTCGCCTTCTCACTTGTTTTCGCGAATGAAGCGACGAGACCTCAAATGTAAAATAAGTTAACGAGCATATCCAAATTAATAGCACACATCATTTACTACTAAACAAGCTCGGACAGATTAATCAGAAACGAAATCATTCAAGGACAAGAGGGTAAAATTTAATTATGAAACCCTGCTTTTCCCCATGCTTTGAAGTTGGGGATCGCAAGAGGGTGAAGCTCACCTGTAATCCAACTGTTTCAGCAAGAAGTGGCGAAAGGATCAAGTGTCCGTATGAGTATCTGGTATGCTTGCCTTGAACGAATCTTAGTCGTACAGCTGATAGAAAAAAGCAGAGATGATAATTGTTGCCATTGTAGTCTCGTCCTGAATTTTGTTTGTCGTGTGATATCAGCTGTCTCTTGCATGTAGTTTAATGTTCTGATAGAAGTTGTGTCTTTTTTTCTGATAGTTGATTATGTGTTTTTCGTTTTTGTTTATTGAGGGTGAGATTATTAATAGTGGCTCACTTGCACAGGAGTATATAATAATTTCTTGTTAATTGGGCTAAGTTAATAATTTTGGGTTTAAATCTGCTATTGCATATTTTAAGAGCATGTTTAATATTATAGTAATGGTTATGTTTTAAAATGTATTTTGTTTAAAAATATATTGAATAATATTTTTTTAATTTATTTTTAAAATCAGTACACTAAAATGCTTTAAAAACATTAAAATATGTGTGCGTGTATATATATATATATATATAAGACGGAAACAAACGATCGGTGCTGACAGATTTTTGTCTGTATTGATGAGATGTAAAGCATTCGAGAAGTTTCTTCCAATTGCTTATTTCACAGGTTTGCATTCCCTATATGCATTAGGGGTGTTAATGTGAAATTGTAAATAATGAGTTTTAATTCCGACATATATACTATGGAACAATCACAATAAGCCTAATCTACCCGCCGCAATCCACAAAGGCATACCCATAGGATTAGAATCCCATATCCCAATTCTTAAACACTGAAAAATAAATAGAAAGTAACAAAACAAACACTGTTTTTCTTCAATGGCCTCAAATCACACCCAAATGCCAACCAATTTATCCCTTTTAAACAACATTGTGATCTAGACTTTCCCATCTTCAATCTCATAAAAACATCTACCGCAAGAAACCATCTATGCCGGGAGAAATTTGATCCCAAATCCATCCAAAAAACACACCTTTTGTTTATCATACCCCCAAAACAAAACCAAGAAGCAAGTGCCATGCCTGTTCCCTATCCACAACAATCCATGCCCTCCTTCCATTTATTCGCAAGCAAAAGGGAATATAAACAACCATTAGATCCCTCTCCACGTGTACGTTCTAGATCTATCATTGCACACATCAGCAATCTCCAGAACTCGAAATGGCCAATAAGAACCCACTCTCTCCTCTTGTGTTCTCCCTATAAATGCCAACAAATGTCGTTCAGACATGACATAAGAAAGCCATATCAGCAGCATCCGGTATCTCCGTGGAATAATATTCTGCGCGTGTTCTACCTTGCTTGATCACCATGACAACCAGCAAAGAAGCTGAAACTGAAGCTCCCGTGGTTGAGCAGCCCCCTGCTACAGAAGAGCCTAAGGTGGAGGAGAAGCCTTTGAAAGAAAAGAAGCCAAGGACTCCTAGAGAAAAGAAGCCTAGACAACCTAAACCAAAAGCTGTTGCTCATCCTCCTTATTTTCAGGTATTTCTATGTATTTTCATGCTCTTCCTTTTTTGGTTTCTTGATTTTTTTTTTTGTTCTACAAGCATGCCCTGTTATTATTATTATTATCTTTATTTTTATTGATGTTTGATGTAATTTGTGGATCATATTATTGTAGATGATCAAGGAGGCTATTTTGGCTTTGAATGAGAAAAGTGGGTCCAGTCCATATGCAATAGCCAAGTACATGGAAGAGAAGCACAAAGCAGTACTCCCAGCAAATTTCAAGAAAATTCTAGGTCTTCAATTGAAGAACTCTGCAGCGAGAGGAAAGTTAATCAAGATCAGGGCATCTTACAAGCTGTCAGAGGCAGGAAAGAAGGAGAAGAGCACTACAGGGAAAGTCTCCAAGGGAAGTAGTGCAGTGAAGAAGACTAAAGAGGTTAAACCTAGTATGAGAAAGACCAGGTCTGTGAATAAAGCTGATGCTGGTGCAAAGAAAGTTGTTGGGGCGAAGAAGGCCAAGAAATCAGCTGCTTCTAAACCTAAACAGCCCAAGTCTATCAAATCTCCTGCTGCCAAAAGGGCAAAGAAAGTTACTGCTACTGCTTAGATGTAGAAATTTTGTACTAGCAGAACCGCAGTAGTTAGTTTCTGATGTTCTACGTTGGGTTTATGTGAATATGGGATGAACTGTGTTTTCTAGTTTATGTTGGGGTGTCTGTCTTGTGAAACGCTTTTTGGGGCACAAGTGGTCTCTGCTTTGTATAATCTTGCATGTTTAGAGGTTAATGGAACTCAGTTTTGCGTTCTTGCTTTTTCTGAATTCTGTGTGTTCGTGGATACTGTTTTTTCCCCTTTCAATCACATTTTCTTTGCAACCGAGAACGAGAGGGTTCAAAATGCGGGTGAGGGACTACTTGGATTTATGTCCAAAGTGGATTTCAGTGATGTACGGCGAGTGTTTTTTTATTTAAAAATATATTAAAATAATATATATTTTTTATTTTTTAATAATTTCTTGATATTAATATATTAAAATAATTAAAAAAAATAATAAATTTTCATGTTTTGAATCATATCCCAAATAGGTTAGTGATGATCTCCAAAGAATTGCATGCTTAATTTTGTGGGATTTGTTTTTTCCGCTAGGTAGGTTCTGGAATCCAAAGTGGCTCGCTATGGGATAAGGACTCCAGGAAAGAGGCTTTAGATTTCGGTGCTTATATATATATATATATATATATATATTAGCACAGTGGCAAAAGGAATTTGTTAAAATAACATAAAATTTATTTTTAAAAATAACATTAGCAAGTTTTATATGTATGATCTTAAAATTGCAATGAGAGGTATTTTTTTAGCCTTTTAACTTTCTATATAAAAAAGAAAACGACAAAATCAAGTTATATTTGATACACTTCACATAATCAATTCAATACAAATGACATATTTTATAATTCAATTTTATTTTAACTCAATTTTTAATTAAACAAACTTAATTCACTTTATACATCAACAAAATCAATTCTTTTAACATTCAAATACATTATTAATTACATTTAATAATTTATTTTATGGACACATCTGCACCATCAGAATCATGAACATGTTCCTGTCTAAAAAAAAAAACAACCCTATCCGCTAATTTCATTTCTAGACATTCACCCTTCCTAAGCTTTATCAGGTATAAAATGGCACATTTAGCCATAACATGCCAAACCTCATTGAGTTTACTACGAAGCATAAAAGATCTAATATATAACAAAAATTATATCATCATCTATAATTTATAAATAAGATATTTATTAAATGTAATAAAAATACTAATACATATTAATTTATTATATCTTGTTGCATAAGGCTAATTTATTGGATTATGTAGATGCCTTATAATATACTTTTATATCTTTATAATAAATCTTCGTGTTATGTTCATGAATCATGTCATGTAGATATTTAAACAAATAGAGGGATCTTGCTATGCAAATATTCAATTTCTTATAGCATGCCAAAGGTTTATATATGTTATATGAATCAATTACCAATCATCTTTTTTTTTCCCTAACGATTAACAATATGTAATTAATCAATTGCATCAACATCATTAGAGATGTGTTCATGTAATCCAAACTATTGCATTATCCAATCAGAGTAATGTATCTCAACAATGCAAAATAGTGCATTAAGACCACTATTAACCATACCTCACTACCTTACATACACATCAAGTAGCTATTACTATTAAATTGTTGGTGTATGGTGATTGTATCACATATCAAAACATAAATACAGATATAAGATATAAGATATAAGATAACAATTGGACACTAAAAAACAATGTTTCAAAAACCAAATAAAACACATCTAGCAAATACATTATTAATTGTCTTTTATTGATACGATATGAATTGCAGATATGATTAAAAAGAGGAGGACATAACAGATAAATGAAAGGATTTTGCTATTTGAGATATTATTTGTTTTGAAGGATGACCTAAACGATAGTGCCACATGTTTTGAGATGCTCATTGACTTGGGCTTGCAAATATTTTGTATAATGTGGAGAGGGTGGATAGTGAATACACATTGTCTTCACATTGTCCTTGCAGTAGTGTTGCCCTTGTGAACTAATCCTTCATAAGAAAATAGTCAAGATGAAACTCAATGAGTATATTGTTTACTTTTGTGAAGTAATGGACATAAATAAGATTTTTTTGGATGCTTGGAATACAGAGAGCATCAGTTAAGAGAAATTTATGAGACTTATGGTTAAGGGTAAGAGAACTAATGTGAGTGATAGGTAAGTTTGAGTGATGAGAGGTGAAATTATGTGAGGCACTAGTATTAAGGAGTCATTTTCCTTGTGTCTGCTGACTTGCTTGCATAATTGGCTATGATAGGCTGTAATTTTGGGTAGTTCTTTGGTGTGTGACCAAATCCTTCACAAAACTAACATTTTGGTTTTCGTTGGAACTGATTGTTGTGATGATGATTGGTGTCTCGATACCGCCAAAGTCGTTGCAGATTTCCATGTTGGTAATTTCTTGGTTGTCTTTAATGATAATGAACAATACTACATTGAGTGTTGTTGGCTGTAGCCATGAGTTGTCATTAAGTTGCTTCAATTCTCTTTAGGTAAGTTTCATGTGCTATAACTATATATATATTGAGTTCCTCAAATGTTAATGATGCTTCTCTTGTTCATATAGGAGCATTAATGTCTTTGTAGCTGGTGTTAAGGCCATTGAGAACATAGAGTGTAATGTCATTATTTGATAAAGGTGTGTCGATAATGGCTAGTTCACCAAAAGTTGTACGAACAACCTGTATATAATTGAAGATGGAGTGATCTCCTTTCTGAAGTAGAGTCAAGGATTCCTTGAGTTGCATAACCCTGGTGTGAGATCGATTTACATAAAGTCATATTAATCTTGACCAGGCCTCTACTAAAGTTTTTGCAGTTGCAATTAAAGGAAAGAAGTCTGAAATTGAGGCCAAAATTGCATTAAAGAGGAGCTGATCTTGACGAAACCATAATATGGCTGCTGTGTTGATGCTAGGTTCAGTGCTATTTGGTGAAACTAAATGACACTTGGTCGTTCCATCCAAGTAGCCCATAAGATCAAATCCATAAAGAAGTGATTTGAAGGTGGCACTCTATGATGGAAAATTGGAGGGAGTGAGTTGTTGTAGCTGGTTTGTGTTAACAACAATAAGATTGCCATTTGAAGACGAGATTAGTTATGCCATTGATGTGAAAAATTTGGTTGGAAAGCTTTGATACCA
This sequence comes from Populus alba, assembly GCF_005239225.2. Lineage (NCBI taxonomy): Eukaryota > Viridiplantae > Streptophyta > Magnoliopsida > Malpighiales > Salicaceae > Populus > Populus alba. Next base: position 9,522,942 of record NC_133288.1, read on the forward strand.
ATACCACATAAGAGAAACAATACCACAAGGTAATTAAAGTCTCTAGAGTCACTTTATTTTTCAAATATTTCATATAACTATTTTGTTACATTACCAGAGTATATATAAAGAGATGCAGAATATTTTTTTATAGTAATTCCATGATTCCAGCTTTTGACAAATGACTTAATTTCCATAATTCCAGCCCATGACAGTTTGGCTATTCTGGATTAATTATCTCTTGCTGATTAGATGGTTGTAACTGAAGGATTGATGGCATGATCAGTGGCTGGATTCTTTACAGCTTAACTTTCTCTTATTGATGGAGCAGTTGTAACAGAAGGAGCATAATCAGTGGTTGGATTCTTTACATTATGAACATGTGAGATGATACAATTGTATTTTACCACAAATGCAACTTTTTTTTTCTAATACGAAATAGACAATATCGTGTCTCTCTCTGCTCATGTCGATCCAGTTTCAGTTATGTTATATTAAAATATGTTTGAATTTAACATTATGTATTTATCTCTTCTAATTAATTTGAACTTGAAGGCTGCAAGAAAGTTTGCTCCCACCACTGGTGGTGTCAAGAAGCCTCATTGTTATCACCGTGGAACTGGAGCTCTTCGGCAAGGGTTTCATTCCTTCTCTAAACTTAATATTCTATGCTCTCCACAGTTTCCTTTTAAATTGTATTTTTTTTATGATGATTTATGCTCCTAACTACATTTCTTTGGAATACTGAGATCTATAAGTACTAGAAAAGCACTTAACTCTTGATCACAAAGTTACCTTTTCAACGTCTTGTTCGTGAAATTGCACAAGACTTAAAGGTAACAATCTCTAGGCTAAATTAACTTGCTTAGGTTTCATGTTTAATTTTAATGCTTTGTCCATGTGTTTTTGCTATTGAGATCATTCTAATTGTCTAGAAAGATTTGAGGTTTGTTTGAGGGTACTAATCTCTGTGCTATTCATGCTAAGAGGGTCACCATCATGCCTAACTAAGGACATCCAGCTTGCCAGAAGAATTCATGGCGACAAGGCGTAAAGGTTAATGCCTTTTCATTTAGGTTCTGTTTGTTTGTGTAGGCTGTCATTAATGTGTTTCTACTACCAGGTCTACTGTGCTATTCTAATATGAACTGCTGTACGCTAGTAATCTACTTGACAAATTATGAGTGCTTGATATTACGTTTCAAAAGCACTTTTGAATTTTTTTTTGTTTTAAATTAATATGTTTTTTTATGTTTTCAAATTATTTTGATGTGCTGATCTAAAAAATAATTTTTTAAAAATAAAAAAACATTATTGACATACTTTTCTGAGTGAAAAATACTTTGAAAAGCATTCACAACCACACTCCCAAACATGCTATTCTCAAGTCTTTTGGCAGTTTTGGAATACAAACTATTCCATCCTGACATTTAATCTAGAGAAGTTCAATTGGTAGGGGACAACAATTTCAATTGAGGTTGAAGTTGCTGGAGGTTCATCAACAGATTGATTATGTTGGTCGGTCATCAAATTGATTATTGTCTTGTTTATTACATGCTCATGTCCTCAAAGATCTGCCATGCTATCTGACATTTCCATGCATTCCAGTCTTGTAAACTATGGGAGCTTTCATCAACAACAATTTTTATTTTTTAAAAAAACTTCAAGATGAAAAATAATGTGACCTAAAACAATGCCCACTGCTCAAATTTGCCATTTAGCTGAGGAACCCATTCCTACCCAACAAAACAATAGCCATAACCATGACCGCTGGCCTAGATAGCCAAGCCACCAGTCAACCATAATTGTACTTTCACCAACCACCACGGCCATCCAATGCCGAACAACCACAAAAGAAGATGACAAGCTTAATTAACAAGAAGGACTAACCCAATCTTTACCACAAATCGTAGTAGCCCCTTCCGATCCCTACCATGAATCATAAAACTTCAAAGATCAACCATCGTAGTAAATCAGTCAACTCAGCAGCCACCAGATGTTGAAGATCAAATTAGTAACTAACAAACATATTCTCCCAACAACTACTTCACACCAGTAAATTATGGTTTTACTTTAATCAATATCAATGCATGTGCTTTTTTTTAATTCTTTACCTATTCAAAAACTGTACACCACATTTGGCTCTTACACAAAATTAATTTCATATTGTCCTGTTATTGATCATAAATATATCTACGAACCTTGAAATCATAACCCATTTATTAGGTTAATAAATATACTTAATTACATTTCCATTCATGTAAATTAATTACAATGAATATGATAATTACGTACCCGAAGAGCTATTATTAGACTGACCACACACCCTTCAATATTTTTAATCATAACTCTTTTTATGAATATTAGATTAAAGCATTGTTTATGATGTTGGAAACTAGATATAATAAGGTTTTTATCCATGAAAATTTGAACTGAAAAAAATTATATAAACAATGAATGATAAAAGGGTCAAATAAAGATCTTTTATCCAACACTAACCTAATCACTTCAGCTTTGAATTTTACATGGCCATCTAATTAATTCAGCCATTAAAACAATCATTAAAAACTCTTAATCTAATATAAGTTTGATTGTCAAATTAAACCCTAGATTGTAAAAAATTCCAATCCCTAATTTTTTCATAATTATTCTAAGATGCATGCAAAATCTCAATTAAAAAAATAATAATAGAAGAAAACTCACCTTAGAGTATTAGTTATGTGTATTTTGACTCCAGTTCAATCTTTCTCTTTGATCTCTTTCTTCTTTTCTACAGCTCAAAGTTTTAGGTGTATAATAAAATAAAAAATCGTTTTTACAACTAGGGTTTTTCTTCTCTTAATTTTTAGGTGTTTAAAAAAATGATTTCAATTTTAATAAAAGAACTTAATTGCAAATTCAAAAATAATTCCCCCCCCCTCTCTATATATATACATGATTAATTTAAGTTGCACTCAAAAGTATTCATTGAGAATACATGTCAAGTCAAGTGCTCAATTTCCCTCTAAGAATGATATTATACCCATGTTTAGATTTGGGTGTGGTCAGATCATGGGCAGGCGTGGCTTAATTTGTTTCTTAGCTTAATTCATACTCCTTTTTTCTTAGTTGAGTGCGGATTATGAATTCATGATGATAATGGAGTTTCTCCTGCCAATATTCAAATCAAACTTTACAAAATTAGCAAGAGCTTCACACTGAAGGTCAGTTGTCTTAGCCATGTCAACGTGGCATCTTAGAACTAATCCCCCTTCCATATTCTATTTAAGAATTGTTTTCAATTCCTAATAATTCTGTTTTCAATCCTACTTTCCAAGATGAATAGTAGTTTTGCTTCGCACTGAAATCAAATATTGGTCAATTATCATGCTTTATATGTCATGTAAACACTCACACCCATAACATCTCATAATTAAAATGCTTTTCACACTATATATATATGTTTTTTCTAAATTAGTTTTCCGATTTCTAATAATGCTTGTATATATGTTTGTGTTTGAACGCATGAGAGAGAGATTTCACATTTTCATGGTAGTAATTCTACAGGGAGAGCACAGGGAAGGGAGGCACGAAAGGTTGTTTCGTTTTTTATTCACCTTTTGAGGTTTTTCTACCTTATCTTTGCATGAAAAAAAGCACATAAAAAAATGGGGTTATTTTGTTGCGTGCCATCATCGACATCATTGTTCAACAAAAAGGGAGCTTGTTTTGGTCAACCATTATACTAATTGCGATCCATTGTTCATCTTCTCAAAAGCTTTAACGTGGAGGCTATTCAATGGCCCCATGAGCTTGTAGAAGACACTCCCCCGATCAAAACCCAGACAACATGTGTTCCATTTTTTTTTTTATATTTCTGTCCTCACTCAAGAGTGAAAATCACAATCAACAACATTCCTTTTGTTCTGCTGATTATTCAAACATTGTTTCATTGGCATTCATTTGGTACAACGTGATTGGTCCAACCCTCTATGGCTAATCTGAACTGAACGTGTCCTAGCCCCCGAGATTAATAATTATTCATATCACCAGCCAATAAATATTTTGAAGGACTTAATTCTTTAGCATATCTCGGGTTTTTAGCAGCATCAGGTGGTTGTGGGGATCAATACCTTATTCAAATTCAACTTTGTAATTTCAAAAGCTATTAGGTTCTTTAAATTTTAGATTTGAGACAAAGTTAGCTCTTCATTTGGATGTTTTCCCACCCAAAGCTGTATTATGGAAAAATGAAAAAAACCACCTTTTCTTTTTCTAATTGTAAAAGATATTACATCTGAACACAAACTCTATTTTTCATGTTCATTTTTCTTGAAAAAAATGGAGTATTACTCCATTACTGAACACACCCTATAAGTTTTGACGAGTTTGAAACTGTGAACCACATGGACCCGGCTGCTGAAAGATGAGAACAATTATGTCTGTTAAAGCAAGTATTGGAACCTTGAGTCAAGTAATAGGTCCTGTGGAGGTGTCTACAGAATGACATTATGACTTTGAAGAAGACAGTACTGATTGTCTTTGGGTGTAAAGTCTATTTTGTTGTTTGATTATCAATCACCTCCCACCACTTAAGAATGCAGAGCATAACTGGAATTATTAGGAAGATGAAAGTGCAGTAATCATTGCTAATCAAAGGCAAAATGCTTGGTGACATGACACTGTCCTATTGGTGGTTCAAACCGAATGCTTTTGAAAGGTAATATGTGTAGTCACTGATTTGGCTATTGAATTTGCAGAGGGAGAACTTCAGCACGCAGGAGAGTCCATGTTGAAAGTGAGTTATTTCTTCGAGAGTACATTTTTATCATTTGACACTGATGCATCAGCAGATCCTACTTCTGTGGTTCATTTCAATTTGCTCCCACTTAGGGACATGTACATACATCAATTAGTCAAGGATTGTAATGTAGATTTGAAATCATTGAAGCAAGGCTTTAAAATTGCATTATAGAAGGCTAATAAGATGTGTGATGATGTTTCAAAATACAATATTTTTAAAAATAAGATTTCTTTTGTATTTGGATAATAAATGATCAAATGTTCATGTCAATATTTTATTTTTTAGAGCTTAGAAAGTACATAATTGATGGTAAAAAGATTAACACTTGCAAAATAAGCTTTTTTCAGTGGGGTTTAAAGACCCTTAGATAATAAATTCAATAATTTTTAAGAAAAAAATTGCAATAAATAAGATAATGAATATTAAATTTTAAAAACAAAAGTGTTTGTTCTTGTTTTAGCATAATAAATGCTATGAGATTTTAAAGTATTAGCAAATAGAGAATAAAAATTATAAACCAGTTGGCACCTGATTGAACCCATGTCAATTGGGGTCTGCTTTGGGACAGAATTCTTTTGAACACTTAGGCTTAGCACACAGCAGAATCCATGCCAAATGAGGTCTGTCTAGAGTTAGTTCTCTTGGCACTTGGCTCGGCACGCGATCAAGTCCATGACAATTAGGGTTAGCCTTCGGGCAATCCCCTTGGCACTTGGGCGTAGCACACGATTGAGCCCATGCCATTCAAACTTGGCCCTAGTGCAATCCCTTTTGTATTTTGGGTTCACTATGCAATCCTTTTTTAGAGAAGAACTTAACTAGGGATGTTTATTTAATCTAAAACCAATAAATAACAATCTAACCTAACTTAAATGAGTGAGTATTTTTAAACTCAATAGATAATGGATAAGGTATGAATATTGTCAAACTCGACGAGTAACTCACCCAAGCTTAATATGAAATATATATTTATATTATATAAATATATTTATAGAATATTTAGAGTTTTTTAATACAATGTGATATATACATACATTAATATTGACATAAAACACACAAATATAAATAATATGTATCATTTAATATACATAATTCAAATATATATATATATATATATTAACTATTTTATATTTTATTCATTAATAAATAATAATAGATAATGGATATTGATTGGATATCCAAAACTTGATAAATAGTTTATGAATATGTAAATTTTTTATTAATAAATATGTTATTAATAGATAATATATAAGGTATAAATATTAAAAGAATCCGACCCGCAGATTCCATTGACATCCCTATATATACTTAACCCTGGCTCTTTCAGGAGGGGCAATCCCTCTTGTTCACAATTAGCCAAATGAAGATGTTAATACATGTTATAGCATAGATGCATGTCTATCCTACAAACTATAGCAATACATGCTCGTTATGAGAGAGGACATACATGTGAACATGACATCTAAGTTGTATTAATTACCTTTTACGTACTGTCTTCTTTCGGATACATGTTAATATGTCATCCAAGTTATTATTATGATATAAATTATCATTGTTTGTTTTTGTGTTATAAAATATTTTAAAAAAATTTTTGAATTTTTTTTAAATTATTAATATTTTAATGTTTTTAGATTATTTTGATACATTAATATCAATATTAATTTTTTTTAAAATAAAAAAAATAATATTTTAATATATTTATAAATAAAAAAAATATTATAACCATATTCCCAAATAAAATTTACTGAATGCGTTCTGAATTGCATTGCATAAGCAAGTGATAAAAGAAAAACTAAAATCAATAATATGCAAATACAAATGACGCAGCAAATAGGACATGAAACATCAACGTGAACGTAGAGAGAGAGAGAGAGAGAGAGAGAGAGAGAGAGAGAGAGAGAGAGAGAGAGAGAGGTACTGATTCCTATTTTAAAGAATACAAATTCAAGAACTTGTTTCAGCTAAGGACCTTGTCTTCCTCGTATTAGGCTCCTGATTTGCTGCTAAGATTTCTCTTTATCTTCTGCTAGGATTAATTTCAGGTAACATCCACTTGATTCTCTACATGCATACAGGGGATTGCAGTGGGTTGGTGATATTGGGCTTCCAGGGAGTAGGTGAAACTGCCATATATATAATTTTAATAAAAAAAAATTAAACTTCCTTTTTAAAAAGAACTCGTGTTAAACCGCAAAACAAGTACATCATAAGAGTACATGTGAATCAGCTAACACAACATCAACAGAAGGTCCAAGTGTTAATAAAGACAAAGCATGCCCAACGGGATAACGCATGCTAGACAAGCCATGGACCCACCAAGCCCACTTGGATGTTCCCATGCTGACCATGATCGGTTCCATATTCAAATCAAGCTCTGGCTCTCTCTTCTCCGTTCCAACCTGTTCCGAATTTCTCACACAGATTTCTTCCGCTGAGAAAGATAAAAATACCATGATTTTTTTTTTCTTACAGTCTGTTCGATTAGCAAGAAAATAAAACGTGGGGATTTTACTATTTTGAGAAGCTTTCCTAATCGCTTGCATGAGCTTGCCTGCCGAGTGCATGAACTCATCCATTTCTTGTTAGCTGAAAATCAATTTTATTATTATTTTTTATTAACATGGGTATTTTGACTAATTTGTGCGTATCTTAATTAATTTTATAGGCTCTAAAGTTATTAACTATATAAGCCTCTAGTAACCATCATTTTAGCAACCACAAAACTCAAACTCAAGATATAAAATAAAAAAAACCTTCTAATTTCAAGTTTTTAACACTAGATGAATTATTATCTTAATCCTCGTTTCTTCAGTAAGGTTATGGCTTCATTTTCTAGATGTTAATTGTGTTGAATTAAACCAAGTCGATCGTGTCACATTCTCTCTAAGGATCAAGGAACAATATATAAGGCAGCAATTTAATAATGACATTTCCTGGCAGAGATGTTTTTCAACAAGGTGGTCCTGATCAAGCCTCTATCGAGCCAACCAACCGTTCAAAACCCGTCTTTCATAATTCCATGAGCGCTTATCGTAATAAATTATAATTCAATGTAGATATTGGTTCATGACTTTTTTCTTTCTTTCTACATATAACTTCTTCTTCGTATATACGTTACCAACAAATTATATTGGAAAAGGTGGTTCATAAAGACCTAAGATAGCAAGCCATGCTTGCATTGATGATAAAAATAAATAAATAAATAAAAATGATCTAAGTATTGTTTTTAGTCTATCAAAATATTCCACAACAGATTGTCTTGGAAACCAATTATATAAATTCAGATTACAACTCAATAATGTATTGGAGTGGTGTCACCATGTACTATTGCAACGCAATAAATTGTCACCCTTTAGTGAAAATATTAAAAATTAATATATTTTTATATCATTTTTCAAAGTTCAAAATTTGATTTTTCTCCGAGTTTTAAATAAGTATCTCGTGAATGACGTTCATTTTCATCTCTGCTTATTTCTCCATTCTAAAATCGATCAATATTTCTCCCTTAAGAAAACTACAAAAAGATGCACAAACTTTCGGTAGCTTTCCATACATTTTTCAAGAAAATAGTATTTGGTAAAAAAGCTTTCAAGTTTTAATTAATGTAGCTACTTTTTTCAGTAGTTTTCCACGAGGAAAACGACCGTAGGTTCCTAAATACTGAATATCTCTTCCCAGTTCCCAAGGAATTAAGGCAGGCATGCTTCACAAAGCTCTTCATTACCCTTTTCGCACTGCTTACTTTGTCTCTGATATTTAAACAATTAAAATATATAATTAGTGCCAATGTTGATATATATTGTTAGAGAATAATATAAATCATATCCTCTGAAACCTCATATAATAGTTTAAGTTATTGGATTGAGATGGTTCTTGATATGGTATCAGAGCCTTGATGACCCAGAGATCACGAGTTCGAATCTCACTATTCCTATTTATTTGATAAAAATTAAGCACAAGGTAATGTGGACCTGTGTAAGTTTCAAGCTCAAATGGCTTTCACTTGAAGAAATGTGTTAGAGAATAATATAAATCATATCCTGAGACCTCACCTAACAGCTTAAGTTATTGGGTATTGGGTTGAGATGGTTCTTAACCTATATAGTCACATTTAAAGAGGGAGAGAGAGTTAATTTAATTTTCAATCATAAAAACAACATATATTCTTACAAATATATATCATCAGGGTTCATCAAACATTAATAATACATTATACGTACTACCAGAGAGAAAAAACCTCTTCAAACCCCTCTCTTCATTTTTCAAATATGCATATTCCAATATCACAGTCAGAACTTGAACTTAAGAATCCATTAAACTTGTTCCCGTCATCTCTACCACTTTGCAACAACAGAAATGGCAAGTCTGAGTTATTTTCTGCCCCAACAAAGCTTGAAACACCATCACCATCATATCTTTCTTCTTGACTCAACTGAGAAGCAACAAACTTGTCAAGGGCTCTCCAGTCAGTTACTTTCTGGGTGTTGTTGTTGGACACTCCATTTTGCTCTACCTCTTCATTTTTACTGTTATTATTCTCTGATATCAAAGACATTGACGAGGTTGGCCTCTTTATTAATGGCTCAGATGGGCTCTTTAACTGAGGAAGCTGTACAAAATTTTCTGAGTGCATGAAACTTAAGTTATCTCCTTCTATCTCCTGCTTACACAAGAAATTATGAGCCAAAAAGCCTTGAGGTTGCCTTGTTATATCGATAGGATCCACCACTGAGCTAATCCCACTTGACTCCTCATAGAAGTAGCTTGAGTCCCACCCTTCAATGCTCTTGGTTTGGCCAGTAGTTCGCTTCTTAAATGCACGACAAACTACCCATCCTTCTTCCTGCAATAACTTAACCAAAGTATTAAGAGATTATGAGTTCTTTTTTCATTTTAGGTTTTTCAAACTTTGTTTGATGCATAAAATTAAGAAGGCTCAAAACAAAAGTTGATTTTTTTTGTTATATTAACGTTATTTCTCTTGGCCTTTTGAGTTATCTTTTTGTTTGATAAAGAGAGGTAGGAGTCAAAGATGAAGAACGAGGATGAGAATTGGAATTGTTCTTTTTGAAAAAATGAACAAATAAAAAGCATCCCATACCGGAAAAAGGAATCGGAAGAAAGCTATTTCACATGCTTTAGAATTACTAATGACCTTTTGACTAAAGGGATGATGGGAGTCTTCTTTCTATAGAACATAAACAGTGAAACTACAGTTAGTGGTCTCTGCATGCAAAAGTAAAGAGTGATTCTGTTTCTCAAAAGTTGAAAAGTTGGATTGAAGAAAATGATTTAATCTAAAGGCCATCTATTTTTCCCCTAAAAGTTAGGTAATATGAATTTATGAAGCACTAAAGATCTTGTCCAAGAGAAGGAACTTTAATTTGTCTCATGAAACTCAAAGTAATGGATTCCTAAACCCTCTTTATAAACTCTTATATGTCAAAGAAAGTTCCACATATTAGATCAATATATATATGTAGAGCCTGTTCAAAGCTAATCAGTATGTTGGAAGACCATTAATTTGCTTTCACCCTTTAGGGCGACATATCCATTTGAGTTGTGGGGGGGGGGGGGGGGGGTTATAGTTAGGGACATAAGTTGATATGCTTGCCTGTGGAGGACCATTCTCATCTGATTCAAGCCGGTATTCATGCATGATCCAGTGAGTTTTCTGCCCATTTGGGGCTCTTCCTTTGTAGAAGACAAGGGTTTTCCTCATGCCTATGAGTTTTGTTTTGTCATACACTGCCTTGTCTCTCCCGGTAGCCTTCCAGAAGCCAGCCATGGTTGCTCTATTAGTCCTTGTCCCTGTTGGGTACTTCTTATCCTTGTGGCTAAAGAAGTACCACTCATTCTGCTCTTCATATCCGATCCAGCATCTCTCTGTACATCACAAACAATATTGTACATGAACAGGTTTTATCTAGCTAGGTTGACTCAAGTCTATTCTATGAACTATTGACTACCTATTTATGGGTAGCTACTGACGTCAGCATGACCTATAGAAATATAGTGCAAACTGCAAACCTTATCTGATCCACTAATTTCAATAGACGTGCACCAAGTAGTAGTGATTAAAGTGTGTTGCATACAGAAACTTGTTGATGCACAGAAACAAAGATCGTCAAAACTAATCCTAACCAAGACCAAACCCTATGCATGATTTGTACAAAGTTTCAATTAACGATATTTCATAGGATCTATATATTAAACACTAAAAAGAGAGAGAGGGAGAAAAAGAGCGACGGATATTATACATAACTTAATTTGATATACCTTGTAGATCCCATGGTTCAATTCTGTAAAGATCAATATCTCTGATAACATCAAGATCAATCTTTTGTGATGCAACTTTCTTCCTTAGATAATAGCCAACAAGCTCTTCGTCGGTTGGATGGAACCTGAATCCAGGTGGGACACAAGACTCCATTGACTCCATCATAACAACTGTTGATAATGCTGCATAAAATTCACCACCACCATTACGATCAATAATAATGCTCTCTTATCCATCATCTTTTAATCATTAACAAAATGTGAGTGAATGAATGAACGAACTCATATAAAGACACTAGAGAGATCACAGAAAACCAGAGAATAAAAAGCTAAAAAAGGAAAGCTAGCTTGCTTGAATTTTAGTGATAAAAAGAAAAAAAAACTCAAAAAGAAATAATGGACCGTCCAGATAAAAAGGTGACAAGTGTTGTCAGGTATAATCATCAACTCATTTGGTGGTGAGCAACACTCAACATATATTATATATGACAGGAAAATAAGCGCGTGTTTATAAAACAAAACGCTCCATAATTAATTGTTTCACATAAATTTTTTTATGAAGATTAGTTAGAAGAGGAAAGAAGGTGAGAGGGGAAAAAAAAATCAAAATCATGATAAGAAAGTTTGTATTTTTTGATAAAAAAACAAGAGGAAGCTGGAGCTTAGCTAGGGAGCCCTCTATTAATTTGTACAGGGTCCATCAAGCAACGGACAGCTAAAGGCTTGTACTAATGATGTTGTCTTGTGTTAGTGAATGGTAGAAATGATGCATCGAGAACGGGGTTTCTATTACAACACTATAAACAAACATGATTAAAAAAATAAGATTAATTAGTAATTAGTGTGTTTTATATTTTGTTTAGAAAGAAGAAAACAGCCAAATGGACATGGAGGATGACGTTATCACAAATATTAAAGCACGCGTTTCTCGAAAGAGAAAAAGGTTAAGAGAAGGCAAAAAGAGAAGCACAGATTCTTATTGGATCAAGCCTGCAAGGAGATAGAGAAAGGAAAGCTAGAATAGTGTTAAGAAAAGGGGAGAGAGAAGAAAAGCGCTCTTGCTGCTGCAGAGTCCGTGTCTCACTATGCAGAATCGGGCTCTGACCATTTTGTCTGTTTGTCGAGATTTTTCATGGCAGAAACTGACCCTCTTACTTTCTGTAAAACTCCAAGAAAAAAATGCTTATGGTTATGGTAATGCCTCTTTATCCTAGCATTTTAAGAAATCAAGAAAGGAGTAAATGACCTACAAGATTGGTGAGGTTATTTTGTCAAGGAGTGTTGTTAGTGCTTATAGTCAAGAATAATTGGGTGAGCTTATTTTGTCAAGGTGTTAGTGACTTGTTATTTCTCAGCGACAGAGAGGGAGAGATCAGCTGACTCCTTCGAACGATTAGTCTGTCCAAGGATGAGGAAAAGAACCCTAAATGTAATGAAAATCGGGAGAGAATGGTGAGTTTGAGGGCGTACCTACACTAGCAGCAAGGAAATGAACTTTCTAACAATCTTTTACCAAAATCCTGGCCTTCTTCAGGTGTGTGATATTTCATGACTCCTTTTCCTCTTCTATTTAATGCCAAAGTTAATTCGGACGAAATGGATCTTGACATCAAGGGATATATCTAGGCAACTAGAGATGTGCTACCTCTGTCTAGGGTGTGGTCGAGAAAGACCGATACGGAGAAGTTATCAGAAAAGTTTTAAATTAGAAAGAAACCCTTTCAAAACATATAAGAATCTCATGAAACCTTTTCAATATTTCTAGCAGATGCAAGAAGATGCACCTTCCCTTCCCATAAGAAAGCTTAAGCTGTTGAGAAAGAATGAGAGAAACTAGGTTATATATATGTGCGCGCGCGCGCAAGCTTGTAATATATATTGGAGGATACATAGATTTCCATGCAAGTACACACAAAAAAGAAGAAAAAAACTTACCTCAAGAGTTTGAATGGACTAGCTAGCTTGATGTATTAAAATTAATAATTTACTTGAAGACAGAAGAAGAAGGAGACAAAAGGAAGTAGTAGTGGAAGGAGGAGAAGGCGAAGTAGAGAGGAAGGGAAGATGAGAAAGAAGAAAAAACCCGTTAGGAGTGAAGTGGAAGATGGGAGAGAATATAAAAAGGGTTGAGAGAGGAGAGGACCGCTCAATTGCGCATGGTAGATTGTTGTCCCCAGTCCCATACGTCACTCCCTAGCTTCCTACAGAAACCTCTTTAATCTATTTCTCGTTTTCTATCTCGTGAGTAAACTATATCTTTTTTTTTTATTATTATTAATATGCATCTTCGCACTAGTTTAAATATACTACAATTAATTTTATAAATCTTAAAATTAAATTTTTTTTGTAATTTTAAAATTTATAAGACTTGAACTAATAAATTTTACAAAATAAATATCAAATTTAACCAATTAAATTACACCCTTTAAAAAACCAAAACTATCCTTTTTGTTCCTATGTTACCCTGCCGACTCCAAACCAACATTCCCAAAATAATAATAGGAAGAAGAGGAGAAAACGAGAGCTGGTACACTACCTAACATTGTACTTAATTGAATTCTTCTCTTTTTACTGTTTCATGCTCAAGTTGGGTTTGGTGCATGATTAAAAAAATAAACAAAAGGTGTGGGTTTGGTAGAGAAGGTTAAGAAAAAAAGATATTGAAAGTTTTTTTTTTTAGAATGATGCAAGTTATTTGTGGTTTGGGATATCAAAGTGACTTATTTGTAAAAAAAATAAAAAGAAATAACTACTTTGTTTTATGGTAATTAGAAATTTTAACTATCATTTTAGATGTTTTTAATAAAATGTTGTTTATATAATAAAAAAAGATAACAATCATTCTACACATTTTATTTAAGGTAAATTGCTTAGTATTTTTTTTTTAATTTTAAAGCTACTTAGAGTGTTTACATGTTAAAAGCTTGCCTAAATTGGTATATTTTTGTTTATTACTAAATGTAAAAATTATGATGATCTAAGATAGTAAATTGAGATCTAGGTATGGTAACAATGCCCAATCCTCATTTTTAAAATATAAACATTGGACCAACAACGATGGTCAACAATTAATTACCTAAATACAAGTTCAAGATTATATTAATTGAAATGGGTTGAAGACCACCATTCACACTTAATTATTTTTTTTATATATGGGACCATACCAATCCAATTCAAATTCGCTCACCATATTAAAAAAAGATATCCCAAAACAAGAACAAATTAAACACATATTATTATAGAAAAATTAAATTTAGAAAAAAAAAAGGTTGTCGCCACCGCCGCCGCCACCATCGTCATTTTGGTGTGTATGTTGGGGGGGGATCTTAGATATATTTTGAAACACAATAACATGGTGATGAAGCAATTTCATTATTCACCAATCAAAACTCTCGGATAACGACCAATAATAATTCATTTATCCTAGGTGGGTTGACGAATAATAAAACCATTAATCCACCACAATATTACAAAAAGAAAGATATTTTTAAGGTAGTTTGGATATGATAAAATAATGTTTTAAATAATCTAATTACATCAATCAAAATTCTAGGACAACGATCAATGACTATTCATTTATTCTAAGGGGGTCAGTGGATAATCAAATCATTAATACACCATATTAATGTGAAAAAGAAAAATGTTTTTGGACATTTTGAATACAATAATGAAATGTATTAAGTAATTATATTATCCACCAATCAGTATTTTAGGACAAAGCTCAATGACGATTCAGTTATTTTAAGCAGGTTTGTGAATAATAAAATTATTAGTGCATATAAAATTGCATATTAAAATCATTAAAATACAACAAATCAAATAAAAACAATATCATCACACAACATAAAAAATAAGCATCAACATAAGAAATAAAAACAACAACACCGAACAACTAAAATAACATCCACACATAACATAACAATTCAAAAACACATCAACACACATCAAATTTCACACCAAATTCTTATTTAAAGGTGATCCTAGTCTGAGTTATGATCCAAGAAATATATTTAAGTCTCAAATAAGACAAGAGAAGATAAATTCTTATTTGTTTAAGATGGCTTATTTTCATCTCAAACTCAAATTTACTTATATTGATAAATCTTAGCCTTAAGAAAATATCCATCATTAATCAGGAAAATCATGAGGTTAACCTCAAAGAAGAAATGATGAGATAGGTGAGATTATAACCTGAATACACATTGTTTATCATTGTTTAAGCCACCAAATTATTTAACTATATCTTAACATAATTGTATCATTTTAAGTAAGATCCTCATCTTTTTTATTTTTGTTAAGAGTGAAATTGGTATTTTAGGATCCAAAGAGGTTTTGAACCAAGATTTCACCATTTTAAAGCTTATTAAGGGAGGACAATTTAAGAATTTTAAGATTTGGCATGAAGCGATAGCTGAGGTATACCTTTTAAGATTTGTCGAGATTGAAAAATAAGATTTTAGGATTCAAACAAAAAGATTGCCCCTTAATATTTGCATGGCATGCTTTGAAATTTGATCAATTTTAGAAGTTTTTGAATGAATTCTCCATTGTATTTGTCCAATCATGGATGATAGTATAATGCCAAATATTACTTTCACAAACAAAAATATAAATTCAAACAACAAAAGAGACATTTTTGTTATTGTTGTTCTTATTATGTTATATGTATTTTTTATATAAAAATAGAATATCTTAGAGACATTTTGAAACACACTAACATGACGTATTAAGCAATTTTATTATCCAGTAATCAAAACCCTAGATCAATGACCAGTGACAATTCATTTATCCTAGTTGGGTCGGTGAAAAATAAAAC
This sequence comes from Populus alba, assembly GCF_005239225.2. NCBI lineage: Eukaryota > Viridiplantae > Streptophyta > Magnoliopsida > Malpighiales > Salicaceae > Populus > Populus alba. The sequence continues at coordinate 9,538,799 of NC_133288.1, forward strand.
CATTAATACACAACAATATTTCGAACAAAATTCATTTTAAAGATTGATTAGATATAATAAACAATTTTATTATCCACCAATTAAAATTCTAAGACAACAATCAATGACTATTCATTTATTCTAGTTGTGTCGGTAGATAATAAAATCATTGATGCACCATAATATTGCAAAAAAAAAAAAAAAGACATTTCTAATGTAGTTTGGATACAATAAAGTAATGTTTTAAATTATTTCATGACCTATTGGTTAAGATTTTAGGGCAACAACCAATGACTGGAGGGGGCGAACCTTTGTGCTCATTTATACCAAGCGGGTTAGTGAATAATAAAACCATTAATATAATAAAATATTTCAAAAAAGAAAAATATTTTTGGTCATTTTGAATATAATAATATAATATTTTAAGCAATTTCATTATCTACCAATCAACATTCTTGAACAATACCCAGTGATCATTCATTTATCTTAGATGAGTTTATGAATAATAAAAGTATTAATACATATAAAGTTACATATTAAAATCATTAACACACAACACAACTAAAAAAAAATCATCACATAACATCAAAAATAAACATTAACATTAAAAAGTATAAAATAATATTTAAGAGGAGGGGTGAATCGATTCAGGGCTTAATTAGAAGTTTGATACTTTAAGAAATTTTATTCTTTAACACTTAAAATTGTGGCGATGATAATCAATTGTGCAAGGTATGAATAAAATGAGATGATAAGAATGACACACCAATTTTATATTGGTTCAGACAATCCCCTACTCCACTTCTTGAACCTCCATTTAAGTATTTACTATCAACCCATAATCTTCTTAATGAATGAGACCTTATTAATACACTAATTTTTTTATGAGGTCAAGATTAAAAAACCTTTCTCACAATCTTTTTCAAGGATTAAGATGTAAACTATACTAATCTTTTTATGAGGTCAATGGCTCACAACTAGTAGTTTTTCATGTGGTTCAAGTATCATGTACACTCTTATGATAGGTAAGTCTTTCACAAGAATTTTTAAACTTTACAATGAAGAGAAGATTACAAAAAATAGAGCTAAAGTGTTTATAAATGTAATCTATATAAAACTCTAGTTAAATATATTAAGGTAGTAAAGTACTATAAATTTAACTCGATGAATACACACACACACACACATATATATAATTATCTAAAACTTTAAAGAAGATGAACTTTAAAATTAGTTTGAGATGGGATACCTGGTCAGACAATAAATTAATTGAATAAAAGAACAATGACAAAGTTATAAATATGAAATTAAAAAATATATAAATAGATAAATTAGCTTTTAAAAGAAGCCAAATTGGTCAGCCACCTAATAGAGAAAAAGATAAAAGAAAAAAGAAAAAAGAAGGGATTTGAGCAAAAATCCATGAAAATTCATACAAAAAAACACCAAAAAGAGTTAAATTAAAGGATAATAGAGAGTTTGGAAGAGATTTGAGCAAGAAAAATTGAACAATTCCAACGGTTATCAAGTTAAAGCGGGGTTGGTTTTGAAGGAGAAGATAAAAAGAAAAAGTAGTTAATAAAACTTGTTCTTTCTTGTTTTTATTCCTTCCATTTATCGTGTTTAAAAGGTAAGAACCTTGATTTGAGCTTGATTTGAATTACTTATGATAATTGATATGTTTACATATATGTGTGTTATGTAAATTTGTGTTTGACTGAATGAATTAATGAATGAGTACATGGATGTCTATATGTTAGATTGTGGTTTAGTAAGTATGAGAAATCACAGGGTAAGATGTTAACTGAAAGAATTAAAGATGAAAAACCTCCTCTTATCTTAAGATGAGGTTCGACAAAAATGAAAAGGGGGATTTGAGATGAAATGAAAAATCCTTTTTTTATTTTGTTTTACATTAAATTTTTTAATATTTTTAAATTATTTTGGTATATTATATTAAAAATAATTTTTTTTAAAATTAAAAAAATTATTTTCATATATTTTTAAACTAAAAATATCTATAAAAAAACAACCACTACTTCATAATTCATTGCACAACCTCGACATTCCACTTCCAAACAGAGAGAGTCTTCAATTTATCATTACCATCTTCTCACGATAATTTACATTCTCTTTCACCTATAGTTTCAAACTTTATAACACACCTGCCACACTGGCACAACTCGACAAGCTACTGCTAAAATGACCGCCCATCCAAGCAGAGCGATTCACCCCCGATACTCGGCTGACATGGCTTTGTCTATAATTAAATTACCAGAATCACCCAATACCAAGCCAGTGAATTGGACCAGATGAAGGCCGACCTAAATCCCCTGTAAAGTTCTGAACGTAGGACTTTCCATCGGATTTCTATGCACCACCGTTCAAAAAACCCCTTAATTATTATGCTCACAACTACTATTTGTTAGCAATGTGTATTACTTTAAAACCCCATCTCAATTCAAAATTTGAATTATGATGTAACACTAGCATGAATCTATTCAATTTAAATAATATAAGGACTTTAAAAAAAATCATTTAGATCTATCAATTATTATTAAAAATAACGATATTAATTGTGAAAATTATATTTATGTAAATTACAAACAATAAAATTGTTTTGAATTATTATATTAATCATTTTACAAGGGAAGGGCTTAGTGTATACCCATTTTTAACTAAAATTGGTTGATTATATATATATATATATATATATATATATATAATTTTTTCTAATGAATTTATTTAATTTATGATATGATAACTATATGATTTTGTTCATTTTTTTAATGTTAGGTATAATTAAATCCATGTTATAATTATATATTTTTTAGATTTTGATGATCAAGTATTTTTTAGCTTTTCTAACTTAGATTTTTTTTTTCCAAACAATTACATTCTCATGAAATTTTATTTTATGGCAACTTTTTCTTTAAACTCAAATATAAAATAATATTACTATATATAGCAAACACCAAGCTAACGAAATGGGACAATTTATTTTAACTCTCTGGGTTGGTTCAGAAAGTTCCAAATATAATATAAGTGTATTTATAAAAAATATTTTTTATAATTTTATATTGGTTTAATGTGTTAATATTAAAAATAAATTTTTAAAAATAAAAAATATTATTTTAATATATTTCTAAATAAAAAAGAATTTTAAATAACTATAATTATGCTACTAAAAACCGTAATTTGAGTTAAAATGGCATGTTAATATCAATTCTTGGAGTTTGTCTTATGAAGCTTTCAAGGATAGTTTGGTCATTTAAAAATAAAATATACTGCTCACAAATGATTTCTGGATCAGGTTTTTGTAAAAGATAAGAGTGGAAGGTAGGGAAAACGTGCGTTTAGAAGAACAGTGGGAGATACGTGTCAGTCAGTGGTTGGTGGATGACCAATGTACTTTACATAGAAGATAAACAAAGCAAAAGACAAAAAAATCATGTCTAAAAGCCATGAGGACCCCTACTTCCTCCTCCCCTTCCATAAAAAAAGATACCAAATTGTGTCTCCTTCATTTCATATATATGCTCTCAATCAAAGACAAGACAAATTTGGACTTGAATTTGAAGACTGAAACAATGATTTCTAGTTCATTTCACCTAACTAATTATCCCATCTGTAAATTATGTCATTCTCGATTAGAGAAAATGGTATGATATTTCATACATAAATCCCTTTTCTTTTTCTTTTTTCAATGGGACATTTGTAGGTTTCCTGAGGATTACAAAGTAACTAAGTGGATTTGATATATATTCCAGATGTTCTCTCAAATTTAAATATAGATGGAATACATTCAACGAATAAACTAAGTGACACAAACACACACACACACACACACACACACACACACACACACACACACATAAAATAGATAGATAACTCGCGTTGCATTATAGGTGATTATTAAATTTGTTGCATGTAGGTGCGTAACATCAAGGATCAGGGAGTAACTATCTAATTATTTGGTTCAAGGTCCCTAAAAACCCCGAATATACTAGTCTTTATAAAAAAATTCCAAGGGTAAAGAGACTGATTATAGCTAGAGAATGTATTAGCATCCCTAACGCACCCTACCTGAGGTGAGCTGCATTGTATGATCTAAATATGATTTAAAGATTTTTGATGGGTTCTTAACCGATGGTCTGTATATGGCTAAAAAAAAATCTAACATTTCAAATTTATCTTAGACTCATATACTCAAATGAATTCTTATAGAAATAGTCCATGTAAGTGCCATGACAAGGTTAAACTATCCTAGAAGATGAAAGAGTTTTTCACAACTCGTATATTGTGATGAAAAAACCCCCAATTAAATTTTTTTATGAATATTCCAAATAATTCTGAATTTTTTTGGTCAATTCCTGATTTTTAAATATTCAACTTACATGTAGGTCCAATATTTATATTAGAATATTGATCACTAATTCTCATGAATTAAAAATTTTAAGGGTTATTGAAATATTGGCAAATCCCTAAGAAATTTTACAAACTTATTATAACTGCTAACAAAAGCAAATGACAAAAACAATACAAGTATTTTTTAAAAGAATGCTATTTTTTTTTTTTTTTTATAAAAATATAATTTTTTATAAAGATTGGACAAACAAAAATCAATTTCTTTATGTTACTATTTTTGTTTTTTATTTTTTTTATATTTTTGTTGGTCCATGTTTGGCAAGACCTATTTTATAAAAACATGCATAAGGGTATGTTTGTCAAACACCTTTTTCGGCTATAAATCCTTTTATAAAAAAAAAAATTGCAAACCAAATAAAGCCTTAAATATCTGATTCAATTTTGACCCAAACTCGAAAACAAGCCAAAAACAAAGACCCAAAACCAAAACAAAATAAATTAAAAAAAAACATAAAAAAAAATCTAACATTTCTTAGATAAAACAGATAAAACACAAGAAATGAAGAACATGAAAAACATTTAAGCTTAAACCTAACAACATGAAACCTAAATCAAACTAGATTTCAAGAAAACAAAGGAATGGTTTTATTCGCAAGCATGCATAGATCAAGAATCAAGCACGAAAAACCATCGATTATCACTGAAAATGTATTTTGGAGAGTTGAATGAAACCTAGAATCTAAATACATAAATACATATTATTGATGTGTTTTAAACCTAGATTATTTACTAATCAAGTTGTTCGAAGGGTTCTGTGCAAGTAAATTGATAAAAAATTATCCAAATCAGTGAGATAATGCAATGTTCTTTTCAATAACACGAAGAACACTATCTTAGAAACCCAAAACCTGCCTAGAATAAAGCCAACCACTATCAAACCCATAATTGTCATTTTAAGCCTTTAAAATATACTTTCTTAATTCCAACAAACTACACTATCAATGCCAAGCACAATTGAAACAAAAGAGACTAACAAAAACAACAAATCATCATAAACATGTATTAAATTCCATTTTTCAAAACTGTCCAATTAAAACAACAAGCATGCTTAACCAATATGAGATTCAAATGATATTTTGACATTCTATAGATCTAAACCAAAACTCAAGAGCCTGAACCATGCATTAACTAAACAGGAAAAAAAAAATATCAACACCTTGCTGCCATCTTTGGTAGATTTTAAATCAAACTAAAATGCAATCTTAACATACTAAGACATCAATTTTCATGTCAATGTATTAAAAAACATTCTCATGGCTTCATTGAAGCAACTTGGGCATCAATGTTACTTGAGACCACTTGAACTTTGTAAAGGGGGGCATACCTTTATATTGGATTAATTCTTGCTCAAATTGGAGGTTTGTGATTCCATATTTATTCATTCAAATGTGCTAACCTGATTAGCATGAAGTCTAAATATGTGATGATGGATGATTGGGAACAAGATGTTGTTAAGATCATTGGAGAAAATGGAACATAAACATTTAATTTCATGGAAATAGGGTTGTAGAGAAAGTGTTTCTCAGTTGAATAGTGGTGGTTATAGCTTTAGATGTAGTTGGGAACACAACATATATTAGCCTAGAGATGCCTATTTGATCAGACAAAACTATAAAAAAAAAAGATACATAATGGCCGAACAATGTGTCATTTAGGCTAAACTTTACAAATTAGAGTTTTTAATTTGGGGTTTGATAAATTTCAATTTAATCCCTATTCTTCCAATTTCTTTAATTCCACTCATAATTGCCTCTTGAACTCTTAATTTTATACAATTTCACCCCTGTTAAACTCAATTATCAGTCCTAAAGTTAAGCGCCTTGTACAAATTGGTTCTTGGCTTTTGATTTGTTCAATTGAACCCTTCTAATATATATATATTCTTCCAACATTTTTTTTTATTTTTATATTTTCTTTTCCTTTTTTATTTTTTTGTTTATGGCCCCCCAAAATGGTAACAATAGATGCCATCTTTTTACGATACTTGCAAAGCAATGACTTATTAAGTGCTCTGTGTAGTAAGTTTGTAAAGATAAACAAACTCTTCTTCAAAACTAATCTTCTCCAAGCTTTTAGTTTTGTTAACCTAAGACTCTGTTTCTGCAATAGTCCTCTAATTAAAATTATGATCAAACTTTTTACAGCTCAATTAACCTAACATCACAATTTGGTAATTTTATTTAACCAGAACCTTGATTTCTGATACCTTTTGATTACAAGATTTGAAAACTTAGTTATTCCTGATTATAGAGTTGAATTTCTTGGAGTTTCATAATTGTAGAGTTAACCTAAAATTCTGTATCTCAGTGGTTCCTTTAAAACTAAAATTTCATACTATGGTTCGGTTAACTTGAAATCTTAATCTGGCTATTCTTTTTAACCAGAACCAAAATTTTACCTTTACCTTAGTCAACCTGAAATCTCAACCTAGAGACTCCTTTTAGCAAGAACCTTGATATTTGTCTCTAGTGTGGTCAATCTAAAATCTCAATCTAGTGATTTTCTTTAACCAAAACTTAAATTTTGCCTTTAGCTCCTCGATCAACCTAAAATCCCAATCTAGAGATCCTTTTAACCAAAACCATGGTCTTTGTTTTCAGCTCAGTCAACCTAAAATCCCAATCTGACAATTCTTTTTAACCAAAACCTAAATTTTACCTTTAGCTTGGTCAACTCAAATCCTAATCTGGCGATTCCCTTTAACCAGAACCTTGGTCTTCGTCTTTTTCTTAGTCAACCTAAAATCATGATCTAGCAATTCCCTTTAACCAAAACTAAAATTTTGCTTTCAGCTTGGTCAACTTGAAATCCCGATTTAGAGACTATCTTTAACCAAAACCATGATCTTTGTCTTCAACTCAGTTAACCTCAAATCCTAATCTAGAGACTCCATTTAAACACAACCTTGATCTTTGTCTTTAAATCAGTCAACTTGAAGTCTCAATCTAACGATTCCCTTTATATTTTGCCTTCAGCTTGATCAACCTGAAATCTCAACATAAAGACTCCCTTTAACCAGAACCTTTGTCTTTGTTACTTCCCGATTGTCAGTGATTCCCTTTGTAATTGACATGATGAAAAGTCTTCACAGTTGACCAACGAATTTATTGACGAATTTTACCGATGGAATTTATTCCGTTGGTAATTCTGTTGGTAAAAATTGACACATCATCATTTTTTTTCTTTGTTTGATTTTTTTCCCCACTGTAATTCCCTTGGTATATACCGTGGGAATATTTCCTCGAAAATTTACCAACAGAAATATTCCCTCAATATTTTCATTTGTATTTATCGATTTTCTGATAGTGTTAGATGATATTCTAGTTTGGGTTTTCTTTTTACCATTCTAACACAGTTTAATAAAAGTTTTAGAAAAATAACACAATTGCTATATATATATATATATATATATATATATATATATCAAGGCTCCATTTTCAACACACTCAATATTGTTAAAAAGATCTTGGTTATGAGTTTTATTTGGGATTAATTTAGGGTTAATTACAATTTTTTTTTGGTCTTTCAAAGTGTAATTAGAATCATCTCACCGAGATCCTTTTAATAATACCGAGTGTGTAAAAAACAGAGCCTCGGTATATCCACATTGACATATTCTTTCTATCTTTCTTTTTTCTTTCTTAATTTTTCTCTCCTGTCACGTCACCTTGTTTGTTCTTCTTCCTCTTTTTTTCATTGGCTATTGTATTTTGAATCTCAGCTTTTGACCATTAGATCCACATAAAATTTTGGAATGATTTTCATTTAGATTAATTAATTTGCAAAAGACATGTATTTTAAAATATGACTAAACAACCACTTATTAGTAATAACAATTATGTACAAAAATGATATTTGAAAATGTGGTTGTGTTCAAACTATACTATTTCCCAAATATTTTTACCAAACTATGTTATTTTTCAAAAACATTAAATTCCTAGGTTGGGCAGCACCAAGCATGGCCAACTACTTTCATTAATTGCTTAAACAATAATCATTTGATGTACTTATTGGGTAATCCACATCCTTTTAGAGAACATGGAGGAGGTTTAGGCGCCTTCGTATTGATGTTGTGTTGATGGTTAAATTAAAAAAAGAGATGTAGTTTAGCGTCGATCAAATATCAGGCCTGGTATCATGAAAATTGAAATTCTTGCAACTCCAAGTCTCGGCATGGTTTGCTTTCTATCATACTATTTAAATAGACGGCACCAAAGACTAATCCAACACTAATACCCAACTGATAATAATAATAATAATAATAATAATAATAATAATAATAATAATAATAATAATAATAATAATAATAGCACTTGAGGTCTTGACCTAGTGGTTGTAGAGGCTTGTTCCCTTTCTCTACATCAGGGTTCAAATTTTATTGTGCACGCTTGTCACTCTCGCGGTGCCTTACATGCTTACTGGGTTTGCAGGATATTCAGTGAGTCGTGGGATTAGTCGTGGTGCGCGCAAGCTGGCCCGGACACCCACGTAAATAAAATAATAATAATAATAATAATAATAATAAAAGAAATAAATAAAAGACATGAGAAGAAACAAAAGTTAAAGAGCCATTATGAAATGCCAAAACTGGGGCAGACCTCTAAGCAAGGGAATAGTTTCATATAAAGCATCCACCAAGAAACGAAAGCGATGCTGCTGCCATTCAAGTTCCTTATGTTCTACATTTGGGACCTGGGCGATAAAGGTTAGTTAGCTAATGGTTATAGCCATCAATGGTCACTGCTAGAAATGGCAATGACAGCTCGTCAGATTGGAAATTAAAGAAGAAAGAATTCAGAGGGGAAGAAAATGTCTACTCAAATTCTTGTTCAAGGGGTCATTGCATGCTTTGCTGCTGAAGGAAGATATGGAAAACCCGCATGGGTCTGTGGTTTAAAAAATCTGTTGACTTCAGGCAAGATCATGGTGCACGTGTCGTGTAAATGTCAAATTTGGCTAGCATTACTTGTCCTTTTTTTCACCCTCTTGTCTCAATTAGTTGTAAGGTTTTTACAGTCCAAAAAGTAGCTCAATTCTTTTTAATCTTATACAATTTAATCCGTGTAGTTTTTCGAATTTCAATTGTAATTCTCAACAAGTACAGCAATGTTGCCCTTAAAATCCACCAGCTAATCACCCTTTGGGGAGAGAGAGATGTCTCCAGCCAACGCTTTGTCTGTGTTAAGATCCTTTCTGTCCTACAAATATATACTTATTCATCCAGCAACCAGAAAAATGGGCTTAATTAAATTTGCTGCCACATTTTGCAAATGAATTCAAATAATTGTTTGGCATTTGTTTTTCTTTTGAGAGGGAAATGATTGGCATTCACGTTTCTCAGGCTAATACCTAGCATCTTTTTTCCATGCTCTGAGCTGCACTCATGATTTTGTACTGTATTTTTTTCTGCAATTGCACTCCTTTGTATAGATAGAACATGGGCTATGTATACATAACATGGTGGGTAATTGTGGAAAAGGCTTTCAAGATAGAAAAGGAGCTGAAAGAAGCTGGGGATTTTAGAGGGACGAGTAGCTAGATGGCTAGAGATGGGGACTTTTAGTACACGTACGATGGTGGTGGTCGGCCTCGGCCTCCCAATTATACGGCAGATCGCTTCATTAAACTCATCAGAACCCCCAACCAATGTGGTCCCCACCACCACTACTCTTAAAGTTTGGGCGTTGAGAACCAAACATCCAGCACCTTTCCTGAATGATAAAATAATAAAAAAATAATTCAAGCAAAGAGAGTTCTTTTAAGGGTTGTATTAGGATCCTAATCCTTTTTGACATCTTACTCTCCTTCTAATTAACTCCTTTTTTATAATATCTAATTACCATTAATTTTGGAGTTTATGTTGGTTAAATGAGTCTTAATTTTGCAATTAATTAATGGTAGGTGAATAGAAAAAATAATATTAGAAAATAAAAAAAAACAACTGAATTGCCGATTAAAATTGAAATGAAAAACTTTCATCAATAATTTTCAACGGAAACAATAATGATATTAAAAAAATATATTGGCAATTCTATTAGCATTTTTGAAGTGTCCAGAAGAAATTTTTATTGATAATTTTAAAAGGAATTAAAACTCGACAATTCTCTCCCCTTTTCTTCCTCTTCTTCTTTAATTAAAATCATAGGAGCCCTCTCTTTCCCATTTCATCAATTTCAAAAGCCATCTCCATAAATCTAGCTACCCAACCTGTTGATGCCAATCAATCTCTATCTAGTATAATCAACTTCTTTTCCTTGATTCTACTTTTTTGTCAAGTTTCACTTTATTAGGCAAACTCGTCCATTGTTATTGTAACTTATTTATGATTTAAGTTAGTTTATTAAAATTTATTTGTAGTATTTGTATTTTTCTTGTATATTTAAGTTTCTTACATGGTTTATAATAATAATTTTGTTGTATTAGTGTATGATTTGTATTTTAGGATTTTTTTCAGAATTTGAAGGAAATGAATTTAATTTGTCATTTGATAAAATTAAGGGTGATTTTATAATTCAAATGTATTAGAATTGAAAAAAAAAAATAATGGCTAATTTAACGGGTATCAATTATCTCCCTAGGATTGGATTGGTAGGGGTTCCAAGAGGCCTGCTTGTTTATAATGGTCTACCTTGTCTTGTTAGCAAACAAGGCAGGTTCTTTTATTTTTATTTTTTTCCTTTAATTTTATGGTTAAGTTGGAAATTTAAAAAAAAATTAATTTTGTGCAAAATTGATAACAATTAAAAAATATTAATTTAGGTTAAATAAATTTAAATTAAAAAAAATAATAAAGCATTAAATTATTTCATCGGTATTTTTCAATTTTTTGGTAATGAAAATTAAATCACCATGAATATTTTTGCAAAACTCTTCAACTTCAGTTCGTCTATTTCTCCATGACCATGTGTTGGTATCTTTAAGCTACAATGACTCTGGTATTACTTGTAATTAACATCTATATATTGAAAAGAAATTAAGTAGTAATAATTTCTGGAGCCCTTCTAACATTTGATCACTAAGGTGAGTCCTATGATTGAATACAATTTTTAAAACCAATTTGATGTTTTTCTTTCGTTCTTTTAGTAGATGGAATAAAAAAAGGTTTTTACTAGTAATTAATGTGTCATTTATAAGATGATGATTAATCATCATATAATTTAAGAGAGGATATCCCATGGCTAATTTCTGTTGCGTGAATCATATTTTGCAAAAGGTGACTTAATTATTGATTGAAAAACTACACCAACACACACACACACCCCTTTCTCATCAAATATTTTTATATAAATGTGTTGATCAATCATATATTTTTCTAGATCAATTATGCTACCTATTCTTGATTTCCTCGTTCTAATAAGGAAAAAAAATACAATTAAAAATTTAATCATGAATAGCAATAAATAATAGCCTTACAAATAAAATGAAATGTGGGAGTTTACCAAGTAAAACTGATTTAAAGGGACCTTGTTACAGGACCTATCTATATATAAAGAGAAGAATTCAATCAATTAATTATATAAACTAATGTAAAAGCCCTATTAACCATATGGTTTTTTTGGATTCTAGGATGATCGTTGTTCATTATATAGACCCGTCTCATTCCAAATGCTATATAAAACAAAATACTCATTACAAAAGCTACAAAGCACAATAAAATATTTAATCACTCCTCCATGGAGTTCTGTCTACTACCCTCGTAATTATTTATATGGGTTTCCTACCCATTTTAATTGGCCCCAACATCTACAATTGGCTTGAATTTTTGTAAGTATTGTAATGAACGTGTGGCTCAATACATCCACAAGCATAAATTAACATTTTTTTCTGAGAAAAAGTCATGACATTAATGATCTCCAATTCATTATAACAGAATCCTTGATGAGCATAATCCATTTGAAAAATGGAATTCAGCTTTTAGGGCTTTGATAACGATCCCATTTGTGTGTACCATCAGTTTTGGTGATACAATGATAAAAAAAAAAAAAAAAATTATGTAAATATCTTTATATATATATATAATTCGATCCCTTTGTATTAACGGTAAAGCATTCTCACCGTTTGTCTAGTTTATTAAAATGGTTGTTAGCAAAAATCAGGTGTAATCATCCATGATTAATCCACATTTTACATGTTTCATGAATTCTTTAACAGTTTTTATTTTAAGGTAGAAATACAACAATTGAGAGCAAGAAGATGGATATAGATAGAAACTTGTTGCTTAAGCACCACTCACTCCTCATTATAGCTTTAAATATAAGAATCTTGTTGAAATGCTCGCCTGAATGTATGGAGGTGTCCTTCGACTGATTAACTAATGCAACTAGTGGGCTACTTCAGTAGAGAATTCGATTACTAATGGTTAATGGGCCTTCAATTTAAGGTATCATTTCAATTCATTTTTTCTTAGATTATTGCAATATAGTACGTAGTAGGCTTGACGAGGAGGGACGCATGTCTGATATTTGGAAAGAATTAGGTCACTTTTGTGGATGGAGATGATTGCTCCACCTTGTCGAGCAGCTAGCGAAGTTCCATCACAACTTTAAAGAAGTGGTGTACGAAGGAAGTATCATAACGATTACCAGATCCAAAAGTCACCAACACACCTCGTAATTCAGTGGCATTTCTTTCTTTTGCAAAACGTAATTTCTCCCATCAAGCAGCTATTCAATTGGCGTCGAGTCAGCATGTTGATACAAGATCGTGGAGTTCGAGGTGGACTTGGCGCAGGTCATGATCATATTTGAGGACTGCAATCATTGTGTTTCTTGTTCAGGCCGTGAGAAAAATAATTATGCGATTTATTCCTGTGAGAGTTTTATTAGGGGAATTTGGGTTTTGGATTGTGAGATATTTGTATGTGTTTGATAATTTTCAATATTTGATGAAGAAGGCTTTGTCAAACCATGTTAAGTTTTTCTCTCTTTTATTTTCTGTTATTAATTACTTGGTTGGTACGAGTTTTACACGACAAACTGGTAGCAGAATTTAGGTTTAGGGTTAAGTGGAGTTTTGTGCTAAACAATTGAAGATGACGATGACACAAATTGGTATGATAAAATTTGAGATTAACTTATTTTATAGAAAAAAAAAAATGATTTTGCTCTCTGGCAGAGAACGATGAAAGGTGATTAATAACTCGATGATTTGATTTCTCTTTTTAAATAGAGTAAATCTGTGCAAAACTAAGTTTAGAAAAAAAAAAAAAAACAATTAGTCAATTTCATTGGCTTTGACTCCTAGACCTCCGTTTGTTTGCAGGAAAGTGATTTCCTTTTATAAAGTGAATTTCAGGGAAAATAAATTCCTGAAAAGTAAATTCCGGAAAAGTATTTTCTGATGTTTGGCAGTGTTATGGAAAATAAACTGGAAAACACTTTCCAGTGTTTGGTTTGTGTTATGAAAAATGAACTAAAAAATAATTTATTAATGAATTAATTTTTTTTCAAGTTTATCTAATATATATAAAATATTTAATCACTCACAATAAAAAAAAATGAAATCTAAAAAGTATTTATAATGATGAATTTTTTTTTATTATATCCTATATTCATACATAGCTTATTAAAATAATGAGGAACAAATCTTACAAATTAAAAGGTTAAATGAGAATGAAATTAAAAAATATATATATAATTTCATAAATTATCTCAAATAAAATAAATAATAATCAAAATAATAGAGATCAAATCTAAAAAAATTTTAAAAAAAATGAAAGATGAAGAAATTAAAATAATAATAATCAACATTTCATAAATTATTTCAAAATTTTTCAGGAAAAACACTTTCCTGAAAATCAAGCCAAATTTTCCTTTTACTGGAAAGTGTTTTTCATTGACTAACTTTCCTATTGGCAAACAAACACAAGAAAGTTTGGAAAGTGATTTCCCGGAAACCACTTTCCGGAAAACAAACACGGCTAAAGGGAAAACACTTTCCTGAAAACCAAGTCAAATTTTTTTTTGACTGAAATTGACTGGAAAGTGTTTTCCGTTGACCAACTTTTCTAATGACAAACAAACACAGGAAACTAGAAACTACTTTCCAGGAAACAAACATGGCCTAAAGGTTAAATACAATATTCTAGGTAAGTTGATACTTAAAGGAATATGAGAAAATTTGTAGATAATTGATGATTCCTAGTGCCTGATTAATTGTTTGCTGTGTATTTTATTTGTTTTTGTATTTAAAAAGTATTTTTTAAAAAATAATTTTTGTTATTTTTTTTTACTTCAAATTTATATTTTTTATACATGCATTTAAATTATTTTGATATACTGATATTAAAAATAATTTTTTAAAAATAAAATAAAATTATTTTGATAAATTTTTAAATAAAAAATACTTTGAAAAATAACTGTTATCATACTCTTAAATATCCCTTAATAAATTGATGACACAAGTGATTAGTGCTGGAGAAAGAATTGGGGATGAAAAAAGCTCTTTGGCAGGAACAATTTGGATTTGAAAGACGTGAATCTAGTTTTATTAGAGAATAATAGGTTTTTACGAGTAGAAAATAACGTTAGTGGTGATAAGGCATTGATTGTGGAAAGTTTCTTACAAAAGCAGAGTTATGATAGGGACATAGCTAGGGGAGGTAAGTCTTATAGAAATCTCAAATAACTCTAAATCAAATATTCTAGACTCAGAGGGGATTATAATGATACGAAATGTTTTTAATGCTATGAAGAGAGCCATATGCAATATCATTGTGAGAAGATAGAAGCTCATCTGGAAAAGTTGAAGCTAAGTCACAAGAAGCTTGGAAGATGAGAGAAATGGTTAAGAAAAAAACTTCTGACAGTTTAGTTTTGAAAAATTCATGAATTTTAGATTCTGCAATATGTTTCTTCTATAGTTTCTCAAAAAAAAAAAAAGACAAACAGAAGGAAGATGCTTGGTGATGCTAGGCATGTGCAAGAACTTAAAAAAGGAATTTAATTTTGATTGAGCGACATAATTAACGTAGTTATAGACATAATTTCCAACACAACCTGTCTCTTCTGTCAATTCCAGTGTCCAACAGATCAAAGAGTTGCTGAAATTTGCGAAAGTGGTGTATATTTATATTCTACTCCTTCCACCACCAAGAATCATTTTCTTGGATATATAAATAGAAACAGAAACAGACACATATAATCATGGCATTAGAATTTAGAAGCATGAAATTGAAAAGAAACCAAGTCCAGTAACCAATCTGTAAAAAAATAAAAAATTTTGGACCAACAACAAAATAATTGATAATGAACAGCGGGATGAATGGTCTAATGTGAGAGGATGAATATTGATTTATAATACAATCCTGTTTTTTTTTTTTTTTTTTTTTTAATTTATAGTGTTAATACTAGACAGACAGGTTGCCTGCACGATGCTGCAGGCCACCTTTTAACACGAAAATGAAGTTTTGTCGCTGTAGTTGCTGAACATAAATAGGAGAGAGAAATGTAGCCTAAGCATGTGCATTTAGAAGGAAAAGGCAATACAAAAGAGTCCATAATTAATGTGTTTCCTAAATGCATAGGCAGTGTATGAAGATCAACAATGCCAAGACAAACAAATTCACAGAGAAGGGTGACAAGTTTTTCTACAAAAGTACAGATCCAACAACGAAAAAGAAACACGAAAACTAACCAAAAAAGGGAAGCATCACCATTGCAATTTTACATCAGATTTTACAAGCTTTCTCACAACTCACAACCAATGCAGTTAGATTTCAAGACTACATAGGAGAGAAACTGGCACTCAGAAAGCTATCTATGTGTAATAGAACTTTGGAAATCGTCTATAATTAGCCACAAATGTTTTACTTTAAGGTCCACTATAACATGCTTACAAGAAGGATAAAACGCTGCGCTTCCAAATAGAAGATTTCCTCCTGCTAGGATATGTTGGTGTAAAATTGAGCAGCCCAAACATCTCCTTCAAAGCCTGCTCTTGCTCTATAAAACCAACTAGCTTTGCTACAAGAGCGGCACTTTCTGTGATGTGGTCCATATCTGTTGTCTTGGTCCATAAGCGATGTACCAGCTGCAACCTTCTATTGTTTCCGCTCAATGGAACACCCCATTTTAGGAAAAGATTCTCTCTTTCTTCTCTAGTGAGCCTCTTCTGCATTTCCCTTGCCAGCATCTGCCTCTCATGACTCAAAGCCTTCTTGCTGTTTACAGGAAATACTTCATCTTAGAAAGCTTGCAGAAAATATGTATAAATATGAGTTGGTGTGGAAATGAAGGTAATAAACCTTGAGGTAGGTGTTAGAACTTGTCCGTGAACAATAGTTCTGCTACCCCTTGATAATGTTTCCTTTAGAAGGGACATTCTCCTGATCTCTACCTCCAGATAAAAAGAATCTTCAGGATCACCCTTAAATAGCAGGAAAAAGTGGGTCCTGTGGACCAGTGAGACACTGCATGCATGCCAAAGTTCGATAATCTTGCTTTGCATATTCTTGAATTCTAATGGCCATTTTGAAGCACTTTCTGCGTCATCTTGAATAGGATCCAAGCCAACATCTTTTACATTCTTTTCTGACACACCGTCTTGAATAGGATCCAAGCCAACATCTTTTACATTCTTTGCTGACACACCGTCTTGAATTGGATCCAAGCCAACATCTTTCACACTCTTTGCTGACACACCGTCTTGAATTGGATCCAAGCCAACATCTTTCACACTCTTTGCTGACACACCGTCTTGAATTGGATCCAAGCCAACATCTTTCACACTCTTTGCTGACACATTATAACAAATTGAATCCAAGCCAACATCTTTTACCTTCTTTGCGGACACATTATGTTGTGTTGCATCCAAGCCATCATCTTCTATATTCTCTGCATCCTCCGCGGTTGTTTCTTGTTCCTATCAACCATTGCAATTAACCAATAAAAAAATGAAAGGAGAAAATGACAGGTCTAACGGAACCAGAACTTTCTGCAGCTTCTAATTAAGAATTGAAAAATGAAAAAAAAAATGGAAGAAGAAGACGATGGGAGTAAGAAGAAGCTCGTCTACTACATCCTAAAGACATTGCAGAACCTTTTCTATTCCTGCTAGATTCGGCAAGGACATTTAGATATTGATGCATCAACAAAACATTCAATTATTCCAGCCATTATCTTGCAAAATGATCCATTCTTGACAGATAAATAAGATGGTAAGGAACTCATTCATTTAATATTTAATCTGGCATCCCATAGCCTGAATCTATTATAACAAATGACAATGGAAAATAAAAATAAAAATCAAAACTCACCAAATAATCAGCCATGTACGTCAAACCCATATCTGAGTTACCAACACTGGCAGTCCCCCAATCAGTTGAAGTTTCAACACTTTCCTCTTTGAGCTCATTAACAGCAGAACTACAAATAGAATTCCGAGAGACATTTCTTGATAACCTTTCAATGTCAGGATCATACTTCAATGCAGGAAGTTTCCTTTTAAAACCCTCAGGTCTTCCGGGAAAGTCTTTCTCAAACCCAAACAGTGGTGTGCTCTCATACGCTTCTACCTTCTTGAAACAGAAACCTGGTGAGTTATCCATAAGCGTTGCTCTACAACTTCTACTCCTGATCAAAAAGCTTCTTGATTCAGAAAGGCCTGCTTCCAGCAGCCATGGAGAAAGCTTTTCAGGAGATGGTATAATAAAAGTGGATTGCAAACCATTCAACTCTTTCTGTTCTTTCAACGAGGGTGACTTTACTTCTTGATTTGTTCTTTCTTCATTCCCGACCTTTGTTAAACCCAAGGTCTCTGTTTTTATATCCGGAGAAGGCATATTAGACTCCTCAAATCTGTATGTTCTAGACTCTGATGTGTTTGAATTTGAATATTGGCTTACGCTCGACTCCTCCACTTCAATGCATTGAACTTCCTTCCAATTATCATCAAAATTTTGATTAGTTTGTCCGTCAGCATCCTTTTTCTCATGCAGATCATTTCCTACAAAATTAGTGGTGCTAGTTGAGTGGTGTGTAGAGAAACTTTCTGGAAGGAAATTCTCTTCAAAAACTGGGAATTGGATGAAGTTTGCTCCAGAACTTCGGCTACTTTGCACATCTGAACATTGAGATGCATCAAAAGACCTGGCACCGAGATCCAGGGAGGGAGGATCTTCCGAAATGAGTGAATATGATACTGAATTGTCAGATCTGAATGAATTTCGCACTCGCAATTTAGGGTAGTGATGATCTGGATCTGCCTGGATGAGGACATAGAGAAATCAGATTTGGATAGCGAAGGCTCATTGAGATAGAGGTGGATGCTTGAGCTAGAAATAATCTTTCTTTCTTTTTTTTATAACGGTACTAGATAAAATGCCAAGAGTTAAAAAAAATGCATTCCCATACTGTTGAAGATCTGCTGCCTTCAGACACTTGCTGTAGATTCTCAATCTGTGACTGAGCAAGATCAAGTCGCCGAGTCAGCTCTGCAACCTCATTCATTAGCTGCAGGAAAAGGCTGGGGGTGTTGAAATCCAAAGTTTAACAATTAAATAAGTACATTAACAAATTTCCTCATGCATATACATGTAATTATGCTTAGCATATGCTTGGGATATGAAATGATACTCGACTTTCAAGAAGCCAAGAATTACCAATATTCGTCACACAAGTCACCCGAGAAAATTTGAGGAGAACAAGAGAGACTAATTCAGAGAGTAGGGTAATTCCAGGCCTGGTGCAATAGAGTAGCTAGCCACTTACTGCTCTAGTTAAACTCCTCCACAAATGTTCACAGCAATAAAGAATTGAACGTGTCATAGTCATGCAGCAGAGATGGTATGAAGGAACCTGAATTTCTGCTTTTAAGGTTTAAGCCCACATTGTATTCTACGAGTTTATGATGCATAAATAACTTAAACAGATGGAGGTTTCAAATGACAGGTCTCTAATTCATGTAATTTGCAGTCATGACATGTACTTTCGTTTCTTATGATAGGTGGAGTACTGCCTTGATATTAAGATGGAGGAGCAAGACTCTGTTTGTGATATTAAAAGTTTTCTAATGTCATCCAAAGAACTGTGCCCACCTTTTCAATCTGAAGGTCCTTCTCTCTCAGCACTATAGTGGAATCTGATGTGACAGAATCTGGTCGTGTATTTTTCAACTCATTCTCCAATCTAGCCAGTTCTCTTTGCAGTTGCTTCACCAGTGTTTTATCAGAGACAACTACATTGACCTGCGCATTGGTTGTCACTTCTTTAGCGCAGCTAGCAAACAGCAGTGTGTTTCTAGATTGTTCAACATGGCTTCGTGCAGGGCTCATGGTACATATGATGGCAGTCCTAGCATTGCCTCCTAAAGAGGACTGCAATATTCGAGTCAGCTTTGAATCTCTGAAAGGAACATGTCCATTTTTTCCTTTGCTGCAACCAATCATAAAGTTAAATAAAGTAGAAAGAGCATTGGTGGTTCAGTTTATTCTAGGTCTCGACTCGTGCACGCCCTAAAGAATCAAAAGAAGAGGGGAAAAGGAAGTTGTAAAAAGAATAGAAGACATCATCCTTTGATTCTATGAAGAAATTGAAAGAGGGCTTGTGGAAAGACCATGACAACTGATATAATTTGTCTATATTATTCCGAAATAGTAATTTATTTACAGCAAAATTCACACATATTGACTGTCAAGTTATACAAGAGCATACAATTTGCAACTTCATTTACTAGTAAGGAAATGCTATGGTTGCAATTTTATTTTGTAAACTTGTACCATACAACATTATGCAACTTTCTGAAGAGCTGAAAGAATGACTAAAGGCAGAACATGGTGCTATTTTGAAGATATGATGTCATAAATTTAGCCTCAAGATCTGACAGCTAGGAAAATGATAGCTTAACTCAGACACTTGAAGTACTATTCCATCACAATAGTAACAAAATGAAGATGCCAGCACCATCTCTGAGCACTACTGAAATTTAACAAGGTACACATCCTCACCTTAGCTTACGGATAACAGTTCCCAACGTCAGTAGACTACGATTTATGTGGCACCCTTCTTTCAACCTCATTCCAGCTGATAGTGACTGAGAAGCACGCTCACTTCCTGCTAGATCAACAAAATTCTGGGAGAAAAGAATGATGGTTACACATTGTTCAGTCAGTATAACCAGCTAAAACAGAGATCCAAAAACTTTCCACAACGCATACCACCGTGGCAGCAAGAGTGCTGGACTTGTGATGGCCAAAAAACTCCTGTGTGGAACTTTCAACTGTCTGGCTATGCAAATAATCAGTAAACCATACAATAAATGGTTATCAAGTTATGATAATTTGAAATTTTACTATGAAATGAACATCTAGTCGTACCAGTCTCAGAATCTGATGAGATCTAGAGCTTGCTTCATTAAGGGAGGTCTCCCCTATTTGTCTCTGAGCTGCAAAATCACCTGGATGCATGAGTATGCAGTGACAAGTTTTGTAGTGAAAGTAACGTTAAACTCAGGAGCATGGCTGCCAATGAGCCTGTTTAGCTCAATAGGCAACCATGTCCCCCCTCCCCTTATGAGGTCTCAGATTCAAGCCTCTCCCTTGAACTCCTAAAATTCAATAGCTTTACTGACCTTCACATACAGATAAAAGTTCTTTAAAATGATTCCAGTCCCTTATAGATTCCTCTGTGAGCCTCTCCACAACAGTGCCTCTCTGTCAATACAGTCAGATGTTACTGATATGAAGGGGGGGGAGCATACAGCAGCTCTTCACACCTAAAATGAATATCACCTCTGGATCATCTAGAAGTCGGAGAGGAGTTGCATCTGTACTAAGCAGGTCTCTGACGGATTCGTTGTAAATCTCCATGGCAGAGAATTTCAAAGTAAACTCTCTTTCCTTGTGCTACAAAAGGGGGGAACACAATAAATTTTCATCGAGTAGGGGAACATCTAAGGAATAAAATAAAATGGAGTGTTTAGAGTAATGAAAGAAAATTGTATCAAGTATTCTCGTTACCTTCTCCACATAGTCATATATATCTGTTATAGTGTACTCAGTAATTCCACTCATAGTGTACGTTTTTCCACTACTCGTTTGCCCATATGCAAATACACTTGCTGAAGAAATTCATCATTGCGAGGAATAAAGAAAGAAAAATATAAAAAAAACACAAATAGAAATTTCAACAATGAACAGGTTATTAAAGGAGGTTGTACTCACAGTTTATACCACTGACGACTGAAAGAGCAACCTCCTTGGCTCCTTCTCCATATACTTGCTTAGTGGAGCAATCAGACCCAAATACTCTATCTATAATTAACAAATTAACCAAACAACAGAAAGAAACAAGACGGATGGGATGAGTATTTGAAAATATTCTGTGATGCAAAAGTATACGTCCATAAATATGCTCCTAAGGACAACGGCAGTGATCATGCAAAAGAAACGCATTAATACAAATCCAGCAACTTTACAACATTGTTGTAAGAGCAAAAGAGAAGAAGTTGAGGCCAAGACTCAGGAAAGAGTCAGCATTAGGAGATCCGTTTACATGAACTCAGAAATATGAATACATAATAAAAGACAAAGCCATATTGCAAGTTCCCAAACCATAACGTTCAAGCAAAACGCTTGCGATAATTCAGCAGAATAGAGTAATTTGCACAGCAGATGTGATGAAGTTATATCCTACCATGGCAGCCTTATTAATCATCATTTGTGACATCCATAGAAGTGCAGGTGCAATTAACAAAGAAAATGAAAACAAACTAAAAAAGTGATAAGCAATTTCTTACCAAATGTATAAGCTGTTGGGTACATGGACCGCTCAGACACTGGAAGGTTATTCCTGTATATGACAGTGTCATCATTGATGGATTCCCAATCTGATACATCATTCCTTGCGATTTCCTTCTCATTCAAAGGCCGCAGCCGGACTGAAACAAAAATTTTCTCCTCGCCACCACCACTCAGCCCGTGCATTGGCCCATCCGCGTCAGCTGCCCCCATCTCTCCCATTCTCCGACCAAAACTGCAATTTTTTCATATGTAAAGAGGTCAATCTATCACCAATTGTCATATTCATAGAGACCATAAATAATCATTCTGACTCTCTTCTCTTCAGCTCTCCCACACAACCATTTCCTTGCATGTTCAGTTAATGACATATGCTTTGAATCTGCTTGATCAATCAATTTTGTTTGGCTCCAGATAAATTAAGGGCCACCACCAAAACTTACAACCACAATCATCTTAAATCTGACAAACTAATCATGGATCATCGCTAAATTCACCGGAATTTTTCGGTCAGTTCATTGTCTCAAGCAAAGAAACCCCATTTCTTTAATATCCTGTATTTCTTGTTTAATAAAACAAGGCATGGCCAAGTACATAAGCCAATTCATCAGCTATTACATTATTCATTTTGAGTCAAACAAGCATTTGCTTATCGAATTAAAATACAAAGGAAGTTGGAGTTTTCTTCCCTGTTGCAGTCTGTCTCATGCTCTATTACAGACCATTCTCAATATAAAAACAAAACAAAACAAAAAACAAAAAAGCAGTGGAACAGAACTTATAATTTAACGTTGGGAAAGAATCGACTTACAGCTCTCTTTCAAGGAATGTTTTTGAGCTTTCTAAGAATAATCGCTGCCTCGATAAATTGTCAGTGAATTTTCAAATTGATCCCTGCAGCATCAAACTCTCCAATCTTATCAACCAAAACCCAACAAAGATAGGATTTTGAAACAGAATTCAAGAATTTAACTCCAAAAAGACAAACTTTTAGCATCAAACAGTCTTTTTCTTGGCTGCATTGGCATGCAACAACTCAAACATAACAAGAAAAAAATCTAAAAGTGTCACCTTTTGAATTTTGAAGGAAATGCCGGGGGGGAGGGAACAAGGATTGTTTGTGCCTACACTTTATTTCTCTTAATGGGCTATTTTTGTGTTCTTAAATGGTAGATCTTTCAAGGCAAATGAGTGGGGTGTTTCTGAGTGGTTGTTATGGAGTCTTAACTGCGGTGGGTAGTTGCTTTCCTAGCTGCTCCGTTGGACGTTATTATTAGCCCTTCATTTAAAACTACCGCGCTAAACACATAACCCACCCACAAGACACGCCAAAAAATAAAAAACATAAAACATCCTGTTAACGTAACTAATTTTGAATACTCAGAGACTTTCCCTTATTTCTGCCAGCTCCAGAGTGAGGCCAGATTTGCGTACGACTAGGAACTTCTCATTAACGGAATCTTAGCTTGCTGTCCACATTCAAACTGTACGATTAACTAAATTTTAGTTTTATTTTTTTTTTTTTTTTTTTTAATCCGGGTGTTTGGGCCAGCTTTCGCGCACCACAACTAATCCTCGGGCTCACTGAACATCCTGCAAGCCCAGTGAACATGTAAGGCATCACGGGGGTGACAGGCGTACATAAGTGGGGCTTGAACGTTGATGTGGAAAAAGAAAATAAGTCTCTTCAACCACGAGGCCACAACCTCATGTGTATGTGTAGTTATTGTTTTATTTGAAACAAAGAGAAGGGGAGGTCCTTGGACAACCTCTTCGATAAACAACCATATTTTATAATATGTTATTAGGCTATGGTTATAATGCTAAAGAATGCAGTCCACATACTCATCGTCTGTGTATCAGTCATTAAATTAATTTCTTGCGTTTCACTGTGAGACAAAGAAATAGCTGCTAAGCGGAGAAAGTAGAGGTTGTTTTAATTTGTTTTGTTTTTATATTTTAAAAATTATTTTTGAAAAAAATTTTAAAAAAATTATTTTTTGTTTTTTAAATTAGTTTTTTTATAATTATATTTTTGATGTTTTAATATCAAAAATAAAATTTTAAAAATATAAAAAAATAAATTATTTTTATATATTTTTATATAAAAAAATATTTTAAAAAATAATTATTATTATTTTTAAATTAAATTATTGCAAAAACCCCATGCGGTGGAGAGAAGAAAAATGCTTTACTATTCGTTCCTTGCTTGCTTGGAGGACCCTTGCGTGCACGTGTCTGGAAAAATTGTCCATGAAACAACTTTTGATAAAGTGAGAAACAAAATTATTGCAGAAAACACTAAGCTCTGTGGCCCTATTTTTTTTTTTTTTTTTTAGCACCTTCACTTTACTGTAGACACACTCAAAATGCAATATGGACTCACTTTTTATTTTCGTTTCTTTTCTTCTTTCTTCCTTTTTTTTTTTTCAATTTTGCCCTTTCAATACAAAATTTAAGGACAACTTAAGTTAAATTATTAATTTAAGGAAGCATAAACAAATGACCAAAGTGAAAAAGTCAAGTAAAATGGATGGTGGTTTCAAAGTTTGTGTAAAAAACTTTATTTTTATCCTTATACTTTCCCAATGCAACTTTTTAGTCCCTAAAAATTATTGAAATTCAATTTTTATATAAAAAAAAAAAACCTCATTTCTCTTATTTTTCAGTTCTTGATTAGAGAAAAGAGAGAAAAGTTGGCTAAATTTGATAGTATAAAGAAAAAGTTCTTATTAACACTAATTTCAGCCATAAAAATTCAATCTTAGGGTTTATGGTTCCATTCGATAATGGGAGTTTAACTTGGATGTTATTTCATCTTAAAATTACCTGAAAATATAGATCTAATCTCAAGAAATTTTTTTTATTTCACGTTAATTTTTTTATTTTTAGACTGATATTTTTGTTGTTTTAAGGCATTAAAAGGTTTGTGCATGTCTCTAGATTGTTTAGGGGAGTTAAAAGTGAATATTTGGCGTTGAAAAACTCTAACTCTATTTTTTAAGTAACCCCCTAGTTATGTAGATGACTTGTCATTTATATATTCAAAAAAAATAGTTAGGTGGATGAAATGTTGGGCCTAAGAACTAGTCCAGCAGGCCTATACTTATAGGCTCTTTTTTCAAGGGTTTTTCTTAAAAAAAATCTTTTGGATTCATTTAAATGAAATGAAAATGAAAGTCAAAGAATTTATTTTAAAAAAATTAATTATACATCAATATTTTTTTATATTATAGCAGGATAAATATTTTTTTTCACTTAATTAAAAAAAATATAGTTTTTCTATGAAGTTATCATGATTTTATAATTCAAGTTGTTGATTTAGTAAGTTAAACCAAGTTGCCTCAATATTTTTTCATTGCTTTTATAAAATTGATTTTATAAGTTACGTAGATGATGAGTCATCAACCCAACTTTATGTGGTTTTTAGAAACAGCCAAACACTTGTTGGATATGTTGTCGAACAATGTATTATTTATAGTTTAGTTGTTGGCTACCCTAGGTGATCAAAAAGTCGAGGCTCTGATTTCTGGAGAAAAAAAACTCAGTTTCCAACAATTTTTTACCTGAAAATACTTCAAAAAAAACATTCTAAAAATCTTAATAAATCCATTTGTGCCTTTAAATTAGCCAAAAATTGGTTAAAAAATGTTTCAAAGGCCAATCCACTTTCTCATGCAGTATAAAGGTCATAAAGTGCCTTAATAAGATTTCTCTCATAAAAAAAAAAAAAAACTCGTTAACACTAAAAAAAAATATTTTGTTGCAACTGATAACTTTTTTTATTTTCTCCCAACTTCGAGAGAGTCTCTCTCCCCTCCCTCAAACTTTGGGGCTAAGATGTGAATAATAAAGTTTATTAAATTATAAAACAAAAGCAACCAAAAATAAATTTGGCAAAGATTAGCTAAAAAGCATGTTTTGTGCAATAAAAAAAACCATTGCATTGTTGCCTTTTGGTCCCTGAAAGATTATTTTTTTCAAATAGTTTTTTGATGTAAAATTGAGCATCAACACAAATTACAATATCATCAAGCGCCCAAATCCCCACCTACATAATGTAAAATGAATAAATTAAAAAAAGAATTTAGTGATTGAATTGTAAAATATTTTAAAAGACAAAAAAAAAAATTATTGTGTGAATCCACATATTTGTGTCTAAATACACAGTGTAGAAACCATGAATTGACAACACATGTTAGTTTTTCTTCTCGCGAGTGCAAATTCACATAAATGGGGAAAATGTAAATATATAATTTCTAGTTTTGATTATATGAAAAAATTAGAATTTCTTGCCTGCAAAATGCATGCGGTGGAAAATTCATATGTGCTATCTCTATAAAATACTAATTCTACATGAAAAAAAAAAGAATTAATATAGACCTTGATTATATACAAGAAATAGGTCATGCCCATGAATGGTGTGGTCTATTTGAGAATCATTTCCTCTCCCTCATCAAGGAGCAAGGAGAAATGTCGTCTAGAATTTTGTGGCTTTCGAGGTAATTGTCCTAAAGAACATCAAGAAAATCCATTATCAAGTGAGTTTCCTGTTATTTTGTTAAGTGGTAAGCATTTAATGTAGAGAAAGATGCCTTATCTCTAGAAAATCTCTGACACCATGTGAAAAGGGTTAAAAAAACGAGTTTATATATATATATATATATATATATATATATATATATATATATATGCAAAGCAACTAGCTAGCAACCAAACAATCCAAGATCTCATAATGAATTCCCGTGTTCCTTAAAAACTCAACTACTTGATCAATATTTGTCAGAACGATGATTGATGGTCATATGCTAGGCATGTGATGCCTCATAATTGAAAATCCAACAAACTTGACATTTGTGGAAGATCATCTGCATCTAATTTATTACATGATTGAAAAAAGATTAAAATGATTAAAGAAATAATTGGTTCCTTATCTCTACCATGCAGAAAGTAGGTCTATATGCCTGAATCTTTGCTTTGTGATTGACATGATCGTCCAGGTGAGTCCAACTCAAGGGAGGGACTTGGAAACAAAACAGGTGATTCTTGCGTAAATTAGTGGGCATATCAAGGTTGGAAATTTTGTTCTAGCGAGCATTTTTTGTTTATTTATTGAAAGAATAAATTTTGATTTCAAATATTTTGATGTTTCATTCCGAGGTCTTGCACTATATATTATATATATATATATATATATATATATCAACTTTAAATTATATAATAAAATTGTGATGTCAAGTATCTAAATATAATTTTAAATTTTAAAATATTTTTAAAAAATCAATAATAAAGACTAAAAAAAGCTCTTAAAGTAATTCGACGCAAAAAAAATATTAAGAAAATAAAAAGTTTTAATACAAACAAAAAATATAAATCAAATATTATCTTCATCGTTAACATAAAAATAAAAAATTTTGATCTTGTCATGGTATGTAGGGACAATCATTAAATACACATTCCAATATATAGTCATTTCCACCAAGCACATCATCGCATCAAATGAATCTCTTCATCCTTTAAAATCAAAGTAGGCAAAGATGCCTTATATAATTTTTTCAATTTAAATCATCTCCATCAAGAAAACTAAGTTATTCACAAATCATCATTTAATAAATAAAAATGATTGAGGCTAAAGAGATCCAAAGCATCATTTATTTTGCTCAAAATCCTATATAATGCACACATAAAAAAACATGAATATAAATAATATATATTAGTAATAAATTCTATTTTAAAAAAAAATAACACCAATATTAATAAAAATAGTAATAATTATATTCAATATTATTATCAATATGATAATATTCATACCCGAGTCCTCAAAAATTATTATAATGAACGGTAAAGACTAAATCACATTGTCTCTTACCAAGTGCACTGTTAAGTTTAAATAGATTTTGTTGCATGATTCTATCGGACTCTCCTTTACCGCTAACCAATATGAGAATCCGTTGCTTTCTCATTGTTTTTTTAGCTTCACTTGCATGGTAAGATCTTTCTTTTTTCTTATTTATTTATTTTTCGTTTTTATTTAATTGATTTTGTTCTTAATAATTGAAGTCTATGCAATATTTATTGATTTTCTTATTCTTTTTTCAAGCATTTGAGTATATATTATACAATGTTGATTTATGTTAATTTAATTATTTTATAATTTTATAAAATGAATTTTTTTTAAATGTTTTTTAAATAATTGATTTACCGACGGAAATTTCCGTCGGTAAATCCGTTGGTCGGTAATAAAAAAAATTACCGACGCGTCTGTTTAAAGCTATTGACGGAATAAAAAAATTACCGACAAACGATTCACCGACTTGTCGGTAAATTAATTAGGATGGAATATGTGTCTTACGCCGACGGTGTCAACTGTTAAATCTTGTAGTGGTTTAAATAGATTTTATTGCATGATTCTAGACTCTCCTTTGCTAACCAATATGAGATGTTGCTTTCCAATATATTGAGTTTATGCAGCATGTTATTCAGTACTACCAGCGCAGCATAATCTGATCTGGTTCTATGACACAAATTGTGTTCTTTGTCCAAGCTAATGGCAGGGAATTGCTGAGTCTATTTTTGCAGTTGTTTAGTTGATTTGGTATTACTTGAAGCAGCGTTCTTTAATGGGCTAAGTTCCTAGTGTTTCTTTGGATGTGTTCGGTTCTATCTGCAGAATCATTTTAGGATCGTCAATTTTGTAAGAATTTACTAACGTTTGACAAAAATAAACTAAAAAATCTCCAAGGTGTATTGCTAGTTACATTTACTTTCATATCCACCACACATTAACTTTGGAATCGGTGAAAGGGGCTTGCCTCCATTTGAACGAGGAAATCATGCCAAATGTCTGTCTACTGTAGCCACCAGCTAGGAGGCGCAGGCCACCGCCCTTTCCAATTGCGTGATAGATTTTGAATCTAACGTTAAAAAAGACAAGGTAATTTGGTGAGAGGAAACACCGAAGAAATTTCAAAGTTTTTGGAAGCTAGTACTTTGTCCCGGCGAGTTTTGAAGAGCTTGTGCCTCCCTCAAATCACCACTTTATGGAGAAACAAACAGGTTGAGGACATATTTGGCTCTTGATTACCTCCCCATTAGCCACTCCTTTTTCACCCATCCCTAGCTCACCTAGCTAAAAAAAAAAAAAATCAAGAAAGCTATTCCAAGAATCCAATAGGAAAATCCTGAACGAGGGTTCATCCTGTCTACAGCCTTATTCAAATTTTCAGGAGGCTGAAAGCCATAGTCATTAACTAAAAATGGATAATATATTTGTTATCTCTGATCAGCAAAAAAACACCATGCATGCCATGTTGTGATTGGTTCCCCATTTTCTTTGAGGTGTCAAGTTGATCAATCCATCTACGATCGAAGACAACAAGATGTATACGGTATATGATTTGAAGACAAATGATTAGGAACATAAAGAGCCTGGTCATTGCTTTCGGCGGTCACTTTTGCTGGAAGACATTAATAACAAAGTATTTAGCTTATTGCCATCGATTTCATCTGTAGGAAATACAAGTTGAGTACCGAATGAGAAATAAATGAACAATTTCATAAATGATGCAATCTAGTAGAAATTAAGTCTTCTAAACAGTTCTATCAAGATCTTCCACAAATAAATTATGCAGATAATCTAGCCAGTATTTTTATCGATTAACAAGACAGAATTAGGTTCAAAAAAATGTCAATTTAAACTATTATAACAGCTAAAAAAAATCATAATTTTAATTATATTGTTGGATCAAACTTAAATTTTTATAGAAAATTCTCGATGTCCAGTTTTATGAGCGAGTAACCTTGTTAGTTTATCTATAAATGAATTTTCTCTTATTAAACTTTAAAAATTATGTTTGATTCTATTTTGTTTTTTTTTCCTTTATAATTCTAGATTTAATGATTTTTAGCTATGTTTCTTTTTTTGTTTTAGAGTTTTAATTTGTTCTATCTTGTTAAAGTCAGTTTTAGACCTATATAAAGATTTGTAAACCATCTAGAAATGTAGACTTGATTGTATTAATATTTTTAAAATAAAATAAGATTTTAGGACTTTTTATGTTTAAATCCTATTTTGACCAATTTTTTTCCTTTTTTCGCTCATTATTATCCTTAACAAGCTTCTACGTGCATAAGTTGGTTTAAGAGCCCAACAATCACAAGCTATTTTTTATTGTGTGCTGTAATCTCATGTTATTTTTGTTTGTTTAGTGTTGTAATTTCATGTTATTTTTCCTACCTTTTTTAAGATTGTTTTAGGCCTATAAAAAAAAAAACTTGTAAATCTCCTTTATTATATTAATATTTCAAAAATAAAATAATATTCTACAGTTCTTTGTGTTTATACTTTATTTTGGCCAATTTTTTGCCTTTATGTTATCGTTGCTGTGATTGTCATGCTTTCACGTGCATCAATAACCTTGTTGGTAGGAAATAGAAAACTCCTGGCCTATTTAAGATGTTATCATTGGAAATTGTTAGGTAAATTTTGTCTATTACAATACCAATACACTAGAGTAATATACACAAAACACAGAAGAAATTATAAAATGCATGCATTATCATACGAGGATTACTGTTTTTTTTTTTTTCAATGTCTCGTGTTTTTAGTCTACCTGACAATTTCTCCGAATTGACAGGCTTGAGCCAAGATCACACAATTCACATTCGAACAAATTTATTATATATATCTAGCTTACATTTACGCCTCTTGAAAAGTAAGATGGTGATATTTATAAGCGATGATCTAGTCCCTCCACTCCAACAGATGTGATGAGTTGTGCAACTTCCAAGGAGTTGCCATGGTGGTTGATTGATCAGTGAGCATCGAATGGAGAGAACCTGCCCGGAAAGTTCCTCACCCATCAAGGACAAGAACAGTCCAGCGTAAATTTGAATTCAAAGTACCAGTGATATTTCCCAAATGCTGCTTTATAAAAGGAGCATCCTAGTTATGTGTTCATGCATACAAAGAGAGTAACAAAGCTTGAAGTGAGCAAGTGAAGAGCGGGAAAAAAAAAAGAGAGAAAACAAGAAAAGAGGTTGAGATGAAAATTGAGATTGAGGAAGTCAGCAGCCATGAGGCACTTCCCCTCCTCTCATTGAATCATGTATCATTGATGTGCAGATCAGTGTGGGCTTCTGTAAGGTTTTACGAGGATGTTCTGGGCTTTGCTCTCATCAAACGCCCCTCTTCTTTCAATTTCAATGGAGCCTGGTTAGTTCATTTACTTGCTTTGCATTTCCAGACATTAAATATACGTTCATAATTTAGTTTTAAAAAAGAAATGACATTAAATGTCTGATTAAATGCAGGTTGTACAATTACGGTATCGGAATACATTTGATTGAGAACCCATCAATCGATCATGAGTTTGACACCATCGTCGAACCACGTCCGATTAATCCCAAGGATAATCATATGTCCTTCCAAGTAAGATTTACTAGTTCCAAGCTTGAGGAAACAAAATGTGCATTTATAATGGTGGTGATACTGATGGGAGTCTTCTTTTTTTCTTCTTTTTTCTTTTTTTGAACATTAATAGTGCACCGATGTTGGCCTTGTTAAGAGGAGGCTGCAAGAAATGGGAATGAGGTATGTGACCGCAGTGGTGGAAGAAGACGGCATCATGGTGGATCAGGTGTTCTTTCACGATCCAGATGGTTACATGGTTGAAATCTGCAACTGTGACAGCATCCCAATCCTTCCTCTCTCATCCTGCCCATTCAAGCCGAGAATGGGAAGTTTCAAGAAAGCAGCACCAAGTAACTGTGGGTTCATGGAGAAAGTGATGATGGAGAGCTTGAGCATGGATATGATGAACATCTCATTTTGAGTCGCAGAAATAACGATCACTGATCAACAAGTTCGACTTGTTTTTGCCTGTCAAGAAAAAAAAATCATTATTGTCCTGGTGCAAATGTATTATACTATAGGTCCTGTACGTTGCAGGGTCTAGTCTTGGGTGATGAAGAGTGAATAGTTTGGTCATCTGTTAATTTTTAATAATTTGAATTGCGTGATTGAACAAGATGCATCCTGTCTGTAAAAAACCTGTGAGCCTAGATGTGGCTTTTGCATGTCAAAGTGCAAATACATGGTGTCATCAAAAGTTTTTTTTTATTTATTTAATGAATTCCTGTAATATGTGCAGTATTGAATTTTCCAATTGTATTTTATTTTTAAGAAAATAAAGAAATGATGCATTTAGCCTCTAAATAATGGAAGAAGATGGCATTTAGTCCTTTCGTTGATTAATTGTGGCTGGCCAAACAATTAAATCATAATAATTATGTTAGAAAATAATATAAATTATTTTTTGAGATCTTACCTAATAACTTAAATTTTTTAGTTGAAATTAATTTTTTAACATGATATCAGAGTTTTGATAATAAAGCGATTACGAGTTCGAATCTCGTCATTCCTATTTATTTAATAAAAAATTAAGCACAACATAATATAGATATATGAAAATTTCAAGCAAGTTTTCACTTGAAAAAATATATTAAAGAATAATATCAACCATATCCTAAAATATTATCTAACAGTTTAATTAAGTTTTTGAATTGAGATATTTTTTAACAAATTATAAATTATCTTTTATGAGTGATAATGCTACCGAATATTCTTTGGCATCCATCATTCTTCGCAGGTGATTTTAATCACATCCCTGAACTATGAATTTCTAGGCTAATGAAATTCAATTAAATTAAAGAAAAACTAACAGAGCTAGGCAATCCAATGCATTCACACACAAACGTGTTGTGTATTTGTATAGGGCAATTTATTTTCTTATTTTTTTAAGTCACATAATTTCCTTTTATTTTATTTTTTTCATATTAATTTTATTCGAGATTAGCTTGATAATTTATTTTAATGGACTTGATGTGATGTTTTTATAGCTAGAAAAGCATTTGTCATTAAATTGATACTCAGTTAAAAAAAAAAAAGTATTCAGATTTTATAGTTTTTATAACCCACATGTGTTCTAGGATTTCAGTGTATTTTTTGCTATCTGGTTGAGAATTCACAGGGGAGATTTTTATGATGGTACGTACTATGGTATCCACAAGTATATTTACTGTGCATGGCACATGTAATTTAATCACACTTACATCAACAGTAAAGTAGTTGTTGGGCTTTTCTGTGTTTACATTAAAGTTTCAATCAATTTTGATATTTTTTTTTTTGTTTTAAATAATTTTTTAATATTTTAAATTATTTTAATGTGCTAATATAAAATAAATTTTAAAAAATAAAAAATATATATTTTAATATATTTAAAAAATATATTTTAAAAAATAACCTCAATCGCATTTCTAAGTATGGATATAATAATTTGTTTTGATATTGTTATGTCTAGTGTTTTTTAAAAATATTTTTTTTTGAAATATTTTAAAATATTTTTTTAAAATTATTTTTTTAACTTTTATATTAGTATATTAAAACTATTAAAAAAATCAAAAAATAAATATTAATTTAATATTTTTTTAAACCAGAATGTATTTTTTAACAAACAATCACAAACATAAAAATAAACGATGACGACAGAGAATCTTAGAAATCGAAGGGCACTGCACCATCAATAGAGTGTAGAATCTTAGGAGGTGAAGGTGAGATTTCACCATATTTGAGCATCGGCATGTCATAAATATCAAGGCAAGGGGGCAATATCCTCGCATACAATACATAAGTTTTTTTTTATTTTCATTTATATATGTCAAAGAACCATCTCAACCCAAAAGCTTAAGCTATTAGGTGAGGTTCCAGGATATAATTTATATTATTCTTTAACACACCCCCTCAAGTGAAAGCCCTTTAAACTTGAAACTTGCACAGGTCTATATTATCTTGTGCTTAATTTTTATCAAATAAATAGAAATGGTGAGATTCGAACTTGTGACCGCTTGGTCATTAAGGCTCTGATACCATATCAAAGAATCATCTCAACCCAAAAACTTAAGCTATTAGGTGAGATTCCAGGATATGATTTATATTATTCTCAAAATAATATATATATATATTACACACACCACGTTGAAAATAAATAAATAAAATATATATATAGGAGAAAAATTTGACGTGCAGGAGAACATGGATCAGACAGCTATTATCGAAATATTACAGGATTTGATAGGAGATGCCTTTGTCTAATGAACGGACGGCTAGGCTTCAAAGAAAAGCAAAAGCTATATAAAGAAATGGAGCCTTTGTCAGAAATCAAAATGGTGGGGCAAGAATTGACTCAAAGGCGCTATCATCCTCATAAACAAACCCCACTGCCTTTGAAGTTTGTGGCCACAGAGACTGAAACAAAGTCTGAGAAAATATAAACTAGGAAAAAAAAAACAAAAAACTCCATTTCTTGAGGTGTGCACTTACTCAAACCACATGTATCATCTCTTCACCCCTCCATTTGATGTCCCTCTCTTTCTATCACCAACAACAGAAACATTAACATCTGATAGACAACGTAAAAATCAATCATCCAATCACTTTACACGTGTAGTGAAGCTGTGTCTTGTTGTGTTTGTTGTCTTTGTTAAAAGAAACTGTACGTAAATATTTTTCTATTTTCTTGATTTTGGAGAAATGAGAGTGGGAGAGAATTATGCGTACCCTTTGTGACGCTTGTGAAAGTGCTTTTGCTATTGTTTTCTGTGCTGCTGATGAGGCCGCACTTTGCCTTGCCTGCGATAAGAAGGTATGCTTTGCTTCCTTTTTTAACTGTTCTTGTTTGTGATCCTGATGTTGAAACATGAAAATCATTTATTATTTGGATTTGTAGTAGGTTTGTGGGTGGTTCTATTTATTGGGCCAATTGTTTATTTTTCTCATGCTTATAATTATCGGTGTCCTAGAGAAAGGAACTTTATGCTCCTGACTCTGCTGCGACTAATTAAGCTGCCAATCTGTATAAAGTTTTACCAGAGACATTTTGGTAGAAACATCTCACAATTGTTTCATCTTCAATAGGAATTGATGGATGTTGGACACTATTTCTTGTAGATGCTCCTTTTATATGCTTTCTTAGTTTTCTTTTCTTCAATAACCACATAACTTCCCCTGAGTCGAAATTTGAACTTGACATTGCTGCTTCTACAACTCATATAGTGGCTTTAGGAATTTGAAATTGGTCAATCTTGTTGGTGAACATCTGATATTAAAGTTTTAATATGTCAATTGGATTGGCAGGTTCATATGTGCAACAAACTTGCTAGCAGGCATGTTCGAGTGGGTCTGGCGAATCCCAGTGAAGTTCCTCTCGTTGTGATATATGTGAAAATGCACCTGGTATGCAGGCTCTTTCTCGTATATTCTCTCCTTTAAGGCTGAAGCATTCATTAATTTGGTATTTTGGACAAGGGTTTTGAACTTTGAACGTATGTTTTCTGCTTCAAAACGTGCATGCATGCAGCTTTCTTCTACTGTGAGACAGATGGAAGTTCCCTTTGCTTGCAATGTGATATGACTGTTCATGTTGGAGGTAAAAGAACACACGGGAGATATCTTCTGTTGAGACAAAAAATTGAGGTTTGTCATTGTTTCCTGTAGAGAACTCCAACAATTTTCTTCCTATTATGTCTAATCCCCTTAAAATTTGATTTCTCTGGTTGTTCATAGTTTCCAGGGGATCAACCTCAGCCTGAGGACCCAGCACCGCAACCTATGTATCCAGGGGAGACAAGAAGAGGACAGAATCGGCCACAAAAGGCAACAGCAGGAGAGAACAGACAGAATCGCCAAGTTTCTCCAGTTCTGATGTCGGTCACTAATTCTGATGGGCATGAGAAGGTGGATAAGAAAATGATTGATTTGAATATGAAGCCTCATCGAATTCATGAACATGCTTCAAATAGTCAGGTTATTGTATTTTCATCTTCCATTTGCCTGAATTGCATCTGACTTTATCTGTATGATCTACTAAGGATAGGGGCAAATTTTGCATCCAAAGAAATGGATTGGTTGCTATCTATTTCTACTGCTTGGCATCTGAAGGTACTTGGCTCATTGGAAAAAATTGCTGCTCGATGAAAGACTACAAAACTATAAATTCTCTCTTGAAAAATTTAATGAGATTCTATGCATGCAAAGAGATTGCAATTATGCTGTGAAAATATATAAATTTGATCCCAATGTTTGGTTGGGTTTCACAATTCTATAGTGAATGTTTTTTCTACCGGAAGTTCCAGTAAAAAGATGTGAAGGTGGACTTGGTCTGATTTTTCAAATTCAAACTTCAATGGTCAGAACCTGGGTTGTTCTTTCTATGTGAAATGTGAATCTGGATGAAAGTAATAAGCATAAGACCTAATCGTGTATTCTGTTATCCAAGAATACCACTTGAGACCTCTTACCTCTTTACAGGAACAATAATATTTTTATGTTAACGGAGTGGTCGCGAAGCTGAAAGCAGGGTTCCTATGTTGCCTGGAAAGCTGGAGAAGAGCAGGGTTTTTTCTATGTTTCTCTTACCAAGTAGTTGGCATTTCATGTTTCAATATTTCATTTTCTTCTCCCCTGTTTTCCTTTGATATGGATGATGTGCTTTTAAGTCTTGCGGGTGGTTTTTTACCAATAATGCAGTTTAGTTGTTTAGACAAGCTTTGGACGGTATACACATATGCTGTGAAAAACCTGCAGTAATTACAGATGAATATTGTAAAAGGAGAGAAACTAGAAATAATATAAGATTTCATATGCTTCGACAATATGTCTATATCCATAGAAGCAAGGAGCTTTATCAAAATAGTGTTACATGTTATGTATTTATAGGAGACTCTAAACCATCCAAGAAATTCTAGCCGTCGAAGGAGTATTAATAATGTTTTTATAATACTCCTTTACCATACCACAATGGTGTTGCCCCGTACTCCCCAACCTATGAATCGTTTCTGATAACAAAATAAGAAATAAATCTCAGAGAGTCAGATGTCATTGTTCCGCTCCACTCCGGCATTTACCTGTAAGTCACAAACAATGTAAAGCACAAGAAGTAACCAAGTGTATAATACTCACAGAAACGACGTTGCAAGACATTCCCTGAAAGTCTAGAGAATTTGCTATACTATTTCAGAGTATTGCGAACGTAAGTTTCCAACTGTTCTTTGTCTTAGTTTTAGATGGCGAAACGTTGTTTTTGAAAGCAGACTTCTGATCCGTCTCAGAATGCATCCAATGGTGAAACATTGCCTTTCGCATCTTTTGGCTCGGATATGAATTCATTTCGAAAAGACCAGAAATGCTATTGAGCCTACATTCTGAATTTTAGAGGGAACTTGTCCCGTATACAATCTAAAAGAAAGCGGTTATCGTAGGAAAGTTGACACATTTGTTCTCTCATATTACATTAATTTTAAATAGAGATTACAACATCATAGTATCTGCTAGAGATCACGGTGTTATGAAAAAAAGATCATGGCAGACAAAATCATGGAGACATGATCACAATATCGATGAAGAGCAAGAATCTCCATGCCCCCTTAAGCTCAAGGAAAGATTGGACCGAAGAAGAGCTTGTGGCAATTAGGAACAAACCTGGGAGTACTTAATTGTTTTGTTAGAATATTGGCAATTTGTTCAGGACCTAACAAGATATGTGTCAGGAAAAGAGTGTCACGAGCAACTTAAGTGTGGGCTAAGCAAATGCTTCCACCATTTATCCTTGTTTTGTTAAGCAAATGATGCTTTTCAAAATGGAAGAGCTTCCTTAAACTCGTACTGATAAAATTGGAGAACATCAAATCAGCTACGGGATGAACCTGATGCGTGAAGAAGGACAGATATCATTTTTTTACCAAATCTGCAATCTCTTTACACAAGTTTGGATGACCATCAGAGATGTTAATGTACTCTGTCTTCAAAAAAAGAAGGTTTTCCCCAGTTAACAAGCAATCACCATAAAAATTCTTCGATCTAAGAATTAACAGTGAATATCCAAGCCGAAAAGCAGATATGCCAAATATAAAAAGCATCGATGCGTGCATGGTCTTCGTAAGGAAGTATTTGCTTGATAATAAGCATCAATACCTTTCGAGACCGAGCAATTTGACCTTGTCTTGAGGTTTCTCAGCCATGGGAAAAGTTGAAACTCGTCTGGACAAAGTCGTCAGGCCATGTAACGGTATCCGTAGACGACAAGGATTACCGGTGAGTTCAGACACGGTCATCTTTACAGTGCTGCCCCGAGTTCAAAATAAATTACTACCATATCAATTATGACATCACCAAAGTCATCAATTATTACAGGAAAGGTCCTAGAACCCTGTTTAACTGAGAAGTTAAAAGGATAACTGGAGACCATGTCGTTTTGTGCTGTGGAAAAAAGGTAATCATTCCGTTGCCGGGACTTGAACCCGGGTCTCTCGGGTGAGAGCCGAGTATCCTGACCAACTAGACTACAACGGATTTGTTTCTCTAGTTCGTATTCAAAGATTTTCATTGTTTTTCCTTTCAACCATTACTGCGGATGTTTTCAAGCGAGTTTTCCGCATGAAATTTTTTTTTTTTTAGCTTTGAGTGGATGATTATTATTAACTAACACCCGTTGTTTCAAAAGGTCTAGCCCATTGATCAACAGCAAAGCTTGTCTTTGCGAAGGTCCTGGATTCGATCCTCAAGAGTACCAGCCTGTCACCCCCGCGGTGTCTTACCTGCCTACTGGGCTTGCAGGATGTTCAGTGGGCCCGGGGAATAGTCGTGGTGCGCGTAAGCTGGCCCGGACACCCCGGGTTACAAAAAAAAAAAAAGTTAATTTTAAAAAATTATTTTTAAAATATTTTTTTATCAAAAAAAAAATTAGTTTAACTATTTATATAAACAATGAAATAATTATATAAAGGGGCAGACCAAACAGTTAGGCCCCTTTATGTTAGTGCTTAGTTGTAATATTTAACTGTATAATAAAATATTAATAAAAACACTAAATATTAATTTAACTGTTTATATAAACAATGAATTTAATATATTTTATTAATTGTTTGGTTACAAATTTGATGTTGAAGCTCAGTAGTTAATATGTGGAAATCACATCGAGGTCCCGCATTTGAGACTCAAGAACACAAGACTTGTCATCTGCCTTTAAAAAAAAAAAAAACAAAAGTAGGACAACAATTCATCTGCACTTTATTAAAAGCAAAACAAAATATAGGTATAGGCACATGGGCCTATTTCAAGCCTGTGTACATGGGCTTTGTTGTGGGTTCTTTGGGTTTTTTGTTTTTTTTTAATCTTTTGAGTTTTTTGTTAATATTATTTTTTTCTGCTGGTTTTTTTTTATCTTTGTGTTTGTGGCCCCTTTTTTATTTATGATTTTTATTTAATTTTATTATTTAGTATTATATCAATGATCAATCGGTTTTTATATTTTTTTATTTTATAATTAAAAAAATCTGATTTTTTTTCAATTTCATCATTTAATATAAAAAAAAAAATTGTTTAAGTAATTTTTTTTTTTGATCAATTTCATCATTTTTCAATCAGCTCCTCTCTACTTGGGCAGAGCGTGGGGAGATTTCTCCAGGGTGGTCTCTGCCTAACACGTACATGGACAAGATCACCCCTAGAGGATGGTATGGCGGGGACAGAAGCAGAGAGATGTCTGTTCTTCTCTCTCCCCAACACTAAAATCAACTTGGATTTGGCATAACCAACACTTACAGTTAATCAATCTGTAATCAACAACTAATCATTTAATTAAACGCAGTTATTAATCCTGTTTAAGCTGATTTCTGCATGAGCACATCCATGATATTGACGACACACGTGCCACGCTTGGATAACTTGTTTGTTTCGCACGTCTTGCAGGACTGTATTTTACGGCCAGTACAGATGCTCAGGCCCCGGGTCTGATTCTGGAGGAAGAGTGTCATGGTCCAGAGAGCTAACTGAAGAACAGGCCCTGCCGTTCATTTCCATTAGCTTCATTGACGGCGTGAATTGCTTCTCAATTCACAAGTTATCTTTAATTAAACCATAGCGAATTTAATGATTTTCATAAGCTACCGAGACAATTAATCTGGTTATTGATACTGGAAATTTGAGAAGACTTTATGTTGCTGCTCCTAAAGAGTGAAAACTTTATGCTTTCAATTCTTCGCAG
The DNA here is from genome assembly GCF_005239225.2 of Populus alba. NCBI lineage: Eukaryota > Viridiplantae > Streptophyta > Magnoliopsida > Malpighiales > Salicaceae > Populus > Populus alba. The sequence continues at coordinate 9,579,038 of NC_133288.1, forward strand.
GTTCATTTGAAGAGCAAATTACAAACGATCAGACTGAGAAAGACGAGGAAACGAAGTGATCCAACTTCAATACACATGCAACCTGTATTATTGAATGCAGAGCATTGGAATTCTTTTTATCAAATACAGTAAGGTACGCCCTAATAATAATAATAAACTACAAATGAACTGCACAATTCATATGTACACTTTAACATAGCTTCCCCCGTGATGAAGCTTACACTAAACACGCTATATGCAGCTTTCTGTTCACATTCTGTACAATATCCAGTTGCACCAGGGAAAGTGACAGCATCCAGCCTAGGTCAACCGAAAAGGGAACAAAAAATAAAGAAAACAAAGGTAGATGTTACCAATAGCAATAAACAAGCCTTGGTACAAGAGATTGAAGTTAAGTGATTACAAGAATTACAATGACCAAGGACGATGATTGAAAATGGCAATAGAGTGTTTAAGACAATAACTCAAGATAAAAGACTTGCAAAAAACAACTTTCTAACAAGGGTTGAGTGAGACAACCCCAACACAAAGACTAATGGTAAACAAAACGATAACAGACAAAAATTTCCAGCATAAAAATACACATTATATCTCTAAAGAAAAGGATTCATTGGCATTACGTACCAGAAAAGATAAAACATCACGACTGGAAGAGAGTTACAGTTGCAATATAACCATTCTTCATCACCTGTTAACACCAGAATGGTAAGAATAGCACCAAAAACCAGAAATGGATTTCAAAAAAAAAGAAGAAAAAGAAAAAACCTTTAGCAAGTGCACAAAATTGGCAAGTGAATTTATCCAAAAGCTCACCTCGAAGGCAATGTTCTGATATCCATATACAAAAGTGGAACCAAAAGGATTGCTTGTAGATCCCTGTGTTTGAATAGCTGCTCGACCACAGTCCCCAAGGATCTCCTAATTTAGAAGCAACCATAATGCACTCATGAAGGTCAAATAAAAAAGAATCATATTTGATGCTAAGAGTGAAATTCTCGTTGAGGGCATGCACAAGTAATGAATCTAATTGCATGCTAACACAGCTATAAGAGGACATTACATGTGAATCAGAACCGTTTAGAAGACAGGTTAAAGCGCAGAAGACATACAGTAAGATCCTTGATTTCATTAATTTTTTATTGTAAGCACAATATACAAAAATATCCAGAATTTCTTCAGAATGAATTAATAGTTGAAAGATACTTGATGCAATCAGTAAGTTACTGTTGCCAACAAACAGATACTGCTATGCCTATAGGAAGCTTTTGTCATTTATGAGCATAATTACTGTGCCATTAGATTTTCCAGATAGAAATTGGGGGGAAACACTACAGCGGCTTTAAAACTTTACCTTCACCTGGTCCCATTTTGTGCTTGGTGTAATACTCTGTTTGGAGTTGTCAACTTCATCAAAGACCCACATGCGAGCAAGAACGAGAAAGAGTTTGTTATTTTCAGCATCAACAACAACTAAAACCTCCAAAATCAGAAAAGAACTTACAGTCAGAACCTTGGATGACAAAATTGCACTTGATGTACGAATTAAAATCTGCATGACCAGGATAGTTTGTGTGCAAAACAAACTTTTTGATTCTATGAGTCTGCAAAAATAAAATAAGGTTATCAGAATACTTCCAGATAGAAAGATAGTTGAACAGGGTCAAGGCTAAAAGTCCTTCTGAACAGAGAAAGATACAAGTACCTGTCCATCAAACAAGATATCCAGACCACGTGTGAAGTAATTGTAAAAGTAGTCTCCACAAAGGGTTGTCCTCGGGCGAAGGTCAGAAGCAGAGTGAATGACCATTTGGTCAACCTGTACAGCTACCAAAATTAGTATGTGTGCCAGCAGCAGCATGGTTAAGTGAAAGGCACTGCTAAATAATAATGATTAAAAAAAAGATGATGAAGGTCCATCAGTTAATGTCCTTTCAACTCATGCATGTACCCTGCCATGATCCAGCCTTATGTGTGCAGAAATTTTCCTATCTCCATCCCATGTAGTTGTAATCACAAAGTCCAGTTGAGAAGTTGGTCACTCGATCAAAGTCTTATTTTGTCTATTAATCTATAAGGGTCCTATTTCTCTTCATCAAACTAACATTGCCTATAAAAGATTTAACATTACGGGTCCTACTTCTCTTCATCAAACTAACATTGCCTTATAAAAGATTTAACATTGCATTTCCAGGATAGCAACGCTACCTGCTTTTGATGAATTCCACATGGACGACCTAATTCTGTCCATACATCCTGCATAGAAAAGGAAACTGTGAGAAACACACAGGATAAGTGATTTGAAGCACTTATAATCCCACATAAGAGAGCACACCCTGATGAAAATCTCAATTATTGTTCTACCCTAATATCTTGTGAAAGCCATGTATGGTATCATTGTCTCATTCATATCTCCTGGGCATATACCAACATGAGGCAGCAAAAATGATCTTTTGCGGAGTATAATACTAGAGTACAGCAGCATAATACATAAAAATTTACCTGTGGTGATGCACCAAAAGGAATATGCTGCCCTCCTACAGAGAAATATAATTCTTCCCCAAGCTGCAGAGATAAACATTGCATTATAAAAAATACAAGACAAACATCAAGAAGAATTTTTAACCTCTTAAGAGATAAGAAACCACGATGCTAATTCTCAAATCTGCATGGCATAATCCTTACTCTAAGGTTGGTCCTTGTATGGTTGAGCAAGTGCGATTCCCATAAGTCATTAATTGAACAGCTTAATAAAAGAAATGGAGGGGTCAAAGAAAGAAGTCAAACCTTAACATGCACCTCTTCCATATACAGGTTACCAGGAAGTAGTGGAGGAGCAGAAGCCTTATGCATTAAAGATCCAACACCTACTTTTTTATCTGCAGAACCATCATATATAGAGACTCGACATGTAACTGGTGTAGTGCCATCGGGAAACTCTAGTGGCAGTTCCGCTGTCAAAAAATGAAAACAAATCAAACTAATTAGAATATTGAAAAGCAAGATGAAACAATTATATTCGCTTGTCTAAATTGCAATACATTACCTTCTCTACCATGAAAACAATCTGTATACTGGCTGGGAATCGGAAAAGCAAATGACAAACCCTGAAAAACCAACATAAAACAACCTGATCATCAAAGCCCAACAAGTTGCAAAGAAAGAGATATCACCATAATTGCATTTTTCATGCACATACTGGGTAAAACAAAGTGTACACGCCTCTATCTTTGTCGTAAATCCCAGGAAATGTAGGTCCAAAAAGCGCATATACAGCAACAAAAGTAGCTAGATTTGATGGTCCCCTAAATATAAAAGTAATAATCAAAACACAATATAACAAAAACATAAACAAAATCATCAGTAATTCATGTGAAAAAGAGCATAGCTTACCCAATAAGAGATGTAGCATAGCGCATTTGAAGACGTTTCACATCGAAAATCTCAATCAATCGTAACCTCTAAAATAATCAAAATAAAAACACAAAATGCATTTAAACAACTCAATTACGGGGAAATAAAAATCAGAATTGAGGACGAGGAAAAAACAGATGCATTACTTGTGACCACGGATCGAATCGAAGATGAAACCCATGATCAGGAAAGCTGATAACAATATCAAGTTTTAATGGCTCCTACACATAACCCCAAAAAAATAATAAAAAACATAAAACAATAAAAGAATCGAAAAACGTAAACTAGAATAAAATAATAAAATTCTCAAAATCGAAACAAAAACCTCATCGAAGTACTTCACATGAACGACGTCGTATATGCTAGGTTGTTGTTCAATCTGTGCAAATGCTTCACATATTGGCATCCCTGACCCCAAAAAGGCCAAAATCAGAAAATTAATAAAAAAAATTCAATTCATAATCTCTCAATAACGGTGTCGTTTAACGGGGATTGATTGCTTACCCAGAGAGAAAGGACCGATGCCGTTACCAGGGCGGAGATCGAGAATGATAACGCCCATAGCAGTGCCTTCACAGCGGCGTCGCGGTCGCTGTGACTGGTGGTGATTGTGGTGGTGGTGTAACATGTTATTTGCTGGGTTAGGTGTTTTTGATTGGTCTGGTTTTTTTGCTTTGGATAGAGATTACAAAAGTCCGTTACTTTCGCGAGATAGTTTGAATGCTTTTATACCAAGTTTTTGTCTGCACGATTCGTTTTGTTTTCTATTATTTTCAGGTTGTTGTGGTTCGGTGTGCGAAATGACAGCAACATTGTTATGTTATGGTCTCTACTTTCTAACCTCAATCTCACTCGGTTTAACTGTTACTGTGAGAAACTGAAAGAGCCATTGTCTTTCCGAGTTTTTACTTTGAATATTGTTTTTTATTATTTTTTATGATTTTAATATACTAATATAAAAAATAAAAATAAATTTAAAAATTTTATTTTCAAACTAAAAATTATTTTGAAAAATATTCGGCATTATAATTTTAAAAATAAATATTTGTCTGTTTCCAGTGCCCCACAACACTATTATTAAACTCAATCCAGTCTAATAAATTAATTTAATGATAAGCTAATTGAAATTGTGTATCTTAAATGACAAAAACAATCTCCTTCTCGTTGAAATTGTATTTCAAACAATGAGAAAGTTTTGTGCATGAATATGAATATTGAATTGTTATTCTGAATCAAATGATTCTTAAAAATTTTCTTCATTCACGGATCTAGAGGGAGTGTATTTTGTATTTTAAAAGTATTTTTTTAATTTAAATTAATTTTTTTTTATTTCTAAATTGTTTTGATATATTAATATAAAAAAATAATTTTTTAAAAATAAAAAATTATTATTTTGATATATTTTTTTAAAAATGCTCTTCAATAAACAATTATATTTTCAAAAAAGCGTTGTCATGAAAGAAATCATTGCAACCGATGACTTTACAGTTGAGGCTGCCTACCTCACCAATAAAGTTAATTGTGTATTCCACGTACTCACTAATAAAATTAAATTAAAATGTCCACGTGCAAGTCGATGATTGCGTAAAAGATCTGTAACTAACTAATAATTCGGGTTGTACGACGATAGTAGGTTAAACGATGCACCACTATATTTCAAAAATATTTAAAAAAATTAAAAAAATTTTATTTTTTTTATTTTCAATTAATATTTTTTTATTATTTTTAAATATTTTGATGTTCTGAAATTAAAAATATTTTTTTAAAAATAAAAAAATATTATTTTAATATATTTTTAAATAAAAAATACTTCAAAAAACAATCATAATTTCATTCTTAAACAATCTTTTAAATAAATAAAAAAATCACCTACACGATGCCATACTGATATTTTAAACAGCGCAGCATAATCATTAATTGAAATTATGATAATAATTTAATTATAGCTAGTAAAATATTTTGATCCATCCTGAATAATAACTATTTTTTAAATTTGATAAATAATAAGTATAGTATAAATATTCCTAACTTCAAATTCATTCAAACCTAATTTCAAATATATATATATATATATATATATATTTGTAGAATATTTAAATTTTTTTAATATAATATAATATAATATTACATACCTTAATATTAACACAAAACACACACACACATATATATACACACACTATTTTGTTTTTATTTATTAATAAATAATAATTAATATGCCTAGAATATCCGAAAACTAATAACAAAACTGCCACAGAGGACTGTTACAATTTATAAAACCCGAAAACTAGCATGTCAACTAGGGAGTTTTGATAGGGTAGTTCCTTCATTTTAGTTGTTTTTTAAATTATTATTTATATTGAAATATATTAAATTAATATTTTTTTATTTTTAAAAAATTATTTTTAAGATAAATATATTAAAATATATAAAAAATTAATTTTTAATAAAAAAATTTATACTTTTAAAAATATAATTATAATTACATTTCCAAACGCTTTTTAAATCATCGAAGAATGTCGTTCGATCTTTTGTTTTTAGGCCGAGGCGATCATCCAAGAACGAACAGGTGCTTTTTGATCGTTGTTGTTTGGGCCTGGCCTGAAAAGCCCCTCTGTTCAGTCTGTAAGGCAGTTGCATGTCTTATTTTCCCTCTCCCGCCACTTTCCATGCCCATATGGCCATATATGTATTTACAGCCATTCACTATTTAATAAAATTTATTTCGTTGGATAGCGTTCCTTTATGATTAATTTTCTTTTTTCATGGAATGATTTTCTTTCTTAAGACCAAAAACCGAGAGTTTTATATTTTATTCCACTTTACTATCCATCTTCGCAACAGTTAATGGCATCATCATCACGTGATTAAAAACATTTTATTTATATGACATGAAAATTAATTATAATATGAACTTGAATCATAAAAATAGATTATAAAATTATAAGAAATTTAAAATTAGTTATAAAAACTTGAAAATTAATTAATAATATCAAACTTATCAACTCAAATTATTGAGTTAAAAAAAATTATCAATCCATTTTTTAAACATAAAATTATGTTTAATTATTTGGTTTTCAATATCCGAACTCTTAAATAACAATGAGATGTTCTAATATGAACTAAAAATTACTATAAACAAAGATTCAATTCATATCTAACTAAATAATATAAAATAAAGTCTTAAAACAAAAATTATAGGAACAGAGATTTAGTTCATATCTAATCAATCATGATTTTATATTAAAATCAAAAAACACAAACTCATTATCTAAAATAACATAATATTATAAAAATACAAAATCAAAGGAAAAAAAGAAAAGGTTATAAATGGTACATACTTGATTTTATGTTTCTTAGCAAGACGACACTTTGTCTATGACTATAAATTTCTTCAATTTGACAAAATTAGGAACCGTCACATCTAACTATAACAAAAAAAAATAATTAAACTAATTCAATAATACATTAAGCAATGTTGCCAATTAAAAGAAAAGAAAAACCCTAAATTTCTTTAGTTCGAGCAATAAAAATTATGATTAAGCAAAATCTAATATGTAAAAAAAATATGAGATCAAATCAGAATAATATCTAATCAGGCTTTGTTGATGATGAAAAAAAACAATAATAGACAAGAGAAAATCTTTTACAACCATTTTTTTTTTTTACAACACCCAAGGAATTATAAGAAAATGAGAGATCATAGATAAATTAGAACAATATGTATCCTTGGAGAAAACTGGAGTTTGGCCGCTCAGTTGTTCCAGACTTCTAGCATTATGGTGGCATAAGGGTTTTATTTGGTTTAATTAGGGTAGAAAAGGAGTTAATTGGAATAATATTTCTATTTCATATAAAATTATAAAATATAAAATCATGATTTTACCTATTTTTAATTCAATTTTATTATATTTTAATTTTTTTTACATAATTTTACAAGTTAATTCATGATTTTAACAACCTTTACTATTTTCATTTAAGATTTTCTTCAATAAGATGGATAGCCCAATTATTATAATTGGTTCGACAAAGTTTGTGCATGTCCCACACTATTTTAGGATTATTTTTAAATAATTCGATGAAAAACAATGACTCTTTATAAACTTTCTCCTTTTTTTTTAAACATTTTGTTTTTGTGTTTTAAAAGTATTTTTAAAAAATATTATTGCACTCAAAAGCACTCACAAGAGATGTTGAGATAAGAAGAACAATTGTTAGGTTCGTGATAAAGATGACAAAAATAACAAGTGCAAAAGAGCAGTAAAAATGTTTGATAATAAGGTACTTGGAGATAAAGTTTGACACATGTTAGCCAATTATTGGTTCGAGTTAGTTTAAGTAGTGTAGAGCAGTATTCATACCTAGCTTGAAACTTGATCGAGTTAAAACATTTCCTGCCCATTAGTATAATGAGTATCCATCAAATTCAGGTAAAACTAGTGTCTTTATCAATGGAAATAGATCCAAACCAATGGAAATAGATCCAAACCAATCTAAATGAGTGGAGGTTTTTTTATATAATTACATTACCCAATGTATAATGAATAGATATAGATAACTTATCCTAATCCAAAACTCAATTCAAACTCAACTCGATTTATATTTATATATGTATGTATCATACATGAATGCACATACACACACATACATAAATGGAATATTTAGATTTTTTAATCCAATTTAATATATACATATCCCAATATTAACATAATACACACATATATGTGTAACACTTATAACTTAGTTGTTTAATACACAAACAATCACACATTGTTCTTTTATTCTATGTTGAATAATAAACAGTACTCAGGTAACAAATACTCAAATGAATATCCAATAGATAGGATATAAATATATATTTTTTTATCCAATAAATAATAGGTACAGAATGAATATAACAATAACGAGGTTTGAAGAAAACCTAAAACATCAAAAGCTTTCCAAAACTAGTAACGGGCTTAGAAGTTATAAATGGATTGATGTGCTTGGTAAGTACTGAGATTCATGAGCACTTTCAAACACAAGTCTCTTGTTACGTTTAATTATGGACCCTCTCATACTAAAGTTAACAAGGTTATAGAAGAAATGGAGCTTAAATGATGTGGAAATGTTGGTGTTTGAAAAAAAAATGCTGAATAAAACAAGAATATTGAAAAATATAAAGTTGTAATCATGCTTACTTTGTGTTTCGTAAATGTTTATATAGCCATGAATCATGTTTACTTGTATATAGATAAAAGTAGAATAAAGAAAAGACTATAACACTTGATTTAATAAAAATCATTTAAGGTTGTTCCCTTAAATGATTGGTAATGCTTTATCGAGAAGAAATGACCTTGCTATGTGGGTTATTTAATAGGCATGGGCATGCCTAATATCATTTTATAGGCCTATATAGAAAGTAGGTGAATAATTTTAGGGTTGTCCATTCTTTTTCCAGCCTTGGTTGCTTTCGAGGTATGAGTACCTATAGATGCATGGCCTTGTTAAAATTTATGGAGACCCTAAATTCATCACACGATCATCATAACAAGAATTACATATTTTCACATGTAAAATGCATGTACATGAATTTTATAAATAATAGTCAATAAAGGTGTGTTTAGTAACAAAAAAAAACTATTTCCCCTATTCGTTTTCCTTTTCCAATGATAAAAAATGGAAAACGTATTCAATTAACGAAAATGAAAACAATTTTTTTCAACAAAAAAAGAAGAAGAAATACATCAAAATTATGACTATTTTTCATAAAAAAAAATATCATAAGGAATTAGAGCTATAATTTATATTATTCATCTTAATATTTTATATTTGTGATAATCTAATTGTAGAATATTTATTTTATTTTATTTAAATTAAAAAATATCATGAAAAATTATATTACTAACTAAAAAAAATCTATATTAGATTTATAATAAAAATTAAATTTATGACACTAGTTGAAAATAAAAATATAAAAAAATAATTTAATCTTTTTTACTATTAAAAAGTGCATGTTTATAAATTGTATTGATAATTTTTTCTTTATAAGAAAAACAACTTGTATTTAAAAAATATGATGAGTTTCTAAAATATTATTTTCAAAGCACAAATTTGAAAAAAATAAAAAAAACTAGTTTTTTTAATTTTCTAGATGGAAAAACTGCATTTGAAAAATAACAATTCCCAATCTTATTATTTTTTTAAAATTAAATATTGCTTTATTCACGCAAGTATCTGAGTATCACTCAAAATATTCTCCGCGGTCTTGTAAGAATTTTTTTTTTTTTTTTTAATGAAAGCTAAAAAGAGTTAAAAAAAAAAAAAAAGGATGTCTCCGTCCAGACAAACAATAATAAAAAAAAAAAAAAACTTTTCCACGGTCCAAAAAGTTAAAAAAATAAAAAGGGAAAAAAAGAGAGTTTCGGTCATGTTTTCAGCATTTTGATAACAAAAATGTCCAAAAAGGATGGGTCCCCCAACTGCCTACCCATTTTCAACCCCTCTTCTCGGTACTTGCCAATGCCGCCTCTTCCCACGTGGTGCTCGCTCACAAGTCACAAGACTCCCCCACAGTCCAAAAAGAAGAATCAAAGTGCCGCGTTTGACGCCTCCCTTAATGGTCATTTCCCCCTATCTCTCTCTCTCCTCCTTTTTTTTCCTTCCTGGAACTATATTCCTGTGATTACCTCAGCATACTTTTCTAGTCTCATTAAAAGCATATATTATTTTTGTCAACGTTATTTATTTTCATGGATTATAAAAATTACGCCTTCAAGATTTGACTTTAAAATTTAGACAATATTTTATAGAGTGCATAAACTATATTAATATCATTGAAATTATAGTAAGCTATCTTCATTTGAGAAGATAATGCATCCATGCCTTAAAGATAATGTTTTTTTTTGTGTGTGTTATAATATGTTTTTTAAATTATTTTTTGCCTAAAAATATTAAAATATATTTTTAGATGTTTTTCATATGTTAATAAAAAAAAATTATTTTAATTAATAAACACATATTAGTAACTACAAACTTGCTGTCTCTCTCCATCCCAACCCTGTTGCTCATATACATAAAAGAAAAAAGAAAAAAAAAAAAAAAAAAGGGAAAGGAAATGCTCTGTCACATCTCCACCCAAGTCTATTCTCATGTGCTCCCACTAGTCCTAGAGGCCACCCTCTCCTCTCCCCCAACCCCTCCAAAAATCTCAAGAACAAAACCTAGGGCTTTTATCTTTCTCCTACTGAGCGACACAATCACTAATTTCTCGCAATTCAATTAATTCAGCACATGCGACAACAGCAAGAAGACTACAGACCTTCCATTCCAGATGGGACCGAAGAAGATGCGCCTAAACTTTTTGATAATTCCTTACCGATTTCTGATCCTATGAGCATCGATCAATGCGAAACAACTCCACAAATGGATGGTTCACAGCTCCTTGGAGCTCCAGTCACCGCAGCTACTTCTGACGTGGACTTGTCTAAGAGAGAATCGGTACATACCGTGCCCGTCGTAGAGGTTACAAATGACTCGAAAATTGCGGAAATCATTACGGGCAAGCGAAAGCGAGGTCGGCCGCCTAAAATTCAAGGGAAATTAGGGCCGCCTGCTTTCTCTGCGCAGAGGAAGAAGAAAGATGAAGAAGATGTTTGTTTTATTTGTTTTGATGGTGGTAGTCTTGTTCTTTGTGATCGCCGGTGAGCTTGCTAATCTTTAATTTCTTTTTTCCGTTGTTTCCAAACAAAACTATAACTTGAAGCTTTGGTTGAGAAAGGAGGAAAGCGTTTGGTTTCGATTAAATGTGCTCTCTTTTGTTTTAAATGAGGGGATAAAAATTGAAAGTTTGTGAGGTTTGAGATTAAATGGTGGTTTAGTTTTTTTATTGACCGTGTGGGTTTGGTTGTAGCGATTGACTTGGTTTAACTGTTTCCCGTTGATACGTAGGGGTTGTCCGAAGGCATACCATCCGGCTTGTATAAAAAGGGATGAGGCATTTTTTCGATCGAAGGCTAAATGGAACTGTGGTATGTTTTAGTAAATGTAGTAAGTCTCATGGAATTTATTTCGCTTGTTTTTGAAGGTTTGTTCCTGTGTTGGCGAACATTACATTAATTTATGGATTTCAATAATATCAAAGTGAAACGTAGGAGGCAGTGTGTTTGTGGGTTATAATTGGACGGGATGAGGTTTTAGTTCAAAATGCATGACTTAATGTTGCATGTGCATGCAATGGGCGGGTCTTTATTGGCAGGAATGATGTTTTAGTTCAAAAGTAAGAATTTCGGTTTGCCTACATGGGCGAACATATTTTTGTAGTACGACACTATCCAACCCAACCTCGACATTTGAAGCCCAAATGACTAAAATTGTTTGTTAATGAATGGTAATGTTGATTTTCCGTTGTAGTTTCCATTTTTTATCAGATTCTTGTTTTTTTCTAAAGTAGTCACGGTTCATTAAGCATGTTGATTGATGCCTGATGCATACAATGTTTGGCTGCATTATTGTATTTTCTATAGTAGAAATGGTTAATAAACGTGTTCATCCATGTCTTTGCAATTCCATATGTGCTTGGATTCTCGTTTCTGTAGAGCAGTCATGGTTAGCGAATGTGTCAGTCAATGTCATATGCATAACATAATCATTTATTTTTTTATAGTAGTCATGATCACAATCCATCTTGTACAAAGTTACCATTTCTGATTTCCTCTGTTAACTTAGTTCCACCAACCCTAGAGCCTTATCATTTATCTCATGCTTCTACTATGGCATATTTTCAGGGTGGCATATTTGCAGCAGTTGTCAGAAGGCTTCATATTATATGTGTCACACATGTACATACTCTTTGTGCAAAGGATGTACAAAAGATGCTGATTATTTATGTGTCCGAGGGAATAAAGGATTTTGTGGTACATGCATGAGAACTATAATGCTGATTGAAAATATTGCAACAGGAAATCAGGAGATGGTATGTTAGTTGCTAAATGCTTCATCTTATTCTAGTTTAGCTAGCTTTCTTGTCTTAATTGCATTGTGAAAGAGCATTAATGATAAGATTATATGAACTCTTCAGTGTCTTTTGGCACCTCGCTATCCTTTGTTTTGGGTTTATACTGTTTCCTTTGTCTAGCATGTATATTGTTTATAATGGTTCATGTTTACATCCTTCTGCAAAGCTGTGAATGGAATTTCTTTTATTCACTTCAAATGAGCAATGGATCTTAGAAGAATTAAACTTTGAACAGCACAACTCCTATTTTTTCACTGTGTCGTCCAGTTTGGTTGTTCATGTCCTTCGGGCAGGGAGAGACATGGTCTGTAGTTAATAGTGGTTTTTCTTTTCTTTTCTTTTTGGCTATCTGATTCTGTCAATTTCTGGTATTTTCTCTTGTGTATAACCTATGCAGGTTCAAGTGGATTTTGATGACACAACTAGCTGGGAGTATCTCTTCAAGGTTTACTGGATTTACTTAAAAGCAAAGCTATCTTTAACAGTAGATGAGCTAATTAAAGCTAAAAATCCTTGGAAAGGAGATGAGCTACCTAAAGCTAAAAACTCCTGGATTGGAGCTGGTGCGATGGCTCATAAGCAGGAGCCACCAGGTGAATTTTGGCACGGTAATGATAAGAAAGGCTCCTTTTCAAACAGCTACTGTGGAAATGTGGAAGCGATTCATGCCAAGAGAAGAAAAATGGACCAAACAAAGTTGCACGCTGAGGAGAACACTCCTTTTTTGGAAAAATCACGTGTTGACCAAGTCATGCATCTGCCTGAAGGCACATTGTGGGCAACAAAGGGGCTCTTGGAGTTTGTTTCACACATGAAAAATGGGGATATGTCGGTGCTCTCTCAGTTTGATGTCCAGAGTCTTCTGCTAGAATATGTAAAAAGAAACAATCTTCGTGATCCTCGCCAGAAAAGTCACATTGTTTGTGATGCAAGGCTTATAAAGCTCTTTGGAAAAGAACGTGTAGGTCATTTTGAAATGCTGAAGCTTCTTGATTACCACTTTCTTGTAAAAGAAGAATCTCCAGCAGATGATGAAACTGCTGCAATGAGAATTTCTGATGCTGTTGGTGGCCAGGTTGAGGCTGTCAGAAATAATGACAGTCAACTAATGTCAGGTAGTGATCAAAGGCGTAAAACACGTAAAAGGACAGATGGGAGAGGACCACAGATTAATTCTAATCCAGAGGAATATGCAGCAATTGATGTTCACAATATTAGCTTGCTCTACTTAAAGCGTGGTTTGATGGAGAAGTTAATGGATGATGCTGGAAAATTTCATGAAAAGGTTGTTGGATCTTTTGTGCGAATCAGGACTTCTGGTGGTGATCAAAAGGAAGATTCGTATAGGCTTGTCCAAGTTGTAGGTATTATTCATATCACCAGTGCCCCAAATTCTTTATCAAGAGGAGGAAAAAGAAATGGTTTAATATAATATACGCTTGACAAATTAGCAAGTCACTGATGATTCCTTCTGCAGGTACCAATAAGGTTGCTCAATCATATACATTCGGCACAAGAACAACTGATATCATGCTTGAAATATTAAATTTAGATAAGAAGGAGGTCATATCAATTGATGGGATTTCAAACCAGGAGTTCTCAGAGGTGAGTAGGTGACTAACACACCACCCCAAATACGTGTTTCCTTTTCTAGTTCTGGACACTCTTCTCTTTTCTTTACTTCTTACAGTTTGTATAGTTTTTCTTAAACCATTTCTGAGTATTTTCTCGACGTGCAATGCTCGATGATGAAATTTTCATACAGAATTTTGTGGATGTATCAATGCTAATTTCAACCTTGGAATTTTGAATGAACACAACTAAGGGTGTCTTCAGGGTTATGTAAAGGTGTGTTCTTTGAAACATGGTATAGGTGCTTGGGGGAATAACAAAGTGTGAGGGGACTGCTGACGCAAGAAAGACGCAAGAAAGCTATTGAACTTAGGTTTGCTGTGAACAGTAATGTGAATTACTGTAGGTGTGATTTGATCTTTCAATGGTTAATTGCTGTGTAATTGGTTGAATATGAATGCGGGGATGGTTAAAGGGTAATGATTGCTTAAAGGCTTGAATAATGAAGTTTCATTGCTGGAATTTGTGAGTAAGATGGAAGGAAGGATTTTTATGAAACACATCTGAGAGGAGGATAGCTTAAGCATCCAATCTAGGGTCTTAGGAGTTACACCTAAGATTGATGTAATCACAAAATTATAAAGCACTATTGCTAGAAATTTCTTTGAAATGATTGAATTGATAATTAGAGACCACTTAACTAATTTTTAGAGTTTTAGTACTCCTAATCCTGTAAAAATTTAAAACTCCTAGCAAGAAAACATAATTAATTCTTAGACTAGGAAAACTCTCAATAAACTTAATTATTTTAGGACTATTAAGGTACCAAATATAAAATGAAACCCAAATTTCTAAATTTCCAGCTAACTTGGAAATTTTAGAACATTTCAGCAGATTTTAGAATACAGAAATGCCCCTGAATTCTAGAACCAGATAAAATACACAAAGACCAATCATTTTCCAGTTTCTGTGTCAACTTCTCTACAAGTATTGATGAATGTGCAAAAGCCTAGTTTCATGCTTTTTTTCCCCTGGATTATCATGCAATCTGTGAGGAATGGTTTCTTTCTGATCTTTACCTATCATAAATGTGAGGAACAGTTCTTTCTGATGTTTACTTGGCTTCATAATAGCTGGTGCATCATTTACATTCCTCTTTTGATTTTGAATGACACAGTAATAATGTAGTCTATACTTCAAAATTCCAGTTTAATTAGACACATGTTTATATCAATTCTGTAGGAATCAATAAAAAAATGCAAACCCCTTACACAAGGTTTGGCTTGGTTATTGATAGAGTGAGTAGATCTGCCATTTCTTGAAAACTCTTTTCTGATTCAAAATCATGTTGTAAGGTGTACCCCCAGCCGGTGTTAAAAGCCTGTTTAATGCAACAAATATATATAGTTGATAAAGTGTGCTTTTGTAGTTGAGTTCTGGAAACCACGGTCAGAAACAATATTTGTGTTTTGACTGTTCCTGTAATGCTAAAAGCTTGATTGGTAAAGGTAACCAAACAACCCAAACATGCTTTTTTTGGCTTTAGACTTGCTTTTGTTGACTCTACCACAACCAGACACATAAAAGTAGTTATAAGGTGAAGCTGTTTTTGTGAATAGAAAGGTACGAGTTTTTATTCATTTTTGATGTGTTAACTATGTTTCCAGGATGAATGCAAACGTTTAAGTCAGAGTATAAAATGTGGGATTATCAAACCGTTTACAGTGGTGAGTGTTTCTGTCATGTTCACTTCTATATTTCAGCTTAAATATATGTGCCCCTTTGTCACAAGGTACTTTCCTGGTTATAGGGTGAGATACAGAAGAGAGCCATGGTGATTCAGGATGTCAAAGTTCGTGATGTAAGTTTTGTCCTGATATTTATGTGGATACATATAACCCAAATTGCAGCGATAAATTTAATGTTTTGTACAGCGGTATCATGGTTTCACTTTTGTTTTTCTTTAAACTATCAAGTGCAATTAATGATCCTGATTTTCTCTTGTTTGTGGTCATACTTTTTTGATTCAGCATCTGGAAGCAGACATATTAAGGCTTAATCATCTTCGTGACCGAGCTAGTGAAAAAGGGCATAGGAAAGAATATCCTTTGCTGTATGAAATTGTGTTCCTTTTTGGGTTCTGGTTTTTACCATGTTTGATAAGCTTATTTACTGGTTTTCATCATCAACCATGTTCTGCCTCGATGATACATATAGATATTTACTCTAGCGAAAAATTTCTGCATTTATTTCGTGGATGATAAGAAAATTGCAACTAGGGTGAGGGTGATGAGCTGGATTGGTGGTCATATACTTGATGTCAAGGTGGTACTACAAATAATTAGTCACATCTTCCTGAAAAATTCAACAGGCTTGAACTTTCCTCTTTTTTTTGTTTTTTTTTTGCATGCTCATACATTTCTACATCTTAGTTTTTTTCTTGTCTTGTTCACAAAGTTTATTACTTGTCGATTGCTTGGCATGCTTGTTTGATATGGACTGGAATTTCAGCTGTTGTCGCATGACATCAACCAAAGCCTTCCCTACTTATCATTCCTTTTTTTTCCCTTGGCAATCAAACAGAGAACATAATAGCGTATTGACATTAGCAACTGACCGAGTGCGTTGTAGAAGGTTTCAATTAGCATTTTAACATTAGCAAATGAGAGTGTTGTGGAATGTTTCAATTGATTACCAGTGTACCATTCCTTAACCATGTTGCACGCTTAGAGAATGCGTGGAGAAATTAGAGATTCTTAAGTCACCTGAAGAACGTCAGCGCAGGTTGCTTGAGATTCCCTATGTACATACTGATCCAAATATCAACACAAGTTATGAATCTGAAGAAGATGCTGGAGTTTCACACAAGAAGAAACAAGGTTCCTAGCTACAACTTCTTGGCGTTGAATAATTTGTGATTGACAGTTATGTTTGAAGTCGTCTATGTAGAGAGTTCAGTTGGAGATAACTTTACTGGCATTTTTGCAGGTGACCATGCAAGAACAAGAAATGCTAGTGCTGGTAGAAATGGAGCAGAACTCAACTCTAGTGACAGAGGAAACAGTCCACAGAATTCAGCATTCTCTACTGCACATAGTAGAGATATATGCACAACATTTTATGTGGATAGAGATGGCACTACCCTGGTTCATGAGAGAGTGAGCGAGTCCATGCAGAATAAAGGAGGAGAACAAATTGGGCTGAATGGGCAGAATACATCAAAGAACAGGGCAGCTTCTACTGGTTCGATGACTGGTGATCGGAATAGTGAAGCAGCTGTACAATGTGGATCTTATCCTGGGGTTGCATCACGAAATGAACCACCTCCTCTTTCTACAGGAAGAGAGCAATTGGTTGATATTGAGACAGACAAACTGTGGCACTATCAGGATCCAACTGGAAAAACTCAAGGGCCATTTGCCATGGCCCAACTGCGTAAATGGAGTACAAGTGGGCTTTTCCCTCGTGATTTGAGAGTGTGGAAGATAAATGAGAAACCGGATGACCCTATTCTTTTGATCAATGCATTGGTTGGACGATTCCATAAAGAGCCAGCATTGTCCCATAACCGCTCCTCACAGGCACAAGAAGCAACAGTTGCTTCTGATAAAGATAAAATGCATGAATTTGGTATGAATCAGAGTATTGATGCCGTTCAGTTAGACAATAAAAATATAAACTGGAAGTCAGTGCAAAACAATGCAAGTGTCAATTGTAATGATGATGATGAGCTTCTAGGAAGCAATGCATGGGATGCCCATTCTTCAAGTTGGACTACAGCTATGAATGTCACCATTCCTAACAATGGACAGGCACAACTTGCTCTACAACTTTTGGAATTGTCCAAGGGCTGCAAGGCTTCGTCTAATCAATCCAATATGTGTAATTCACTTTCCTTGTTTCCGTCTTCTGGAAAGCTCGGTGAAACTCCACTTCAGGTAAAGGAAGAACATGAGGATGAAAAACGGATTTATGATCTGAGTGATGTAAATGGGAATTCACTCAAAACCCCTGAAGGTAAAAATAATATTGGCAAAAGTGATGATAGACAGGCTGATAGTGAGAGTTATTCAAACCAGTCTTCTGGACAGAACTGGAGACCCCCTGTAAAAAGTTCAAGCGGATGGGATTCCAACTCTACTTTGGTTTCTGGGACGAAGTCTGTTGAAACATCGCAGAAGAATGAGGAAATAGAGTTCTTTGATTTGCCTTGTCCAACACCGAAGCAGCAACTTGAGGATTTGCAAGGACAGGCTGTTGAAAGCAACCACACTACTTCAAAGCTTCCTGTTCTAGATTCAGGACCTTGCTGGAGTACTGCTTCCAGTTTAGTGGTTGGTGGAGCAAAGCTAGCTGGAGTAGCCAGTGAATGGGGCGGCTGTTCGCCTGCTCCTGTTAAACCTGTTGAGGAATGGGACTCCAATCATGTGTCCACCTCTTCACTGAAACCTACAGATGGGGGCAGTGATCATGCTGCTACACTGACTCCAGATAGTGGCCAATTGACACACACTCCCCCCACCCACCCAGTGATTGATGCACCTGATTGGCAGCCCATCATTCCTGAACCTGCTGAGTTCTGCTCTTTAGTTGATGAATCTGTTTCAGACCTATTGGCAGAAGTTGAAGCGATGGAGTCTCTTGGTGGTTTGCCTTCCCCAACTTCGAAATTGTGCTCTGCTGGGGAATTGACACGAGGTTATGATGATGATTGCTTTAGTCCTGTTGAGGGGTTTAGCCCAGCACCTGATCCAGGCAAAAGTGATGCATTCAGCTCCACTGCTGATATACAAATCCCTTCTCAGCTGACTGTAGGGAGTGAAGCACTGTTGTTATGTCACATGCCCTCTCGACCTACTGTAATAGACAAACCACTTGGTGTATCTCTAATGCCTTCTCAGTTGACAGTAGCCAAAGAATCACTTCAGATATCTTGCACTTCTCAGTCCACTATTACAGATGAACCACTAGAGAAATCTCAAAGGCCTTCTCAATCGACTTTGACAGATGAACCACTTGGTTTATCATGGACTGATGCTTCGAATCCTCGAAAGAGCTTCAGTGAACATTCTTCTACAAGTCCTGAAGTGGAAGGTAATATGAAGCCAAAAGATGTTTCAGTTAACCAACGGGTAAGAGGTTCAGAAACACAGCCTCCAGCATCATCAGCTGGTAACCAGGGAGAATCAGGTTCGGATATCCAACCTACTACTCCATCCACGGTTAGTGAATTGGAAGCAGGTTCCGACGTTCAACAACCTACACCATCCAACAAAGATGCTAGTCGGGGAACAGTAAAGGGAAGAGTAGCACAAGGAAATACGAACATGGTTTGGGGAAATGGTCGTGGCACAATTCAGCAACATGCTAAGACGAGTGCAGCCAATTCTACAGGCAAATCAGGCAGTTGGGGAAGCCAACCAAGGTATGGTGGGGACAGATTTTCTGGTCCAAGAGACCACCGTAATCATTTCCAAAGCAGAGAGAGAGATTCAGGTTTTGGTAGGGACAGGTCTTCATGGAACAAGCATACATTGTGTGGTGATGGAAATGGAGCTAGTACATATAGACCCCCGCCCAAAGGGCACCGAGTTTGTAAATTTTATGAAAGCGGATACTGCAAGAAGGGAGCATCATGTAGTTATTGGCACCCATGATATTTTGGTTCCACACCTCCACTTTTCCGTAGGAAATTGCGTGCATTTAATTCTGCAATCACAATTTGTATCAGCAACCCCTGCCTGCCCCCTTGCCATTGTCCTAATTTAACTTGTACTTGGAGAATTCAGCTGGCATAAAATGCATATTTGTTCTTTGGATACTCCAGCTTAGAGCTGCATGCTCAACGGACTGGTAATTTTCTCATTTCTATGATTATCTTGGGGCACTGTTAGAACTCAAAATCACGATTTAATGTTTTCTTGGCCAAGCTCACTGTTTGCATCCTCTCAACTTCACCAGTGCATCCGAACTTTTTTTTTTTTTTAATTATCAATTCGGTTAATTGAATATATATATATATATATATATATATATATATATATATATATATATATATATATATATAATTTCAGATAATTGAGTATAATTTTTGAAATTACAAAAAATTATCTTAATTGATTGACTGCTTTTCTTTATTACATGAGTTATCATTATCATTTGATTTATTATAATATAATCTCCCATCCCACTCTCTCTTTTCTTTTTTTCTTTTTTAAATTTGGAAATATTATACTCAATTGATTGAAATTGAAAATATAGATATTTAATCGATTAGATGCTTTTTTTTTTTTAATTGGTTAAAACATAGGGTGAAAATAATAGATTTATCTAATCTTCTTTATCTCTAAACATGGCTAATTGTGGTGTCTAAGACAATTTATGATACGTATAACGATCATTCAAGGGAATTTATTAATTTAATTATTGTTATATTATATGATTTACTAATATTTTTAATGATTACATATTAATTATTAATGTCATAAACTGTTCTTTACCCTTATTTTCCTCAAACTTTTTTTCAAAGAAATACAAAAACTCTAAAAAATGTATTTCAGTGCCATTTTGGTTGATTTTTTTAAAAGCTTTTGACCATTTCATTATTCTTAGTATTTCATACGAAGCTTTCAAGAAAATGATGAAAAAATTTGAAAACCAAAAAAAAAACCCAAAAATCAAGCGAAAAAAGAGTAAAAAATAAATAAAGAAAGAAAATAAGCGAAGAAAAATCATGGTAGTTGAAAAAATAGAAAGCAAAAAATGATGTGCTTGAGCGAAAAAAAGAAAAAAAGAAAAGAAAAGGGAGCGAACATCTAGAACAGGAAAAAAAGGGACTAAAGTGAGCCAGAAAACCAAATATACAAAAGAAAAAAGGAAAAAAACCCTAAAAAAGAAAAAGAAACTCTGCAACTCCGTTGACCCATATCACCAGCAGCCAACCTCCTTTTCTCCACCATGCTGACCACCATCATCATAGAACCAACAGCCACCATAAAAAATACCGTTATCCGGTCCTCTTCATCTCTCCAACTCCATGCTCCAACAGCCACAACTGACAACCATTTCCCAATCGCCAACATTTAAAAATTAAGATGGTGTTTAGTAATTTAAAAAAAATTTAAATTTATTTTTATTTTAAATTAATATATTTTTAATATTTTTAAAATTATTTTGTTGTACTGATTTTAAAAAATAATTTTAAAAAAATAAAAATATTATTAATATATTTTTTTAAATAAAATTTTTTTATAAAACAACCAGAATCACACATGTAGTAATGTCAACTCTAAAACAGCCCCCTAAACCTCACCAGTTTCACGCACCGAAAGGCCACCTTAACCACCACTAAACTGTTGAATATTAAACTCAATCCAGAAGGTTCCAGTCAAGGTAGGCAACCACCCACCGACCAGCTGCAGCCGCCAGCCGCCTTCACACCACCGGCCGCCAGCCGCCTTCACATTTGGAAAGTTTGAATTTTTGTATTCTGTTTCGTGTATAAATAGAGTGCCCAGTTTATGTTATTGTGTGTGGAGAGAATTGAGAGGAACACTAGAAAGAGAAAGAGAGAGAGAGAGGGCGTGTTTAAGCTTTTGTGTTGTAATTGTAAGCTTCGGTTTTGTGTAATAAAACAGTGTGTTTTATCCCCTCTGAGTGTCTCAAAGCCACCACCAGTGGTTTCTCCCACCAACAATTGGTATCAGAGCCCCGTTCGTCGGAAAACAGAAGTGTTTTGGGGTATATCCGAATTTTCAAAGTTGTCAAAAACAAGTTTTGATCATTCCACAGTGTAGATATCATCAAGACGAACTCACTGTCGCAAGAATCAGCCTGATCGGAGACCGCGGTGAGCCACACGCGCCGCCTGAAGATTCTGCACATAAGACCACGCGCATCCCACGCGCCCCGAGGTTGAAGACGACTGAGCCACACGCGCGCCATATTGGAGCCGCGCCGAGCCGCTTACGCCGAGTCCAGCCGAGCCTCCAGCTGGTCCGTACTCCGCGCCGAGCTGAGCCGCGTTCCAGCCGCAGCCGAGCGAGAGAATATTCCCAGAATATTCCACAGTATATTCCTGGTTCAACCCAGCGAACCGCCCGCCGTACAGAATTGGTTTTTTGACCGGTTCACCATTTCTGACCCGATTCAACAAAGTCAGGACCGGTTCCCGACTATTTGGACCATTCCGGATCGATCTACAGTGTCCGTTTGGCCAAATTCGGCTCCCAGAAGGCGATATAGTCATTAAAAGAGCAAAATGACTACAGAAGGTACACATACACTCATTCCAAAGCTGACCAAAGACAACTATGATAGTTGGTGCATCAGATTGAAGGCATTCCTTGGATCACAAGAGTGTTTGGACATTGTACAAACTGGTTATGATGAACCAGAGTCCAAAGAAAGAGAAGATGCTTTACAAGAGGCACAGAAGCAAGCCTTGAAAGTCAACAAAAAGAAGGACAACAAAGCAAAGACCATCATCTATCAAGGTCTTGATGAAGATACATTCGAGATAATAGCTTCCGCTGAAACATCACATGATATATGGGAGGCTCTCCAACAGAAATACAAAGGTGCTGATAGAATCAAGAAGATTCGTCTTCAATCTTTACGAGGCGAATTTGAGTTATTGCAAATGAAGTCCTCGGAGTCTATTTCTGATTATCACACAAGGATTATGGTGATAATCAACCAGATGAGGAGAAATGGAGAAGCCATCATCGATTCTCGAATCACTGAAAAAATTTTAAGATCCCTAGATCCAAAATTCGATTTTGTTGTTGTCGCAATTGAAGAGTCCAAAGATGTGGACAAGTTGACTGTGGATGAGCTTATGAGTTCTTTGCAAGCTCATGAGCAGAAGATCGTAAAGCGAAATGGAGATAAGGCCATCGAGCATGCCTTACAAGCAAAGCTGTCCCTTAAGGACAGATATGAGCAAGGGGAGACTTCATCAAGTGGCTACACCACTCAAGCAGGAAGTCAACAATCCAGAGGAGGATTCCAGAGATTCCAAGGAAGAGGTTCTTTGAATACAAGCTTCAGAGGAAGAGGTGGTAGAAATACCACCAGAGGAGGTCGAGGCCAACAAGCATTCACTCCTAGAGGAAGAGGAGGCGGTTACAATAACCGTGACAAAAGGAATATCAAATGTTATAGTTGCAATCAATTTGGGCACTATAGCACTGAATGCAGAAGGAAAGCTCCGTTGGAGATACGTGAGCAAGCTAACTATGTAGAGAAGGATGACAGAGAAGAAACTGTATTTCTTGTCCAACAAGGACTTGATAAGAAAAAGGAGGACATATGGTATCTAGATACTGGAGCCAGCAATCACATGTGCGGCTACCGAGAGTTATTTAGTAATCTAGATGAGACCAAGCAAGGTCTAGTTACTTTTGGAGATACCTCAAAGGTTCCATTCAAAGGTAAAGGCAACATCCCAATTAAGTTGAAGAATGGCGATTCCAGCTACATCGCCAATGTCTATTATGTTCCAGCCATAAAGCAGAACCTAATCAGCTTAGGTCAACTTTTGGAGAGAGGCTATACTTTTTACTCAGAGAATTGTCATCTGGCAATTAGAGACAACAATTGGAGATTAATGGCCTACGTGAAAATGTCCAAGAATAGGATGTTTCCTTTGAACATCCAGTATGATGCAACAAGGTGTTTGAGTGCCATCACCAACAGTGAAGAATGGCTTTGGCACCTGAGGCTTGGACATCTGAATTTCACAAGTCTGAAGATGCTAGCAAGCAAGAAGATGGTCAAAGGTTTGCCTCACATTGATCATCCAGATGAAGTCTGTGAGAGTTGTGTCCTCAGCAAACATCACAGATCCAGTTTTGCTAAAGAAGTCAACTGGAGAGCAAAGAGGCCACTGGAGTTAGTACACACAGATGTGTGTGGCCCAATTACGCCTATGTCGACTGGACAAAATAGGTACTTCCTCACTTTTACTGATGATTTTAGTAGAAAAACGTGGATATACTTTCTGAAGAGGAAGTCAGAAGTATTCAATTGTTTTAAAGATTTTAAAGCAATTGTGGAGAAGCAAACTGGTTATACGATCAGAACAATAAGATCTGATCAAGGAGGAGAATATACAGCCAATGACTTTGAAGCCTATTGTACACAACAAGGCATCAGACATCAAACAACGCCAGCTTATACACCACAGCTGAATGGTGTAGCAGAAAGGAAGAATCGCACGATTCTTGACATGGCAAGAAGTCTGCTCAAAGCAAAGAAATTACCCAAGCAATACTGGGCTGAAGCTGTATCATGTGCAGTGTATCTGTTGAATCGCTGCCCAACCAGAAGTTTGCAAGGAGTCACTCCAGAAGAAGCATGGAGTGGTCACAAACCAAGTGTTACTCATCTACGAGTCTTTGGTTGTGTGGCATATGCAAAGATCCCAGATGCAAGAAGGAGAAAGCTCAATGATAAGAGCGAGAAATGCATCTTTGTTGGATATGGTGAAAGAAGGATGGGATACAGGCTGTATAATCCCATCACGAAGAAGGTGATTACGAGTAGAGATGTTATCTTTTGAAGAAGATACAATCTTTGGGAATGGAATGGTGATCAAGAAGCAGTCAGATGGATCAACACTGATTTGATCCTTTGAAGGTGAAGAAAGTACCAACAGTACTTGTCGAAGAACCAATTGTACCTGCAGAAGAACCTATTGTGCCAGCAGCTGAACCACAAAGTCCGGTGTTTATACCAGCAGCTGAACCACAAAGTCCGGTACACAGATTTCCTGTATTCAACAGGAGGAACACACCAGGAGCATCATCATCAACACCACCATCAGCATCCTCATCAGAAGGACCAAGAAGGATGCGAAATCTTGAAGAGTTGTACGATACCACTCAGGTTATGGAAGATACAACTCTGTTTTGTTTCTTTGCAGATAGTGACCCACTAAGCTTCGATGAAGCTATCACAGACGAGAAGTGGATAGAAGCAATGGATGAAGAAATACATGCCATTGAGAAGAATGATACCTGGAAGCTGACTTATCTACCAAAAAACAAGAAAGCAATAGGTGTCAAATGGGTCTACAAGACAAAGAAGAACGCCAAAGGAGAAGTGCAAAGATACAAAGCCAGATTAGTGGCTAAAGGCTACAAACAGAGAGAAGGCATTGACTATGAAGAAGTATTTTGCTCCAGTAGCCCGGCTAGAAACAATCCAGACTGATGATCTCACTAGCTGCACAACATAGATGGAAGATCTATCAACTCGATGTGAAGTCAGCATTTCTGAATGGCTTCCTAGAAGAAGAAATCTATGTTGAACAACCACTTGGATACATTGATGCTGAAAATGAAGGCAAAAGTATACAAGTTTGAAGAAGGCTCTCTATGGTTTGAAGCAAGCTCCGCGTGCTTGGAATACTAGAATTGACAGGTATTTTTCAAGATTAATGGATTTGAGAAATGTCCATATGAACACGCCATATATGTGAAGAAAGGAGCAGATGGCAACATCTTATTTTGCGTGCCTATATGTTGATGACTTGATATTCACCGGCAACAACCCTACCATGTTTTGAAGACTTCAAACGAAGCATGGTACAGGAGTTTGAAATGACTGACATTGGTCTAATGGTCATATTTTCTTGGCTTAGAAGTAACGCAGAAGGAAGAAGGGATTTTTGTATCCCCCAAAGCGGTTACGCCAAAGATATTCTTTGAAAGGTTCAATATGAAAAGCTGCAATCCGGTATCAACTCCAGTCGAGAATGGAGTGGAATTGAGGAAGAGTAAGGTTGGAAATGTTGATCCAACTTACTTCAAAAGCTTAGTAGGGAAGCTTAAGGTACTTGACATGTACCAGACCGGATATACTCTATGGAGTCGACTCGTCAGCAGATACATGAGACACCAGACCAGTCTCATTTGAATGCAGCCAAGAGAATTCTTCGGCTACATCAAAGGCACAATGAATGAAAGGTATGTTTTATACCTCAAGTAAAGACTTTAACCTTGTAGGCTACTCGCATAGTGATTGGGGTAGAGATCTGGATGAAAGAAAAGCACAACAGGGGTTTGTCTTTTTCATGGGAGACACATTCTTTCACATGGTCATCCAAGAAGCAATGATTGTAACATTATCAAGCTGTGAAGCTGAGTATGTTGCTGCAAACTCAGCCGTATGTCATTCAATATGGTTAAGGAATATGCTGAAGTTTTTGGGATTTCCTCAAGAAAATCCTACGGAGATTTACATTGACAATCGATCAGCAATCGCATTGGCAAAAGAATCCAGTGTATCATGAGAGAGCAAACACATTATACACGTCATCACTTTATCCCGGAACACGTGAAGAATGAGAAGTTCAACTGATATCTTGCAACACAAATGATCAAGTTGCGGACATCTTCACCAAGCCATTAAAAGGAGAAGTATTTATCCGATTAAAGTTCATGCTTGGCATGACATCCCTCGATTGAGTTTAAGGGGGAGATTTGTTGAATATTAAACTCAATCCAGAGTTCCAGTCAAGGAAGGCAACCACCCCACCGAACGGACAGCCGCCAGCCACCAGCCGCAGCCCGCCAGCCGCCTTCACACCACCGGCCGCCAGCCGCCTTCACATTTGGAAAGTTTGAATTTTTGTATTCTGTTTCGTGTATAAATAGAGTGCCCAGTTTATGTTTATTGTGTGTGGAGAGAATTGAGGAGGAACACTAGAAAAGAGAAGAGAGAGAGAGGTTGTGTTTAAGCTTTTGTGTTGTAATTGTAAGCTTCGGTTTTGTGTAATAAAACAATGTGTTTTAACCCCTCTGAGTGTTTCTCAAAGCCACCACCAGTGTTTCTCTCCACCAACATAAACAGCTCCCAAACCTTGCCGGCACCAGCACCACTGGTAATCCCACATCCAGCAGCAGCATGCCAACTTAATAAAGCCATGAAGCCGTCAAACAACATCACCGCTTTAATGCCTTATCTCTCACCTCAAACCCACCAAATGCAGCCACCACCACCATGCACCACAAAAACGCTACGAGCCCACCAAGAAGCTAGCATGAACACACATAGCAGCAACACCACGACAATGAATAGTAGCACGATAACAATTAATAGTGGCAGCAACAGCAGCCTTGACGGTGGCTTTGATCGAGAATAGAGGAGGATGACCCGACTAAAAAGAGGCATGCTTCTTCCGCGTAGGGTAGTGTGATGAGAAATCCCGGCCATCATCAATAAGTAGAAGAGAGTGCATGCTCTTAGTCTAGTTTCTACAATACCTCTACTCACTGCTGGAACTTCAAACCAAATGGACTGAGAATGAAAGGTTTTATTTACTTTTCTCCTTCCCCTTCCATCGCAATTTTGCCCTTTTCATTACAATCTTACCTCACTGAAGGCCACTCTTCATGTCTATGGGCACCGCAACAGATTTTGGAACAGCTTGAACTGGATGCTATTATCCTGTTTTCAGAAGCCCTAGTATCCTCGTGAACGGAAGAGAAGTGACTTTTCCACCGGACAGGAGGAATTCATGTTTAAAACGATCATTGTTTATTATGACATATAGTATAATCTATTTCAAATGTAACTTAAAAAAATAAAAATATTAGGTTTATAAAATGTTATTTTTTGCTTTTGTTTTTGTGCTTATTGTGAGATGTAACTCTTCCAGCATAAAAAAAATATAAAAGTAAAAACAGTAAATTCATGATTTCACCGCTGTGTTACGACAGCAAAAACAAACGAAAACTTATTACACTCTGATTGAATGGATGAAGACTTTGTCAAGAAAATCCCCTGCACGTTTGTTTTAAAAATTTTAATTTTTTTATTAACTTTAAATTAAATATAGTTTAGTGTTTTTTAAATTATTTTAATGTGTCGATGTCAAAAATAATTTTTAAAAAATATATTAACATATATTTTAGTAACAAAAAATTATTTAAAAAAACAAAACAATCAACATTACCAAACAAGCTTTAATATTTTATGTATTTTTGTAAAAAAAACAAAAAGGAAACGGAGTTATGATAATCCTTAATAATTCATAGCTAATACATAAAAGCCATGATTTTCAATCAGAATATTTGATTTAGATTAAATATTATATTGTATAATTTAAAATTTTTTTTGAATTTCTGGTACAGATATTTCACATGAATAATAATTAAAAAACCAAATTTTTTTTTTTAATGAAAATGACACCAAAAATCTCACAAAGTATTCTAGCCAGACTTGATTATTTGGAAAAAATTAAAAACTTTAATAACAACTCATAACGTTTTTTTTTTATTTTAATTTTGACGGAAAAAGAAAAAAAATCAAAGATTCCAAAGGCCATTATGTTGGGTTGGTTTGGTGATTGAGGAGGTATGCTTTCTTCTTAATTTTATAGATTTAATTACTCTTGTGATAATTTAAAAAAAAATGTTAATGTTTCTTATATGTATCTAATCCCAATTTAATACGAGGATGCACCCTCGAAATAATCTGAAGATGAATGATTTGTTTTGTGTAAGAATATTTTACTATTAAAAAATAGTATACATGTAAAATATTTTCTAATTAAATAATGATAGTTAGAATAATTAGATAATATTATAAGTAGATTATTTTTTTTAAAATATTTTTATAGAATTTTTTA
This sequence comes from Populus alba, assembly GCF_005239225.2. Taxonomy (NCBI): domain Eukaryota; kingdom Viridiplantae; phylum Streptophyta; class Magnoliopsida; order Malpighiales; family Salicaceae; genus Populus; species Populus alba. Next base: position 9,607,651 of record NC_133288.1, read on the forward strand.
TGTATTAAAAATGTTTTCTAGTAAATAAACTAATTTAAATATTAATTATAAAATATTTTAGGGGAAAAAAATACAAAAAAATAAATTTCTCTAAGAAATAATTTTTAAAAATAAACAAAAAATCTAAAAAACATTTTCTATTTAAGCAAACAAACCAACCTTTAATTAGGACAAGTGGGTTCGATAATGCTCCTTGCCATGCAGGTAATGGGAAAACATGCTTATACAGATAATGGGGAAAAATAACTGAGATGATATAAATGGGTTTTTTCCTTCAATTTCTCAACGTAATTCCAATGGAGGAGCAAATTGAAAAGAATATTATTATTCAGGGTAGAAAAAGAGCACATTGAAAAAATCATGATGTTTAGGTGGAAAACCAAAGTTTGTTATTTAAGGGTATTTGTTTGGGAGTTTCTACAAATTGGCGGAACAAATAAGAGAGAGAACAGACAAAAGAACAACACAGAGAAGAGAGATCGGCATCGGCATGGAAAGTAGTAAACGAGAAGGGGGAGAAGAAGAGAAAAAGCAATCTGAGAAACGAAAACAAATCCAAAACGAAGGAGGAGGAGGTTCTAATTGAAAGGAAATCATGCAAAGGTTATCTTTATTACTCTTCAACACTCAAATCAAACGGCATCAATCCTCGCTGTATTGGAATCCCTCGTTCTCTCCCTCAAAGTTAGTATTCTCATTTACAGTTACCATTCTTTATTGAAGTTTGTTTTATGTTTTTGTCGACTTGGTTGTTGGACAGTTTCAATGGTTTCTTTTTATGAATCTGTGCTGAATTATTGAGGGAAAGGGAAGGTTAGGTGTGGTTTTTTTTTTTTTTTTGGGTTATTGAAAATAATGAGAGAAAAGGGAAGGTGGGTTTTTTTGGGAAGGCTTATAGGAATCAAATTTGGGTTTTTATTTTATTTCGTGGTGTTTAGAGAAGTGTGATTGGTTTCAAATTTGAGAGGTTGATTGGGTGTCAGTCTCTCCTTGTGTTTGAAGAAATTAGGTGATCTAAACTCTTGATTATGGCATAAAGTTGAACAAGAAAATGCTTATATTATAGATTTTTTTTGAAAGATATATGATTTTTATTACTTGAATGAATAAGGGTTAGGAATATCAATGCACTCTTTCTTGATCATCTGAGTGTAAAATTTGATTTGGTTGCAGCAAGGCAAGTCACTAATAAGATTGTAATCCAATTAATTTGAGACATTATGGCTGACATTCAGTTCAGTGTTCCGAAATGCAGACATTGGGAATCAATATTCTTGGTGTTGGAGCAACTGATAAAGGGTGTAGGAAAGGATATCCTTCCTGAGCTTATTTACTGTTTTTCACTGATTATAGCTCATATTTTTCCACTAAGGAATTTGGAATGAAATGGGAAACAGGATTCTTCCCGATTCTGTTCCAAATAGAAGTACGTTTTGTTATTATCTGAACATCATTATGGTTGGACTAAACAAGTTGCTGAGTGATTCCCATTCCAGTCCCAATCCAAAGTGAACGAAATGTGTTCTCTATGCTTAATGCTTTGATTGAGCTGCATTGATCTATTTGTACTGTTTTATTTTACATTCTCATTATGATATTCTGAGAGCTGGGAGAGCTAATTGTTTTTGGGAGATTAGAGAAAACAACTCGATGCTGATGATTTCTAAAGACATCTATTATTGGCAGAAATTCCTACACTGCCTTTGCTAACTGTTTTGAAAAGTAAGCTAGGTATGTTTGTCATTTTTGTTTGACTCAACCTAAGAGCCTGTTTGAGAGTGAGTTAGTGTTTGCTTTTCCTCTAAACCACAAAAACATAGTGTTTGGTTAATTATAAGAAGTTGTGGTTTAACTAGTGGGTCCACACAATAAACTGAGGTCTGCCCTAGTTATTGTGAAGCAACTTTAACTTGCTTTTACTGAGGTCCGACCTCATTTACTAATTTCTCCTGCCAAGTTTATTTTTCCAAAACAGAGAGAGAACTGTTGAAAATACAGTGAGACCTTGTCGACAAAGAGAGGGAGAGAGAACCATTGACAATACACATACCCAAAACAACCCTCACTAACCTTTTGCTAAAGTTTTCGCTCAAGCACCCTTTAGCTCTTCGCAAATCATATGAAGAGAAATAATAAACACAACAAGAAAGATAAAAGTCAAATCTCTTCTTACTTGATTGATGTTCTTCCACTGTAAGTTCCTTTCTTAGTTTGTTTTGGGACTTGGAGCTGAGGAAACTAGGCGCTTGAATGGTGGGTTGACTTTACCTTATTGATCTCGTTTCCCATTTCCTTGTTCACTTCTTCTATGGGCAACCGGACTAGTTGTTAATACAATTTTCTTTATGTTGCTTGTGTGTCTACTTGACTATCATTTTCCAGGTTGTCAAGTCATAGTAAGGTTGGATAATGGATAGTCAACAACAGATGATCTTAGATTCTTAAGTAATAAAGTCATGCATTCTTGTATGTACTATTGTCAATAGCAATTTAAATCTATTAATCTAATATTCACTTTTGTTGCCAGCTTGAGCATTTAGCATTCTACCTTATTGAACTTGGCTTGGTTGAATATTTTTAAAGTTCAAACCTTCAATGCTATTATTGGCTTAAGTTAATTATTGTTTTATCAGAAAAAATGGTGATCTAACACTAATACATTTGTTTTTCCATGGGAAGAAGCTACTATTACTTTTGAGGATGTGATTTTGTTTTTGGGGCTGCTCTGTTTTGAGATTGCCTGTATCATGCATTGTTGAAAACAGAAAATGGGAGGTAATTAAGAGAAATTGATGGATTGCTAGAAAAGTAGTAAAGAAGTATAGCTAGGAAAGCATCAGTATACATGAATGAAGATGTTTGTCAAGTTTCATAGTTAAACAAACTTCTTGAATTGCAATTTTTGGATAGTATCTTTTTTCAAAATTCTAAGTAACTCTTGGATTATTTTTTTTGGTAACTAACAAAAATACCCTAAGCATATCAATGTTATTCGTTTCTTTTATTTTGGACTAACACAGCCAACCAACTTTCAAGTCTTTAGTGACCTAAGTGTTAGCTCAAGAGGAGAAGATTTTTTAACCGATGTTGTTACATACTCGCAAAGCCATGGATACTAAAGGCCTTCTCGAGTGGATTATGCCTTCTCGAGTGATTATGTTCATGTTGAGATTGCAGCTAATTTAATGGAATAATAAAAGTAGGGCCTTAATGTTGCATTGTTGTATTTGATGTATTAATAATCCAATGCACAATAATATAATTCAAAACCACGAAACTACATGTCATTCTTAATCATTTTATTATTAACAATACTTTCAACAGTAGTTTTAACCAAATATCTTTTAATTGCTTTTTATTGAACAATAATTTCATCTGTAATTTTAACCAAACACATATTTTTACCCAACCAACACAGCTAAAAGTGATTTTCTTGAACATACGTTTTTCAAACTACAACCGGAAAATCTATTACAACGCCAAACACACACTAAAGCAATGCATGATCTTTTCCATACTTTAATGACTGGTTAGGTCCCCTTATCACTCTTATAAAGTTTGGATTATCAATGTAACTTCTGTTATTGATTAGTTGAGTGTAAAAATTAATTCAGTTGTATTAAGGCATGTAATGAATATGATGGAGGTCAGATTATGCAAGAGATTATATGCTTAATGCATGGAATATCATGCATTGTTTTATTTCTAGTGTAGATGGTGACGGTATGAGTTGTTCACCATGACATACTGAGAGTCAGGAGATCTAATTGTCTCCTAGAGTAATTTTATATGGAAGGAATTCCTTACTCTGCCATTGCTAATTGTGTTGAAAAGACATTGCTTTGACTTTTTGCATGGTTGAGTTCCAAGATGTTTGACAATTCCAGTAGTTATATATGCATGTTGTTGCTGTTGAATATCAAGGCCTTTTGATATGTGCTGATATCTTGATTTTATGGTCAGTTCCTAATTATGTTGGGCAATCTGAGGATGAAGCTTCCAAAGATGGGCGGACTCTTATAGATTTTTATTATGGCTGTGCTGGTTACTCTGTTTATGCCAATAAAGACCTCTCAACTGATAAGCAAGTGGCAAAAACAGAACTTCCTGTCTGTGTGGGTCTGGAGGTACTCTCTCTCTCTGCATGTGCCTATGCCTTTATAATTATTGGGTGGCCTCTGCCTTTAACTTTCATGGCAGTTATTGTTTTAAATAACTTTGAAGTTGTACAATTATTTTTGTGATCATCATACTCCATCCATAATCGTTGTTGGTGACTCTCCCAGTAACTCTCGTCATGACTACTACTACCTGTTGAATATGTTTTCTGTCACTTGTGAACCTTTGGTGTGACTTGCTTTCTTGAATTTGTCTCTGGCCATGTGACAAGTTGCTTGAGCGGGAATAGAATATTAGTACTATCATCTCATGTTTATCTGCTTTTTTGATAATCTGACTAACACAAGTTTTTGCAGCTTTTAGTGGATCGAAGAGTTGCTTCTGAAGATAGTGCTTCTGCTCCAGCTCATATCCACCACAAAGAAGGTAAGCAAGTCGTTGTGGTTATGCTGCATCTTATTTCATGTGCATGTTAGTGATGTCGAGTTCTCCAGGCACATTTCCTGATGTGCAAATTGTAGGGCCTGGATTTTTTTTTCAGTCCCAAGTTATTCAGATGTACAAAGCTGATGGTTCAATTCTCTTGTAAGGTTAAAATCAAGGGCTATGCTAGTCATCCTAAAACAATATGTTCTTTCTGTCATTCAAATCCTATCAGAGGACCCCATTCACTTTTTATTGGATGAATCTTCATTTCTGTTACATTCTGATAATGTTTTCTCTTCTTTCCTTTTTTTGGGTCAATATGTCCTTACAACAAGATATTGAAGCACAAAAAATGCAACATGCTTCAGTAAGCTCTTGACCTCAACAGTGAATATGTTTCCATGCTACTCATTGGCCAGGCCATGACAGTAGTCTTTGGTTTGGGATCTACATTTGTCAAATTATGGTCTTCAAGAGCAGTACTTCATTCTAAACCGCAAAATGGTCTCAGAATTTACCTTCTTAGGAACCACTTTGGTGGAATTGTAACTGTGCGAGGGCCTTTTTTATGGTAAACTTGGATAATGAAAAATGAAATATGACCATTTTCTCAAAATTGATGCATTCTTTGATACTTCCTCAAGGCATCAATGACATTCTTTTTAGTTCAATCATTTTCTGGAATGGTAAATCACTTCATTGTCCATATTTCACCCATTTAATTGTTGGCAATTGTTTTCTCGAAGATGGTGGTGAATTACCTCAGCTTCAGCCTCGACGTGAATTACCTCAGCCCCGAGCACAGAAACCTGTGATTTCTGCAGCAGATGACTTCCTGAGCAGGCAAGCAAACAGTTAATAATGTTTTTCAATATATTAATGAATGAACATTAAATATCCAACCCGTACAAAACTGCAGGTATACGAGAAATGCAAACCTGGTCGCATCAGGGGTGGCCAGAAACATGCGAAGAGTGGGGAATTACGTAAAAGATAGTGTGGATGATATTTTGTACCCATACAGAAGGCGACCCAAGTAGGCCATAATTCTTGAATTGATGCACGGAGGAAGAGAATTGGCCTGATGGTGTAAAAAGGTGCTTCATCGCTACCTGTACTGTTCGACTTTCTGATTCATGCACACTTCTACTCCTTTAAAACCCCTTCACACCCTTCCCTCATACCAATAAAAAAGTGTTGCTGGTGGTACTTGACATGCTGATATTCATTCACCAGAACACGATACATATGGTTAATGTCATCTATTGTATTTAAAGCCCAGGTGGGGTTGGTGGGGATGACAAAAAGCTCTTTTCGTATGATACAGTGAGCTGATTTCTTGATGATAATGTGATGTATAATATTTTTAGAATAACTTTTCATTTTAAATGGTTTTAAAATCTTCAATTGATCTTTAATTGACTTTCTAAACTTTGACTTTCTGTAATTTCACCAATGATATCATCTAATTAAGCTTCTAAAGTTAAATGATGATATCTAATTAATGATATAATGTGATGTATAATATTTTTTAGAATAACTTTTCATTTTAAATTTGGTTTTAAAAATCTTCAATTTGATCTTTAATTGACTCTTCTAAACTTTGACTTTCTTGTAATTTCACCAATGATATCATGTAATTAAGCTTGTTAAAGTTAAATTTGGTCCTTTAAAATTCTAATATTTTCAAGTAAGCTCAAATTAGGTTTTTAAATTTAATTTTTCAACAATTAAATTTTTAATAAAATTAATTTGACCCATTAAAATCTAATTAAACCCTTGCATTTAATTTTTTTTTTTTTTAATTTTGGCTAAATTAGTTATTAAACTTAATTAAAATTTTAATTAGATCTATAATTAAATCAAATTAGCATTCTCGTACTTAATTTTTATGTAAATGCATCTAATATTCACTTAAGTTAACCTTGGATTTAGATTGTCTTTCACATTTAGATACTTTATGGTGCAAATGAGTTTTCTAATATTGTATCCCTTCATCTCTCATTTATACATTTAGATTGTCTCCGGTCTATTCTTGCCAACCAAGTCACTTATTCTTCTATATTTTATTTTTATTTTTTGACCCTTTTTATATTATTATTTTTGTATTATTATTATTATTATTTTTTTTATAAAGAAACACGATAATTTTAAGAAACCTAAAATTAGGTGATGACAAGTGTCATGTCTATGATCATGGTGAAAAAAAAAAAAAAAACTTGTTAGAACTCCTTATGTTTGAAACCATTTCTTATAAGAGTTGGGTATTGCACAAAGTTTTTTTCCCTTGATAGCAGCTAATACTTCAACACGTGTGGTAATGAGAGGTATTGTTAGGAGGTTGAAGAATATTAAACGCTCATAAATATTCCCTTTATGCTCTAATAGGAGACTCATGGTGCTATGAATATTCTACTATTTGGAAATGACAGTTTCTATATAGTAACACTTCTTCTACTCGAATATGATTTTTTATTTTTCATTAAAAAGATTCTTATAAAGAAGTGTATGTATGTGTTTTTATAATAAGTAGTCGTAGACTCCACTGATCAGGGCTTTAGTGGCAATTGATTCGAGTAGATTTTTCAAGTATAGCATTTTCTTGTTGAATCTTTGAAGATAAGCTCTAGTATTTTCATCTTCTCATTAGGTGATCAAAAGGAGCTCAATCATTTTATTGTTTAGTTGAAATGCTAGTGCTAAAATGAAAGGTGAGCTTCCCACAAAGATCATGAAGGTCAAGGATAAAGCTAAGTTCAAGGTTGTGCCGTATCCTAGTAGAAATACAAAAGATTGCGGAGAGAGTTTTACACATGACATCACTCTTTTATGTTATGAGTTCTGGGGTGTTCCTAGTTTTATATATGATATATGAGATTATAATTGTCTAAATTGACCTTTGTGGAGAAAAATGTTTTGGAGAAATGAGTGTAATACTTTATAACAAAATAGTGAGTCTCTCACCTTGTGGAAATGGTGTTTGTTTTTAGAAGTTGATCTCATATCACGTCTAGGTCTTTTTCATCGAGGAGCATATGAGTACAAGTTAAAGAAGGATTGATGAAGATAGTTAAGTTTGTGGCTATGATATATGGAGAAGTGCTTTTCATAGCAAGAATGATTTCTTCACAAAGTCAGAGTATCATGCATATTTTGATTTGTGTTTTTTTTTTTAATCTGAGTTAAATGTTTCGTCGGTTAAACAAGGTTGATTTATGTTTTTTTATTATTATTTTTAATTTTTAATATTAAATTGATCATAAATTAAAATTTTGTAATTTATTTTGATTTGGATTGTATTGTAGGAAAAAATTTGTTAAGACAAATATATCTAATTTTTTGGTTTATAATTTTCAAACTAAAAGTACTCGGATGAAATATAACAAGCTAAAAAGAAAAATACCAGCTGACGTTTGCAAAACATAAGCCTGATATAAGCCCGTAGCAAAACCCGAACTTTTGTGATGTGATGATTTTCATGTTTTCTTACCACAATAAGCCTGATGTAAGCATTAATTATCCTTGGACCTCATCAATCATATGAGTCTACGAGACACAATTTTTTTCTATCAAAATTCTTTTTTTTTTCCTATTTATTATGTAATATGAGTAATTTAGTTTTTCTCAATCTCTAGTAAATCAATGATATATTGAGAAAAACCCTAACTAAGTTTCTTCAATTATATAAAATTGATGTATTAAGTTGAATTAAGCACCGTTTGTCTTTACATGCAATCGTTTTTTTTTTTTTTTGTAAAATTTAAATTTTATTTTACTTCAAATTACTTTTTATTAGTATTTTTATATTATTTTAGTGTAATAATATTAAATTTTAAAAAATAAATTTTAAAAATCAACTGACACCGCATCATCTATCGAAGAGGACTTGAAATTGAAGCAGGCGGGCACTGGCCTCCAGCAGGACTTGACGCTTCTGGTTTATAATTTATAAACGTGACTTATCAATTGAAGGGGAGAGGGTAACCAGAAAAAAAATAATAATAAATAATAATAATTGAAGAGGAGAGGAAACCGAGTGGTGGGTCCTTTCGGGTGTAGAAAATTAAATGCAAAATGATGCAGGTATGTTGCTGAAGATCGAAGACATGATGGGTTTAAAATCTGTGGATATAGTCCCTCAAGATCATAAAGGAAATGGATTGCAATATGGCGCTTGCTTTTTTTTTTTTTTTTTTCTAAATTTTTTTTTTAAAATAATATAAATTATATTTTAAAATTTTAACTAAAAATTTAAATTATTAATTTGAAATAATTCTTTAATATAATATTATAATTTTAATAACTAAATGATTATGAATTCGAATATTTTTATTTTTATTTATTTGATAAAAATTAATTAAGATAATATAAATTCATGTAAATTTTAAATTTAAAAAATAATATAAATTATATTTTACAATATCTTCTAAATTTTTGTTTTTTATTTTATTTTTTAATGTTTAGTTTGTTTTTAAATTTCTATTTTCTACCTTCCCTTCCATTTGTTCTCTCTTCGAAAAAACTTCTTCTGGCGCGGAGAAAACGAGAATCACTTGGATCCTTCAACGCACCATATATACATCTACTCGAATATTGACACAAACACTTGCTCATTTGTAAGCAGCTTTTTTTTTTTTTTTTCTTGGATCAAAATAGAACTTTTACAAGCTTTATTTGAATGTTGCAAATTCAAAAGTAAGAGATACAATATGAAAGACCCATCTCCACATAAATCAAATGAAATTGGAGTCTTTGTAAACTTATTCAGCAAGTAAAAATCCTATCTCTCCCATATTTATCTCTTCATTTTTCTCATTTTTTTTCAATTATATATAAAAAGTGCAAAAAAAAAAACTAAGAAAAAAACATGCAAATCCACCTGCTGTCACCTTCTCCAACATGACCCTAATTATTTATAGAATACACAGATTGAGGAAACTCCCTCCATTCATATTCCTTACCCTTTCTTTCCCCTTCCTTAAAGTGGACAGACCACGCGCTTTCTCGGGACGGCAACGAGTCGAGTTGCTCTTGGCGCAGTGAGTCCAAACATATCAGTCATGTCGAGTTCACCTGGTTTCATGCCATCAGGCAACTCCCAAGTAAAACAATGAAGCAAATGAGCAACAGCCAAATCAAGGGCGTATAACCCCAGTTGCATGCCAGGGCAAGACCTCCGACCTGACCCAAACGGAATAAATTCGAAGTGATTCCCTTTGAAATCAGGCACCCCCGGTCCCAAAAACCTCGAAGGCTTAAAAGAATCAGGATCTTCCCATGAATTCTTGTCTCTGCCAATAGCATAAGCATTGATCATGACCCTTGTCTTCTTTGGAACGTAATAACCAGCAACCTCAGCATCTTCAGATGTTTCGTGTAAGAGAAGTGGGATTGGTGGGTGAAGTCTCAAGGTTTCTTTAAGCGTGCATTTGAAGAATGTTAGTTTATCAAAATCACTTTCCTCCACGCGCCGCTCTAAACCCACCACGTCGGCGAGCTCTTGCTGGACTCTTTTTATATCTTCTGGACTCTTCAATAGCTCTGCCATGGCCCACTCTATAGCCGACGCCACTGTCTCCGTCCCACCAAACATCACATCCTGCCATAAATGCATACACAGAGTTGATCCCATAGATGAACAAGTAACAAGCGGCGGGTTATAAATTGTTTTAAATAAAATATAGAGAAGATGTTGATTCAATATATTTTTTATATAAAAATTATAAATTTTATATAATTAAATCCAAGACATTTCATAATATAAAATAAATTATGTATTTATTAAATTTATTTATTTAAATAAATAAATAATAAATTTATATTATAAAAAAACTCATGATTTAAAAGATAAACATAAATGAAACTAACTAATAAATTTACACTATAAAATATATTACGCAAGGCTGAACATATTAGAATATCATTTAAAAATATTTTTTTTATTTTAAAAAATAAAATTTATTTCTATAAAAAAATATAGATAAATTAGAATAATGCCTTAAAAAATCAAATAGAAACAAAACAACAACAAAAAACTTATATTAATAAAAGACATAAAAATCATAACCTATGTTATAGAGTTTAAGATAAACTCATGGAAAGAACTTGAAGATAATCACAAAATCAATATTAAAATAAATGAAGAACTATAAGATCGTATGAAACTGAATTCCTAACAAATTAAATGTTGAAAGATGAAACTAGGTAAAAATATATTAATTACACAAAAGGATACAAAAAAAAATGAAAGTGAGAAAAAAAATTAATTAGAGGGATAAGAATTTTCAATTGGGGGGTTTAATTGAATTGAAAAATAGCTTTAATAAAAGGAGAAAAAAATATAAAAAATTAAGGGTCAAACTGAAAAAAATAAGACAACAGAAAATTTAATTAAATGATGAAATTAAATGAGAAAAAAACTTCAACAAAAGTGTCAAGGAAAAAATTGAAAATTTTAAAAAATGAAGACCGAAATAAAAAATCAAATATATGAGAAATTGTAATTAAAGGACTAAATTGATAAAAATAAAAGCTTCTATAAATGAAAAATAAACAAAATGAGAAATTAATAGAATGAGAAATGAAATTAAAAAGTAAGAAATAAATAGGACACATTACCAATTAAGTGAGAGAAAAGAAAAGAAACTACCTCGAGTCACTCTAAATAAAAAAGAACATGACGATGCATCTAAGGAAATGATAGACGACCAATTATGTCAATTGGGTGATGTCACATGCGCTGCATAAATGACATGAAATGCTATCCAAGTGTTGGGGCATGCCGAGCACGCTCCAGCAATTTTAAGCATTAAAAAATTCAAAATAAATTTGAAAATATCAAAATATCCCCCATAATCTTGATAATTACAAAAAATATCTATATAAAAATACCCCTAAATGTTAAGCTTATGTTTTGTCTCTTCTAAGATTAAAGATGTATTTACACTGTACAATAAAATCTCAAAACACTCTTATCTAGCATCACAATAATGTTTTTTACTCTAGGAGAAAATTCATATTTTTTATTATTAAAAAATTTATGCAAAGTTAATAAAACTCTTGATGAATAATTTTATATTTTATTAATATTAAAAATAAAAAAAATAGAAAAACACATCACCACCTACTCACGAGGCTTAATATTTTTGGACAAAAAAAATAATTTTATTATAGCCAAGATAACTAATAGTAAAGCATCCGCAACATTTAGTGCTTATGCAATTCTTTCAATTTCATCTACCCACAGTTTAAATGAAAGCATGTGTACAATGTGTGCACGTTATTAATTTCTTTGTTTTATACAAATCAAAAAGCAAAAGTTGGATCCCAATACAATATCGTGACAATAAAGTTAAGAAAAAAGTATGAAGTGTGATTACTAATTAAAGAATTATGTTCTCAAAACGTGTGCGTGTGTATCTCAATATAAAATATTAATTAGGTAACGTTATGGTAGAGAAGGGATAATAGAACTTACCATGATGATGGCTTTGATGTTGTCTCTAGTGAGTTTGATGGCGTTTTGTAAATCATCTGACTCGTTTACTTTTGTCTCTTCACTGTAAAAGGTTAGCATGTCATCAACCATATCGGTTTCAGCCTCTTCGGAGTAGTTATTCTGTTTTTTTTTCTGGATATGATCATCGATGATATGGTCGATGAATTTATCAAGTGCTTCTCGAGCCTTGACAAGTCTAGCGGTGAGCCCTTGGGGGTCAATCCAACCAAGCCAGGGAATGAAATCCGAAACGTTGAATGCTCCGAAAAGCTTGGAGAACTCCTGCAAAATCTTGATGAACTCATCTTGTCCTTCATTTATGGCCCCAAAAGCTGCTCTATAAGTGATGTTCATGGTCAGTGTAAAAATCAATTCTCCAACGTTCACAGGCTTGCCTATATTGGATTCAACTGTCCTAACCATCGAGTCCACCTCGTTTCTCACAGACTCCCATGATTCAGCCCTTTTCCGGCTAAATAGCTTCATGACGCAGAGCTTACGCATCTGGCGCCAGAACGGACCATAGTGGGCAAAGGCCATATCGGCACGGTCATAGGTTAGGTAGCTTATGGCTATGTTGGCTGGTCTGTTGGAGAAAATGTTATCCTGGACTTGCAAGACTTGGCGAGCTACTTCAGGAGATGAAACAGCTACCATATGCAAGTACCCCATACGCATATGAAATAGCCCACCGTACTGTTTAGCTAGTTTAGCTAAGCCACGGTGAGTTAATTGGTCCATCAGATGCATGCTACCAATAAGTGGAAACCCTTTAGGCCCTGGTGGATATGGTGATCTCCGGCGAAGGCGAGAGATTAGACCTAAGAAGAAGAGTGAAGAGATAATGATCAAGAAGAAAGACATGGGTAAAGTTTGCAAAGATTGGAGAAGAGAATCCATGGATGCAGGTTTTTGTGCTTGTGTCTCTGGTATGTATTGTGTGCAACCCCCACTGTTAATTGCAACCCCACTGATTAATTGCAACCCCCACTGATTAATTGCAACTTTCAGATGTTGCTAAGATGAGAAAGATATTACGGGGCTTTATATACAGGTTTTTTGTGACCTCCCCCCCTCCCTTTTTTTCATTTATTTATTTGGTTAAGCTATATATTATTTTCGAAGATTTCGTATCCAATTCGTAAAGATTTGGTTCACTAATTCAATGTCTTGAGAAAAGTTGAAAAATAAGAGTAGACTTTCATAAACAAGTACACACTGGGAACGCATGCCAAAACCTGGATGGAGAACAATTAATAACATTAATTTTCACAGTTTTTTTTTGTCTTATGATTAAAATATATATTTTAATGTATTGATATTAAAAATAAATTTTAAAAAATAAAAAAAAAAATTTATTTTAATTTACTTTCAAATAAAACAACACATTCTATTGAAAAATCTCCACATCTCAATTTTTTAGGATTCGAAATTAACACATTCTATTGAAAAACTAAAAACCTGTGATTTAATGCTCCTAGCATCATGTGCTCACACAGCTCAGTTGCTAGATATAAAGTTGTCTAAAGAAAACCCTAAACAAGAGCACGTTGATACAGGCTTTATGTTGTCAAAACGAGGTCAATGTTTTAAGTTACATGTCAATATTTTCCCTAGTTGGAATTTTCTTTTAAAAAAGTTAGTATTAATTTGAGTTCACCACTTCAGGAAAAACTATGCTGGATATCAATATATCGCATTAGTGAAAACAATTTGATGCTTCTGAATTCTGATCATTAAGAAAACACACAGAAAAAAGCTTCTTAATGGAAGATTATTATAGGTATTTAAATAATTTTTCTTACACTCAAATTAAGAACTCATGATGTTTTCAAATTCTACAGCAAGCGTTTCTGGTACATATGATTTTACATTGCTAATTAAGAATAACAAGTCAAGAACATGAAATTCATAATACTAAATTTCAAAACCTTATTCAAGGGCCTGCTTTATTATATTATAAAAATGAAAGGGTTCACTGAATCAATAAGTCAGAAGTATGCAATAAAAAGCAACCCAAAAAGAGAGTGACTCGGTGACAGACCATATTTTGTTTCAATCAACAACTTCTTATGTATAGAATTAATTCCTTTCTAATTAACCTAAACATTTATGTAAAACTTAAGGGTTGACTTCATTCCACGGCTTATTATATATGTTAATTACTCATATAAAAGAAATTATACAAAAAAGAAAAGATTAAGATCATAAATATTAACCCAGTGGTTGACATATGTGCAATCTTTCATTTTCTTAATTGCTTGCAGCTAAAATTTCTTATTATTATTTGGTTGCAATCGAGCCAGCTACCTTCCCTTCAACGAATTTCCAAATACTTATGATTGCCCAGATTTTGTTGTGTACTCTCGGTGTTATCCGTTATTAAAGCATATCCAAAACTGCCACGCACTCATGCAATGTGACTAATACTTGCATATATATATATATATATATATATATATATATATATATATATAAGAGAGAGAGAGAGAGAGAGAGAGAGAGAGATGAGGTTCCATGCAGTTCTGCTTGGTGATCTTTAATCAGAAGCAAAAAGGGAGAGAGTTTGATGCCTCACCTTATTATTATTGCTTGTTGAAAAAAATAGACCTTATTATAAATTTTACAAGTCATTTTCGTGGTTAGACATTGGAACCATTGATGTTTTTATTCCACCATATCAGTAAAAATTAACTATTTCAAAACGTATTTTGCTGATAATATATAATTAGCTCTCAAGACGGGGAAGAATCCAATATTTTGAGTAAATCTTATTCCCTGACAGTATTCAGGCCTTTTAACTGATAATAATTACTATATTTTGTAAAGGATGGGATATTTCTATATTTAACGGCAAACTTTCACAAGAAAAAAAGGAGTCTGTGAAGCACTTAATGAAAGTAAATTAATTGAAGTAATTGCAAGAGGGTGAAGATATTTTATAAACAAATAATGCAAGAAGTCAAAAAATTCTTATGAATAATAATATCTTAAGTGAAATAAAGATTGCATATATCTGTGATTAAATTGGAAATGATAGTTTAATTAATTAGTTTTTCATGCATCTGAAAAAGTTGATCTCATTTCCCACGATAGGAGAAAAAATAATAAACAAAAGATATATCATTTGTGATAGAGATGTCATTGTGGCAGCATGTTCACTGAAAGATGATTATACTTATTATCAAAGATATATAATATACTTAGGTTGCGTGCAGTAGCATCATTATAACGCCATGTTATTAATTATAGACAGATATTAGACAATTGTTCGTGGGTTTTGATATTTCAACACTCTTGTTTTTTACTGTTCTGTTTACACTTTACAGTGTGATATATTATTTATTAGCTTTGGTGCCCGTGTATTTTTTTTTTTTGGAGAGGCTATTTTTTATATAAAAATAATGTTTAAGTATTGAAATTAAATAAAAAGATATAAAAAAAATAATGATGACAAACCTATATTCATGTTAATTAAAGATATCTTGTTAGATATTCAACTCGAATCAAATAATTGGAATAATTTGATAAAAAATAAAAATAATTATAGAGTTTTTTTTTAAAAAAATTTAAATTAACTTTTTAAATTCGTGATTGAAATATTTAGACCCAAAACACCAATCTGAAAAAAAACTATGAAGTTCAATTCTTGATTCAATTAAATATTAAATGATGAAATTAAAAAAAAAAGTTGAATTATACAAAAGAATTTAAGAAAATAGTAATTAAAAAATAAGAATCAAAATTAAAATACGAGATAAATTTTATATTTAATTGAAGGGTGAAATGGAAAGTAAAAATCAATTTAGTAAAAAGGATAAAAAAAAAATAAGGATCAAAATTGATATAAAAAAAACATTGTTGTAATTAAAGTGTGAAAGTGATAAGAATAATAACTTCTATAAAATGATCAAGAACTCAAAAAACAAAATCAAAATAATGAAAATTATATTGAAAAATATAATACAATTAAAAATTAAAAAATTCATTAAATTTTTTTACAAAAGAACTAAGAAAAGAAATTAAAAATCTACAATTAAGAATGGGACCACATTGAAGGAGTGTATTTTGGACATCTAGAGGCAATGCATGCACTGCCCTAAGGGTGGGGGCGCCTCCCTCGTGCCTCGGGTGCACCATACATGTACATTCTTTTTGTTTTTATTTTTAGTCAAATATAAAATTATTCCTAGCTGATTTTGTTATTACAAAAAAAAACCATTATGTAAAGTTAAAAATGCATTTCAAGGTTTAAAATTATTTATTTTAAGGGTATTCTAATCTTTTCATTATGCATTTTATATAATTGTATGTTATTTTTTTATATATATTTTCACAAATATAAAATTACTTATTTCCAATGGAACACGCATCATAGGGATCGAGACAAGGCTCCCCACTCCGACCACCATAGAATTAAAATGGTTGATTGGCCAAGCAAACTGAACCATTCACAAGCAAGCTCTTAACTTATCCATTCCAGATCCTCCTTCTGCACTCCTGCGGTCTGCTCTTGTTGTTTTGTTTGTGATTTCTTTCGCGTAGTCAAATATTCCCCATTTAGCATCTCTCTAGACGAGCAAACTACATCTCTCTGAGTCACGCATGATGGAAACAACAGAGTATCAACGAGGAAGGGCATGATCACCAGTGACAATGTGTTCTACGAGTTCAGAATCTTTTATCTATTTTCATATCGTTTTGAGCCTCTCAAGCTCTGCTTCAAACCCTGCTTTCTGTCTTTTGCTTTTAAGAGACCTGAGAGCATTCCCGATTGCAAACGCAAATCCTTTTTTCTTTCAACGGTATTTAATTAGGCTGTTTTACTGTGCAATTAAAATGAAAAAATACTTATTTATTTCTATTTTATTTGGCAATAACAAATGGACTATATAAAAAGATTTTAATGCCCTTATAAGCATGTTTTAAGTCTTTTGAATGGAGATGCAAAAATATCATTATATTGTTATAGTGAATAGTGCCACTAAATCTGTATTTATAAAAATTTTTCAATTAGTTTTTTTAATAATATCTATTTGACTCGGGCTTTGCCACGAGTCAAGTTTGTTTTTCAAAAAAATAGACATGCATGCTTCTTTTTTTTTATGTATTTTTTACATAAACAATTGTAGGTGTAAATCGAAAAGTTTACGCACACTTCTAATTAAATAAATAAAAAATCATAAGTGCAAAAAAAAATATCATTAATGATAACTGAAAATAAAACTGAAAAAATCGAGATACAGATGGAAAGTAAAAAATTTAACATTGTAATTTGGAGCATTTACCTGGTTGTGTTTGTTGATTTTTTTATTAAAATTAAATTTTTATTCAACCAAATAATAAGAGAAATAGACACATATATAAAATTAATTGAATAAAATAAAATAGAAAAAATATATTATGCAAGGCTATAAAAACTAGAAACATTATTTAAAAATAAATATTTTTTATTTTCAAAAAGAAAGTTATCTATATAAAGAAAAAAAAAAATTATAAATGAATTAGAATAATCACTTTGAAAATTAAATACACAACAAAAAATATTTTTTTAAAATCTCAATTTAAAAAAGCCTAAATAAGCCTTAAAGAAATTCACACACGAAGGACACTAATTCAAACAAGAATTAAAAAATTATTTTAAAAAAGAGATATTCATAAATGTATCAATTAAAAAAACAAAAACAAAAATAAAATAGCTTGGGTTTTGTGGCTTAACCATCAAACTTATGATCTAGGTCATGAACTCAACTATGCTTAATAAATATTTTTTTCTCTTAAATTTATACTTAATTTAAATATATTAAAACAAAAAAGACCCAAAAAAAGCTCGGATGCACGAGTCTTTAGCCTAGCATGCTTGGGTTGTTGCAAGGAAGGGCCCAGGTACGTGAGTGAGCCTCCAAGCATAGACACAAGTGTTTGGACACAGTTTTAATTTTTTTTAAAGGGCGAACAACTTGTCATTCATCCCTATATATTGTTGGAAAAAAAAAAAAAAAAAATGAGAAGTTGTTAAATTGGAACAACTACTATGGTGGCTAAAAAATCAAGATAGTGTTATTTTTAAAAATTGAGAACTTAAATGTTTTTGGTTCCAAAACACTGGACACACCACCTATAATCGATGCCTTTTTCATTTGGATCCCTCTTTTTACAATCCCATCCTTTCTTAAGGAATAAAAAACAATTGGCATTAATTAGGATTAAATCACCCAAAACTAAAGTTTAAGGACTAAAATAAAAAATTCAACAGTGTATCCACGGGTACTATACGTAAGTGTATAAAACAGTGTTTATTAAAACATTTAAAAATTCTGGCCTTTTAGATTTTTAGTAACAATTATGCATCAAAGTGAAAGCCACTTCATTCAAAGCTTCAAAGCACATCATCGTCAAGTGGAGGTGATTTGTAATTTTATTGGACCAGAAAAAGCAAGGCGTTGCCAGATCATGTCACAGAAGGAAGGTTTGGCTCTTGTCAGTTCTTTTCGGTTCGTATTAATGGCATGGCAGCTTTCTCAACCATGTAATTAAGTACAGTTGACAATAATCAAAGTATGGTTGCAGGTTAAGTCTTCAACTAATTTGTTCTGTTCTTCCCAAGAAGCTTGCAATTTTTGCCTTTCGGACTGCAACTCACCCTCTCCTGTCTTTCACAATCTAAGAGTTGCCATCGCGTATGGCGAGTTCTGAATGTTCATTTCTAGTTGAAAACATGGTTTCAATCTCAAAAAGTATGGTCGGTGGTCAAGAAAGTATGTTTATTTCAATCAAAAGAGATGCAATTTTGTGATCGACGTCATTTCCTTTCCAGAATGGACAGGTGGCTTTTGATTATAGGAGTTAAGGATCCTGGTAGGTGGTGGTAGGTTGGTTAATCTAGAAAGATGCAAAGAGACAAAACCATACGAGATGAACCAGTCCATGATACTGCCTTGTGGTGAAAACCAGAAGGATCAAATTATTGAAACCAATCCTTGAAAATGCTTCTAGTCCGTTGATTGAGATCTGTTTATTTTTATCTTTTAAAAATAATTTTAAAAAAAGTAATTTTTTTTATTTTTTCTTTACTTTAAATTATATTTTAGTGATTTTAAATCGTATTAATACCCTGATTCCATTAAAAATATTAATTGACCAATTGTTGGCCTGTTAAATATTGACACATGTCCCGATTCCACTAAAAATAGGTTGAAAATGATCTAATTTATATGGTGGAGGGGTCAATCTTATCCTCTTTTACATAGATTTGTTGATCTCACTAAATCAATCAAGTGCATGAACATATGATGATTTTAACCTCATGAGTAACAAGACAGTTAATTGATATCAACCTGCCATAAAATAACAAACAATTGAACAAAGAAATATTGAATTTTAATTTTAGTTTTTTTTTCACTCTGGTTTTCTGAAAAATTAAAGTAAATTAGGTTACTTCTCCTTATGTGCTAAGATCTAACTATTTTTTTGTATTCAGACATGGTGACGGCTCTTGCAACTTCTGTTCAGAGACACCGGTGACGTTGCTGATATACCAATAGTCAAGCAAACCCTCTCAGCACCAGAAGTAAACTGCCATAAAAAAATAGAACAGGCAAGCCTCTCACCTATTTATTAAGATAGGATAGTTTAGTCACCGCTCGCTGGATCTCAATTTATTTATTCACCCAAGACAAAGCATGAATATTTAACACCATTATCATGATAATGAGACGCATTGACTTGAACTAAGTTAAAATATAGCAACAAGTAGCATAAATATTTAACATTTTTCTGATAATGATAGGCATTTGGACTACGACTAAGTTAAAATACAACAAGGTAAAAGTGATAACAAAATATAACATGGCATTTTCTGATAATGACAAGCCTTTTACATTCTTTACTTCAACATGTGAACATAGCAATATATACTAGGTAAAAGGAATAACAAATTATTATTGATATCTAAATAGTTGCAATATCACTCATAAAAAATAAAAATACAAAATTGCATCCCTGTATCTATTCGATCTAGAAACTGTAAGTGTATATGCCTTGTAAGTAATTAGTTGGTTAAACATGATGTTGATTTTGTTCATATAAATATATTTAATTTATTAATAAAGGTTTATTTATCTTTAATATTCATCAGATATTTTATTAATGAATTTAGAGTAAAGATAAAATTTTCATAACCAAAATGCTTTTCAAAAAAAATTATAGAAGCATTGTTCTTAAATATTCCTGGTCAATGCTTTAATAAAACTGAACATTAATTAGAGCCGTTAAGACTAGTATATATTATGTTTTTTTATATATATATAAAAGGAAGCAGTTGTTCTCTTAAGCTGAGGTATAAAAGATACCTAAAACTAATATGTAAATGCTTGTTAGATGACATATACACTGAATTGACTCGCATGAAAATTTTATATGAAGAAATCACTTGTGTTTATGATAAGACTCATGTGACAGTTGTATAAGTGATTTTTAAACTTAAGATCATTAAGTTATCTTACATAAAAAAATATTATGTTTTGATCATGCTACATGTCCTATTCAAGGGTAACAAATGGACAAATATTGAGTATAACATAATCTCCATGAAAGTATTTAAGTAATTAAAAGATGATTCATCATCCTAGGTAAATAAGAAAAATTGTTTCATATATTCTCAAATAGTATTGATTGTAAGTCTTTGCGTAAGGTGAAATGAGATTTAAAAAGAATTCAAATATTATTCAAAGAATCAATGATTATGGTGTTGAGAACAAAAATAATTTGACAGAGTAGACATACTTCATGTTATAATGTCTAAATCAAAACATTGTTGATGAAGGGATAATAATTACACTGAGAAACTAATCACTAAAATGTTAAGTCAAACCATTTATAACTTTTCTAATATTTAGAAGATCATGACAAGTTGTTAGATATTGTACTTGATATTCAAATATACATTAATCAATTGTTGAATTAATAATAAATTCATATGTTTAATTTATTTAATCCTCTTTTATTTAGGATTATGATTATTATTTAGGTCCACTTATTAGGGAACCTAATGAATCACACACACAAGAACCATTGATAATAAATTTTAAATTGGATGACAAATCAAGTGTGACCTAATTGTAAATAAGTTTTAGAAATTGAGGATTACAGTATAATTTATACATTGAATTATAATTCTAGACATAGAAAAATCAAGTAGGAACTTGAATGAATAAATTTGTAACAGCCCCGGCTATTTGATTTTATCAACGCTAAAAATTCCCAGCATATGCTCTTAATTTAAGGTTAAATTTATTTTTTCTTTTGTAAAGAATTCTACCAAATTTTTTACTTCAATTACAATAATTTAATCACTTTACTTTAATTTTCACATTATTTCCCATGATAAATTACAATAAATTTTTATTTCCCCTAAATTTATTCAACAACCCTAACTTTTCAATTTCAAAAATTCAATTAATTAAGGACTTTAAGCCATTAAAATCAGATCAAAAGTCTTTAGAATGCCTTACCAAGCAAGTGTTTAAACTCTAAACACTTCCCAAATCAAGCTTCCAATTCCTCATCTTCTTTAATCTTGGGCGAACCTCCTCTCTCCTTTTCTACTCACCTTCACTTGATTTTTCTTCCTTCCAATTAATGCTCGCTAAGCTTTGTTAATGTTCCCTCAAGATCTTCTTTATAGATTTTATATTTCATTTACAATTTTATCTCTCTCATATGTAAATGGTTGTTTCCCCTCTTTCTTTTTCTCTCTTTTTCTTCTTGCTTGAGCACACACACACACACTTACACACACACACTAACTTTTTACCAATTCCCATTATATCCCAAATAGTAAATTTCATGTTCCTGGGATAAAATTCTTGGATCCGGACATTTGTCTATATAAAATTTTTATCTGGGTGAATTTGAATTTTATTTAGTTACATATTGATAATTTTATTTGTAGGTAACTCACACCCATTAATATTTTATTCACATTTTTGAATTTTTTTTTATTTTTTGAATTTTTTTTTATATGGTTCGTTCTAATGCTTATTTGATACTTTTGATAAATCTATTTTATAATCACTCAGATTGCTTTTCTTCCTAATTTTCAACCGGGGTTTACAAAATTTCTAAAATTATCCTGAAATAATATATGTGATATTATTCAGAGGGGGATTTGATATTTTGTCATATAGGGTTTTTATATTTCTCTATAAATAGAAAATTATGTTTTTTATTTTATGTGAGTAGAGTATAATATAAAAATATCTATAATACAAAAGAAAAGAGCTAGTAGTCAAAATTATATCAATATCTCTCTCCTAAAAGAGTTTAGGAGATTTATCACTCATGATTCATATTGATTATTATTAGAGGCCATAAACTTGAAGCAATTATTCAAAGGCAAAAAGAATATTTGATCTTCAAGCAATCTTCGTATAAACCTTAAATAATCTTAGATCTGTCTAACAAAATCCTATATTATTTCAGGATATATCCATGGTTTTTTAATTCAATTTCTAGTCGCACTTACCTCACCAGGAGTAATACTATCTTTCTCGCCTCCTTGTCCTTTATTATTTCATCTTCCAAATCTTGGCAGAAAATATTAAATTCTTTCTTTCTTTCTCTTTTTTATTGCATAATGATCTCATCATCATTGATGAATTAAACCATTAGTGTATTTGGGAGTGTGATAGCGGTTGCTTTTTAAAGTGTTTTTCATCTCAAAACATATCAAAATAATATTGTTTTTATTTTTTAAAAATTATTTTTGATATTAACACATCAAAATGATATGAAAATATATAAAAAAAATTATTAATTTGAAATAAAGAAAAAAATAAATAATAAATACTTTTTTAAAAAAATACTTCCAAAATGCAATGCCAAACATAACTAGATAATGAGAGATTGGACCATTTGAATCTCTATTTGCTTTTCTTAATAATGCAAGTCTAAGATAGTTATGAGGGCAACAAACTTGTGCCCTCTAACAGTGGGAAGTTCTTGCTAGTACGTTATTTTTATGTAATTTAGTCTCTTAAGACTCCTTTTTCTCACTTAACCTTTAGGCATATCAAGAATGGTCAAGTGTGAGCTTTAGTGGTGTAGCCCAACTGATTAGATTTTGCGTTTGCTTCCTAGAGATCACCAATTCGAGTACCACAAATCTCAGGGCTACTAAATATTTATCTGGTCGTTAACTTCAGGGTGCTAAAGGATTAATCAAATGTGTATAAGCTGGTCTAAACACCCATAATTTCTATATATATAAAAAAGAAAGAAAGAAATAATAGTCTAGTGTGAAATGTTCGAAAATCAATGTTATATAACTAGTGATTTTAGTTGTCCCATGTTTGACTTCGATGTAGCTACTTGCAAGCTAGCTATCAGGAATTTGTGGCCATTAACGGAGAGGGGGTCAAATCTATGAATTTTCATCCATTTCAAACCGGGAATTGTACCGCATAAGGACGAGATTTGATTATCACTTTCCAATTCTATGCGATCGATGCTCACAAGTATTGTCTAGAAAGATTTTAATTTTGAAGAGATAACATATATGATTCGGTTATTCTCTTTTGATTTCTGTGCTAATGATCACCATGAGTCTAGAAGAGATTATATATCTTTACTGCTTTTAAATGGAAAATAAAGCAAGTGAAACCTAAATATTTGGTTATTTATGTTAATTATAACTTAGTCTTTTATCAACACTAGTTGATTAGTCCCTATGCTATAATTATAATTTAATTTCATTGATAATCTGGGACCATTCATTAGTAGTAGATCTTTATGTTATCATGTTTTCTTTTCCTTATCAAAATCTTCGAATCATTTTTTTTTATTATTATTATTAATTTGGATATTCGGCTCAGTGTGTATGCACCTCGACTATCTTATGAACTTTAAAATTAAAGACCATGTAAGTCTCTAATAGCTATCATATTAACAACCACATGGCTCGAACCTAAGACTACAGGGAAGCAAACTTCTTGATTCCAAACTCTTACCACTTGGATACTTATTATATAGTTTAAAACATGGTGTTGAAGGAGGGACCAAGTTGTTAACAATTTTAAGATATAAAGATTAAATATATATTTTCTTAAACCATGAGGATAAAGTTAAAATTAATTTTTTATAAATTCTGAATTTGTATTTTTTTTGTTATTGTTGTTGTTGCATGTGATTAGAGAATTTTCATTAAGAATAAATCTCTATCCAATATTGTAAGTTTGTGAAAATACATTTAAAAAAGATTATTTATTTACAGTATTTGAAACCATGAGTAAAAACAAAGTAAAGTCGCTTGTCACTGAGGCTAAATATGACATGAATGTTAAAATATGTACTTTAATGAAGCAACTCCCTAAATTGCAAATTTATAACCTAAGTTATATTTGTCAAGGCGATGAAAAGAAAAAAAACGTTACCCTTTATTTAATTCCTCATGTTTGTCGAATTTTAAGTGAAGGAGGAGATTTCAAGAAAATTAGCATTTCACCAGTTAAATAAAATTGGAGGAAGGAGTAAAGGGATTTTCAAGGGAGAAAATTTCTGAACTTTGTGTATTTTTCCTTTTTTTTTTTATTTTTTATTTGATTTTATTTTTTTCTTCTGTTTCCTACAATCTCACGGACCAAAAATATATATTATTTGATTTTTTTAAAATTTATTTTAATTTAAATCTTGATTTGATTTATATTAGGACATATACATTATGATTTTTTTAAAAAAATTATTTTAATTTAAATCTTGATAAGTTAAATAAGGGTTTACTTGCCATTAAAAAAAAAATAAGAGAAATGATTTGTGGGACGAGATCCATTGATCAAAGTATTTTTAAGAAAAATATGTTTGAGGTGGTTTTTTAAAATAGTTTTAGCTTGAAATTATATTAAAATAATATTTTTTTTAAAAATAATTTATTTTAACATCATTACATTAAAATGATTCAAAAGCCATAAAAAAATAATTTAAAGCTAAAAAAAATCTTAAAAATTCTATAAAATATAATTATATTGCAATGCCGTGCTCAAACTTATTTAAACCACATCATTCAAAATAAAATTTAAATGAAAAAAATGTCATTTTGAACCAATATTCAATTAATTATGCATTAAAAAAATAGTCCAGTAGGGTGAATTATGTCTATATATTCTTGTCTTTTCTTAAAATAAAACAAAAGACAGATTAGAACCGAAAGTTGGGCCTCCTAGAGATGAAATATTCCCATGGCCTGCTAAGCATGAACAAACTTCATGCTGGCCTGGTTTTAGCTTTAACAGGCCCAAAACAGTGCTCACTATGGTGAAACTTCAATACAGCTCCCTCGGGCTCTCCTTTTTGTCATAATAGGTTTTCAAAGGAATTCTTTGGTGTGTGTGTGTGTGTGTGTGTATTTGTATTGGAGGCTATTTATATAAAAGATATTGATGCTTTTTGGCAAAAAATATATATATTAAAGATAACAATTTTTTATAATTAAGATTACAATTTCCTATAATTTTTTATAGTTATGGGTAAGGATATAATTGATGCAGGAGCAAAATCTAACAAGGTTTGTTATAAGTCAAAAAAAAAAAAAAAACAAACAAACTCATGCATTAGTCTTTCTATATCAGAAAGAACTTGTTTTTGTGTTTAAATTGTTCATGAGATAAAATTTCCTCAATTAAAAGCCGTCTTCCACCAAGAAATATATAACATAATGTTTTTAAAGTAAAACCTTCTTAGTCGAAAAATCACTAAATCTTTTATGCGTGAATCATCTGAAAATAGCTCCCTAACATCTTTGTACAAGAAACGCAATCATTGGTTTCTAATATCTTTGTGTTGACCACCTCATTATAAATCTCACCTCCGAGATTTTCAATTACAGGACACAATGACTAATCACTAAGAATTGTTGGCTTTAATATCAATTGATACAACCATAAAGGAAGTATAAAGGGGTTTGTTATAAGTCAAAACTCTCAAAGACAACTGGGGTTTTTTACAAGTCAAATTCCTCAAGAACTAAAAACATCATAACTATAAGAAGCCCTCAAAATAATTACTTTTTTATTTATCCAAGTCTCACTTTTCAAAAGACAACTATATATATAAAACTAGAAAACTATATTAATATTGAATAGAAAAATTATTTCCTTCAAACAGAAAAATTGAAAAAGCCTAATAATATTGAATAAGAAAATAAAAATAGAAAAAAATAAAATTTCTAAACTAAAAAGAAAAATAAAAATAATGAAGAAATATATTTATTTTCTCAAAAAACTCCTACATTAATAACTCTTTGTAATTACAAGATATTCATAAGATATTTAGCCCATTCCAACACTAATCCATCAAGTTAGAGCATAGAAATTAAGCATGCCTAGCTTATCAATCACACTATTAAAATATTTCTTAAAACAACTTCGGTAAGTACATTTGCTAACTAATCCTTTAATTAATCAAAAAAAAAATTATAATGTTTTAATCAAGATTTGACATGATTCCCACCTATAGCTGGGATCTTTTGGCATGCCTATATAGACATCTATTTCTTGCATGTATAAAATGAAACAAACAAGGTGGGTGATATTTACAAAGATGCATCTTGTGGCTACAGAGAAGGAGTATATGATTTGGTATCCATGTTGGGTTATTACACTAGATCCTGGGCAGGTTCATCCACCTATAGACATGCAGTACAAGTAATATTCCCAACAAATTCAAAATATTGTAAGTAATCAAATTTTATTGGAATTAATATATGTTAAACTATGTGTTTTATTTATGGATC
This sequence comes from Populus alba, assembly GCF_005239225.2. Lineage (NCBI taxonomy): Eukaryota > Viridiplantae > Streptophyta > Magnoliopsida > Malpighiales > Salicaceae > Populus > Populus alba. The sequence goes on from NC_133288.1 coordinate 9,634,479, forward strand.
CTTTAATTTAATAGTAATATTGTATTAATATTAGGTTGGCTTGTTGTTGTGGAAAGGTTGAAAGGTCGCCTATATACTTTGCAATATTGATGAAGAACATAAAGGATACACCCGGTTCAATGTTTGTCATAATGCATTTGAGAACTTTGAAAAGACATTAATTATTGATGATATCATGGCAGAAAGCGAGGTCACTCAAGCAGGAGCAAAAGTAAGAGGTAATCATACTATTAATAAGCATGAATCATCTAGTAAATGATGTAAGCGTAAATAGATAAATGAGTTATTTTGACATATATTGAGATTTCATTTAGTAAAGCATTGTATGTTTTTTTAAGTATTCATATTTCTTTTATATGTATGCATGTTTATTTATTTTCATTCATCTTATGAAAACATTCTTATATATAATACTTTATAAAAAGTGGTAGGTGAAAATAACTGAGATTTGTGTTTTGAGTTATAAGCTTAGGGATACTTGTGATTATAAAATGTGAGAATTTGTTATGATTGGTTATTGCTGTTATTTGTAGGTATTTTTAATCATAATAAAATTTTGGGTTGATTTTCTAAATAAAGGAAACTTTGTAAGAATTTCATAAAAATTAAAAAAATTCTTACACTCTAAAATCATTAACTAAATCACATATAAGATTGACAAATTAAATAACCATCGAAATTGGATTTGTTATGTAATTCAATGGTGAATCTCATAAGAATCCTTCAAAATATATAGGATGTAAGGAGATTTTGCTACTGGATTTTCATAGGATAACTGTGAGGATGGCTATTGGAATTTAACTAATTTCATGGTTCTGAAACATTATATTTAACTAGTGTTGTAGTTTAAAAACACAACATTTAATTGATATGGTGTTTCTCAAACACAACTTTTATTGTCATGGTTCTAAAACACGACATTAATTACATGTCACATTATAGAAATGCAATATTAATTAAATATTACATTTTTGAACTGTGATATTTTCAAATTATATTACTTCACCAAAACTTTTTATGACTGTGTTATTTCATCAAATTATTTTACTTTCTATGCTATTAGCCCAAAATAACCAGGATTGGATGAGGTGAGTACACTCACTATTCACTACTACTAATGTGAACCTCTTGATTACGTGATTAAGCAGAACCCAATGAAATTGAAATATGACCTAGAAAGTTAAAAATCAAGTTTGATAGAACTATGACCCGGAGATAATCATGTACCTAATAACCAAATGTATTAGAATAAACTTGCACCTAGAGATAACCATGTACCTAAGAGCCTGAAGTATACGAATGATACCACAAAACTAATTAATCTTTGATAAGTTAGTGTATGATCTTTGATCCTTGCATAGAAAGGTTGTTTGCAACACACAAAACAAAGGAATTTTTTTATTTAAATCATCATAACTGCCAAAACTTGCAGCCATAAAAACAATATATAGTTCCCTCTAAATAAACTTAATATGCTTCTTTTAGGTTGCAAAACAATGAGCTTTATCTAGTAATCAACTAACACAAGTCTAATATTGAAACAAATCATAAAACAATGTCTAATATGCCAAAACAAATCTAATTTAGAATAAAGTTCAAGGCTAATAATATTTAGCACTAAAATAAATAAATAAAACATCATAAAATAAAGTCCTCTTGCTTGAAGTCCTCATGCATGGTCGAAACTCTCCTTTTGCTTTTTTGGAGGCTTTGCCAAAACTTCATGCTCGAAATTAGTTAGGAAACTTTGTTTTTAATTGCTGGATTTTCTCCATTGAATTCCCTCCCCTTAGTCTCCTTCATGTGCTAGAAAATCTTGTAAAAAAAAAAATAACAATAAAAGAATCTCAAGTCTTCTTGCTACCACACATGTTTTCAAGAATATTAAGGAGTCCTTATATTGATTGAAATCCATAATACATAAGGAAATAATGTTTCTTCAATTGGCGCACATTCCTGAAAAATTGTAGTCCTTACTCCAAATATATTGTTCTTTCTCGTCTTGTTGAATTAACAGGCCTACCACATATACTCATAAATGTAAGAATGTTTACTTTCCAACCTAAATGATGTATCAATATAATTCCTTCTGTAGCTCTAGATATAGTCCAAGTAGTAGACAAAGATCCAAACAGACAGTTTTAACAAGATTCGTCCAGTAACTTTAATTCTATGAAATAATTTCTTCTCGAACTCCAATTTATCTTGTGTTTTGATCTAAGGTAGAAAAATATGTCTAGAAATTCCTATAAAACATTCATTCCTATTCAATAATGGAGTTGACAATTATACTTAAATTTATATCAAAATCGAAATCTTACATCACTTGGATGAATTGTATCATCTAAATAGATAATGTTCTTCATGGGGCTGTAAAGTTTTGAGCACTTTCTCTTTGTATATTCCAAGTGGAGTGCACGAGATAATAATTGCCAGCCACATCACTCAAACAAGCAAAAGCCGGCCCATAAATTTGGCCTTCACTGTTAAATACTCAATAAAGGAAAGGAAAAGAAAAGAAAAGAAAAAATGGATAACTTATCATTCATCGCCATCATCAGTGATGCCTTTCTCTTTTCTTTTTGTGAAGACCGAAAACAATTCATATTTAGTATGTGGGCACATGCTCGGTCTGTTGAGACAGCCATCTCTCGAGGGTCTTGCACCTCAAATTCCATGACTCTTGAACTCCACTGTAAAATTATACCTTTCTGTTTTAAAAATATTTTAAAAAAAAATTAATTTTTTTTATTTTTTATTAACTTCAAATTAATATATTTTTAGTGTTTTCAAATCATTTTGATATGCTGATATCAAAAATAATATTTTAAAAATAAATAAATAAATTATTAACATGTATTTTAACATGAAAAATTATTTAAAAAAAACCCCGCACAACTCTACCATCTAAGCAAATATTTTCATACTGGTGGCTTGCTCCTCAATTATAGACGTTAAGAGTAGCTGGAACTGCTGGGAAATAGCCATCAAGTAATTGCCACGCAACAATATATATCAAGTGAGGTGCATTTGGATCTTTCTGCCTGCTTGTTACTTCTTTATATAGGAATTATTCATTTAATTTAACCTCATGTTAGTTTGATTTCGATTGATAACTTGTGTGTTAAGTTTTAATAAATTTGATTAATCGAAAATAATCGGTGCTCTTAAGAAATATGAAGGGTTTATTGAAATTATATTTTACTCTCAAGTTGAACAATATGTACTGGTTGATTTTGAAGAAAGGAAAAAAAATAATTCCATCCTTGCAGGTGTTAGTGATGCTAAAAGTTAGGGTTTCTCAATTTTTAAAGTTTTAGGACTTTAAATAATTAAAAAAAAAATTATGGTTCTCAAACCATGAGGTTATTGGGCTAAATTGTAGAGAAAATTTTGATATATTCATAAAAGTATTTTATTCAATAATCTTCCATTAAAAGAAAAGCCTACAAGATTGCTTAAATATAAGAAAAACATCATAATTAGTAAAATTTTAATTAAATTAAAAGTTATAAACTAAATAGAAAAAATAATACAATAAGAAAAATATAAAAAAAAATCCTAAACATTAATTAATATGCCTTATTTGAAGGCCTTACCCATCTCTGTAGACTATAAAATTTTAACCCTACAAGATATAAGTAGAAATTTTAGAAATGAATTGTCTTTGCCTTAATATCAATAGAAATTTTAGTTTTCTTGGTAATTAACAACAGAACCATTAGACCCTCCAGGTACAACTTGTGTCCAAAATATTATAAAATTAGTTGAGTTGTGCGCAAGCTGTCCCGAACATCTATATTAATAAATAAATAAATAAGTAAGTAAAACAATGCTATATAAGGTAATTGAGTCTTACGGTATCTGATATAAATTGCCCATAAGAAAAGGTGACTTTCACTTGACTGGAGGAGGAAAGATGAATGAGTAAGACAAAAAGAAAGAGCTTCAACGATTAGGAGCTTAGATATTAAGGAAGAAATATTAATTTTTGTCAATGCAAGTTGTATTAAAAGTCACTTGAGAACTCCAACGAATGAGTGAGACAAAAAGAAAGAACTTCAACGATTAGGAGCTTAGATTCCGATAAGAGATTTGGCCAACAAATGTGTTTAGCATCCAGCAATTCTCCTTTGCGAAGAAGCAGACGTAGGAAAAAAAAAATTAAAATCTGAATTCAAATTAAATTATATATATATATATAACTTTTTTTATTATTATTATTGAAACCTGAGACATTTCAGGAGCAGGGAGTTGAATTTTGCTATTATGAGGCTGATTTAGTAGAGCAGTACAAAACAAATCGGAGCCAAAAGTAAAAAAGTGGACGGTCAAGATAATTAATTCACGGCAACGAACTTTCATATGGTGGGTAAGGTAAACTAAATCGGCAGCGGTGAAATAAATGCTTGAAATACTACCTGCCTATATTTGTGATGGTGGAATAAAAGTAGCGATGCCATAGCCCCATACTCTTCCCTTCTGCACTCAAATCAAGCCTCCAAGCCTAGCCTTTTTTCTAGTTGAAGTACATCCATAATTCAAAAAATTTGGTATTAAATTAATCTTCCCACCCACTCGAAGATTGCAATTCCCTTTATTTTTTGAAAAATCTAAAGATTTTTTATTTCATTTTAAATTATTTTATATTTTTAGAATGATAACGGCTGAAGACTACAGGTCTTGTTGAAATCACATAAGATGTGTGAACGTCCAAATCATGTCTAAATCAAAGACTGGCATGGTTTCGGAAGAGATCAAGTGCTGTTCTGCTGAAAGGAAGGAAAAAAACAGGTCCTTGTAAGAACAAGCCAGTGTTACTGTTACCCCATGACACGTGTGGGGAAAAAGCCCATCAATCATTCAGTTAATTAGTAATATCTGGCTAAGTGGTTTGGACTTTAAAAAGGGACACCTCAAAAGGAAATTAGGTGCAAGAAAACAAGATTATCATCACCTTTGAAAAGATTCAAGGAGCAATGGAGGGAAACAGCAAGAGGGCTAATTTAAAACTTTGAATGCCCGACCTCAGCCTTTATGCCTTGAGCCAAATGCCCCCATTTTTACAAACAAGGTGTGGTCCCTAACATTAGCATCAAAATGCATATATACAGTGTATGGGAAAGAAAAAATAATACTTACTCTCAAGAATATATCTGAACCCACAGATTCCCCTTCTCAGGGGCAAGGATTTCACAAACTGCGTATATCTCACGCTATATACATTTATATATATATATATATATATAAAATACATTTTCCCTATTCACTGGACATGGGACACCACCATCCTGCTACATACTGTTCTTGCTTTCCACCGGCCATCAGAAGAAAAATATTTAAGGTGAACGGTTTCCATCCCCCTCCCTCATGAAGACTATCTTCCTTGTAAACGGCAATTATCCGGCGTGACCTTAAATGAATGAATAAGAAATGTGTGTGTGTGTGTGTGTGTGTGTGTGTAAATAAAACTCCCATCATTAGGTGAACTGAAAAAATAAAAAGTGAAAAGTAAATTGTGAGAAATTAAAAACATAGAGCACAGTATTAGCTATTAAGATTAAAATCCTCGCTAATTCAGTTACAAATACAACCTAGTAGACCTACCTCACCCACCCTGAGAAGAAAAAATGTGCGCTAGTAAAACCGAACCTAATTAGAAACCGGGTTCAATTCTCCCGGTTCAATTCCCTATCCTCTCTTCCCCAGATACCCGGTCTTCCTCTAGACTATAGTTCTATAATCTATCCACAACTCGGAACCACGGATTGAACCAGACCTGGTTCGGTCTGGCCCAAAATCTCCTTTTTCCTTCGCATTTCAAGCACCTTGCGATGATGATTCGAGTGCAACTCCTTCGAAAAAGTTGGGCTACAAGCCGGTCTGTACTCGGGCAGTAACCGACCGGACTTGTATCGAACCCCACACGCATTACAAAGGGTTTTGGAACCATTTGGACCGGCTCTCCATTGTGGCGTCTTTTGAATCCCACAATGGCTGCACCTCCTTGACGAGTGGGAACCACCACCACCACCGCTTGCCGCCGCATGAAGAGATGGTTTTTTCTTCATCCCCTTAACTACCGGTTTCTCAAACCAAAGCGGTTCAGCATTCAAAAGGGGTGTGGTGCGAATTAACCTAGGGCTTGAAGGGCTTGACGAGGATGTTGAAGAGGAAGAACTTGTTGATGATTCTGTTAAAGTAGGAGACCCCAGTGGCCAGACTCTGACACCAGTTCTTGTTCTCTTGCTTCTAGCCTTGGCCGGAACCGGAGTCTTGAAACAAGGCTCTGTTAGCACCGACTTCTCCTGTTCAACAAAGTTCTCTTTTTCCGTCTCCGGCGGCAAAACGATTGCCGGAAACGGTGCAGCATATTCCGAGTTGGAATCCTCCACAAAATGTGACAACCATTCAAGACTTGCTAAATCATCCGTCTGAAAAAAATGGCACTTTTTTAGAGGAGAAAAGTACCAATAAATTAATTATTCGAAGAAAGAGAAAATGGAGGACACTGACCGGCACACAAAGTTCACTTGTAGGAACAGAAACAAAGTCTTCTTTGACAGCAAAATAAGGACTCCTCTCGTTATTTTTGTCTTCTTTGAGGGTTTCTTGTTTATGAGAAACAGAGACAACACAAGGTTTTTCTTCATCTTCAATGAAGCCGTTTACATTAGAAAAGTCTAAGAGTTCGTCTACAGAAAAATCATCGGAGGACATGCCGTTCGTAACATTAACTGCCCAAAAATCATCTAGCACTTGTGGGCTAAATTTCACGGCCATTTCTTTTCTACAACTGGTCTTCAAAGCGCCTTCAACACGTTCCATTTCTTGTTTCTTGAACCTAAAAAAAAAAAAACACAAAGAAAGAAAGAAGACGCACAAAACAAAACCCAGAAATTTAAAAACTTGATAGCAAAAACAGGAGAGAGGAGAGGAAAGGAGACATAAAGGGCGTTTATTTATACTTGACACGTGTTAAAGGGTATACCCGAAAAGAAGAAGATAAGAAGAGAAGGAGAGAAATGAGAGATGGAGCTGTGGATTTTGGAGAGAAGAATTGAAAGAACCAAAAAAAAGGAAAGATGGTGAGTTTGGTTAAAGCAATGAATGACAGGTGAAGATCTTATTTGGCATTGAGTTATATTTTAAAAAATATATTTTTTTTAATTTTAAATTATTTTCTGATATTAAAAATAAATTTTAAAAATTAAAAATAAAAATATTATTATTCATTAAAAAAAAAAAACACTTTAAACACTTTCAAACAGCCCGAAAGCGTCCGTGGCCTGTACTAAAAGTGCCAGTTTCTTTCTTCTTAATTTTTTAATTTTTTTTTTAATCTCTGTTTTCACGTGTGTGCATGTGTGCATATACACCTATTTTTACTGTTTTTTATATCTATCCATTTATTTAATTATCTGAATAAAATTTATTTATTTTATGCGTTTGCAGTTTAAAAAATAACATCCTACTGTTACTCTATTGGTCTAGATGATGTTGTCCGGCCCATCAAACGGACGACCTAGGAAACCGCCACCTTATGTTTTTTCTTTTCTTTCTTTTCACTCTTCTTGTTTTTTGTTAGATTTTTGCATGTCGTTTTATGTTTGGGAGTATTGTAAATATTATTTTTTTAAAGTATTTTTTATTTAAAAATATATTAAAATAATAATTTTTTATTTTTTAAAATTTAATTTTAATATAAATATATCAAAACATTGAAAAATAACAAAAAATATTAATTTTTAAAAAATATATATTTCCACACTTAAACCGCATTTTCAAAAACACCCTTGTCAATTATTCATAACGCCTACTTCGATTTTGAGTTCGATGCCCGCTCTTGTTGGCGCTTCCCTCCATTTCTTTTGCTTTCCCGCTTATTGGTTTCTATTTTGCTTGAGGGCAGACTACAATCGCGCCCTCCATTTCTTGTGTAAATTTCAATTAGGCTCCTCTCTTACAGATTACACCCTGTGATTGTCTTGTTAGTTGCAAACTTTACGTGAACCTGTGTTTATGCAACATTCGAAGGATAATTAACATTTAATTTATCAAGAAATCACCAAGTCGTATGAATTAAGTTTAAAACAATACCCAAGTGTTTAACTTGAAGCTTAATTTAAGTAAAAAAAACTCGTCGTAAAGTTTTAAATTTAATCTATCGGGTAAAATTTCGTAACATTGTAAAATAGCTTTTCATGACCTGAATATTTCTTTATATTAAGTTTAAAATAAAATAAAAAATTTTAAACAATGTTATTTTAAAATTTTTAATCAAATTTAGTTTTAATTAAATTAGCTTATATATTATAAATTTACGCTTGTTATTTAAAAAAATTATATTCACAGAAACATCAGTGGCACCTCAAATCCATACTCAAAACTAGTTAATTACTCGTAGTCGAGTACATAAAAGTTAAATATCCATCTCTAATTTCTAAAATTGGACTGGCATTGCCTAGTAATTGGTAAACAAAGAAAGCCGGCACCACGTCACTTTCGAGAACCCCATGTGGCTTGATAACGTGGTATATTACTATTGGGTTAAATTCTGCCTAGTGACGTGCCGTTAGTCCACTGTGTTCTTAAGGAGAAATTTATTCTTGAGCGTTCTAAATTTTGAACTTTGAAATTTGAATCCGTTACCTCCAACATCGCCTCCTTTCCTTCTCGTCGGTAATGTTACAGTAGTTATTATTTTTTTTTAAATATTTTTTATTTAAAAATATATTAAAATAATTTATTTTATTAGCTAATTTAAGGTTAATATATAAAAAAATAGTTATTATTATAATTTTAAAAAAAATAGTTTAAAGGTTGATTCGGGATAAAGTCCGAATCTCAAATTAAATATGTTAATTTGAATTGACTAGAATAATGTAAAAATAAAAGTTGTTATTATTATGGTCTTAAAATTCAATTTGGAGGTTAACTGAGTTAAGGCCTGGGTCACAAGTTGGAGGATCAACATATATTGACTTGAATCAACGTATAAATAAATAAAAATAGTTATTATCATAATTTTAAAACATGACTAGAGAGGCAACCTAAAATAAAGTTTATATCATGAGTTAGGAGGTTAACTCGGTTGATCCAAGTTTTTGATTTTTTTTTTTAAAATCAACTAGTTTTTGACCTATGTTTCATCTTGAGTTGACATGGGTTTTTGAATGAGCTAGATTAAGTTAATCATTTTTTTTTTTTTTAAATCAAAGATCAGTTTAGATTTTTAGATCAACTCATCAAGTCAATTCTAGTTTTATAATTATAGTTATTATAATATTATTAATTTTAACACTCGACATAAACTAAAGTAGAATATAAATATTATTATTTTTAAAAAATATATAAGTTTAGTAACAATACATATTAAGACTTTTTCATGTTTTATTATATCTTGTCCACAATAATCAAATATGATATAAAGATGTTCACTATATATTGTACATCATTACCAAATATAATTATATTTTAGTCTCATTTTCTATCTTATCTTTTATATCTTTATTATCTTTATCTTTTTTATTTCAAGATAATAACCAAACATCATTTTAAAGCTTGTTTAGTGTTATAATAACGTTTATTTTTTAAAATTCTTATTATTTTTTACATCAACACATTAAAAAAATTTATAAATATTAAAAAAAAACCTTTTTAAAATATAAAAATAAACAAACTCTCACAGCTTGAAAATAATGTCAACAGCGTTTTGCTATTTATTTTGGTCTCTCGAGGAGCAGGAAAAAGGAGAGAATGCGCTTACAATAATAATATATAGTATTTTTTTTTTTTAATGAAAAAATGAGAATTGCTGGGAATCTGTACTCCGTTACAAGTGAAAACGGCAGAAGAAACAAACATAAAGTACGGAATCGAAGTGAAATTTCCAAGGAGGAAAGGAAATTGCCACTTATTAATTTTTCGAGAGTACAATTCGAACAGATACTCAATCTAACCACTGCAACACAACATATAAAAATAAGAGGAAATGCTTCACGAAGTTTCCCGGAGAACAGAAGTCTTCAAAACAACATTTATTAACCACTCGCTGACGTAAATAATTGCAAATTAGGTAAATAGAGCTGAGCAGCAAGAAAGTGCAGAGTCTCGTGATCAAGATTTGAAATTTCAATTGCCACATTGCTATTAATTAAGACTTTATACGTTTGTTTTGAATATCAGTCCACTAATATGTCCATATATGTGGTTTCCGGGAGTATTTCTTCTATGCTTTTGTAAACCTATGATAGCCGCATTTAATGCCTATTAACAACACAAACAAACAATTAGGTTTTTTCAATGTAGCGATTCAGATTCAAGTAACACAATTTTTTTTTTAATTGCAGCTTTTTATGTTTAGATTGGGTTGGAGAGGAATTTTTTTATCAATTGATGTTATATTTTTAGAATATATTATAGGTTTTTTTCATGTTGATAAATTGATTTTCTCATGTTCTTAGGGTTTTTAGTAGGTTTTTTAGGTTAAAATTAGCTAAAGATAGAATTTAGATATAAAAAATACTCCCCAGTTATTTTTCCATCACTTTGATGATCGAATTCTAAACTATATCTATCATGTTGTTTATGTTTATTTTTTTAAAAAATAAAACTTAGTATCCATCCTTTAAAAGAAATATTAAAAGGCCCAAATTGCAAGCCTAGGCTAGCAAGCCTGCATGTTTGGACTTTGTTGTAAGGGCATAGAGGCATTAGGTCATCTAAGCCCGCATGCTTGTATTGTTTTTTTTTTCAAATTAGGTTTTTATTGCCATTTATTTTTAAATTTTTTCCTCTAATATTTGGTTAATTTTAAAACAATCTTCATAATTTATTTTGGTTTTTTTTTTATAGGGTTGATGCAGTCTTAAATAAACATCACCACATTTGATTGATGCTAAATTTTTCTAACATCTATTTTTTATTGTTCAATTAAATATAAAATTGTTTCAGAAAAAATAAACTTGTTAAATCGAGTGGAGTCAATGACTTGAATCACAGATTTAGTGGGTTGACTTTGGTTGATTAAGATTTGAATTTCATAATTTATTTTGATTTATTTTATATGGGGTTATCATGGTCTTAAACAAACTTTCTAATGCTGGGCTAGCACTCGATTTTGTGATTTTTCTTACATATAATTAAATAATTAGTTAAAAAAATATAAAGTTATTAAATCTAGTGGAGTCTAAACCTTGATTAAGAGTTGACAGGTTAAAACGCAAAACCCTGATCAATTTAATATGTCATCATCTTAATATTTTTAAAAAATATTATCATGATTTTTTTAAAAAAAGCAAAATTTATTTTTTTTCTGGTTGTTCGGATTGTCTTTAGATCCATCAAGTTAGCTAGGTCACGTCGAGAAACCTCCCACATGACTTCAAAAAATTAATTTGAATTTGAATTTTTAAATTGAGTAAATGTATTTTATATTGGAAAGTGGGTTTTAGAGATCCATCATATATGTTTTTTCATGTGTTGAATTGAAAAACAGTGTGGAATTTTATTTTTAGGGCTCTAAAATCATGGACGCTAATTTTCAAGTCACCGGAGCCAAGTACTTGGGTGATTGAAATTATTGAGGGCAAACAATACATCATTTACTATCCATGAAAAAACTCCTTAAGCTCTAAAGCTCAAGTGAGAGGCCTCCATTTCTAATCTAGGCATACTTGCATTGCAAGCCAAGATGCGCTTAAACTTGATTCCCTAGGATCTCATGTTTTTTTATATTTAGATAATTGATTATAATGACATTTATAAAAACTAATTTAACAGTTCAATACTTTTTAAATAATATTTGATATTTTTTATTATAATATTAATGTTTTTATGATCATATTTGAAACTAATATGCATATGTAAAAAAAGCATATAAATAGTCAATAAGAATAGAATATATGTTTTATTACTTTTTATTACTATTGATTTTTTATAATATGTCACATGATTAATTATTCTTGTTTAATCACATAAAAATAATCGAAATATTACTTTATAGATCATTATAAATTTTTATTTGAATTAATAATTGTGCTTCTAATAAAAAAAAAACATATTCACGCCAAAATTAAAAAAATAAATAAATGAATAATAAAAAAATAAAGTTTTGGCTAAAGAAATGTATCTTTCCTTAATTTAGATCATTTGAATTTTGACGGATATTTACTTTAATTGGTTTTATTCAAATAAACATGTTGTTAGTAATAAATTCATTGTTCCACCAAAATAAGAAAATACATATATAAGAATTTTTTTTGACAAGATAAATGCATTTTTTTCTCATAATTTAAATCATTATATTTTATAAATATTTATTTTAATTATCGTAATAAAATATTTTGTTTTAAAATGGCTTGATAGTATCGTGTGGGCAATTTGGCTGGCAATAAACTAAAAAAGATGTGTTTTCACTGTAGCAATACATTAAACTATTCATCCCATTGTTCATAGCCATTTTTGTTTTTGGTCCTTGAAATTTTTCTCTTTTTGCATGCTCTTTCTTAGCCAAAATGCACCCAAAAATCCAGTAGAAACAACTTGTTAAGGAAAGACAGAACATTGAAGAATCAAATCTTATCTTTAGCTTTAATCCCATCACCATTTATCCACTTCCCAATCCTTCTGTAAGAGATTAAAAATGTTAGAGCATGTAGATCAAAAGGGAAAATAAAGGAAAGTCTTAGGGCAATGCAAACAATCGTCTGATTTTCTTGTTGATGCATGGTAGTGGTTGCATTAGGGCAATCTGATCTTGGAGCTCAAGAAGGGTGAGTACCTGTATGGGAAAGTTTTTGATTCATGGGACAAGATGTCTTGGTTCATCACTTGCTTTACAAGTTAACCACGCCAACGTTGGATCTTTGGTCCAGTATTGGAAAGTCAAAGGTGAAAAGATGGTTGATGTACAAGATTCTCTCCGGTGATGGCACACCCATTTATCTACTCCTATTCTAAGTGATTGAAGAGGCCCAGTTGAAGAGGTCATGGGTTTGGATTCGTGACTGCTTTCCAAAATTCTAAATAATTGAACAAAAAATAAAAAAAATAGGGTTTTTTTTTTGTTTTTGAAAGTTTCAATTTAGGGACGAAAACAACATCGTTGATGAATTAAAAGTGTTCCCTCTTTTTGTTTGAAATGCAATCACGACTTTTCCTTTGACACCCAGATGCTTTCAAGTTGTGACCATCGTCATATGTTGCTACAAGCGCTGTCAACCTACCAAACATCATTATAAGCTGACAGTAGTGCACTCATACAGAAGTAAAATACCTGGCCTCCTTCTTGACTTTCAGCAGCATAGTTCCTTTTATCATTTGCATCATCTTTATACTAGAAATCTCTGTGAATGGTTGGGAGTGTTTGCTTATAAACCATCACTCCATTGCTGCATTCCCTTTTCTCTTACAACTTCGGAATTGTAAATTTTTGTTGAAGTTCCTCTGCTAGAAAGTTGTTCTTAATCTTTGATTTCTTATGCTGCCTCCTCCATCTTGCTCCAGCTTTGGGGTTTTTTGTTTTCCGATATTAACCTTCGAATCAAAGGCTTGATCTATGTTTTGAGTAGCAAATCTACTCGAACTTTTTTCATAGGCTTTGAGAAATCCCATTAGGTCATCTGAAGCGAGCTTTGATAAATCTTTTAACTCTTTAATGATGGAGAAAAACACGCTCAAACTTGATTTCCAAGCTTCTCAAGACTTTTTCAACAATTTTCTTGTCTTCAATGGCATCTCCGTAGCCTCTGTTTTGATTAATAACTGAAAAGATCTTGCAAGGAATTCTTGCACCTGTTCGGTGTCTTGCATATATAGCTATCGAAACCTGGTCATAAGTTTGCAGCATGATGGAGATTTTCTTATCACAGACTCGGAATTGTTTTTGCAATATTTTCCTTTCATTTTTTTTTTACAATAGCTAGTCTAGATGAGCAATCTTGGAAGAATGCCTTTATTAACTCTTTGTTGAATGAATGCCAACGCTTTTGCATCTTTCATTTTATTTTCCTTTTACTCCTTGTTTAGAACTATCCACGTTGCTTGCTCATCTAGACTAGCTATTGTCAAGTCCTATAAATCTTGGGAGTCAATATTTCAATTATTAAAATGCTCCATAATCATAGTTTCACCAAACAAGATTGGAATCCTTTGTTGGGAGCAATTAAAAGTTACATCATTGTTGTTTAAGGCCATTGTTATGGCTTTTTATTAAGGTTTTTTTTTTTTTTTTTTTTTTTTTTTTTTTTTTTTTTTTTCAAGGTTAGGAAATACTTAGAACAAGGATAAGGCTTTAGGATCGGTATTTGTCCGATACCTCTGGTGGGAATTTTGGAGTGTTTGGCTCCGCTCCCACTGATTTACCACTAATGGAAAGTTACAACTCATGCTTTTAACTTATTGTCCAAGTAGTACAAACCATCAAACGCTTGTAATTTTTTTGGCTTAAAACTATGAAATAAACATCTGTATATTGGAAATTATTTATCAGATGGCATATATATCATGTAAGTTTTTAAATTAAATGATAATTTTGGTTTAGAATTCAAGTGGATTAATTAAGCATATTTATCATGAATAAAGGTGTAAAAATTAGGTTATATATGGTATCTAGTTACCGATAAAGTGCTAGTCTAGCGGTTAAGGCACTGCTATATCTTTGTAAAGGTGAGAACACAAGTTCGATCCCTAGGAAGCACGCTTATTAGGAAGAGCAACCACGAACCCCGAACGAGATTAGTATCACCATTTAAAAAGGTGTGAGGATACCCATTTAAGAACAAAAAAAAAATGGTATCTAGTCTAACAAAAACAATAATAATTATAAATCTTGTGTCTTTCATCCACAAACAATAATGCTTTATTCTTGACAACACTAATTTTTCTAGATAGTTATTTCAATACATAATTAATCATATAAGAAGATATACATCATATTAATTTTCTATTGCGTTTACATACTTGGTATCTTAAAGTTATATTACATGTTATATTAAAGCTATCTTGTTGTTACATTAATTAGTATTAATTGTGAAGCTAGCTGGCACCAGCACTAATTGGTGCTCTTGTCTTTTGCAAGACAAAAGCAAGGAAGCTTGCCTATAAATAGGCAGTGCATCCTTGTCTTGTGTACACCATAAGAGAAAAACAAGAGAGAAGAAGAGGAGAGTGAGAGAGGGAAAGTAATCCCATAAAATTTGAGGTATTTGTGAGGAGAGTAAGTGAGATGTTTTCTCCTAATAATAGAGAGATTTCAGTTGTTCTCCTATTAGTAGAGAGATATTGTAATTCCTACATTACTTAGTAAAATCCTTCTATACTTGTTTATGGACGTAGCCAAATTGGGTGAACCACGTAAATTCTTGTGTGTCTAATTTCTCATTTTATCATATCCCTTGCTTTTTATCTTGTTGGGTTTGCATGCCAGTATCCTAATATTAATTTGATTTATATCTATATGATTATGGTATACCTAGAAATTGAACCCTAGTTGAAGATAAAGTGCTTTGATTTTGGTTTTTTTTTTTCATGGATAATTGGCGTCATATTGAGAGGAGACCCAAATTTAGCATCCCGTTGCTAGAAATAGAGATTCAAAGACAATGTTTTAATATGTATTCTTTCTATTTTTACCTTTTCGTACTTAATGCTTTTTAGGTTGCTTTCTCCGTGATAAAATTTTACTTGCATTTTTTAATGCATTGCAAAACCATTGGGGTGTTTTTTGTAGACTTAATAGGAGATTTCAGAATAATTAGTCCGACATGGAAAACAATTGGTAAATAAGCTTTTTCTATGAAAGCCCCCACTGCTCTTATCACTATAATATGTGATGGTTTTATGTTCATCGCATCTTATCAGTACTATCTGCAAGAAAAGGCTCTATTCATGGTATTTTATTTAGCTGTATAGACATAAAGTAATATTTGGGTTTTTAGTTGATAATTTATAATCAAGTGGTTTGGGTTTTATTAATATATTTATTTGTATAAAATTGATAAAGAAAAATCATGATATGGTTTACATCATTATTAATTTCTATCAACTTAAAGTTTGTAGTTGATAATTAAACAAGCTATGATGAAGTTGTGATGTTGATTAACTTGGGGAGCAGCCATAATATCTTAAGTTTTTTTTATGTTTTGATGATATTAAGGTTTATTAGATTAATTTGCTTATAATATGTATAATTTAATTGCAATTATTTTATAAACGTAATGGACTTGGACCTACAAGGAGGTTATTTTTATAATTTAACTGTAATAAGATAATAAATGGAAATTAAGAATAAATTTAATTCTAGGGCCTCAGGAGTGAGTAAGTTTTATTCTTGGTATTTTATTTATTAATTTTATTATTAAAATAATAAGTAAATTTTATGCATGATGCGACCACTATGTATCTACTACAAGATTAGAATTTACTACTAAGTTGGCATTGATTAATTTAGATAAAGCATATGGTTCATAGCATTAAAGTCTTTTCTTGGTTATTGCAATCTTTTCTACTTCTTTTATAGAAACGTCTTGTATTCTATTATTATGTGGTAATAATTTTGCTAATTGAAAGGAAAATATCTATTTTGCATCGATGAACCACCTATCCTCAATTAAGAATCAAGTAGTTAATACTTAAGAGAAGAGTGATTATGAACGGGGAGAATGATTTAATCTCTTAAGTTTAATAATTACAAAGTCTCGTATAAGTAGAAATATTAGGGGTTCTATCCCTCAATACCCTAAGGCAAAAGATTTCCTAAAGGCCGTACATGATCAATTTGTTCATTCTATTAAGGCATTAACCAACATATTAATGAAAACGCTTTCACATATTTTATTTGGCTATTCTAAATGTGTGCGCGAGTACATTATGGAAATGAAGAACACTACAGCTCAATTGAAGTCCTTAGAGGTTGGGATTTATGAACCATTCTTGATTCATTTTATTTTAAACTCTTTCTATGTGGATTATGATATGTTTAAGATTTTGTATAACACGTATAAGAAAAAAATTGTTGGTTAATGAATTATTAACCTTGTGTGTTTAAGAAGAATGGAGATTGAAACTTGAGAAATTTGAAAGTGCTCATTTGGTTTCTTAGGTTAAGGGAAATGTGAAAAAGAGTAAAATGACCCTTAGAGTAAAGAAACATAGAAATATACCAATAAAACAACATGTTAATAATAACAAATATTTCTTCTACAAGAAATGGAGATATATTAAGAAAGATTGTTTTAAGTATCATAAATGACCCATAAAGAAAGGTAAACTTATCTTTTTAGTATGTTATGAATCTTTTTTCATTAGTAATACATGATGGAATGATTTTGGTTTTACAATCAATATTATTAATACTATGCAGGTTGGAAATAAAGGTGGTATTTATTCAAGAAACCACATGCACTTTAAAGTTAAAGTTGTGTAAATTTTTAGATCAGTTTTAAAATCTAGACATATTTTAGATTCGAAAAATGTCTTTTATTTTGCATTATTTCTAGAAATTAAATTTCAGTTTCTAGACTCTATAATGTTGGGTATGGATTTTTGTTTGATGAGCATATTTTAATATTTTAAAAATAAAGTTTTTGTTGGTGGTGAGACATTAATTGATAATTTACATATAATTGATCTAGACCCAACTTTTAAGCTCAATTATTTATCAATGCATATTGATTTTGGTATTAAAAAGAGCAAAATTGATGAGAATTCCTCTAAGTTATGGCATAAAAGATTAGGTCACATATAAATTGAAATAATTAAAAGATTAGTGAATGATGAAGCTTTAAATACTCTTAATTTTACTAATTTTGAAACATGTATAGATTGCATGAAAGGAAAATAAATTAATAAGCAATCTATACAAATTCCAAAATTAGTAAAATCAAGAGTGTTTAAAAATCCATCATTTACTAATTTTAATTTTTTTAATTTTTTAATTTTTTAAATGGAGATGTGACCTAATATCCTAAATCCACCATTCACTAATCTTTAAATTCCTTAAAAAAGATTAAAGACACAACAACTCCCTCTTTCTCCAAACCTACACCGCCAACCCTTATCTCTCTAAAACACCCACCAAATTAAACACTTATTTTTTCCTGTTAAAACACTCAAAAATTGAACGCATTTTAGCCTTTAAGCATTATTGGATATTTTTTTGTTCAAAATCCATCATTGTCGTCGCCGTCGTCATTGTCGCACCAACCTTTTTTCTAGTCCTATAAGTAAGATAAACATACTTCATTGCTATGAATTTATGTTTGGTTTATTTGAAATGAAATGATTGTTTAGGTTGAAGTCAGTGTTTACATTAAATTTAAGGTTTGTTGAATTAATGATAAATTAGTTACGAATACCATCAATTAGGTTTTATTTGATATTGATGAACATGAGAATAAATCAAGTTAATTATGAATTAATTATATGTTATGTTTAATTTTGGATAAGTTGTCGAATTATGGATTTTGTGTGGATTGTTGGAATCAACTAATAATGTATTTAAATATGCAATAGGACATGAATACGGTATAATTATGATGAATTATACATTGCATTGAATTGTTGGTAAGTTGATTAATTTGGTATTTTATTTGAATTATTTTAATTTGCTACTAATTTAGGTTTGATTTAATACAATTGAGCATGAAAATATTAATTATATTTGGTGTAATGAATTATGTTTAATTTTGGTCAACTATGCTTTTGTGTTAATTTTTGAAAATTTGATTGAATTTGCTATAAATTTTTTTAATTAGGATTGAGGGAATGCAATTTAATTAAAATTACATTCAATTGATCATAAATCAATTTGTTTTTTTTTATACATAATATCTTATAATATATTTATGTTAAGTCATTATGATTGCACTATTGTTCCCAATGTGAATAGTAGTATCACATACAATGATGGAAATACTTTGTTGTTAAATATTAATTTAGGTATATCATATGTATAAATGAAAAAAAAAACCTATTTATCATAGAATTGGGTGGGATTACAACGATATTAATGTTAAAATAACTTGAAGGTGTCAAATTGATGAATATTAATAGTATTCTGTATTGATTCTGTGTTATGATTGTTTTAAAATGATGATTAATTATTTCATTCAAAATAATTTAAACATAATAATATTAAAATTGTATGTGAATAACCAATTAAAATATATATTTATCCACACTTCTATCGGTCCTTCAAATAGATGGATCCCAACTTAAACTCCTCTGTTGTGTGCTTCCATTAGATAATAAAATAGATGTGTGGAAGAAATCCCACTTAAGCACTCAAGTAACTCAAGAGTTCTGATTTTTCCCCTCTTGATTTTATCATGTTGATATAATGAGTATATAATTGGCCCAAAGAAATAATCATGTTGTCTAATTGTTCAAGATAATTGAGGCTCATCTTGATCAATCTCATTAATCTAAGAAATTTGGATTGATCATAATTAATCAAAAAAATTAAATTGAATCAAAACTCTGATAGTTGTTTCCGGCCCATTTATATTTGTAATATGCCTTTGGGTTATCCCAATAAATAAAAAAACCCAATATTTGCACCAGCTGGGAATCGAACCCGGGTCTGTACCGTGGCAGGGTACTATTCTACCACTAGACCACTGGTGCCAGATGCTTAAGCGTCTCACATAATAATATAAATACTAATATTATATCTTCCCACCTTTCAAATTTATGTGGTATGTGTTTAGTGGTTAATGCAGCTGATTTAAAACAGGATGATGAAAATTAGAGTGAATAATAGACATGCATGTTCTTTCTCTCCGGTGTTTGAAAAATGCAATGGTTATGGCGTCTTGGGAAAAACAGGTTTACTTCTTATTATACCCAACAAATCGTGAGGAACCTGACATAAGTTTTCAGTTCTCATATGGTGGGTGCTGGGCCACATCATAGAATGTGGACGTGGGAGGGAGAAGAAAAATCCGACGATGGCTTTAATGTAGTCATGTGTCTCCACTCTTCACCCTAGATTAGCGTGGACCATGTTGCATGCCTGAATCAATTTCTATTCTTTTTTGTTACTGTTCTTCTTTTTTGTCGGGGAAAAAACCTAGTCTGTGGACTCCAATCCGCAAAATATCAGGTTAGCAATTCTGTGGCTACATTGGAAATGAGCCAAATGGTTCGTAAGAGATGAGGAGAGTGGAGCCAGAAACTAGCATTTGACAATCATATGACTGAAAGGCTACTTTCAAGAAAGGTTTGGAAGATAATAATTCGTATTCTATTAACACTCAATGTTGTCTCATTCAATTTATAAGACGATATATATGGTCATTTAGCTTTTGCTTTAAAAGGAAATGTAAAGTAGGAGGAGATCAAGGAAAAGACTCAATACATAAATACAAAATTTTCCAATTAATATGGAACTTGAAAAAAGTTTAAACATCACAACAGAGTAAAAAATGAGAGAAGAAAAGGAAAATCTTGATAATATACTAAATGCGTTTGCAAGGTGGAAGTGGAGGTCCACACAAACCAGGATTATTCTTGAATGCAGATGCAGGGATAATGGCTTTGTGAGGAGGAATCCTTCCTCTTAGTTTGTTGCTAGACACATCAAATTGTTTTAGCTCCTTCAAATTTAGCACGATCTCTGGAATAGCACCAGTCAGCTTATTTTTTGAAAGTAAAATTGTGGACAATTCTTTGGCATCTCCAAGCTCCACTGGTATCGTCCCAGACAGCCCAGTATTCACTAGCTTCAAGACCTGCAATTCTCTCAGTTTCCCAACTGACTTTGGTAGTGGTCCTCTAAATGTGTTGTCTGATAGAATCAATGAACTAATAGAAGCCATTGCTGGTCTATCTCCTATGTCATCATCAACTGGACCAGTGAACATATTGCTGGAAAGATCAATGGAATTAAAATGACCTAGCGGGTCTTGGACTTCTTTAGAGAATATTACATTTAAGCGGCCACTGAACTTGTTGGAATGGATATCAAGATCCATCAGGAGTGAAAGGTTCTTGAATTCAACTGGGATGGACGAGTGAAAGCCATTATTTGATAAGTTGAGAAATGAAAGACGGGTCATGTTACCAATCCACCGAGGTAGCTTTCCTGTCAATTTATTGCTTGACAAGTCAAGTTCTGATATTGATGACGAAGATAGCCAGCGAGGAAGCTCCCCTTCAATCCCAGTCTTTGCCAACATAAGCTGGAAAACTCTTAATTCCTGGAACCAGTCTGGTATTCTAACTAGTCCTAAAGGATTATATGAAAGATCTAAAGCCTGTAAGCTCTTCAACTTAGCTAGCTGAGGAGGAAGCTGGCCGGAGAGCCGGTTTCTTGATAAATCAAGTGTTTGAAGGTTAAGTAAATTTACAAAACTTGAAGGGATCTTTCCTGTAAAATAGTTGTTAGAGAAAAATATATCAGTAAGAGTTGTTAAACGACCCACGGTTGCAGGTAGTTTTCCGGTGAGCTTGTTGTTGTCAAGGATTAGTCTTTGAATCTTCGAGAGCAGGCCAATTGATGGTGGTAAGCTGCCTGATAACTTGTTTTCTGATAAACGACAGAATATCATAGAACTAAGTCCAGATATCGAAGATGGTATCCTTCCTGTGAGGTAATTTTGATTGACATAGAGTAGTTCCAAAACAGCAAGTCCACCAATGGACTGCGGGATGCTTCCAGTTATCTGATTCTCAGATAGATCAAGATATTTGAGATTCTTAAGATTTCCAATGCTTGTGGGAATGCTACCAGTAAAGTTGTTTTCATGTAGATCAAGCTTAGTTACCATAACCAACTTACCAATTGTAGGAGGAATTGGCCCTGACAAAGCATTTCCTGATAAACCAAGTTCCGAGACAGAAGTCCAGGATTTCATAACAGATGGAGGAACAATACCAGATAAAAAATTGTCACTAAGATATATCTTTTTCAGCTGAGAGAAGTACCTTAATGTAATCGGTATCGATCCAGTGAGCTTGTTTGTATCAAGAAAGAGATGAGTAAGCTTCGACAACTTGCCAAGTTCTTGTGGTATTGGTCCCTTCAAGTCCTTGAGATTACTCAGGTCTAGAAGTTGAAGACTGGACAAGTTTCCCAAAGAAGGAGACAGAGTTCCTGACATGTAAGTGTCTTCGATGAAGTCATTATTGTCTGAAACAAGACCAGGACGAGACACATTGACCACTCTGCCTGAGGCATCACAGGCAACTCCTTCCCAAGAGGTGCAGCAATCAGAGGAAACTGTCCAAGAAAGCAACAGTTTTGACGGGTCATCTGTGATTTTGTGTTTGAAATCAAGTAATGCTTCTTTATCAACTGGGTGGCATGCCTTGGAAGGGGCTAATGTAGAAAGGATGAAAAAGAACAGAAGAGAGAAGGTTTTGGTGTGCCATGAAATCTCCATTGACAGTTTTGAATCTGTAGCAGTGAGGATCGAGGATCTCTTGCTATTTTAGTAGTGAGGAGAAGAGGTGGTCAATTTACTTAAAGAGGGAAGTGCAAGGTTGTGCAGAGTTGAAAACAGCCATTCTCCTGTGATTGGGTTGAGTTAATTAGGCCTCAAAGTCAAGATTATGCTATTTTAGTGATTTTCTAGGCTCAAGAGACATAGGCTTTCTTTCTTATCAACTATTAGGCACGTGAATCTGTGTTTGTCTTATTATCAAGCCTGTTCTATTTGGCTGTATATCAAAAGCACTTGAACTTTTCTTGCTCTCCTATAACATGAACAAAATGTTTATATACATACATATATATATATATATATATATATATATATATATATATATATATAGCATAAAGGCATACAGTCAGATTACTTGCAGAAGACCTAACAGCATAATTACCAAATTGTTTATGCATAACCCATGATTTAAGGACGTTTGTTTCCATATATAATCCTTAGAGAAGAAGCTAAGGAATGTTCATACCATGGATAAGATGATGGGAAGTGACCAGGACGGTCCATCCATGACCGAGACGGTAAACATGGGGGCTGAATAGGCTAAGAACCATCTTGTGGATGAATGTTCGTTTCCATGATGATAAATCCTTGTGGAGTTGGGAGAGATTAATTTACTCGTCTAATGTAAGAAGCTTCATATTTTATACTATTTATATATAATAATTGAAACCATATTACATCTCGCGGGGATAGCTCAGTTGGGAGAGCGTCAGACTGAAGATCTGAAGGTCGCGTGTTCGATCCACGCTCACCGCAATTTTCATCTTATTTTTTAGTTGTAATTCAAGGAAATAGGCTCTTAATAGCCCGATGGGCCCTTCAAGGAGGAGAGATAAAACTCTTTGAAGCCAACAATTACTCACTCGATCCTTAAGTTATGAAGGCCGAAATTTGTTAATTTTTTTACCCTTTTGTTTTATTAATGAATGCAGATTGAAAGAGTAAAAGAAGAAAAGGGGTGAGATTCCTTTAAATACTTATCCCAAATTCAACGGTATTTTTTCTTTCATTTCCAATAAAATGCTTTGATAAAATCCAAGCTTTCCATGAAAGAAGAGTGATAAAAGAGAAGCATAAAGAAAAAATAAATTAAAAAGCTTGGTTGAACCACAACACCAAATAAAACATAACCTAAAATGCAAGTGAACATACATGCCCAAACAAAACTTTATTCCCGTATGCCCTAAGTCCCATCAATCTATTAAGGAGAGGATACCCAAAGAAGGTGGTTTTTTAGTAATTAAAAAAATATAATAAAATAACACCATGCAAAAAATATATAGGAAAATAACAAAGTTTATAGAATACTCTTTTAAATTGCATATTTGACAAACACAATATTTAATAAGAAGAGAGAAAAGAGAGAGAAAAAAAATTTAGAGTCACATCGAAACTCCAATGATAGCACCATTAATACCATTAAAAAAATTTTGACAAGACAAATCCAACAAACCCAAAAAAATCATCAATGGTGACTAGAGTGGGCTAAAAACAAGTGAACCCTAACATCTTTAGTCGATTCATGTGACTCATTTCGTTTACCATTTGTGACCTTCATTGATGTTGTTGAATTCATTTTATTAAAATCTTCCCAACAATACTAATAGAGTCATTATTGAAATTTTGATATGATTTCAAAGTTTTTTTATTTTTTTTTTAACATTTCTCTCTCTCCTCTCTCTTTATAAATTATAAGAAAGAGAGATAAGAGAAAAACAAAACAAAGAAGGTCATCTAAAGGCACATTGAAGCTCTATTGATGACATAACAAGTACCATTGAAAAGATCTAGATGAAATAAATCCAACGACACAAAAGAAAATCACAAACATTTAGTAACATAAGCCATCTAAAAATGTTAAGGCTCACTTTGTTTGTAGGTTGCTCATGTGACCTACTCCAATTATCATTAATAATCTTTTTTAGTCTCGTTAAAATAATCTCATCAAGATATTTTTAATAGTATTAATAATGTTATTATTGAAGTTTTAATATAACTCTATGATCTCTTTTCTCCCCCTCCTTTTTTCTTTTCTTATTAAATGCCGTGTTTATCAAATTTATAATTTAAAAGAGTCAGCAAATAATATTTTCAATCCATGAATTGTTGATATCAAATGTGATTCTTTAAATTGTGTTAATTTTTTAAATGTTTTTTGTATTATATTATTTTATTAATTTTTTTAATGTGTTGGAGTACAAAAACATAAAAAATATATATAATTTTATGGCGCCGAATTCTCCCTCTTGTCAAAAATAAAAATAAAAAATCCACTTCATCATTACCACACTATCAGTATGAACACCAAGCAAATCATACACACATTAAGTAACAACTACCAACAAACCAAAGACCCAAATCAAATAATTATTATTGTCAACAAAAACTAACGTAGTTACATTGCATTGCATTGCATTCATGGGATCGAAGGGCTAAAACTCTTACATTCGATTTGTGGTTTTTGATCACCACCTCGACAAAAAAAGAAACTAACTGGACAACGGTACAAACAATTATCATTCAATCTTACATCCGCAAAACCTGGTTGGAGCTCCATTAAAGGACCCGGTATAGGTCCGTATAAGTAATTCCCTCCTAAAAAAAGCCTATCGAATGGAGACAATTCCGATCCGGGTAAAACCGTTTTTATTGCAAATTGGGTCGGTATCATCCCTGAAAATTTGTTGTTTTCAAGGGATAAAGCTGAGAGCTTCGGCATTGAAGCCATGAAAGAAGGCAAAGAACCTCTGAGTTCATTATTGCTTAAATCAATGGCTACCAGTGCACTTTGGAGAGTTGTGGTTAATGGGAATGGTGGGGATTGTACGGACGTGAAGAAATTGAACGAGAGGGTGAGTTGTTGAAGTGAAGGGTGAGTGAAGAGAGTTAGAGGGACCGAGTCACTGAGGTTATTGTGGCTCAAATCAAGTACTTGTAAAAAAGCCAAGCTTCTAAAGTTTTGAGGGTCTAATTTGCCTCGTAAGCCATTGTTTCTCAGTGAGAGTTGAACTAAAGATGATGGTAATGCTAATGGGACATCACCTGATATGGCATTGTCACTTGCATCAAAATACTTGAGATTTTTAAGTGGACCCAACTCGGGAAACTCACCAATTAGCTTGTTTGATTGCATCTCGAGCCTTTTTAAACTAGCAAGACCATTGAAACTTGCAGGAATATTGCCTTGGAGGTTGTTGTTGTCCAAATACAGCTCTTCCAGGCTACTTAGCGAGCCAATCGAGGTGGGTATCTCACCATAGAACAAGTTTCTCGACAGACCGAGCCGCCTCAGTTGAGTCAAGTTGGATATCGACTCAGGGATTTGGCCATAGAAGTAATTATTTGAAAGGTCGAGTGTTTGCAAATAAGGGAGGTTCCAAGTAATGGAAGAGACAGTACCAGAGTAACCCGCCTGGTCAAGGCTGAGCTCAGTGACTCTGCTTGAACCGGACACTACAACGTCACACCTGAACCCACAAGTGAATCTCTCACTGAATAAATTATCACATGGGTCAACAGTGAAGTCCCATGCGCTCAAGCAAGAACCTGGACTCACTGAGTTTGGGTCCACCGCGGTCCTAACCTCCTTCAAAACCTCTAAATCGCCCCAATATGTCTTCGACTCTACTTCCACCAACAGCCTAGCGACTGAGATCAGCAGAACCAGAGAAAATAAAGAAAAACTGAGGGTGCCCATTTGCTGGTTTTTTCGCTACAAGTGGATGTGGGAACTGAAAATTTGAAACTTGAAGAAAGCCAGATAAGGAGATAACTTGGGGGGAGAGGGAAGAATGTATGAGAGTTAATCAATCAGTGGTGAGAATCACGATAGAGAGTAGGCAAGAAAGAAACTGCTTGTGAGAGAGAGGGACTCTCTTGCCACCTTTGGGATGAGTTATCTTCTTCTTTTTGTTAGTGACTTCACGGGGAGCTTGTCAGTTGTCAGAGCCTTTTTTAATTGTTTCCTTTGTATTTTAATTTGGGATGGGTGTTGTATGCCTCCATGGAAGTAGATGGATATATTATCGTATGTGAATGAGTGCTGGAAGTTATGAAGGACACTCCTGTTCGTTCATGTAATGACGTGTCTTCTCCTAAATTGACTTGTCCCAGCTTGAGCTCTGTTGGTTCTTGATATCACATCATCATCATCATTTTCATCATCCATGACTTCTTGAAGATAATGCAGTAAATAAAAATGATGGGAACAAAGGGAAATTAAGAACATGGTTGTAAAATTGTTGAAGTCATTTGAAGCAGGGTGATAGGATCAGTGTTTTTGCTTTTTGACCTGGATTTTCTTTTCTAAATTTGAGTTAAATTCATGTGCATCAAAAGTTTTTCATGAGTTAAGTATACAGATCTGTACATCACATAATTATAGCAACCATAATTATTTTTTAAAATATATTTGATTTAAAAATATATTAAAATAATATTTTTAACAACACATATTAAAACAAGTTATAATTTTTTTCCTTCAAAATTTCGAGATACACGGTTCCGACACCCTTCTGCTTCGCTTTTTAATTCCGATGTCACATGGGCGTCCTTGTTGTGGTTGATAGCAGAGGCAGTATGGATTAATGTTTGGTGGGTTATGATGTTGATAATATGATATTCTTGATTAACTTCCAAATTGATTTTAAGCACTTGGGTTTCCTTTAAACATAAACAAAAAATGTTGGTCCCATATTATTTGCTTTGAATTAAGGGAATACCAGAGTGGCGAAGGCTGCATGATCTAGATTAGTATTAGAACCAAAAATCAGTCCTCAATCACGACAAATTACGTGGTGGTGATGCGACAAATTACGTGGCGGTGGTGGTGGTGGTGGTGGTGGAATCAAATGATATACGATGCAGTTGTTGCGAGAACACTCAAAGATGGAATCGGAATCTGGGCCCCAATGCTGGTGAGTTATATATGATTGAAACCTTACATATTCAAAGCCACCACCAAGTTCAAAGATTCCTTCGTTGCTGAACAATCTTATTACTATCTTGATTTTTGGTTTTCAATTTCCAACATGTTTTCCTCTTGTTTAAGCCTGGAAGCAAGGTCCCTCTTGTTAGATAGAATGGAATCTTGATTAATTTTAATTTCCATGTCATGCGTTTCGTGAGGTGGGTCTAATTTCTGTTTATGAAAACATTTGAATTTTTTTTTTTTTTTATTATTCTAAATTAATATTTTTAAATCATTTTAATATGGTGATGTTAAAAATAATTTTTTTTAAATAAAAAAATTTTTTTTTAATTTTAATATATTTTTAAATAAAAAATACTTTAAAAAACAATCATAACCATTAAAAAACACCTCCTGAAAAAAGCATAGACCAATGCGTGGTTCCAAGAGAAAAACTAAGTGAAGGCAAAGTTTGAGTGTAATACAATCAAATAAGTAGCTGCTGGTGGGGGATCCTTTAATATTATAAATAAAATGGGTAATTGTGTCGCATTTAGTTCTGGCTAACGTGAATTACAAACAACTCTCAAGATAAATTTCATAAATTTTCACGCTTCTGCTTGCATCCAAAGAGGTAAGACAGTAACATAACATTATCCTAGTGATCTGTACTGGTTGGCAGAAACCCAAAAATGGTTTTAACACAAGCAATCGGTGGGTAAAAAGGACAAGTTGACGGTCGGAAGCCACAGCTCTAGATCTTCCAAGTGGGAATCTACTGTGCGGGTGACCATCTAGTGCAGAGCAAGTGAATTATGGCATTAGGGTTACTTCCTAGCGTGCCTTAGTTTTGTACGTCAGTCTGGTGATGTCATTTTCCCATCTGGTGAAAGTCAAATTTCACCAAACTGAGTAAAAAGCACAGCTTCGAGTAATCATGTCAGTGCTGATCCATGTTTCCTTCATGCAATCAAAACTCCTTGTAATCGGATAGAACAAAATAAAACCACTGATAATGGCCACCAATCAAAACCATGTCTGAAACCAAAATTCAAAAGCAATCCGCAACCCCCACCCCATGTCATGATTCTTTAGTGGAGTTCCTTAAAATACGATCACAAGACATAAACAGTGCACATATACGCAGATTAAAATAGTAACAGCAAGGAGAAGCATTAGCATCAGCATTGACTGCCCCCGCATTGAAAGGCTAAAGTTGACGAGAATTGGCACTTTCATCCAGCCATTTTACTTTCTAATTTTGGTATCCACAACTATTCATATACATAACATGGTTATCTGTAAATTATCTCTACTGCAGGACATTGTCTAAACATTATATGGTTGGATAATACAAATGCTAGCGACAAGGGGTGCACTACAGTTAAAACTTTTTTTATGCCCTAAGAAGCTCAAGATGGAAAAATGAAGGAACCTGGTGGTGACTTTTCTCATGTCATGGAACCCCTTCTGACCATTCAAACTTGAAATCAGTTTCTCGGTGGTTTACCCCTTTATCTGACCATTTAGATTTGAAATTGTTTTCTTCTTGGTTTTTGATGACACTCACCAGATGCCGCTTCACCGATTTGCTATTCACTTCAAAGACAAATGCCATTTCCCTAATCTGAAGATTCAACAATTTCAATGCTATTAGTTATCTTGCACACGAATAACAAATCCAAGTAAGAGATACAATAGCTTCAGGATGGAAGGACAAGGTAAATTCAACGGAACATATAAATGACAATAAGACAGTAAAACCACTCAAAATAGTTTCAAACTTATCAGACTTGAATACATGGGGAGTGCAGAAGCTGCATACCTCAATCAAACTACTTGATCTCAGTCCCATACTCTGTCCAGAAGCAAGTTCTTTGCCATTCAAAAACATTGGATTCTTACCAAGATTCTTCAAAAAGAAAGAACCATCTCCTTCCATCTTTATGAGTGCCTGATAAATGAGAGATAATCAGTTATACTTGCATGAAAATCAGAGCATGGGATCTTAAGAAGCTAAAAAGGCTTCAGATGAATACAAATATAAGCAGTGAATATTTATCAAAAGAAAAAAAATTATCTACTTCAAGTTTTATAAAAATGTCAGCTAGAGACAGAGTTATAGAGATTATCTAATAACATCTGAATTCCGTCCAAATATTTATCATCTTTGAATTATAAATTGCTCATCAGGTGTGGAAAACAATGACCAGGATCCTTTGCCAAACTCAAAGGCTGTGAGATTACACAAATTCAATTCCACATGTATTTTTTTTCCCAGATGAATTTTTGTATTCCTTTATTGCTACTCTTTTCACCTCTTCTTTATGTCCTCTTCAGTTCCATGTTCCCTTGAGTTTTATGTAGTGATGTTCAGATATGCAGCCTCGTAGACCATGATATCTACATAAAAAATTTATGACTCCTACAAGTTGTTATCTGTAAATTAAAGAGAGTTTCCTCAAGTAAAAAAGAACAGTATAAACCCAAGGTCTGGTAATCAGCTGTAAATTCAAATCAGTAAAGAATAGAATCAAAGAAAACTCAGAGAAATCTCACCTGCCGTCTTGATATTTTGTTGGCAGGCCCTTCTCTACCCAAATCAATATCAACATCCATATCCTCTGTCGCTCTGCCAAGCATAACCTACACATAAGCAGGAGGTTCATAAGAACAAGAGAGTTATCCTACATGGAAACAAATGATCTGACCCCGACACGTGATGTAGAAAAAGAAAAGGTCAACATTGATTTAACATGCCTCAGTGTCCTTGATATAATGCTTCAAATGGCGCCCATACAAGACAGCAAGTGCTCCTCGAGATGCAATGGCTCGTTGCATAGAAGACTGAGCACACTGTTCCAACCTTATAATTGCCCTCATTGCATCTTCATTCTGATATCTTGAGACTAGAAAGTTCAATTTAACAGAAATCAGCTCAAAGTTACTTCAAAAAACAGTTACAATAGCAGACTTATCTCAATTGTCCAACTAAAGAATCAAAATGTCTTTCTCGTTTAATCATAAACTGATGTTATTCACCAGATTCTATTAATTAGCAATAACCACAGCAATTTAAAAAGTTACTGAGGTTAGTTTGCAAGTATTTATAACTAAGCGTGTGATTCTTTGGTCAGTAGAGTTCGAACAATCAAGTAACACAAGAAGCAAAAATTGGTGCACAACAAGCAAACATTGGTGCCTGACCTTCGTGATTAAAAAATGAATCTGAATCATCCGGGCATAGATCCATTTCAAGTATCTGAAAGGAGACAAATAAAAAAATATAAGAGAAATTTAGGAAATGTATTTAAACAGAATTCTTAGAATGCCATCAATTAACAGAATCTAATTTACCATGGCTTCAATGTCTGAAAAGCAGGGAACATCATCATCACTCCCGGATTCTTCCTGATTTGATGTTGAGGGTACTGAAATAACTTTTATAGGCAAACTTAATTTTTCATGTAATGACCCAGACTTTGGCAGTCCCATTGTGGAAGGAGTAGGAGTTCCCAAGGCTACCCTGCCCTCGCTTGGGCTAGAAATTAAAGCAAGAGACTCGCATTTGGCACCACTGCAAACAGGTTGGTGTCTTGGACTGCTTACTGGCAACATACTGCACCCTACCATCTGCGGAGAAGTAAGACATTGAGCAGGAATTTCTTCTTTCTTCAGCAAGATTATCTCTTGTTTGCAATCCTTTTTATCAAGGCTCGAGGAAGGCAGGTTGTGAGTCAGGTTAGAAATTTGTTCCATTACGGGAGAAGCAATTGTTTTACCTATGAAAATATCATCATTGCATGGGATTTCAAAGTCTTCCATATTCAACATGCACTCCATCTCTCCATCATTTTCTTCAGCGGACAAAACTTTTGGTGCTGATGTAGATGGCGGTGCGTTCATTTCTGACACAAAATGAATATCCTGCTTACCACCAACAGGATGTGATTCCTCTGCAAAAACCTCTAACTCTGCAGGGCATGCACCATCAGGTATTCCGAGGCTTGTATCGGAAGTTAACATCACTGGATCTTTAACATCAGGCACATCACCCTGAACATCATTAGGAGAACTCACCAAAAGTGAAGTATTAATGCTATCATAACAAGCTTTATCTATAGCATCTTTCCCATTAACATCGATAAAAAGTGGCTCATTGTCATTTGGAAAGTTCAAGAGCGAGTCTGAAATATCTGGAAAATCAGATTCTGAAATTGCAATTGACCTATCACGTACATCAAATACAGGTTCATCACGCAACTCTACTCTGGAGTGATCAACCTCAACTCCCACCAAACTCATTTTATACCCATTTACATCATCATGATTTACAATCAAATCCCCTTCGCTTTGACCTTTACCTTTAACATTCACACTAGCTGGCATTTTAGGTGCAGAAACATCCTTCATCCCTTTCCATAATGGCACCCTTGGTGCCAAAGACTCAATTCGCCCTGCATGAATCAAAGCATCACTTTCTGGCACACCACATGGCCCAGGTTCCTCACTTCTCTCAGAATCTCGAAACTCAACTAATCCATCTTCAACATCCTGCACATCCTTTCGCACATTTTCTCTCTCAAAACATACATCCCCTTCCCCACCCTCATTTCCCCCAACAAATCCAAAACGCACTCGATCATCCTCTCCAAATCCGCCATTCCCACCAAATCCAACACCCCCATCAAAAGAACCACCATCCAGCGAATCAAGAAAACAAAAATCACCACACCCTCCACCACCACGCTTCCGCAATTTCTTCCTCGTTGCATAATACAATTGCCGAACACATTCAATTTTTCTCTTCACAGAATCACTCTCTTTCACAACAACACCAAATTTATTATTATTACTACTACTAGTAATAGTATTTACTTTGGAAAAGCACAAATTAGAAAGTTGTAACTCTACCATTCGACCAGACGCTTCAGCCGAAACATCATCATCATACAGTAAAGAATGCCAGCGATCACTCAATTCACGCACACTAAATTTCCTCGAAAATCTCACCGCCCCTTTCGCCAGCGCTTCCAACGAAGCACCTGCCTTTAATCAACAAAACAAAAAAAACAATCAAATTTATAAACGATTTTGATAGCTAGGGTTTGTTGTGAATTTGAGAAATGGGAAAGTGAAATCTAAGTTTAGAGAAAATGAGAATTGTGGAATGTGATTGAGAGAAAAGAGGAAATGAATTTACCTCGATAGCGTTTTTCAACAAGAGGTCGTCTTCGGGTATCCATGGAGGAGGAATTGAAGTGGTGTTAGTAACACTAGTAGTGGCAGTAGCAGAAATTGCTGCCATAAATATGTAGTTTTTAACGTGTTGGAAGAGATTTGAATTTTTCGGAGAGTGGAACTGAAGGATTTGAATTCTGATTTTTATGGGAATTGGAATTTGGAGTGGATTTTCTTTTTTTCTTTTATGGTTTCTGTTTCTGATAGGGATTCTGGTGTGGTGCCTAGCGAGAGGGAGGAGTGAAATTAAAAAACGCGGGTAACGTTTCTGTCCATATCCGTTAGGATATTACCGTACGGTCTTGGGAAACAATCTTTCGTTTAGACGACGCATATAATAATTATTTAATATAAGATTTTTTTTTAAAAAAAATTATAATTAGTGATATCTTACTAATTATTTTTATATTTATTTTAAAAAATATATATTATTAAATAAAAAATATATATATAAAAATATTTTTATGGTGACATGTATTTTAATTATCTTCCTTTTATTTTAAAAAATAGAACAAGCTATTTAAAATAAAATCCATTTATAGACTCCACCAATTCAGTATTTGTATTTTTAAATTCTTTTTATGTTTATCATTACTAATATTAAAAATAATTTAACTCAGGTAGAATAAAATTATTTGGGAATTTAAATTTCTTTTCGACTGTGGCTTTTTAAACTAAAAATAATGAGGTACTTATTTTTTTCGGTTAGAAACAACTAGGTCCTTTTCATTTCGTTGCTCAAACGATTTATTTTCCCAATTACTCGTGGTGAAAATTATGGATGAGTAAAAAAATTTAAAAACTAATTAAACTGAAAAAATAAAAAAAATTGAAAAAATCAAACCATAAAAAAAAATTGATTAAAATTTTGAAAAAATCAACAGGTTCGGTTTCAGTTTTATAAGTCCAAAACCAAAAAAACCGAACCGAATCTAACCAAAATCTAAAAAAACTAGAAAAAACCGAGCTAAATCAGCAAAAACCAAGCCAAATAAAAAAATCAAACCAAGCAAAAAAATTAAATCAAATAAAAAAATCAAACCAAACCGGTGTGATCCTCCCTAGTGAAAATCTAAAGAAAAGAGATAAAATCTAAAGGAAATCTATCGCTAGCAAAAAGAAATGGAAAGGAAATATAAAATATTTAACAATCTTATTTTATAAGGTTTAAAAGTATGATAAAAGTTTTTTTTATTCTAAAATATATTAAAATAATTTTTTTATTTTGAAAAAATTATTTGTAATATTAGAAAATCCAAATAATTTGAAAATATATATAAAAAATAATTTAAAAAAATAATTTTTTTTTAAAAAACTTTTAAGATACAAAAACAAATAATCACTTGAAATAAAGAGATTTTTCTGCCATCTCCAGTACCAGTGCACAAAATTCCCAGGTTCTCCAAATGGCCATTTGCACTCAGTTGCTCAAATCACAGTCTAATAAGTTTACCAACACATTATCCTGATGCACCAAATTACAATCTATATAAGCATAAATATAGTTTAATTATATCTGCAGTGGACTATAATCAGTCCACCTCACTACGTTCTTCATTATTCAACATCAGGTAGCATCTCTGATTAGCACGAGAGCACTCAGATTAGATGTCTGAAGACTAGGACCACTCAAGGAAGACGGAGGTCATGAGGTCCGAACCCACCAGCAAGGTGAAGATTAGGATGGTGGTGGTGGTGCCCCTGGTGCAGGCGGAATGCATAGAGGTTGGAAGCCCCATTTACAAGAGCAGCAGCAGATTCATAATCTCCTTCACTTTCCACGAATCCATATCGTGGATCCTCCATTTTTGCTTCCTTGAATTCCAAAAGAAAACCATAAAAAGAAGAAGAAATTCTCTGGTTTAGTCCTTCTGTTTATTCTAAGTTGAGAAGTTGGTGAAAACAAGACATGAAAGTTTAGATTCTTACATATTCCATCCAGAGGTTTCCATGTCTCTCCTCCAAACTCCTTACCTGCAATTATTTATATAACAAGAGTGATTTGTTCTTCCAAAAGCTGCGTTCATGAAATTGAAAACGCATTTTATATATCACTAACCTTCTTTTTATAGGTGTCGGTTTGTGTTTTGATAACATGGTACTGTAAACAGTCAAAGAATGTTGAAATTGTTAGTATAAACTGTTAATTTGACAAGGAATGTTCCTAAAATATGAAATGAGTGCAAGGGCATGCATGCACCCAGCATCCAGTTCATGAAAGCCCATAACGCTAAAATAAAGAAGCATAATTAAGTTCTAAGGTGTATAAATTTTCCTTAAAACAATAATTAAATTTTCCTTTGAGCCAACAAATGTGAAGATCATAATTAATTAATATTTTTTATTAATAAATGTCCACAAAATTAACAAGAAGCCCAAATCACTTTTAGGATTTAGGAAAAGCCCCAAATCAAATCCAGCATCTGACATACCTTCCTGCCACGGACACCATTCAAGGCTTCAGTCATATTTTGTTCAAGAACGCGCAGATGATCAATGCTCAATTCATTGAGGTCCTCTCCTATCCTCTGCCTGTTAAAACCAACACCTTAATTAGCAGCTCCACTTCACAAATATTCCCCTAATTAAAAAGAAATAAACTAAAACCACAACCACAACCATATACAAACATACATACGTACGTACGTACGTACATGTATGGATCATCAAGGTTCTTTCTTTTTCAAAGTTACCTGATTTCTTTTTTCAGCTTATGATTGATATCTGTCAGCTTCCGCAATTGCTCTTGCATTTTCTGCAAACCTCACAAACAAAATCCTTTGAATATAGATCAAACATTAGAAGAAAGGCAGAAAGAGATGTTAACCTCGTATTGAGCGCTCCACAGATCTATGCCTAAAGCCTTCTGATATTGATCGTAGATCTTCTTTGTCCTGGTCATAATAATAAAACCAACACGTACAGTTCCATTATTAAGGTTTCATATAGCTTCGTCATCGAAGACAGAGAGATCAAAGAAAAAAAAAAAGAAATACTTTGAGAGAAACATATATTGTACACGTACGTCGTGGAGGGGCTAATGTACTCATGGAATTTGTTGGTGTTGGAGAACATGATAAGAGAGACCTTAGCATCACAAAGAACAGTGAGTTCCTGGGCTTTCTTGAAAATACCATTTCTTCTTTTTGAGTAGGTGACTTGCCTGTTAGTGGGGTTTTCAATCTTTTTGATCTCAATCTTTCCACGACCCATAGTTTTCCTTTACTTTTTTTTTCTGAAAGCTGTAGCAGTAAATAAAATGTGGAGGGAGAGAGAGACAACAAGGGTGTCTTGCACAGTGGCTTCTTGAAGGGAAAGAGAAGAAGATGAAAAAGGAAGAGAAGTGATCAAGTGAAGTTTCTAAACAAGGAAAGGGAGATGGAAAGTTGATTGTTGCGTAACTAAGAATGTCTGTGGTTTCTGAGGGTAGTTTGAAATACTGGGAAGTTCATCGACCTTGACAGGACATGAAAGCAATTTACTGATAAGACCTTTCCTTAAACCTCCTCTTCCATAACTGTGTTAGGGACGCTTAGTTGATAATGATAATCCTTCATAATTTGGTGCAAAGCTCTCCCCTCTGTTGGTTTGGTCTTGTTTATGGATCACTTGTTTGCCAGTGGTATATTTATGTTTTTAGAAACTTTTTAATTTTTTTTTCTAGTTTTAAATTAATTTTTCTAATGTGTTTTTGTATTGTTTTAATGTGTTATTGTTAAAAATAAAATTTAAAAAATAAAATAAAAATTATTTTAATAGTTTTCCATAAAAAAATAGTTTTTAAAAAATTATAATTCTTTCAGACCAACTCTAAATATACGTAGAAGTTATTTGGGCCAAATTAATTTAAGAATCGATTAGAGAATTTGACAAAATTATATATATGCGATTATTCATTTGAAAAACATTTGAAAATTTTTATTGTGTTTTTAGAGTAAAAAATAAATTTAAAAAATTTATTTTAATATATTTTTAAATAATAATTATTTTAAAAAAATAATATCCACCGTAATCTCAAACAAACCATTAACGTCAACAGAAATGAGAGGCAATTTGACCTTGCTAAATAATGAGTTTGGAGGCAAGGAAAATGCATCCATGAATCAAATCTGATTATATATAAATATATTGTTGTTGTTTCTTAATTAAATAATGAATCTTTTAAAATAAATCTTCAATTTACTTTTTTATTATTTAAATTCAATTGTATATCATACTTATAATAAAATTCAATATTTGTATGGACCTTATATTAATATGTACATTGCATATTGGTTATCAAACTATATTGTAATTTAAAAAAGTTACATGTTTTTTTATTAATGTGAAATCATTGAAGCTGCGCCGCAAGTGTGAAGGAATATATTTTTCCTCTTCTCTGAACCGATTAATACGGGATGAAGATGTAAGAAAATTAGAAGTCCCAAACATTATAAATTTGGTTCTTTAAGCTTATATGATAAAACAAATTCAGTAACTAGAAAAGGTAGGATTGGATCAATGTTGCCAAACAAGTTTCTTCTTTTCTTTAATTCTCGAGTTAAAATCTTGAAATTAATTAGATCTTTTGAGAACGAAACTTATTCTTTAATGGCCTACAAACTCAAGCATAAAATTGTAAAACACCAGCATAATATTTTGTGGGTGTTGAGGCAAAATTCTATTATAGAATTGCTTATGAAAAATCATCATCGAAAAGTACCTTGTCGAGGTTTTTTATTTAATTGGCATTGAAAGATACTATATAATATATATATATATATTCATCAGCAATTTTGTTGCTATTTAGTCTCTTAATAAAATTTATCATTGATAATTTCATTGGTTAATTGCTAAATATTGAGTGGAAATACAAATGAAGAATTTTATTTTGTTGGTGATTTCATCAAAGATTGTAATTTTTTTTTTTGTATTTTATATTTTTTAACCACAACAATGAGGTAGCTCACAATAAACCACAACAAAAATACATTTCTAAAACAAAATTTACTAATACAAATTTCACGATTCATTTAAATATTTCACAAGAAGGAATATTCACCATGCATGTCTAAGTGAAAATATATATCACTCTTTAGTTGAAAAGATTACAATTTTAAATATTTCACAAGAGTGGTAATTTGAAGAAACAAAATAAAATTAATTTTTTTTAAAAAAATACTTTTAAAACACTGGAAATTACACTCTTTAACTGTTTGAGATTATGGTAGCGATGACAGTTCAAAGTACTTTTTACTTAAAAATAATCAAAATAAAGTTTTTTTATTTTTAAAAAATTTATTTTTAACATCAGCACATCAAAACTATTTAAAATTAAAAAAAATTATTTTAAAAAAAAATTAAATTTTTTAAAAAATACGACCTGACCGTGTTCCCAAACACATTAGCTTGTTCATGGGAGCTGAAACCTATCCTCTACTCCTTATTTACTACTCTATGAGTCATCTATACTGCTATTCTGTCCAAAAGTCCAACAAGCTATTCATTTTTACCATGGAACTACAACTATGAAAATCAATCACACTATCATCATACTCATCTAACTATTTAAACACTTATCATATCTATTTGAATACAGCTGAATCATCGTCTCTGTAACCAATTATGAAAGAGATGTACACTAAATAGTCACTTGGACCCATATACGATCCTCCAAACATGTTGTCGATTCTTAAGAAATTTCCATGACTTAGTGAAGGAATTCTCATTTTCCACTTAATTGAGAAGCATGATTTTCTTAAAATTTTATTTGTTTTTGTATTTGTAGTTTGAAAAAAAAAAAGTTAGTTTTCAAAAATCACCTTTTATTATGGTATGTTTGATTTAAATAGATATTTGGTTAAAACTATAATTAAAATATTTCTAAAAAAAGTAAATAATAAGTGTTTCTTTAATAATTGAAGTTGTTGCTTGTTAAATTACTAAAAAGAACAACTAATTTATATATCAATTTGCATGTTAACAATGCTTTTTTATAATTTGTGGTCAAAACACAAAAAAATATATTGTGGTTGTAATTTGAAAAAAAAAATAATTTTTTTTAAAAATCACTTTTACTTTTAATTGGGCTAAGTAAAAATATATGTGAAGTTAAAATTATGGTTTGAATTGTTGTTTGACCAAAAACATGTTATAATATGTTTGGTTAAAATATTGGGTTATTTTGGTTTCTTTTTATAATGGTTTTTTTTTTTTTTTTTTCTCTTTTCAAAAATTATCGGTAGAGAGACAACTTTGTTTTCAAATCAACTTCAAAAGCATGTGTGAGTTGCTTCTTGTGAATTTGCGGTTGAATCACGAATATAATTGGGCCTCACATTTTAAAAATGTGGTTGAAAGTTTAACCAAACAATAATTTCTTTGGTTTCTCCAAAACACACCAGCTACCTAAAAACCAAACACCCTCTAAGATTTTAATCAAATAAAAATTTAAGCAAAATAAAAAAGGTCTCCATGTAAGTGACTAACAACTTATATCAAGGCCAAGAACCCAAAATCTGAAGAACAAAAATTCAGATTAGATTAAATAATATAAAACTTTTTTTTTAAAAAAAAGACTAGAACGATATTTGAATAAAAGCATAATATATCCTTTCATCCCATGTTTTTTAACCAGTGGATAAGAAACTTACCTAGCTGCAAAACTGAAATGCTGATAGAATTAGTGGGCAGGAGGAATTTGATAGAGATTAGAGGAATGGTGAATTAAGAGGGAGAAGAAAACTCAAGACCTAATTCAGGTTGAGGAATAAGGGATCGAACTAAATAAGAAAAGAAGAAGAAAATCATGGCTTTGTAGGGCACCTGCTGTGGTGATTTGTGCAACTTTTAAGGGAAAAAACAAATTGACATCACACCTTTAATGGTATATAGAGAGATAGGACATATTAAATAAATATAAGTAACATTAATATATATAATTATGCTATAAAATGTTCAAATTTCATTTATGATGCAAAATGAGATTAATTAATAGTGATATATAATGTTTATCAATAATTGCTTTGTTAAATTTTAGATATTTTGCGATATTAATGTGTATGTCATAATGTTGCTTTTGTTTTTAAAAAAATACCTCTAATATCAGGATTTAATTATGACAATTTTATAATTATCATAAATTAACCTAAATTAATTGTATTATGATGAAAAAATCAATCATCATAAAAAATGATAATATATATTTTTTAATATATTTTAGGTAAAATACTTTAATATAACAATCTACAATAACCCAATTTTTTTTTAAAAGAATTCATCCTCAAATTTTTTTTTTTTCAATTACTGCATTCCATGTCCAAATCATGATCAATTTATTAGAATTTGTTAAAGAAAAAAAATTCAATTAAAGAAACAAATTATAAAATAAGGAGAAATCTTATTGCCAATCTCAAATTCACTAGAAATAGTTTTATTTAGTCCACCTACTTTCCTTTCTTTTATTTTGCAATCCCTACAGTTTTTA
This sequence comes from Populus alba, assembly GCF_005239225.2. Lineage (NCBI taxonomy): Eukaryota > Viridiplantae > Streptophyta > Magnoliopsida > Malpighiales > Salicaceae > Populus > Populus alba. The sequence continues at coordinate 9,674,542 of NC_133288.1, forward strand.
TATATTTAATTTTGATTCAAAAATTTAGTTTATTTATATTTCAATCTTTCAAGTTTTCGTAAAGAACTAGGTTGTTTGAAAATACAAAAAAAAAGAGAAAATTGACAAATGATAACTTTTCAACAACGAAACTTGTCATTTCATGTGTTAATAAGTTTTATTAGATAGGGGGTTTTGATGGTAGTGATTTTTTTTCTATAAAATGCATAACAAGGTAGATCAAGTTTAATTTAGATTTTTCGATTCAGTTCATTTTTAATTTTTTTGAAGTGATTTTGAGGTGTTTTGGGGTTGGTAAGTGGTTTATGGAGAATTTTACAATGTGTTTAAGAAAAAAAAATTTAAATTAAGTTTTTGATATCCAAAAATTTGAAGGTGATAAAAAAATATAACAATAAATGACAGGTTACCTGCCACTACATGTGACTGTCACCCGCTTAATTAAAAAAAATAGATAATGTATCATCTATTTCTTGAAAAAAACATAATAATAGACCACTGGTCGTCTGCCACTATCAGAAGCTTGCAACCCGCTTAATGAAAAATATAGATGACACGTCGGACTCCTTGGAAAAAAAAGAAAGAAAAAAGACTTGTTCTTGTATCTTAAGGACCAGGAATGGCCCATCTACGTACTGGGTCAAGTCTTGAGTGCTAAGCAAAGGGAAAGTTGGGAATGATCAAGCAAGTTTAAGTCTGAAAGTTCGGAGACTTGTTCATTACTTTTATGCATGTCTCCAATTCACTCCATTTGTTAATGCACCGACGAAGAGTTGTGGTTCATACGAATCATATTTTATACACGAATAAAAATATGAAGAGAATGTCTTCCTAAGAAGATGGAAGACATCGCCCAATATTGGATGTGTTTCTGCAAGCATCATGCGAATTATTTACCAAATTGGAGTTCCCATGAGTTCTTATTAGCATCATGAATGCAGCTAATTAATTTCAGTTGCTGATGTTGAATGATTCTGTGGCAATTCTGTGATGGATACATTGGATTTGCATCGCAAGAGTTCTTCCTATCCACGGGTTTTTTCCTATATGTACGAGGGAGAGTGCACTGGCACTGGAGAAGGTTTAGTGGCAGTTTTCATTTTGAATCAATAATAGATTCCTACCAAAACAATATAGCGATTAAAAATTGGATTAAAAAACTATGTTATCATGGTGCTGGCTGGATCACAGTGAACTCTATTAGTCATAGGTCCCTATTACGCACACGCAATCCCTGGTAGTCTCTGTCAATTTATCTGTTAAGCTCCATGAGTATCACAATGATCTGCTAAGTGGTGAAGGAGGGCTTTTAGGGTTAGCGAACAGGTGAGATCCCAGATTTATGGATGCAGCTAAGAGGACAAGTTAGTGAGTTATGAGCGACGAACTTTCTGATGCCAAATTTCTCCCCTCGGGATACTTTATATCTATGCAGTGATTATAGTAGTGATAGGTTTACTTGACAATAACAAAAACATTAACCTAGCTGTATTTCAAAAGAAGATTTTACATTTTAAAGAAAGAAAAGTTCTACAGTAAGCTTCCATTTGCAAGTCCATAAACTGTTGAGAAGGGGCAGCACAAGATTATGAACCAGATGCTGTTTCTCTTCTTGATCAGGAGAGAGCTGCATATGTCTGTGGTCGCCAGTCGCCCTTTTGTGCGCTGAGTAAACCTTCTTGGTCTTTGGAGAAGGTTAGATGAACCTCCCAATGCAGAGACTTCAACAAGTTCTCAACTTCCCCGATTGCGCTTGACTCATCTCGAACAATCAATTTACCTCCAGGTCTCACGATTCTATCAACCTCTGCCAATAGAGGAGCAAGTTGGCACCTGTAAAAACCACAGCACTATTTGGTCATCAAGCTCTCAAGAAGGAGAAAGTGAATCGTACATGGAAAATTAATGAAAGGTACTGATCCAGTGAGATCTCATGTAGATTTACCTCTTTTTCAGCTTTGAGAAGAGATGATCAGCATGTAGAAGGTCGTAAGTTCGAGGGTATGAGCTGAAGGATTCACACCAATCATGGTATATCCCAAAAAGACCTCGCTCATATATTATCGGAAGAGTATCTGGGGAGTCTGTGTTCACGACATTGAACACCCAGATCTTCATGTCCTTGAGAGCTGCTGCAAACCTGGAGGCATAAAGCATGTATTTTGCATCAATACCATGTGAAAATTATGCTTTTTAATCGAACGATTCCATCTTGCAAGTTACATTAGTAACAACAATGGAAAAAAATATCGTTACCCTCCATAAACAGCTCTCATGTCCATTACATTTCTCACATTCGACCAGCTGATACCCAATGCCTTCATGTATGAGTTGCTCACATGCTTCCAATGTTCATAATCTGTAGTAAAATCTTGAGGAGCTGGCTTACCATAGATCCCCATCTGGGAGCTGTTTAGCCAATAAGGAGGTGTTTGCAGTCTTTGAGGCCAGTCCTCTGGCCATTTAGCCCCCCTCTCAGTTTTAGAAACAGGCACCCGGTGCATGCATGCCTGCAGAGGTACATACCTGAAAATGCAATACCAGAGTGACCATAATTTCAGTTTAGCTATTGTTGAAGCCATTTCCAATTGTTAGAGCCATCAAGAGTGGTTGAGAGAAAACTGACCAGGCAGCATTTGCGTCGTCGTCACTTTTACACATTGGGGGACTGTTTTTCTTTCTTTGATCATAGCAATTATTTGTGGTAGGTTTGCGGTAGATGGCAGCACCAATACCGTTAAGTTTGTCGTTCTGGATAGTCACAAGCTCCCAACACATAGATGCCGTCAATGCAGACATAGCTAGAAAAATAACAAGAGGTCAGGTTGAGGTAAGTTTATAAATCGTTCAAAACATCAGTTCTCGGTATCCAACCTTGCCATATCTCCACATCTTCTTGAAGCTTTTGGTAAACAGGAGTTGCTGACCACACAAAGTAACCTCCAGGTCGGAGAACGCGATTCAATTCCAAAAGCAGCTTGCCACCTGAACAAGTACATAAACCTCTTTAGCTAAGGCAGATTACAAGAAATATGCTCTTCATGCTGTTTGTTCAACTGGAATCATAATTTATATGGTACTCAAACTGGAGATGTGAAGGAGTTGTAACCTTCTGCGTGCCAAGGGACTCTACAACGTGCACAGTGGATGAGATCGAAGACCCTACTAGGGAATGGGAGACGCTGAGAACCCATGACAGCAGATATGGCAGGTATTCCTCTTTCAAGGGCAAATTGAACTTGAGCTTCGTGTTCATCCTTGGGTGCAAATGACATTGTAAGAACATCCCTTTCAAAAATATAACCACCAAAGCTTGCAACTCCACACCCAACATCCAGTATCACACGAGTGTGTTTTCCCCATTTAATTTTAGGCACTGCCTGCACCACCAACATTGGATAAAAATGAGAATTCATGCAACGGAGACGGGGCAATATGGATGGCAAGTATCCCCGCTGGACGAGTATATTTTCTTCTAGAGCATAGCTAAATAATGTATGAGCCTGAATGCTCGCATCGCTTCAATTATGACATTTATTAGTTTTATTTATTTATTAAAAATTTATTTTGATAACTTAAGGTGTCCGGGTCAGCTTATATAACAACTAATTTCTCCAGATCTACTGAACATTCTGCAAGTCTAATAAACAGTAAAGCACTGCAAGAATAACAAATATACATAAAAATAATTGAATCCGGATACATAAAAAGAAAACAAATCCTTTCCCCTACTGGCCACGATCTCAAGTGCTTTTTAGTTTTATTTATTGATTCATAGCTGTGGTATTTTATTGCGTCGAGACCAAGCCTTGCTTTCTAACATTTAGTGAACCTTGGACACTCTGCCAATAAAAGCAATAATTACTTCAGCATTACTCTTGGTAAATATCCACCCTACCACCTCTAATAGAATTCAAACTGCATAGAAATATTCCTTAAGGACTCCACTAACACAATGCATCATGCAAGAATTTGAATTAGGGGATTAGTTTACCTGTTCAACAAAATCAATGTAGTGAAGAGCTCCATGTATGAACTGAGTTCCACCACCAGGGAAGGTCAAGAACTCACCAGTAACCTTAATCCAGTTTTGATGACCCTTGACCTCTGCCAATTTTGTATGAGGTACATTGTGATACCATATCTACAAGACCAAACACTAAACAAAGTTACAAGACCACAAAAATCATCCTAATCTAACCATAAAGCTTCAATGATATACCTTGTCTCTACTTTGAGGCCATTTTATGGGTCTTTTGTACCCTTCAGAAAGTGGGACCAAACAAGTGGGTCCAACCTCAGGACAATGTCTCTCTCTATGCTCAAAGTGCCCGGTTGTATGTAATTGTCTTAAGGCCTTTTCGTTATCCAAACAAGGTATATAATCAGGACCTGAAGTGACATTACAGAGCTGCCATGTGTACCCATACATACTATCATTACCGTCCGATTCCTCCTTCCTTCTCTCCTTTTGATTCTCTGACTCTGCTGCTTGAGTTGACCATGACTTCTTTGACTCCTTTGATTCTTTTGGTATTCCTGGGTTCTCGCTACCTGGAAATGCTGACTCGCCAGAGCTTGAGTCCTGCTTGGTTTCTTGGTTTGTGTTGCTATCAACCTGGGATTCTTTTTCGGCTTCTTGATGATGTGATGTTTGTTGCTGCTGCTGCATTCTCTTTTTTTTATCTTCTTCAGATACCTCATTCTGGGATTCTTGAGAAGAATTCTGAACTCCAGCATCTTCTTGTCTTTGCTCTTGTTGTTGCTCTTCATATGATTTCTCATTTTGATTAGAGTCTTGAGTGTTTTCATTGAGTCCAGTATTCTCTTGTTGTTGTCGCTGTTGTTGGTCTTCATATGATTTCTCATTTTGATTAGATTCTTGATCGTTTTCTTTGAGTCCGGTACTCTCTTGTTGTTGTTGGTCTTTTTTTGATTCTGGGTTCTGAGAATCCTGTAAATCTTTACTACTGTTTGCAACATCTTCTTGTTGTAGTTGTTGCCGCTTCTGATCTTGTCCTTCATTCTGAATTGTAGAATCCTCTGAATTACTATCATCAGTTTCAGGTACTGTAATTTGCTCTTGTTCTTGATTAGCGCTTGTTTCCTGGCTACCATCAGATTGAGAACTTTCTTGGGTGGTTTGATCAGCTATTTGGTTTTGAGTGTCTGAACTTTCTTCAGATATCTGATTTTGTCTTTCTTCCTGTTGCTGCTGCTCCTCGCCAGATCCTTCTCCCTTTAAATCCTGTGATGAGCTCTCTTGATCAGCCTTAATATCGCCATCGTCTATTTGTTTTCCGTCCTTACTTTCTTCTTTATTGTCATTGTCATTATTGCTTTTAGGCTCATCGGATTTGATAGCATCATCAGGAAGATCTCCTGGATTGTCTTCATAAATAGGCGTATCCTTTTTGTTTCTGGATTCAGTGTTTTCTACCTCAGTGGAGGTAGAAACATCCACGTCTGCGGCCATGTTGGTGGTGGTGGATTTGGTGGCGTGATTGGTGGTTTGTGGAGTAACCTTTGAGTTGGAATTTAGCATCCAAACACCTATAACACATAATGCTATGAAGGCTATGGTGGTTATTGTTGATGTGTAAGAACTTGAGGAGGAATTACGCTTGCTGCTGCGTGGCCTCGCCATTTCTTTTTAGGTTTTGAACTATGTTAGTATGAGAATGTGGAAGAAATACAATTGTTTAGAATGGAATGTGAGATGTTAAAGCGAAGGAGAGGTTTCAGCTATGTTTGTGAAGAAATATTCCAAGGTAGAATGCATCAAAGATCCAAGAGAGTCGGAGAAGGGAATTTGTTATAGTGCGGAGAAAGTAGCAAAACAAGAGCTGAGAATCATGAGCCCAATATCATGATGCTTGGGTAGCATTTTTAGTGGGATATCTTGATAATAATAAAAACAAGTTGCAACAACAATAAATAAATATATAATTTATAACATAAAAAAAAAAAAAAAATCCAAGCCCATGTGGTTAGGATATCAAATTTGTGACTTGATCATAATAATTTTTATTGAAAATAAACTGAATAAAATTATGAAATTCAATTTCAAAAGTAAAACTAGAAAAAAATTAATTAAAAAAATCAACAAAACAAATCCATGTTAACTCAGGTTAACTTGGTAACCTTGTGACCATGAGCACAAGATTGAGATAACTCTATAGGAAGGAAAGTCAGAAAAATAAAAGCATAAAAATCAATTCCTGATAAATTAAATATTGAAAGATAAAAATAATTTAAAAAAAATAATAATAAAAAAAAAAGCAAAGTTAACTCATGTTAACCTTTGAAACACATGAGCACATAATTAATGTGGTAAAAGGCAAACTCTGAGAATTAACAAAGCAAAATTATAAATAAATAAAATGCTAGGGGGATAAAATTTAAAACAAATGGCAATAAAAAAAAAAGCTCTAAAAAAAAAAGAAATAACAAAAAAAAAAAGGTAACTAAATTTGATATAAAAATAATTTGAAATCAAATGTTAAGGGATTAAATTAAAAAATAAATTCAATTAGAAAAGGGATAATAAAAATAAAAATAAATCAAAAGAAAGAGAGAAAAATTTAATATAAAAATTAAATAAAACCAAATAATAAGGGAAAATTGAAGAAAAAATCAATAAAAAATACTAAAAATAAAAAAAATAGCAATCAAAATAATGCAGATCAAATTTGATACAAAAAGAAACTAAAAGGACACATTTACTTTTAGCAAGGCTAAGAGAGAAAAAAAGGGGAGGAGGAAAAAAAAATACATCAGAACTCAACCACTACTTTGCTGCCAACACACGTGGCACCACTACAAAGACCACAATGAGCCGCTACCAATGCCTCCCTAGAAAGCAGTATTTGAACATGGAATGATGCTACACGTGCTGCTTAAAAGACATAAGTGTCACTTACTCGCGGGCACATGTTTCATACACGCCAACAACTCTTTTTAATTAATAAAAATATCAAATCACTTTGATCCAACATGTTAATAATAATAATAAATAATATAAAAAAGCCTAGCAATACGCAAATACCTGTAGTTACAGGTTTCATTTTTTTTTTGTTTTCAAGGGTATGAAAATCTTTACATTGTTCCTAAAAAATATAAAATGATCAAATTGACCCCAATAAACATATTAACTAAATTTTCTTTTAAGGATAATATATTATTTTTACTATGCTCTTGAAAAGTCAAAAGATTATCCCTTTGCATAATGACTTCTTTAAAATGACCAAATTATCCCCCAGAACAATTCATATTTTTTTTGTTAAAAGGGCAAACATGTAATTACATTATTAAGGTGAATAATAATTTTCTATGTGTATAATGACTTTTCATTGTAATATAAACTCAAGCTTCCTTGTAGGAACTGAGTACTTAAGTTAGGGAAAACTTTTGATTAATTAGGGCAAATCCCAAATCAAACATGAGATTCTATGGCCATCTAGTAAGTTGAATTGAACTAAGCATGATAACTTACTCAAAAGTTAGGATAAATTGCATTTTTCACACAACTCCATAATCATCTTTTCATTGAGATTTTAGGCATGGTTTGTTATTATAGTCTCCAAATAATTGTATCAATAAATTAGGTGTTGTTTTAACAAATCGCTTTTGACTATATTCTAAAGTATATACATAAAATAGATAATCAATTGCTACTAGGATGAGGTGATGCCCATTACTTGTTTTTGGGTTAATTAGTCTAATGACATCCAATCCCTACATTAAAAATGGTTGTGGTAACACTACGTTATAAATTGTTGAGGCGTCATTGTTGGACTCATTTAAGCCTAGTTGATGACCCATATAAAAAGATCTCTTTTTTTTTTTCCAACAATACACCATCACCCATTAGGATTTATAAACTCAAATGATTACTATTTACTTAGATCACAATATTTTGTTTTTTTCTTTTATCACCATGCAAGTGATAGACACACACACACATCCATGTACCATAAAAATAGGACGAACACCTTTATTTTCATAATATAGTATTTTGATCTTATGATTTTCTTTCTTTTCCCTCACGGTAAACACAAACATATACATGGATACACCAAAAAAAAAAAAAACAACCTTTAGGCTTCATCTCTCCTACAATTTTGCTAACTTAAGTATTATAGGGTCCTCTAATTGTAATAGAGAATTTGTTTTATAGGTGCTTATGATTCTAAAAAAATTTCAAAATCAATAGTCCATTTATATTGTTTTTTTCATGTAGAAATACATTAATCTATTAGGGTTTTCTTTAAACCTCATCACCCACATCTTAGGGTAGTGGAATATATATATATATATATATATATATATATATATATATATATATATATATATATAAGTGAGGAAATGTTATGTTGGTGTTCTTAGTTTTGTTCCATTAATTAAAACTATCTAATGACATATATGGTGTTAGGGCAAGCATTCATCAAAATGTCAATATTATTAAGGTATGATGAGTTTTTATTAGGCAAAGTGAAGATATGTTTGCAACTTATATATAAAGGTTTAACATGTATATGGTTATTGGATACCTTAGCCTCTATTGCATTGAGTTTTGATATATTGAAAAGTAAAAGGTCTTATTGGGTTAGGTAGCATTATTGTCTTATATTTTTGTAACATCTTATGTTTGTGATTTTGGAAAAATCTATTTTATTATTATTATATACTTTTATCCAATTGGATTGAATTGATGAAAGGAATTGGGATTTTCAAATCCTTTAAGGCTAATCAACTTTTGGATACATAATAATATTTTTATTTGTTTATATAAAAATATTTTCATAAGATATTGGAGACAGATTTTAGTGTGATGCTTACCATATCATTATGATAAATATCATTGAAAATTCCAGATAGTTGCACCAATCAAAATGACCATGTTTGTTTGTTGAAAAATATTATCCTAAAAACTACTTTCTCAAGTTTATGTACATTGTGAAAAATTGGTCAATGAAATTAACTTTCCATTCAATTAAAAACATTATTTTAGATGGAGGAAAATTTTTTCCATTTTAAAAGAGTAAAAAACACTTTCCATAAAGGACCAAAAAAACTAAAGGGGTACAATACTTCGTTATTCTTATATACATATATAATACTTTCAAATATAATATTATTATAAAATAATAAATTAATAATATATTTATATATGAAATAAAATCTTAGGATATATTAATATACAATATAAAAGTATTAATTTGATATATTCAAGTATATAATACTTTAATTTAGATAATATTGCTAGAAAATATATTTGAATGCAAAACATGTTATATCATACAATAATAATAAATTAAATCAAAATAAATTGAGTTATAAAAGTAGGATACCATAGAAAAGAAATTCAATTTCAATGTTCTCCAAACACCAAAAAACATGTTTCATAAAAATAAAAAATATATATATACTATTTTCAAAAAGTTAATAACTTAAAATGAATTATTTTTCAATTTATTTTCTTTGATATGTCCAAAGACCATAAAATGATTATCAACTCATTTTTCATTAAAAAAATGAAAAGTAATCCATTTCCCCATAAATCATTTTTTCATGACTTCGCCAAATATAAAAAAAAATTATTTTCTAGGAATTTAGTTTTTTTAAACATTATTTTCTAAAGAGAAAACTACTTTTCAGTAAACAAACAAAAGATTAATAGCCTCTTGGTTTATTGATGCTTTATTCATAAATCTAGGAGTGAATTCCATGAGTGGACTAGAGGAGTACAAAAAAAAGAAAAAGAAAAAGAAAAAGAAAATTTCCCTTAATATCATATAGTTTGGTCGAAATTATATTTGCCTATCAAGTTTTGAGAAATTATAGTTTGCATCCTAAACTTCCGTGCAAAAGTAACAATTTACATTTTTTTTATATGAAGCACTAAAAAAAAATCATTAAAAATTATCTAATTATTTACAAGTTTTTTATTTTTTTCATTTAATTACTAAGAAGCTCTTATATTACGTATTAAAATTTTTCCATTGAATAAATAAAGTTTAGCTTCCACCTTCCTTTCCCCTTGATCTACCATCTTCAACCATAAATCCACAACCCATTTCAGATATACACTATATTTTATCCATACGCTATGCAATTTTGGTGTGGAGTTGTTGATCCATATAAAAAATGCTTGGGGTTCTATGAATTTGATTTCCTGGCATGAATTGACAATTTTATTTTTTTCAAATCTCTTTTTATCTCATATAATAGGGCGAATAGAGTTTTGAACTTGATCAATAAAATGTAAACAATCTTAAAATGAAATAGAAAGGCAATGACTTAGTTAAAGAGTCTTTATCCACTAAGAGTTATGAAGAAAAAAATTTAGGTTTGGGATGTTATCAATTCTTTCTAGAACCCTTTCCAGGGTAGTTTTGCCAATTTAAGGCATTATTGGAAGTGGAGTTTTCTTCTTTTATCGGATTATTTAATTGATCAAAGTGGTAAGAATAGAAATGTCTAGCTTCAACTCGAAAGCCCAACCCACACTAGAAAGATGGTGCTGGTACAAATGGACCATTGGAGGGATCATGAAAAGCAATGGTAAGGAATGAGAAAGTGATTGATGTGGAGGATGATAACTTTGCTGGAGGAACACATACATATATGAAGTATAAGTAAAGAGACATTCCTGGTTTTGATGAGTATTTGATAGATTTTATGATTTTCTCTAGAAAGGCTAGATAAGAGGTGGATTTTATAGAGAATCAAAGAGATAATTGAAAAAATTAAGGTGTCTTTCTAAGCTTTGATTTGGGGTTTTTTTTAAGGCTTTTGAAAAAAATATAACTAATTACTTTTTTAGAAAAGGGTGAGATTCCAAACATAAGAAAAGAAAAAATTGATTAAAAGCACTAGATTTTTGTTTCAATTCGGGTTTAGATCATTAGGAAAATAGAGAGAAAATGATATTTGAAAAGAGATAAATTGTATTTGGAGGAGAGAATTTTTTTTTTATTTGGCTTTTGTTTGAGTTTCTGATATATTATATATAAGGGTAATTTAGTTTTTTTTTTTTATCCAATTTGATAATTTATATTGACCAAGAATGTAAATTATAATTTTAAAAAACTCGGTAAGTACAATTTTTTTTTATTAACGTAAATGTCCGGGTTTGCTTGCGCGCACCTCGACTAATCCTAATCCTACGGGGCCTGAAGTTAATGACCATGTAAGTCTCTAATAACCATTATATTAGCAATTACAAGGCTCGAACTTGAGACCACAAGGAAAGTAAACTTTTTGATCTCAAACTTTTATAACTGGGACACCTACTAGATGGTCAAGTAAGTACACTTTTAATTGAGCTATTGAATGCTAGGAGTAAAAATGATTTTTAAAAAAAGTGAAAGATGACTTGTTATGGAGATATACGTATAGTGGTTCCTAAAACAAAATATGCCTTAACTTCTAAGGTATTGTGAATAAACCTATTAAAGTGAGCTTTTCACTGGAATTACTTTGGTTGACTGCATAGCTTAAGAAAATTGATACCATTGAAGGAAAGAAAATGACTGCATAGCTTAAGAAAATTGATACCATTGAAGGAAAGAAAATAAAATAAAAACTTCATCATTGTCTATCTATTTTCTATATCCAATGGTATAACGGATACAATTAAAAGTGTATTCTACAGCTATAATGCATGGATTGCTTATACAATTAAAAGTTTTGTGAAAAACTTAAACACATATGAGGTCTTTTTTACTGTCTATGTAGATAAAAAAAAGTACAAAATTAAATTTTGCTACCAAGTTGTAAAAAGGAAAAACAAATAGATAAAATTTTTTTATTAAATGCTTTGAATCACAATGTCTTAACATGCGTTTATGATAAGTGTTTTTTACCTAAATCAATTGAAAGCTCATATCATGAACTTTAGTTTAAGTATATATATAAAAGGTATAAAACCAGAAAAATCAAGAAAATCATCTTTTATACCTGATGAACCCATATTAAAACCATTCAAGTTATTCAAAAGTTTATAATAACAAAGAAGATGAATTGTGTTTTATTTGATCTCTCATTGTTTTCAATTAAGTACTCTTTCTTAATAAAATTATGAAATTAAGTTATACAATAATATTTCTTTAAGAAATAGAAAATAATTAAGAATATAAATTTGAAGTACATGGAGAAAATAACATATATTATATTTTTTATATAAAATTTTAATTTAACTGTTATTAGGATACAAGTTTTCTAAATTTAATTTCAATCAATAAAATTTTTTTTTAAAATTGATAGCAAGTTGAAAAGGAAAAAAAAATGCTATAAAAAGTATGCAAATTCTGAGTTAGGTATTTTTTATGTATATATGATCTATTACTATTTATGTTCAACTTGCCACCAACTGCAACGTTATTGATTGCAAATATTTGAACGTACGTAAGAAGTTGTACTGATTTTTTTTTTTTTCCAGATGCCCTCACATGTATCTTCAACTATCGTCCAGTTATAACTTGAAATTAAAGAATTTATTCTAATGATAACTGAAAACTTACATGATTAACTTATATGATTATTAATTTTAAGATCTATAAAATTAATCAAGATATACACAAGCTAGCCCGCGCGCGCGTGAACATATATATATATATATATATATATATATATATATATATATTATCCATTTTTATGTGATGTGATTAATTAATTTGGAACTGATAGCGAAAGCCAGCTAATTCTCTGACTCTTTTCCTGGAAGAGAAGTTGCTAAATTGGTTCTCTGGAATTTTTAACGACGTGATGATATATTGACCATGTTTGTGTAACAGCTCAACGTTTATGTCTACAGGAATCAATACTTTTCTTGAAAATGAAAGGCTTCTGATCAGAGTTTTTCTCATCAAAGGTTGCAACTTGCTATTTTGAACTCTTTTTTCTTTTCCTTTTTGAGATAGACGGGGCAAAGGTGAGAAATTATTTGAACTCTTCAAAGTTCTTTAATTAATTATCATTTTCTCATGTCTGTAATGACATATAGAAATTAAAAATTATTTAGTTAAAACTTCCTTAAAAAACCAGAGTAAAAAATCCAAGAAATGGCGGGAATTAAAGCAATAAAAATCTTATGATTCTACAATAATGGTGGAAGTCTTTTAAATTAAGTTATATAGATGGTAATGCTTCCTAAGCTGGGGATAAAAAAAAAAAAAAAAAAAAAAAAAGAAGCCTGGACAAGTGCAAAAATTAAGGTATAAAGATAGCGCCTAGCGTGCTTCGTATTGAAAAGATTGTGATATAAATCTTGGATGTAGAAACAAGGCTAGAGGGAGAGAAAACAAACACGTTATGCTACATGTATTTTCTACATCATGGTGTTTTTTTTTTTTTTTTTTTTAATGAATTCAACTCCTACATTTTATAGTAATGTGGACGATTGTGAAAAAAAGAAGAAGATATCAATGGCTTATATATTATAATTAGTTATTTGACAGGCTTTTTTGATATATTATTTTACATACAAAAATCAAATTTATAAATAAAAAAACTTATGCAAAAATTTAATTAAATATATCGATAATCATCTATATAAATAAACAAAAAAATTCGTTAACAATAACTAAAAGAAAACTGAAAGAAAATTGAGAAATGGATGTATATCAAGATATTTAATCCTGTAAAATAAGATATTTACATGTATGTGTCTACTAAATTTTTTTTTATTAAAATCAATAAAATATAATAGAAAAATAAACACATATGAAACTAATTGAATAGAATAAAAGAATATTATGCAAGGCCAAACATATTAAAAATGTTATTTCAAAATAAATTTTTTTTATAGAATAAAGCTCATTTGTATAAAATAAAACAATTCTTCAAAAATTAAATACAAACAAAAAAAATTTTGTTTTAAAAAAAAATCTTGATTCAAGAAAGGTCTGCAAAACCCGTAGCCTATGTCATGAGACCGAGATAAATCAATAAAAAATAAATTGAAAATAACCACAAAATCAATCTTAAAAAAAACATAATATAGAATGAGAAAATCATAAAATAAAATGAGAAAAAACCTATCAAACTGCATTAGCTTTTCAAACCCGTTACCCGTTTCATTAAATCAAAAGCACCACAAATAGAAAAATTATTAAATTCAGTCCTCAACAAATCAAGTGTTGAAGGATAAAACCAGAAAAAAAAAATCAATCACAAAAAAAAAATTATAATTAAATGAATGAGGATGAAAATCAAAATAAAAAGTAAATTAGAGGACATCAAAAAATATTTTATTAGAGGATTAAATTGAAAAGAAAATCAAAAGAATGAGGTCTAAATTGAAAAAAAAAATAAACTTGAACAAAAAAGCCAAAGAAAAAAATCATAAATAAAAATAACAAGGATCAAGTTGGAAAAAAATAATATATGAAAAATTATAATTTACAAAGTAAATTGAAAACATAAAAAAAAAATATAAAAAGGCCAAGGATGAAAACAAATAAAAAAAAAACATAAGAAGTGAAAATTGAAAAATCAAAAGAAAAAGAATAAATGTATACTTTTTCTGGACGAGAGCAAGAAAATATAAGGAAAAAAAAAATAACTACCATTAATAAGCCGTTTATCTTCCCCACTATGTACCACATAATTAGAAAGAAGATATGGTGGTGCTTCTAAAGAAACGATGAAAATATAAGTTGGGCTATCAAATGGTGTTGCATGTATCATCCATGTGTGCTTATGTGTAATAAACATGCACCAATAATTTTTTTAAATAAAAAATATTTATCAAGTTAAAAATACCATAATGTTCTTTATGGGCCTGGTATTACCAAAAACATAAGTGTGAAAGGACACAAATGCTTCTAAAAATTATGTTTTTTTTTTTTCTTTTATAAGAGTAAGATATATTTTTATTGTATTCTAAGAAGCGAATAACCAAAAAGGAGCTCTATTTTTTTTTTTTTTTCACTTTAGAGGTAAGTAAGTATTTTTAATATTTTTAATAACTAATAAATCTCTTAAAACTACAAAACCTTTTATTTTTTCAGTTCAAGAGCAAGAATATAATTTTATTATAGAAATTTATAATTAAGAAACTCACGTTGTATATATCTTGGTAATTAGTTTGTAGTATTAAATGTGAATTATATCCATGATTGATAACGTATTTGCATAAAAGAAGAATAACACGACGATGACGATGTTCATGGATCTGGGAAGTGACATTCAAATCCGAGTCTTCAACATTGAATAAAACTTGGGATCGCCGCAGGAAAGTGCTAGGGGTAAGTGTGGATATATATAGTCGAAAGAGGGCTATTTCTGTTTGGAAGTGTAATTTTAGTTATTTTTTTATTTAAAAATATATAAATATAATATATATTTTTTATTTTTATAAAATTATTTTTAATAGTAGCTTATCAAAATAATAATAAAAATATTAATTTAAAGTAAATAAAATAATTATTTAAAAAAACAATTTTTCTTTTAAAAAAATACTTTTAAAATATTAAAATAAATAGTTCATATCTACCAATCTATTAAGCGTTCGAGTCTGCATTTGGGAGACTCAAACAGCTATGCCTAGATTTGGTAGAGGTGGCCATGTTAGCCCCTCCATTTTCATACGCTGTATGCTCGGCCGTCTCTCTTCCTTAATAGTTTTTTTTTTTTTTCTAAAAAAAAAAAAAATCTAAAGTCATTGGGCCTTCGATCGATAAAAAGAGCGATGTTATTCCCATCTATGGTTTATTAATCCCACTCTATGATTAAGTTTTACTACTTATTACGTAGACCATGGTATCCCTCATTAAGGTTTTCACAAATGATGGTAGCTAGATTTTTCACAAATAATTACATTAAATATTGGTATTAGATTTATATTTGAAAAACATATCTTAAAAAAAAAAGTCTTTCCTTTAGGATATTCAAATTCTACCTTTTTCTATTATCACCAGATTTAATTAATTCGAAATAAAATTGGTCGTACTGTATTTTTCTTGTTAAATGATATTCTTTTGTGTTCCCAAATGTTATTCTCTAATAAATAATTATTTCAGAAAAAAAACATTAGAGTAATTAAGATTGTGAAAACTTATTCTTTTTTAATTAAAACTTGAATTTTAATAAATAAAAAATAATAATTCAATAAAATTCGAAATATCAAATTAATATCAAATAAACTTGAACATTCATTGAATAGCCCAGGATCCGATAAAAGTCTCAAAGAAAACATAAATTTGGAGTAGTTAAAGTTTGTTCCACATAACTTATAAACATTTAGCTTTTTTTCACGAACATATATATTGTGATAAAAACAATTTATAGACGTTAAAACTGTATTTGGTAAAAAAAAAAAAAAACAAACCCATGTTTATATTTTTAAAGAACGGAGATAGTATAAGTTAGAACTCAACATATGAAAATTTTAACTTCAATTCTTTGAAGTTTCCCATCTTAATTTGGTATTCTTTGTTCTATCTATTTTAATTTTTTTAAGAGCTGCGTGCCCTCAATTTCACTGTCAGGCTCCCATGGTTTCCAGTTCTTACATCAAACACGCACGCACATAAACGAAATCTTGACCTAAATACTAAAATATATATCATAACCAAAAGAATTATAGCCTGGTCCATTGAGCAGACAAGATAGAGCCAGATAGAGTGTGCCAAAAAGCCATAACTTGCAGCCTTCCTGCTCAAACCGGTCATCATTCCCTGCAACAAGATCTAGCTCCCACCAAGAACGAAGAGGATCATTTAGTGAATTAAAGTTCTAAGCATCATTGTTGCCTACATAAAGGGATCTGTCTCTTGCCTCTCATAAACAAAGTAGGGCTCTATTAACAAATATTTAAAGAGTACGTATGTTGAGCAAAAGCAAAGCATAAGGAAAACAGTTCTTTTTTATTATTATTATTGAAGAGGCTGAGAATTGGTTGATAATGGAAGTTTGGGACCACCAATTATAAACATGCATGCCCACAAATACAAAATGCAGTATGGGGCTGTTGTCCTACAAATCTAGCCTCGCCCTAACAACTACATACACTATCCTAACTCAGATTGTCATAAACCCTACAGCCCCTAAGAACCGCAACAAACCCTAGTACCCTATTGCCTGGCTTTGGCCACGCCATGGTTTACAAGGAAAGCCCTTGACGTGTTTAATCATTGCTTTACCCCTTTCTCTCCCTCTCCCACGCAGAGTAGATTGACGACATCTGCTTAATTCCCTTTCAAGATACCTCCAATTAAGAAACAGCCAGGGGCTACACGGCTGAGCAAAGTTTCTAGACGTGGCAGAGGTCCGGTTACAAAGAAACACAACTGGACTCCACTGGCGCTCTATATTCCCAGTGGCAGAGCCTAATTGTAGGGTGACCAGGTTGAAGATGTCACAAGGGTTGGTATCCCTCTCTACTCTTTATGAATTGGCTTGAAGCGTACGAGATTAATGGTATGTTTAACATGCACCAAGTGCTTGCTCGCATGAATTGTCAGAGTTGATGGATTTTTTAACTGAGGGAATATGAATGGATCAAGTTTAGGCAAACACGTTTTTCTTTTTCTTTCTTTCTGCTACAGAGAAAAAATGAGAACCCGAGAACAGTGGAAGGTCCTGAGATGAAGAAATGGATAAAATGAGGTGATTCTCGTGGTCACCATCTACACTGTTCGTGAAGGGCTTTCGGAAAATGATTCTCAAATCCCGTGTTGATTGGTTAACTTCATTAGTCATGATATTGGACTTTGAGAGCGAATTTTACTTGTAGGAATGTGAAAGAAATAACTACGATGATCTCGAAAAAAAAATCTGCAGAAGGAACTCCAATGTGACTAAAAGCGGGGAAACCAAAGAATAGCTTTGAAGAATAGCAGGCACAAATCATACAAAAGGGAGATTCTTGAAGAAATCCCAACAATGGGGAGCAGACACCAGTAACAAAAAATTGATTGAACTACGCATATAAATGAAACATCCACAAATCATGACGAATCCAGGTGAAAAGAGTACCAGGCAACTTATCATAACTTTAAATTTGTAGCTTAAAACTACCAAGTGTCCTATCCTTGCAAATTTACATCTTTCATGAACATTATCCATGCACTTCCTTCTAAAATGTGGTTTTCTCATGGGGAAGCTTGATGGGCTGGAAAATATTATACTACTGAAGTACCATTGCAGCATATTAAAAACTCAAACTTCCAAAGTAGCACATAAAAATTCTGCATATCAAAAAACAGCTACTATGTGGACGATTCAGTACACTATGAAAATAAATCTAGGATATTGAGCTCCTAAAGAATCTAATGCACTGAAATGATCCATCATTGCTAGTATATTTCCCCTACTTTTGTGGCCCCAGTTAACTAACATACTATTAAGCTGCAGTCTGGTTATTCAAATGCAGATAAAATCAAATCTCTAGCTTCATAAACCTCAGTGTGATCTAAAACGAACTCTCAAGCTAACATATTCTCCTCGCTTTCTTTATATTTTGCATAAATTACACAGCTAAAACACCCACGGCAATGTAAATCTGATGTTGATTGCAATGAATTCGCAAGGGATGAATAATAGAAAACAAATATAACACCTGTTATGATATTGTATATACAGACTTGTATCAAGTTTATGTCATAACTTTTAACATTTTCTTTTGTTGTTTCTTTCTCTCTCCTCTTAGATGATTTTCATGTGACATCCCATGCACTTGAATATGATGTCTATATATATATCTAAGCTATACATACTCTAACAGGCTTCTTTAATTAACAAATTTTTTTGCTCTCGTAAATTTAAAGCTGTGCAATCAAGGCATTTTTCTTATTGGAACTCGTTGAAGTCTTGACACTACATGTATGATCATGTCTTTTGTACCATGCAAGACAAACTTCTAATAAGAACAACTTCACTGAATCAACAAAAATCCAGAACCCATAAATGAAGGCAAAAATAAATCTCTTAGCGGGTAAGCTCAATCCTGCTATAATAGAACACATTCCAACTCCTTCCCATCAGTCTCCCCTAATTGATGCAAGAGATTGTCATTCATACAACACAATTTCTCTGATGCAAGAGAATATTGCCATATCAAGTAGAACCTTGATGAAATGAAAACAAAGTTTGTTGAGCATTAAGACATTGCACGTACGTAAGATGAGAAGTTATTTTCTAGCATGTGATTTACAAGTGCAAGGAGATACAATTCTTTTGTTCTAGCTGACTTTATCATTACACTGTTCTTGTTTAAATGATTTTTGTTCAAACGGAATTCAGCAAAACAAACTGTAAGTCAATGACAAATAGTATTGTATAACTCAAACCCATTTCCTTCTATAACATATTCAGCATTTGTCATTGCAAAGGTGTTTCTGAAATGTTCCCGTAGAAAGTATGTTCTATAGGCAATCTAATTTCAAATTTATGTTTAGACAGTTTAGAACCAACTGGAAGTTCATTTCCAGTTACAATGTCTAGTCAAATGACATTTAAGCCACCATAACTTTCCAACCAAGGAAAACTAATCCTCCAAAGGGTCTTATTTGGTATAAAATTCCTCAAATAGCTAGTATACAAAGTATAACAGCAGAGTTGTACTTTTATCATTTAAAATTGCACACTAGCCTTGGCCTTTTGCATAATCATTTGATGGACAGAAATGTAAAATTTGATTAGAAAGATTGGGAAGGAGACTATGCCTTTGCTGTGGAAGGTGACAGAAATGTAAAATTGCACACAGAAATGTCAAATTCCTCCATGGCTTTTTGCTGTGGAAAGTGAGTATGCCTTTGCTTCAAAATGAAACATAAATATAGATAAATAAATGGTTTAGCATTATTTCAAACTAAAAGGGATTCTATTAAAAATAATATCCACCAGTGCTCTTAAGTTGTTTTAAAGCGTGTGGTTTACATTTGATCTTCAATTGATGTCGCTCAAGCTACTGCATTGTGCGAGAGCTACATTTAGTAGCAATAATGCAGAAAGCATGTGGCTAGTCTAATTATGTGTCAGCACTAAATGAAAACAAACTGTGGATCACCTAAAATGGTACTGTACAGGTAATGAAAAGAAGAAATCATTTTCAAGAAACAAGACTTTATTGGGAAGAGAGAAATCCTAACTGTAGAGGCAAGCAAATATGTAGTGATAATGAAGAGGAGAGACCATGCCATGGATCAGAAAGCTTCTCAACCTCCGAGTTTTCCTCACAAAATCCTTTTTTTTAAAACATAATCAAGATTTCAATGAGAAAGTCTTATAACATGCAAGCATCTCTAAATATAATAATATATATAGTTTCTTGCAGGGGCATTAAACAAGAGCAGTAGACAAGAAATATTTCCAATTTTATCATCAAAGTCACATCTATTAACGTCCATTCTAATTAATTAAAGAATTTATTTGTATAATGATATCAAACGAGCAAGTATTTCAACAGAGAGAGAGAGAGAGTAAGAAGGAAGAGAGAAAACCACTACACATTTTTCTTTTCTTCACCTTTTGAACTTGAATGTTTTGCTTATTCATGCATGGCTGGCAACGCCCTTACCGCGTCAAGAAAATAGAAAAAAAATAGAAAGAATGAAATTGGTTTGGCCTTTCTGTTCGGTCCAAACAAAGACGAAACCCAATTTTCGATTCAATTTCAAACCGGCAAACTTACGGGTAAACGGGGAAAAAGTCAAGTTCAAGTCCAAAACTAACGTAATGGAATCAAACCCAGATGACAAAACATAATATATAACACAAACAAACAAGAAAACAAGAAACATGTCATCGCTACATTAATACACTGCCTCTTTACTTGCTTTCCTTTCTTGTCCTAACACGAGAAAGAAACTTTAGATATCTTCCGCATAAAAGAAAGGAAGAATGTGAGAGAGAGAAAAAGAAGAAGAATAATAACTTAGCGTTGAAATTTGCACAAAAACAAGAACATGTTAAGCATTGCCTCTCATCAGTCCTCATTCTTCCTTTTTTTTCTTTTTTTCCTTAACTCCTACTTGAATGGATGTGTCAAATTACTTCTCTTCTTACTACATTTAATCATCATCAAATATTTTTTTTTTTTTTGCCAAAAGTACATGGAAAAAAAGAGCTCGCTAATATAAAAGAGAGAGAAAAGACGAGAATGACGTTGTGTGTTTTCATGATCTTGGATTCGGAAAGAATTGCGTACCAGCCATGAAAGTGTTAAGTGGAGCGGGATATAAAGAGGAAGGATCAAGAAATGAAGCTGTAGTAGACGCCACCGTTACACCACCACCACCAGTAGCTGAAATTGTGGCAGATGTTGTGGCTGTGCCAGCTGCGATTAAATTGAGTGGCTGTACTCCACCACCACCACCAGAAGATGTCTCACCAGGTGCCAAGTAGTTGCTTTCAGGGCCATGATCATAAAGAACTCCTTTAAACACATGCCCTCCAATGTTTACGGCAGTTTGATAAGCTAACATCTCCTCGCTTTCATCAATGCCACTCACTCTAACACAACGAAATAATGCCGGAGAGCTCACTTCTGCTGGGAAATTCCCAAGTTCTAACCCTAAACCAAAGAAAGCCACAAAGAACCCATTAAAATAGATTACATTAGAGTTTGATTAAATTAGTACTGAGATAAAAATAAAAATGGGATTTTTATAAAATTATATTTTATGTATATGAAATGGCACGCAAAAGCAAGAAAGAACAAACACATGCTCATATATATTTTATACGCAGATATCAATCAACACACAGAAAGAGGAAAAATAGTTTCTTCCCTGTGAATGTACTCGTCAGGATTACTTACTAACAGTATTCATACAAGGAAAAGTTAAAAAACAGCTGATGGGGTTTTATCATGGAGGTCCATTTTCATTACACACGCAATCGATATGGCCTCTCTCTCTCTCTCTCTCTCAAGATTCTCTGTAAGGGCGTGTGTGACTCTGAATTCTTCTAAAGAGTGAATCTTTAGAATTGTGAGTGACTCGTTTCACTTGAAAGACAGGAGAGGAAAGTAAAGGAAAAGAGATATTGCATAAACGTAGTGTATATAGATATTGTCTTTACCTGACATGTTATTGGCCAAGCGAGTGCAAGCAAGAGAAGAAGGGCTTGGATTTTCTCTCTGTCGTTTAGGATTCTCTCCGCGAATTTGCAGTTGTTGCTGTTGCTGCTGCTGGAAAATAGTTAATTGATGCTGTCTTTCACGGCGTTTAGAGGCAGGAACCCAAGTGCTTTTCACATGGGTTTGACACTCAAATCCTCTACTCTTACAACAAGTCCTACACCTCATGTGTTCACAATCTTTCTTTGCTTGGTTGCCACAATCTTGGCAACTTATGCTACCTCCTACTCCAGAACCAACAGGCCTCATCATCATGAAAGCTGCTGCTGCTGCTGCTGATCTTGATGAGGATTCATCAGAGATGTTGACTGCAGCTCTACTGGGTCCTACACCTAAACCAACAGCTGACGAGTAGAGATCTTGCTGTGGATTTTGGTGTCTTTGGTGAAGAAGTTCTTGGTGGTGGTGGTGTTGCTGCCATAGCTCAAAACCCTTGTAAGAATTGTCTTCACTTCGGTAGCAAAACCAGTTTTCTTGTGGAATTTCAGTTGGTGGGTTGCTGTTGTTATTGTTCTGTTGTTGTTCTTGGTTATTACCACTACTACTACTATCTCTTCCTAATGAGAACAAGCCAGCCATTTCTCCTCCTCTAATCCTGACCCAGAACTCAATTGTGAGAGAAAATCCATAATCAAGAAAACCCCACTCTATTTCTTTGTCTTTAGCTTACATCCCAACAAAAATCAAAAGGGCACTCCTTGAATTCTCCAGAATTTTGGGTTTTGAATTGAGAGGGGGGGGAGAGAGAGAGGTGCCAAAGAGTGTAAGAGTGGTCGTAGTACTCGATCTTTGAATTCTTGTTCCTTGTTTTCTTGTGTCCTGTGTATGTGAAAAATATCTCTCTTTCCTCTCTCTCTCTCTCTCTTCCTCACATACTCACTTACTCTAGCTATCTTGTTTCTCTAAATAACTGTGTCAACAAGCAGTAAGTAGTTTCTTGATTAGTTTTGGCTTTTGTTGGATTTGTTTTGGCACTTTTTTGGTTGAAGGGGGTGTAAGAGAAAAAAAAAAGAAAAAAAAAAGGCGTTAATCGCGCCTTCAATTCCTTTTCTTGATCATTTAATTTTACGACACAGAATTACAGCTGATGCTGCCTCTGCAAACGCCGCCATGCTCTCTCTCTCTCTCTCTCTCTCTCCTAGCCCAATTTAACTCTCTCACTGCCCATCTCCCTGAAGTTCCCTCTTTAGCTTTCGCTGAACAATGCTTCTCTTGTTCTTGTTTTATTTTTGTGCGTCTCTAAGACTAAACGAACTGATCAGTCTCTTCGTTGTCCCTCCCTCTCTCTCTCTCTCTCTCTCTCTCTCTCTCTCTCTCTCGAAATGGCATGATCAATCCTCGTGTTAATCCAAGGGTTAAAGTTATGACACGTGTCAGCCAGCGGCTTTTGCATCTTTCGCCCTTTGTAGCGGAAAACCCGCTACTTTTTTTCCCTTTATTTTATTGGTTAATTTTTATTATCTCCTATTTTTTCACTAATTACCCTAATTATAATTGATTTCATCCCCTTCTGGCGTCTATTCACCTTTCCCCTTAATTTATGTCCATATGTACAATATCCATAATAAAGTCTTAAATTACTTGAAGGTTTAGCTGTAAAGCATGATAATATATATTCTCTAGTCCATTGTTCCATGCAAGTGCGTCTTGTTGAGGGCAAGCTTGTAAGTGGACGTTCTTCTCTTCTGTTGTAAAACGAAGACCATATCATCTTCTTCTTCTTCTTCTTTTATTATTAAGTTATTCTTGACCACGATCTTCTACAATCCACCCACTATGAAAATGACGTGTGCATGAAATCCTGATAAAAACACAAAACAACTTAATTACAGTAAAACAACTTAATTATAACCTCAGCCACCACTTGAGGAGGATAAGACCAATGAATTATCCATAGCAAAGGAGCGGTGTTCTTCATGATCTGTTTGTTGATGCACAGAGATTTGGGCAGTGAAAAAAAGAGCAGCAGCAGCAGCATTCATGAATTCTGAGAAACAATAATCATGTGTTGCATGTCTTGTGGCTGGAGTCCAGGGGGACACAGCGCCACCTACTCGTACCTTTTCAATTTTCTTTTCTGATTTGATTCAATGTCAAGTATATTAAAAGAATATTATGGCTATAAAACTACCATATGGTATCAACAAGTTCGATTTTTGGACCTTGTTGTTTTGTAGGGTTTCTTAAATAATGTGCACTTGCTAAGGTACTAAAGAACAAATGGGAGTTGACTAACTCATTCAAGGACCCCTCCTGTCTTCTCATGTCCATGTATGGCAGCACTCTCTGTTGGAAAAAAAGTTTGTGGCGGATACGCATCCTTCTCAACAATGGATTTCCTCGACTAAAATTACACCACTTCATGATCTCTCCTATCATATATCAATCCAATATGAGTAATTAAACCATCAAGATTAGAGTATGGATCAATAAGTTTGTTTTTTTTATGATTTTAAATTTGAGATTTATAATTATATATTATTAGAAACTTATATAATTAATAATTTTAAGACTCGTAATATTAATTAAAATACACACAAATTGACATAAATCCGTTAATTAAAAAAATATATGAGTAATTATAACTTCAAGGTTTGGTATCATGTTCTGGATTTATGTTTTCAGATGATTATTAAATGGATTAATTATGTTTAAAATAGTATATCAAATCAAGATTAAAAAAATGAATTTTTAATTTTTCTTAAAAAAAAATAACAGGAAAAATAAACATATATAGGATGAATTCAACTGTTTATATAAACAGTAAATCAAATTAATACATGTTTTTAATCGTTTTAGATAATAACTTCAAGTTGTAGCCCCAAGTGGTTAGCGCACATGTCTTAATCTAAATATTATGAGTTTGAAGTAACAATATTAGTTTTTTTTAGACAAATAGGATGCCGTTTATAAATTTTTTTTATCAAAAAATAAATATAAGTGCGTGTGCTTTTTTCAAGCCCACATGTTTTTGCTTTGTTGTAACATGGCCACAACTCTTTCTTTTTTTTTCTTTTTTTCTTTTTTTTTTAGGGGATGGTGGTGTTTGGCCTTTTTATCTTTAGGTTTTTTTTTTCCAATTATTTCTTTTATTTTAGGGTTTTTATTAAATTTTGTCTTAGGTTGATGGTAAATATTTTTTTGTATTTTTTATCATTTAAAAAAAATATTCAATCCAGTAAAGTTTGTAATTTCGGTAATGAGTTAAACAATTTAACTAAAGTTAACTTGATATACCTCTATTTTTTCATCTAATTTTATTTTTAGATTTATCTACTCGACAAGATCACATTAAATTTTTTTTTATACAAACTAATTTAAAATCCAAGCTTTTCAAGGAATTAGATTAAGAGTTTTCAAGTTTGAACTATTGTACAAATTTAATGATATAAAAAAATATTTTTAATAATCTAGGTATTACTTTTTTTATTCTAAAAACAAATTTGGTCCGAACTGTAATTAGAGCACGGGAATAACTAGTTTCAATCTATTCAAAAATACATTTTAACAAAAAAAACGAGTGATCATCACATTCTATGTATCACCCCCATCCAGCACAAGAGCAAGCAACATGCTCCATCTTAGGACATAAAAAGGAATACATTGGAGGTTTAATCATAATCCTAACTGGTAACTAATGGTAGATAGTCGGAAATCAAAGAGAAGCGGATTTAAGAAATATGTTTGGCGGTGTAGTTATAGTTTTTTTTTAAATAATTTTTCGTGTTAAAATATATATTAATAATATTTTTTTATTTTTAAAAAATTATTTTTGATATTAATATATTAAAATGATTAATTTAAAGTTAATAAAAAATTAATTTTTTAAAAAAATATTTTTAAAATGTAGAAACAAGTAGTTTCTTAATAGTCCATGAAAAGGAAACTTGAGAAAAAAAAAATTTAAAAAAAAAAAAAACATGACAGGTTACTTTGGTTTTAAGCTAAAATCTAACAACCAAACTGATTGCTCTAACTCAGTTATTGTACTGAATCAAGTTGGTGATCGGAATCCACTAATGAAGCAATTGGAAGATTACTTTTAAATCTAATTAAGCGAACGAAAATCAATCTTTGAGGTGTTAATTAACACCTAAAAGATTAAGTTAATTAATTTGATGAGAAAAATAAAACCACCCAACTCATATAAATAATTTTTATAATTAAATGCATGTCACTACAACGAAATTAATACCACCTCGCCATTATTTGAGAAGGGAACTAGCTAACTAGGAAGTAGTAGCCATTGACATATTTGTCCACACGTACGTAAGCCGATCACATCGAGTGGGGCCTGCAATCTGCTCTGTAGGACCCACTTTCTTCTGATCTAAGGATCTCTATTAATTGGCCTCTCTTGCCACAAAATCTCTTCGCAGCTCGAAAATTTATTATTTTCTGTGTTGGTTTGATCTCGAAAATTCCCTCAATGTTAGAGCCAAATTCTTTTGGAGGTCAAGGGACGCTCGTAGTTCTTTATTCAATCTCCTTTTCTTTTTTCTCTTTATAAAATCTTAATCACGTGTTCTAAAGTGAATTGCTTTCGGTATGAGCCTTTTCCCCAAGATCAAGTTATAGCATAACCATAGCTTATTTAATAACGAAGTTATGGTTATTTTTTAAATAATTTTTTCTATTAAAATATATATTAATAATATATATTTTAAGTTTTAAAAATTATTATTGATATTAGCACATTAAAATAATTTAAAAACAATAAAAATATATTAATTTAAAAACAATAAAAAAATAAAATTTTTTAAAATATTAAAACAAACAGAATTTTACAAAGTTATTAGTAAGAATTACAGAGGTAAAGCAATTTGTCTACATTATTATGTTGAACATGAAAAATTCAAGCATAATGTTCTGATAAATATCAAGCATATTAGTTAAGGATTCGTTTGGTTTAGTTTTATATTTCTTCTTTAAGGAAAAAAAAAACGAAAATACAGAACTTGTATGCTTTTGGGAATTTTAAAAATTGAACAATGTAGTTTCCAAAATCATAACCCTAACATCATTTAGAGAGCTTGTCGCTATCTAGTCTTATCCTGATGGGAGCTGACTCCCTCTGATGAGGCAAACTATTTCTAGACCCTATAGTTTAATACTTGCTCTTCTTAGTAAAATCGACATTTTATATGAAATTAGGAATGCTAAAAAACACACTCGTTGAGGCTTTGAGCACCATACGTACGCTACCTCCGTATGTTTCGAGTTTCATTATAAATGTGTGTGTGTTTAGGGTACTGATCTTCTGCTCAACGCTCCACAAAATATGTTAAAGTATGAGCCCTTTTTTTCCTTGGAACTGCGATCATATCTTCCCTTCTCCGATAATTTCTTTAGGTGATGGACGATGACGGTTTGATTCAAGCACGAGGAATGCTTGAGAGAAGTTATTTTTTAATTCTCATGTACTTGCATTCTTCCAATGCATAGGTTTTTTTTTTCTAATTATGCATTTTACTTTCTTTTAAAAACGTATATTTTGTTGAATATGAGCTAGGGTATATATATTTGTCACAAAATGCTGTGAATATTAGATAAAGTAATTAATAGATGGAGTTCTAGTGATTCAATGCTCGATTTTATTGTTTTTCAAGTTTAAAGATTCGACTCGAATAATTAACATCAAGTATTGAGTTATTTGTAAAGGATGATATTGACATTTTATATGAAAGCAAGGACGACTTTATTAGTTCGCAAATTAAAAAAGTTCGTGGTAATGTAATTAGTAACCGTAGGAGTGCCGATAGCAGTATGCATCCCTTGTTCCACGCTAGCTTGAGTGTCCATAGATAGACAAAAAATTAGTATGTTTTAATAATAGAAGTTATTTTTTTTTTAACTTGTTTTAGACATAAAATCTCTTATAACTAAGTTTTCAATAAGTTGTTCATATTAAAGAATGTCTTAATTCTTCACAACCAATAATGATAAACTCACTAGTTAGAATATTTTGTATCAATCAATACTTCTTTTGTTTTAAACAAGTCAGGCTTGTTTTTAATTTGATTTAATTTTAAATTTTTCAGTAATATATTTTGTTATTAAAATATAAGGGTAAGGAAGCTTATAAGATTTTTCTTTTGTGTTTTTGGATGAAATAATGGTTAGATTCGAGGTTTTTTTGGGTACTTTCATATTTCAATCAACGAAAACAGCTCTAGTGAACAAAAAAGAAAAATGAAATAGACATACAACATGCTTTTAATTATTCTCAATTAATCTTTTATATCATTTTTTTTTTAATTATCTGATGTGAGATAGGTTATCTAACAACTTAATGATACAATTTAGTTTTTATAGTCTCGTTTAATAATTTTAACTTTTGTGTTAAGATTAATATTTGACAAAGTATTAAAGTCATGAGCTTTAAATTATACCACTTAATTTCATTATAATTAATTAAATAAATATTAATTATGTGAATTTATACAAGTTTTAAGTTAATTTAAATAATTTTTACTTGTATTGAAAATTCTTGAAAATTACAATAACTTTGTTTATTTGTTCAAATCATTATTAGTTTTCATAAATTACATTTAACATTTTCGATCTTCAATCGACATGGATTTATAGAAAAATAAAAAGATGAAAGTATCCTTGTATATTAGTAACCATCACAATACCCTTGTAATTGGATAAGAATTCCTCTCTCTTACATTTTATCGAACAATACAAATACAGACACAATGACAATATCCTAAGCTAGGCGTTGCATTCAACTCTTTCTCCACCGTATGCCCAATCCAACTTCTCACAATGTCCTGGGAAGGGGAAGCAGATTGGTTCCACATGGGCATTGTAATGAAAAAAACGTGTTGCTGAGCTACATAGTATATTAGAGGGCAATTACCCCCTTAATTATTTTTTAATAATAAAGATTAATTTAATTATTTTGAATTAATTAAAAGTTATATTATTTTTAATTGAATTAATAAAGGAATGGAATTAAATTTTTTATAAGATGAATAAGCAAACATTTTAATTGTTGTCAGTGAATAAAGATTGATATTTGCAAAATTAAAGGTTGGGTTTTTTATTTTTTTAAAAAATTGTTTTTTAAAATAATTTATCATGATAAATTTAAATTATCAATGTTGATCCATATCCATGCACTATATACAGCATGCTATAAAGTAATGGGTGTGTGAAATGAGTTGTGATGAATTAATGTGTATTTTATCATGAATTTTATATGGAAGATTTACAATTATTATGTAACTGAACTTAATTTTGTTATTATAAAAACTTAAAAAGAATGATTATAATGTAAGTTTTTTTATGTTAAAAGTATTTTTAAATTAATTTTGTTTTATATGAGTTGGTATATTTATTTTGAATTAATTTTTAACACATATTCATATAATATATTTAGCCCCACATTTAAAATATTCTGGCTCTGTCATTGGTTGCTGCTATCCGAGTTGGTTGAGAGTTCACAATGCAAATATCCATTTTCTTCCCCTGATAATCTCTCTCTAAACCACGGATTTTTCTCTTTCTCTTTGCCTGAGGGCTCTGCAACATGGCCAGAGGAAAATCCTCCGGCAAGCTCATTGGTTAATGTATTATCTTGCAATGTGTAAATCGCAGAACAAGTTCCTGGAGATGGCAATTAATTTGGAAGCAATTATCCCTGCCTTGTATGTGATACATTTAAGGGTTTGGCAATGGTTTCTCAAGACTGGATTTTTGTAATTCTAGGTATCAATTGAGATTTGAGACACCTTATATTGTTGCCATTCTTAAACCATAATCATGTCAATGTTGTTGCACTGTATCCACCGAGGAATCGAAGTCGCCTACATTATTCTTTTGCGTCAGCATGGCGCCCATATGGACGTGTTTTTGCCGCGGGGAATCAGGATAAGACTTTTCGGGCGTGGGATATAAGAAAGTTGTCATCGCGCATTTTCAAAAGAAATTCGTTGAATTTGCACCTGACTTCGGCAAATTGGGTTGACATGCCAATTCCATTAAAACGGTAAAATGAGAGGAAAAAAAAATTATTTTAACAAATTTATAATATTGTTAAACAACATGTTGTGTAGTCGAGCTTGTAGGGATTATGGGTTCTGAACAATTATATGGAGATTTGTTTCAAATTAAATTATATGAAAACCTATCATATGCTTTCATGCAACAATAAAATACAAGTTTATGTTAAAATAAGTTTGATCACGTCAAACTAAGATAATTTTATCTTTTTATTTTGTATTTTTATTATAATTTCAAATCTAATTTCATCTAATTATGTCATAGAAAGATGTAATTAAAAAAAAAAAGTTTTAAAATGAAAAAAAAAGAGTTAATTGCATAATTAGATTCCCCAAATTCTTTTGATGTATTAGGGGATAATTTCATGCTTGTATTTCCACTAATGATATGACAAGTCAAGGCCCAAATATATTTTTTTGTGATGTCCATTCTATCTAAGGCCTTATTTGTTTAATGAAAAAGTGGTTTCATGAATACCACATTTCAAATATTTATATGTTTATTTGTTATTAGAAAAGTTAGTCAATGAAAAATATTTTTTAGTCAAAGAAAAATTTGGCCTAATTTCCAGAAAAGTGTTTTCCTTCTATTTTTGGTGGAAAACACTTTCCGAAAGTTGTGAAAAATTTAGAAATGTCATATTATTTGCTAATTGTATCAAATTTGATCCTCAAACTTTTGATTGCTATATATATATATTTTTTTTTCAATTTCAACCCTTGAAATTTGATTTTTATATTAACTTTGGTCTTCATTTTTATAATTATTATTTGTCTTTTCCTTATAATTTTTTAATTGAAATTTTTTATCTATCAAATTTGATCCTCATTCTTTTCATTGTTACTTATATTATTTGAAATAATTTATGAAATGATAATTATTATTATTATTATAATTTCTTCATCTTTCAATTTTTTTTATTTGTTAGATTTGATCTCTATTATTTTGATAATTATTTATTTTATTTGAGATAACTTATGAAATTATTATTTTTTTCAATTTCATTATCATTCAACTTTTTAATTTGTAAGATTTGTTTCTTATTATTTTAATAAATTTGAAAAAAAATAAAATATTAATAAGTTATTTTTTAACTCATTTTCCATGACATAACCAAATACTGGAAAATATTTTCCAATATATTTTTTATTACACTACCAAACATTGAAAAATAATTCACTTTCCAAAAAAAAATAATACTTTCCAGCTAAACAAACGGGGTCTAAGTTTATATGTTTAGTACTGTGATGCGAGGTATTCGGTAATATCATTGCTCTCACATATGCAAAATATTAAAGAATATTCTGATATTAAATTAAAGATCCATGTTATTATCCACCACTTATGTTCATAAACAAATATCACTGTGGTTTCCATTGCTAATACTGTAGTGTTTTTTTTTCAATTATCTAACTTTATTTCTTCTTAATTTCATTATTCTAAATATATATTAGTATGGTTTTATGTGTTGATCTTTTTTTCTCTTTCCATGCTCTCACATATGCTTAAATGTCAAAGAATATCTTAAATTAAATTAAAAGTTGATGTTACAAAAATAATATTTTAAGTTATAGTTCAAGAAGTTTGGAGGAACTTGAAGTGTGTGGGGTTCCTATTGTTTTATGTTTTCATGTTTGAGTCCATAAATGTTGAGAGATAAGAGAATAATTCATCGAGAAAGGATGAGAAAAGAGAAATTGTTTGACTTGTAATATTTCGTTATAAAAAATTCATCTTGGTGTCAATGAATTTGTTTTAAAAAGAAAATTTCAATGAAGATGATATTTCCTTTCAAATATGCTGGAAATGTAGAATTGAACCCTGAATTTTTATTTTGATATGGTTTGGTTCATGGTTTTTTAACTTATTAAATGATGTTTTAAGCTAGGAAATGACTATATAGAGGTTTTTTGGTGTTCTTTTTTTTTTTGTTATATTCTTAGATTAAAACAAGTTGAAATTTAGATTTTTAGGGTCTTAAAACTTGAATCTTAATCTTTTTAACGACTTTTTGACCATTAAATATTATTGAAATTTGAACTAGAAGATGATGTTCAATTTGCCCAACGAATGATGCTTCGTCCATTATATTCAGAAAAAAAAATAAAATTAAGGAGAACAACATGTCTCTTATCCTTTTAAAAAAAACAAAAAAACAAAAGAAGCCAAGCAAGCGGTGGTGGCTTTTTAGGCCCATACGCACCTACTTGATATTTTAGGCCATGCAAGTGGGGTCATCCTTCTAGATCCAGGTGCACTTAGCATTATTTTGTTAAATAGCCTTTAATTAATCTCTTCTTTTATCCTGTGTTTTTTATTTATTTTAGAATAAAATTATATTCAATAAATTTATTAAAATAATAGTTAAATAATTATCAAATTATGTCATAACTTTCAAGAGGACTACACCTTTTTTTGTGACTTTCTCTTTTAGCTCTAAATACTAATACATTGAATCATGGTAAAAATAAAATTTTAGGATTCTTTGTGTACGATTTACAACTATGGGATCGAAAAACACACAACATTAGAAATTCAAGATCCAAAATTAAGATTTTGAAAAGTTGCAAACAACTATTTGCTAATTAACAAGTGTTGGGTTGAAGGGTGATGAAATTAGGGAGAAAGTCTGGGTTTGATTTTGTCAACTAATTTCTTCTGGTTTTTTTTTATTTATTTCATTATGCTGAAGAATTGACAATTCATTGAAAATTATAAAGACCCAAAAATCCTTCATTAAGAAATAGATTATTCAACATAAAAACTCAACCAATAAAAAAAAACAAAATTAATCTTTCAATGCCATCAGAAATAAATTGACATGTTGAGCCTCCATTATTCAAGATGAACCTCTGACTCAAGATAATGGTCAATGAACATTGATTTGTCCACAAAGTGTTTTCCTAACTCTTATTCCTTAATCTAAAAAAGCTTAGACCTTGATGTATTTTTTTTTTCATTCACCATGAGTTTTTGCTCTCTAAAAACCAAAAATAAAGGGCATGAGAAAGAAGAGAAATAATTGAAAAAATAAACATAGTGGACATTCATCCATGCTTTTTAAGCCACAAGAATTAAGAAAAATAAAAGAGACGAGAGTAAAAAAACACATGAGAAAACCTGTAATAAATTAAAAAGAGATTTTAGAATGAAAAACACTATTAGATTCCTTTCATGAACTCCTTTAGTTTTTTTTTCTTATATATTATATAGTTCACTTAATTATACATGTGTAGAATTTGAAGAATGTCAACTAGCTAGGCAGAATGATGGTGAAATATGCATTGAGTCATGTCTAGTTTGAGTTTTTTTTTACTATATATAGCTATTGTTCACACACTTATAAAATATTATGGATTTATTGTTCACACTCATAAGTTTTATTTTGAGCAATTTGATCCTAATTGAAGGCAATTGCTTTTGATTTCTTAGGCAATGGAGGAACTGAAAGAAAAGGCATCAAATATAAGTGGCATGCTAAAGATTTCATAAAAATACATTTAGCTCCTTAATCTTTGAAAATAATGTAATTTACACAATTTAAGTCCCTTTAAATTTTGAAAATTTGCTTTATACATGAAATTTCATTTGTGTAATATTTTAGTCCTTGGTTAGAGAGAGAGAGAGAGAGAGAGAGAGAGAGAGTCATTGTTTATGCTATTTTCGATCACCAAAATGAGTTTTTTTGGTGTGTATAGGCTCTAACTGATTAGAGAGGTTTGATGCTAATTGTTTAGGACCTCATTATTGCCTAAAAAAATAGATTTAAGCAAAGGAAGTCAAAACTAACCTAGTTTTATTTTGGGTTTTTAGACTATTTTTTGGATATTTTGAGTTTATGGATTCGTTTAGAGGTGTTATAAGCATATTGATGAGGTTTTATAGGTTGAATGATTTAAAAATTGAGGTTTTTTTAGAGAGAAAAAAAAAAAAAACATTGCCTTGATTTTTCAACCACCAAAATGGTGGTCGGCATTTAGGCATGCAGACAACACATCGTTTGCCTTAGTAGGTGACATGTCGCCTTTTTTCCCCCCCAAAAAAATAGGGGTGGAAAACAAGTCTTCATCCCTTTTAAAAATAAAAATAAAACTATGCCCACGCCCACTCCCACTCCCGTGAGCTTGAGCTTGACGGCCCACTTATATGCCTCAATTCTTCATTACAATAGCTTAGGCACGCAAAGCCATAGGCTTGCAAACCTAGGCTCTTTTTTTTTTTTTTAATATATTCAAGTTAAATATAAATTTAAGAGAAAATATTATTGAACCCGGTTGAATCTATAGTTTAGATTACAGGTTTAATGGGTTAAGCCAGAATATGTAGACTATTTTATTTTATATATATATATATATATATTTCATTTATATATTTCCTCAATTAATTTAATGTGTGTATTTATTTTTATTATCATTTAAATAAATAAATTTTAATAAAGAAATTCAATAAATACAACCATGCAAATGTTTTTTTTTTTCGCAAGATTAAATGTCTTAATATATATTTGTCTTTAATTTTTTTAGTTTTATTTTTTATTATTATTAATGATTTTTTTATTTATTAACATATATAATTCTCAATTTATTTAATTATATATAGCATTATCTTTTCTCTTTTTTTTTTTGGAATATGTTATTCATTATTTTTATTTTTAATTTTGTTAAAAAACCAAAAGAAGTCTGTAGAATTCTACCTCACATTCTACTATTGACACTGGTCAATGAGTTACTAGCCAACAATATTATTTCTTCTTCTTCTTTCTTACAGACAAGCTGACAGAACGGCTGGGACATTTCTGTAGGTGAAGGTTCTCTCCTCTCTGCCACGCGCTTTAAGGAAGAGCTGTCG
Organism: Populus alba; assembly: GCF_005239225.2. NCBI lineage: Eukaryota > Viridiplantae > Streptophyta > Magnoliopsida > Malpighiales > Salicaceae > Populus > Populus alba. The sequence goes on from NC_133288.1 coordinate 9,709,490, forward strand.
GAGTTGAAGAAAGAAGGTGGTCTGGAAAACAGAGAAAATGAAATTATGATTTGTGCGAGTCCCAATAATTGTATATCTCTGCCTCCTTCTCGAGCCCTGTGTTTGTTCCCGCTGGTTGGTGGTTTGCTGCCGGCTGCTCTGCAACGCCTGCTTCCTTGAATGTTTTTTATTTCAAAATAAATTAAAATAATATTTTTATTTTTTAAAATTAATATATTACAATAATTTAAAAATATAAAAATTATTTCAAGCTAAAAACAAATTAAAAAAGCACGTACACAGATCTACTTCTCCGAGGATAAACTTTACACACTGGTGTTGCAGACTCTGAATCAGAGGGGCAGGTGGATGTGTTCCTCGTAGTTTATTGAGAGAAACATCTAAATATACTTTTAATTATTCTATAACTATTTATTGTGGTAGTTTAATTGGCTAGCATGCGAGTCCGTTCCACGAGGTTGTTGATTCAAGCGACAATAACATTATTTCTAAGCAGATAATTTATTGTTGGTGTGTTTAAAAAAAAGAAAAAAAATTAAAAAATAAATGATATGTCATTTACTTTTTATTAATAAAAATAATAATTCAAGGTCAATAGGCCAGCCCTTTTTATTTCTTTGAAACTCAAAAAATAATTAGATCAAGTGTATCTAATATGAAAAAAATAATACTACTAATAATTTTTCATTAAAACTCGATTCAAATTATTTTTTTATTCTTAAAATCTTTAAATAGATTTTGAAAATGAATTTTTTACATTTATGATTTGTTTTTTAGTTTTCAATTACACTTAAAATGTGAATATACTATTTTGATATTTTTTAAAAACAATTTAACAATCATAAAATGTTTTTGTTTTAAGAGAAACAATTATTACAATTAAAAGCATTGCATTTGCTTAAATAAATAAAAGATAAGTTAATAAAATATTCATTTTGATGGAAAAACATTCAAAAGATAATATTTTCACGTTTAATAACAATAACAATGACGGAGAATTTCCTAAGACTTAGAAATTTTTTTTTTTTAGTGTTTAGAAACCCTCTTAACATAGCTTGGACATACAAACTAAGTTTAAAAAAGAACCTAAAAAATGAGGGAAATTCATTTAAGATAGATTTTAAATTTATTTTTTTAAAAAAATTAATCCTCCCTAACTTTTTTTTCATGTCAAATTTAATCCTTATTCTTTTATTACTATTTTTTTTTTGCTTTGATAAATTTTTTAAATTGAAATTTTTTTTCTAATCTCGTCTTTTAATATTAGATTGATTGTGAGTTGAACTTCTTGACCGAGTTCAATTCTATGATTTCATTGGCTTCAAGTTTTTGAGATTAACTCAAGTTTAGGAGGTTCACCTGAATTTACCTCTTTAATTTTTTTTTCCCTTTCTTTATGCTCATTTTTTTAAAGATTCAATTGGAGACTAGACTATATTATTTTTATTTGTTTGCTTTTTGTGGGATTTTTCACTGATTTTGATAATAACCTAGGTTTTCTTGGATTTTTTTATTTGTTGTTCTTTGTTGGATTTACTTTGGCTAATCAACATTAAATTGGTTGAAATTGAGCTTTTGATTCATCTTAGGTCTAGAATTTAATGTGTTGCAAGTTTGAGATTTAGCCTAAATTTAAAAAATTCGCTCGTGTTTGCTTGATTTATTTATTTTTTCTTTTTAAAGATGATATTTTTTTTAATTTCATCACTCAACATTAATATCAATTATAATGAGGCTCTATTTTTTTTTATTTGTCTTCTATATGATTTTTTGTGAATTTTTAAAATAACCCGGGTTGTCTTAGATCTTTTTATTTGTCATTTTTTTTTCTTGGATTTACTTTGGCAAGTTTTATAAATTTATAATTTTTTTTATTTTATTCTTTAATATTATATCGGTTATGAATTAATTTTTCAATCTTCCAACCTTAAAGGCTATGGATTTTTATGATATTAGGATTTGATTTTCTTGAATTTTCTTTATGTTCATTTATCATAATACTATCGTTTAAATTAAGAATTTTACGAGTTAATCTAAATTGACTTGTTTTTTTAGGATCTTTTTTCTTGATCGGGTCTATACCTAGTGTCCTATTTTTTAATTTTTTTTTTTACTGTAGGAATATTTTTTTACCGATAAAAAAGATATTGTGCCTATAAATCTAGTTTATTCTATTACAATTAGACAAATAGGTGGTTGTGTAACTTGTTTCTCCGTTCCTTTCTTTAACTAAAATTAAATACTAATACACGGGAAACATTCAATACTATTCATGTCCATTTAGCTGCTCAGGCTAGTACTACAGTAGTAGGGCGAATTAGGGCAAGGCAGACCTTCAAGGCCAGCTGAAAGCCACAGATCCCAACGTCAACTAACTCTTTTAGGGTCACAGCTCATCTCACCAAGTGAGCTTAAGGAATCAATTAGGAGAATAAGATATTTATAGTTTGAATCCAATTACTTTAATCTTTCAATTATATAAAAGTGTGTGATCGATTGAGACTTTGAGCTGACAGATTTTTTCCTATGCTTTAACTCTCGAGAGTAATTATCCTCATGTGAATGGTGTCCAGAAACGTATAGTGAGTCGTGTCAAGAAGTGTTTATATATATATATATAAAAAAAAAAAAAAAAAAAAAAAAACTCATGAGAACCAATATTAAGATGGAAATTATAATTTACTGCGTGCATTCCATGTTGTCAGCTTACAATTTATTGTAAACCCCACAGCAGTTTATGCTTGCATGTTTTGGACTGTGTTCTCAGAGGCTGTAAAAAACCAGTATCCCTCCGATACTTAAATTTCATTTCCACTGGTTGAAGCAACTCTTGTTAGTTTTTACTTTTTACTTTAGAATTAACTAAAGAGAAAAACAAGAAAAGGAAAAGGAAAAAGAAAGGAATTTCGTGGTGGTATTCTTTCTTGTCATGAAGGCTTGAAAGTCATTGTCAAAACAATAACTGTTGTTGATGGTAACAAGCTAGGGAGCATGTGATGTGTGGAGCAGTGGGAAATATGCCCAAAAGATTTGGTTTCCTCCTTCATAGCTAGCTATCGAATCGAAACCCAAAAACAACATTCCTTCCATTGATTGCCATACAGTGGAGCTCTGGAGTGGAATTACTGAACTGGACCGGAGGAGTTATGGTCTGTAGGGATTCTAAGATGACAAGGAAATCCACATACTCATCTCCGATCACATCTCTTAGGAGGCCAATCAGCTCGCACGCATTCTTGTATTGCCCCACCATTCCTCGTTTCATCTTGACAATTTTGTTCTCGTGGGACCCTCGCTGAATTAGGGTTTGGTCCCATTCTCAATTTCCTTGACGGAATTCGAGCTCTTATGTTTGTCTTGACTGCGGGGGTATGCTGCTTTCATCAAAGTTTAAGAAAAAAGAAAAATAGAAAAGAAAAGTGAGGTCACACTTGTATAACCAGCCCATCATATAGCTTAATTAATTGACATATTATTGTCAATCAACTTCTAACTCAACTAACATTCTCGATTCCCTTTTTTCTTTTTTGGTTTTGATCAATCCATGCACAGGTTGTGAGAAAATATTGTTTTTATAAATACTTTAATTTTGACGCAGATGATTTCTATAGAGCCTGATGTGATTATAAAAGTAGCAAGTTAGTCTTCATGCATGAAACTAACAAGAGATAGCCTCGGGACGAAGAAGCAACCACAAAATTTAATAGCTTTACAAGATTTTCATTATCTATATATGATCTAATTGGATATCTTATGAAAATTTGTGGGATTTGGCCTAGTTAACATAACCTAAATATATCCTATCAAAGAAAAGAAGAAGAAGCATGCATACATGTGTATTTGGAAGGCACCATTCCGTGGCCGGCCTTCCATTTTAGTTAGCTCTGCTTTTAGAACATGAGAAAAATGGTCGAATTTTCTGTTCCATAATCATCCACGAACTAGAGGACAGGGAAATAGTTTCCCAACCAAATACAGATTTCATTACTGCAATTGGATTCGAATACACTGGAGCACTGGACTATATTAGTTGTATATTAGTTTAAACTAATGGCCTTTATGGTTTGAATTTGATTTAATTTACTCTCTCGATCAAATTGGATCACTTGATTAGTTGGCTCAGAAATAATAATATGTTCACATTCCTCTTTCTAGGCAGTACGTACTTCAAATCACCTCTTAGAATCTTAACAATGGAAAAGTATCGGTGATTAGAGCCCGTTTATTTATTTATTGTATTTTAAAAGTATTTATGATAAAATCTATTTTTTATTTTATTTTATTTTTAAATTAATTTATTTTTTTTATTTTTAGATATTTTGATGTGTTGATATAAAAAATAAAAATTATTTTAATATATTTTTAAATAAAAATTATTTTAAAAAACAACTATTCTAAATAAATTCTTAATGTAATGATAAGTGAGTTTGCTCTTTTCAATTTATTTAAATTTTGAATTTTCTAGAGATTGTGAAAAGAAATTTACCAAGAATTAATGCATCGTATATGAATCAGATGGATTGTTTAAAACTTAATTAAAAAAAAAAAACACTTAGTTTTTCACACGAAAGCTTGCCTAGAGATTATGATGCTTTAGAAAAACAATACACAATCCCCGACGACTCGACAATAAATCATAGTTAATCGAAACATAACTATTTTATGGCATACTGCTCCTCTCCCTCATTAACCTAGAGTTTATTGATTTAAATTCCCAATTTCCCATAAGTGGTTCAAAAGTATAAGAACAGAAGAGTTAATAATATTAATGAATAATTAATTAACTAATTAATTAATTCAGTAATCAACAAATTCACCATATGCTGATGTCTCTCGTGAGCCTGTCAACAGTATTTGTTAGCTTTCGAGAAGTGAGCCCCCACTGCTGTGAAGCCAGAGATGTAATTATTTAGGACATCATTTTTTCAATCTTATGCCTAATTTATTAATTAATGGCCTATGATGGCCTACTTATATATCGTCCGTGGGGGCATTGCCTTCACTTATGTGATGCTTACTTTGATTATTAGTCAAAGGAGACTCGCAAGAGACACCATGTAATGTCGCCCGTGACTTTATCCACTTCACCGGAAAGATACTCTTTTGGGATTGTTTGCTATTCCATTTTTATTTTTTGGCTTAATTTGGTTCTTAATTTACATTATTTTGAATTGAATTCTTGGGAAATGCTTCATGATCTATAAACATAAACAATATCCAATTATATCAATATCCGTTTGTAGTTAGCGAATTTACTATCTAAATTTTTCAGCACGAGAATCAAAAACTTGTTAATTTGAAGAGTTTTATTTTATTATTATTATTTGATTTATTAGATTTTGAACTTGAATTTTGATAAACTGTGTTTTCTTTTCAATAATTCATTGAAAAATAAGTGAAGGAATTTTCTATGAATATTGATACAAAACAATGAATTTATGATGGTATTCTATCATAAAATTAAAATAGTAAAATATAAATTATTTTTTGAAAAGATAACCTAGTGGTTGATAGCTTTTAGTTATGAAAACCAGTTTAGTTCCTTGTGAACTATCATGGGTTCAAATCTCTCTCTTCTTTTCTCAATGAGTCTGTTTATGTTTTTATTGTTTTTTTTTAGTTCTATATCATATAGGATTAGGTAAGATAGCCTAGCTAGAAAAAATTAATTAGGTCTAAATCTAAATAATGAGTTGGAAAAAAAAAAGAGGCAAAATCTCAAAATATGACTTGATCATATTCAAAATCATAATTTTTTTCAACGATAATTGATATTTTTAGATCACATGTTTTCCAAGAATACATCTTCTCCATTTCAAAGGGATTTAATAAATTCTCTTGGATGCTTAGTCTTAAGATTTGAACTTGGAAAAGTTGAGGAAGAAAGTATGCCTTTTTAACCACCAAGCCAAATCCTTAGAATTTCTCTAGAATATGGTGAATTATAGATAATATTTTTGTTCAAAATTAACTAAAAGTAAAAATTTGGAACATAAATAATCATATTTTTTTAGAAATTCATGATTTTTGTACTCGACATAGTACAATCTTTGACGCCTTAAATCAAGATTTTATTGAGATTTTATTGCATGTTAACATAGCTAGATGTAAAAAGGCGATTATATGATTAGTATTTTTCTAAATATGATTAAGTTTATGTCAAACCTTCAAATACTTGAATAATATCATGAGAAGATACTGTAATTTACCCTTCAAGATATAATTAGGTGGGAGAGAATTGTCGCTCCACGTATTGATAATGACGACTCCACAAGCTAAAATACTACCCACCGGCGGCGACAAAGAAATGTTTGTTGCCTTGACGGGAAGCAGCTTCATAGTCATCTTTGTGGGTTAGCCTTTGACCCCAAAGATGTGTTGGATCAGCACCTAACTTGACTTTTCGGTTTCCGTCTCGAATTCCAAATTTTTAGGTGGATGGCTACGGACATAGCCAGAGTCATGTGATCAAGAAGGCACCATAAAATCAAAGGCTCTTTCCTTGTCTTTGCTGCGAGGATCGAAGGAGATGTTGTTGAGGTAGGGCACTTGACCAGCTCATGATGAGTTACAATTCATTTGAATATTTATATATGATTTCAGATCATGGAGTTCTCTAGCAGACTACCATGCAATATAGCCAATAACCAGTTCGAGCGACTTCTCTGGAAGGTTTCTTCAACAGGCTAGCTACCTGCTCACCATAAGTTTTTTTTTCATGGCTTTCATAGGGTATTTTAAAAAATTATGATAGAAATTGTGTGGAAATATATTAAAAAATATATTTTTTTAATTTTTAAAAGTTTATTTTTCATATCAGCATATCTAAATAATAAAAAAATATTAAAAAATAAAAAAAATAATTCAAATCAAAGTCAGTATCTCCATACAGTTAGAATGACTGGTCTCATCATACATGATGCTTTTTAATTCTTTTTAACTTATCCCCACTCTAGGCAGTAAATAATGAAATAGGATCATTGACTTATTCATCCTTGTGCCTAATTCACTTTCTGTGGCACTATAATGGAGTAATTATAGTGATGTGGACGTGACTGTGCTTTATATTCGGCTATCGACCGATGGATCAAAAGTCATGTCCAAAAATCCCAAATTCTTAATCTTTTTGATTGATTGAGTCAAATTAGCAAACTCATTCATGAACATTGCAATCTTATATAGTTGACGCCAACTCAGCTGGCAACCATGCAAGAAGTCTCCATCATATCAATATGATCATATATTTATGGGGTTAATTTCTCTTAGAAATACTTGCAATTTAATTTTATTACTTGATGATCTTCGTCAGTTTAAGTTAATTTATGATTCCATGTGATATTCTTGTTTTTGATGCTCTCCCAAATTAACTCAATTCTAGATTTGATCTAATTAAATTAATGTTTGAGAGTTAACTATAGTTTTAATTTCTTCAATTCTTGTAATGAAAGACACATAACAACACACGGCTAGTTAAACTGCTCAAGTCTTGTTAGTTTGTGTTTCTCCCTTTCCCCGGGACTTGGAATCAACTCTGTATTGTCTGAACTCTTGCGGAGCAGTGATATTAATAGTCAAATAGCTAGTAAGTTCATGGCTTAACGGGCAGGAGGACATGCCTGCTTTTCTTCATAAAATCTCTCTTTTTTTTGCCTTTTATGAAAAAATATCAACGTTGAATCTTTCTTTCTTTTGTATAGTAATAATAATAATACCTCACAAGTACACATGTATTGACAAATTAAAATGACTCTACGTACCGTGTCTTTATTCTTCTTACATACTTTGCTTGACAGGATTTTACAGAGCTAAAGCTAAACGTCCATGGATTGGTTATTATAGTCCTAAAGTGGAATTGTACATCGTTTTCATGACAAGGGATCAACGTGGAGATGATTGTTTCAGCCTTGTAGTTGCAGTCTAGAAACCGGCGCGTGGCATTGTATAACTCGGGCTACCAGAGCTTTTTATATTACCATAAAGAGTATTTTTATTTAAAAATATATTAAAATAATATTTAGTATTTTTTAAAAATTTACTTTTACATTGAAACTATACAAAAACACTAAGAAAAAAATTAATCTAAGATAAAAAAAATTAATTTTTTTAAAAAAATACTTTTAAAACATATAATCAAGTATTATTAAGACACTAATTGCAGTCAAGCGTGTTGCTAACTCCCAAAATAATTAGAGGAGGAGATATAGCTGTGATCTTGGGGAAATGGGGAGGACTTTGTCACCGATGGAACTTTCAGGTTGCCTCGATTGGACGAGCAAAGCATAAAAACCATCCAATACACCCTCTTGGTGAAAGTGATGCACCGCCTAAAATAGTAATATGGCAACATCATACTTTTTTACATCCACTCTCTTTTTTCGTCACATAATATTTTATATTGTTGCTGTTATAATTATAATAATAATTATTACATGCTCGTTAAGCCACTATGAAACCCTTTTCTTCTCGCAAATAGGGCTCCCAACTTTTTAAAGCGTCTAGCACCAATTGATGGTCTCGTCCATCTTGCATAACTGTCTTGGCTGTACTTAATTATTGGTTAAGAACCCATTGTTTGAAGGCCTTAAAGAGCTCACGGAGGATAGATTAAGCTTCTTTTAATTACAACTAAAGTGAGTTTTCAGCTAGTGGCGATCTCTAACAAAGCAAGGGAAAAGGGTAGGATTTGAGGCGGGTAAAGCAGTGTCGAAAGGCAAATAATAATAATAATATTAATCAAAAGAAAAAACAGAGGAATATTTGTAGATTCAATCTTCCCATGAGACTGCCAGCCAACGAGGGAACAATACACATCAAAGAATCACGTTCGTGTTGTTGATGCTCTCTTGTCTGCTGCCTTGTTTTCATCTGATTGTTGAAGAGATGAAATATGAATCCTCTCTCAATCTATGCGTCGCGGGCAATCATTTGGCAGACCAGTTGGCGCAGCACTACACAAATCGAGGCCCTTGTCACCATGTCCATTAAGGCCGACTTGTAACTGTACAGATTATAATGGTCGGTCGTCTTCGAGTTCTTAACAGTTCAAAGAAGGGTCCTGTGTTGTCGTCCTCGTAAGTTTTTTATTAAATATAGGGGATGTTCTTTACCTGTAAATCCGGCTCACCTCAGCTCAGTATACCTTTACTAATGATTCCTAACGGCTCCAAGAACCCACTAGCAAGTGCTTCTTGGCTCGATGCTTTTCAGTTTGAAATAAGAGCAATTCTTTGCTTTCTTAACGGGCATCGAGAGAGATGAAAATGTGTTTTCTGCACACGAAAACAAACCTCTTGCTCTCTCAGGAGCCACGGCTATTGCGGTATCTCGGACATGGACCTCAATACAGAGACCACGACTGCAGCGCCTGTCTTTCCATGAAGAATTGACATTTGCGGAAAAAAGTAGAAGTTATGTAGAGCCCAATTCCCGAGAGGTTTTGAATTTCAACCTCTTGTGACCTCGGGAAAACAGAAAAGAAAACGCATATAAAACTCCATTGACGCCACTCAACTTCAAGGGCAGCTTCTATTGGGAAAAAAATTACGGTGACAATCCATCACCAATATGTAATTCTCCTTCCTCGTCAGATTTCACCCTAGCTTGCAGACAGCCAAGGCTTCTGACAATAACTTGTAAAGTTTTTAACGTCTGCAACAAACATGAATATTTGCTTTTGTTACAAGCTAATACAATATTTCCTAAAAACCATGTCAGGCTAAGCTCAGAGGAATCCCCCCATATGTTTACAGTACACATTTTACAGTAGGAGCAAGGGGGTATTCAGGTGACGACTATCATTCCAGAGAAGTCCATCAAACCTTTGGATACTTCGCCTTGCAATTGTTTGACCAGTTGCCTGTTACGCAGATTACAAGGACTGTCCAACAATAGTGCTTTGATGCAGTTTTTTTTTCTTTCAAGGCCTGTGACCTCTGGTAGCCACAAGTATAAAACGCTGTTTTCATCGAGGGCTGTTTTCATCGAGCAGCAGATGAGGCGCGTGGTTTCTCCTTTATGGAGTTCAAGTGTTGTGTGACAAAAATAACTCCCATTACAATTAAAAGGCAACCAACCAGTGTGCTGAAGAAGAGGGCACCTGGTGACCTGGTCTGGACAAAGCCATACACCCCATTTGATGTCACAACAATTAGGTCAGTAAGTCCATCATTTGAGAAATCCTCGCAGATCAGAGCATGGGTGGGTGGTGCAGGAAGATCAACCGACGTCTGGATACTCCCTCCAGGAGATATAACTGAAGCCTCTTGATCACCAGCTGCGAGGATCATTTGTTGATTGTCACGTGCGCGCAAAGAAAATGCCTTCAATGTGGGGACCACCATACCGCCTTCCATCATCCCCGATGGAGAAGGAAGGTTTGACCATGTAGCACCTGTCGATATTTGCCATTGCCAAACAGCATCGTGACCATGCAGGCCAGGGGAGTACGATGTCACCTGAAAGAAAAGGTACATTTCTCAATCTTCTTATTGCAATAACACAGGGCAAAGACGAGAGTGTGTTTACTGATGTATTGATACCACAGCATGGAAACTCCTCACTCCCGAAACCAAATAGTGTTAATTCAAATACTACAGTACAGGTGATGGACCAGCACTCCTTGAACAACTTCTGACATCTAAGAAAAGAAGCTAGGTCTGGATTAAAACATACCTCCCCTCGGTTTGTTAAGAAGACAACATCACCATGACTCCCCTTGCGATGCCTGTGGCCATCACCTCTTGGGATGAGAATAGGGGTTGCCACCTCTAAAGAAGATACATCAGTCCGACCAAAATTTCTGCCGAAATCTCCATGTTGGAATAAGATGAGTGGTGAATGATGATGACATATAGAAGCATTGAAAAGTTGCTCTCGCACAGGTACACCTGAAGTTGCAACAGCCCAACATGGTTGCAACACTTCCATCGATCCACTAACAACAGTCTGCTCAGCTCCATTTCCTCCAACAGCCTGAGGAGATGAAAATGTCAACCGTTACAATGAACACACATAAATCCAGCCAACCTTTCCCAATAAATGCCTCAGTTTTTTATCAACGTAGTTTTTAACAGGTCTTTGTTTTATCTGTGTATTTGAGTTTTCTGTTGTGTCAAGTTTTCTTGCATGCAAAAAGCCTCAAACTCACCCCCATACCTTGAATCTATAAACAAAAGAAAAGGTTAAACAAAAAGAGTTTTCAGATTGGCCATGGACCTAAAATGATGAATAGCACAAAACTAGATGGGATTTTGCAAGCTCATTTCCAATTAACAACACAGCAAACTATATTGTTGTCGTCTGGGTCAATTGAGAAATGTTTTCATGGCACAGAAACAAAGCATTCCACAAAAAGCAAAAGATTTAGGGCATATCATATAATATGTATTTCAGAGAGAGCATATTTGGAGCATATATCATAATCCAAGAGACAATAGAAAATACACTCGTATGGTTTTGATTGCCTTAGATGAAAGAAACAATTGCACACCTGAACATGATCTAGGACTCCGTCACCATTGATATCAGCATGAAGGCCACCGTCTTGAAGATGAAGCTGATGAAAGCAATGAAATTCATCAAACTTGCTAGAACTGCTGGAACAAATAATATAACAAGCAGTTGAAATCATATCAATTAAAGAGCACATTCAACTTTCATATTTACATGAATAAGCAGAGGGCCTCGAGGGTTTTCAAGATCAAATCTCTAAATGAAAAGGAGCACATATGCCTGACATGGTAGGTTTAACAGCAAGAAGACGACTGGCACATGATTAGTGTGCCAATTAACAGCTGAATTTCATTCTTAGCTATAAGATGTTCTTCCATATAAACTACATGATGGCACAATGCCATGTTTCCAACATTTACCTTACACAGGGTGCGGCCGGATGCCAAATGAACAGCTTCTATCCCTTCTTTTTGATGAGCCACAACAACATTAGGAAGCCACCAAAGCTGAGTGTAGTTTGTTATGGTTGGAATATATTTAGATGGCTGCAGCAACAAAGTATAATAGACAAACATCATTTATCAAACACTGAATAGGTAAATTTGGAGGGTTGACTCATATATGAAGCAAGGCAAGCTAAGTAGCATTGCTTATGCAAATCTACTGGTTTTCAGGTAAAAAAATTTCATAGAGTAAAAGATTCATATAAAAGCACAAAAGAAGAATGGGGTACAATCATTCCCTGGAAAAAGTCCAGACCTCATCCTGAGAGGTGTGATAGAATAGACATGTCAATTCAAAATCATAATTCACAAACACCAGCAACATAATGCCATTCCCACACAGGAAAAGTTAAATCCATATCACTTCTAGTTCTTTTAATGAAACCAATATGCCCAACTAAGGGGAGTAATTATTTCAGTAGCCTCCAACCATCCTACAGAAATAGGAGCCAGATATGGTTTTTCAGAGGATTTCACACTTGAGTGGCAAAAAGTTTGTATCAAAGGCACATAGTCAAGTTTTCAAATTCCGGTAAATCATAAAAAAGAGTCAAAGTTTCAAGTGAAAGAAGTTATTTAAATGACGTACTGAACACATGCTAAAAAGTGCCGAGCATAAATTAATGACAAATTTTGATCCTCTATCAAAGGCACATGCATGTGTAATAAATCCTGCCTAAGCTTTTGGGGTAAAGACATAACCACTAGGAAATAAAGCCGATGGTATATAATGATTTTTGCTACTGTCAAAATCCAGTTGGTAAGGTTATCAGCAAATCTTACCTTCTTTGATTTTGTTGAGCCAGCATATTTTGCAGCTTCCCCAATCAGGTTTGAAATTTTCTTTGCTGAGTCTTTTCCAGGAGGATGGTTTTCCTCAGGCTTGTGGAAAGGGTAGTTTGTTGTCTTTCCATTTGATTTTTTTGATGTTTTTCTTTTATGGTGCCTAAAGTGCGATAGCTGCAACACAGTATCTTCTCTCCTATCCTGATACAGAGATGAATGAATGTGCCGAAAATAATTACCTCTAATATATATATAAAATAAAATCAAATAAACCAAGATGATGAATCAAATGCATAGCAACATTTTCTGGCATTCTTACCCAGTGATGTGGCATAACTCCAAGGATTGATTCCCTAAATTCCCTGCATTCAAACTAAGGTGTAACATGCCTCAGAAAGCTTAGCTTTAAAAAAATGAAAATTATCCGATGCTTATCCTACTTTAAATAAATTTTTGCAGGGTTGATTTCAGCTTTTGTTTTTTCCTTCTTTTCTTTTTCTTTTTTTGGTACGGCATGTTGTTATCAATAACATGAATCTATTGTTTTGTATCTGCCTTGAGTTGAAAGCTACCTCTCCTGGATGGCGACTGTTTAAAGCATGCACATCAAGCTTGTAGTTATGTTGTGGAATCAACTGTGATGCAGCGTCTGAAGACTGTGGTTCAATGTTCTAAAAGCACAAAAATGAAAACCTTGGGTGTTAAAAAAGGGAGAATACATTCCATAGCAGAACAATAGCAATACTCATCAATTATGTTCTAATAACAACAATTCCTGCCCAAATTAATGCTCTCAAATTGCCTGTGAATTTTCAGAGCCCACGTGGATGGGTGCATTACAGTATGCATTCCTGGAAAGTTACACCACAATACCATTTGAAGTATTCCTCATTTTGCTCAATTTTCACTACATAATATATAGAACATGAGGTATACTTAGAGAAATTTTTTGAAGAACAAAGGAAATTTATGCATAAGAGATAACAGCGTCAAAGAGTAAAACAAAATGCAATTTTGTGATCACCCTGCTGATGCATTCTTTAACTCCAGAACAATGTAATTGGAACACTCAAATATTCAGGTTTCAAAACAGGACATTCCAAGTAGTAGTTGCGGCCTACTAAGTAATGAACAAGATTTCCCTTCCCAGATGAGTAAAAGGTAAGGGGCATGAATCAAAATGACAGTTCCATAAAACAATTGATGATAAACAAAGATTACGCAAGAAAACTAAGAACAAGTGTTTAGATTATATGTCACCTCATTCTTTCTGCTCCATCGAAGGGCACCAGTTCGACCAACAAAAGCATACAAGGCAAAATGGCGTAGATTCATGGTTCCAGAGTTCTCTGATGGCTACCAAGGATACAAAAAGCAATGCATAATTTCCCAGATGCCGGCAAAAATGAAAAGGAGAACAACAAGAACTTGTTATTGCTAGTTTGCATTGATCATGTATTAAAGAATGGAAAACTCAGTGGCTTAAAATGACAACGCAATCAAAATATCTGTAAGGAAGACAGGTTCTTTCTCAATAGTCAGAGAAGAATGATCAGGAAGTTTATATCCATTTAGAACTTGCACGCAACTTTCAACAGGTTGCCCACTTATGGATCTAAAAATACCATCACTTTAGGATTTTTCAATAGCAAGTGCTAGTGTCCTAATAGTGGTTGCTAGGCTTATTCGAAAATAGATCAAGTTGCAAGAATGTGAATCACATTGTCAAAAGAATATGCCAGAAATGTCCATACCTCTTTCTCACTGGCACTTCTTCTATGCTGCTCAGCATTTTTCTCTGCCATGCCAATTTCTTCAAAAGGATCTGAATAAATCTGAAATAGCACATAAAACACATACAATCTTACAGGACCTCTATAAAATAGATGATGCTAGCAAGTTGTTGAAGGAAGTTTGGTTTCAATCTATCAAAACATAAGACTACAGATTCAAGAACCAACAATCTGATTAGCAAGGATTGCATCAGACAATGCATATATTAGATTGGTAAAAATAAGAAACATTTAAAAGCAATATTCACTCTAGAGTGGGCATATGAACAGGACTTCAAAGAGAAAATTGACTTTAAGTGGGCCTGAAATACAATTCTGTCTTTTCACAATTTAAAGCCAATGCATTATCCATGCTATTGATTTGAGTGGTAATCATTAAATTCAGGCCCATGATATGCTCCTATTTTTACAATTTAAATGCACAAAAAAAGAATAACAAAAAATCTGATAACCATGTAATCAACTTTACAACACAAATTAAGTTCTTGTTTTTCTTTTTCCAATAAGACAATCAAGTGTATGGAAGAAGATAAAAACAAGAAATGCTGAGAACGCAAAATCACAACTAACATACATGTGGCTGCATTTCCATTCTCCCACCAATAATAACCAATCCAGAATCCCCATGCTTCAATGTATAGTTACTTATTGATATTGCAATCTCCCTATGATGTGCATTATGCGGAAAATCCTCCTGCACACAAAATAAAATGTGAAAGAGTGAGCAAACAACATTAAAAAAACAAATACTCAAGACCACTAATGATAACGACTTTCAGAACCTGCAAATTAGTTTCCCAAAGCTTCTTAAGGTTATGATCAAAGCACATAACAGACCACCCTGAGGTTACAACAACCAAAACTTGCTTTAACGGATGCCCTTCCTTATATCTCCTATCAATTACACCAGTAGCCATTGCCACTGCGCGTCTACCTGCCGCAACCCGTGTTTTATCAGGCAATAGTGATAGTTCGGTTAACAATCTTGCTTCACTAAACCCCTCATCTACTCTCCTCAAATGCGGCTCCAGCACCTAAAACACACACATACATACCCAAAAAAATAAAAAAATAAAAAGATAGAGGACATGTTTTCAAAATCTAAGAAGTAAACAAGTGTAGTTTTCACAATTTGTGCAAAAAATACTAAAATAGAAGCATAGAAGAATTACAAGTCACCACACGAAAACGAAATCGTTTTCAAAATCATGCAGTCTAGAAAATTCGAGGAAGAAAACATTATGGCTAAAACAGAAATTTAAAAAACGACAAGTCATTAGCACCAGAATCGGGACCTGGATTTTGGCGTCGTGAGTGGCGACAAGAATTTCTTTCTTGCCGTCGCCATTAAGATCGGAAACAATCGGCGGGGGAAGACGGTCAGTCTCGTATTTGATTGGATACTCATCGGTTAAATGAAACCATGCCTCTCTGAAAGAGAAATCTCCTTCGTGCTGTATTTAAAAAGAAAAAGAAAAGGATGAAATTTGTGTTAATTAGGGGTTAGAAATAGCGACTATTTTGAAGAAAAAAAGAGGGGGGGTTTAGGGTTTTGAAAGAGGAGACCTGGAGAGAGAAGAAGATGGAGAACGCTGAGAGCATGAGGATGGCCAAATCGCGTTTTCTCATTTTGGATGGAATTTAATCCGATTCTCGGCTTCTGTATCGTGCTGGTAGATCAAGACTGAGAATGTTCGTTATTCCACCCTCACCTCACTCCCTCGCTCGCTCGCTCATGCATTGCAGAATGCAGACCCCTTCTGGTTGGTGGGTCGGTAATGAACTGTTTCAGAAGTTCAGCTGGCTCAGCGAAAAGTTAAACGACATGTCGTTTATTAATGGACTACACGTCTTGCTGGGTCCCGCCTCTTTTACAGAATGATTATTTTTACAATCACGGGCGGCTACAAAAAGTTATGGCGAACAATTTCCACCTCGATGTGATCATGTGGTAGTATTGAATCAAGAATTCTTAAACCAAGTTAAAGATGAAAATTTCCAAGTAAGAAACTTCGAAAATTCATATACCCTGGAATAATTCGGGTCCAGGTTTCTGTCCATTTCAGCGGAGGTCTAAACCACCACCATATGTACAAACTTACTAGATGAAACATGATTTTGGCAGATGACAAGAATCAGTCTCGAATCACAAAAAAAATGGAGCCAAATACCATGACAGCAATGCTCAATATCATAGCTGAACCTTGACGCGCCCAATCGAGGGATCGGTGATAGGAGGATCACTTCATGCGACCTTTTCACTTTGTTGCTGCATGATCTTTTGTTTCCTTTTAGTCTCCAGGTGCGAAGCAAGTTGAGCACACTTCCTCTTGGCTTGTTCCAACTCTTTCTCTAATTCCTCAACCTGATATTTGACCAATAAATACATAATTTGCTATTGTTTTTCAAACTTCAAAACTTGGTCGTGATTTACAGAATTTTTAAGTCAAGACCAAAGGTGATGCGATGCCGACTCTACCTACCGTTTGTTTCAATTCAGTCTCCTTCTTTGCGTATTCTTCACACCTGTAGAAAGTAGGGTATTGGGTGTGATTTATTGACCAGAACGTATAGGACAGCATAAAAATCAAGAAACGCACCAACATTACAGGTCAACTGTTAAATTTGAGTGAGATTTCAGAAGTTCACTGTATGAAAGGTCTAAATGACATTGGACATTTCATCAGAAACGGATCTCACGCGCACGTGCACACTCAAACACAGACACGTGTAATTATCTAAAATACCAAATTTTAGAACTATTAACATTTTTGGCCTCTGCTTTGGCTGTCAAGCTACCTCCGAAGGGAAAAACAATCACGTCCTTAACAACAGAGGCATATTCCATTTATAATTTCCCAGAGCTTAATTTGAAAACAGCATGCAGATAATAGAGCGCAGTCAATGTAAGGCATGATGCTACATTCTGAACTTCCAGATTTGAGTATAAAATATGCACCTCATAAAAAGTTCGATGTTCTCTTCACATATCTGATCAATTGGCTTAGATCCAAGACCATCATCAGATATAACTCCATTGTAAGATCCCTGCAAAAAGAGGCAATGAACCATGAATGTTAACATATTAATGATGTTCAGACAGCAAGTTGTTTAAAACCAGGTAATAATTCTTCTGGACATGTTGATTGTTTGTCCCAACTCTTTTTTTTCTGCTTTCAGGCTCTTTACTTAAAAGCAAAGGTAAAAGTACCAAGTGTAGACACTTAGAACTTAAAAGCCACCCACCCTGGTTTGAAATGATTGGGTGACAATTTAGCTACGGATTGAGAAAATACAAGTCTCTATCAAACAGTTTTGAGTGTAAATGGCCAAGGATGCTAATGATAGAACTTCATGTAAGTCAGTCTGCATGTGCCCATGGTGAGCAGATGCAAAGGTCAAAGAAATATGCACTAAGAAAAGGGTGAGTAGAATCACTTACAGCTGCCAACCCAATAATGGACTCTTCCACAGGTAAATCACTCTGGCTGGTGCTTCCAGGTTGCCTATTGCTCCTAGTGATAGGTTGATCCAGATGCATTTCCTCTTCATTAGTTGGAAGATCAATGTTATGCCGGTTAGCAGGCAATTGCTTTTGTGTTTTAACTGCACCTTGCTTTAGAATATCAAGTGATTTGACACCAGGAGGCAGAATTCCAAGCAAGTGACAATGGCGTTTCCTGTCTCAAAAAAAAAAAAAAAAAAAAACACTCAAGTTTAGATTCCTTGTCCTGTACATAAGCATTCAAACACAGTTCACATAAATAATTTAGTTAATAACCCTGTTGTATCCTTTATTCTTTCATCGATGATTGCAAATGAACGCTTACAACAAATAAATACAATTGCAATATAGTTGAAAAGTGCAGCCACTATAAGCAGTTCAAGGCTTTGAATATCTTAGCAACACAAACTATTCAATTCACAAGTTCACAACTGCCTCGTTGCCTGTAGTAATCCAATGATTTGAACTTTGCCCCTAAATTCATTAATACCATTCCAGAATTTTATTTCCTTTGTATTATACTCAAGATTCAGCAAAACCCAATCCAAAAAATGTTACAATCCCATCTAGAGTTTCTGCTAAAATTGTTTCTATGTATTCACACATAATCCAAGTTAGAGCTTATGTTGAGTTCTTTTGGTGTCAGTCAAGGCACAAATCCAGCAGAGCCAGCAGGGTAAGGTAAATTGAAAAGGAGAATAAAAGAGAAACCCCGTGTCATTAAATAGGATTTTCTAAAAATGCTTCACAGGACCAACAGAAGGCAAAGCAAATTTTGCAGTTTGCAAGCCAATCTTTCAATATTGAGACACAAAATAAGTCATTTCCAACAGTGTAAAAATATCTCAGCAAAGGATTTCAAGTACACCTTCCTCTCCCCCATGAGAAAGGAAATAAAAGGAAATAATTACTACACATGCATTCTCCCCCCAACAATTTCCAAGATTTGCAAACTGCAAGAAGTGAATATACAGTAACAAACCAGAAATCCATAACCATCTGTTTCAGTCTAGCTTCCAATCGAATATACAATGACGACCTCTCAAAATCCTGCTTATCATGTGCAGGTTCTATAAAATTTGCTTCAAGAACTCCTATAATCAGAAAGCAGTAAGTAGCTGACAATTCAAGGAAAAACATTAGACAACAGAAATTGAGAGAAAAGTTTGAATACCAACAACACCGTTCCCTTTTACTGCAGCATCACCAGTGACTTTCCAGAAGGGCTGCAATAATGCAAAAAGACTAACCAATGAGTTGCATAATAACTATGTTGCTGATTTGCTTTTATCCAATCCATAGGCATTTCTAATGCAAGGAGAGCAGGTACTGAAAAGTTTCACATGTTTTTGCTACTTTCAAAACAATATAGTGGCTGAACATCAAAATATATTACATAAGAGTTTAAAATCTTCCATGTTATGCAGTTTTTTCCATGGAATGCACCAGTAGGAAAACATACAAAGGATGCATCAAACTACATGAAAAAAATGGGAGAAAAATACAAAACATACCCTGATGAGTCGGTTTTTATGGTACACATTGAATCCAGAAACAGAAAGAGCAGGAGCCTCTTTAATGAAACCAACCGTTGTCTCCACAGTGACCTAATGCAACCCCCCGCCACCCAAAATAAATGAACAAATAAGAACATAAGACCTATCTTAACATATTTGTGTAAATAATTCACGTTCAACAAATCAGCATAAGTACTCCAACAAAAATTTAGTTGGTCAAATATTGGCTCATATGTACACTGTCATCATAGAAACATTTTAACACTGCAGCCAGTGTCTGCCTGAAAACCTGGTTGTCAAGAAACCAAAACAGACAATTTTGAGATCCTACATCAATGACATACATGCTTTTTTATTTTTCACTAGATGCCAAAAGATTATAAATTCTTTTATTATCTCAATAACATTCTCAATTGCAGAAACCTAGAAAAAAGTTTTACTTTTTATTTTTATTTGTATTTTTTTAGGGTGATATCTACATCTAAACAAAGTATGATACGTGTTGATTTTTCTTTTACCATACCACTATGGGCATCAATTTAGTAAGAATATCACAGAACCCAGTGGTTGAGATATCGACAATTAGTTTCATTTCTAGTTTACATACAAACAGGTAAACAGAAAAATCTGGTAGATGACATGGTTGAATTGACACAAACAAACCAGCATGACTTAAGCCAGTCCCTTCCCAGTGCTCTAGACAAAGGCTTTTTAACCTTTATACTTGAAAGCCCTCCCACTAATCCTTTGTGCTCCTCATTCAAAGAGAAGGCAGTAAATCTGCATTGGTAAATAGCAGCTTTTGGGAAGGCAACAGAACTTATCTTCTCAGATATCCAAAATCTGCCCAGAGAATCTTTTAGCTCATAGCATTTATAGCAATCATCAGATAATCCCTACATGTACTCATTCCCTCTTCTTATTTTGTATTAAAAAAATGATAGTTGAGTTGATGGTTGTCTTGGAAGAATGTGCTAAACAACATCGATATACTTTTTTAGAAGAACATTACGAGGAAGGTTCAGAATCTCATAGAACCTAGGGTGCATTGTGCAGCTTGCATCACAAACAATTGTTGCAGATACAAAAGAAGAAAAGGAATATTTACACTCCCCTATAGACCAAGCATCTTACCCCAATTGCCAAACCTCTCGGATTCTCATAGAACCTAGGGTGCATTGTGCAGCTTGTATCACAAACAATTATTGCAGATACAAAAGAAGAAAAGGAATATTTATACTCCCCTATAGACCATGCATCTTACCTCTTTTATTGTTCCAACCTGAGGCTTGTATGACACTGTTTTTGAATATTTCAAGTCATCTACAATATTAACTTGCTGGACAGGCTTCCCCCTCAGCACAATGCTGAAATTTGTGAATTTTCTTAGGTACAAAATCGAAGCATAAGCCTAGAAGGAAGAAATAATAAAAGTCAACCAAATAATACTGGAGAATGTAAACTAATACAGAAATGACAAATTTAAAAGGTTACCCTTAATGAATAACGGATGCAATAAGAAATATGAGATCGAAGTTCAACTGTTTTTTTGTGTAGTTTTGTCTGACCATGATTAGCTTCATCTCTCAGACGTATATCCTACATCAAATATAAAAAGGCATTCATGGATGCTTTTAAAATCAATTGCTTATATATTCCCACCATAGATCATGTATCATCAAAATCAACAGCAAGAGAATCTTGTGTGCATTAAAGCACAAGTACCTGTAATATGCACAATAGTTGATTCATCTAAAGTTATCCATACTTTTCCAGGACAAAAAAAAATAATAAGTAAAAAAAAGAAGGAAGGAAGGAAGGAGGGAAGGAATGATCTTTCATGCTTGAGAGCAGCATCAAGAGGGAATCCAGTCAAAACTAATTATATTAAGCAATCTCAACTTTGCATTTAAATTTAAAAGCAAATAAAAACAACCATTAATTGTTCAATGCCATCAAACTACAAGGACTTATCTAACATAAACATTTCAAATTAAAGTACTTAGTTTGCATGTTCGTCCAATAAATATATGTTTGATGAACATATTTGGTTGCCTAAGCTTTCCATCCTAAGATCTTAAAAATTTGGGATGACTTGAATCTCTTCGCTAGAAGAGCCAAGGCATTGAAATATTTTACAAATACAGTAATACTTGTGCAATAAAATAAAACCATCCATATGCTGCATACAAATTTATGGTCAATATCCATTGCATTTTAATGCAATAAATTGAGTAGATCTTCATGTCATACCAAACAAAACAAAGAACAATATAAATAAAATACATTAAGAAAATTATTGCAAAATTTTCGGCATCCAACAACATAAAAACAGCATACCTCTTCATCGTCGTCAAAACTCAATTCATAAATGCCCTCGTCATTTAACCATAAGTTGTATATTATTATTTTCGTACCATGCCGGCCAATATCCTCAAACTGATGAATAAGAGACAAACAAGTGAGGGGAAGGAGCATGTAGGTTGCATCCAAAAGGTATAAAAAGATTGCTATCTAATTGCCTTCAAATGTTATGTAATAACAAAAATGGTGACAGCAGCAAGCATATTTTCCTATTTTAGGGCAGAGGAACCAGCGATTATCTATCACAGTTAGATGGAAGAGGTAATGGTGGCAGCAAGGGAGATATTTTTTTTTATGATTCTAATTCTTTGGAATTATAATTCATATATGCACACTCAAGATGTTCAGAAGACATAGTCTCCCTCAGTTTCACTTCATATCCTTTTAAATTATATTCAAATCAAAACAGGATAAATAGGATATTCAAAGAGGAAATAATTGTGTTGGCAACTGGTGTCCTTTCCCCTATACAAAACCACAAGGATACAAGTCAAGGGCCCAACAGATCAGGAGAAAGCATTTCCTACATGATAGCTCATCCCCAAAAGAAGAAGACAAGCTCTATTCCAAAGCCACTTGAAGATCATTTGTGAATATACAAGACAAACTGCTGATAGAAATTGGATTGAGCAAACAAATTCTGATAGTCATAAGAAGTTTAGCACTAAAAGGACAATGTGACATAAACCTCCTAGGTAGTACTTGTAAAGATAGAGACCATAAAGAATTTACATTTTACTGGATTGAATTTTCTAACTAACCTGTTGCATGAGCTCCTCCTTTGAAGCGAATGGAGACCATTCAAGGATTGTTTTCAAGTTAGAAGACCAATCATCTTGTGAGCCATAAAGTATCGGCTCTGCCCAGTTGCCAGAAATGTCGAAATCAATCTGAAAGGTAAGCAAAGCCAAAAAATAGAAGATCAAAAACATCAAACAAACTGACCAAACTTGTGCTCTAAATAGAAAATTGAACGTTAAAGTAGGAAGAACTACCATTGGAACAATAACGTCATCCTGCCCAGTTTTCCGTAAAAAGGTGTAGGATAAAAGACCAATGCTTTGAGTTGCTTTGCTAAAACACAAATGTTCAGACAAAGAAGATGTCAAACAATCTTGAACTTAAAAAACTAAAATTCAATAAGTAGCATGTAGTTTTACCACTAACGGTGATGCATGCCAGTTTATGCATTAAAAGAAAAGGGTGAAAGATAAATGATAAGGTTTATAAATACAAACACATTTATAAAATAAACAAAGGCATGGCAAGAGAGAAGGCATACATGCAGAATGCATTATGGATTCCGCTTCAGATTACAATTATTTACTCAAAATAGCATCTCATGCAAATTCTTTTTCCTCAAGGATATAAAATTGAAAGGGAAATCATGATGGAGAATGCTCACCAAGGTAACCCTAAAATAGGAGGGAAAGCATACCCTAATTTACAATGCAGATGACTCAATCCTACATTTGGAAATGCAATCAAGAACTTTTTGTGCACTAGTGTCACTTTACCATTCATTATCCCCTTATTTTACAGATAAACTGACAAAGCAGATTCATCTCAACAGTTATACAAAGTACTTGAGGCAGAACCAAAAACATTTGATTCCAAGAGAAAAGATTGATTAAGAAATAAAATGTGATCAAACATTCCATGCAATGGAAAAAATCTAAACGAACAAGTTACAGTTAAAATAACAAAGGTATGCAAAATGAATCAAAGAGAGAGGGGGGGGGGGGAATACCCTGCACGAGATGCACAGCTGTAGACAAGAACATCAGCACCTAGCCGCATAGTACTTGTCTTGAATCCATTACCATCTGAAAAAATAACAAGTTAAATTCTATTGAGAAGCACCTGAAGGTCCACTAGAAAATCAAACAATTAAATCTAATAAAATGACATAAAGAAATTGGCCTAAGTTAATGAATACATTTTATATATTTCACTCCTTTGTTTCAATTATGAGCTAATAGGATTTTTGGATTCCTTAGAACCACGTGAAACTTGACCTCAACATAATATCAATAAAATGTATGAGGACAAATCCTCAGAGCCTAAAACCGACACTTTACAAATTCAAACTTGCTTTCTTCATTCCTTTGCGCATATCACTGCAGCAGGAGTGGATCTATAAACTCACTCTGACAAACCCACTAACATGAAAATAAAAAAAATGTCAGTGCATTTCACATGATTATCATCACAAAGTTCCCACCCACATGCATATGGTTTACTCTCCATATGTATTCAGGATAACCTCTTTCAAGGTTCCTTCCTCCCCAACCTCCAATAAAGCTACCTCCCTGAAAAAGATGATTCCTTATCTGGATTGGGTTTAACCTCCCTAAATCTGCAACCGTACTCTATCTAATTAGCTCAGATTTTGTCAAGTTCAACCTAAGATCTGAGATTACTTTTAGAGTATTGAAGGGTGCCTTACGATGATGCTGACTTCAAAATTTTAAGCATCAATTTCTTTTGAAAAAATGATAATTATATGTTTTTCCCAAGAAATCATCTAGAGCATATATAGGAGAAAATCTAGGTATGCAAGTAGTAGCATCAACTTTGATGGAATTGGAAAATCAAAAACTTGAGAATATGACACGAGAAAAGAAAAATAATAAAATAGGAACAGAAGGAAAACAACAGGATAATCATATAAGATAACAAAATTAAGTCAAGCAATCCAGCCAAAAGATAAATAAATACAATGTTTTGACAGTTACATTGTCCAATTGTTGTATTTGATTTCTTGGAAGAATAACCCAAACTCATGCATTTCCGGATACCATCAGGATCCATTCCACCACCATCATCTGCACAGAACATTGCACATTCCTGACGTGCTTTTTATAATCAGAAGAAAGCAGATGCTTGACAGCATATGCCATATCCCAAAGGCAATCCCTTATTCATATGGATACAAACCTTGGAAAAGTAGAGCAGGAGAGTTGTCTTTCATGATATCAATTTTATCAACCTTCACAAAGGTTGCACCATTATGAACCTGAAACCACAGGAAGTAGAATTAGTGGAATTAATGTAATTCATAGTCAGTATATACTATATCATCAATGCTACATTTGTTTCATTGTTGGAATAAATTGATAACTTATGTAGTTCCACAGACCCAGCCGAGGAAAAACAAAACATGACTTATAGTTTAATACCATACCTCATCAACAGCATTATCCAAAAGCTCAGCAATTGCTGCCATCAAAAATTTACAAATACCAACATCAAAACATTATGATAAAGAAAGAAATAACAATAGAAAATATAAAATACTGTCTAGTTTTTCACTTCATTAGCATACAATAGTGGAAACACTCTAATACACGCAAGAAATCTTCACCTTCACAACTAACGCGGCTAAAAGATCCTTTCTTTCCCCTTAAAATAATCTTGATTTAAACTTAACTAATTATATCATGCACATCATAAAATTGAGCCAAATTTTATTTGCTATCGTGGAATTTTAAAAAAACAAAACAAAAAATTACCTCCAAAAGCCCATTTGTGAGAAGTTGCATTAGAATGCAAAAACTTAGGGTGCACTCTTGCATGCTCCAATTGACCTACAAATAAAACCAAACCAAACCGAAAATTGGAAAATCAAAATCACATTTCCCATAGCAAAAAAAAAATAGAAAAATAAAAAACAAACACATGCGAAACTGTAAACCTTGAGCAGGGGCCTTGCTAGCTATGGGACCCACGTCATACGCTCCCGCTTTCCAGAAACTTCGACAATCCAGACTCTGATACGCAGGCACCGGTGCCGCTATTGCTTCCGAGCTACTATCTTGCTGTTTTTGCTGCTGCTGTTTTTGCGGCTGCTGTCTTCTCGACTTTGAAGACGACGGCGTCGTCTTGCGTGGCATACCTGGCGGAGGACCAATATCGACTTCGTCATCGCTACTTGCGATTTCTACTACATTCATCGGTTGTTGTTTCTCTACTTTAGGCGGCATTTGACTGAAGCAAAAGAGACAGGGTTTGAATTTAAAAAGTTAGGGTACTTTGATTCGTAAAAATTTGTTGCAGCAGACTGGCGTTTTGCAGTAGCAGAGAAGATGACAGGAAAACTTTGAATGACAACAAAACGGTTTCGTTTTCAAGATATGCCTAATTTATGGGGTGCCCTTTTATCGGAGGATCGCAATTCGGAAATGCGTTCCTATGGCTAGTAGCTATCGAGCCAACTATTAATATTTTTTATCTGCTGGTAGATGACAACATACATTACCCCTAAATAGTCATTATTAATATATATTTTTTTAAATTATTATGTCAAAATAATTAAAAAATTTCAGAGATTTTTGAATTGCCAAGTTCCGTTCAAAGAATAGCATGAAATGCCCAATTCAGATTCATCTTGAGGTGTTCCTTTCCATTTAAACAAAAAAAAAAAACACAGATAAATTTTAAAACTAATTTTATTATTTGTCTACTATTCTCAAAGGATAAGTCAAGAAGAAGGAATAGTTGTTTTTAATAATTAAAATTTAAATTAAATTTTTTTATAAAAAAAAAAAAACCTAAAAGAGCTACGCATTTAATGTGCTGGCTACTGTAAAGTCATACAAAGATGTGTTGTGGATTGTTTCGAAAGTGCATAATAAAACTAGAATTTGGCTACTTTATTTTTTTTTTATTTTACATTATTTCATCCTTGTAGTTTTAGATATTTACATTCCAATAATAAACTTTATTTTTATTATATTTAAGTCTCTAAACATTGAAAGATTAAAAAAAATTAAAAAAAGAGAGAGAGAGAGAGAGAGGAGAGAGAAATATTTGGTTAGCCATATTTGGACACAAAAAAATCAATGAGTTAACAAATCATGATAAAAGATTTCTTGCAGATATATTTATTTATACGCAGATACTTAATTAAAGGAAACAATTAATTTAATTATATGAAACCAAAACCAGTCTAAGAATATCTCGTTGACTGCTAAAGAAAAATGATTTATCATCATTGTAAACAAATATCTTACTTCGTGGATCGGAGCTTTTAACAATCTTTTTCTATTGACAAGGGTTAGTTTTTTAAAATATTTTTTATTTAAAAATATATTAAAAAAATATTTTTTAAAAAAATTTAACATCATTATATTAAAATAATTAAAAAACACTAAATATATATTAATTTAAAACAGTAAAAAAATTTCAATTTTTTTTTTAAAATACTTTTAAAATGCACCTCTTGGAGAGGTTACTCAAGTATTTCCTTCCAAACTTAAACCTCAGATTATTATTCATATTCAGCTTAAAACCCACGGATATGAATTTTAGATATCCGAATCCAACCCAGCTAAGTTTTGGGTATCCATAATCCGACCTCCGAATTGTGTGTACAATTTTTTGGCAGCAAAACAGCATGCATTTTTGTTGTTGGATTGGATTCGTGAACTAAAACGCAGAAGAATTTGCATTCCAGGAAAGTTATATCGAATTCATGCCGAGGTCCACTGGAATTTATTGACCAAATTATAGATGCAAGCCAAAGAAAATCAACATACAAAAAGCATTAAATGATATAACCCAGAAATAACAAGATTGAGCTTTCTTCACTTCAAATGCCAAACCCACTTCCAATTCACCACAAGCAATAATGAGTATTCATTTATCTCAAAATCAACTCACCACAAATAATTTTATCTAATTTCATTACTTGTGCTTGCACAGTAGGGAGACAACAAGCTTTACCTGGAACTCAATAAGATTCGAGGCCTTATTGCTTAGATTTCTACAGATACACACACAGAAATCAAGAGAAGGGTGAGATTACCTGCAAGAGAGAGTTTCACAGCTAAAATTGAAAAGAAAAGAATAATAATAATTAAAAAAAAAAAAACAGGGTTTAATGGTTTTCCAGGTCACAACTGGAGAAATAGTTGGTGGAAGAGAGTGAGAGTGAGAGTGAGAGTGATAGTGAGAGAGAATTGTAGTCGGTTGTAAACCCAAAAGACTCTGTTCAGTAATAGAAAATAAGTTTCGTTTTCTCTTTTTCTCCTTATTGTTTTTCAGATCAAAATCAAAGAAAATTTTTCTTTATTGGGTTATTTTATTTTCAAGATATGAATATCAGGTTTTACAAGTTAGCCAGATTAACTCGATTTTTTTTTTTAAGTAAAAATTTTTTTACTCAAATTTTTTTTAATATTATGTTGATTAAGAATTAAGTTTCATTATTTGTTTTTGTTTGTTTTCTATTAAGTTAATCTGATTTCATGACTCAAGAGTAGTGCTTAATGACTTAACCTGAATTGATTCAGGTTGTTTTTTGTGTTTTTTTTTTTAATTTTATCTTTTAACATTGAATTGATTAGAAATTGAGTTTTATAATTTATTTTTTATTTGCTTTTTACGAGGAGAGCATAGTCTCATGACCAGAGTTGCAGGTTTTGACATTTTAACTCCAGTTAAATCAGGTTTTTTAATTTTCTTTCTAAAAAAATATTTTAGTTTCATGACCTGGGTCATGGGTCCCTCAAAATTGGAATTTGTTTTTGGTGGGTTGTCCATGTCTCATGACTCAGGTTGCGGGTTTAGCGGATTAACCTAGTTGACTCAGTTTTTGTAATTGATTTTTTTTTTTTAATTTTATCATTTAATATTGTGTTTTATTGGGGATTAAGTTTCATGATTTATTTTAATTTATTTTTTATTAAGTTATCTCGACATCATGACCTGGGAATAGTACTTAACAAGATTTCAAGTGGACTTTGCTCATTTTTTGTATCATTTTTTAAATTAAAAATTTTACAAATTTATCTTTTAATATTAAGTCCAACATGGTAGATTGATAATAGAGTTTCATAATTTATTTTGATTTACTTTATATAAGGTTATATTAGTCTTATTACTAAATTTATGAATTTGGTGAGTTAACTCGAGTCTAACATGATAGATTGATAATTGAGTTTTATAATTTGTTTTGATTTGTTTTATATAAGAATATTCCAATTTCATAATTAAATGCATAAACATAATAATTAAATTCTGATTAATTCAGTTTCTGGTATTTTAAAAAATGTTAAAAGGGAATTGAAATTTCAGAATTGATGATCACTTAGAGGGCGTTTGTCTACGCGGTTGCGGCTGCGTTTTATTTAAAACGCAGTCCGCAGCCGTTTGGTAATAAAAAAAAACAATTTATTGTGCATGGGGCCCACATGATTTTTGCATTTAAAACGCCGGAAAGGAAAAGCTACAAAAACCTGCTTTTCATGCACTGTAACTGATAAAAATTAACGAACAGTGCAATTTACTGCACTGTTCACGAGTGAATTACACTGTTCACATGAACAGTGCAATTCACTTGCACTGTCCGCAGTATTTTTTTTTTTAAGTGTGTTAATTGTATTAATTTTTTTTTTTAAAAAAAAAAAAAACTAGTTTAGAGAATTAAATTCATTCGCGATGTGAACAATATTTTTTTCTTGAAAAACTAGCATAGAGTGAATTAAATTCACTCACACAGTAATATCAATTTTATATATGATAATATTTTATCTAATTTTATTACACGCTCAAAAAATTATGAAAACTGTAGTTCTTATCGGATGAATTTTGTATGTAATGAAATTATAAATAATTTAATGGAATAATAAAAAATATTTTATATAAAGTATTATTTTTTTCATGATATAATAGGAGTAATTAATTTTACAATATTTAAATTTTAAACCATCAATATTAATATATTTTTTAAAAAATTATTTTATAACTTCAATTTCAAAAACATTCTAACCAAACACATTAAACTATTTTTTCTTCAACCTCAATTTCAACCACAGTTTTAACCAAACACCTATTTTTTTAAACCAATCTCAACTAAAAATACTTTTTATAAAACAATTTTTTTCAAATCACAACCATAATAGCTATCGCAATACCAAACATACTTTTAATATATTAAAATGAAATGTGTTTTGCTTAGAAAGAATAAAACAACATATTCATCAAATTTAATCTCCACCATATATTTTGTCACCATTATCCACCATCAAATGTAAGCCAAAACATCTCTAGAGAGTTGATTTTTTTTCCCAACAAATTATTTGGGAATGTATTTTTTTTGTTTTTAATGAATAGATTTGTGAATCAAGAACCTAAAAGTACATATTAAAAAAATCCATATAAATTCAATATCTTATCAAGGAAATCAACCAAATTTCTAAGGATTCAATCTCAAATGTCTTGATTATTAGCAAAATTAAATGAACACTACAAAAAAAAAAGTGAAATCGGAGAGGAAGAGGGGGATTGAGAATTTGATTGGTATGACAACAAAATACTTTTTTTTTTTTGTTATTCTATGTCATTTATTTAATAAAAATCAAAAGATTCAGAACAAACATTAAAAATCATAAAAAAAATCTTGGATTTTTTAAAATAAGGATAAAAATAGTATTTGTCTAATTAAAATCCCTTTAACTTGTTAACATGTTCAATTATTTTTTTGGTGTTTTTTGTCAAAATATTTATTTTTAGACAACATCTTCTCATAATCATAAAAATAAATTTTAATTAAAAACTAATATTCCAATAATTTTGATGCAAAAGTATTAAAAACTATAAGAATAATACATCATTTATGTATTGTCATGGGGAACTTTTTGGTAGCGTTACTAAACTCAACTTGGCTTGGTGGGTTAACTTGGAGGCCCAACCAACCCCTTTCTTAGCCCGAGTTTCAAATTAAATTAAGTTAGAGTTGATCTAATATGGGTCGGTTGATTTGATGGGTTTAAATATGATTGTATAGACCTCGTTAAAACTTGATTTGACCAAAAAAATTAAGACACCACCATTTTAGATTTTTATAAATATTAACATGGTAACATTATAGATTAACCTGGGCCTTCATGTGTGGCCTTACTAACTCAATTGACTAGGCCAAAATTCAATTTACCTTTTAAAAAATTAAAAAGTATGTTAATTTAACATTTTTTTTTTATAAAAAAATATTAGAATGATAATATTTTAGATATACTCGAGTTAAGTCATGTTAATCTACTCAACCCATAACTTAGGTTATAGCTCATTTCAGGTTTAATAACATTGTCTTTTGGAATATATTTTTCATTTAACTGAACAATTAATCATTTAAAAAATAAGAGGGGTATATTAATTAAATTTTAAATAAAAAATTAATGCAAAGTAGAATAGATAAAAAATGGTGATATTAATTATTTTTTTAAGTAACAAAAACAAAAACAAAAGAAGCAAAAAAGACTTGGCACTACAAGGCCTGACAAGCTAGCATGTTTGGCCTAACCTAGAAGCCTAGGCATGTTCGAACCCAAAAATCCAAGGTCAGATTGGATGTTGTTTGCCTTAAACAAAAAAAAACAACGCATCATATGTTGTTACAAACACAACATGTGTTTAAGTTACTTAGATTCTAGCTAGTAGAGAGGTAACTAAAAAATAAAACTAAGGTTTTTTTTTTAAAAAGTTTTTCTTAATTTATTTTAATCTAAAAACACATAATAAACACACTTAGAACCTTAATATATTAATTTCTCAACTAAAAACACCCTTAAATCATTTAAAAAACAAAAAATAAATAAAAGAATCTTTATTAGCCCTATCTAAAAAAAACTTGTTCCAGCAATGTGGAAGCCCTAAAACACCATAATAACATTATTCTCACCAATAAAAATAATTTTAATCTAAAATTTGACTTTTTTTGTCAATGAAATTTGACTAATCAAGCTCTTTCTCTTTTATCCACTATTTTTTAACAACTTTCTCTAACCTCTTTCAAGTTTAGGGACTGATAATGTGAATAAAATAAAGTCTTAAACTAAAATGTATAATTGTCAAATTAAAATTACCAAAAAAGAAATCTAAAAAAATATGAAGGAATTTGTTTTTCAATAAAAACATTGACACCATATTATTATTTTTTTTATAAAAAGTTTACCATTGTTTCCATGCTTTTAATTTTAGTTCCCTCATTTTTAATTTTTTTTCAAAAATAAAACTAATTTAAAAAAAACAAACTCAAGCATAAACTTAATATTAGAAAATTTTTGAGACCATAATAACTATATATAAAAATAAATTCAAAATAAATTATGAAATTTAATTCTCAATCAATATAATATTAAAAAATAAAATTAAAAAATATATATTTAATTTAAAAAAAAAATACAAAACATAGTTTCAATGTGTAAACTAGTGAACAATGAATTCGGTAGCTCTTTTAGTTTTTTTTCTTAGTCACTTTTAATTTTAATTTAATTCAATTTTAATACTTAAGTTTCAAACAATTGAAAATCAAGACAGAGGAAGTGAAGTTTGGGGTTCCACAAAAAGATTATTTCGAGATTCACGACTTATATTGAAATAGTGTTCCTATCAGAAAGCCACTGTATGGGTAAAAATAGACTGTTTCTGGAAAATTGATAGTTATTTTCTTAGTATATAACTATATTTTTTTTTAAATTATGATTTTGGAGAGGATGGTTAATCCTACGCATTTCTGATTCAACAAAAAGAGGTAATAATTAAAAATAGCTTAAATTTATTGAAGACTTATATAATTATTAATTTTAGGGCCCATAAAATTAATTAAAATACAAATAAATTGACCCGGACATCCACATTAATAATGTAAAAAAAAAACCTAAGCTTAATATATCCAAACACATGAGTTATCAAGTGATTTTATTTTTTTCTTTCCTATTTTTTTGGTCAATGTTCCGCCTCATGAAATTAAACATTGATTAATATGAAATAATTAAATTAATTAATTAATGCGAACTAATTGAATGCGGGAGAGAGAATGGTTTATAAATGGTTACAGTTACAAACAACTAATACTCTCATTTAATATGTAAACTTTTCTGAATTATATTTCTTCTGATGGTTTCTTTTGAAGATATGTGTATGTTACTTGGAATCCTTGCTATATTATTGGTAAGCAATTAACTAAGACACGCTTCAAGAAATTTAATTTTTTTTATTTAAATTTTTTTATTTTTATATATTTAGATTGTTTAATGTATTGTTATTAAAAATAATTTTAAAAAAATAAAAAAAATATATATTATTTTGATATATTTTTAAACAAAAAATACTTTAAAAAACAATTATTACTATATTTCTAAACATAATCTAAGATTAAATTGCTATTCTTTTTCTAGAGTTTAATGTCTATATAAAGGTGTAAGCTATCTTCTCTTAAATTGTATGGTTATATATAATAGATGACTAAGCTTCATTGTTCGAAGTGGATAATGGTGTAGGAAATTTTGGTGTAGAATCAAAATGCATAGCATATTTTTAGAATTTTTTTTTTAATATGTGAAGCTTTCCCAAAGATATATTTTGACCATGTCTAGAGGAAAGATGTCATGGTTTAAACATGGTTGACTGGCATTATAATTTTCTGATAACCCCATTGAATTTCTCGTTTTAAAAGCCTTCAAAGTTCAAACATAATTGCATAATGTTTTTCTAGAATTAATTGCGTAATTAAATGTGAGTAAATACTTCTCTCCACCCATCTAGAAAAAAGAGTATATATTAAGTTGTGAAAATAGCCTTAAAATCTAATCTAGTGCACAAAAATATTTATATATATCAGCCAATTTTAATTTATTAGCATTATCTTGATTAATGGGATATTAACTAAATTAATTATTCAATGACTTTTAACTTAAGAATTAATCCATAGTATATGCGATGAGAATGTTTTCATAATATTAGATTGAATAAACCTATTAATATTCTTATCAAAATATAAAATTTATCCAATGAACAAAAATCTTTTTGGCTAATTAAAAGGGACAGTAATTAATATTTTTTTCTGCAAAGTTATAGCACTAATGTCTCCCAATTGACGACCATTGACCATGGAGACTCCTGCATAACCCATCCTAGCTATTAAACAAGAAGGAATCAAGAGGACATTAATGGCAGAATTATAGTAATAAGAGAAGCTTAATTAATAGTAATGACTATTATTGAGCAATGTCTCACAAAAAATGAATGGCCAAGATTAACCACTGTCATAAATGCATTCATATATACTCACCGATCCTAGACAATATTAAGGCGAGAGTAACTCTCAAATTCTCGAACTCCAATATTCGAGCCTCGGTGTTTCTCTTTGCTTTCTCTCCATTGAGCTTGTTAAGCTGGTTAGATCAGACAACCCTTCCTTCTTCTTCTCACACTCGATGTTTTCCCCAGATAACTACTTGAGGAAACCATACATGAAAGAATATGTATCTCCCTGTGAAACACCTTCAGCAAAGAGCTTTCTTCAGGGTTTTAGCCATCTTGATCAGCTCCATGCTAATAGATCATTGTATGGTGTCCTTACTGGCTCTAGTTCTGATTCTTTGGATGCTTTTCCCTACAGATTATCACCAGCTACACATTTATACGAGTGTGACTACAAGCCATACACAAATAACAACAATGGAGTACTATATGGTCGAGACAATTTCCAAAGTGGCGGGTGCTTGAACCTCCCTCAAGAAAACCTCATTGACATGGTAGGTCCTCATCAGAGTCGCGTGTCCTTGAATTTACAAGAAACCAAACCTATGAATATTGAGGTGCTAGATGGAACCCCTTGTGCGACTTCAAAGTATGATTACTATACGAAAGGTGGCTTGTATAAGAATGATGCCATACTACCTTTGACAAGAAGGACAGGGAAGACTCCTAAGAAGGAACCTATTAATTTAGTCAAGGGGCAATGGACAGCTGAGGAAGATAGGTACGTATAAAGGAGGGTTTTTTTTTTTTTTTTTTTCCTTGTAAATTAACAATTCTCTCTCTAATTCTTCATGTTTGACTTAATTTGTTGCGATAACATCATTTATGCAGTCTGTTGATTCGGCTGGTTGATGAGTTTGGAATAAGAAAATGGTCTCATATTGCTCAGATATTGCCAGGAAGAATCGGCAAGCAGTGTCGAGAAAGATGGCATAACCATTTGAGGCCAGATATCAAGGTTAATATTTTCTTAATTTCATTATCTTATCTATCCATCGTATTTTTCTCTGGGAAGTAGAAAAGGGCAGGGAAAGGGACCTATTATACCATGCCTGCTTGGGAATTGTGCTTTTCATAGTCATTGTATAGTTAGAGAGGCTTCTACTAATACATAAATACTTCTTCCAATAAGATTTAATGAGCGTAGATAATATACTTCTTCAAATACTATTTTCAGGACTTGAACTCATGACCTAAATGATGCCCTCCTCCATTATAAATCCATCTTTGTGGGAAATGTATAAAAAGAATCACACATGGAACATTTATGTTTTTGTCCATGGCATGATCATCCTGAGCATGTTCATAAGCAACACATGAGGATGGAAATGCATTTTCTCATCATTTTTTCAATGTCCATTTTTCGTTACAGAAGGATATTTGGAGCGAGGAGGAAGATAGGGTGCTAATACAGGCCCATAAGGAAATAGGGAACAAATGGGCAGAAATTGCTAAGAGTTTGCCAGGGAGAACTGAAAACTCTATCAAGAACCACTGGAATGCAACTAAAAGAAGGCAAACTTGCACCTCCAAGAGAAAAAGCCGATCCAAGTATCCAAAGGGCTCCCTTCTACAAGAGTATATCAAGAGTTTGAACCTGGACTCAATTCCTAAAGTGAAACGACGTCAGAGGAGAAGGAGAACTGCTAAATTTCCCGATGCCATATTAGGTAGTAGCACTACAATGAAAGAACCAAGTGACGAGCAGCCTCAGCAGGACTCGAACCCTTGTGAAAATAATGAAGGAACCGTCCTACATTATGATTTTGATGAGATCCCAGATTTTGATTTTGATGAGACTATATTTCAAGATGGCTGCAGCATTGATTCTCTTCTTGATGAGATAGATTGCGATCCCGTTGTTAATGAGAAAGTGCTTGATATGGAAGTGCCAAGTGCGGACGTGATTCCATTCCAGGACTTTGAAATGATCATGGATGAGGTGGATTTATGGAGATGAGACCTGAAAACACAAGTTGGCATGCAGTAGTAGTTTGGTTCATGGAGGTTTATACTATATTACTGGCCTAGGATTAAGATAATTCCTTGAAAACAAAGTTCACCAAGGATTATACAGCAACATATATTCTTAATTTTTTCGTTATTCTGGCATGGAACAAATAATATTCTTGCTGGTTGGCTTATGTTATTCAGAATTAAAAGTGGAAATAAAGCTAACAACACGTACGTTGTAAATGCTATGATATTATACAAAGTCTTTTAAGGCTTCGATTGCAAAATTGTTTTCAAAGGTTGCTAGAATTGAATAAACAAGTCCTCTTTTTTCTTTTTTTTTTTTCAACCCTACAATTTCTTTTTGTATCATGATCCTCTGTTTGTTTTCCAATTCATGGTATCCATATACATCTGCTGAAAATTGAAATTCTGCAGCCAGTGATAGCTGATTCATCATGAGATGGCTAGATATGCAATAAAAAGACACAAAGATGTCATAAGTTCTTGTATACTATGACAACAATGGCAGAAAGTAGTGATTTTCCCCCCAGAGGACGTCTATGTGCAAGTAGACATGCATGTATGATGAATCTATAAGAGGCCATGTATACACCATCTCTTGTTTTACCCAGTCAACAAGCAGTTGGTGGGCAGCAAAACTCTTAAAGCAGGTCAAATGCTTAGGTTCAGGATTTAATAGCCTTAATTAGAGCATTAAGTTAAAATTAATTGCAGTAAATCATGGCTAGTAACATTAATAACAATTTATTATAAGAAAGAAGTGGCATGACCCTTGTTAGAAAAACAAAAGTATAATTTATGATGCTTACCTGAAGCTGAATAAGAGATTGATTAAAAATTTAATTAAGATATGAGAAAATGAAGGCTTGAGAGATATTGAATTTTCGATTTGTTTCTGCTCTTAATTTTAAGAATTTAGAAATAATAATAATAATAATAATAATAAAAGATAACATGGACAAGTGGCGTGTAATATTTGGCACTTCATGCAACATTTTTTTGCTTCTATATCATTTCATTATTTATTTGTATTGTACATGCAAATTGCCAAATTTATCCTCTAATCTTATCAAAAGAATAAGGCGTAATTATTCTTCCGTTTTGCAGCAGCTGAATTACTGTCCATTGTCGAGATCCTACGTCCGTTAACGTCGGTGGTGCCGTTACGCTAAGGTAAGATGGCCACCTCATTTGTTTGTGATTTAAAAAAAAAATTATTTTTTTTATATTTATTTAAATTAATCAATAAAAAAATATTTTTCAGTTAAAAAAAAATTAATTGATTTCCGTCCAAAATAACTGAGTTTATTTTTAATAATATAACCAAATATTAAAAAATATTTTTTAATTTATTTTTCTTTACACTACTAAATATAAAAATATAATTTACTTTTTAAAAATTTATTTTTTAAAAAAAAATTACTTTACAGGGGAGCTAAATATATCTCTCTTTCTGGCCAGAAAGGAATATTCTAAGGAGGTGTACGTAGCAATCGCAGAGAGGATCATCCTTGAAATACCTCTCTCTACAATGCAAAACACTAGAATAAGCTCCGCCCTTGTGTGCTCTCTTGTGCTCCTTGTTGAATGGACAATAGAGCACAGCACTCTCATGCACCCTATTGAATGACCAATAGATTTATGTAAATGATATATTTGTTAAGTGGATATAATAGCACAAGTATTTTTGTTTTTTTTAATGTAGTCATCGGATTTAATTTCGATGACTACATTTTTAAAAAATAAAATACAAGTGTTATTCTTTTATTTTTTTGTGGATTATAAAATATTTAAAATAATAATTAAAAATTTGATTGATTATAGAATAAAATTAATCAATGATTATGAGTGTTAATAATAAAAAAAAAATAGAGTTGCTTATGCTCGGCCTAATAAGCCAAGAGTAAACTGATCGACTTATTTAATTAATAATCTAGTTTTATAAAAAAATTAATATTATCCTTGTTTTAATTTATACCTAACCCTAAATTAAATGTGAAACAACAAACCATCAAAGAATTAAAGGCAAATAAAAAACTGGAAAGAGAAATAAAAAGTGTCAATACACTATATTGACTTGTGCTAAGTTGCAAAATTGATGATATGGGCAATGAACATGACCGACATGAGTTTAATCCAATTGGTCCATATCTTTTAACATATGAGCTAACTCTTTGATATGCTTTTTTATAATTTTAATGATGAGGTTCTAGATGTCCCCCTCTCAAAGGGGAGCCTTCACATCCTCTTCTTGACCACACCCCACTCCATGATCTCTTTCTACAATAATTGTAATAGCACATAACAAGTAACAAATTTTCACGGGATTACAGCACATATCAAACAAAAAACCTATGATAATTGGGTTCTGATACCAATTAATGAAGGTGAAAATTGTAACAATAACAACATCATAAAAAACATGTTTATTTTATCTAGTAAAAAAGGTTACAGATATGAATTTTAAATTTACTATTTATTTCTCTGAAATAAAATTAATGAATTTTGCCTCCTTAGAGGTTCACAGGACCTACAAATAAGCTAAAAAATCCAAAACTAAAAAACTAAACATATTGAAAGCACTAAAGAAATTAAACAAAAATCTGAATTAAACAATAAACCAAAAAAAAACTAGGAAAAATAACAAAATTGATCGAACAGCACAATTCAGGGCCTAGATCCTAATTTCAATAGATCTAATTGTCCGATAAGCAATGCAGTAGTTAGCTATGGAAAAATTACTTGTAAAATTATTTAAAAAAAATTTAAGTTCGATCCACCAATCAAATTTTCTAATATCTTTGTTTTAAGCTATAAACCTAGTTTGGTGGGACCAATTTTATTTTGGATCTATACATGTTTCACTAGTTTATAAAAATATTTATTATGCCCTTTACAAAGTCTGAATAGATTAAATCTCTATCTAGTTGTGTTATAATATTGAAGCAAAATCCAATTTCGTCACACTGGGAACGAGTTCTATTAGCTTATTATGTCAGCCAAATACAGTTGCCGGCCGGAGGCTTTCGTTTAGGTTTGGATTGAAGTTATTGGTTGCCCTTAGGATTGGATGGGAAAAGAAAACACTAGCAATTTCGACCAGACGACAAGTCAAAGGGCGGTGGGTTATCCTGTCTACGAAATTTTAGAAAACTGGAAGATGGATCTATCCTATTCCTTTAAAAATATATATTTTCTTGCCCAGCCTGCCTTTGCGAGATGCCTATACCTTGAAGATTCCCCCATAGCACAAATTGCAAGGGAACATATCCATTAAACAAGGCTAGAATATGCTAATAATCATCTTAGAAGTCAAAAGGGCAGATTGCATATGCCTTCTTTAAAAAGAAAAAAAGATGGGGGAAAAGGTAAGATTAAGCAAGTAAAAGTCGATTTTTCTTTCTCGTGCTTTTGATGTGGGATAAGCAAGGAATCAGAACATTGCAAAATGCAAAGCTTATATCATCAGACAGGTGGAGATATTGATCAGAAAATGGCAATGAAATTTGACCCTTTACCGTTTCTTGTCTTTTATTACCAACCCACTGTCACCAAGCAGCATTATACTAGGTTTGAAAATTATATAAGCGATGCAGTAGGTGAATCGATGAGCAACTGTGTGTATTATATTATATGCACTGAAAATCCCACATGCAATATGTGAATGCTGTCGATCGCTAACACACACAGAGGTGATACCCTTTGGTCAACTTCTATATATTTCTCTGATCTCCTTTATCTGCTGCTGATGTATTTCTGCATATTTGGAGAGCAAGTTCATTGCCTCGTGGAAGCTAGCTCCAGTAGAAATGGACATTTATGATTCAGTGAAGGTGAAGTTCCCGGTAGTTGGAGTGGGGTCATCTGAGTGATTTGCGACTGCGTGACGAGTAAACTAGGGTGGTGTTGACTGTTGATAAGAACAAGCATGTATTCGGTCAAGGTTTTTTTTTTCTTATGCAAAAAAGAGAAAAAGCAATCTTATTTCATGGATTTTTCAAAAAGAAATAGAATTGCGATAACGTTGGATGTGACAGAAAGATACCCAAACCAATGACAAGTTTTATATTGGACGAAATTAAAATTGAACTTAATGGAAATGGATTAATTTATCTAAAGAAATTAAGTAATGGTTGGATCTTGTTTTGAAGTATAGCTTCCAACTCAAAAAGATTATATATAGAAAAATCTGACTGTATCATTGGATGTTGAACAGATGTGTGGCAAAATCGGCACTCATAATTGTGTGTAATGGTAAGTAGCCACAGACACAGCTAGTTACTATATTATACGAAAAACAAAAATAATTATTACATTGTCTCCATAATTAATGAAACTAAATAATTAATCCTTGTGATTTCAAAACATTTAATCTTTTTTTTTTACATCTTATTCCCTTCAGTAATTTCACGTTATTTTCTAATTTAGTTCACCTTTATCTTTTTTTAAAAAAAATTATATATGTTTTTTCCCAATTTATTTCAACTTTAAAAAAAATAAGAAAAATAGAAGTAATGAATTTTGGGATTTTCACATGAAAATCTAACATGAAGATGCTCCAAAATTCTAGAATCCTAGGGCAATTATTTTCATCGTGTTTTGATGATGAATAATCACAAGTTCATGTCAATTTTATTTTTTCTATAACTGAGAATTCCAAGGATTGGTGATAGATTAAATTTCTTGCAAAACAGTCCCTTTAGAGAATTTTAGGAATCCTCAAATAATTAATCAGTGATTTTATTATGAAGATTTGTAGTAAATGAGCATTAAATTCTAAAAATAAAAATATTTATTTTTGTTTATGTATAAAAAATGATGAGAATAAGTTGTAAGAGAGTAAATATTCCGAACTCTCAACTTGGGTTGTTTAAAGTGCATTTATAATATTTTTTCCTTTATTCTTTGAGGTGTTGTAAGTCATTTCTTCTTCATCCAAGTGAGAGGAAGACATTTACAATCAATATTAATATCAGTGTCTCCTTATACGACATTTAATATAGAGAACATCATGTGTTTTATGAAAGATACTTCTATATCAATCTGTACATAATATTAATGTTGATGACCTCATCCCTTATAATAAATATTAATATTGATTTGATGCAGGGATGACTTTTAAAAAACTTTTTGACTTGCTAGCAAGTAGAGAAATGATGACTCTAGATTCTCATTTCTAGCTTTTATTCTCAAAGAAAGACCTTACTTAGAGGGGGTTGGGTTTGTGTCATAGGGTTAAAATCCGTCAGGGGGTAGGCTAGCGAAGAGCATTGCTGGATAGTAGCTACGGGGTGGCAGCTTGCGTGACAGTAGTGAAAATCGGCAGAGTGTGTATGAGGCAGCACACAACAGCTAGTGCAGCAGTATGCTGACGAGAGTTAAGACTTTGGTGAGGATTGTCCAAGACTTGATGAAATAGTGCTGGGATGACATAATGGGACAATGGGGAATTCGGTATCACTGATGAGATTGGCAGTGTCGATGGAATTTGGTAGCGTTGACAAAATCGGTAGCTGGGGCTGACGATAACTTGGACAACGAACGGTCCAAGGCATGCGAGGCAATTACGCTGGCAGCATGTGTGCTGGTAGTGGGCAGTTGGCTTGTGGGAGAACATGCCAATGCAGTTGCAACAGTTCTAGGAGCAGTTATCGGTAGTTGCGGCAGTTTCTTATATGGAAAAAAAAGTGGCCAGAACATGGGATAATGGATGCTCCAGTTGTGCAGGAAGTTAGAGGCGGTTTCCACTTGTAACTTCCATTATCTTGTAAATAGATAGGCTGTAAAATGTGTAGCATGCAAAACATAAATGGGCATAGCACACAAGAAGGACTTTGTGTAATCCTTTAGTTGAGTTAATGAAAAGGTTAGGACTTTTTCCTGTAATCTGTTGTGTTGTTTGTTCTGTTCATATTCATTAGTGTTATTCCGTTTGCTTGTGACCATGAAAGAGTGTGGGGATCTCTTGGGTTTGTAGGACAAACTAGTTGTAGGCAAAACACGAGTGAATTGGTGAGGGAAAGGCTGAGTCTAGCGGGGCTAGATTGCCGTGCGTGGTCTGTTTTCGAGAGCGAAAAATTGACCCCGTGACAGTTTGACACACCAAGTGTTTGGCCCTAGAGTATATCTAAGCCCAAAGGAATTGGGTAGGCTTTTGGACCTAACACATAGCTAAGCCCAAAAAAATTAGGTCTAGCAAAGTGACAAACGCACAGGTGCTTTGGGCACGTAGTCATAAAAGAAATGCGATATCTTTATCTGATTTTTTTATCTTGAATCTCAGTCTTTGTTGATTTTCTTCTTTAATTTAGTCTTTTCTGATTATATATTTTCACTAAGAAAAATCTTTTATTACGGTATCTATTTTTTTAACATA
Source organism: Populus alba (assembly GCF_005239225.2). Classification (NCBI taxonomy): domain Eukaryota; kingdom Viridiplantae; phylum Streptophyta; class Magnoliopsida; order Malpighiales; family Salicaceae; genus Populus; species Populus alba. The sequence continues at coordinate 9,751,807 of NC_133288.1, forward strand.
AAATGAATAAATTGAGATTGATCAATGTCGTCCAAAGTCCAATTATTATTTATACTATAAAACGCAGTTAATTAATTTTAATAAACAATATTTAGTAAGTTTTAATTCATCAAAAAAGTTATAGTAAGAACTTCTAAAAAAAAAAAAATACTCCTAGATAACTAGAAGATATGGCAATGCGTTGGTGGGGAACACAAATCATTCTATACCCGTCATTATAAACCGTCGCTGGTTCTCTTTGTTCCTTTATCTAACACCCCTTCACATCAACAAATAACTCTCTCTCAAAAGTTACCTTTGCAACCATGACGAGCTCCTCTACAACGACCCGCAAGGTTCATGCTTTTAATCGATGATATGGGGTTTTGTTATATTGTTTAATCAATCATTAGTCGTATGGTGATTTTGTGGGTTTTGTTTTGTTTTAGGCACTGAGTAAGATTGCTTGCAATCGGCTTCAGAAAGAACTTGTTGAGTGGCAAGTCAATCCTCCAACTGGTTTCAAACATAAAGTCACTGATAATCTCCAAAGGTTTGGTCTTTTTCTGTTTAATTACTGTTATGGGTTGTTTTGTCTTATGTTAAACTGTGTTTTCTTGTTGAGAAAATCAAAGAAAGATGAAAGGAAAATAAGAAATCAAACTAAAGTTTGGATTATTTTTTTTGAGACCGTTTGTAAAACGAAACTTTTAAAGAACATGACTTATTAGTTTCTATATTTGATTTGTTTGTTGATTATTTATCTGTAATGTAATCTTGGGATTTTGAATTGAAGGTGGGTTATTGAAGTAATCGGAGCTCCGGGCACCCTTTATGCAAACGAGACCTATCAGCTTCAAGTTGATTTCCCTGAGCATTACCCGATGGAAGCTCCTCAGGTTTGCAATTGCATCGGTCTGCTGTTAACGGTATAGACTCTTATTGGGTTTTTTCCATGTAAAATAGTGTTGATTGAGGTTCTAAACAGGTTATATTTCTTCATCCGGCTCCGCTTCATCCGCATATTTATAGCAATGGCCATATTTGTTTAGGTAATTATTTATGTTTTATATTGGAATTAAGGTACCATGAAATTAATTTTGGGTCAATTGGATTATTTGCTCTACTGTATTCTGTTCCCAGTTGAAATATCTCGGCCCACTTCGTTGGTTGATAGTTTTCCTACTGTTACAATACAAACTGATTTATTTCTCTGCTTTTCATTTCATAATATTCACTTGTTTGTTGAATTTGATGGTCTTGTCCATAAATGCTGACTTTTTTTTGGCTGTTGGTTTAGATATTTCCATTCTCTCTTTAACAAGATTTTCATACAAGACATGGTCAGTAGTACATTTATGTAGATCTTTTAGTTTTCTAGTTTCTCATATCGCCATCAAGTAGATAGCAAAACGTTGATTATTGCTAGAAAACATAGTAAGATAAATCTCATAACATTAACTTTCAATGAGACCTGCAGAGGCCAAATTCTAGTATAGCTCACACTTTTGTGATTTGTAATATTGGACATGGATATTAGGATGGATTGTGATAACCTTGTGCACAATATAGTAACACAAACTGACTTGTAAACAATTATTGCAATATAAATTATGTCCATCATGCAATCTGTTTATCTAGAATTTCCCCCCCTTAGTGATGTCACTAGATAGGAATGTGGTTTTAGTTTTTTTCCCATCCCTTTTGTTCATTTGCAATACAACATATGGACTCATGCATGTATTGATGCTCATGCTATGCTGTTTCTTTTCTGGATTAGCAGGATTTAAGTCATTTGTTATTATTCAAGCTTGATTTAACTTTGTATATGGCTTTTATGTCAGTTATACTCTTTCCACCTCATTTTAACTGTGAAACTTTGGTTTTCCTACTATTTAAAGAGTGATCGTTAAATGGTCTAGTCAGTGGGATAAATTTTTTAAAGTTTGTCTTGTTGAAAGTGGTTAGTTTCTAATTGAAGGTAGTTATGTTGCTCCATAAACCTGTGAAGTAATTCACTAATACATATGCTATTTTGAGAGTGGATAAATAGATTGGAACATCTCAAAAAGGAATGGTGAGCACTTCAATGGGATGTGGGTTGTAATCCATTGTGTATCTCACATTGCATGATTGCCTCAATCTAAACCTACAGTTAATAATCCTTGCAGCATGACAGACATTTGATTATTTCCTTTTGCAGATATACTATATGATTCTTGGTCACCTGCCATGACTGTTAGTTCTGTCTGCATCAGTATTCTCTCGATGCTTTCAAGCTCCACTGTGAAGGTTTGATTTTATGGTCAATTTTCTAAAGCCATTCTTTCCAGTTAATATGGATTCTGTGTTCATTGTGCTCCTATTGCTTGCTGGGAGGTGAAGTGTATATTTGCCAATAGCCATGATAAATGATAAGCATGCCTTTTAGGTTTAATCATCTTATGATTCATTAGATGGTACACCCACTTTATAACTTATTTTTTTGTGTATAAGATTGTAAGATTAATGAGGTTGACCCTTGCTTGCAGCAACGTCCCGAGGATAATGACCGATATGTAAAGAACTGTAGAAATGGAAGATCTCCGAAGGAGACCAGGTGGTGGTTCCATGATGATAAAGTGTAACAACTGAAGCATTTCCATGCTTGCTAGTTCAAATAATCATGGTAGATGGTCGCTTTTTTCCAAAGAAAAATGTAAACTTGGGGGGAAACATTTTGAAAACCAAATCTTTCTGAATGCTAATTAACTCCTGTAAATGCCAGGCGTGTAAAGGAAGAGAAACAATGTGTTCTAGTAATTTGAGAAACAAACTTGGCTCGTTGTTACCCACCCGTAGATCTTGTTATTATTATAATAGATATAAATGTCTGAAAAATAAATAAAAATTTTAAATAAAATAGAAAAAAAATCTTAGATCAGCTACAAAATTAATATAATTTTTGCATAGTAGCTTTTAGATCTTATTGTGAAGTCTTTTTAATGTTTGACTACTCTAAAAATTTAACTCAATATAAAACAAAATTTTTGGAACTTTTGGTAAAATTTCATATTGATTCAATAGTTAAGTTGAAAATTATAATTGTTAGAGTAAACTTAGAAAAAATAAAAATATGCCTTCAACTGTTGAAATTAATTAGCTTACCATTATAAAATAATTAGGCGCTAGGCTCTTGTTGTAGATAGATTAGATCTTTTTTACACATAAATTAGATTGATTAATTTTTTATTCTTACTTGGTCTAAATACTTTGAAAGTATTTAATGAGTCTATTGAATGTATTTTTAAGCTTTTTACCCTTGATTTTGTAATTGACCAACCTAACATTAGTTTGGATTGCATTAAGAAAAGGGACTATCAGGTTTTAAATTATTTTAAAATTATTATTAGTAATTTGACATGACAAAATTATCAATAATTTTTTTTTATTTTTTTTATTCCATCATTATTTACATAGAAAATTACTAAATAAAATTTTCTATCACAATTTTCATCAATAATTAACAATATAATATTTTTGTTGACGTTTCGCTGTTTTTTCAATTTTCTATTAGTGCGTGAAGGCTAAAGTGGTCAGAACATTCACCGTTAGATGAGCCCCCCCTCTGAGTTTGTCTTCTCTCTAATTTTAACTGTGGTGCAACTAACAAAGTCATTCAGTTCATTTCATCGTGTGAAAAATTTGAAGTCCTGCTTTCTGGGTTTGTTCATGTTATCGATACAAAGAAGCGTTGTGGAAAAGAAACTCTGAAGCCCTTTTTTTTTAACTATATATTCTCATTCTGAAAAGTTTAAATGCACCTTGCAATGTCAATATGTTTTTTGAATTATTGCTGGCATAAAATTTGTACGTGAAAGAGCCTCAAGAAAGACGACCATAAAATAGGAAACAGCCACAAAGCATTTTAGCACCAATTATTTAAAGCATAGATCTAACTAGGTACTGCAATTCAAGAATTAATCTTCCTGCAACTCTTTCTAATCTCTCCCCTGGAACCTGTCAATGGAGAGATGTTTCCCATCTTAACCATGGACTTGGAAAATTGCTCAAAGAAAAGCTCATTGCTCTCAGCATATTTCTTGACCAATTCCATTGATGCTTCACTCTTTGTCAGGAGAACTTGGTCAGAGTTCAACAGTCCTTTTGAAGCCAATATGTTCTTGAAGTAACTGTTGTCGAACTTTTTTGGACTTACGAAGTCCAAGAAAAACAGGTTCTGGTCACCTCCTGATCTGGGACACCGGTTGCGCAATTGGGCAGCAAACGATGGTTGAAGAGAGTAGTCAGGCTTCCCATTTCCTGACTGGTTGTACAGCCTCTGCCTGAAGCTGGTGCACCGAGCATTTCCAATTGTGTGGCTCCCTGAACAAATTTTTTCAAAACTAAGGACCGTATTCATAGTTCGCGGAAACTCAGAGAAGGGGAATAGTCGAGTTAACTTACCAGATAGCGCGACAAGATCAACAACATTAAGGCCTTGTAACTTGAACTTGGTAAGAATTGTTTGAAATGTGTTGTTTGGAGCAGGAATATTGTTATTCGAACCACTCAAGCTTGCACTTCTAGAGTCCCTTCTTCCCAATGGAACCTCCCAGCTAGGACCGCCAGTCTGTATACATAAACAGAAGGATCAGCTCTGGAATTTTGGCTAGAAAAGGTTGGTTCAATTTCATTACAGGACAAACATGCAACACTTACAAGAACGGTAGAATCTCTTGCAGACAAAGCCATGATATCAGCACAGGAAACTGTTTTAGGACACTCCTTCTCTAGTGCAGATTTAATCTTGTCAATAACTTCAAATCCTCGAGCAGAGTTTCTATTCGGATTTGACCCCTTCTCACTTATTATGCTTCCGGTGCTGTCTAGCAATATTGATGCGTCGCAGCCCTGGGATTTTAACAAAATAATGTAAATCATTTTATTCATGATAGTAGAAGAGCAAGTGATGAGAGTTATGTATAGTAATAAGTTATAGACCTTGACAAAGCAGTCATGAAAATGGAGCCTAAGTAACGAGGCTGCCATACGAGCTTCTTTAGCAACTGCCTTGGCTACAATGGAGTTGACTATTTCTCGAGCTTTTGGGCATGACCTATCGTAAAACTGTGGATAGAGGTAGCCACCAGTTGTCTTGCCACAAAAACAAATCGGAGAAAAGGCAAGGAAAGCAAGACCAAGAACCAAGACAACGCTAATGAGCTGAGCCATCACTGCTTCAAATTTTTTGTTTTGTTTTAGAATATCACTTTCAAGACCAGGACTTCTACACAGGAATGCTAAGAAGTATGCAGGGGAAGTTCAAAAGCTGCTATGAACTTTGGATGGTCTTAGGATATTTATTGAAGGAACGTTATAAATAGCCTAAGCCGGAATATTAGGTTTGAAAGGGTCAAACTAGAAAAAGTATTCTAAGAGGACCTGAAAATTACAATTTATTAATCTTAAGGTCAAAATTTAAAATTATCCAAGGAGGGAGGCTGGGAAAAAAGAAATTGTAGGGGCAGGGGCCACCCCCTGCCTCCGCCCTCAAGTGGAGGGAAGAGGACAATAAGGTGGAGTTGGTAACTAGCTAGCTTTGCATCGACGGGAAAAAGAGAGATAAGATTGATTAGCAATTTATTGTTATTTAGGCTGACCAGTCTCATTGGTACAAAGTTTTAAGAAAGCTACTGAGCAGTTCCTAAACTGATCTAATTGTAGCAAGCTCTTAGGACACAACAACTTAATGTCTGTAGCATGGCAGTACATTAGTTTTATATCATTATTATTTAAAATCTATTATGGGTTTTCTGTATATCATGGAGAACATGGCTGTGCTACACCAGTTTGCTGATTTAGACACCCTATCTAAATCAGTCCTTGATAACCTTAACTTCGATCTTTGATGTCGAAAAAATGCAGACCTCATTCTGCTGAATTGATTGAATGTGAAGAACACGATGCACAGAAAACAGATTTTGAAGAATCTTATCATTTTCACAAATGATAGGACTAATCGTCATCTTCCTTGCATAATTTTGTTTTGATTACCAGTGGGTCCATATGACCTCCATTATTATGATTATCCCTAAGTTTGGAGCTTTAGGCGTGGTCAAATGATACAGCTGTTTATATTTCTAGTCCCAAATGTGAAGACAAACACCGGGGAAAAAAGCAGGGGAAAGAGAAGTAGATTCACCTGCTCTTTTGACCAGATGGATGGTCTCATAATTTTTTATGACTTCAATTCCTACCATTGGTAGAATCAATGATGTGTGCCCACTAGAAAGCAATACAACAACTAGCTGTAAACATTGCATGAGGTTGGAAATTCCTAATATTTCCATCAAGCTTCGTTTACTAGAGTTTTACCCATGACAAACATATTTAATGGTTAATCATGGGCCATTCATTAATTCCGTCTTTTATTGTTACTTTTCTTTTAATTAGCATGTCTTGTACCATAAATTTTATGGGATGTAGATAAAGTTAATATATAATTATCTGATAATTAAATAATAAAAAAGAAAGTTTAAAAAATTAGAGTATATAAAAGAAAGAACATGTAGATAAGAATAAGCAAAACGTGATCAATTGTTACAATCCATGTAAATTAAAAAAATAACAGTAATTCCTGTGATCATGAGGTCGTTGAAAGAATTCTAAAAAATGAAAGTTAACAGTAGTCGACATATAAGAAATGGAAGGTTACCGACAATTGATATCACTTGACTATATAAAATAGATAACAAAAAAGATAAAGAAATACATACAACTCAACAAAAACTCAAATCACAACATTGTATTTTTATCAAGTTCTTATATGACCTTTCAAACCTTAAACCAATAGATGAGGGCTTGTATAAGGTAATTTTGGAGGCAATAACTTTATAGGTGATATAATAGGAGGCGGTAGTTAAAGAGGCTTGCAATTTTCTTTGTAATCAGTAAGCTTGTAATTTCAATTCCATAAATAAAAAATACCAAAAAAATGTTCTATTATCCAAGAGTTTTAATTTGTGGATGTAATCATAGCTCTATGAATGTAAGGATTTCTTTCCTAAGTTGTTGACTTAACTTTATACATTCAAGTTGTTTTAGTTATTTGATTACCTTTTTAATTAAACGGCTATTTATGTGAATTGTATTTAATCATATTAATCCTCTTGTAACTATAATACAAATTTAAAATTGTGTGAATAGAATTAGAACTAAATCCAAAGTTAGAACCAATTAATTTAAAACTCCTGAATTCAAACCAGTTAACTTAAAACTCCAATCTTAAATTTTAAAGTCCTCTTAGTTGAGGCAAATATAAAATAATCTACATCAAACAATATGTTAATGCAAAAATATATGGGACAAATAGAGATGTATCATAAGAAGCATATTCTCTTACTATTGTTTTTCTTTCAAATAGAATGTTAACATAAGAATATATGGAATAAATCAAAACCTATTGTAGGTTTTATATGTTTTTATTGGTATAAATAATATGATATTTTTTACTTGTAAAATTTATTTCAATATATGGAGAAATTTTAAAATAAAGTATGAGAATATTACGCTGATTTGATTAGACCAATAATGTAACAAATAATAGCCATAGTTGGAAAACTATTCAAAAAGTTTGTAATTCTTATAAAGTAAGTTATTGGAAAATTTGTTTAAGTACATGGTAAAAATGGTGTGTTTGAAGTCAAATTAAAAATAAAGTCCATTTATTTTTAGGGTTAAGACTTTGTTAGAATCTAACCTTTAACATAAACTTTTTAACATGAAATATTAATATGCTTTAAATAAACTGTAAGTGAATGAGAAATTGATCTTAAATAACTATTGATTGACACATTTTGGTGAAACTCAAAACCTTCTAAAAACACTTTACCTTATAGAAAAGAAACAAAACTTTCTTGAAAGTTGAGGAGTTAAGATTAGGTCCAAAGAACACCTAAGTTTTTAAAGGGAAAATGTCCAAAGTAAAATGGTTTTTAAGCTTAAAACCTACATGTGCATACTAGTTTAGTTTTGGTTTGGGTAACATAATATTTTGGGCTAAAAAATTATTTTCTTGCCAATTGAAATTTGCATCTGGACCTGGTCCATGAAGAATTATTTCTTCTAGCCTATTGGTTAAGAGTAAACTTAGTAGTTTTTCCATAATTCTTTTAATAATATCTTAACAGATTTTTTAGCTCAAAAGTCATATGATTTAAATCTAAAAATGTTCAAGTTTAATACTATTTTTATGGTGTGTAATCAAAGTTATTAGAAGGAAAAGTCCATCAGTTATTGATCTCTAAAATTTTTTTATAAAAATGGGTTTAAAAAGAATGTTTGAGGTTAGTTAATTCTACATACTATTTTGACAGAATTAAACATTTTTATTCACTTAATGTTTCAACATTGCCTTTGTGGTTTTAAAGTTTTGTCTTGTTTCCTCTAAATTTCCTTCTTATTTAAAGCTTGGATTCAGTCATTATAGAGGGATAATTGAGTGATATTTTATTAATTCATTGAACTTTGTTTGGGAATGTATCTAAACAATATGATATTGTTGGAATTTTTAGAAGGCTTATTGAAGAAAATTTGTTTGTATCAAGTGAGGAACAATAAATTATTAAGGATAAACAAATAATTATCAAACCATCTGTTATTTTATAATAATATTTTATTTAAATAAATTTATTATAAATATATTTGAATAATTATTCTATTATTCCATGATTTTTAAATAATATTAGGGATTTTTATGATAATATTAACAATTATTTTTTAAATAATTATATATGAATTAATGTGTAGACTGTTTTAAGAAGTTTGCTCATAAATTATCTATTTTGTTATTTTAAAGGTCTTTTTATATATATATATATATATATATTCTTTAATTTTTAATTTTTTAACGGACTCACTTCAAAATTATTGATTCATAATTATTTTTTTATTAATTTTTTTTAAGAATATGATAATTTTATTTAAAAAATATTCTAAAGATGAACTTCAATTTCACTATTAATTATCATTAACCATATTTTTATTAATTTTTAATTTATATATATTTTTAATTTATTTTATTAAAGACATTTAATGATACTAGAAACCATAATCATAAGCCTTCTTCCCTTGTATAACTTAAGATCATATTGAAAATGTAGCACGGGTACACTATCAATAAACTCCTCAAAGTCATCCCTTGAATCTAACGACATGTTGTACCTAGAAATCAATTTCATTGTTATATATTCCTAAAGTATATTTTTTATCTTCTAAATTAAATTTAATAAAAAAATTTCTAATGAAATTATATATTTAGAATACTCTTAAATAATAAAAATAAATGATACTAAAAAGAAGAAATTTAATATTAATATGAAACTTTTTTTTTAAATACTCATTTAGTTTTTTTAAAAAGATTTTTGAAGAAATAAAATAAAAATAATAAAAGTAATATAATAAATAAATTTAATTTAATTTATAAATCAATTAGATATTGTAATTAAATTTAATTATAGTAAAGAAATGACTATAAATAACTGATAGTGAAATAGTTAGTGACTTCCTTTCAAAATTCCAGGTGTCTAGAGTCTAGACGAGGCGTCAACCACTTTTACTGGTCCAAATGTGCAAAAAATGAACCAAACTTCAATAAAATCAATACACTCGAAACCCTAACAATGCTTCTGGTAAAATAACAATAATAATGCCAATTAAAGCCGAAGGCAAAGGCAGCAGTCTCAAAGTCTTGAGGAAATGGCTAAACTACAGCAGCAGCACAGTAATGCAGCTGGGTGGGCTCCTCCTTCAGTGCAAAAACGATGGCTCTTAACACTCTTAATCATGCTTTCCGTCTCAACTCTTATTGCTTTCTTCATAAAATCCGCTTTCGATTCCTGCGATCCCCCCCACCCCCACAACTTCGATGTTGCTGCCTCAAACAAACCGGCCAAAGTTTTTTCGAATTCGATTAAAACGGCGCCGAGTCCGCTTAGTTTCATGAAGTCTAAGCTCGTTCTCTTGGTCTCTCACGAGCTCTCTCTTTCTGGTACTGTCTTTCTTTATATATATATATGTGTGTGTGTGTGATTAATAATTTTATTTTGATTAAAGAAAGACAATCATTGTTGTTATTTGTATTAAGTATTAATTAGATTGTCTAGTCAATTTTGCATGCAAGATGCTTGTTCTATCGTGTATGATGTCCTTAATGATTGTAGAATTTGGAAAGGCAGGTGATTATTATGCTGCTTAAAGCTAAAATATGTACTCTTTATTACTATCAGGGAATGATTTAACTATTTTGTTAAGTTGGGTGCATATTGTGAATTCGTGTTTGTGCATCCCTTTTGTCATCTTTCTTGAAGGAACGCAAGTCATCAATTGTAGTTTACTTGATGGTAGTTTTATCCTAAGATGGCTAAATTGCTGAGCATTCTAAAGGTGTTTTGAGATGAACGTTGTAATGCCTGGTTTGGTGATTCATGGATGATGTGCATAATGATATACTCTAGAAGATCTTGTGGCAGCATTTTTTATTTATTTATTCATTTAGTCACACCATTTAAGCGCGCATGCTTTAAAAGAATGTTTTTAAAATTTTGTTATCATGGCATTGTCGTTTCAGAAATATTGTTTTTGGTTGTCTTTGTATTTTTCATATAAAAGTGTATTGAATGAATGATCTGACAAGTGCTAATATCTGAAATAACATTTGTATCGACAAAGAAGGAATAGTTACATACCAAAACTGTTAAGCTACCTGTAACTGGCTTCCATTATTTTATGTACTTGTATGGTTGTTCTTATGGTTTGGAGAAGTGTGCAGTAGGAGGCTTCCCTATATTATGTCAATTCATGAAATTTTCTTGCTGTTCATAATAGGAAGTTATTGTTTAAGATATTCAACTATAAATGGAGGGGTGACGTGGCTGAAAATTTGTTCCAGTAGGAATTAGGATGTGTCATTCATTTGGTTTTTGCTGTTATTCTTGTGCAAATGTATAGCATGTATTCCTGGCAAGTGTTAACAACCAGATAACCAGATAACATTCATTTTTCCAACCGAGGAGCTGCTTTCACTTGCTTTACTTCCACGAACCTGTGTATTCTATATAGCAGATTAAAATTTAGAAAGCATGCACCGTGATTTATTAAATGTTCAATGCATAAAATCTCATCTATCCCATCAATTTTCTCTATGATTTTCATGTTGATTCATAAGTATCATATCCTCTGTTTTTTTTTCCTTTCCTTGATTTTGAGCTAACTTGCTCGTGTGTTTTATTTTTCCAGGTGGACCATTGTTACTGATGGAACTAGCATTTCTATTAAGAAGTGTTGGCACTGAAGTTTTTTGGATTACTATCCAGAAACCATCAGAAACTGATGAGGTTGTATACAGTTTGGAGCAAAAGATGTTGGTCCGAGGAGTGCAGGTAATTACTGTTCTAGCTCCTGAAGTTGTCTAGCAGATGATTTTGTTCCAATTTTTAAGTGATTTTAATTTAAATATTAAGTCGGGCATGTGTCAACCTTTTATCTTAATTGGAATACAGGATTAAATCTGGCCTTGTTTCACTACTGCACTGCCATCATATATATATATATATATATATATATCATTATGTCGCCCCTTCTTAATAAAAAGTTGGAGTTGGCTTTTGACTGTTCATGAAGCTAATCCTCTGCTATTATATGCAAACAGGTGCTCTCTGCAAAGGGTCAAGAAGCTATAGATACAGCTTTTAAGGCTGATCTGGTTGTCTTGAACACTGCAGTTGCTGGTAAATGGCTGGATGCTGTTCTCAAGGAGAATGTTCCTCATGTTCTCCCAAAGGTGTTGTGGTGGATCCATGAAATGAGGGGGCATTATTTCAAATTGGATTATGTCAAGCACCTTCCCTTGGTTGGTGGTGCTATGATTGATTCACATGTAACAGCAGAATACTGGAAGAATAGAACTCAAGAGCGTTTGAGGTACTTATAATCTGTTTGTTGATACTGATAGTGACTGAAGTACTTACTTTCTATATGATTATATGTCCTTTCTTGTCTGCCCTGGTATTTAATTTTCTGATAAATGATCTATCATAATGTTGACTATTGAAGGCACAAGTATAGGAATGAATATATCAATTCCTGTAAATAATTAATTATCGTGTCCATTCTCAATTAAACCAAGGCATCATAAATACCTTAAATAGCTGAATCTAGCTTTGCTTCTTCTTGTGGTGGTTGAGGTGTTGATCGTTTGTCTTTGGCTTGTTTTAACTGGCATCATCATGTTTTATTTTCTTTGCGTAGTTTTCATCTCCAGTTTTGGTTTTGGTTGGGACCTAAATATGAAACTAAATAACATTTTTCTCTATTGTATTTGTGTTTCCATAATCTTTTCTTTTTCATATTTTTTGTTTTCTGTTTCAGTAATTCTTTTTCTTTTTTTTCCCCTCTTCTGCAGGATTAAAATGCCTGAGACCTATGTGGTTCACCTTGGAAATAGTAAGGAACTCATGGAGGTTGCCGAAGATAGTGTGGCAAAAAGGGTTTTGCGTGAGCATATTCGGGAGTCTCTTGGAGTGCGGGATGAAGATATACTCTTTGCCATTATTAACAGTACGTTTTTCATGCTAAGTAGATCATATATTCTCATTCTGACCCTGCACTTTCTTTTCTATTGATGAATTCAGTTCCTTACTTAAAATGAATGATTGGTTGTGTGTCACCCAGTTGGAAGAAGACATGAAGAATTTTGTTTATTACCTTTTAAACTATAACCTTGGGATCTGAATTTATCTTCTTCCCTTACTGGTTTTGGATATTGTAGTATGTTTCTACTTCATTATGCCTTTGAAGTCCACTTCCCTGCCAATCTAATGCACCTCCACACAAAAGAAACATCAGAGCGAGGGAGAGAAAAAAATGTTATATCTGGTTGGATATTAATAACTGGTAAAATATATTGCAGGTGTTTCGCGTGGAAAGGGCCAGGATCTATTTCTACGTTCCTTTTATGAGAGCTTACAAATAATCCAATTGAAGAAACTAAAGGTGCCATCAATGCATGCAGTAATTGTGGGTAGTGACATGAGTGCTCAGACTAAGTTTGAGACAGAATTACGAAACTATGTGATGCAGAAAAAAATTCAAGATCGTGTTCACTTTATAAATAAAACTTTGACCGTAGCTCCTTATCTAGCTGCAATTGATGTTCTTGTTCAAAATTCACAGGTAGTTTCATGATGCCTGAGCTTTTTTTTTCCATGCACTGTAGTTTATTTTAAATATCCAGTTTGGTAGAGTAATTGTTGTTTATTATCTTGTTATCATCATCTTAATTGATTCATGTTTTTTGACATGGTTATCTTCATTGAGACACGGCCTGTGTTCATTTTGCTGATGCTGTGTTCAGTAGGAAATGGCTTTGTGGCATAACATTCAATTATATAAACTGAAAAGACAGGGAAGGAAAAAAGGGGATAGGTTAGGCATAAAAGACGCAACTCTTAGCTGCAAACTCACAATTAATAAACTAGGGCCTCCATCCAGAGTTACATAAAAGACGCCGTTCAATTAATAAACACATGATTAAACAGCAAAATAAAGCAGTTTATTTTCATGAGGTCAAATATAATGGTGCCATAATCTGTCTAGGAAAGTTGTTATTTCATTAGGCAAGTGGTGCATCTTATAAAATGAAGCAAAGAATCCAGTCTTTTAATGGGAAACAATTTTTTGCTGTCATTGAGATGAATCATGGATGCTTATAGAGGCTTCTACTCCTCTGTTGATTTCATTTTCCTAATCCAAGGTTTGTTCAAAGTCTATCTGATTGCATTGTTATGCATGTTCTTCACAATTCCATTTCCTCTTCCAAGCAAACTGGAAGTATAAGAGCTCTTGTGAACTTTTTCTTTCTGCATATCTGTTTAGGCACGGGGTGAATGCTTTGGGAGGATAACTATTGAAGCAATGGCATTTCAGCTGCCTGTACTGGTGAGGCTTTTTATATGATCCTGATATTTCTTATAATAAATATGCATGATACTTGAGTTCTCAACACACTTTGCCATATATTATAGCTGGTTTTGAGCACAATTGTTGCTTGTTATCTTGTTCATGTCAGGGAACGGCAGCAGGAGGCACCACAGAGATTGTCGTGAATGGAACTACTGGATTATTGCATTCAGTTGGAAAAGAAGGGGTCACTCCCCTTGCCAAGAATATCGTAAAACTTGCCACTCATGTCGAGAGGAGGCTTACAATGGGAAAGAGAGGATATGAAAGGGTCAGGGAGATGTTTTTAGAACATCACATGGCGAACGGAATTGCTTCGGTGCTGAAAGAAGTCTTACGGAAGTCGAAGAGCCACCCTCATTCTTAACACTTTGAAGATCAATCCTCCCCGCAGGTTGCTGGAGCATGATACGAGCTGCATTTCTAGGCTGTTCCATCAAAATCTTTACAAAGAGACGGACTTCACTGATGATAGGAAATTGTTAGTTGATAGCCCATAGCCATAGCCATACGTTTTCTCTGGTTGGTGTTTTCCTTGCTACCTTTCAAAAGAGCTGTATATTATGTACATAATCGGGTGAATCAAGTCAGTGGCCCGTTTATGCCAGCTGACCTCGTCATTTGTCAACGCATATGACTTTATAATGTCAACGTTTAAGGTTTTTTCTCTGGCCCCAGTGTTATTGATGATGATCAGCATTGCGATGTGCCCAAATCCACGGTGAGATCAGCAAAAGAAATCTCATTCCAGCCAAACTTTATCGGTCACCTGCCTGAGCTGTATCAGCTCGAGGCGAAGTAAACCTTTTATTTCTGTGAATAGAAGTCAACTAGTTACTTGGCAGTGCTTCTCCGTGGGGTGGATTATTTTTTTATGAAAAGAAATAATAATCCTAACCGTGGTTAACGCAATTTCTATTAGCAAGAAAAAATCTGATTATGAATTCAAAAATCTAAATGGGTTTTTATGTTTCAAGTTATATTTTTTTAATCAAATGCCAAGTTGGTAATCTAAAAATAAAAGATAGTTGGATATCAAGATATATATTGATCAAGATATATGTTATTGTTATGCAAAGAGCTATCAAGTTTCTTTTTTTCTTTCATTATTTTACTCTGATGTTTTTTTTATCCACGTTAATCAAACAGAATTAACTTATTCAATCTTTGATCTAAGTTATAGCCCTTATCGGGTTTCATAATCTTGTTATTTAAAATTTATTTATTTTATTTAATTAATGATTAACAATCTAAAAAATAGGGAGGATTTTAATTAAAATTTAAATACAAATTTTACACAAACTAAAAAAATACATAAAAAGAAAGTTTGAACAAAATATAAAAAAACAAAAATAAGGTATTTGGCGTCAAGCTTGTACTGGCAAGAAAGCCAAGCTCAAAAACATCTAAGAGCATAGTTTTAAGACTCGGCCCGGGTTTTGACAACATCAGCCAAGGTAATTTTTTTTTTTTTAAAAATTAAAATGATATCATTTTAGTTAAAAAAAAAAATCAACAGCGAGTTCAATTTGCCGGATCAGCCGGGTTACACCGAGTTTTTTTTTTCTTATTTTTTTCTTCAACCCGATCCAGTTCTACGGATCAGCTAGATCCCAGGTTGAACACCTGCTGAACCAGGCCAAGTTTCGAAATTATGTCTAAGAGTTTAAGTTTTTTTTTTTTTTTTTTTTTTAAACTATAAATAACATGTCATTCACAAAACCTAGTTTTTAATTATTATAATGGTGATCGACAAATCAAAGTCAAACCTTTCAAACTTTTATAATTTATTTTTTAACTAATTTTTTATCTAAAAACACTTAAAAATTACTTTTAGAGGCATTAAAAAGAAATCATTTATTGGTATTAAACTTGAAATAAATCAATCTAAAAACACAAAATCAATTCAATCTAAAAAAAACTTTACGAGACCCAATTTATTTTGCAAGAAAGCTAAAAAATGCTTTAATAAAAATTTTTTTGGTTGAAAAGAATCTATTTACATAAAAAATGATTTTTTTTTTAATAGTTAGAATCTTGGCTAACTGTTAAATCAAGTATCAAAATAAAAACAAATAAAATCTTGGAAAAAAATGAGACCAAAAATGAACTTTGACAAAAGCCTAGGTAATACTTAGCTAAAAAGCAGATGGACCAACTTTTTATATAATAGGGCTGCTTTCTTTTTTTTCTTATTCAATTTTGATACCTTAACTTTCAATCCCATAAAAACAATAAAATCAAAAACTAATTCAATGTTAAAATATTTTGTCAAAGTGAAGAGAAATAAATTACGAACATCAATTCTAAATAAATGCAATACAATGTTAAAGAACTAAATGGAGAAAATAAATTAAGGTGTTTTGTTAATGTTAATTTGCAAGTGTCAAGAGAGACACTTTCAGCTTGCGTATAAATGTTTGTTCCATCCAACCAAACCAAAGAAAATGTCAGATAAACTCACTTAATGCCAATCAAACTGGGAAAATCAGTTGATGATTAAGAAAAGATAAAACAACACAATAATCTTTAGCAGTAGTAGGAAATCTTTTATAATAGAAACTGGATTTCCATGGATAATAAAGGATGTGAACAACTATAACAGAATCTCCTCAATCAGCCATCCATGGTATGTATCAAACTGGATTTGCAAGGAAGACAGTGAGCATCAGCTAGCCACTAATCCTACATCATCTCACAGTTCATCAGTGGTCATAACAAACTGCCAAGAAAGATTACATGATTTAAGCAAGTCTTGCCCTTGATTCTATTACGATACTCATGGAGTCTCAAGGCTTGGGTAGTGAAGGCTGTTTATTGACCGGCTTTGCTTGCAGCTTAAAGTTGGGTTTAGTGAACCAAGTAGTGTAAAGAAACTGCTTATGAGGCCCTACATGATTGCAAATGAGCTTAAGCTTCTGCCTCTCTCTCATCCATCTCAACACTATTTTCATATGCCTTTTGCTTGTCAGTCTTCTCAACCCAACTTCCTACCCAGACAATTCATCAAACACCATACTATTAAAACAAAGCAACCCATAAAAGCAATCAAAGCAAAGAAGAATCAGGAGAACCCATTTATGGTAAAGATTGAAGGAATTATACCTGGACCTTTTCCCAGGTTTCTGCGATGGTGAGAGGACCATGTTCTTTTACGATGTCGAAAATCGCTCTTGTTATCGTCTGGGTTTGCTCTGGTGGTGTTTTGAGCTCTATTGGTTTCATTTTTGGCTTAGGTTTCGTTGAAAAGTACCTAATTGCCGCCCTAAACATGATTTCTTTTTCAAAATTCACGACTCTCAGATGGGATGCTTACTGGCCGGCATCGTTGCGCGATATGGCGTTTATTTATTCTTACCCTTAAGGAAATAGCTCTGTTTTACATATCTGAGTCAAAAAACTGAGAAATTAAGCCTTAAAAAACCTTCAAACCGGTTTGAATAGGTTTTTTTCCTAAAAAACATAAACCGGTTTTAAGTTTAGTTTTGATTTCTTTTAAATATTTTGATTTAATTATTTTTTTTGGATAAAAACTAAACCGAACATAAAATAATTACCTTTATTGTTTTTTGATGCGCCAATGGGCCGACTTGTCGTTGTCATTTTTTAGTCACGTTTCCCCCCAAAAAAAAATAAAGGAGTTTTGGTTTTTTTTTTTTTTTTGAAAGTGGTAAAATACGAATAAAAAAGTAGGGAAAATAATACAGATGAAAACTTAATTGGAAAAAGTAAAAGGAAAGAGTGTAACATATGATATGATCTAAGATTCTAAAGGACCTAAAATAAAATCAGGTATAAAGATGGAAGACTAACTTGTAAGCTTGTAAGTTGTAACTATCTCAGAACTACAAATTAATCTCCATGAAACCGAACTCCCTCCAAAAAAAAAAAAAAAGTGTAATGCTCAGGAATGGTCACCCTCTCTCGCAAATTCTCCACGGCCATATCCGATTCCCTAGCCTGCATTTCCCTCAAGCAATTTCCTCAAAACCCACATAAACCAACTCCTTTCTATCAAATTCAACAACAACAACAACAACCTAAGCAACTAGAATCCCAAATTGTTACCACACTTGATGGCTGCAAAAACCTCACACAAATCAAACAAGTTCATGCCCGCATCCTCCTTAATGGCCTTGACCAATCCTGCTATGTCCTTGCAAAACTTATCCGCACGCTCACAAAACTTAACATCCCTGTGGACCCATATCCGCTGTCCATTTTTAACCGGGTCAAGTACCCAAATCCATTCCTTTACAATGCTCTAATCAGAGGTTATTTGATTGAGGAAAGGTTAAATGAATCAACTGAGTTTTATAGCTTGATGAGAAAAGAAGGTGTTGTGCCTGTTTCTTTCACATTTACTGCTCTTTTTAAGGCTTGTGGTGCTACAATGGATGTGGGTTTGGGGCGGCAAATTCATGGGCAAACGATTTTGGTTGGGGGGTTTGGTGAGGATTTGCATGTTGGGAATTCTTTGATTGATATGTATATAAAATGTGGGTTTTTGGAGTGTGGGAGAAAAGTGTTTGATGAAATGCCCAATAGGGATGTGATTTCTTGGACGGAGTTGATTTCTGCTTATGTGAAGAGTGGGAACATGGAGAGTGCAGGAGAGTTGTTTGATGGATTGCCAGTGAAGGATATGGTGGCTTGGACAGTGATGGTTTCGGGTTTTGCACAAAATGCTAAACCAAGAGAGGCAATAATGTTTTTCGAGAAAATGCAGGAATTTGGTGTTGAAACTGATGAGATTACTTTGATTGGTGTTATTTCAGCTTGTGCTCAATTGGGCGCTGCTAAGTATGCTGATTGGATTCGTGATGTTGCAGAGAAATCTGAGTTTGGTGGTAGGCATAGTGTTGTTGTGGGGTCAGCTTTGATTGATATGTATTCAAAGTGTGGGAGTGTTGGAGATGCGTATAGAGTTTTTCAGGGCATGAAGGAGAGGAATGTATATTCTTATAGTTCAATGATTTTGGGGTTTGCAATGCATGGTCGTGCACATGATGCAATGAAATTGTTTGATGAGATGGTGAAAACAGAGATAAAACCAAACAGGGTTACTTTTATTGGGGTGCTTACAGCCTGCAGTCATGCAGGAATGGTAGAACAAGGTTGGCAGATATTTGAGTTGATGGAAAAATGTTATGGTATTAAACCATCTGCTGATCATTACACTTGTATGGTGGATCTGCTTGGACGAGCTGGGCGCTTGCAAGAAGCACATGAGCTTGTTAAAACAATGCCAATAGAGCCTCATGGAGGAGTGTGGGGAGCATTGCTTGGAGCTTGTCGTATCCATAAAAGCCCTGACATTGCTGCAATTGCTTCTAACCATCTGTTTGATCTTGAACCCTATTGCATTGGAAACTACATTTTGCTTGCTAACATATATGCATCGTGTGGAAGATGGAATGATGTCTCTACTGTTAGGAAATTGATGAGAACAAGAGGTCTAAGAAAGAACCCTGCATTTAGCTGGATAGAATCAGAGAAAGGAATGGTTCATGAGTTCTTTTCAGGGGATATGACTCATCCAAGGTCTGGTGAGATTAAACAAGCACTGGAGGATCTTCTTGATAGGTTGGAGGCTAAAGGATACCAACCACACTTGAGTTCCGTGGCTTATGATGTGAATGATGAGGATAAGAGACGTATACTAATGACTCACAGTGAGAAGCTTGCTCTGGCATTTGGGTTGATCAGTACAATTCCTGGTTCTAAAATAAGGATAGTGAAAAACCTTAGGATATGTGAGGATTGCCACTCAGTTATATGTGGTGCATCGCAGATCATGGGGAGGGAGATCATTGTGAGGGATATCATGAGATTTCACCATTTTCATGATGGGATATGCTCATGTGGTAATTTCTGGTGATTGAATGGAAGATTTGAGTGTTGTCTGGGATGGTGCATTGGAAGTTGGAAGCCGAGACCCCCTCTCTTCACATGGAGGGTTGGTTGTGGACTGATCTTGTGCAATTGCTACACAGACACTCGAGCTAATGAAATCTTCTGTCCGTGAAAAAGCCAGGATTCTATTTCCATTAGTTCTGAACGTGCTCCTTCGAATCATCTGTTGTTGTAGACAACCGCTGCAGTAAATAGAATGGAAAGGTTTTCAAATCATGCCTGCAAGGTAAAAACTATTGAACACAACAGCTATCAATAGAACTCGTTCACATGAATAGCAAAGATGCATATGCATACTAAATAATTTACTCACATGCCAAGATAATTCTTTGATGCTGAGGCAATTAGCACTCGACTATGTAGTCGCCATTACCCATTATAGGTCTATAGGAGAATACAGACATGGATATGAAAACAGTTGTTTCCAAGGAGAAAATGCCCAGGTATCTAAAAGGAAAATTACTCCTAGCTTCCTATAGTTCACTCCAAATTGTACTTATCGAGTTTTGAAAAATTACAATTTGTATCTTAGATCAACTTAAAATCTCAAATTGAATAAAATGATCTAAGCACCCTTATATATATTATAACCAACATAAGGTGATTGAAATCGTTTTTCATATCTCTCTCTCTTTGACAATAGCATGCAATCCATACTTCATGCCTTCTCCTCCTCATTATTATTATTATTGTTACATACTTAGATCTATGCAACTCCAGCTCTTTATCTTTTTTTCTAATTTTCTTTACTTTTTTATTTTCTTTTTCTTGTTTTCTCATAAATCAAACGATCAGAGAAAGATGAGCTCTTTTTGTCCGGATCTAGGTCAAGGTCAGGTCAGTTTCTTTGCCCCAAGGTTAATTCACAAAATGGGGGTTTTGGGGATTGATGGTGGGTTTTTTTTTTTTAAATGGAGGGTTGATTTCGATATCCACTTGATATTATTGTTGGTGCTGTTTCTGTCTTTACTAATGAAAATTAAAATTGTTCCTTTTCATTTATGAATACATGGAGAATGGCACCGTGTAAAGAATCCTTAATACCCGTTTTCATTTGGGATTTCTTCTTTTGATTTATGAATATATGGAGAATGGAAGGTTGGGTTTTTGTTGAATCTGGATATCTAGTCTTTGAATTCTTGTTGGAGGCTAGGTTTAATTTACTTTGTTAAAAACATAAAAGAGAAGGAAAAGAAAAGAAAAAAGCTATTTTATTTCTGGGTTGGATTTATTTTTAGCCAAATCAAGTTTTGTTTTAGGTTTGATAAAGAAACCTTTTTTAAGGGAACTTGAAAATTTTGATTTTAGTGAAATGGATACTACGTGGGTCTTAGAAATTACTAAAGTCTATTGCTTTGGTGGATTTGAAATAGTGGGTTTTGAAGATAAAAAATAGCAATTAGCTAGTCGGTTCAAATCACTTGAATGAGATAATACCGGAGGTTTTTTTTTTTTTTGTTGCAAAAATGAAGAAACGTTTTGGTAAACTAGTTTTGTAACACAGAAACATTGGTGCATGATGGTTTTGGAGATTTTGGGTTTGCTATAGAGGCTTCAGGGGGTAGCTAGCTGCTAGTTTATATAATTTGGTGGGAAGAGAAAATTAGTTTGTATATGGTGCCTTGTTTCTTAAATTTTCTTAAATCTTTTCTTTTTTCCCTTGGAAAATCTCAGGAATTAGGGTTGGTTTTACACACACACACACACACACACACACCAAGTTGTCGTTTTCTTCTTTCAAAACTTGGAACAGGAAGCTCAACTCAAAATTGTTGCCGCTACCTGCAAACGATGAACAATTCATCAGGAGATGATGATAACGAGAGCGATTCATCATAATATTATGATAAGGTGATTCTCTAGATTTTTTGCAACTGTGTAAGAGAAAGGGGTGGCTATTGTAGAGGGGAAAGGGATTCAAGATTTTTTTATTTAAAATTTGATGGTAATTTTGTAATTTTAATACTAGAAGAGATTTTTTAGTTATTAATTGAAATATATTAGTAATCTTGTAAATAATTAAATAATTTTTATTAAAATTCAGGCTATAAATTATAATTTTTCAAACGCAAGTATGATTTTGACCAAACTATGTAATTCCCTATCTAAAACAGAGAGACGACAATCAAGTAGGAAAATAAACATGCTATTAAGCTTTTCCTCTGTGGGTTATATAGACGTGGGTCTACGCTACATCGCTGGGCTGAGGTATATTTCTTCTTCATAAAAAATGATGCTCTGGTGCCCAATTGCATTTTAAAGAAGGGAAAGAAAAAAACGCTCATACTTTATAGAGCCGACTGGGTCAGATTAATTAGATGACAAAAATATATATAATGACAACAAATAATAATAATAATAATAATAAAGAAATTACGATAACCTGATATATTTTTTTAAATAATACAGTTAAACTCTCAAACAATTAAACATGAAAGTATAAAAGTAGATAAAAATAAATAAATAAATAAAAATAATTAGTTGAAAAATTTAGAAAAAATTCTTGGCATTTTATAAAAAATTTAAATTATAATCTTAATCTCTCAAAAATAAATTAAATATCCCTTATTTATAATAGTTCTAATTTTTTATAGGTAAAGATTTATAATTAAAAATTTATTTAATTAATAGATTCCATCCAACATTAGAATTTTTAAATAGTAAAATATTAATTAAATTAAAAATCTTAGGCTAAGTAAAAAACAAATAATTAAAATCTAAAATTAACTAGAAAATAAATAATTAAAATTGATATCATGCCAATAGCACTATGTTTGAAAGAATTAAATTACCCATTACAAGAGAACCCCGAGTAGAAGCGGTATAATGGTGGTAGAAGGTATATTCCTGCACTTTATTATCTGAAATATGGTTGAAACTGCAAGATTACAGCTAATCAGAACCTTATGAAAAGGGAGATATGGCAATTTCCGTTCAATTCCCTCGAGCTTATCTGAAAAGGAAGGGAGGGTTCTTGCCCATTTCCCCTTCTCTTTATTCAAGTGTGAATGAGGTGACCATAAGATGTCGGCACTGCCTTTTTCAACGAGCGTTTTCTGCATTGTTCCTTTCCTAGCACATTCTATGACGTTTCTCCAAACAAAGCACAGCAGTGCTCTCTCCGCTAGCTGTAGACGAGGAATTTGGTCAGCAAACATGTCTGATTATCATGAAAAAGAAGCACCCATCTTATCACGTGTTTACAAACCAAAGAAATTCGAGCTAATTTTCGTGGACAATTCCAAACAATAATTCAATGCCCTCTTTGGTCTATGAATAACCTTGCTCATCCCATCTAAGTGACCAAGCTTCGCCTTCTCTCTGCACTTACTCTCCTCCATCGTTCTTTGCTTGCTTTTCGAAATCCGAAATGGCGTCTCTCTTGAAGGAATTGCCCTCCATGAGCACAATCCTCTCTATATACGCATCCATATCTGGTTTATCCATGCTAATCCGCACCGTATTGAATGAAATGATTCCAAGGGGTATGCGTGACTTGATAGCTGAAAGCTTTTCAGGTTTCTTTGCTACCTACTTCTCCTCCGACTTCACCTTCATCATTGAAGACCGATGGCAAGCTGTGGAGAATGAAACCTTTCGAGCTGTTGAGGTCTATCTTCCAACCAAAGTTGGACCTTCCACTAAAAGCCTTCTCCTAGGCACCAATGATACCAACAACATCTTTGCCCCACCAAAACCAGGGATTCCTGTTGATGTTAAAGTTGTTGATTTTTTCCAAGGTATGCGTTTTGAATGGACTCTCCGTGAGAAAGAAGCAAAGAAGTATTACCATCAACAAAAAAAATACTTCCAATTGAAATGCAAAAATAATTATAGAGAACAAGTCATGCAAAGCTACTTGCCACACATTAGCAAGACTGCAGCTGCAATCTTGAACAACAGAGAGACCCTCAATATCTATACTTATGATAGTGGGGATTCTATGTGGGAATCTACTGTGTTCAAGCATCCAGCTACCTTTGACACTCTGGCAATGGACCCTGACCTGAAGAAGTTCATAATTGAAGATCTCGACTTGTTTGTGCAAAGAAAGGACTACTTTCAGAGTGTTGGTAGAGCTTGGAAAAGAGGGTACCTTCTCTACGGTCCACCAGGGACCGGAAAATCCACCCTCGTCGCTGCCATTGCAAACTATCTTAGATTCAATATCTATGATCTTCAGCTTCAAGGTGTAAGAAATGATGCTCAACTGAGGAGGATACTCACCTCCACCACCAATCGTTCCATTCTTCTCATTGAGGACATTGATTGCAGTACAAAATCTTCACGTTCTCGCGATCGAAATAAGAATCCAAAAGAAAAAGATGATGATGACGATGATGAGGGGGGTGATCAACTTGATAATAAGCTTTCTTTTGATCCCGGGGTAAGTGATCCTGAAAGAATTAATGTCCCCTGTTTATTTTATTCGGAACTTAACTGCAATCCTTACTGACTAGACTTCATAAATAACATCATGTTATGCTTATGTAAAGTCACCAAAAATGATGTTTTTTTGGAAGGAAAACATTCATTAATCAAGGCGATGCCTTATTGTCTCCTAGTTTTCCAATTCCATATTTCATATTTCTCCTTAAATCTTCTCACAGGTGACCTTATCTGGTTTGTTGAACTTCATTGATGGGCTATGGTCAAGCTGCGGGGATGAAAGAATAATCATTTTCACGACAAATTACAAAGAGAAGTTGGACCCAGCATTGTTGCGACCAGGACGAATGGATGTTCATATTTACATGGGCCATTGTACTCCTGCAGGATTCAGGAAGCTTGCCTTTACATATCTTGGAATTAAAGAGCATGTCCTTTTCAAATGCATAGAAGATCTCCTTCAAAGTCCTGTTATTACGCCAGCAGAAGTCGCACAGCAGCTTATGAAACGTGACGAGCCTCAAGTTGCTCTTCAAAGTCTCATCGAGTTCATCAGTATGAAGGAAGCTGAAATGGTAGAGAAAAATGAGGCTAAAAAGGATGAGCAAGAGGTTATAAAAGAAGAAGTTGAGAAACAGGACGGGAAGCAATCCAAGATTCTAACAACATCTGCATACCTGAGTTAGGTGTATTGCTGGCTTCCATAGGTCATGATCTCTCACTACCTATTACTTGCATAGCTTTTGTTGTGATTTGAACGTGTTAAAGGGTTTTTCATGTTAAATTTAGTAAAAATAATCTATTCAATTAATCTACTAAATGTTAATAAATTGATTTCTCTCGTTTGTATATATAAATCACCCCCTCAAACTTTCTTTGGGGTTTCAAATTTCAATTCTTTCTCTTGCTTATATTTAACTCCATTAAAATTATTTGTTTTTATAGTTATATCAGTGTTTCTCAAAATAGTTTTCATCTTAAGAATATTAAATTGATTTTTTAGTTAATTTTTAATAGTTTTAATTTGCTAATATAAAAAATATATAAAAAAATTATTTCAATAAATTACAATTTAAAAAACACTTTAAAAATAATATTACACTACATTACAAAAAAAAAAAAAAAACACTTTTTAAAATAATATTACATATTATTTTCCAATTAGAATTATTCGTTTCCCCCATCCTCCCTTCTGTCTATCTCCATCCATTAAACCAACCAAAACTGATGAAATGGTTATTTGACACCTTGAAATTTAAAAGAAGTGTTAATCAGGCATTCATTCCTCAAACATATATTAGCTATCCGTTATTTATGTAGGAATGTCCTTCCTTTTTTAACATTAGATTTGACAAACTTAATGAATTTTCAATATTTGAAAAATATTGATAATAATATATAAACTCAAGTTATAAAGTTATCCCCGTACTAACATATTCAACATTAAATCTATTGAAAATAAAGTTTTATAATATTTATTTATTTTTATTTTATAAAGTTATCAATATCTCATAATTTAGCGGGATAGTCTAACAGGTTAGTCTGGGTTGACTTGAGTTATTATTTTTTTCTTTTTTTTTCTTTTTATTTTTCAATATTAGTTTGGTTGGAAATTTAGTTTCACATATTTTTTATTTTCTTTTTATAGGATTATCCAAATCTCATCACTTGAGTTACAGGTTTGACAGGTTGATTCAAGTTGTTTTTTTGTCTTTTTTTAATTTAATATTATTTTCAAAATTTTCTATCAAGATTGAATTGATTATGATTTGGTCTTCATGTTTTATTTTGATTTGTTTTTTATAGGGTTATTATAATTTCATGACCTAAGTTATAGATTTGACAGGTTAACTCGAGTCGATTTAATATGTTGTTATCTTAATATTTAAAAAAATAATGTTATACAATATGTTGTCATATCAATATTTTAAAAAATATCATCCAATATGCATCATATATTGAGTTTAATATTAATTTTTTTTTATTAAAAAACATGTTAACAATGCTTGAATATTTGTTTTATGTCAAAAATAATTTGATCCGGTAAAATTACTAAACTATATTTATTGCCAAATGATAATTGAAAATATTTTCAATTTAAAGTTTTTTTAATTTTATAAAAAATCATATTAACTAGTTCATTTGAACTCGCTCTGTGCGGGTCAAACCATTTTTTAAAAACATAAAAAAGAAATAAACATTAAGAGCATGAGGATTTTTTTTTGCAATGTTATTAAACCCGGGCAAGAAGATAAATCTTTAAATCCCTTAATTTGGATCTTTGCCTATTGTGAGCTTCTAATTAAACTATATAAAAGCTAACTCGATGTAAATTGATTTATTTAATAGATTTAAAGGAAACTTGAATAACCGCTTTTTGTTTTACAAAACTAATGTTGAATAATAAAATCGAAGAAAAAACAATAAAGAAAGAAAAAAAGGATGTCGAGCCATGTAAACTTTTCAAACATGTAATTTGGGTTATTAAATCAGAAATACAATACATGGAAAAGTGTTGAGACTCAATTCCCAACAAATCTAATAGTGAATGATGAATTATTATTATTATTATTATTATTATTACTACTACCACCAATATTATCATTATTGTTTTTTATTATTATTATTATTACTACTGCTACTATTACTATCACTACTACTATTATCATAACAAACTATTATTACTATTAATAGTATTATTATTAGTATCGTTATCGTTGTTACAATTATTAGCACTATTATTAGCAGCACCGCCATTATTATTATTATTATTATTATTATTATTATTATCATCACCACTACAACCACCACTAATATCATTATCATTATTATTAATATTATTACCACAATCATTAATATTATTACTATCATTACCACAATTATTGATATCATAAATACTACAACCATCATAATAAAATATTACTACTACAACTACTATTATCATCATTGTAACTATTACTGTCATAAAACAGCTGCTATTATTACTACAATTATTATCACTATCATTATTATTATTGAAGTAACAAAAATCATAAATTGATTTGAAGAATAAAATTAAAAACCATAAAAACTTTGACAAAATAATAAAGGAAACAAATAAGAAATCAAAAGAAGAAGGAACAAATTGAAATAAATATTATTACTATTGAAAAAAATTATAAATCTAATTTGAATGATAAAATTTAAAACTATAAAAACTTTGATAAAAGAGCTAAGAAAAAATAATAAGAAATCAAAAGTAGAAGGACCAAATCAAAAAGACATTGTATACATTAAATATAATTGAATGACTAAATTGAAAACAAATAAAACAATAACAAATGAAAAAGTAACTAAAATCAAAAAAATCAAAACTAAAAGGATGGATTCTGAAACACCAACAAAAATTAGGGACAAATTTAGTTTTTTGGAGGTAAGAGAGAGAAATGAAGGGGGAAAAAAAAAGAAAGGACTACCAGCGATAAACTGATAATTTTTAGATGACACGCGTCACTTATAAAAGAAGAGAACATGACGGAGAACAAAATGACATGGCTAGAGTATATTTTTTACCACCAGGAGATGCCACATGCACCGTTTAAAATGTGTGGTGTCTTGCATTTGCTAACAACTTTTTCAACCAAGAAAAATAATTAAATGGTAAATTATGCTATCACCCCTAACAAGCCCATCAATTACCAAAAAAACCAATATGAAAATATAAATATACCCCTACGACAATGGCTTAAAATTTTAAACTCCAAGGTTAAATTTTTAATTTTACTGTATATCAAAATGTGAAATGCCCGAAAAGATTCTTGACCATAGTTAAATGATTTTTTGTTTTTAATGGTAACAAAGTCATTTAATAGTGTATAAACATGATAAAAAAACAGTAAAACCACTCAACAATTATCAAAAGACAAATTGACCGAAGAAAAATACCATTTTACACCTAAAACGCAATATTCTGAGAGTTTTGGAAGGGTAAAATTATTAATTTACTATTACAATCCGTAGAAAACAAAGACATATATGCAATAAAAACACAATGTGTTTTAGCTTTTCTTTTAATGGTTATTGCTACTGCAATAAATTTTTAAAAACTAATAAATCTATTCAGGGCTCTGCAAACATCATCACCAGCTCCTCCAATGGCTTCTTCACACATTCCTCCCTCTAGTGCACAATAATAATTATGTTGAGGGGAAAATTGGTCTCCAAGGGATGGTTGAGAGCTTCCATAGCCACACAAAGTCACTCTCACCACCACGAGAGGCGTTCCCCAAGCATAACATCTGAAGAGAAAGTCAACCTATAGTCCATGGAAGGGATTACCCTTGCTTTAACACCATTTTGGCTAGCCTCGAATCCAAACGAACCTCTAGAAAGAGGCAGAGCCATGAAGATTAGTTAGGGGTTAGGGGTCAAATGATAATAATAATAAAAGGGAGATCAAAATTTAAATTTTACTATTTTTAGGGCCAAAACTATAAACTATTTAGGGGAAGGCTAGAATCAAAATGGTTAGCTCTTTTAGTCCTTTGGTGGGTTGTATATATATTAGATGCTTTCTTTTTTGTTTTGATTCTAGATGGTGATGCTTTCGAGAACAACATGATGATGAAAAAGAAGAAAAAGATGAAGAAGACATGGGATTTTATTATTTGTTTGTTGAGGAAGTCATTTTAGTTTTTCTTTTTAAAAAAACATTATATATATTAGAGTTGTGATTATATGAACTATTCATAATTAATCAAAGCATTAGATGTAACCAATACAGTTGATACATACAGGTATTGATGCTATAATAATGACATCACAATGCCAATTGAGATTTTTGCAATTCCATGAATAAACAACCAATTACATACAAGAGCAAGAAATGAAGACAAAAACAAAGAAGGAAAGAAGAAATAAGCTGGCAGATGAGAAAGCGAAAGTATTACGGGATGTTTGAGAGTGTAATAACGGTTGTTTTTCACTTGAAAATTTATTAAAACAATGTTTTTTTTTGTTTTTTTTTTAAATTATTTTTTTCATCAACATATCAAAATAATAAAAAAAAACTAAAAAAAAATTAAGCAAAATAAATCATTTTTTCTTAAAACACTGTGTATATATATGGAATAGAAAAGCATGTTTGAAAAGAACTCATCTAAACTAATATTTTGTACATGCAAAAAAATATATATAATGGAGGCATATTGGAGGATGTTTGATGGCATCATCTTTTTGTATATTATATAGCAGCACTCTACTTAGACGATGGTTGGTTTGGAAAGGACTTTTGCATCTTCTGAGGGTTGATTGCAAGCCTAACGTGTCCCGCTTGAGTTTCTTGCCTTCCCCTCCATACAAAATGTAGTTTGTGGCATCTTATTTTGTCAAAACCTAAATTGTTAATTACAGTGAACTACCCTTGCAAGTGATGCTAGGAACGTGTAATTAACTATGGAGCCAATTAAGACACCGTTTGGCATTGCGTTCCAAACGGTGTTTTGTTTAAATTCAAAATTTTTTTTTTATTAAAATTAAGTTCGGTTTTGTACTTTTTGGATCGTTTTGATGTGCTGATATCAAAAATAATTTTTAAAAAATAAAAAAACATCATTGGTATGTATTTCGGCATGAAAAACTATTTGAAAAGCAACCGCTACCACACTGTCAAACACGCTCTAAATGGGCATTAATTTACCCAAAACCTCATCTGCAATATATATATATATATATATATATATATATATATATATATATATATTGGAAAAGAATTTTGTTTTATACAGTCCAATTCGGTTTAATTTAAATTAAAAAATTAAATCAAGTTGTAATTCTTTTTAAAAATTAACCCGATCTAATCAAAAATCAATTCAGATTGGTCTGCGTTGATTTTTTCTTTGAAAACCAGAAAAACCATAACTCTTATAAAAGATAACTGTGCGGAGGGAGAAGACACTAACAATAAAATAAAAAATACATATAACTAGAGCAGATCAAACAAACACACACCAACACCAGGTTTTGGATTACCTGGAAGTTCTGGTTATTGACATAAGCAAAACCTCAAGAAATCAATACTTTGTACTCTTAAATCCAACAATAAATATTATATAATCACAAGCAAGACTAATTCATTAGAAACAAAAACACTTTTACCAAGGACAAAGGCAAAAAAAAAACCAATCTAATAATTTTTTACTATGAAATTTTAAAATGGAGATACATGGCCATCAAATATAAATAGTTCAGCCCCCTTGTTCCTGTTATTGTTTTTTTTTTTTTGGTGATTTAAGACCTGCTCCAACTTGAATCTATCGTTTTTGACTTTGTGATGTGTAGAAGCACAATATTTAACTTTGCATGAGCATGAGAACGAAGAGAACAAGGGAAAGAGAGACTAGAAAAACAGGTCACAGGAGAGAAGGGAGGGAGGAGGGAGGAGGGAGGAGGGAGGAGGGCGGAGGAGGAGGGGCGGCTTAAACAAAATCTTCAGGATTAAAATGTTTTAAGTTTCTGTTTATACATGTTTTGTATTAATCGGTTTAAATTCAGTTCAATCCATTTTAATTTTTTAAAATCAAAAGTAAATCAAACCAAATAATTTCTTTGGTTTTTAAATCGGCTTCTTTAGTTTTTTCTCTTGATTTAATTTTTTAATTAAATTTTTTTAGTTTATTCAATTTAATCAGTTAGTCTGTATTTTAGAATATTTATAATTTATAGGTCTCAACTCTTAATAAAATTTAGGCCTACCACAATTTTCACATATTGACATCGGATCAAATGTCATTTCTTCATGCATGCCCTAACAGACAATAGGTAATCTTAATCTTTAATTTGAAAATAAAATATAATATAAATTATATCTTACAACTTCACCTAAATATTTAAATTTTTCAATTGAATTGGCTTTTAGACATGATATCAGAACCTTAATAATCAAGTAATCACGAGTTTAAATATCAACATCTTCATTTATTTTATAAAAAATAAGCACAAGATAATATAAGTTTGTACAAATTTTAATTTTAAAGAGCTTTTACTCGAAGAATATATTAAAAAATAATATAAATCATATCTTGAAAACAACCATAAATATTTAAACTTTTAAATTAAATTGATTTTTTTTTAACAAAACATCCAACAAGGGGTAGATACTCTTAGCTAATACTGGATGTACGTACGCCTAATTGTTTGTGATTAACTATTCTAACGTGCACTCAATACAAAATTGATAGAATAAAAGAACAAGAATCCAAGATAATGGTGTACACTCAACCTGTTTAAATAATAACTAATTAGAGAGTTAATGAATTATCAAATCTCGTAGGTCATAAAATCTTAAATACTCAACGATCACAGGTTGATAATGTCACCGGTTATATATATCCCATTACCTCCTGTCTATAAAATTGATAATGTCACAGCTTGTCTGAGGAACTTCAAATAATTGAAACGTGTTTGATTTAATTGATGGAAGCTAATAAAAGTTAATAATCAAGTTGAATTTGCCCATATTTTTTATAGAAATAAAAATTAGCATTGCCCATATTCAAGGATCAATTGGCAAAAAAAAAAAAAAGAGGAACAATCGTATGAAATTGACTGAAAATGAAGTAGATAATACCATTTGACTTTCAATGCCAAACACACACATGGAGAGAAAAAGGGGTTATCTCTCTCTAGTCTCTTCTAAAGTGGCAAGTTATCATTAATCAAAGCCATTATATAGTCTCGTAAACTAAAGTTATATTTATTTTTTTGTTTTAAAAATATTTTAAAAAAAATTAATTTTTTTTATTTTTTATTTTATTTCAAGTTAATATTTTTTTATATTTTTAAATCATTTTAATACGTTAATATCAAAAATAATTTTTTAAAAATAAAAAAAATATATATTATTTTGATATATTTTTAAGTAAAAACACACCTTAAAAAACCATCATAACCACACTATTCAAACATATTACCTTCTATCTCTTCTACATGTTATTTCATAATTCTTGAAGATTTGCATGGAATTATTGCGTTTTAAAATATTTATTTTTTAAAAAAATATTAAAATATATTTTTTAATTTTTTTAACATCAAACCAAGCTATTATTTCTAATTTTAAATAAAAATAAATAAATTTTGAGACTTAAGAACCAAGCTACTATTTCTCATCCACCATGGACACTCTTTTTCTACATCAGCTTTCGAGCACATCTTACAAAGTTACCTTTAGAGGTCAACAAGCCATTAAAAGAGGTTATCTCTCCGATCATTACATAAATCAATTCACCATGACCAGTTACAATCTTTTCAAAATCAGATCCTGCTACAACCTTTACATCTTCTATTCACCATGGCCAGCACAAACACAACATCAAAAGAAAATAAAAGGGATAAAAACATAAACAGCATCCACATTCCCACCTAAAAAAGTTCAATA
Source organism: Populus alba (assembly GCF_005239225.2). Classification (NCBI taxonomy): domain Eukaryota; kingdom Viridiplantae; phylum Streptophyta; class Magnoliopsida; order Malpighiales; family Salicaceae; genus Populus; species Populus alba. Next base: position 9,784,502 of record NC_133288.1, read on the forward strand.
CATAACCATGTCCATGATGGGTTGATTCACATGGAAACTAGCATTATTCCATGGATTCATGAAAAAACCATCACCAATCTGATGACTAGTCGCAGAAACAGAGGCAACAGCATCCTCGGGTTCAAAAAGACCATCGCTAAAGTTGGCATATTCAATAATTTCATTGAGAGAGCCCAATCTGTGGCTAAGCTCAGCCATTTGGGCTCTGAGGATAGAGTTCTCGGCTTCGATATGCATGTAAAGCTGAGAGACAGCATTCATCCTTGTCAGGATCTCATTATTTTCCCTCGCGAGCTGACCAAGTTGTCCCGTGAGGTCATCCAGGTGTTTCTGTTTCTTCATTCTGGATCTTCTTGCAGATTCTCTATTGGATATCATCCTTTTACGCTTCCTTAGGTCCATAATTTGCTGCGGATCCTCTTCAGAACTTGAGTTCCTCAACATGGCTGTTGACCCTGAAGATACCCCACTAGAAGAGGCCATTATATTCTTCCCTTGACACATAAAACTAGTTCTAACAATAACAAAATAACAAGCAGAACAACAATACAACAATACAACAATACAACAAAATTGTAATTAACCCCGGACTATATATGCTTGATAAAAGAGAAAGCTAGCACAGGACCAAGAAGATGACTATTTTCAAGTTGATTAAGATGCTAATGGAAGATGGTTGTATAGGGATTCAGAAGGGGTGATGGAGTTCATGAGAAAACGTAGAACCAGTAGAGGAAAACAACAGAGAAAGATTGAACAAGGTGAGTCCTGCGTCTAAGAGTAGAGTTTATCATAAAACCACAGAGGAGGATTTCACAGAGGACAGGAGTCATGAAAACTTTGTATTCTCAAACATCAAGAAACAGATGTGTTAAGCATCAAAATAAAACAGTACATAAAACAAGAGAAAAATCGAAGAAATGTTGGAGACAAGCACAGATTTTGTGTATTTTGTGAAGAAGCCGGTTTTTCTTCTTTTTTGTGTGCGCGTGTGTGAGAGAGCGCAAAGCAAAGGCTTTATAACCTTATCAGGATCATCTAGAAGGGATGATGTATGATTCCGGAGAGAAAAGAAGGCTTCGGATTTTGAAAACAAGGGAGATGAGGATAAGAAGGAAGAGAGGTTTCTTGGGGTACTGGTAATGGAATTTATACACTGAATTGTACTTGGAAGAAATTATCTCAATTATACAGGGCATGTATGTCCGTGAGTGTTCGGTGGTTTACTTTTTAAAATTGTGTTTTTTTTTAATATTTTTAAATTTTTTTAAAAATTAATTTTAACACTAACATGTCAAAATAATTTAAAAATATAAAAAAAATTAAATTTTATTAAAACTTCAGTGTAAACACAGCTCTCTGGGAACGAAAGAAAGGAAATCGAGTAGGTGGTTTTGAATTAAAGGAAGGAAACAGTGAAAATAGTAGAAGTGGGATCCTGGTCTTGCATTGCATCGAATGTTCATGCGCACGCGCAAAATTAAAGATAATTACAGGGTAACAATTTTGACCAGTTGAAGTCAATCATTAAAGATTATCTAAAAGCTTATAATTTATTTAAGGATGATAAACATAATTTATTTTTATTTTTATATTATTTTGATGTGATAATTTTAAAAAATAAAAAATATATATTATTTTAAATAAAATTATTACAACAATATCAATAACAACGGTGAGCTTTACTTCTGAATTAAATTGATCGTACTTGTTTATTTACTCTTAATTAATTTTGATTAACATCTTTTACTCCTAAATACAACCAAGTGGCTTCATTTTATTGGAGGAAGAGGAAGCTGTGGGTACAGTAATGTGTCGTGTGCAATCTCTTAGCCGTACATCTGCACGTGCATGGTGTCAAACCTCTCAGTACTAGTGGTGTCCTTCACTTTTTGAAGAAAAAAAGATAGGCAACTTGCAGCGACTGCCTGCCTGCGGGATATTATGCTGTTTTTCATGTGCGGTGGTACTTGTTATTTTTTTTTATATATAAATAATATTTTAAAAAAATAATATGTTTTTATATTAGTATATAAAATATTTAAGAAAATTAATTTAAAATAAAAAATATAGATTTTTAGAAAACATGAATTTAAATATGTTTCCAAATAGCATCTCTGCTCGTGGACACCATTTTTTCGACTTGCGTGGGCTGCTGCATCCATTTTAGATGCATATATGATTTTGGTGGATGATAAATTGTTTTTTTTTTTTTTTTAATAATATATTAAAATAATTTTTTTTTTGAAAGAATTTTTTTTTAAAATAAAATATAAAAACAAATTAGTTACAGTCACTAAAATTGAAACTAACTGGCTGATTCAATTCGAAAACAATTGAATCACGTATTGATTAAACAAGTTTAGTTTTTATAAAAGTAAGGAAATCAAAGTATCTGACAAAACCTATTTGAACAGGCTGGGTTTTTTAAATACCAGTCAACCAGCTCTGATAAATATTTTATTTTTTCCTTAAAAAAATTATATTCATTTATTTATCACCAATATAAATAATTATCGCTACAAATGATTTTTTCTCCGTTTAATATGATGTAAATTTAATATTAATATATCAAGAAATTTATAAATAATCAAAGAGAACAGATTATTTTCAAATTTGCCATAATCTTTTATAATATATTTTTCATAATTATGTTATTTTATATAGATTAAAGATTTACAAAATAATAATAAGATTAAATTCACCAATGTTCCTCGGGTCTTGTGACTTGGTGTTTGATTCTAAACCTTGGTGATGATAATTTAAAATCTAGAATGTTTAGAAATATATTTTTTTGGTGCTTGGATAATGAGCTTAATCAAATATTCATGTGATTAGATGTAATCTATATAGTAATGAAATGTGATCTTTTAGAGCAGAAATCCTAACACTCACAAAACAATTTTTTTTAGGTGGATTTGGGGATACTAGAATGGTTAATTCGGTATTTTTAGAGAGGAAAAATATAATAAATATGCAAATGAGGATTAAATTTTAATAACAAAGTTGTTTATTCTTGTTTTGGTATGAAATGAATGCCATGTAAAAAAATAGTGTGTATGTTGAGAATGGAAAAGGTGTGAATTATTTACAAAGGTGATTCATAAGTATTTATACTCTATAAACACTATTTTTTTGTTTGAAGGAGAGGGGTAAATAGTCATCTTATCATTTTAATATTAATGAGAGATAAATATACCTTACACAAACATTAATAAAAAAACAAATATTCTTGATATAAACATTAATGCGGGACAAATATCTCTTATATATGTATTAATAAGATAAAAATATGGTAGGACATACGAGATTCTTGTACACCTAGGAATGCATATTGAGTAGGATCCAATAAAAAAGGATGGTGCTTTATAAAAATAAAATAAAATTCAAGGGAATAAGTATTGATGCTAGGCCACAAAACCAAGATCGAAAGGAGTTATGACTTGCAATGGGTCTAAGAATGTTGGGAAACATGAATGTGTTTAAGCGTGAGGCCTAAGCACATAGAGGGTTGGGTGGGCTCCCAACTCCTATGCTCTGGCGCAACACTCGAGCCCATGAGGGCACTGGGCATGCACCCAACTCTTGGGCTCAAGTGTGTTGCCTAAATAATCAATAAATATGTTAATAAGAAGATTGAAATTAGATTTGAGAAATATATTTTACCTTTTTATTTCAAACATCGCCCCTTTTTATCATAAAATTGTGCTCTTAATAAAAAAAAAAAATCAATGTAATTCTAGATTTTTTTTATTGCATGCACATACCAAACTTTAAGTTTGTAGTTAATTATTTTCTTGATGGTAAAAATAAATTGTTAACAACACTTATACCTTTGTTTGCTTTGAAAAAATTACTGCTACATCCCTTAGCTTAGCACAATGAATCAAACAAGTTATACAATACACTATAAGTTTTGGGAAATTATTTTTTTGCTTCTCAAACTTTTTTTTTATTGCATCCCCTTGTTTTTTTTTTTTTTTTTTATCAAATTACTAATTGATTTCTTATGATTTGTTAAAAAAAAATACGATTAAAAAATATAGGATCAAAGTATAAAACACCAATCATAAATTAGCATGGAAAAGTTCTTTTTGATCCCTCTAGTTTTTGAAAATTTTATTTTGGTTCAAAACTTCATTTTCCTCATTTTCAATTATTTCTTTTTAAGAGAGGAGAGAGAAAGTCATCAAATTAAAGTGATATAGAGAGAAATTTTTTAATTCACCATAATTTAATGAAAAAAATAGTTGATTTTGGTGTCAACGAGTTCTAATTGTCAAAAAGAGTTGGATGATAGTAGTTTTTTCACTATAAACATGTCTCAGAATATAGATCAGGTTGTGTTTAGATTTTTTTTTATTCAATTGATTTTTTGAGTAATTTTATAGTATTTTGAGGTTGGTAAGTGGTTTATGCATTTTTTTTATGGTTGTTATTAGTTGTTTTGGGTTAAAATGAGTTAAAAAATATATTTTTAGGCTAAGTATCTCTTTTGCTTGATTTTTTGCCACCATAGTTGTGGCTGAATTATAGGCTTATAGACAATGTATCATCTATTATAACGAATAAATCAATGACTTTTTTAAAAAAAGAAAGGTGTGGAAAACATCTAATCTATGTTAAAAAAAAAAAAACAAAAACAAAACAGATTAACCTAGATATGTTCAAGCTTAAGTTTCTTGCCAAGTGTGTGGGCTTGAAAAGTTATGCTTGAAGCACCAAACTTTTTTTTTTCTTTCAAATTTTTATTCAAAACCTACCTTTTATGTATTTTTTATCATTATTTTTTAAATATAAATTTTAATTAAAACTCACCCTTGTACAATTAAATAAAAAAATAAATTTTAATTATTAAACTTGATGAAGGCTTCGGCCTATGTAAAGAGTTAGAAATGTTATTCTGATTTGATCCCAATTAATCTAAAATATCATTGTCTCAATATCTTTTTACAAATAAAATGTTGGATTGAGATTGCTATAATTTTCTTTTTAAAAAGGCAAACTGGATTTTGTTTTGATCAATTGGGTCAACATTAACATCTTTGTTTTAATATTTATAAAAATAAAATAAAATGACAGTGTATATATTTATTTTTTTACTCAAACCTAGTTTTGACAATTTCAACCAAATCATAATGAAACCTGATAAATTGGATGAGTTATATTAACTCAACTCCCACACGACTTAAATCACACAATTTAATTGATTAAAAAAATAGCATTATGATATTATTGAAATTTATTGGGGGCACATAAGCCTTATTTTATATCTTCATTTAAAAAATGCGTTGACAGTAGTGAAACATTTTTTATGTAATTTTTTAAAAAAATTTAAGATGCAGGGTATGTAACTGGTTAAAAAAATAAACTAATTGGCTTTGCTATTTTTCTTTCTCATTTACTATAAACTCACTTTTTTTTTGGGTACTTTGTCTTGTTTTTATCACTGTAGTTTTTTCTTCTTCCAGTTCAGTTTTTTCACACTCATCTTGATTGATAATTGGCTTTATAGCTTGATTCAAATAGCTTATAATCAGGTTTCTGCATTGTCAAATAAACATGGTTGGCGCTGGATTTGAAAAAAATAGTTTTGATTTTTCATTTGATAAATAATTGGAAATAGAAGGACTGGAATTGAACTTGAGAAAGAAAAAAAACCCCCCTTCTTTGTAACAAAAAGAAAACCAGGTACAAAAATCTAAAAAGAAGAGAGGAATAAGTAAGGAAAAGAAAAAAAGAAAAATTGACAAAAATTAAAAAAGGAGAGAGTTTAGCTTTACCCGTCAAAAGATTAGGTTATGTTTGTTTTTATATTTTAAGAATGTTTTTTAAAAAAATTAAATTTTTTTTTATTTTTTTACTTCAAATTTAATTTTTTTTAATGTTTTTAGATAATTTTAATACTTTAATATTAAAAATAATTTTTTTAAAATATATATATATATATATATATTATTTTAATATATTTTAATATAAAAATACTTTAAAAAACAGCTATATTTTCAAAATTTAAACATGCTCTGAGCCTTCAAAAAAAAAAAAAAAAAAAAAAAAAAAAAAAAAAAAAGATCACGAGAGCGCTACTAACACCTCGAAATCCATACCTGCGGTAAAGAGCGTGCAACATAGCAGTTAGCTACTGCAGTATCTACTTGGAGATTATGATTTTATTCAATAATAGAAATGAATAAATTAATCATACATGTGAGATTTTTCAATTACATTAATTAATTAATGGATGCTCTTAGGAAATATGTTGAGAAAACCCTTATAAATCTCAATTTTCTTAACCCAATCACATTAAAAAATTTCTATTGCATAATTAAAAAAAAAGAGAGAGGAAATTTGTCCATTGACCAACATGAGCCGTGTATTAATAAAATTTATTTAAAAAGTATAATAATAAATTTTTTTTTAAGTATTTTTTACTTGTAAATATATTAAAATAATTTTTTTTAAAAAAAATTATTTTTAACACCAACACATCCAAATAATCTAAAAATATAAAAAAATATTAATTTAAAATAAAAAAATTTAAAATTTCTTTTAAAATACTTTTAAAATACAAAACACCATGAACATCTTTCTCATTTCACTAGAATGTTAGATAGAAAAAACACTCCCACAACAACTTGTTCTTGTTCTTATAGTATTAAACAAAAATATATATTTTTCCCATCACAATTGCTTCAAAATCCCTTTGCCCGTCAACTTGCAAGCAGATTTCCTGAATTTACATCGATGGTTTTTCCTAGTTTGGCGGCTCCCATCCAGCCATCCACTTGAGCTATACTTGCGTGACGTGAGCTAATCAAATTGCCCTTTTGTTTTTTCTTTGCGGTCGCTTTTATTTTCAGGAGTGCTTTTATTTTGTAAAAAATATTAAATTAATATTTTATACTATTTTTTATAATTTTAACACGTTGATATTAAAAATAAAAAAATATTTTAATATTAGATGGAGGTTAGGTTTTACTTTTTGATGGTGTCCTTGACTCTTTGTAGTAGCGAAGGTAGGAATTAAACTTTTTATGCTTCATAGAGTAGGGAATCTCTAGTTGAATGACAGGATAAGATAGAGAGGATGGCGAGGGAAGGCTGGTGGGCTAAAATCATTCCAAGTTGTTAATAGATAAAGTCAAATTCTCATTAAATATTTGGGCAATAATATATACCAAAATATTAAAAACGTATCAACTTTAGGAATTAGATTGAGAAAAGTTTTAGTTTAGGGACCCAATTGAGAATTGGACGATAGGAGGGGGACTGATTTGAGATTTCCCCTGTCCTCCTGCTTAACCACAATAAGTGAAAATGATAGCACAAAATTAGTTTTTTTTTTAGGAGTAATAAATTCTAACACTTTATCTTTTATGTTTAGTGGGCGAGTTCTTGACTTTTGAACCATAGAGTAAGGGATAATGTTTTCCTATTAAATAATTATAATAAAAAAATTATTTTTGTTAGGACTCGAATATTGCTTTATTAAAGTAAGCTGTATAATACGCAATTAATAAGTTCATTAATATAGTTTTAGGAAAATTGATTATTAGGATTGCACCCAGTTTGATAGAAGTTCAATTCCATGGGGAGTCTGGACGAATGACCAGCCCTCCATGATGTATGAGCTGAACATGGATTATGACTTGACCTGGAAGCCAATCGTGGGTGAATAGTATGTATGTTTTTTCGGTAAAAGCAATGTTTTTACAAATTTTATTTTTTAACTTGAGTTTTTTTTAAAATTTTTTAATATATTATATTAAAAAAATTATTTTATTATATTTTCAGATGAAAAATATTTTAAAGTACAACTATTACTTAAATTTATCCCTGTGGAAGCTTCTCTGCAATGATTTAGAAGGGACGACTATTCCCTGATATTGCAAAACCAAGGGAATACAGACACACACAAGTGGTTTAGTTTGAATGCATGCATGAACAGCATAAAAAACTCGATTATGCTTGCAAACCTTGATCGAGTTTTTATCCAAAAAGACTCCAGGTTTATGCTTCATCGACGGCTAGTTGCCAAAGGAGCACATGTATAATACTGCTTCCAGACTGAGGCCTGGTATTTCTTGGTTGCCAAAGGGCAGCTTTATGGAGGCCAGGCTTAAGTGAAACAAGTAAATTGACGTTTTACTGAGTACTAAAACAAGAAATAGCACATTTCCAAATGTTACAAGATCAGAATTTGTGTTTAGAAGGGTGCCTTAACAGAGCCTCACTGTCTTCATGTCACATCACTTTAGCGTTTTAAACAATTCATCACTTCGTAAGAATGTGCAAGACCAAGTGATGTTTTTGTCCATTAAAATGGGTTGCTTCTAGTTTTCACGTGCAGCTTACCGAATTACGAACTGAAAGAAAATTGTTTTGGGAGCGGGGAAGAAGATGAAGATTAATGGTAAAAATAAAGGATATTACGAGTCAGAAGGTGAAAACTATGAAACATCATGGTCCTCGTCACCAGTTCTATACAGACATAAAAATATTGATGCATCAACATTATCGTAATATTCCAAATCAAGATGTCTGCATTGCTAGATATATTTTATAGATCACAATAAATGATGGCATGCCAATTTACAATTTACAGGATGCCATAGTCCGGCTCAGAAACTCAAAACTAATAAACAAAATGTCCAAACAAAATCTTGGTAAATATCACGTACATTCTCTCAACGCCATGCTTCCAAGTGGAAATATTTAACTGATCTCGTAGACACACTAGAAAAAGGATTTTGAAACATAATCTATCTACGAGATAACACAGCTTCAGGGTGGTAATGAAGCATCTCATCCCATATCATCTCCCTAATCATATGTTCCCCAAGATTCTCATCTATGTCAAGATTGATAGGAACCTGTGCTGGTGGGTCGCGTCTTGGATCGTACAGCCCTGATATGTAAGGGTGTAGAAGTGCTTCTGTCACTGTAATTCTCTTGCTAGGATCAAACACCAGCATCCTTTGCAACAGGTCTATGGCCAAAGGATCGGCATGAGGGTACAGGTGTGAGAGATGGGTTCCCCTTGTATAAGGAAGTGTTTTGATGTACCTCCTGGCTTTTGGGTTGTCAATGAACTCCAGATCAGTATCATTTTGGCTCCCGAGGACACTGACAATTAGCTTCAGCTGGTTCAGACATTCTGTTCCAGGGAAGATAGGTTTGCGGCCAAGAATCTCAGCAAAGATACATCCGACAGACCAGACATCAATGGAGGTTCCATAATTGTCACAGCAGAGTAGCAGCTCAGGTGCACGATACCATCGGGTAACAACATACTCAGTCATAAACTGTTCATTGCCTCTGCTTGTTCGTGCCAGCCCAAAATCACATATCTTCAGGTCGCAGTTAGCATTGACAAGGAGATTTCCAGGCTTCAGGTCCCGATGAAGAATGTTGGCAGAGTGGAGATAATTCAGCCCACGTAGCAACTACAATTATTTATGAAGATTAGATGCTAGCAGAACAATACTGAGAAGACAAAAAAAATGATTGAAAATTAACTAGTGGCATGCATGGCATCGCATTTAATCATTATTCCAGATTATTATCGTTGGTTATGCTATGTCAAAGCACAGCTATCAAGTTCATTCAAAAAGGAACATAAGCCATTGTCATTGTTTTGCCAAATTCATCAACATCTTCGCCCTCAGTCTTGTGTTGTTCATTAACAAATAAGTAACTCAGTTGAGCTTGCAGCCAGAGAAGCCAACAGGGAATGCTGAATGCGAGGCATTTCTTGCTCGCAAGGAGAGCAAAACATGGGAATCACAGAAGGCCCTTGTTTTAATGTAAAATGAAGAGAACACCCTCACATCCTGCCCTGGCACCCAGTGAGTGTGTTTAAACATGAATCACAAAATTCTGCAGCATCGAAGATTTAAATCAATTTTGCTTGAACCATAGCTTCTCTCTCAAACTTTCATAAGATGATGAATCCCATGGTGTTAACCAAGATTAACACGTGATAACAAAGAATGTATGAGCATGCATTTTCTTCCAAAGTCTGACATCTACTGGGGTGGAATTTTACAATTTAAAGACATGTAGATACAGCTCATAGACCAAAAGTACCAAATATAACAACTATAGAATGGTCAGCTTCAGCTTAATCAGTTTTCTCTGTGAACCATAAAATCATAATTGTTCACAATTGGTATGATTCTTTCTTAAATAAATTTCACTTTGTAACCATCTAATACTGTTTTCACTAAAATATTAATCACCATCTCCTGGCACAACATGAAATTACAACATATGATTACAGAGATAAAATGCAGCCATAATTCCCAGTGAGAACACTTTCCGTCAAATAGACTGTGCATATTAGCAAGAAATTGACATCACAAGACGGGTTGAAAGAATGAGAAACTTCAATACCACTACCACTTGAGAGAGAGAGTATTTACCTGAAATATAAAATACTTGCAATGATCACTGGAAAGTGGTTGAGAGGACTTGATAATCTGATGCAAATCTGTATCCATGAGCTCATAAACCAAATACACATCCTTGAAACTTGTTCTATGAATAGGCATCAAAACATCCTTCAGAGCAATTACATTCTCATGCCGGATATGTCTAAGAAGCTTCAACTCTCTCAGAGTCCTCAAAGCATCAATCTTGTTCTCAAACACATTATTGATTTTCTTGATGGCAACTTTCTCATTTGTTTCCCGATTAATCGAGGAGCATACAACACCATAAGCCCCTTTACCTATAGGCTTAATTGGAACATACTTTGAATCAAGCTCAAATACATTGTGCCACATAGAGTAATATTGCTTCCCGCTTGGCCTAATTCCATTTGGAGGCTCCACTAAAGTTGCCATTTCCCTGCAAATTGTCATTAAAAACTCTTAAAACTCTACAAAATCTCATCAACATTCACATAAAAGGAAAACCGATTCACTTACTTACCAATTAAAGCAAGAAATCTAATCAAATAAACAACTTGAAAAAAACTAGAGGCACAAGAGCCCGAAAATGATCCAAAACGAGCCATAGCAAATATACAAACAAAGGCTTAAGAAAGGATGTGGAATTGATACTTGCCGCAATCTTTGATCTTTTGAGATCACCTGGTTGCTTGTAATGTTATTCTCTGTGTCAAAACTTCTTTACTTGCTACAAATTTAATAAAAAAAGAATAGAACTCCCACTTTTAACTGATTCCTCCAAGAAAAAAAAAAAAAAAAAAGGAAAGCAAATTCCAAAAGCAGCAAAGTCTTAAAACTTCCAACTCCAATTCTTGCTTAATCCCTAAAATAAACAAAACCCAACAAATCCTCCTCCAAAATCAAGCCAAGAATCACATGATCACAATCTAACCAAAACCCCAAAATCCTTTCCTTTTTCCCTCTACACACAACCAAATCTCAAAACTCTCAAAACCCAGAAACCAACCTGCCTTCAAATAAGAAGCCTTTAAAGAAAAGCAAGATATTTTCCATAATTCACCAGGATTGGAGCTGGAGATCTTATCTATATAGTGAAAGTGATAAAAACTGATCTGATCTAACAGGGATTTGTTGGATACTCTATCTTGTCAGGATTAGACCAAGGGGGGAGGGCAGTGGTGAAAGACGTGAGGTGACACAAAAAAAGACAGCGACAACGTAATTTGCTTTGGGTTTTAGGAAACTTCACCTCTCACTTCATGCACTAACAAATATGCAGATATATTTGCGATCAGTTGACGGCTTAAGTTTGGCTATGGCTCCGGCCATGGCTCCTCCGTGTCTTTTCTATTTTATATTGGAAAAGAAAGACTAGGTCTAAAGGGTAACGTCTAAATTTATTTTTATTTGACAACAAGTTTCCCAAATTTGTTTTACAAAGAGTTGAGATATTTTATAATACTTGTAATGTGAGTATCATCTAAATAATTTTCATATAATGATAGTTTTATATTAACCAATTTCCTTTTTTCTGTTTAAATAGATTATAAAGATTTAAGATGTGCCTGTTTTAATTTTTTATTTTTATTTTTTTGCATTTATTATAGGATAAAACCCTCCATGGTATAAAATAAAAAAATAAAAAAAATTAATTTATACTATTAATATTGTGTTTTTTAGCTATAGTGGTGACCTTACCATTAAAAACAAAAACAACAGCAAAAATAAAAATATGCTTAATAAAATTTTGTTTCTTATGTATTTTGAATTCTAGTGACTACTTTATTTTTTAACCATAAAATTGACATTTTAAGATCAAGATTTTAACTTCAAATTAGATGAATTCTTTCATAAAAAAACTAACTAGGAGTTCATTTATATATTATAATTTCATCAAAATATATATAAAAAATATTCCTATTATAAAATTAAAAAAGAATTAATTTTTTAATGAGATTTATTCTGGTAATTTTTATTTTAGTCAACATGAAGAGTATAAATCTTAGATTTTAATTATCGAATATATTATTTTGAATTTTGTACAAGAAAATAAATTCTAAAATACCTTAAAATCCAATATGCTTCTCGTTTAGAAAACGATAAAAATATTAGAGAACCATCACAAATACGTTTTTCTTCCACTAGGAGCAACATCAAGTGGTCAAGAGGGAAATTTGAGGAAAATGACAAAGAAATATGAAGCTGAAGTAGCTGATGAGTGAGCCAAGCTTAAGAACCCAAAATATATACAATATAGCTCATGGCCCAAAGGGCTCTCATAGGGATAGGCATAGTTTTGAACGTGGAAGATATGACTTTGTTAATTTGTTTGATAATATCCGCCTTTGCTTTTCGTTTAATCAATTAAATGATTAAAATTTAAAAATTGTGAATGTTTACATATTAACTAACTCTTTTTTTTCTTTTTTTTTTCTTATTACGACTCTCCTCTGCTGTTGTGTGTGCATAAGTAAACGTCTCTAGCCACCACGTGGAAAGCAGCCAGTGTAGCTGGCTGGCTTTCCTTAATTTGCCAATTTGACCCAACTCCAGCATTTTATTCCTTTTTCCAACCTAATAATGCCTTGGATGATTGGATTGGATTGGATTGGATTCATTAGAGAATTAGTATCTAAAATGCAAATAAAAGTGAAACAGAAATAAGAAGTTTTGGAAAAATAGTATATTTTTAGATGTCATGATTGGAAACATGAAAAAAAATTAATTAATGTTACTTTTATTTAAATTTAAAACTAATTGGTCAATTATTTTATTAAACTGGTTCATTAGACCATAAGAAAAATTACATAACTATCAAAACTAGGGCTTTAAGGTGAGATTTTTAGAATCTAAAGATCCAACGGTTAGAATAGCGATAAAAGAAATGACCTCTAGAAACTCCTGTAAATATTTAAGTGAGATCTAATGGTCTGATAAAAAGTTATGGTTCTTTTCAGCCATCATTGTAGTTTGACATGATCAGACTTCTTTTTAAGCTTACACCTGTCTCATTAGTCCATAAATGGATATGCTAGGTCATTTATATAATCTATCCGGAGTAAATCTCTATATAGTTATGGCAGATTTATACTTGACTACTAAAAATCACCCATTAAAATTACTATGTGAACAATAACTTTTTAAAGTCAGTTTTTTTTACTTACAAGTTGGGCAAAATGTATACAATTATTTTTAAAAAATATTTGAAAAAAAAATCATAAAATTATAATTTTTATGTGAAACGATCGACATGTTATACAATTATATCCAACTGGCCTAACAGTTGATAGTTGTCCTATTTCAAAAGCATGACATGTTTAAATGTCGCTATTTTAAAGTGCGACAAGGCTTAAGAATAGTAACAATTAGTGAATGTCGTGTTTTAGAAGCGCGACAAGGTGAAAATATGTTTATTTCACTAAATCTTTTTCACATAGTATTATTCTATCAAGACTTTTATTTTATTGTGCTAATTTTAAAAATGATCTGGATTCATTGGGTTTAAAACTCCATTACAAAATTAATTTGATATTTTTTTAAGTTAAAAACATTTTTAGAAGGAATTATAACATAATTCCAAATAAAAAAAACAAAAGATTCTAACCAGGAGGTAAAACATCTAGTTAGTTTGTATTACGGATTCTCAGTTTTAATAATTATTATGATATTTGCGAATTTGTTTTATAAATTTGTAGACTACTAAATTTCACTTTTTGTCACAATATTATATATTGTTATTTGATTCAACATCTTTTCGACACGCTTTCTAATATTAGCTAAGCATAATTTGAATAAAAGTTTTGGTACTAATAATGATGCAATACATGGAATGGTAAAAAGATAATCAAGGTGCATTGCATCCTTTTTCCTCCATCTCTCTGTCTGATTGGGCGATATAGTCTCCTGTGCAGTTCTCGTCTAGGCTGCTGCTCTCAAGAACAGAGATACGAAAAGAAGAACAGGACAAAATTTAGAGAGGACACTATTATATTTTAAATTTGATTTTTAAAAATTATTTATCTGAGTTTTATAAATTTTAGAATTATTAAAGATTTATATATTTTTTAAATTTAAAATTTATAAAATTAATTAAGAAACATGTATACATATATTTATTTTAATTAAAAAATAAAAAAACATGACAAGTGCCTAAATGATTTTAGGTTTGGTAAATGACGGAATTCGGTAGGGTGGGTGCCTAAACACACGTGGATTGTCTTTGTACAATGTTTAGTGGATTGTCTATGTACAATGTTTAGGAATAAAACATTAAAACTAGCAAACCCGTGCATGCTACACTAAGGTGGGATCAAAACACTTCTAATGTAAACACAAGAATGTCCAGCCTCTGATTAATTTCTTGGTATTATTATTATTAAACATGTTCTTGTGAGTTCAACTTTAAAATATTCTAATCATCTTCTTATCTAATTCAAATCTTAAATTAAATTATATAATTTTTTTATGTAATTCAATTGACTTAACAAATCATGTTAAAAACAAGATTTGATTTTTAATAAAAATTTAATTTTTTTTAGACGTGTTTATAGTAAAATCTCATGATTATTGGACTTTTTTGTATCGAATAGAACCCTTTAACATAAAAAACAATGAGTTTTGTGGATGATTAAATTGATAATTTTTTCTATCATTTCTGTTTTTCAAGTGATTTTCTCATATTTTAAAGTATGGAAAATGAAAAAAAATAAATTTTTGAATCAAAATAAAAATTATTTAGAATTTTATATTAGACAAATATTTTCTTTATATTTATATTTCAGTTATTTTTCTTTTAATTTGATAGTCTTACTATAGTTTCAAAACTGATTTCATTTAATTAGGCTATAGAAAGATTAAATTGAAAGAAGAAAAGATTAAACTGATTTCATTTTTTTTTGTTTAAAAATATCTTAAAATAAAATTATTTTAGATTAGTCTATTCAATCCAATACTCAAGGAAGACTGGTTTTTATATCTATATATAATTACAGCTGGAAGCAGTGTAACGGCAGCAGATGCTGTGTGATCTTCCTCCTGATAAAATTTGTCCTGAATAATTAAGCAGTATTCAGAGACAACACATTGAATGGGCCACGCAATGTGGGTTGGCCCGAGCCCAACAAAGAGGTTAAAATATAAAAACATTTTGTGGCTGCTGGGATTCGAGCCCAGGTCTCCACGGCCACAACGTGGAATTCTCACCACTAAACTACAGCCACTTTACGCTCTTTATCTTCGCTAAATTATATATCAATAATATAAATACCGCAAGAATCATTTTATTGTTGAACCTTGGCTATTAATTACATTACACCACCGTGTCAAATTGTGAAACAGCTACGTATGCTGCTGGGGTAGATCTGTGGGAGTAAAACCAAATGATGTGATATTTAAGTGAGAAGCTTCTGTAACACCAAGGGGGCCATGGGCAATGTCTGAACGAGAACCACCAATTACTGTAGCATATGCAAGGTGAGGTGAGGTGAGGTTTTCTGTAAATTAAAATGAACAAACATAAACAATGATATATATTTGGAATGAGAGAGATTATGGTCCACATGATAATACAGGATTTCCCTTCCCTAAGCTAACAAAAAAGAAAAAGAAAAAGAAAAAAAGAGAGAGACTAAGGGAGCATATATTCTTTGGCTTCAATGTTGCCTTGTCTTCTTTCAAACATCTTTACCTTTTCAGACCGCCTTTTCAAGGCTTTGCTGCAAGAGTACAGTATGTTACTTCCTATTTTAACTTTGTTTTTTTTGTGTTGCAACAAGGTTGAAGCAATTTCTACTTCTTTCGCATATTTTACAATAAAAATTAGTACTTCATTCCCAAAGAATATGCCTCTCCACTCGCGTGGAATTCAACGTCACATGCATTGTTGTTTTGATCTTTGTTACATCTATAGAAACTTGAATTACATCTTACATTGAGCTGAAAATCGTTATGGACAATATTAATTATTTATTCATACACACATGAAAATCAATACATAAGTTCATAACAAACTGCTCGTACTATATTAAAATAAAATTACATGGTATCTATTCATAGTAGATCATAAATCATCAAAGAAAACTTAGCAACGACGTACCCAAAATTTTTTGACCATCCAAGAAACATTAATAATTTTTTCTAATACCCTTTACCCCGTACCGCGATACACACACATATATATAAGTTTAATTCTTCCTTTTTGAAGGCAGACGTGCTAGCAAAATAAAAGGTGGTAATGAAACAAATTCTTGGGAATGGAAGTCGGCAAAAACTGGAAAAGGGTCACGGCCAGTAGATCATGGCTGCAACTCCGATGTTCCTCCATTTTCTTTTTGTTACATAGAATTGGCATGTTAATATGTGTATGTGTTTTATAATGTTAGAACTGTTTTTAGTAATGTCGAAGCATAATGCATCCAACGTGGATTCCGATTGGGTGCCTAGGTGTATGCAAGTGGATTAGACAGACTAGGTTCTCTCAATTAGATTTTAAAATTCCAGCTGACCTAGCTAGAGCATCCATACTGTTGGCTTCTTGGAATCCCAATGGGCTTGCAATAGCTGGAAGGGAATTTGCATAATATAATGTGATTTATATGCTGTTTCTTTATATTTATATAAAGAATCCAGTGTTGATTCAAATGATCATTTCCGCTGGTGTTTAAGGATTTCTTTTTTTGGTCAAGTCGAAAAGTAATGGAACTTGACACTTTACCAAGAAATATTGGAACTAATTATACATAAGTTAAGTTCAACTCGTTTCATTAATATTATTATTGTGGAGAATATATACTAATCATTTGATTGTTTTATACTAAGAAATTAAAGTTCGTCCATGTTAAGCTTCGTACTTGAACATGGGGAATAGATAAAAAAGACTAAAATAAAAAAGAATAAAAAGACTGGAGAGGAGCAGGCTGGAAAAGTGCAGGAAATGAAGGGAAGGCAGCGACAAACTTGCCCATAATGTAATGTAAATTAATCTCACATATTCCCGATCACCTTTTCCCCCTAGGCTCACTTTTCTCTGGTGCTCTTGGATTACCTCCAGGCCTCTTATTATTTGTTAATCAAGAAACATTATTATATTTAGCAGCACCATAGACTTTAATTATTTCTGATCCCTCTACATGACAAATATATAAATTAATGAACATTAGGGTTTCATACTCATCAACGCTTCTGCTTCCTCTCATGGTTTAACACAATGGTTAATCATCAAATGGTAGCATTTTACAGGATTATGATTTCCTAAAATTAATCCCAGTTCTTTTCCAGCACTTTTTTTAAAGGAAAGGATAGAAAAGAAATGAGTCTTGTAAAAATAAATTCTTAAAAATAAAAAAAATATTATTTTATTATATTTTTAAATAAAAAATATTTTGAAAAACAATATTTATCATGACATTAAACATTTCCTCTAATTCTACCATTACTATTTAATATTTATACCTCCTGCAAGAAAAGAAAGCACATTAAGATCAACTAAAGAATGAAAAGCAAGCAAACCCTAGCTAGCTACTATTTAATATTCATTCCTTCGTCTCTCTGCTAAAGCTAGCTAGCCTCGAGCAGATTTCAACAGGCCCAAAGCCCCCACACTTACCAATATACCCCATCATTCATTCTGTTTGTGTTACGAAACCTGTTATATTTAGGTAAAAAAATAAAAGTTAACTTCGTAAAACTCGATGGATTAATTAATGATTTAACTCACAATTCAATTAACCTGTTTCACACTGAGTTTGATTTTTTAATATTTTTTTAAAAGTTAATATTATTTTAACAATATTATTTTAATTCAATTTAAGTTAATTTGTATAGTTAATAACTTAGTTTTTAACCTCGCTGAGTTTGATAACTCCGAGGAAATGCAAATGTCGACGAGGACCCCTTCACCGCACCTCATTATCACCCTATAAAATTGCCAGAGCTGCATCTCTGTATTGAATCCCTTTCCCTCTTCTCAGTGGGATTAGAGGTTTACTCTTCATGTTTGTGGCAGACCCTCTTTTTCATTAGATATATGATTGAATAATAAAAAATAAAATTAATGACTATATACGCACTAAACAAAAGCTGCTATAGAATCTTAGTTTTTCTTGTCTAAGTTTTGCTATTATTACACAAGTGGGGAGCATAAATATTGCGAGTTTAAGGTTTGCCATTATTTCCCCCTACCTTTAGGACCTTTGCTTGCCTTTCGCCAAAACAAGGGCAGATTATGGTCTTCTTCAGTTATATAGCACCCTTTCTCATGCTCGCTATGTATCCAGAGAGTGCAGAAACCTTCATCTAAATACGATTTCAGAGCAAAGTCAAGCTGCAAAAAGTTTCTTCTTTAAAGTGACGAACAAGCTAGGTAAACCTCCGAGGGAGAAGAAAGACATGGTTTTTGATTTCTTTGATATGCATGCTACTTTAAATTTGAGACCAGGAAGTGAAGAGAGAATATAACTGAGGAAAATAGATAAGTAAAGGTAAGCAAAGAGGTTTTCGTGGGTGATTCTTTCAGTAGAAAGTGAAAGGTTATGAAATCATCCCAGTTAATTTATTAGGATTTTCTACGGATTTTCAAGTCTAAAAAGTTACATAATGGAGCCTGGAAATCTCCACCTCCATCATCAGTTTCAAGAACAGTTTACAGGATATTATTCTTCTTTTTCATCACAACCTGCTGAGTACAGTAAGGTTTCAAGCATCAGTGACTTGAACCCAGAAGCTGCAGGCATCATTTTGTAAGCATACTTCTCCTCCCGCGATAGAATTCTACTTGTTTATTCTGTTTGGATACTCTACGAAATACAGATATACAAGCTTCTATATATATTTTATGGATTTTAATGAAATATATACATAGTAGTACTCAATCTTTGATAGAGTCATTTTTAAAATGATGGCTAGCTACTTCCTCTACAAACTTGAGGCTTTCTCCTAGGTTTCATGCTGCAGCTTTTGATTTCTGGAATAGGGACTTGAAAAGGAAGAAATTAGGTAGTTCACTGAAAGTTAGGCAAGCTTCAACTTTATTTGACAACTGTTTCACCTTATTAATCTTCGAAAGGCGCTTTCTCTGATATTGCAGTTAATTTTCTAGGGTTTGTGAGCATGCAGGTAATCAGAACCTAGGATGATGTTACTCAAAAAAGTATTTATCATAATCATTTGTTTCTCTAACATGATCATGCAGAAATATTAGCAGTAATACCCACAACAACTATCTAACTGACTGCATCCCGAATTCAAGTGTGTCTTTGCCACCTGTTTCCATGACTCAAGGATTGAGTTTCTGCCACGCATCTAGTTTCAACCAACAATCTGCAGCCGGTGAATTCCTTCCGGGAAAGACCAAAGAAGAGTTCCCAGACTCTTTTTGCAAGCTGAGTGACATGATGCACACTAGCTCTAATGTAGAGGAAACAGATTTTATGTCATCAAAATACAAACACCAAAATTCTCATGATCTAGGTGAAAATCAATGGTCTCCCAACAGCTTTTCTTCTCTTCAACATATTTTTTATTCTAATGCTCAAAATGCAGAAAATCTGCAGAATCTATCTGCTTGTAGAAGATATAATTTTAGCCATATCTTGCCAACTATCAATATCTCAAAGTCAGATTTGTGTTCTTCATTAGTATCAAGTTCTTTGGACTTGAACTTACAAACCATGGATCTCTTATCAACAAGTACTTATGATGGTGACACCAGTTCTAGCCAGTCTTCAGAAAATACTCTCGATCATTTCATGCGAGAACTTAAAGATAGCCCTTCAAATAGCTACAACAAAGTGGGTGTCTTCTCTACTTCATGATCTTATTAATTTCAGAATTATGCCGATTGTGCCTTTACTAGTAATACCCCTTGCATCGTTTCATTACTAATGATACACCTCATTTCCAAAGCTATTCAACTGAAAAAGGTTTTCTTTATTGTGAAGACATCAACATTTGAAGATGGAAATGGGAGAAAAAAGAGACCTAGCAGTGTTTCTGAGTTAAATAACTTCCTTGCTGAAGCTAAGAAGAATCGGCCTGCGCCACCATCCTGCCCAACTTTGAAGGTGATGATGATTTAAAGCAGTAGTAATTTAACCTTGATCAATTCAGTTTCCATTTTAAAATCTAGTTTAAACGTGGAATTGGATTTTTAACTAGGTCAGGAAGGAGAAACTAGGGGACAGGATTGCAGCTCTTCAGAGGCTGGTGGCACCTTATGGCAAGGTAATAGTTAAATATGAACCTGGCTTATTCTCCTGCTAAGGAATGTCTAAAGAAATACATTACAATATCAATATGACCATGGTTTTGTTTTGGGGCACTTTGTAACTTGCAGACAGACACTGCCTCTGTATTGACAGAAGCGATTGGGTACATACAATTTCTGCATGACCAAGTGCAGGTGATTTATCCCTCTCCAAGTTTCAGTTCATAGTATAAACTTTCAACCTGATAACATACTTCCTCTCTTAACTCAGCTTGATAAACTGGTGGAGTTTGTTCTTATTATTAACTTTATTTAGTCCTTGATGCCAACAGACAATGAGCGTACCGTATATGAAGTCATCAAACATCAACCCAGCTAGAACAGCGCAAGCGGTAAGACACACTTCTCCTCGTAACTATACGTACCTTATTAGATCATAAATGACATCTACTCTCCATTGTACCAAATATATCTAATCTTTTTTCGAAGGAAAGGGCTGTGAACCATTATAATCATTTGATTCTATTAATTTTTTATGTGATCATCAATCTGTTTTTATCAGTGTTCAAGTGAGGAAGATGGGAAGGGACAACAAAAGAGAGATCTTAGAAGTAGAGGCTTATGCCTTGTGCCCCTATCTTGTGTATCTTTCTTTAACACTTGCGATGGCAGAATCTAAAGATCCCCAAGGAAAGAATTGAAGATGGCATATGAGAAGGAAGTTTGATGACTTCATGATGGGCTCAAGGCTGCAATAAAGAAAGGTTCTCCATGCGAAATGTTTAGTTTTAGTAATGCAACTGCTGTGATTAATTCATATATGGAAAGAACAGGTGTTTATTTTATCAGTTTGTTCCTCGTAAATCCGCTTCCCTTTCAACTAATTGGAAGCCTACCTTAGTTTGATATTATTTGTGAGTCAAGGACAAATAAATCTCTGAATATCTAAGTCATTCTTCAAGGGATTGATACCAAGCTTGTTTGGTCTCAGAGTTCATGCTTGCCTAGCTTTTGTGTCAGACTGTTCTTCATAACAGAGCAAATGCTTTAAAGGATATTGGAGTCTTACATCCTATAAACTAAGAAGGGATATTCTTTTCCCTTTGGTCATTCACAGTAGACTGCTAATAGATGTTCAGATGTTTTTCCTTGATATTTTGTATAGAGCATTAAGACACCAGGATTTATTGAAGATACATGTGTGTTAGAATGGCAAATTGGATCTTCACAAAACCTCTGATGGCTTTTTTATACATGAATTTGAACCAGAGAGCACGCAATTAAGTATCCTTCAAAACAGAAAATCACCTCAATACCGGTTGTTTAAGCACCTTTTAGTATCCTGCCTTTCTTCTTCACCAGAACAACTGCATCACAGGCAAATAATATTGAAAATAATATAGCCATTAAAATTCCAACGCTAAAAAAGAACCTTTTAGCAATGTATCGGTAATGTACCATCTTCCTCCTCTTCTTCTTGTCAAGATAAGCGACGAGCTCTGCTTGTTGAACAAGTGATTCCTCGAGAGCCTGAATAAACAAGAGTAATAGATACAAATGAGAATTCTAATTTACAGTCCCAGTTTTTACTAGTTTTGTTTTCATCACCATGCAATATTCATTTCCATGTGAAACTACCTTCTTAGTTGCCATAAGCTCCTGCTCCAGGCCATCAACACGGTTTAAAGCAGCACTTAGCATTTCCTCCTTTTCAGGTGGCATGGAAACGGGCTTAGCACTCAGAACACCAACTTTATCTTCCAATTCAGCCATGCGTTTCAAAACAGTCATGTAATCTGCCCTAGAGATGGCAGGTGACTGGTGCTCCGGGCTCTTAAACGCCGTGTCATCACAATAGACTGGACTTGAGTAGATGGTGGCATCAGTCATCTTCCTGGGAACATTGCGTGTCACTCTAATCATGGTGACAATGCCCGTAACCAAAGCCATGACACCAGTAAAAAGTGGCGAGCTGATTGCTTGGGGAGCCTTGCAAGTATCATACTGAGTATAGCAATCTGCTTTTGCAAATCATAGAAACTTGGAAAATGTCATTTGGATTTATAAGGGAAAAACAGATAGAGCTTGTAAGGCAAATTATTCGACATTTAGCATGCAGCTCGATGCCTTGATTCTCAGTTTACACGAGCCAAATTTCTCATATCGTACGTCGCCACTTTAACTCCATATCATGATTTCTTACGAAGGGCATAAAATCTTTGTTTTTGGTTGAAGAATACCCTTTCATTTCCTTCATCATTTTAAAAAATAATGGTCACCTCGACATCATCCTTTCCTCTCAAAATAACATAAGTTTACTTTTGTAGCGAAGTAAAATATTTCTCATAACTCCCCCAATTATTAGAATGTCATATTCAGTAAGCACAGAGTACACATACTGCAGAGGATCCATGGTTTGTTGAGTAATCAAACTTGATTAAGAGACATGATGGTCAGCCAACGACAGAATTATTCTTTAATTTCTTGAAAATTCGAGAAACAGACAAAAATCTAAATGTAGTCAGTAACAGTTCCAGATTTCTCTATTTTTCCAGTGGGCTTGCGGATTAATTCGACAGTAAGTTCTCAGAAAGAAATAGGAAAACTACAAGTCATGAGAATCGTTCTTCTAATTTCGCACTCTCCTTAGGCTCAATTAGAATTCAGTCAGAAAACACCAGATTATATTTACGTAATTATATTAGTAAGTGAATATACCTTTTGAAAGAGCAAACATGCCATTGTCCACCTTTTTCCAACTCATATCCATAGATTTATCAACTACAAGGTCATAGTCCTCAAACTTGTAAGCCTGCAAGTTGAATTTTCCGATAAAAGAAAACGTGGAAAGGAAAAGGCATTAGACCTGTCACTCACTTGGCAAAGAGAAATAAAGAACAACTGGTAGATCAGAAAACAAAAATCTCTTTACTAAACAAAAAGGTATTTTGTGGAGCCTATATAGGGTAGCATAAATTCAGACCCTTTTTAGGCTAAAAGATTTACAGGAATTTTGTTAGACTGACCTTTTCAGGAACAGGAGAAGATTGTGGATGCTCTGGAGCTGACTCCACCTTAGAAGAGTCAAGTCTCTGTCAATCAAATGGCAAGTAAGAGTATGGTTTTGATATGAACTCTGAAAACTCAAGCCATTAAGAAAGGAAACAGCTCAGAGAAAAGAAATAATTTGGCTCCCTATACATGCCAAAAGAGGCATAACCAAAAGGGGAATGGAATATTAGACCTTCGAGCAGCTTAGGTCATCCTCACAGATTGTTTTTTCATCAGGATATTGAGTTCCGCATTTCTTTGCACATTTGTGATCTCCATTTTGAACCATCTGCAAGTCACTGAGTCAATTAAGAATACTAACTCAACAATAAACTAAATGAGATGATCGTTTCAACTGTAGTAAAGAGAAAAAGTCACAAAAAGAATAGAGTATAACCTTCAGAATCTCTGGGTCATTCCAAGGGCCTTTATCAGAACGCACACAGCCTCCTTTGTCGGCACATGTGCAAGTACCTCCAAGAAACTCTGGCAACTCACTGATACAAAAGCCATTCATTGTGATTGAAAGGGAGAAAAGGAAAATTAAAAAAAAAAGCTAGGAAAAAGAGTAAATGCATTTGTGAAGACTAGAAGCCGAGATGAGAAAGATGGTTGCATAAGCAACCTATTATAAACTTACCTGGCATCAATTATCTCAAGCAACTTGCCCTGATACTTATTCCCAAGAACCTGGTGAATTATATCTTTCATTAATCAAATAATTTCCCACATCAAACTGCAATTCAGAATAGAAATGTTGTGCACTTACATGGATCTTTGCTGTTGTCTTAGGGTCAAGGAAAGATTTAACGGTATTCCACAACATCCTGAATCCAGAACCGGCATTGATGATGAACATGCGGTTCAAGGTCTGTCGAGAAGCCAACAATTTACACCACATCACAGTTATTATGTCATTTGCACAGAAAATGTTTTGCTTGTTTTAAGACAAACACACTGGTTAGTACCTCGGGATAATTGTCGCCATCAATCTTCTGAAGGCGAGTAATGAGATCCCTAGCAGCTTTGGTGAAACTTTTGAGGCCCTGTGGGTATTAGTTCTGGGAGTGAACAAATATTTCCTAGGTAATCATACAATGGTCTGTAAAATACGGGAAGGGAAAGGAACACGTATTTGAAGATCACCCTAACACTTGTCTAGAACCCAACTACCCCTTCCACAAAATGTTCTGAACTTCATACGAAAGATTAATGAAAAATAAAATCTTAATCATATTACTACACAGATGATAGAAATTACTTGGAATACCCATATCAGTCATTATTGTTCAGACATACCACTCCTTGCACATCCAAGATGGTTGTACTCTGATCAATGTGCCTCTTTGCTGCTAGTGAACAAGCTGGAAACTTGACATCAAAAGTTCGCTCAAACTCCCGTACATGGTATTTGACATAGCGGTCCATGTTTGTGACTTGCATTAGCTTGGCAGGATCTGCTTTGCCTAATGACTCAATGTACACAGGTCTTCCTTCTTTATCAACTCCATGATGCCCTTGGGGATAATATTCCAAGACTTCATTGAGTTCCTGGAATTCAAACTCCTGGAAAATAGGAAAATACAGAGAAAAACTCAATGAGACTCGGTCAATGCTCTGTGTGGTGGATAATGGGCTAAATGAAGATAATAAATGATCTTTTAAAGAACCATTTCTATGATCAATACCTCCAGGACTGTGTCAGCACCAAATTTCTTCCTCCACTGAAGCATATCAGACCACATTTGCTTTGTTTTCTCGATATCAAATTTCCTGGCCTTCAAGAATCTACATTATTGGAGGATAAGTCTAAAGATTAATCAAATTCAAGTGTACTTGCATATTATCTACTGATCCTAATAAAAAAAAAAATTATGTATTTGATGGTTGAGGATAAAATCTGAAATTAACAATCAGATCGTTGAACATGGAGCCAGCAAAAGAATAACCTGAGCATCATATGATAATCATCATGCTTTGATGGGAGCAATTCCTCCAATATCAGCACTTGACGGAAAGCAACGACAGCCTTTAGTTCCTCAGCATCGTGCACATCCTCAATTTCAACAGACATGACTTTGCTACTTCGGCGACTCTTTCTTGTCAAAGAATGCCTGAATTTGTTGGAGGCACTGATTGCTTTCTTTTTTATTGACTCAATTCTATTCTTCTTCTCATCCCCAGAATGTTCCATTTCTGGCACTGCAAATACATAGCAACCACAACTAACAAGACGCATCAGAATATCAAAGCATGAAATTGTCCTCCTCTCGTAGCAAGCAAAATATCCAGTTTAGCTGTATAGCACAAAAAATGATATTTAAAGTCACAACATAAGGAAATTTGTTAAATCAGTTAATACATGACAACAATGTACAAGAACAGCACTCGTTAAATTAAAAAAAAAAAAAAAAAATCCTGATCCATAGATCGATGACAGCCATTTCTTCTTCACCAGAGTAGCATTAATATTGCCAATATTCACAGTACAAGAATCGATACACACACATGTATATGTACTATTTATGTATGAATGAGCAATGCTAATTTCACAGAAAGTTCTTCTCGGAATCACTTTCTGAAAAATTCCATGCATTGAATGAGTGGATATCATAAGTGAAAGGCTGAAATTTGTTGGAAAGTAATTTCAATATGAATAGTAGACAAAAACACATTGAAATGTAAGATTTGAATGAGGTAGCTAACCTGGGTTGGGAGTCAAAGGTGCACAAACTGCTGCTGCCATTGGTGTGAGGAATGTGCTTTTACATTAAAAAAAACGATGCCGCAACCAAACAAAAGCCTTAGCCTAATGCCTGCATTTCACCATCATAACCAACTTATAACATAAAACAAGAAAGAACAAAAAACAAGATCAAAAACACAAAACAAACAATATCCTTCCTTTCAACAAAATGAAAATTGAAGATTGGAAGAGAGGGGTACCTCCGCAAAGGGTGAGTGAAATTGCGAGAAAGGGCTACAGATAGAAAGAAAGAAATAATAATTCGGGGAGATTTTGGCGGGGAGAGAGACAGCGAGGAGCACACCACGCGGGAAGAGTAGAAAAATACTATATTGGCATTTGTTGTTTAATGTTAATTTTTAATGACAAATGCTGATCTTCTTCTTCTTGTTGCTGTTGATATGTTTTTCTTGACCATTTCTTATAAGCCATAGATAGCGAGCGGGTCTGCTTTTTTTTGTTTTCGCTAGCTGTTCTTTGCCAAGACAGGAAGAGATTTTTAGGGGGAGAGAGTGGAATTCCACCACTTCGTTTCCATAACAGAAAATTGAATATTACGCCCAAACAGCACTCTTAACCGTCACATTTCCTTAAAAAAAATCCAAAAAATATCAGTACTTCCTCTGGACAGACAGCTTCAGGAAATGACACTTGTTTCTTGCTACGTTGCAATAAGCAAACTACACTCAAGCTGGCTTTTTTATTACAACTGGGGTAACTTCAATGCATCATTTCCCCCTTCAAAATCTATTTGCATCACAACATTTGATGACATTACCAGAGAAGTCAAAATAGAGTTAGAGAAGCAGTGACGCAAAAATCTTTCAGACAGATTGATTTGAGCTAACCCATCTTACAATTAGTGCTAAGAATCCTTTTGACACTCGTCGTCGTCGTCATCCATGCTTTTACATTTCAGTGATGATTTGAGAATCCTCGGAATACAGCACTGCTGACTGCTGCTTCACTGGGCTATTAACTGTGATACCATCCGTACCCAGAGAGGAGCAGTTGTTATGCTCATCATTTGGTTAGCCACTTGTCAGCTGAGCTGTCGTACACGTCAGTAACAATATGCCCATAACCTTGTAGATCGATTGGATAATCTTATTCGTGCAATATATAATAATAAATTGATTTCATTGTGATCGTGAATCTATTGGTCAATCCATGGAATTTTTTTATTAATATATTACTTGTTATTCGTTACTTCTTTCTAATAAAAATAAACTATAATTAGAAATATATTAAGTGTAGAATCCTTATCTTGATAAAAAATATAAAAAAAAATATTAAATGAGAAAGGGTAATACCAAAAAAAATCTACAAGCTCTAGTAAAAACAAAAAGAAAAAAAAGAAACGCATAAAAAAAGTTGTAAGAAGAAAACTATAAATTGTAATAAACAAAAAAAGCGATGAATTATAAAAACTACTGAACATTGTTTCCAATTAATTCGATGAATTATTTATAATATTATAGAGAGTAATGAAACTGTTATCCCTAATTTATTGATGATTTTTTTTTATCAATATATTACTTGTTATTTGCTCCTTCTTTCCAACAAGAATAAATTACAATTAAAAATTTCATCCAAAAAATAAAAATAAATAATAGCTTCATAAATCAATTAGAGTGTAAAGCTCTTAACATGGTTTAAGAAGGTGAAAGGTTAATACTAAAAAAAAATCTACAAATTAGGTGAAAACAAAAGAAAAAACAATAAAAAAAATAAAGGCCCAAAAGGAAAGTTCTAAAAAAAACACTATAAATTACAATAAACAAAAGCGATAAATTATAGAAAAATCATAAAGAAATTGTATATGTTGTACTAATCATTGTTAATTTCCAACTAATAAATAAACTATTTATAATATTATAAAGAATTAATGCAGTTTCTCTCACACACACATGTATATCATATATAAATCCTATACAAATTATCTATGATAATTAAAAATTATAATCTTAAATCCCAATACAATTCATACTTCTTATTTATGCATATACTAGCAGTTATACATGTTATAATTCTAATTATATTGCAAGATTCATTAGCATAAAATGCTAAAAATTCTTGTTTTAAATGCGCTTGATCATTGTTCAATAGCTCAAATCATCAATCTCTTTAATGGCTTATTTTAATATTTTCATTGTCAAATTATTTCAACTTTCAATACTGATTTAGAAAGTGAATAACTTTCATTCCTTAGTCAAACAACATGTGGTTATTTATTTTTTAACATAAACAAACGTATAACACTTATTTAAAATTAATGATGCAAGAAAGTATCATTATCTCACTTAACTTTATAATGAAACTATTAATTTAATATGTCTTATAGACAATCAGTTGATTACACGTGATTATTATATTCATTAAATGCATATTTATTATTAATAAAGACTTGATTTATCTTTAACATTTATATAATATTAAATTAATAAATTTAGAATAAAGATAAAATTCATGGAACAAAAATGTTTTGCAAATAAGATTATAAAGTTTTTATAATTATGAAATTTCTATTACATCAAAAGCATTATTTCTAAAATGTTATTGGTCAATGTTCTCTAAAATATTGATATTCATTTGAGTCGTAAAAACTAATACATATTATGTTATTTTCTTTATGAAAAAAAACAATTATTCTTCATAAGTTGAGATATAAGGAATACATAAACTAATATGTGGGTGATTGTCATAAGACATGTACATTGAACTGACCCGCATGAGAATTTTATATGGAAAGATCATTCTATGTTTATCAAAAAAGCTCACATGACAGTTGTGTAAGCAATCCTTAGACTTGAGATCACTAAGTCATCTTATATAGATAATTTTATGATTTTTTATTCATGTTACATATTATCTTAATCGAGGTAACAAAATAACAAACATTGGGTGTAATACGAACTACATGAAGATACTTGAGTAATCAAGAGAGGATTCATCACCCTATGTGAATTAGGAAAAAAATATTTCATTTGTTTCAAATAATATTGATTGAGAAATCGTTGATTAAAGATAGAATGAAATTTGAAAAGAGTTTTAAATCTTATTCAAACAATCTATGATTATTATGTAGAGAATAAACATGATTTAATATGACAAACATACTATATACTTTAATGTTAAATTCAAAATATTATTGATGAAAGGATATTAATTACATTAAGAAACTAATTCACTGAAATGTTAAATTAAACCAGTAATAAATTAAATTATTTAATTTATTTAATTCTATTGAATTAGAATTATATTTCATATTTCATATTTGGGCTAACATATTAGAAACTTAATGGGCATATATATTAAAAATCATAAGTCAAAAATAAATTGGAATGATTTAATTAAGTATACTAATATATGTAAACCACCTTTGGTCCCTGAATTAATTATTAGTTTACACAATTAGTTTGTTTTTGAAGTTTATTAAAATAACCAACTAGTCCTAAAGTTTATTTGTTTACACTTTTGGTCTTTAAATGTTGAGAGGTGAGAGTTCAAAAGCTATAGGAAAAAAAAAGAGACAAAGAGGATGATTAAGCACATTTTGATTGGAAAAAAAAAGAAGACCAATTTTAATATCAATGAGTTATCTTAGAGAAAAGGTTTCATAAATATGAGCTAGATTATCTATATCATCCAAAAAAAAAAAAAGGAGTAGATCAAGGCCGGGAAATATTTTTTATTCAATTTAATTTTGAGTTTTTCAAGTGATTTATGAGAGTTTTGAATTAAAATGGATTCAATAGAGTCCTTAACATGTTTTTTAAATGTTTTAAATTAAAACAAGTTAAAAATAAGTTTTTAAAGAGCAAAAAAATCATACATCAACTTTTTGAGTACCAAAGGTGGTTGAAATTTGGTCGAAGATGATTTTTCATTTGATCATTTTAAAAAAAAACTAGCCTGTGCATGCCTAACCTTTTACAGGTTAATGTGACATTTTACTTTTTATTTTGGAAACGTGCCTAGCCTTTTTAAAACAAGCTTTATTTTGTTTTTGTTTTTTTTTTTTTGATTTTATAGTAAAATGATATTTAAATAAATTTATTAAAAAATACTATTATATAACTATACAATCATGCAATATTTTTCATTAGCATTACAGCTTTTTATGATAATTTTAACAATAAGTTTTTATTAATTATATATTAATCTAATATGCATATTTAAAAAAAAAATTGCTTAATGATATTAGTAAAAATAAAATATCTATTTTTATTATTTTTATCATAAATTTTATACAATTTCTCATATTTGTGATTCCTATATTTACTCATAAAGAATATGTAGAAATGATAAATTCATGATTTTTTTAATTTTTTTATTAAAATTTCATTCACAATTATAATAATTTTTATTTAAAAAACAATGCTTCTAATAAAAAATGATTTCATAAAAAAAAATATGTGAATAAAAATTGAGTTTTTTATTAAAAATAAATATACCTTTTCCTTGTTAATTCAAGTTATTATAATATTTATGGATATTTATCTTAATTATCATTATTTTTTACTCAACGAATCATGTTGTTCTTAAAAACAAAAACATTATTATCAAAGCAAAACAAATGATAATAATAAAGAAAAAACTATGCATGTTGCATGGTAAAATAATGTTTTTACTCTCCATTATATTAACCCAAAATGTGATGTTTGGGAGCAAAATGGTATTTTCACAATTTTTAACTGGTTTAACCAAAATTGAATAGGGATAGAACAATATTTTCATATTTATTTGCACAATAAAATAATTTATTTACCCTTTAAATAAAAAAAAAATAAACTGACATACATGAGCATTTTAGTCTTTTTGATCTTTTTCAAAATAGTTAAATTACTTAAATACACTTAAAGGAAAATTTTTTAAAGTTGAGGTTTAGCAGCTTTTCAGTTTGTTATTTTTATTTAGCATAATAAAATGACTATATTGCTTTTGAAAGTTTTTTTTAAAAAAAAAATTAAAAATCACGTACTAGGGCAAATTCTTATTTTCCTTATGGTTTTTCAATTACAACCAATTTAAATGACTAAAAATTCAATATATTAACAAATACAAAATATTAATAATAATAATAAAAAAAACTTGCACTAGTGAGTAGATGTCCAACACACCCTTCAAGTAGAAAGTGTAACTTAGTACTAGGGCAAAAAAATCCAATTGTCATTACTTCCAAAGCATCCTGGTGGAGGCACCACAACTGATGGGGTGGCACATGTGATGAGATTCATTACAGTTCGGATAGTTTTTTCCCTCCATCCATTTTCTCTCTCTTGACCTCGGGAATGCTATTATAGTTAAAATTTAATTATGTCATTTAGTTTGTATTTATTTTAATTTAGATTTTTCATTTTTTAATTGTTATTTGTATAGATTTTAATGTTTTTGAAGTTTATTTATTTTTCAATTTCATCCTTGAGCATTTATGTTATTTAATTTTTTTTAATTCAATTTGATCTTTGTTCTTTTGATTTTTTTTTTATCATTTTCTTGATTATTTTTTTCTTTAATTTTGTCTCTCCACATTTTATTTCATTTATATTTTATCTAATTTTGATCCTTATCCTTTTGATTTTTTGTTCTTTTATCCTCTTTTTTTAATTTGATTTATTTTTCAATTTAGTCCCTATTTATTTTCTTTCATTTAATTTTATACCAGATTTGTTCCTAATTGTTTTGATTGCTATTTATTTTTTTTTTTTTTAATTTTTTTATGATTTTACTTTGTAAACTTTTTGTGTTTACTTTTTACAAGGTAATCTCGATCTCATGACTTAAGTCATTAGTATTGAATATTAACTCAATTTAAGTTCAGTTTTTTTTTAATATTTTTTTTTCATTGATGTCTTTCCACATTGAATTATTAAGATTTGAGTTTTGTGGTTTGTATATTATATATATATATACGAGAGAGAGAGAGAGAGAGATATTATAATCTCGTAATGGAGAAGAGTACACATGCAGCTGAAATTGCAATAATATTACAGCAACTCGGAGAGATAGCACAGCAGAGGAGAAATGGGAGAAAATACATGATTGTACTTGGAGCCTAAAGCACAGTCCTGCAATCCCCAAAACCCAAGAAGACATTAGCAACCGTAGCAAGAAGCTGCTGCAAGATTGAAATTCTACCACAAGAAGAAATTCTCAGAAGCTCGAGAGTGCCAAGACAAGGAAAATCTCCTCAGCCCAATCAATGAAGCGGCTGTGACACAACAAACAACGACAGTCCCTACAGCAAAAGTAGATACAGTCTGGGAGACGATTGCAGGAGTCAATAACTGAAAATCTGAAAGTGCAGTGCAAACATCACAGCAGTGCTCTCATTGATAGCAAATCCTTCACAGGTAAGTAACAAAAGCAAAATAGGAAGATTCAAAAACCGAAACCGAAGGGCAGAACTCAGTGGGTGACTGTTCAGTTGGGTTTTAATGGGCATAAAGTTACATACAATCCAAGAATAATCAGATTTTCAACAGAAACCACAAGTAAATATTTCCTATTCATATGTAAGAACAGTCTGAGAGCATTCATGAGGAGTTTTAAAAGAGAGGACAGGAAAGAAATGGTAATTTTTAAGGCATATACATCAAATACAACCAGGAAATCAATGTGCTGACAGACCTGGGCAGCAAGAAAGGTTCTATCCACGAAGAAACAAATGGAAACACACAATGGCTAGTGTGGCTATATTTTACTAGATAAAGAATTACAAGGAAAAATCAAGAACAATCAATCTTACATGGATAAAACATATAGTGATAGTGTGATACATGGTACTGTTACAACTTGCATTGGTTTTACAATATTACCTCCGGTGTTCACCCTTTGTCCAAACTCCCCCTCTAAACCCAACATCTTCAATGGGGAAAGACACCAAATTTGGACACCAACTTGCATTTAAAATTTTCAGAGATGGCATCACTTGTTGCACCATTTGCCACTCCATTTCTAAATCTGAGAGAGTCTCCAACATCAATCCCTCAATTTTCCATCCACTATTATTCTCTCCAAAAAAGGCTGCATGCATCATAGCAAGATTTCCAGAGGATATCCAGAGATATCTTAACATATGAAGTGATATGGGATTGAGCCAGGCAGGACTTAGCTTCCCCGGATAAAATTGGAGACAGAGCTCATGGAGCTCTGGTGGAGGGTAGAGTTTATCAAGCTTATCTACAAGACCACTACCATGGCTATCAAAGCAGCTTATTGTTAGGAATTGAAGTTGTTGAAGGTTTACCAAAGCACTGACCTCACTATCTCCAATCTCATCATCCCAAACTAGGTGTAGACCAAGTTTCCTAAGTCGACTCAAATTTCTCAGCTCTGCAATCCGACATCCTTCTAACTGGCTTGCTCTGGCAGGTCTAAATCCCAAAAGAACTTCAAGATTTGAAAGCCTTCCTAAGCCTTTAGGTAAGTATTCAAGTGAGCCACAGTGACTAACATCTAAGACCCTGAGTTTCTTGAATTTTGTGAGATAAGGAGGCAATACTTTCAGATTTTGACTATAACTCACGTTCAAAATCTCAAGGTTTTTAAGGTTCTCAAGTGAAGGTGGGAGTTGAGTCAAAGGATGGGTGTTGCTTAAGCTAAGGTATGTCAAGTGCTGAAGGAAACCAATATGAGATAATAGACTTGTGAGAGACATTTCGAAAATTGATTTGCAAAGATCTAAGACTCTCAAGTATTTGCACTCACTGAACTTGTTTGCAATGCTTGATGATATCTTGTTCACTTCACCAGTCTTGGTCGTGGACAACAATGCTCGTAACTTGTGATTGGCAGCAAGTTGCTTTGGATCCATTTTGGTGTCAATTCCAAAATGGCGGCAGCCTCTACCATTATCTTTAAAGAATGCATCATTTTCAGCCATTTTGATAACCAATTCACGAACCATATCATGAATCTTGCAGGTGTGGATAGTTCCATTGTAAGTCTTTTCAACAACTTCTACCAAACATCGATTTGTTAACCCTGAGAAACAATCTTCCCCAGCTTCAGTTGATGGTCTTCCACTTCTTAGCGGTACAAATCCCTCTCCAATCCACCAATGTACCAATTGCTCTTTTGTCACAACACAATCCTCTGGATATAGAGAGAAACTCAAGAAGCAAGACTTCAGGTATGGAGGGAGCTCATCATAACTCAATTGAAGTGAGGGCATTACTGTGTCATCATTTTCTCCTAATTCATCTCGAAAGTTGTCTGCAATTCGTTTCCACTCATGATAATGTGATTTATAGAGCAACATTCCTCCAATTGCTTTGATTGCTAAGGGAAGACCATTACATTTTTGCACAATCTCCTTACCAATCTTTTCTAGCTCAGGTTTTGTGCACTCACCTCCACTTGCTGCAAATGCTATCTTACTAAATAGCAACCAGCTATTATTGTCGTTGAGGATATTGGGCTGATGCATCCTGGCTTCACTCACTTCCATCTTTCTTAAGACTTCCACGAATCTTGTAGTGATGATAACACTACTTCCATTATCCTTGGGCAACCCTTCAGAGATTCTGCTCCACCAATTGCCAGCTAAACTCCATACATCATCCATCACAATCAAGTACCTCTTTCCTAAAAGGTACAGGTTTATTTTCCTCAACAACTCACCTCGATCATCTCCTACACTTGCATCTCCCAAGGTTCTCAGCATACTTCTCATTATTTGTTCTTCATCAAATGATTGAGAAACAGATATCCACATTCTTCTCTCAAACCTGTCCTCTATTTCTCTATCATTGAAGACCATTTGAGCAATTGTGGTCTTACCTAATCCACCCATACCAACAATGCCAATTTTTAGTATGCCCACATCTGCATTATAAAGCCAATCTTTAATCTTTTTCGTGTCATCCTCCAGCCCAACCACTTGGGTGTGGTCATAGACAGGAGAGCTCCATCTAGGCATTTGGTCATTGCATGCATCTATTCTCCCCATATCATTAGTAATTGAAGGACCAAGATAAGACATGATGCTTTGCTTAATGCCTGTGATTTTTTCATTGATTTTCCCCAGCCGCCTTCCAGTTTGATATTGAAAATGAAGATTTGGAGGATAGATACATGCTAAACAGCCATTTGAAAATTGATTATCCTCCCTTGATTGAAGTTGGCAGTCTGCTAGTATATCTTCAGATTCATAAATAAGCTCACGCAATTTGGTCATGATCCCATGCAGAGTTTGATTCTTCCTCTTCTGTTTATCTGCATCTTTGAGGAAGCATTGCA
This sequence comes from Populus alba, assembly GCF_005239225.2. Taxonomy (NCBI): domain Eukaryota; kingdom Viridiplantae; phylum Streptophyta; class Magnoliopsida; order Malpighiales; family Salicaceae; genus Populus; species Populus alba. The sequence continues at coordinate 9,820,161 of NC_133288.1, forward strand.
TTAATTGCAGCTCATCCTGCAATTTCTCAAACTGGTCGCGGAATTCATTTACTACACGTCCTTCTTCTACAAGAGTGTTCAGTAGCCTTTCCAGAAACACAGTGACCACAGCATCCACCATGTCTTCTCCTTTTAAACAGACAAGAGAAAAATCTTTAATCAAAATCAATTTTAGGCCAAAAGAAGAAAAAACCTGTAATCTCTATCAATGCCAGGGATAAAACAGGACTTCTACTTGAACTATATAGTAATTGATGCATTCACTAAGAACATAGGAAATGATAACTGTCTCGTAAACAATTAAGTACTGCCTTCAATTTTAGAGCTTCTGCATAAACCATAATGATTCTTAACAGAAAAGAGCGCTCACAAGTATAGAGATAGGAGGAGTTGACTTCTCAAGAACTGATTTTTGTATAACAATATGAGCTCAAATGCAAATTAGTTATGTTGAATTGAGCCATTCATATCAAGTGCAGATAATTTTTAGGACAGTTACTTTACCAAACGATCAGCCATAAGATGGTACTAATCAGCATCACATTATAATAGCAACCCTACATCAACACGTAGAAACAGAAGTAACAATGCTAACATTTTGGCTACAAACCCACCTTTTCCATCCTAGGAACTCACATATTCAAACTAGAAACAAGAAAGAAAAGTGCACTGCAACCATCTACAGCAAGCAAGAAAGCAGACACGGACCAAACTGGGAACAAGTTAACTTCTCAATGAAAGAAAAATAACAATAAAGGACAAATATTTTGAATCAGGAAATCTGACACTAACAGTCGACATTTTTCACCGTTAAAAATCTTTCCTACACAAATAATTACAGATGATGTTGCTGAAACAGATTACTTGCCCAGCTGCAAAAAGACATAGAATCAAATTGACAGGGAAAGAGTCCATTATTTGAACAAGTTGAAGGAGACAAGATTTAAAATTACAAGAGATAGGACTTACAATAGGAAGCAGTAACAACTGTCTTGTAGAAATCTGAAAATCCAGAGCTAAACGAGTAGAGAAGGCAAAGAGGCAAAAAACCAACAGCCCTAAAGCATCCTCTTATAAAGTGATTCTTAAGACAAGGGTACTGAAGTAATATATGAAGTCAACGCCAATGTGAAAGGCCTTCTGGGTCAACTTAACAAGTAAAAGCAAAGTTTTGTTCCATGCAAAATTGCCTCGAACTCTCTTGCTACTCCATCAACAATTTCCATGACCACCAAATTCTAGCCACTTGGTGGGTCCTATTTCCACGCGGTTAAGCAATAACACTTGAGTTTCCATTTCCTTCCAAGTCAGTTTCAAGCTTTCAGGCATTGTTGCTACTGGAGAAATCCCCCTACTTCTAAAGGTAGAGAGCATTGCATCTTGTGACAAGTAAAACCAGAAAGAATTGGGCATCAGAAAGATAGGTAAGGCCTCCTCATTATAAATTTATATACAAATCATGTTAGGCTTTGGCATTGATTCCACTTGGAGTGAAATTATGGAGAATGAAGACCCAAACCATGGATTCAATTTCAACTGCTATGGATCCAATCCACTTGGAGTGACATAGCCGATTCCTAAACTGTTTTTTTTTTTTTTTTTTTTTTCCCTGGCGCAACCATCTCATGCCTTTATTTCATGTGCTTTTATTTCACGTTCCAATTAATTTTCATTTGAACTTACTTATGTGCTATTTGGTCAGTGGATCTATTAGTTTTTTGATGCCTTCCTTTTTGACGTGCCAAAGGGGAGAAAAATGTGGTGCTTGCATGCATAATATTTAATATTTTTAGCGATGTCATGGGATTAATAATTTATGATGCTATATATTTTAAACATGTATAATGGTAGATATTGCTTGTGATACGGCAACATAACATTAATTATTATCTTTATCTCTGTTTCTTTTGTGTGAGTGACAGCCACTTTAGCTATTTTTTCTATAAACACCAATCTTTCACTTCATGTTAAATAACACCTAAGCCCATATTTTTACAGCATTATGCTTACAAATTCTCCTTTCATTATTTCTCATAATCTTCTTAAAGCTTTAAACTTTATTTGCATTAAATCACTATTTCATAAAATTAACTTTTCACCTTAAACTTTAACTAGCGTTAGCAGTTTTTTTTTTTTTTTTATCGTTAATATATTTCTAAATTCATTTTATAAATATCATCTTTTCATTCTTTAGTTAATAAATTTCATGATATTAAAAAACACATTCATAAGATCAGTACATCCTTCATTGGCATTTAAGATTAACTTGTAATCCTGCTTACAACATAGGATACTCTAGCTAGTTTATTATTATAATACATTGAACTCTAATTTGCATTCGATAATGTGTTTGGTGAAGTTTGTAAAAGTATAAAGAATGAAAAATATATATATCCTCACATTAGAAAGAAACACTATTTTCTAAGTGTTTATAAGTATTTTTTTTATTGTATAGTAAATTAAGTGAAAGCCCTGATAGATGAGCTCTCCTAATGAACTTTCTAATGTTATTATATTGATATTTGTAATATTAAAAGATGAAACTTGACACTTAGGTAATTGGAACTTAATTTGTTAGTGAAATTAATTTTTTTTTTTGTAATTAATTTTAATACTTATGACTGTTTGTATAAAACTAAATAGCAACTATTCATTTTAACTTAAAATATAATTGTTTCATTCGGTATAATATTAACAAACATAATATATATATAATATATATATATATATATATATATATTCTTTTCTTTGTCTTCTCTTCTTATTTTTTTAAGCGGTTTAGAGAACTTAATTTATATCAAGAAAGTGTTGTTTTTATGTGAAATAAATAAATACTTTAAAGATATTCTTTTAATTCTCTAAATTAATTTTTTATTTATTTTCATTTTAAACAGTTTATTTACATAATGTGCCAACAATTCTACCATGGTCCTCTAGAACGAGATGATCCAATTAATGAAGTCATTGTACGAGTCCTTAATTCTTGGCAATTTCATGAAAGGGCATGTACTATTTATTTCATTTATACTGCATTCTAATTTGATACTTAGTTATTTTTTTTTATTTTTCATTGGCATCTTGTTCTACTTTATTTTCTTAAGAAATATCTAAAAAATACCAGATATGTTTCAGTTATGTCCTTTCATCTAGGGGATGGAAATTAATGGTATCCAAATCCGATAGATAACTATTTGATCCGAATAAAATGAGGAGGTCTTTAAGGTGAAAAGGCTATTTTTTGTTAGTATTTGGATAATATTAAAAAAAAAAACTATTCACAATTATAATTAGATTTTTGTGTATATTCAAAACACACCATTATATTTATATAGTATAAGTAATGGTACAATTGTAATTACATATAAAGCCCAAATTTTTCCTGGTGTTGCGAAAATTTATTTGCTTGTATTATGAATGTATGTCTATAAAATATTTAGTTTCATTATTTTTTAACTATTTAGTTATTGTTAATGATATTAATTATATGTTAATAATGTTTTTGTCCATATATGTTATTAAAATTATTTATTCTATCATATGTTAATAATGTTTTTTGTCCACATATGCTTATATGCCTAGATAAAAATATTATAGAAGAATCCATGTAGATGCCTGATATAATTCACCTATCCTAGAAAATAAAAGCATTTTATGAATAATTTTTTCTAAAAATAATGCTAAAAAAATTCCTTTTTATGATAAAATGTAATTTTTTGTAAGATTGGGCCGTATGCAAAAAAAATTTCTTTTAAGATAACGTTTGGCAAAAACTCATTTCCTCCTAAAACCAAAATTATTACAATAGGCTTAGGGAGTGTTTGTCAAACACACCCGTAAACCAAAGAAAACCTTTAGTAAAAATATTGTCAGTCAAACAGGATCTTAACTTTTGACCCAACCAGGTTGACTCAAAAGTTTTATTCCGACCATAAACCGAATCAAAGCTCACTAGTTTGACCTGCAAAACAAACAAAACCTAAACTAGAATCCAAAATAAAATCAAACTTTAAAAACACATAAAAACTCAAAAAAATTTTTATTTTGTCAAAATAAATTAATAAGACCCAGAAAAATAAAGAACATTCAATATGAACCCAACAATGTAGATTTCAAATCAAACCATATATGGACAAACCAATGACAGAAACATGTTGGAACTCATGCAATGATCAATAATTTAGCATTCATGCACTTCAATTATCACTCAAAAACCATGATTTTGTCAAAATAGATTTTGGTTCAAAACCAAAACTCTATAATTAAAACCTACTGAAAACATGTTATTGATACAAATAAAACCTAGATTATTGACTAATAAAGTCGCTTGAAGGATTTTGTATAAAGAATTGGACCAAAACAAGTTCAAATCATAGGGCTAAAACAATGTTTTTTTTCCAAAAACACTGCCTTAAAACCTAAAAAATGCTCAAATATAGAACCAAGCCATTGTCAAATCCCAAAACTGACATTTTAGGCCTCTAAAATATGTTTCTTTTAGTTTCAACAAACCATATTATCATAACCAAGCATATTTGAATCAAAAAAAAAACCAACAAACCATATCAAATCATCCAAATTATGCAAGATATTCAAATCTAAAAAATTTTCAACTTAAAATAGCCTACATGTTCATACAATATGGATTCAAAATTATTTTTTATATGCTCATTTTGGTCATGAATAGGCCTAACAAATCTAGGATAAACATTATTTTTTCAAAATGCATTGCTAAAGTTAAATTAAAACAATATTGTTATATTATATATATATATAAACAACTCAAATAGAAGACTTTTATCACATCTAAAACATAAAAAAAAACTCCAAAAAAATAATCAAATTATCATAATTAAAAAAAAAAAAAAAAAGAAGCAACCATAACACTACTTGCCAAACATTTTAAATCTCATCTCCATGCTTGTAAACATAAATACAGACCAAATGATAATAAATAAAAAAAACACTGAAGCAGTCACATGGACTCCATTTTTAGGCTAGAAAGTATACTTTTAAGCCCCTAGAGTAGCTACTACCTTTTTTTCTTTCCATGTAAGGTATTAATTCAACAAGCTTGCTGCCCTTTTAAAGCTAAAGAAATCATTTTGCTAGGCTCTTAAACCTTCACACTTAAAGTTTCTTTATCAACCTTTTCTCCATTTTCTTCCCCTCTCTCCTCTGATTTTCTAAAGGGTATTTATAGGGTTTTGCTAAGGTTTATGATGAGTTCAAACATAGATTGATGAAAGCTTAGCTCTTTGATTAACATGAGAGGGTTCTAGAGTACATTTTACAGTTTTGAGCTTTGTACATATGCTGGTTTTTCAATAATGGTTTTGCAACAAATTTAGTTTTTGGAGGTTTTGGTGGTTTTTCCAAACATGAAGACCAAAGAGCTTGTTTCTAACTTTTTGATCTTGATATAAATGTGGTCACCCCTTGATAAGAACCCAATAAGAAAGTTTGAAATGTAAACACACGAAAAAATGTAGTGGTCTTGTAAAATGAGTATCACAACCATCGATGATTGAGCTAACTACTTTTGAGGCTTCGTTAGAGTAACTCTGAAGTTAACATTGTTGAAGATCATCTGATCTTGGTAAAGGGAGTGCACATCTTTTGTTTGGATCCAACCTTACTTAATTTAGAGGTTTGTAGTTTCATGTTCATTAATCTGAAACTGCCAACCCGATCAGTCTAGAATCTGAAAATTCAATGATGGTTGATTAGAAACAAGATGTTGTTATGTTCATTGAAAAAAATAAAATGTAAATGTTTGTTGGTAATAGTTGATCTTTGCAAATGGGGTGTTTTTCAGTTAAATGGTGGTAGTTACAGCTCTAGAGATGATCGAAAATATCACTTTCATTCGCTTGAAAGTGCTACTTAATTTAACTCATTATTTGATCAATTTCAACCCCTACAATCACGTGTTTTTTTTAGTTCATTTCTTGGTTTTGGATTTCTTCAATCAAGTTTCTAATTGTCCATCAAACTTCAATATTTATGCAATTAAGCTCCTAATTTGACCAAATTAACTCTTTAAAACTGCAAATCGACCTTTAGACTTTAATTTCTTCCAATTAAAGCCTAAATTGACTTTAAATATCATTTTGTATTGCAATTAAGTCCTCAATAAAATTAATTAAGCCTTTCAAAATTCTCATTGAGTCATTCCCTATCCAAATTTATATTTATTTACCCTAAATAAAAATATTTTCACTAAATAGGCCATTTCTCAATCAAAATTGGATTGCTAATTTTGGCCAATCATATACATTTCGGTTCTTCAACATTTCTACTTGTTATTTTGGTCTTTCACCATTAACTTGGACAATCTTCTACACTTTCTTCATGTATATCCCTCTTGTTTTTTTTAGATTTGTTTTTTATTTTTTATTTTCTTGATTTTTTTATGGGGGTCAAAAATAAATAACAACAATATAAATCTTAGTATAAGAATGTATTTTAATCCAGGCTTACAAACTCAAAGTTAGAGTAGGAAGAACAATTAATGAAAACAAAGAAAAGGAGAAGAGAGCAAATGGTTTCTCTTTTCTATTTAAAAATAAAAGCCCTCACTCTCTATATACAAGGAGACTAAAGATTGAGACAAGGAATTAATACAAATTAATTATAATTACACTTAACTTTTTTCAATTTTTTAAAAAAGTTAAAGGTAATTATGCAGAACCCAAGCATGTGTTAACATAAAGCTTCAATTGTCTAGTTCCTCTTTATTCTAGAAACTTTGGTGTCCTATGGCCATAATTTTTACCTTTCAAAGCATCATTATATAAATTAATAAAACAAGCTTATAATCTTTCAATTTTGGTATCTGATTTTTAGTTTAGGTTTGGGAATTTCATCAAACAATGATTTTTTCAAGATGAATTTTTTTATTCATGCATCATGCATGTTATAGAATTTATGTTAAAGAATATTTTTCAATAAAATATGACATAAGTACATCATAACATATTTAATTTGATCTTCAGTATACCTCATGTCATTACCAATTTTTTTCAACACATCAAACCTCGAGCAATTGGCCATGGCTGCAATTAAGCTTGATTTCCCGGTTCCTGGAGGGCCCACATACAATAGATTTCCACGCTTCCAAGTGTTACCAACTCTAGCATAAAATCAATCTTCATTAAACTAGTAATTACTATTTAAGAATGAGTTTTATTGAGAATAGACTAGCAATACATATAGTCGACATAAAAAATGCTACAGGATAGTATTTTTAATATTTTCAAATAAACTCCTGTTGTGCAGGGCAATCTAGTAGTAACATATTTAGAAAGCATTTGATAGTGTTATAGTTTTTATTTTTAGTTCAACTATAAAGTAAAAAATATTTAGTTAGCCAAATAATTTCTAATTTTTATATTAATCTCATTTCAAAACTTGGTTTTTATAAAAGCTAAAATAGTATATTTTTTATTTATAAAAATCTGTTTTTCATTTATTTTACATGTAAAAATTCATTTTATATTAATTTTAACTGGATACGTATTTTTTTAAACCAACTTTTTAAGAAACACAACTCTTTTTTTTTTTCAACTTAATTTCTTAAAACAACAGCAACAAAAGCTTCTACATTAACAAACAATCACTAGGTTAAAAACAGCCCTTTTAGTTACTGCAATCAAACTTTGAAACATGATTACCATTTGTACTAATAATTTTTTAGGCTACAAAGCAATAAAAGTTTCTGATACAGTTTCGGAGTGGGAATTTCCTGCTGCCTGAAACATTCATCAACCTAGCCGATAGCATCTTCTCTTGTAATAACAGATTAGGAACATCTTTTCTTGTTGGTCTTCCTTCCGCTATTAATTCTAACAGATACTCTACGCTTGTTCCCAACTTTCTGCCTTTTTGCTTCTTGAATCCCAACCTTTTTAGCACCTTCATCGAAAAGTTCATCGCCTTCCAGTTTCTTCCTCTTCAGTAGTTTCACAACCCCTTCAAGTGCAATATTTGAATCTTCACTCTTCATTAGCTCCTCTGCCACTTGTGCAGGGGTGACCTCTGTAGTTTTCATCAGGTCCTCGATTTCTCCAAAGAGTATATGATAACCATTAATGCCCAGGTAATTGGAGGCCAGCACTCTAAACCCATGAGTCGTGCAGTAGGACATGTGAATGTGCATGTCCATGCGTCCCGGACGCAACAGAGCAGGGTCTAGCCTATCTCTATGGTTGGTGGTAAATATGATGATTCTTTCATCCCCGCAACTAGACCATAATCCATCTATGAAGTTAAGTAAGCCGGACAGTGTCAACTGCATAAAACAGTACAGATAATTAGGTTAGGATGGAACCACTAACGTTATCAGCAGAGAGATGGTTTACTCCACCAATATTAATCGACGATTCTCCAAGTTAATTTGATCGATTGCTCATGTCAATGTAGCATCGATAGTGCTAGTCTCTGAATCTTTCTGTTTTAGTTTAGAGCAAGGTCTGCTCCAGAGTAATGATATGGGTGCATGCTGGACTTGGAAAGCTTTCTCACTTTGTCATTACATGGTAATCTTTTGAAAGCCTTAGTTTGCCTACTTTTTAAATCTCTCTCGCTTTGGAAAGAAATGGAGTTTCATGGATAAATACTGTCGAACAAAATAATATTGTCTTTTAAATAAAAGAATTCATGGTGCTAAGAGAAACGCATGCGTATACAAGACTGATCAAGACTTGTGCCAGCATCGTAGTGACACGTGAGAGAGGAGAGAATCTTAAGCCAATGCAGACTCGATTGCGTACTTGGCTAAACAATTATAACATGCCAATACATCTTTTCCTACATGTTTTGCCATGATGGCCATCTAAAATGCTTTTCAGTGGGTGCATGTTTTGGACGTATAATGCAATAATGCAGGGAGTACTGGCCAGAAAAGGTAAAATATATGTAGGGCGATCGAGTTCTTGGGAAATACAGAGGCCTTTCTATGTCAGCCAAAAGTCATCAAAATGACTTTACCCATCCACTGATAATAAAAAGAGAGTTTCGCACATGAGAAAAAAGTGGATCTACCAGGATTTTTGATAGCGATGGTTCTAGTAAAAGAGATGAGGGCCTGAGGGCGACGATGCGAATACATTTCATTTAGCACATAATATAATCTGTCCCTGTCATCATTTGGACACGCCAAGTTTTTCCACCGTAAGAAAAATACGAGTCGAATTCTTCGGAAGTAAGAATTCTAACATCTGTTTTGTAGTGTGGGAGCTGATGGTGGAACGATGATCAACTGGTCTTTGGGGAGGTGGTAGTAGGGCCTGTAATGTTTGGGCAGTGGTGGGCTCGGGGAAAAATGAGCAAAACAATTAACTTACTGGTCGGTAAAAAGAAGAAGAAACAAACAATGAACAATATGCCTAGCTACCTATCAGTCGTCGAAAATCAAGTAAAAAAACAAATAAAATCTAACAGCAGCATTTGTTACCTGCACATCGTGCTGTTTTCGACCATCTCCATCTTTAGAAACCTGTCTTCGATCAGGCAAGTCCAGACTACAATCAATATCTTCAATCACAAGTATCGATCGATTCCCAGTTGCCAGGAACAATCTTCTCAGGTCAGAATCCCGCATTATATTTGCAAGCTGCAAATCATACACATCAAACTTTAAGTGATTAGCCATGGCAGCAACCAAGCTTGATTTGCCAGTCCCTGGTGGCCCATATAGTAAGTACCCACGTTTCCAAGCCCTCCCTACTCTCTTATAAAAATCCTTCCTCTTAACAAATCTATTCAAATCCTCTATAACAATACTTTTCAGGTCTGGCTCCATAGCCAAAGTCTCGAACGTTGCTGGATGTTCAAGATTTATGGACTCCCATTTGATTCCTCCATAGCCTTGAGAACTGTTAAGAGTGTGCATCTTCAAGACTCTTACTTCTTCTTTTATGGATTTTGCCTTTTCAAGAATATAAGGGATGTAAGACCCCAGTATTGTCTCCTTATGATCCCTGTGGAAGCTTAGCTCGAACCATCGTTTCTCAACATTCCTTGGTTGAAAGGGATTGTGGGAGTCGTTCTTTTCAGCTTCTGCAAATACTAATCTCCACTGAAGCTCAACCCCTTCATAATTATCAACGATTTTCTCACCCTTTTCAAGCTTGATCGTCAAATTCTTCTCCGATGGGGTTTTGCTAATTTTGAGCCTTTTTGTGTTGGGACTAACCTTAGTGCACAAGTAAGTCTCGGATGCATCATAGACTTGGTTTCGAGCAATTCCTGTGGATTCGTCAATGACTAAGGTAAGAATAGGAGATTGAGGCTTAAAGAAGTAACGAAGAGTTGATAAAAGGTAGCTTCTGATATGGTGGGGTATGAGATGGCTTAGTTGATTGGCGATGGATTGAGCCATAATTATTGAACCAGCCATGGAGGCATAGGCAGCCAAGAATGATGATGAAGAAGGAAATTCTTTGCCGGAAAACATGATCGCAAACTTGGATTTGGGAACGAGGATAGATCACTTGAAGCTAAAGGAGAGATATATCCTCGGAAAAGACACCCTTTTACAGGCTCAAGATGGGATAAAAGCGGTGCGAGTGGAAATTACCTTGTACAATTAAAAAATCTCGAAAAACATCATGTAGCTTCACTATTTATTATTATTATTTTTCCAATTCAACCCCTTCTCTTTTTATTTTCTTTTTTCTTTTTATTTTATTTTATTTTTATCATAGGATTTTTTTTTTACAATCATTCAAGTTGGTTATATCAACTAAATTATGGAACTTCAAATATAGTAAAGCTTCTCTCTCTTTCTTTTTTTTTAATTCAACTTTTTTTTTTAAATTTCATCCACATAATTTTTTTTTAACAATCATCCAGCTTACTTTTAAATAAACTAAGTTGACTAGATCATGTTAGGATAAATCTCATATGATTTAATTTTAAATTCGAGTTAGATAAGGAGTTGTGTTGAAAAATTTATTTTTTGTGTCAATTTCATTGTTTTTTTATCAATTCTATCCCTAGATTTTTTATCAATTAAAAAACAAATAAAAAATGACCCGAATTAACCCAGGTTAACTGATTAAACTAGCAACTTTGGTCATGAAACCGCGATAACCCAATAGAAAACAAATTGAAACAAATCATGAAGTTTAATTCTCAATCAACCCAATGTTAAAAGATAAAATTAAAAAAAAAAACTGATTAAGAAAATGACACAAAAAACGACTTAAGTGAAATCGGGTTAACTTGTCAAACTTGTGACCTAAGTTATGAGACAATGATAATCTTATAAAAAGTAAGTTAAAATAAATCATAAAATCTAATTCCCAATAAGCCTAATGTTGAATAATAATAAAAAAAAAAAAAAAACTAGAGTCAACTGAGTTAACCTGTCAAACTCGCAGTTCATGTCATGAAATTGACATGACTTAATGTTGAAGAATGTAATTAAAATTAAAAAATCTATTAAAAACTGACAAAAATAACTGCAGTCACCTCGAGTTAACTGACCAAACTTGTCAAACCCACGATCCAAGTCATGAAACAAGAATAACCTCATAAAAATAAAATTAAAAAAACTAAGTTTAATTCCTAATAAATCTACTATTGAAAAATAAAATTGAAATTGAAAAAAAAAAACTATTACAATAAATAATATTTCAAAAGTAGAATTACAATAAAATCCTATACTTTTTTAGTTTTTTAGTTTTTTTTTGTTAGGTATTAGTTAATGTCCAAGGATAAAAAAAACACCCCTAGAAATGGCAAGATTTGCTTTGAATAGCCTACTGATGAACAAATAAAGTGGGGCAGGTCATATTGGTTTAGTGATCACTCTTGCCATCACCTAGGGAGTAGGGTCCATCACATTAAATATGAACCCTATCATGATGCATGATCATTCTACTCATCTAGTAAGACAGCTCCCAAAATTATTTGTCGCTATAAAAAACCATATGAATTATATTTTGTTTTTGTCATTAATTTTCCGAGAAGACCACTTTTTTTCAGAGTGCGGTACGGAGTCTTTGTTCCTAAACTTCATAAACAAGTAAATTAAAGCTTCCAAATTTCTTGCTAATAAAATGGAGGTCTGCTAACTTTTTTTTTATTTTTTTTTCTACGCTTATTGAATCCAACGGTAGAAATTAGTCTATGGCAAGAATAATTATCGTAAGAAGTTTACCTCATCAATCTTGCATGATTATTGATGCACCTTTTCCCCAAAAGAGGGTTGCGTTTCAAGCTTTGTGTTTGGACTTTTTGCCGGGGGTTGGTGAAAAAGGAAGTTCAAGATTCCATGCTGCGCTCTATTATGAGCTAGTACGTGTTCAGTACTCAATTTAGATGCTGAATGGAAGGTTAAAAACAATAATAATTTTTTTTTTTTAATTTTGTATATTTATTTTAAAAGGATTGCCAAATAAAATAAAATGTTATTTTATTATTCTTGTTCTTACATATCTTATAAAAATACTAAAATAATATTCATCTTTTTTTTTTTTCACTTGTTATTTTTCCTTTGATTTTTTTTTTAATATATGACTCTTGTTTTGTTTTTTTATAAAATTATTATAGTTTCAAGTTTCGTGAGTTTATTTATGTTGACTAAAATTATTTTTTTAATTTAAATTTTTAATACTAGGTTAATTGAAAATCATCCAGTTTATTTTTAAACTTGTTAAGTCAACTGAGTCATATTAGATTATTAAAATAGTTCTATATCAAATATAATAAAATATAATTTACTCTTTTAAAATGCTTTTTACCATTAAAGCATATATTGAGAAAAAAAACTATATTTACACAATAAAAAATATGTTACCAATTGAACAGAATCTCCTATTGGAGATACTCTTACACAGCTCAGAAGGAAACTTCAATTATTTTGTTTAGATACCTTCACATTTCTTTCAATACTGGCATTGTCCATCTGCTGTGGCAGCGAAGACCAATCATACACATGTCCAGACAAATATATTGAAGAGCTCCTTTTTAAGGTCTTTTATTACCATTGCCTCAGTTAAAGTCTTCCATTAGCATGAGACCACAGAGAAGATATATTGAATGCCTTTGAAAAGGAGCCGTGGTTCGCGCTGCCTGTCGGCCGAGAAAGGAATCATCCTCGTCACCCTCGGCAAAGGGTCATTCATGGTCAAGCACCTACATATTATATTATTCGTTGTGAAATTGGGATTTGATTATAAATTTGGACAATAAAAGGTTTCCTTTTGGTTTATCCTTTCTGGAGACGAAGTCCTCGTTCTACTCCTTGTAATATCAACCAAAAGTCTTTTTCTTTGTTTACCTGGGAGAGAGGATGAGCATCAGCATCCCTGCTCGATAAATTTCAGAGGAGGTGCCAAGCATCGTGAAATTTATTAATTTCAATATATATATATATATAAACTAAAAAGCGGCATGTGCAGGTAAATCAGCACCACCCACACCCTTCAGGTAGGGGTAGGGAGTGTGATGTTAAAACAACTTTAAATGCCATCTTCTAGGATAAGATTTGATGCATCTCACCACCCCTATCATGGTAGAGAGGTGCATGCTGTCAAAAAACCAGCACTTAAGCTACGATCATATTTTGTTCTTTCTCTCTCTCTTTTCTTTACTCATCTTCGAAAAACATGTTGATCATTACAAAAATAAAATAAATAAATAAAAAGAAAAAAAAAAAGGAGTCGCTTGTTATTTGTTTGTTGAGTTTAATAAGATGCTCATTTTTTTTATGGCAATGTATGTGGTTTTAAATAATTTATTGAGTTAGTTTTTTTTTAAAATTTTATCTATTAATATTTGATTTTATATCAGATTTGATTCTTATTCTTTTAATTGCAACGTATTATCTCTTGAATCCTTTATTGAATTTTTTTTCTCAATTACATCATTTAATATTTTATTTTTATATCAAATTTGATTCTTATTATTTTGATTGTCATTTTTAATTTTTTCTTATCTTTTTATTAATTGAAGTTGTTTTTCAATTCCATCTCTTATGATTTGATTTGATTTTTATTTTTGTGTCAAGTTTCATTCTCATTTTTTTCAAATTTATATTTTTTTTCTTTTTATCCCTTTTTTAAAATTATTTTTCAAGTTTATCTCTAATTATTTTAGCTTGTATGGAATTTTACACTATTATTTATTAAGGTTTGTATTTTATGCTGTGATTCGTTCTCATGATCCACGTCATAAGTTTTGAAGGTTGAGCTGGGCTAACTTCAATTAGTTTTTCTTAAATTTTATCCATCATCATTAGCTTCATTGGAACTTGATATTCTTTGTATTTTTACCTTTTCTTTTTATAGTGTCTCGGGTCATGGATTCATCAAGTTCACCAGGTTTGACTCTGGCCTTTTTTTTTCATTATTATTTTTTTTAATTTTGCCCTTCAATATTAGGTTGATTTGAAAATTGAGTTTTAAGATTTTTTCCAGTCTACTTTCCATGGAGTTATTTCAGTTCCATAACTAGGTTATAAATTTGGTTTGATTTTTTCTCAAGCCAGATGATAAAAAATTATCATGTCCGATTCTTTTAGAGGAAATCTTTTTAAGAATTAACCTATGTGATGGCTCATATAAACTCGGGTCAATTTCTTTTTGATACTTTTAATTAAGGAAACATGTAGTTATGATCAAAGCATTGTATTCCTTATATAAGATAACTTAGTGATTTCAAGTTTAATAATCACTTACACAACTATTATGTGAGTCTTTCTATAAAGACAAATGATCTCTCTATATAAATTTTTCATGCCGATCAATTTAGTGTACATGTTTTCTTAGAAACACCTACATATTAGTTATTAGTATTACTCAAACCTCAAACCTCAAACCTCAACTTATGACAATAGATTTTGTTTTTCATAAAAAAAAAAAACAATATGATATGTATTGGTTTCAACAACTCTAATTAATACACAATCTTAAAAGAGTATCGATCATGAACATTTAGAACAAAGCTTTCATGCAATGAAAATATCACAATTATAATTACTTTATAATTTTCTTAGTATAACATATTTTTCTTTAGACTCATTAATGATCAAACATAAATGAATATTAAAGATAAAAAAATTTTATTGGTAATAAATATGTTTTACATAAATAAAACTAGTATCAAATGTAACAAAAGAAAAGGAGTCGCTTGTTATTTGTTTGTTGAGTTTAATAAGATGCTCATTTTTTTTTATGGCAATGTATGTGGTCTTAAATAATTTATTGAGTTAGTTTTTTTTTAATTTCATTTATTAATATTTGATTTTATATGAGATTTGATTCTTATTCTTTTAATTGCAACGTATTATCTCTTGAATCCTTTATTGAATTTTTTTCTCAATTACATCATTTAATATTTTATTTTTATATCAAATTTGATCCTTATTATTTTGATTGTTATTTTTAATTTTTTTCTTATCTTTTTATTAATTGAAGTTCTTTTTCAATTTCATCCCTTATGATTTAATTTGATTTTTTTGTGTCAAGTTTCGTTCTCATTTTTTTCAAATCTACATTTTTTTTTCTTTTTTATCCCTTTTTAAAATTGTTTTTCAAGTTTATCCTAATTATTTTAGCTTGTATGGAATTTTACACTATTATTTATTAAGGTTTGTATTTTATGTTGTGATTCGTCCTCATGATCCACGTCATAAGTTCTGAATGTTGAGTTAGGTTGACTTCAGATAGTTTTTCTTAAATTTCATCCATTATCATTAGGTACATTAGAACTTGATATTCTTTGTATTTTTACCTTTTCTTTTTATAGTGTCTTGGGTCATGGATTCATCAAGTTCATCAAGTTTGACTCGAGCCTTTTTTTCATTATTATTTTTTTTAAACTTTTGCCCTTCAATATTAGGTTGGTTTGAAAATTGAGTTTTAAGATTTTTTTTTTCAGTCCACTTTATATGGAGTTGTTTCAATCTCATGATTAGGTTATAAATTTGGTTTGATTTTTTCTCAAGCCGGATGATAAAAAATTATCATGTCTGATTCTTTTGAAAGAAATATTTTTAAGAATTCACCTATGTGATAGCTCATACAAACTCGGGTCAATTTCTTTTTGATGCTTTTAATTAAGGAAACATGTGGTTAAATGAATATTAAAGATAAAAAACTTTTATTAGTAATAAATATGTCTTACATGAATAAAACTAGTATCAAATGTAACAAATTGATTGACTATAAGGTATATACACTAACAATCAATCCATTTTTGCTTTTTTGAAAAAAAAAAAAGTACAACACATCTAGGTGCTTTTTATTTGGCATCGTAACAATTTTTTTTCAAAGTATTTTTTACTCGGAAATATATCAAAGAATTATTTTGTTATTAGCATATCAAAATATTAAAAAAATTAAAATTTTAGAAAAACACAGTTTCATCCGCGTTTCTAAATAGTCACTTAAAAATAAAAAAAAGGAAATTCTAGATAGACTAGCCCCCTAACCAAAATCTTAAGATCAGTGTAAGGTTTTTTGTTTCCTTTCTTCTTCTTTTTTTTTTTTAAAAAAGATTACTTCTAAGAAAAACTGAATGTTATCTCTGCTTTCATCATTCTTTGTGATCACGAAAATATCAAGGGCGACAAAATCAATTAACAGTAGCTATAAAATTATTTGTGTGGTTGATCCACATGAAAATTTTGCATCCAATATATTGAAATGGAACTTTATAATTTTTAACCACAAGAAATTACCAATATTTATATTTTAAGCTGGAACATGCTGTCAAATATAATATATATAGCAATGGAAATAAACGTTTATTGGAAATTTGAGATTTGATTATTTTTTAATAAGCAAAAAAAGAAAAAGAAAAGGATGTATGTGACATGCATACTTGGATCCCGCACCCGAATAGTGCATGCCGTTTCGAAATCCATTGGTGTCGTCCGCATATTGAGTGGATGAGACTCTCTAAAATAGGCTTTTTGTTATTCTACAAGTAGTGCAGAGTCTGCAGACCTAACTTTCTGCCTTAGAAACCCTCCACCAAAGCTCGAAGTGAAGCCCATTGTTTATTGTAAACTTGTTTTTATTATAAATATTTTTAATTTTATGTACTTTTTGAGAGTGAAAGGGCCATACCCACGGGAATGGTGGCAGGAGCATACCTTAGAAGTTAGAACAGGATAGGCACGTTCCAAATGGTTGAAACCATACTATTGGAACCCGGCCTCTTTTGATGGGTTGATTTAGGACCCGGTTAACTCGAGACTAGAACCAGGTCGGGCTGAAGAAAAAAATAGAAAAATAAAAAATCCAGTGTAACCCTATCAAAAACCTGGTTACAACCCATTAATTTTTTTTACTAAAACGATATCGTTTTGATTTTAAAAAAAATTGACCCGAATAACCCGGTCAAAATCTGGAACCCGGGTCTAAAAACTATGGTTCAAACAAGTGATTTTTATAAGAAGAAGGATTGTTATTTTTTTTGTGTTTTAAAAATATTTAAATTTTTTGTTTTAAATTAATATATTTTTTTATTTATAGTTATTTTGATATATTGATTTTAAAAATATTTTTTTTTTAATTATTGGACTGAATACCAGACAAGGTAAGATGACCACAACTTCATGTCCAAAACCAGTTTCTTATGGTCTTTGCTGGCATATTTAACTATTTATGCCCCATAAATTCTTTTCTTTTCGGAAACAACCGTCAATATTCAAGTGGATATTCACTTTCAAAACAACAATTATGCACGCAGGCAACTTTGATCTGACAGGGAAAGGTAAGCCAAGCCCCAGAAAAAAAAAAAAAAAAAAAAAAAAAAAAAAAAAAAGTCTAACAGCAAATCCGAGCGAGCCTATCAACCAACTAGGCCTAACCGAGCTTGGGTGGCAACATCCCTAATCAGGGCTGCCTTCGAGCCAAGCCCAACCAAGCTTAGTTGGTGGCTAGGCTCGGGTCATAAAGCCGAAATACCTGCACGTCAGCTTGAGTTTTCAAGTTACAGAACCAATGCATCTTAGGCGCCATGTGCAAGCCACCTACTTTTGTTATAATTATCGTATTATTCCTTGATGTGTGGGAGTGCCATAATTTGCAGCAATTAGCATGGGGCATCTATCTCCATTCTTTACATCACATGTTACTTTTACGGTGATTGACAATAAAGGAAAAAAACTAATATTGTAAACGATACACAACATTATCCTAGGTGCGTTTGCTACCCTACCCTAACAGCAATTGCAGCCATGTTCTCGTAGATTTACACCCTAATCCTTACTTATATTTTGTTCTGAAATGGTGATAGTATTAAAACAAATATAATATAATAGGGTTATTATATTCTTTATTATAATATTTAAATCAGAATATTTTTAATAAAGAAATAATAATTATATTAAGAAACTATTTACTGAAAGGTTATGTCAAAATTCATGGCTTTTTTATGTATAGAAGATTATGACACGTTGCTAAACAATGCAATTAATTTTCAAATATAAATTTATTAATTGTTGAATTGATAATAAATTAAATTATTTAATTTAAAATTATAATATATATTTGGACCAATATATTAAAAGTTACTAGTTAGAAATTAAACTGAGATTATTAATCATGATTTGATAATAAATAAATTTTAGAAATTGATGATTATAATGTAATTTATACAGAGAATTACAATTATAGACTTGAAAAAATCAAGTAAGGACTTCATTGACCAAATTTTTTAAAATTATCTTGAAATAATTTATGTGATATTATTTAAGGGGTAAAGTGATATATATTTTTTTTCATTTATAGAGTTATTAAGTTTTCTCTACAAATAAAATGTTATGTTTTATATACATGCTTTAGGATAAAATAATGATGTGTATCAATGTGTTTGCTTTTTTTATGATACACTGGGTTCTTTACTAATATAATTGCCGATCGATTATCAATATAAATTTTTGTAGGATTTTCTTGAGGAAATCCCAAATGCTTCAGTATATTCCTTAATCATATTAAATGACATACAATTGAGTTGGTAACAACATACTCAACTTCACAACTTGATAACAATATTATCGATTACTTTTTTGATAACCATTGTCATAACCCAATTTTTGACCCTTTTATTTTAATTATTTTATTTACTGAAAAAAATGCTGAAAAAATGATGAAAAACAAGTAAAAATAAAATAAATGAAGAATTAATTAAAATTTGGGATAAGGGTAACATGATTGGAAGTTTTGCGGTTTAATTAAACTTTGAAATTAATCTAATTAAGCTTGTAATTAAATTATTCAGGGACTTAATTAAAAAAATATCAAAGATTGGGGTTTGATTGGGGTTCAAATTGCAAACATCAAAATCCAAGGACCAGCTTGAAAATGGCGCCGAAATGAAGGGGTCCAGTTACAATTTAAACAGGGACTTAATTACAAAATTGTCAAAAATGCAAGGTCGAAAATGCAAATAGCAATTAAACACCAAAAACGGCGCCGTTTTCCCTTTGCTGTTCATCTTCTTCCCGACTGAAACGGACGCACACCGCCGCACAGCCATTACTCCTGCAATTATCACACTTAATGGTTGGAAGAAAACGCATTGTTTTCTCTGGCTATAAAAGCGATGGAACGACTGAGCACCAGGGAGGGGGAGGAGCCCAGAAACAGGGGAAGAAAAAAGACAGAACCGGGGGTTGCAGGGTTGGAGAGTTAGAGAGAGAGAGGGACGAACAAAAACCTGAAACGAGATCGACCCAAATAGACCAGAGGGACTCCTAAGTTTTTTTGTTAATCCCATACCAGAAGTGAACGTTTCCCCTTACCAGTACCGGCTTCAAAACAACTGAAACCGAAACAAACCAAAGGAGAATAGAGGGATTTTGAAAAACAGAGCACGGGAGAATTTTACAGAGGAGCAAAGAAAAAGCAGAGGGCAGGAAAGCAGAGGTAGAAGGAGGGTTTTCGGTTTCATATCAACGGGCGTCACCACTGATTTGCGACCAAAACGTTAACACTCCAGCGGAGTAACTTGCAGCAAAGAACAGAACGCACGCAGAACAGAGAGAACGGAAAAACACAGGGGAGAACGAACGGACAACCAGAAGTAGAGGGGAGACGAACGACCGAGAGAAAAAGAAGCAGAGGGCAGGAAAGCAAAGGGTAGAAGGAATTCCAGTTTCCCAGCGAGGAACGCCTTCACTGATCTTCGCCAAAAAAACACTAACGCTCCAGAAGAGCAATCTGCAGCACGGTAAGCTTTCTTTTCCTTTTCATTCTTTTTGAATCTTCAGCGCATTTAGCACTGTGCGAAGGTAATTAATTACCTTCGCACTGTGCCCATGCACGCGTGAACAAGTTCACGCGTGCTTTGCCCAGCTGGGTCTAGCCCAGCCCATATGGGCTGAGCTGGGCCCAGCCCAAAAAATAATAAAAAATAGGAAAATATAGAAAAAATAGAAAAAATAAAAAAATAAAAATAGGAGAAATAAAAAATAAAAAATATTTGTATGCATGAATAAAAATAATATAAACTTACTGGTTTATTCACCAACGCCAGAGTCGGGAATAAAATACTGGTTTGAGTTTATCTTATTTTTATTCGTTATTTTTTATTTAGCAAAAAAATATATGTGCATGTATAAAAAAAATAAATTTTTTTTTTTTACTTATTTATTCACTGACGCCAGAGTCGGGAATAAAAGAAAAACACTGATTTTATTTTATTTTATTTTATTTTTATCCTTTTCTATTTAATTATATAAACAAAAATAAAAAAAATATGTGAATGCATAAATTTAGTTTATTCACTAGTTTTAGAGCCAGAATCTAAAAATATTAATCTAAATTTATTTTATTAACTACGTAATAATTACCAACGCCAGAGTTGGAATTATCCGTAGTTAAATATTCACTGACGCCAGAGTCAGGAATATTGTGAATAAATCGTCAAAACATAAACCAATAAAAATTTAGCAATTTAAGACAAAAACAACAATGCAGTTTGCTTTATGCAGAACGTTTAAGGGGTGATAATATCTTCCCTTTTACGTAACCAGTCCCGAACCATAGAATCTCTGTTGACCAGTTAGGGTTCCTAGTGACCATAATACTAGGTGGCGACTCCTTAAACCAGACATTTTTTTTCCTAAAAGAACCGGATGCCAGAAATCTGTTCTTTTTTTTTCATAATTCAAGAGGATTATTAATTTTTAGGGTTGCCGCGATGTCGGGTGCGACAACCATGCAAAAGATGTATCTCCCATAAAAAAAGAAAATCTTGTGATGCGTTTCCTTTCATACAGGTATTTTCCCCTATTACTAACTGAGTATCCAACAAGATTGAAGGTTTTACTTAAAGTATAGAACATACATTCATTCATTATTTCTTTGATATAGCAAAGAATTCACTTGACTGCATTTAAGTGCGACTAATCTGGTGTCTTTATATATTTGATGATGAGTCTTACTCCATAAAGTATATCTGGTCTAGTACATGTCAAGTATCACAAGCTTCCCACTAAGCTTTTGAAGTAGGTTGGATCAACATTTCCTACTTTACTCTTCCTCAATTCCATTTCATTTTCAACTAGTGTTGATACTGGATTGAAGCTTCTATCCATTTCTTTTCTATGATAGCTTTACTGAAGCTAAGTAGGTCATTATTTGTAAAGAAATAAAATAAAGTTGTATCTTCCATGACTTGAGTGGCATCATACAAATCTTTTATATTTCTCATCCTTCTTGGTTCTTTTGATGAGGATGCCAATAGTTGTAATAATAACGATCCTGATAATGGTAACAATACACAACCATTACAATATACATTCTTTTATGTTCTTATTATTGTTGTTATATATTTTTTCCTTATAAAATTGACTAACCTAAACATTTGAAGGGCCTTATCTTTATAAGTGACTTGTTTTTACAAAATAGATTGAAATAGTTGTTGAAATCTCAAATCCAATTTGAAGCATCAATGACTTAATAAAAAATTACTCAATTAATTAATTCATAATATACTATTATTAGCTATAGTTATGTTAATATATAGGATTGACTTTTTCATATAGACAAGATTGATGTAATAATTTCATGATGCATATCAATAATAAATCTTTTTTTGTTACATGTTGAGATCTCATCAAATCTACCTTATATAAGGGAAACTAACCTTTACATTATGGGTAGGGTTTCAAGTTAATTTTTAATGCATGTGTTATGAATGCATTTTCAAGTATCATGAATCTTAATTGGAAAAAAATTTAATTTATACAATTTTATTAATTTTTTGTTAGAGGTTAATTTGTGTTGCTAATAACAAACTTTTTTTGTTTTTATGAATGCAACATTTAAATACAACTCATTTATGTAAAAAAATTGGAGGAAAAAAATTATAGACAAATTATAATAATCTCTTCAAAGTATTATAAAATTAAGAAAATATTTTAAAAGATCAATTATCATTTTAAAAAAATTAAACCAAACTGTTTAAAAATTAAGAGATAAAGTATTAATCAAGTAGCAAAAGATAGTAAAAAAGCAATAAGAAAGACCAAAACCAAACGTATAGCTAGCTATCAAAGAGCATGCTTAGAAGTTTATGCTCGTGCCTAACTTTTTTTTCTTAGAAATTTTTTTTTTTCAAAAAATCTAGTGCAGGTCAACTATAATGCCAAGTGAGCTATCAATGTCTGGTCAATTTTCTAGTCACTTCTGGCAATTGAAAAATAGAGGTTCAAGTTCTTAAATCCCCAAAACATATTTTTGACTCATTTTCACCTAAAAATACCTCTAAATACCTTAAAAAGATTAATAAAACCATTTGCAACCTTAAAACACCCTAACATCATATTAGAAAAATGAAAATCAACAAAATTAAAAAACCAAACAGACTCTTATTACTTTTTATGTTATGTTTATAGAAAAAAATTACTTTCATAGAACTTCTTTTGAGAAGATGGACTTATTGAAACACAAAAATTAGCCTTTTAGTGGCATAAAAATGGCTATACAATAGCTTTCTCTCTCCTCCAAATTATCCATCAACTTCCTCTCTCCTCTCTCAGATTAAAACATGAAGAAATGAAGTTTTATACTTCAATGTTAATTACAAAAAAAAATAAGGACCAAATAATAAAAAGACTAAAACTTCAAGGACTAAAATGAAGTTTTCCATGACAAATAGTAACGATGCCTTTTTTTATTATTATTGAAACTGATTATTCTTCTTTTAATTGTAATTTTTAACCATAATTATAGTTTGATTTTGCCAAATCAATATCTAATCAATTATAAACTAGTGTTTACAATTATTTACATTCGAGATAATGCAAAATAGTTGGAATATGTCAAAAAAAAATTAAAAAAAAAAAACATAATGATAATGTAATATGAGATGAAAAAATAAAAAAATAAAAAATATTAAAACTTAGAACACAACTAAGTACTCCAAATAAATAGCCAAAAGCCCATATGTTTTGGTTTTATTTTAATACAATATTCACAATACTGCCACATCTATTATATCATAGGGAAATTTGAGGGAAAAGAATAATAATGCTTGACTACTTTCCATTAGAAAAATTCAATATGGCAATTATGATGTTTGAAATGTCACATGATGGAGCATGATGGGTTGGGCTCATCATATGGGGCCATTGACATTGGCATGGGCATGAGATATATTTGCCGACACTGATAACAAGTGTGTGGATAACAAGTGTGTGGATCATGGATTTGGGCCTTCTCCTCCGGCTTCTTCTCCTCCGGCTTCTTCTCATCCGGCTTCTTTTGCCCATCTTGTTTTGGTGGTGCCGGAGGTGGCCCTATGCTCACCACGTCTGCATGTTTCCCTGTTTTTCTTGTACGCATTATTATCTCATACGGGTCTGCATTTCCTGTTACCGTTAATGTTCCCTTCGCTTGATCAGCCTCAATCTTATCTACACCTGCATATAACATCAAATTTGAAGATGACAACAATATGAGCATAGTATTAGAACTTCTATGATCATTGTAGTTTTGTGTGAACTTTTTTTCCTTTTTTCTCTTTTACAATAGGAAAATTTGTAGAAAGAAATTAGACAGAACATATGGGATGTCAAGAAGTGACACTAGCTCCCACGGCCACGTTTTGCGAAATTTTCCAGCCACCTTAGCACCTTAAAGACACGAGGAAACTAACTATGATCCAATCTCTTAGGAAACCATAAAACTAGTATGCACAGTAGAACATGAGATTGAAGATTTTGTCATCTTCAATCTTGCACCACCTTAAAACGAACACTAACCATGGTTTATTAGATGTTTCTAATCTATGGACCAAACCATAATAAAGTAAATGATTTAATATCACTCCAAGAAATAGGGAAACATAACACAAATGGTTAACAAAATGCTGGGCTTACCTTCAAGTGTAGACACAGCTTTGAGAAGCTTTTTCTTGCATTTCTCGCATGAAATATCAACCTTCAAGACTGTTCTTTGTGCCATGAGGGAAACACTATTTCCTTTCCAAGCTCAGTCTCAAGCTAGCTTTTAGCACCTTAGGATCACTCATACCATTTTAAAATCCGTAAGAACCTAATAAAGAAAAGAACCGTTGCAACGAATCACTGGGTTGTTCACCTTCCGAGACAAACTGCTAGAACTTATGCCTTCTTGCAAAATTGTCTTTTACCCCTAGTTTACGCTACTAACAACCTTGATTTTATGTTGGATTAATAAGCTAATAAACTTTGGAGATTCAACCCCGTTTTCTTGACTTTTTCTTTATGTTCTGGTTTTTTTTTATTCAGATGGATCTATTTTGTTGGTTTGATTCATTAATTCTTCAGGCGGTTGACACCAGATGCAACCTTGACTTACACATGTTGCAATCTGTGTTAACATGCTGACAACCAAATGACCTGCAGGTTGCATTGCCTGCACCCACCCTGGGCAAGGAAACAATTAATTATGATTCGATAATGATTGAAACAATAAAATTAAGTATTTGGTGGATTTAAATACTCGGAGGACGGAAATTAATTTGATTATTGAAAGTTGTGCTTATTGAAAATCTCATGAAAAATAAACAATCAATCAATGGGTCTTAATTGGTCTATATTTTACTTGGTTGACCGAGTTTATATTATTTTTGTTTCGAAGTAGTTATGATCAATATCATGCCTCTAAATTTAATGAAACTCATAAAGAATTCTTGATGCGTCCTCTGGGTTGCTAGCATACTATGTAGTTCTTAGCATGTCAATCAACGTATCCATTACAAAATAGTTATTAAGATGGGTTGTTAACTGTAATTCTCTTGATATATATTATTGATGGACATAATAAAAGACTATTTAGTTGATATAATTCACTGCAATCTATTAATAAAAATCTTTGTAGGTATTTTTGCTTGTATTTTATAATTTTCTAGTAATGTCTAGATATCATAAGACTAGATAATATATATATATATATATAGTTCACCACAACATTCCTGTAATATATTTAATTTACTTTGTGTATATATCAAAAAACACATTTATTACCTGAAAATTGAATATGCACACTGTAATTGAGATTTTTCAAACTTGTATTGTTATAGTATACTAAAATTCAAGTTTCTTTATTAGTAAACCAGAATAATATGTTGTTATTGTTTTTTTTCCGGTTTATAATCTTAACATATCATAAATAAATAAGAGATATCTATTTATTTGCAGTACTATACCAATAGCCCATCTTGCTACTTTATATCAGGATTATGTTTCATGCCACGCCAGCTCTTAACTTTTGTCTACAAGAGAGATTCTAAATAGTGCTAGATATTAACAATACTAATCTTTTTTTTTTCTTTTCTCTTCAATTTGTTTTTTCTTCATATTTCATTCCTATTCTTTTGATTTTTTTTAAATAGTATATAAAATTGATTTTAGCTCTTCAATTTTTTATCCCTTCATATTTCATTCTTATTCTTTGGATTATTATTTTTAAATGGTTTATAAAATTGATTTTTTTTCAACTTTATCCTCTGATTTTTTTCATCTCTCATATTTGATCTCCATTCTTTTTCAATTTCATCCCTTAGCATTTAATCTCAATTTATTTTTATGTGGTCTTTATTATTTTAATTGTTATTTATTTTACTTTAACAAAGTTTTTAGATTTGATTTTTTTTTATTTCATCATTTAATATTGAATTGAATTTTTTTTCTTTCTAATTTCATCTTTCAATATTTATTAGTTTAAAATTAAACTTCATGATTTTTTCAATTTGAGCTCTTTCGGTCTAATAATCCAGGTCATATGTTTAAAAAGTTAATATGAGTTGATATTATTTTTCTTTTCTTATTTTCTTTTCGAGTTCATCATCAACATTTGTTTTTAAGATATGGGCTTTGGGCTTTGTGGTTTTTTTCAGGTTTTTTTTATTAGATTATTCCGATCTCATGACTTGGGTCATGAGTTTGGTGGGTTAAGTCGGGTTTGCTCAATTATTTTTGGGTTTTACTCAATTTTATTCTTTAGTGTTTAATTGCATGAGAATTTAGTTGCATCATTTTCCCTATTTGAAAAAAGTTTTATTTTCCTGGGTTATTTATTTGGTCCATTTGTTCTTATTGCCTATTTTTATCAATCAATTAAAATAATATCTTATTTGATTCAAGTAGGTCTATAACTTTTCTTCTTTAAAACATACCTGCAACATCAGAGAATATTTTTTATGAAAAAAATATGATTCATTCTCGCAGCATAACACACACGGGCCACATGTAGTGTGTTTCTATATCTCATTTGAAAGGGAAGGTTTTTTTTAAAATAAATTAAAATAACTCTTATGAAATTTCAAAGACCATCCAATTTTTTCTGGATTTGACAAAAACTTCCTTCCATACTTTAAAAAAATATTACAAAATGTTCTTTTGAACCCAAAAACACCTTTAATTAATCTTTTAGAGATAGTTCAATTGAAAAATAAACAGAGAAAGAATATATATATATATAAGCATGGTTTCTTAGAGTTGATGAACAATATTATTTCAGCTATTTAATTTCAATTAAATTTGGTTTCGAATATTCTCTCTCTAATTTTTAAATTTTTTATCTATTTATCTTAATACCACTCAAGCACAATTTTTTGGTATATAAGGAGATTTCTGTCGAATATTGAAAGTGTTGAATGATATTTATAATTTTATTTTATTTTAAGAGGATTATTTTAATTTACTGAAAAGAAAATAGGGAGAAAAAAAAAAAGGGTTGATCCAGACTTCGCCTAAATGTTATATCTATAACCACAAGGTCTTCCATTTTGTGAAAAATCTCCTGCATATATATGGATAGAAGTATAAGCATATATTCTTGTGTTTAAAAAAATAAAATCAGAAAGCACAAATTCTTCAGTGACAATTTTCACTTTTCTGCTGAAGAATTAGTGGCACGTTCAAATCGAATCTACTTCATTCAGAACCAAGAAACACTACAAGTCACATTACATGATGTTGACCTACTTCAAAGTGCCCAACCAAGATGAAACTCATTTCAAAGGGGAAGATTGTTATAATCAAATCTTTGTAGTGTTCGGGAACATGGATAAAATTTTGTTTTTTTTTTTTTTTAATTTTTATGATTTTTAATATAAAAAATAATTTATTTTTTTTAAAAAAAAATATTATTTTGATATGTTTTCAAATAAAAAATACTTCAAAACATAACCAGTACCATACATTTAAACATTCTGATCACAAAAGTATACCTTTATGACCTGAAATCTGCTCTCAACTTTAGACATATTGTCACTTATCTAAAGATATAAAGTAGATGTAATTTAAGCCCCGAAAACAATAGAGGATCTGTGCTTCTTGCTAGTTGAAGATAATCGATAACTGAGCTGACTCAAAGGAATCGATGCCTTTAATTATTGTGATATGCATTGTCATGAGGAGCAAATGAGAATGTGAGGTGCCACAAATCACGCCACCTTTAGATCGAAGAAGAAATATTACAACATTAGATATTATTATTACCTTGGCAGACCAAAGTATCTAAGTTCCAACCTAAATTTGTCTTCGTCTTCTACATAGAACATGATGCCATTACATTAAAGTGGGTTCTTAAGAATAATCACTTACTTAACTTTCGTAGGAATTGGGTCTTTATTGATTAAGCATTTTGAAGTCATTAGCAGCAGAAAGAAAAATTCTCTGAAAAGCTAAGACCACGCCTGGTCCCTCTTGTTTATGTGATGAATAACAAGGTTATGAACCCTTTTTTTTTCTTTTTTTTGCCTTTGAACATGTACATATATCATTATGAACTTTTTCCATGAGAGCATACATATATATAAAATAAAATAATTTTGCAGTAGGGCTACATTACATGATTGCATATTTGTTATTTTCTTTTCCTGTTCTTTTCTCCCCAAATTTATGAAAATGAGAATGCAATATGAATGGATTGAGGAACATATTGGTCACCATTATAGCATAATGATTGGAAGGTTTATCCAACAGAAGTTTTTATTTTGAGAAAACTTCTCTAACTAATGGATAATAGCATACAACCACATTATACATGGTCAGTTGAAAATAATCATTTAAAAATTACTTTCTAAACTTTTCTATATTTATTTACTATTAAAAAAAATAATCAATAAAATATACTTTCTAATAAAAAAAATTAACTTATTTTTTAAAAAAGTATTTTTTTATTATTATTTTAAGCAGAATTCAGTTTTCACAAGTTGCAAAAAAAAAAATATCTTGTTATTTATTTATTATATCAAATTTATTGGTTCTTAATTTTTTTTATTGCTATTTATTTTATTTTAAATTCTTTATTTATTTATTTATCAATTTTATCATTTAGAATATAATTTAATTTGATTTTAATATCAACTTTAATTCTTATTCTTTTTATTGTTATATTGTTATTTTTTTATTATCTTTTCATTAATTGGGATTTTTTTCTATCAGATGTAGTCTTTATTATTTTGAATTTTAGTTATTTTATTTGAAATAATTTATGAAATTCAATTTTATTTATTTATTTTTTAAAAAATATTTTCTAATTTATTTTTCCTGAAACTATCCATCATCAAAAAATAATATAGGTTTCAAAAATTCACTTTCCATCAAAATTATTTTTACTTTTCGGCAAAGAAAAAGAGCATAAACAAACGAAATACATTTTTATACATTTATCCTTGAAAGGGCCTGTCTGCTGGCAACCACTTGCCTAACCATCTTCATTTTAGGCAAAGGTGTATGGCATTAGTGAAAGCTAGGGTTATGTCTTAAGATGGGTAAAATCCCTTTTTAAAGTACAATATTGAGGACTAATTCCACCACCCCAAGCAGTCAGTCAGTGAAGGTGGAAGTAATCATGACTACCCCAATGAAAAGAAAAGAAGAGGAAAAGGGAAGACTGAAAGCAAGGTAGGCAAAATTGAAGATCATGCATGATCAATTCATCAATTAAGTAATGTTTCTGATAAGAAAAACTAAAGTGACTTTTCCTTGAGAGATTATCACATAATTCTGTAATGATTGGTGGTAATATCCACTGGAAATCTTTAATTGCTTCACGGAGAGCATAATCATCGATGAGAGTGGGGAAAAGAGTTGATTGAACCTTCTCATTCCATAGCCTTCCTTTCAAGAATCATGTTCTTCGTGTCTTAATTGATTTAAAAGAGTTGTCTAGCAGGGGTAGCTAACTAGCTCGCTCATAATTGCAATATGAAATTTTAATAGAAATAAACACAAAAATCTTTAGAATAAACTTGTTTTCTTCTGGGATATTAACACAATACAGCTCCGTCAAAACTACTAGAATTACAAAGAGGAAAAAGGAAAAGGAAAGCCCAAAAATCAGAAATTCTTAGGATTTATTCCTCTCTCTAACATTGTTTCCCAATTTCTGCAGTACTGGAGCTCTGATTTTGAACAACAACTGACATGGACTCTTGTCGACGAAACCTTAAATGCCTTGCAATGAACTCATCAATGGCACGGTGAAATTCCTCATCGCTCAACCCATCCTCTCTGCAAAACAAATTCTCCTTTCTTGACCCCAAGTTCTCTGTCTCCGATCTCCGCAGCTGCTTCTTCTCCTTCACATAATTCTTCCTCCCCATCTCCCCCGACTTCGTCCTCCGAATTTTCAAATTTTCACGGTCAGAATCCGGGTCTGCAGACGTGTCCGCTTCAGGATCGTGATCTTCGTTCTCATTTTCACGCGTGCTAATAAAAGCGTTCTCTTCGGAGATGATGATGTGTTTTTCTTGGAACACTACTTCCTCCACTTTCTTTGTTGTCCCAGTCGCTGTCGCTGTCGCAGCGTGAGACAGCAATACGTTAGGATTCTGTGAGAGAAATGGCTTTGGACAGTTGCGATTGTTGCCAGTGTTTTTTATTAAATCCTCGTGCAGTTGAGTATCAGCATTGTCTGCGCCGTAATTCTCGCCGGAGAATCTGCCGGATTTTGCTATCAAAGTAGCAATTATCCCGTTAGAAAGCAAGAAAACGAAGAGGGGGCTAGCTACTATGCCGGCTAGTCGCCGGAAAAACTCCCCGGAAATCTTGACAGCAAATGGAAGCTTGTTAAAGATCCATGAGAGGAGGATTATAGCAAGACAGAATTCCAGTAAACGAAACAATTTTGTTAAGTTTTGTAAACGGTTGTATTTTAGTATTGCATTAGCTTTCTCGACTTTTACACTGTCAAAATTGGAGAAATCCATTTCTTGATTTCACAAAGAGAGTGAAAGATTGACCTCAAGAGAAGAACGAGAAAGATTGGACTAAAAAAGGGTTTTCACGGAAAGGATATTTTTTTGTTGAAGAGGAGCCGCGAGTGAAATACAGAAGGAACAGAAGAGCCCGAAAGGGAGAGGATTTGTGTTTTTTTTTTTTTTTTTTTTTTCAATTACTTCAGCTTAGGAGAGAGCCGAGCCTTCGTTGGAATGGACAGATGTTTGCCTTTTTATAATTGCATACAAGGGGAACGGGGGGTCGCACACAGATCATTAGCCTTTCCAAGGAAAAAAAAAAAAAAAAAAAAAAAAAAAATATATATATATATATATATATATATATATATATATTTCATTCTTTATTAATGGGGATTTGTTTAAATCAAAGTGTTTAAGAGTCCTAATCAGAGGGTGACCCGATTTCAGACAGGCGTGGATTATTGCTGATAAGTGGTGTACGAATGACATGCCACGTGGACTATTTTATTTTTTTTTCCTTTTCTTTAGCTGTGGAGTCTGTCTTTTTTGCTGATATATATATATATATATGCACACTTTTATTTTATTTATTTTATTGTTTTTGTTGCTAGGGTGAAGTTACTAGTAGCTGTGGCCTGTGGGATGCTGGAAAATTTCAGAGGTAAATAGTCCTTCGAGCATCTGAGCCTCATTCATGTGTATTTTGCATTATTATAGAATAGAATTCTAATATAGGATGTTGTAATTATTATAGTTACTCATGTATCTATCAGAATAGAATTTTAATATAGAATGTTGTAATCATTACAGTTATTACAGTGTTCTGCTGCCTTTATATAAATAGAAAGGTTGACTAAGACACAACCCAACACATTCCATTATCCTCAACTTGCATAAACAGTCCGAATTTAGACACTGAAGGTCGGAAGGAAATGAAGCACGACCCTTTTTGTTGTGTTATTAGAGCTTGATGCCCTTTTCAACAAGCAAAATTAGAAGGCAAGGCATTAGTAACCAGTGATGTAGGTGCTCAAGCCTCTCACCAAGAACATTTAAACTCGAATCTTTTCACTTGCTACGTGCTAACCAAGTCCTGTGATTTGACATGAATAAACAAAGCATGTGTGGTCTATGTCACACAGCATCTACAAGGAACATACCATCTTTTTCTCTTTTCTGAAAAAAAAGAAAGATTACCCTTGAGTAAATAATGTGCGTCCGCATTTGATAAGATGCAGTTGAGGGTTTTCACGTGAGCTGTGTGCCTTTCGTATATTTTGCTTACCACATTGTTAGTGGTCCATCTCTTTTTGATCGATTCAACATTATTTCCATACACATGATTGTTCTTACTGTTGCCAATTCACACGGTTGTTCTTGATTGGGGCAGTGAATAGTAGTGAACTAAGGATAATTCACTCCTTTGTTTTAGTCAAGAACAATAAGAAGCAGCCTTCAAAGGGAGCAAGCATGCAGGCATGCAGGCACCTTGCGTGCCCAAAGACTTGGCATCACGTGGTTCTGAAACCCAGAGTACGGTGAAGTTTTGACAGGGTTGAAATAGTATCTTATAGTCCCTAGGCCTCGTTACCTGGTCAAGTAATCGTAAATAAATGAATGAAGTAGCAATTTTAAATTTTCCTTGCTCAGAAACAGGACGTGTTTTTGCAGCAAGGGAGGAGAAGGAGAGCTTGTGTTTGCCCAGATTTATTCACGAGGCTGTGATTGTGAACTGCTTCATAAATATATATTGGCTTAAAAACTGGATTCAGAAATCATTCCACTGACAATCTTGATTGTGGCAGCTATGAATTTAGACCATTGTGATATGTATTGCTATTGCACTACCATTGCAATCTATTTGTTGCTAAGACTGTCAGCGGGTGAGAGAATTTTTTATATATTTATTTCCGACCCTTAGCAACCGCACTGGCGGTTGCAATTTTGCTTCGCTGCTAATATATTGATCATGTACAGTTTTTTGTTCTAAATCTGGTGGCAAACTGTTGTCAGGAGGGAGACAATTTTTTTATTTGCCACCCCTTAGCAACCGCTATAAGTGCATGGTTGCAAATGGAGCTGCTTAGCAGGAGGTCACGCGCGGATTGTAAATTTTTAAAAGTTACCAACATCTGCCCGCACTCTCTCCTTCTTCTTCTTCCTTTTCTTTGCCTTCATCTAGTCTCCAACTGTGCTCTTGAAGAGATTGAAAATCAAAGGAGACTTTCCTTTTCATATTATTACATATCATACAAAAATACAAGTCTATAGATAGCGGATTGCCTCCAGTTATTCATTCAATCTCTAGGCTAAAATATTTTATAGGATATGTATTCATGAGCTCCTAGATTTATGCTAATATCCTTATCCACCACCACTAATCTAGGCAACTAATATTGATAAAGAATGTCTTCCAATACGGGCCCCACAAGCTGGATCCAGAGATTAATGGATCCAAGCTTGCTGTGAAACTTAGTAGATGACAGATCTTTGGTGAATAGATATGTTAGCTAGTCATTTGTACAAATATAACGAGTAGCAATAAGCTTATAATGGACTTGTTGATGAATGCAGTGAGAATAGACTTTATTGTGCTTTGTTCATTTATGAAATATAGGAGTAAAAGCAATGTGCATGGCGACTTGATTATCATAAAAAACTATCATTGGAGTAATGCACAAACAACCTAGATTAGCAAGAAGACCAAGTCATACGAGCTCATATGTTATGTTGTTTAGAGCAAGAACGAGTTTCCATTTGTTGTTTTACTTTTATACAAAACTAGATTACTACCAACAAACATACAATAATTAGTAGTTATCGACGATTAAGGACGTTTCTAGTCCAATTAGAATTAAAATACCCAATAATATTAGTGTGGCCATTATTATTCATAACTATGCCATGACCAATAGTGCTTTCAAATAACACAAAATGTATTTTATCATTCCTAGATGTTTAATGGTTAGAGCATGTATGTGTTGATTGACAAGACTAACTGTAAATGTAATGTCAGGACACGTGTTAGTCAAATAGATAAGCTTTCCAACAATCTTCTTATAGTAACTAGAGGAATCAAGAGTTTCTTCCAAAGAATTCAGCTTCAATTTCCTATCTAGTGGAATAGCAGTAGGTTTATTGTGTAGCACATCGGCATCTTAAAGCAAATCCACAATGTATTTATGTTGATTTAGAAATAAACCTCTGTTGGAAGTTGTCATTTCAATTCCAAGAAAGTATTTCAAAAGACCGAGATCCTTGATTCAAATTAGATGCTGGAGATTCTACTTCAATTAAGAAATAGAATTAATATTTTTACCGGTAATAATAAGATCATCATCGTAGATAAGCACCATCAATTTATCAACTGCACCAAGTCAAACATACAGCGAAGAATTAATAGAGCTTTTGGAGAAACCAAAAGCTTCAAGAGTAGTGCTCAATTTTGCATGCCATGCATGAGGACTTTATAAAGTTTACAAACAAGGTTGTGATCTTTATTTTGAGAATGTTTAGGAGGAAATTTCATATAAACTTCTTCTTCAAAATCTTTATGAAGAACACATTTTTAATGTCCATTTCAAAAACCACACATTATTAATATCCATAAATAAGAGAAATCCGGCAATGGTCATCTTGGCAATAGGGGTAAACATTTCCTTATAATCAACACCGAACTTATAAGTAAAGCCTTAAGCAACAAAGCATGGTTTGTGTCAACCAATAGAACCATCAAAGTTGAATCTCGTTTTAAACACCTAGTGACTACCAATTACATGCTTGTCATATGGAAAAGGAACTATACTTCAAGTTTTATCCTCAACAAGAGCTATTAACTCTTCATTCATAACTTTCTGTTAGATAGTTTAAGATTGAGCTTCTTGAAAATTCTTGGGCTTATAAACATTGGAAATAGCTATAAGGAAGGCTATGTGCAAAGGTGATAATATCTTATAAGTACAAAATTTATTAATTAGATACCTGGCTGTATGGGCAATATAATCTTGTAATTTTACAGGAGAATGATAAATTTGTGAAGGATAATGTCGAGGATATACTAATTTGCCTTGAACATAAGATGATTACTATTCATTTGAGTCAATAATAGCTTCTGATTATATATCACCAGTGAAATCCAAGTTGTCATTAAAAGAACTTATGGAAGGTAAAGTGTTTTTAGTCTGATCCTGAGTTGGTGTAGAGGCATTTATAGAAGGTGAAACACTTGCAGTGTAATTGTCATGACAAGAATCAATACTAGGTAAACGAAAAAGCTCAAGTAGTGTCTCCCCCTTATTAGTACCCTCAAAGTATAGATTGGTTTCAACAAAGCATATATCTTTAGAAATATACAGTTTTTTGGAGATAGAATCATAATACTTGTATGTTTTCTTTGTCTGTGAATAGCCTAGGAAAATGCATTTAACTACTTTAAGATCAATCTTGTCACGTCGAGCAGCCAATAAATATACAAAGCAAGTGTAAGAAAAAAAAATTATATGAGACAGATTCGACATTTGTCCTACAATACTTCAAGAGGATATTTAAAATCCAACATGTGATTGAGTAAGCAATTGACAAGATAAATGGCAATAAGAACTCAATGAGACTAAAAATGTTTTGGAACTTTCATTTGAAGCATTATAGACTAAGTTTTCTCTAGCAAATCATGATTTTTATGTTTGACAATCCCATTTTGTTTGAGTGTACTAACACAACTAGTTTGATGCAATATGCCATTAAAAATTAAATAGTTTGTCATGTTATGGGACATATATCTTATGTCATTGTTAGATCAAATAATTTTAATTTGAGCTAAAAATTGAGTAGTAACCAATATATGAAATATCTTTGAAATACTCAAAAACTTTGCTTTTTTATTTTAATAAATATACCCAAGTAACCCTTAACAAGTCATCGATAAAGGTTACAAAATACTTAAAACAATCAAGAAAAGTGGAAAAAAGTTCCCAAACATCTGAATGTACAATTTTAAATGCCTTAGTAGTTTTAAACAATGATGAATTAAAGGGAAACCTAGAACACTTAGAGAAATAACAAATCTCACAATTAAAAGTTCCTCTAGGCAAAACAATAGTTGTTTTATAAAAAATAAAAGATGCTCACTGATACAATGGAGACAACTTGGAATCCTTTTTGAAACCTGAAATTCAAGAGAGAAGTAGTAGAGACCATTCAGATGAAAACCTCCACTAATCATCTAATTGGTGACAAGGTCCTAAAATATAATCTTATAAAGAGTACATATAACCTTACAATTAAGTGAAGAAATTAGTTTGCATACAAAAAGCAACTGAAAATGAAAAGCAAGAACATAGATAATATCAAACTCTATAGTGTTTGAAACAAGTTTTATTTTACCATTACCCTTTACAAGCACACCTTTTCTACTGGCTACAGAGACGAAAGAATGAGTTGATAAAGGATTACAATCATAAAAACTGGTTGATTTATTTGACAAGTAATTTGTGGCACTAGAATCAATAACCTATAAATCATACAAAGTACAAATCTCACAATAAAGCTTAAGCTTTATATGAGGTCCTAAAATATAATTTATATTATTCTCTAACACCCTTAAAGTGAAATTTCTTTGGGCTTAAAACTTGCACATGCCCATATTATTTTGTGCTATTAATTAGAAAAAAAAATAAAAGTGATAAAATTCAAACTCGTGATTGTTTTGTCATCAAAGCTCTAATAGCAAGTCAAAGAATCATATCACCTAAAAACATAAGCTTTTAAATAAGGTCTCAAGATATGTTTTATATAATACTCTAACAGCTCTTTTTACTTTCTTGTTGAAATCCAAAACACAAGTCTTTGTTGTTTTCGAATTACATATTACTTGTAGATTTACTTAGCAACTTTATGTCATATATATTTCTTTGTTCCAGTACGACAAACACATGGAGGCATACCATGTTCATTCCAAACTTCATGTGGAGGAACCAATGCATGATCATTAATTAAAAGTACAAGATTGTAAGTGATCAAGATTGTAGTAAAGGAACTAACATGATCAATTTTTAAACCTTGAAGCACCATATATTTATTTTACCCCTTTATATTATATGTAATACGTGGATGAGCTCAATTATAATAGTTGCAACAGTCACCAGAACTAACTAAGTTAAACAAACGATAGATTTGGAAGATTTAATTAATAGTAACATCATGAAAGTTTTGGTAATCCCTAGAAACATAATGTTAGCAATGAAATAAGCCTAAAACTTGTATGATACTATCATTTTATCTTTTTTAATCACCAAAAAGGAAAATTTAGAGTTTGAAGAATTTTTAATGAAATAGAATAGGTTCACCTTATCGTGTTTTTGAAGTGCGATATTTATTAAATGTAATTATTCTCAAATACGATAAGATAGTTATTGCGCTTTAAAAGAGCAACAATTAAACATGTCGCCCTTCAGAAGTGCGACATGTTGTGAAATTTAAATCCTTTTTGGATCGAAGAACGCAACAAAAACACAACAACTCTCTTTCTCAAAATTGACGTTCCTTATCTCATATCTCTTTAACCCCCCCCCCCCGACGCCAATTACTTGTTTTTTTCCTCTTAAAACACCAGAACAATTGAGCCTATATTAGTCTTCAAGCATCCTAGAACATTTTCCTCTTAAAAATCTATCGTTGTCGCCGCCGCCTCTACCCCCTCTTAAAAATAATGTGATATTCCCACTGGCTTTTACAATTGTCAATGAAAAAAATAATTTTAATTGGAGATGGTTTTTACTTTACTTAGATATGTTACCATTGATAATGTAGAAATTTGTTGTGAATCTATAGGATACCATTGGTATTGTGCCCAATATTTTATTAGCAACTTTAATCATAAATTCAAAGACCCATCTTAAACAAATTTGATGAAGATGTGTTATGAGCTTTTAAGACGCAAATTTGATTTGCGATATGAAAGAATATGTAAGTTGGATCTAGCATATCAAGAATAATTTGAATGGAAACCAAAAGAAAAATGAGAATTATGTTATGATGGCATTCACTGGTATGGTAATATGACCCAACATGTGAGCAATTTATCCATATATTTTTTAAACCACTTGTTAAGAAAAAACTTCACCAAAAATTCATTAAAATTACGTTTTAGAATCAAGACATTAATTAAATATTGTGATTTAGAACCATGATATCAATCTTCTTGTAGTGGTATAAAATCCAGTGTCTCTTTACAACTAGTGAATTTTACTTTACTCTTTAGATAATAAAATCACACTTTAGTATTATTAAACTTTTGGGATATAATATAGTTTTATTGTTTTTGCTATTAAGATTAGCGCAACCAAGATACATTGTTGGAAGTACCACAATTCAATTAGTTGTGCTACTCCTAATAGCACAACCAATTGAAGTTTTGAAAGAAAAAAAGTGTAGAAAAACTACCCTGATCCTCTTAACATTTGAATACAATTTTACTTTTCCTTTATAGTTTTAGAAATTATACTTTACATATTACTTTTTATAATGTTTATAACACTTTATATACTAAACGTGCAAAAATTTAGTCAACAACTTTTTTAAAAAAATTTACAGAATTGTCACTGCAATTGAATTAATGATTTAAAAGTTTTCTCCTCTACTTTTTTTTTTTTTTTTGCTCTTCTTTCACTCTATCTCAACCATAATCATCTCTCTCCATTGACTCACCATAAAAAAATTATTTTTTTTTATCCAAATTTAAATTTTGCATTGACTCGGTATATAAAGTTTAATTTCCTATGGATGGATCTGATTTATTAGAATTTTCACTTCGATCCTTATTCTTTTATTTTTCATTTTTATTATTGGTCCCTTTTTATAATTTTGATTTGTTTTCAATTGAATCATTCAATCCCAATTTATGAAATTTTTTTCTAATTTGGTCCTCATTATTTTGATTTTTTAGGGTCCTTTTGTTAAATTGATTATTCTTTTCAATTTCACCCTTTAATCAAAATTTTAGTTTTATTTTTTATTTCAATTTTGATCCTCATTCTTCTTCTTTTTTTATTATTATTTTGTTAAATTGATTTTTTTTTCAATTTCACCTTTTAATAAAAATAGCATTTATTTTGTATGTCAATTTTGATACTTATTCTTTTAATTTTTATTTATTTTTTTGGATTCTTTATGTAATTGAAATTATTTTTTAAAAAAATTCATCCTTGAAATATTTGATTGGGTGTTAATTGGATTTCATAGTTTTTCCAGATAGAATGCTTTTGTTCTAATAATTCGAGTCACATGTTTAAAAAATTAACTTAGGTTGACATTGTTTTTTTTTTTTATTATTTTCTTTAATGCTTTCATCATTCGATATTGATTTTTTTTTAATAGGCTTTATATTTTTCTTCATTTTCTTTTCTATCAAACTATTTCGATCTCATGACCTCAATCACAGGTTCGACAAGATAACCCAGATTGGCTAGCCCCTTATCACCCGAGTTACAAGTTTGTCATAATAACTTAGGTTGACTTGATGTTTTTCTTTTGTCTTTTTTTTATCTAATTTTATCCTTCCATATTTAATGTGTTTGGAATCGAGCTAAATTGTTTGTACCCTTTTAAAAAAGAGTGTTTTTTCATATTATCATGATCACTTTTTTATCTTCTAATTAAAATAAATCTAACTTATTTGACTCAGTCAGAACTATGACTCGACTCACAAATTTTGTTTTCCTCTTTAAAAACATTTATGATGCTTGAAACATCATTTTTAACACATAAAAAAAAAAAAATCTACCCCACAGCATAGTGACCACACCTCATTACAACTTTATGATTATGGCTATAGTTACTTATAATATACTTTTGAGTAAAAAAAACATTTAATAGACGAGTAAATCGATGATCCAATTTTTGTTTTTGTTTTTCTTTTCTTTTTTACGACTAAATGATCATAGGGTCACTTTTTTTATGTCAAGAGTAAATTCATTTTTGTTTAAGCTAAGGAATGCAAGTAACTTATGTAGGAACTAAATAGCTAATGAAACGTTTATATTTTATGGTTATTAGTTTAAGATCTGAACCTTTTATGATAAAACACACAAAAAAAAAAAAAAATTCTTTAATCATGAGATAAAACCTTCTAAAATTATTAGGTCAAAGCCTAATTAATAAAATTTAAATAAATCAAACTTGAATTCCTGTCTTAAACCCGTAATAAGCTTGAGGGAGATAAAACTTTACTAAAAATAAATAAACTGAACTTCGATACATGAACACTTTGATTCAATTTGAATCATTTACAGTCCTATTTATTATTATTATTATTATTTAACACCACTAAATTCCTTGTTTAATGCTTCGTAAAATGGCTTAAATCGAAAGATATCCTGTCACAAAAAGCTATGTAGCTTAGTACACGGAATTGAAAAGCATGGTTATAGTGATAGCCAAATGCAAATTAAGCTATGTGGGTGATTAAAAAACCTAGCTAACCCAGCCACTAATTATCAGACATGTCTATTAGTGAATCGTCTCCACTACGTCCTTCACTCCAAACTTGACAGATACATGGGCTCCATTTTGTTCCATATAAGTTCTGCCAACATGCTTTATTAATTCTTTTTATTCCCTTGTTTTTTGGTATATTAAAATCTCAATTATAGAGGTGTTTACCATATAATTTACATTATCCCAAAAGCATGAAAAGGAAGAAATAGTTACTTAAATTCAAAAGGTAATTAAAAGAAAGGGTAGTGTAGTGGTGGAAAATTGCTTCCATGGAATCCGCAGTCAATTAAAGTTCCGTGCTTCTAGCATGGGGAATGATTTTCAACATCATGTCTTCGAAAGGCATTTTAATTTAAAGCAGGCAGTTCCTCCTCTTCTTTTCAAAGAACATAATGATACTTTTTCTTGCCTTTAAAGCCCATGGAGAATATGTGTAAGGGTTGTCAGGCATTATAGTTTTACTTAGGGTTAGCTCTCATGAGTCATCATGATGCGTGATTTTGTTCTTGCTTGTCGGAGGATTAATAGATTATCCAAGTGAGCTCAACGTCAAGATGTCATTGCCCTCTTGCTGCTTCCGATAGAACTCTTTTTTTTTTTTTTTTTTTTATGGGGTGACCTAAACTCGGTGATTTTGTGTTTATATATATATACACACACACACACTCACTCCCCATAATCAAGAAGAAAAAAGGCATAATATGATTTGATTCGTTTGTATTTCAGTATTCACAGTTTTAGATTTTGGTAGTTTATAATTTACAAATTTAGTGCTTTATGGTTTTCTCTCGATTGCCTTGATTTTATCCATCAATTAAGCTACTAAATTCGACCTCAAATTTCTTAAAATTCCTATCATTACGTCCTAATCCTTTGATTTTGAACAACCAAGTGTGATGAGTACTCTCGATGGTCTAACATGAGATTATAAAGCAATATATGCTTGCATATTTTCATAAATCAATTTCTTAGTAGAATGAAAATTATGAAATATATAATAATAAGAACATGGAAATGGTATGGAAAACAATCATCCATGCAAAAGAGCATTATGAAAAGGTAGAAAAAACAATAAGAATATTATTACATATTCAAGTGTGAGGCTCAAACTATCACATTGACAATATTCTCTTCACTTATTTACATGTACGTGGTTTAACTTCTAACGATGAGAGGGATCCAACATGGGATCATCCATAAAACTTTGTGGAAAATTCTTGCCACCTCCTTTAGGCTTTTAGCTCTCACCTACACCAAGAGAATAAAAACCATGCAACTTTCTTTCGGTCATTTTCGAATTCTGGCATGTGGTCCTCGCAGCCCATGTAAACTTTGGAACAAGAAAATGGTTTTGAAATACAAAGAGAGCCCATTATAAACCAGCTAACAGGATTCTGGACAAGATGAGACTAGTTACTAATAATTTGTTATGCCAAAGAAGGAAGAAGGCCTCATATATGGGCTAGGTTTCCTCGGGAGTCGACATTTTAATCCTCCTCCTGGTGGATTGGCAACAACTATTGTATCTGATGCTCTGCCCAGTGGCCTGAGCTTCGGTAGTTCTTACAAGTTTATTAACGCGGGCTATGACGGGGGTATGAAAAAAAAAATAGGTATCAGTGATATGTCTTTTAAAAAAATAGATTTTAATGATATTTTGGTTGATAAAAAAACATTTAATAACTTGGGTTAACATGGGCGGATTCACAAAACTCGTAGAGATAATTTTAAAAAAAAAATTAAAAAAATCAATTTTTAATCAATTTAATGTTGAAAGATGAGATCCGTTAAAAACATAATTTGACTTAAATAACAAAGTAAACTCTGGTTAACCAAGTCAACTCGAGACACAAGTCATGCACGTCATCATATTCAATAAATTTTTTATTCTAAAGATTATTTTTTTTAATTATATGACAATAAAACGCATTATATTTTTTTTGTATAAAACAACATATTTCTTAAAAAAAAATAAAAAAAACAAAACAAAACGATGATAAACATATCATGTTGAAATAGCAAAGGTAGATTATTAACAACAAAGGATTAAATTGCATTCTTTTAAGTTTGAGTTAAATAAAAAAAATAGATCATCAATAACAAATGGTAAAATTATATTTTTTAAAAAAATTTGAGGGTAAAAAAAGGCATCAAACAAAATAAAAAACATATAGTAGCTCAGATGTTAAGGATTAACCCATTAAACCCACTACATGGATAAAGGACTTAATTGAGTTTATTGATTTATTTTTTCATTTTTTTTTAAAACCAAACATTTAAAAAAGAAGAAGAAGCGTAGTCTCGTAGGCTTTGGCATTAAAACAAAACAACCCAGGCAAGTGGGCCTTCTAAGCCACATGCCTAGGCCTATTTTTTTTTCTTTCTAAAAGGGGTGGACGACCCCATTTCATTTTTTTTAATAAAAAAAAAAATAGCACACGACACATCATTTTCTTTATGCCATTTATTTATCCAAAACACCTTAATAAATCTATTTATAGCCATAAAAGATAAAAAAAAAAATAGCTTGAAAAATCAAAATCAACCCAAAACTAAAATTATTCTCACAATTAGATCTACCACATCGAGCAACGAGAAGGAATAAAAACCTAGATCTAAATACCTTTATGAAATAGAACTCATTGACATAAAAATTGACCATATTTATGGCTAGAATCGTTGACAATAATGAATTTCTCTCTTTACGTTGAAATCTAGTGACCATCTCTCTCTTCTCTGATAAAAAAAAAAAGATTGAAAAATAAGAAATATGAAGTTTGATACCAACATTAAATTTAGAAAAACTAGAGGGATGTCTACCAAATAGGTTAAAAAGATGAGGAACATAAATTATCTTTTCAATCGAAATTCCAAGATGCCATTTATTTTACATGCCCTTTGCACCTTAGTTCTCTATCTTTCAATTCAACCTTTTCTTCCAAAACAATATGCAATTGTATGCTACTTTGAGCTCAAATGGGCTTAATTGTTCAAAGAAAATGTTTTAAGGCAAAATTAAAAATTTAATGAAAAAAATAATTATTCTAATCTATCACTATTTGTGAAAAACTGAATAAAAAATGTAGCTAAAGTAAAAATAGCATAAGACTTAGTCTTGGTTAATATTATTTGACAAGCAGTTTTGGAGTTTTCAGATTTGACTTGTTGAACCAAGTTTAATATTTGACTTGTTGAACCAAGTTTAATAACAATATTAAAAAAATTCAATAGCTTGGATATTTTTTTTTTAATGTTTAAATTTTTTTTAGTCCACCTGCAACATATCATAAGAAATAAAATAGTTATTATTATTATTATTATTATTATTATTATTATATAAACTAAAACTGCATCCCTTGTTCATAATTAACTATGCAAACACTTAAAAAAACATATTTGTCTATGGCTAATTAAACCCTTTTTTTGTATAATTTCTAACTTTCTATTTTGAAAATATGTTGCAAAAATTGGATCCAAATTAGAAATATTCATTTTCATAATTTGTTCTTCTTTCTCAATCTTGTCCAATTCTTATTTCTCTTGACTTTGTTGAATCATCATGGCTTGTTGCTCTAACATAATTTTCTTGTCTTGTTTCTTCTGATCCTCAATTTCAACTAGAGTATCCATGAATTGTTGTAAGAGATTCGTTATAGTTACATCCCCAACTTTATTTTTTCCTTGTCTATGTTTAAGTCGTTCCTTTGCAGCCTTCTGACCGATTGGTCTATCTTGATAAATCAATGGTTCACTATCTTATCCTAAACAAACAGAATCAGGGGTAGATGGAGTTGATGAAGCCGGACTTGCATTGACATAACTTTTTTGTTTATTGTTTGACCTTTGATGTTGACTTGCACATTCAAATTGTCATTTGGGTTCTTTTCTTAAGATAACCCAACAATGTTCTAGTTGAAATCGTTTGCCAACACAAGAAGCATACATTTGCCGAGCATCATTAATCTGGTAAAAAAATAAATTAATTAAATAATGTTAAAATATATGTTAAACAATTTAACATAGAAATGAATATTAACATTACCCTTGATTCTTCGGTCATTCCACTTTGCTGATGATTTTCAATTTGAGTAACAAATCCAACAAATTTACCGACTTCTCTATTTATTTCTTACCATCTACTTGAAATGCTTATTTGTGAACAATTATTTAAGTTTTCTCCATTCTCTACAAAGTAAGCATGTACGCGAGCCTAGAACTGTTTTGTTTGTTGTTCAACTCCTGTAATTGGATTCTTGCTTGTATTTAGCCATGCAGAGACAAGTAAACAATCTTCCTCTGGTGAGAAATTTTTACTTCTTTGTGATTTTTTTGTCGAATGGACATTTAAATTCGAGTATGTTAAGTCATCAATTAATTGATTAGAAATCACTTGGTTGAGAGAGAATATTTTCTGACTTACTCATAAGAAAGTTGGTAAAAGAGCTTGGAAAATTTGAATCCATCTACATTAAAAAAAAAACTCAAGTTAAAACCTTATAAGAGAGTGTAAAAGAAGTTCACATTCAATGTCTAGCAATTTTGTAGTTTTCATACATACGAATTAATAATAAGTATTGCCTCCTACTTGTTTTAACATAACAATTTGACTATTTTTTGGAACTAAA
This sequence comes from Populus alba, assembly GCF_005239225.2. Taxonomy (NCBI): domain Eukaryota; kingdom Viridiplantae; phylum Streptophyta; class Magnoliopsida; order Malpighiales; family Salicaceae; genus Populus; species Populus alba. The sequence goes on from NC_133288.1 coordinate 9,864,938, forward strand.
AGAGAATCAATATACTGGTTTAATTGCATTTTCAACAAGACAAAATTTAATTGACCTCAAATTAAAACAGACAATCAAAAATAAATTTTAAATATGTCACTCTATCTTTTTGTCAATATCAACTACCATTATTAATTCCTCTCAATTTTATCAAAGATAACAACATAAATAAAAATTGTCTTCCTTGACCCATATTAAAAATATAAAACAATAAAGAAATAAAAATCATCACAAATGTTAAATTAACAACAAAAGGTCTAAAAAATCAAGAGATATAAAAGAGAAAATAGAAAAAGCTTTTAAACAAGCATGCATTTTAATTTCAGCTAATTAACAAAACCGATGTTAATAATTAATCGGAGAATAATTTATTCTTGTTTTTCTAAATTTGACAGAAGGGTGAGGCACAATACAAAATTTTAAAACTACAAGTTTTTTCTTCATGCATTTAAAGAAAATTTCTTCTATATTTAAAGAAAAAAAAAAAAAGAGTTGTTGCCCAACGGCTATAAAAATAGCTGTTGGCCAACAGTTATTATTTTGGCCATTTCTACAGTGAAATGTAGAAATGCTGTCAAAAAAAACAAATAGCCAAAATAGCTAATCTATTTGTTTAGCTGCTCCGTTGGAATGTAAAAAGTGAAAGAATAAAAGCTAAATGACATTTGTCTTCTCATTTAGCTGCTCCGTTGGAGTTGCTCTGATAACATATTTTTAAAAATATATTTTTTATTTAAAAATATATTAAAATATTTTGTTAATTTTAAAAAGTTTATTTTTGATATTAACATATTAAAACAGTCTAAAAACACCCAAAATAAATAAAAATATTTATTGTTTTTGAAAAAAAGCTCTTAGAAAATATGCTACCACGTGTTTAAGAACTCATGTGTCCCTATAGATGCTTTTTATGCTGATGGTAAATCTTAAAACCGTCATTTTCAGTGCAGCACCAGACATCTCATGCTACAATGTCTTCAGATAGGTAAGATCTCTCAAATCTCTTCAGATCCAAATTAATCTGTCGGTTCCCAACTGACAAAATTACACCACAGAAATAGAACGATGTCATTTGATGAACAATATAGTGATTGCCCTTCAATTGTCATCTGGTACTGCTCTCTCTCTTTATTTTATGCTGCAACTTTCTCTTTGCCTGAGATTTGGTCCGATGGGTCTGTTTCATCGTGACGATCCATATTCTCGAACTTAGATCATTGACAGAGTTTGATTTCTTGATGGGAGCCACAAACATGGAAGAGTGTGAAGGAGAGAACAAGTAAATAGGAAGGAGAGCATTGGCACATGCAAATCACTGTGCCATTTAATGAGTGATGACCCTTTAAAGGCTAAAATGAAAAAAAATAGTAGGACCATGTTCATGGGCAAGCGATCCTACAACTCACATGGGCAAGATGGAGACGCTAAAAGCAAAAGGACTTGCAGAAGCTACTCCATAAAGTTACAGACACGAGTTTCTGTCTTTGCTGAGCATGGTAGAAGGTAAATGATAGGCTTGCCATGCTCTTCAGGCAAAGATAAACACTAGAGAAAATCATGGCGGGAGGGTGCTGGTGCGATCTTTTTTGCTGCTTAATGGCTATTAATTGTATCGCCAGCTTGTAGTTTTAGGAGATGGAAAGCATTTATCTAGTAGTTGGTAGTGGTAACTGTACCAAATATGCACGACCATGGACCAGGTTTGTTGGGTGCAAACCATCCTGTAATAAAAGCAAACAGGTGACAGACTACCTAAGAGATGCAATAAAATTGGGGTTAAAGGAGTAACCAGCGACACTTGAAGAAAGACACCAAATGCTTGATAAAGGAAAGAGAAGATGAAAGCAGCAGTAGAGGAATTCAAACTAGTATGAAATCTGGGACCTTTTTTTCTTTGAAAGCAATGCATCAAGTGGCTGTGACAGACTAGAATCGATGAAGCTTCAATTTATGATGGTGTTATGAAATTAACAGTTTAGTTGTTGGACAGAAATGGCCATTTATTGTATAGCGTTGCACCATTTCTTTCCACTTTACACGCTTTAAGGATGATCTCTTTTTCATTTTCATGTTTTTCTTTCTCGATTTCGTCGTAGGGAAACCCCACTTCGATATTAAATAAATAAATAATATAATATAATATAAACAAAATTATCATGTTAAAATTCTTCTAGGCAACTCAAATCTTCAATTTTTATATGTACTTTTTTGTTTGTAGAATTCAGTATTAATTTCAAATGCATATTTCTTGTTTGTTGTATAAATTACTGGGTCTCTCCTATATAAATTCAACTTACATTTCATTAAAATTTTACAATATAACTCTAGATATATTCTAAACAACACAGAAAAATAAATTTTACAAGATTCATTTAATAATTTTAACTATCTAAAATAATATATTCTCAAACTTTATTTAACTTAAAATTTTGTCACAATATATATTTTTATAAAATTTCAGTTTAATTTAATTTCAATTTAAAAAATGTATTGGATCACGTAAAATTGATAAGCATATATTTTAAAACAAATTCAGAATTTACTTGATTTGCATCTTATTTATTCTGTTTTACAGTGCTGCCAAAAAAAAAAACCCTTGTCTGTTTCTCTATCGACAGTTGCTTGTCGTCTTTTGATGGTCTTGCAGTTTTTAAAGACAAAACTTCTCTGAACTTTTAAACGGCAAACCCTTAAATTTTCAGATGACGCATTTGGCTTTGGCTCTTTTACTAGTCGTGTTGATCCATCAAGGATGTTTTCATTTCCATGTTGAAGCAGGAGATGGTTTCATTAGAACTAGAGGAGTGCATTTCTTGTTGAATGGTAGCCCTTACTATGCAAATGGCTTCAATGCTTACTGGTTGATGTACACAGCTTCTGATCCATCTCAGAGACCAAAAGTTTCGGCTGCATTTCGTGAAGCAGCTAGCCATGGTCTCACTGTGGCCAGAACTTGGGCTTTTAGTGATGGTGGTTACAGACCTCTACAGTACTCCCCTGGATCCTACAATGAACAAATGTTTAAGGTCTCTTGAAAGTTAAATTCTTTTTAGCTATGCTTGCTCTTATAAATCTTCAAAAGTCGCAATCTTGCTTAATTATCTCGATTTTTATCTGTTTTTCCTTTTACAATTTGTAAAGGGGCTGGATTTTGTTATAGCTGAGGCTAGAAGTTATGGGATCAAGCTCATTCTGAGCTTTGCTAACAACTATGATAGCTTTGGAGGGAAGAAGCAGTACGTAAACTGGGCAAGAAGTCGAGGGCAGTATCTGTCATCTGATGATGATTTCTTCAGGCACCCCGTTGTCAAGGGTTACTACAAGAACCATATAAAGGTCAGAGTCCTTTCTCCCTAAACTAACTTTTCTTTCTCAGATTTCAGATTTGATCTGTTTTTATGTTGATCGTGTATAGTATCTGTATGCAAATGGATTCCTCTTTTTTCCCTCGTAGGCGTTCGTGGCATGAATTTCTTCAAATTTGTGTAATAGATTGAAGAATCAGAAACTTGCCCTGTTTTTCTGTCTGTTATGTTCTTAAAGTTTGAATGGTGTTTCCACAAAAGAATTAACTTGGTCATTAAGAAGCATTTCTGGACCTCTTCTGTTTATGAGACGTGAGATGGTTATTAAGTCAGTTATTAACTTGTCTTAGATTACATTTTGTTTTGCAGACTGTTCTTTATAGATACAATAGCTTTACTGGAATTCGTTACAAAGATGATCCAACAATCATGGCATGGGAGCTTATGAACGAGCCTAGATGCACATCAGATCCTTCTGGAAGGACTATTCAGGTTCATTGACCTCCCCTCTTCTTGTTGCCTTTTCTTTTTTTCTTCGCTACCAGTACTAAACCTAGAGCCTTACCTTGTAGTTGTACGCTTCATTATTATAGTAACTAGGGCATTCTAGCTCTGGTTTACTTCCAACTGGCCTTTATGGATCCTTAGCATGCCCCCTCCAAGTTTCATTGATTGCGTTTCAATTTGCACCTCAATTTTCTTGGTCCGCCTTGATTAGTGAACATTTGGCTAAAAAAAAGGTTTAGGTATCACCAGTAAATGACCTTTTACTTTTAGCCCCACCTTAGTAAGGGTAAGCCTTAATGAATTCTAGAGTTGCCAGAGCATTTAAGGTAAGCCTTAATGAATTCACTGATCTCATTTAGAATGGTATACAATTGCACAAAATCCATGCTTACTGTTGGTCTCTGTGCTTGTTGATATAGGCTTGGATAGCAGAAATGGCTTCCTTTGTGAAGTCAATTGACAGAAATCACTTGCTGGAAGCTGGGTTAGAAGGATTTTACGGACCTTCAACACCACAGAGGAACAGTCTCAATCCTGGTTTGAAGATAGGAACAGACTTCATAGCAAATAACCGCATCCCTGGAATTGATTTTGCAACAGTCCATGCTTATCCTGATCAATGGTAACTACTACCTAATAAGAACTTAAGCGTTTGCTATATACTCAAGAGAATCATATAGCGTTACGAAAGAGATCTATGACCTTTATATTGAGTCCTTGCGGAGCCAATACTGGTTAAAAACTCAGTAGCCGCACCAAAATGGCTAAATTAAGTAACAACGCCTTAATTAGCCACACCGAATCTTTTTTTTATCTTACACGTTTTTTATGCTTGAGCAGGTTATCCAGCTCTAATGATCAAAACCAGCTTTCTTTCTTGAACAATTGGCTGGATACCCACATACAAGATGCACAAAACATTCTTCGAAAACCAATTCTTATTGCAGAATTTGGAAAATCTTGGAAATACCCTGGTTTCAGCACATACCAGAGAGACCTATTGTTCAATACCGTGTACTACAAGATATACTCATCGGCTAAAAGAGGAGGTGCAGCTGCTGGAGGCCTGTTTTGGCAACTTTTAACTGAAGGAATGGACAATTTCCGCGATGGTTATGAGATAATCTTGGGGCAACCTTCCTCAACTGCAAATGTGATAGCTCAACAGGCACACAAGCTTTATCAAATTCGAAAGGTTTTTTTGAGGATGAGAAACGTGGAGAGGTGGAAGAGGGCAAGAGCCACTAGGGCTAGGAGGGTTCATTGGCGGGGTGGAAATGGAGGCAAGCGAATAGGAAACTGAAAGGATCGTGCCTTGCATGTGTGAAAACGGTGCCGAAGTACAAGCTGTTGTGTTTTGAGTGTAATCACAGTAAGGTTCTGTGGAAATGGCTCCTCTCTTAGAGATGAGTGTTTTCGTCCAGGAGAGTAATCAAGTCAAACACAGTAGTATTATTATACGAGAGCAACTGCTCAGTGTCTGTATTTTGATTCTTAAGACTTTATTTTCATGGAAGGTATTGCAAAGACAGGCCTGATCAGGTCCAGTTACATCGTTGATTGCCTGTCTTTTATATGCTGTCATTGTTAAGGATGTTTTTGGACCGAGTTCCCTCTAAAGAAAGGGGATCCTCTCCACGCTTAAAATGATGGCCAGACAACTCATAAAAGTGATCGTTGAAATGGTAATAAAAACAAGCCCAACTCACTCTACTCTACTCCTTCAAGCTCTCGCTCTCCCAAGCACCATCGTTATCCTCCTCCTGCTTGAGAGCTTTTTTGTTCTCCGCCATGTTTTGCTACCCTTCACACGGTTCATGATAATCTGCTGCTTCAGGTGGTCAGGCCTCGGCAGTTGGCAGGAATTAAGAAGGCATGCTCCCCTTGTTTAATTGTTGTTTCTTGATAGTTTAGATGACAAAAAAAAACTGTATAAAACCATAAAGCTTCGGAATTTTATTTGTCGGATCTTGTTTGGGCTCTAATATTGGGACATAAACTAGAGAGTTAATCAACTCTGCCCAAAAATGGGACATTGACTCGAGAGTTAATCTCTTCCTTCCTCCTCTCCTCTTCTCTCCTTACCTTGCCCCATGACACCCTTGGATGAATTTTATTTTATTTATTTGTTTGTTTGAATGTTCTTGCTGTGTAAAAAAAATGGGCTAAATTCCCCAAAACTAACCATAGTTTTGGGTCAAACAAGATTTAGCCCTTCAGATTTAATTTTATTAACTAAAATTGTGCTCCTGCAGAGCAAGGCTAGACCACACTAAACTAGAGAAAAATGTCATTCTATGCAGGCAAGCATATCTAGTCATATTCTATAGGACGTAAAGTTTTATCAAAGAGAAATCAGGTTAGGGCCTTTCAAAACACTAAAATCAGAACAAATTATGCAAGTTATAGCTTTGAACCATGTTCGGATTGCAGAAAAACTCTAAAAGAAAAAAAAAATTATATCAACATATAAGTCCAAACTAGCCCAAATGACCTAATAACACAAAATTCCGAAACAGTAAAATCGCTAGTACGATGAAATTTGACATTTTCTACAATCTATTTTACTAGGATCACAACTAATTGTGGTTTTACATAAGTTTTGAATGTTTAAAGCGACCAACCTTTTTTAATAACTACGTGATCCAACATATACCAGTACTCCCCACACATTGACAGTATCACCATGTGTCAATTTCATTTCACAATCTATGAATCCATGTTTTGTTTGGTCAATAGCTCGATAGCAACAAGCTGTATGGCAGTAACAACATGTACCTTTCTATATCCAGTTTAGTACATTGATGCATAATGCAAACGAACATCGAAACTCACCCCGGGCTAATAACATTAATGTATAGGTTAGTATCCAAAATAATTCCTCCTAGGTTGAGACCCTTCTGGCAAGGATCACCAAGTTTCAACATATCAATTCAGTTTCATAGCTGCGGAGACTTGCAAGGGATACAACTTAAATACAGAACAAACTAAAATCAATGAGACTATTGGCCCTCCCCGGATAGAAAGCTCTCTTTCTAAAATGTTGAAAATGTGAAGATGGACCTGATGGTGTTCGTGCAGGTATCAGCAAGGCCTTGAAAGCACAAAAAGGCTAGAAATATGATTCCAGATGATCAATGACCCAAACCAAAATTAATCACCTCCCAGATCACCAGTAAGGCAGTAATGAATTATTATGATGGTAACCCTGAAATCTAAGCAGGCAGGAAAATTGCTAGGGACAAAAGCAAGAGGTTGATATTCACAAGATGCCATTTAAAACCTTTTTATTCTCCTGTGACATGACATCAGAGTCTATTAATTGATCAGATGCTCATCAATTAGCTGTATCATCATGCTCTGGCGCATGAGAATCACTGGCAGAAGAAGATCCTCTCATTGCTGGGAGATACGACCATGCCAAGACTGTTGTGCCCAGTGTAATTGCAGCAGCAATTGAGACCCAAATCCACTTCCGCCTCCTTTTCCTTAACTGCCTATTACGCCGTGCCATTTCTACAAAATAAGAAACCATATATTACAAGACCAATAATCTAGCAATACATACAATGGGGCTCCAATTAAAGCTAGTACACCTTAAAAAGCTATGAGATGAGCATGCTTAAAACAGGAAATCTCAACAATTTTCTTAATTTGCTCTTGTGCAAAAGCTCCTCACTCTGCACATTTAGAAGGAAAGTAAGGACCGATGTTTTCAAAACAAACCAAACTTGCCAACCAAATTTTACTACAGAAAACTGGTTAGGTCACTGAGTCCGATCAACAGTATATACAGATAATGGTGCAACCACTAGCCAGTCAATCTAGGACAGCAATTTATGAACTGCTTAAATGTTGACAACAATGTTTCAAGCTTTCTAGTTGACTAGATCAACAAATTGAGCAGGAATTTCATAACCAGTTTCATCAATCCCTAGCAGCTATAAGCCAATTACCACCAAATCAGTTCCATCCTTCTAGAAGTACAGCTAATATCTTAGCTTTCTTTTCTTTGGGTCCAATAACTCACATGGTTTTAGAACATTGGCTTGAAGCAACACACTAAGGAAATTAGAAATGTAGCTATAGTTTTTCTTGATTCCACGAGCACCCCCAGTTAAAAATAAATGAGAAAGCTGACAAAAGAAACCTTAAAACATTTAACAAAAATCTCACCTATGACTTCTTGGTTCCTCTGAGACATTTCTCGATTCACAGCCTCATAATAATGAAGTCGATCCCACAATCGAGCAATTTCAAAGTTCTTTTCTTCAACCTGAGCTTCCAACTCTATCTCCGCCTCAGCTTTTGCAATGCCCCTTCCTATAGATTCTGATACAAACCGAGCAAGATAGATTTGTTGGCAAATCTCCTCTGCAGGATTAGAATCTGATGGCTGATCATTCTCTGGCACATCAACAGGAAAAGCAGGGAGGGATAACCCTACCAGAGCTAATTCTTGCCTGATTATCTGCCACTGGTTTTGCATATTAGTCAAAGCCTCCTCTGCTTGCTTCCGCTTCTCTATCTCCATCAACAAACTCAATCTCATTTCTCGCAATTCAGCTCCACTGAGATGAGGAGAAGGAGAAGGATGTGGCCCACTCTCAGAAGATAGTTCTAGCAATAGTAATAAACAAAAGTGAACTTCTGCATTCTGTTATGACTAGCAAACACAAATTTGTTACACTACTAATTTTGCTAAAAGAATACAGAGATAGTTTTGGGAAATGATAACAATTGAATTCCTCGTTTTAAACAGCCGCCTATATTGTATCCATAAGAGTAAACAGCCAAAAAATAAGGCAGAACCAAAATATGTGTTCTTCAATAATAATAATATGCCAGAGTAAAGAGGAGATGACAAACAATACAAAGCATGCATATAGCAAAAGAAAAGACACAACAAAAAGTATAGAAGAGGTAAGAAGAGCAATGGCTCCCCCAGCACCATAGCTGCAGCATGCTATGAGATACTACTTAAATATGGCAGATTAAACGCAAGATGCCAAACAGCATGATGCATGAAAATAACAAAAGGACGGAAACGCACTATAACTTTTCCAATAACAAGATGATCTACCAAAGTAACACAGACAGAAAGAATAGAGTAAGACATGAACACCCAAGTACCTTCCCAAGCATCATAAAACTCTCCCACTGGTATAGCTGCAGTAAGCTTCATAGAACACTCAGCTGCAGTGGTGTCCTCAACATCGGTGTTACTAGTATAACTCATTGAGTCCTGTGGATCAAAGAAATCATCAACGTCTCCATCTCGTTCCCCATTCTGCTCAGTTGGCTTCAACACATCCTTTTCCAAGGTAAAGTCCGTCCTTGTATTACTAGTCCCATGTTGCATAGTACCACTCGCTATTTCCCCATCAATCTTTCCATTAAAATGCACCGCGTTGATAGGACGATGATGGACACCATTTACAACATCCTCTTTACTAGGACTCCCATTTACAACATCCTCTTTGCTAGGACTCCCATTGACAACATTCAAAAGCTCACCTTCAACAGAACCAGGGATGAAAAAAGTAACTGAATGGCCATAACTTGAATCAACAAGCTCATTTTTTCCATTATCCACATTCCCATTCACCTCATTTTTCTCCAATTCCTTCTTCCTAGAAGCTACATCATCCTCTGAAAAGCTCTTCAAAAGGCGTGGCCCACGTCGCTTATGATTAATTATATAAGGCGAAGGAGGAAATGAAGATGGCGAATCAGGAAGTGGGGTCGATTCGGGAGTCGCATACAGTGAAGGCGATATTTGAGGACGATTACCTTTCCTCTCTACCACCGACGCACTATTCCTCCTCTCTAGGTTTGATTTGGTTAAACGTGGCTTCGATTTTGGTGGAGGAGGCTTCGGTTTCGGAACTGGATAGTTGTCGTCCGAACTAGGAACTGACTTGTCGACAAATTTTGAAGCTCCAGGTTCTAACAACCTATCCAAAGCTATTGCAGGAAAAGATGGCATCCTTCTACAACACCAAATCAAAAATCAAAGCTAGAAACTTGAAACCAGAGATTAGTTAACAAATAAACCCCAAATAAAATTCATAATCTAGAAGCTAAATAGCTAAATAGAAAAACACATGATTTGTCAAGTAAATAAGGGGAAATTAGCGGAAATGAAACAAGTTTGACTTAGATTGATTATAGAATCACAAAATTCAAGCTTTAGATACAATTATTCAATGCAGTACATAACAATAAAAAATCATTTCTAGACAAGAAAAGCTTCTAGATTACAAAAATAAACAATAATAACTTCTTTAAAAAAATAAGAAGCAAATTTCCACCCAGCTTTTTAGATGGCTGCACAATTAAAGCAAGTGAACCCCAACTATGATTTTTAATAGAGACCAAAACGACACCGTTATGGTAGCTGAAAAATGGTGTCAACATCAGGTGATGGTATTAAGAAAGAGGAAATGAAGCTAGAAAAAGTTACCTTGATAACGAAGGAGCTGAGAGAGAGAGAGAGAGAGCAATAAACTGGGAGAAACCCTAAAAAGAAAAATCAGGTGGTGGTATTAAGAGAGAAGAGAAGGATCAGGGAAGAGTCGATAAAGATTATTTCGTGCAGAAATAAAAAGAGAAGAAACAAAACGACATGATATTGGAAGGAGTGATAACATATGGTGGTGTCGTATCGTATATTGAAATTCACGACTCTTCCCTGTCCATGAAGAAGGGAAGAGGGAGCAAAGGCCGCTTGCTGCCCAAGTTTCTTGGGGTTTTTCCCTTTTTCTTTGTTGTTGCAAAGAGACAGATCGCCTATCTCGTTTCTTTTCTTTTTGTTCTCCGCAAATATTTGAATTGGCCTTCGGGTTAGAAAATATCTCTCCCACGTACTTCCCTCTTTTTCTGTATTTTTATTTTTATTTTCTCACGCAGCAGTTCAAATTAATTACCACCTTATTACCTAATTTACTATAGTTAATTAAAAATCGTATCACTCCACTGTAATTTTAAAGCCCGGACCAACCTAATAAATTAATTTGAAACTAAAATTAAATTAAGTTTAAAAAAATATATAAAAAAAAAAAAACTTAGCAAATTAACCTGATGACCTAGTTAACCCAATAAAAATCCAGTCAAAAACTCAATTGTAACCTATTACCTTTTATTTTTTTATTAAAATAATATTATTTTTATTTTTAAAAAAAATTAACCCAGTTGAAACTCAAGCCTTGAACTGGACCAGGTCTAAAAACTATGCTCTCAACTATATCATATTATCTTGCCACTCGCATTATACAAGTTCATTTGGAAAATGAATATCCCGTGTTTTTTTTAATATAAAATTTTTAAAAAAAAATTGTATATTTTTTAAATTTAAAAAATTGTTTTATAAAGTATTTTTTATTTGAAAATATATTAAAATAATATTTTTTTATTTTAAAATTTATTTTTAATAGTAATAAATTAAAAATATTCAAAAATATTAATTTAAAAGAAAAAAGAATTAGAAAAACATTTCACAACCGCGGCCAAAAACACACGGTTTAAATTGAAGTGAGCATTTTAATGTGTTCGCTGGCTTGTTAATGTTAGAATAAAAATTTAAATTTCCTTCTCTTTTTTGGGTAGTTACAGCTGGCAGTTAGGTTTCAAATAAGTGTTTGACCACGACAACGGGACCCTTTTTGGTGTTTGGGATAAATGTTTGCTCAGTTGGTGTCTCCTGACTGTTTGGAGATGTCGTATTCGAGTTCTGGATCAAGAAATTGATGTCGTTTTTGGATCACGGGTTGCTTAAATTTCGCTGTGTTTTTATTTTACAGCAGAGCCACACCACACTCGACTGTTCTATTGTTTTGTAAAGTTTAGTATGAGGAGATTTGCCAAGGCGAGGCTCATCATGCGCTTCCTTAAGCTATACTAGATTTTAAATTAGAAATAAAGCCATTCTAACACTTAGGGTTTTTAATGTAGCAATTCATGGTGCCTAATTTTTTAAAAAAAAAAAAATTCAATTGCATTTTTTTATGCTCGAATTCATGGTCAATTTATTGAAAATTATTAAGAACAAATGAAATTGAAACAAAGAATATCAAAGTGTAAAATTAGGAGAAAACATGTGATAGTTGAAAAAAAATACAATATAAATTAAGATCGTTAAAATAATTATTTCTTGGTTTTATCAGTTTTTTGATTTTTTTTTACTTACTCCCAAGTAAAATAATGATTTGTGATTATAGGTGGAATTTCATAGATTGAAGTGTTTAATTATTATTTTTTATTGTGAAATTTGCAATTTTATTTTCTTAAAATTATATGATTATATGTTTTTTTGTTTCTTTTTTATGGTTCTATATTAATTTTTATCCATATCCAAGAGTCAATCCATGGGTGGTAAGATACTTAAATGGGCTCTATCCTCTAAATGTTAACAAAGAGTCAACATGTGGGTAATAAAATCTTCAAAAAGGGCCAACCTTCTAAAAGTCTTTGTATTTTTGTTGTAAATATATAAATCATGTAAATATATATTTCTAATACATGTATGTAAATATTAGGTAGTTATTATTTGTAATGTGTGAATAAGTAGGTCTTGCAATATATTTTTTTTTTTTCTAATTGTAGTAAATGAACTCGGGTTGGGTCAACAAGACCAAAAAAAAAATGTTAGTGACATTCTTCAAACCAATTTTTAATTTAATTAAAGAGAAAAGGCTAAAGCTCAATCAACTATCATCATCCTATAAGGTTTAATACTTATAATTAAAAGTAAAGATTAGGCCTTATAATCGAGCTTGGATCCCAAACATTGTTACAAGTCTTACAAGTCTTTTACTTTTAACAATTAACTCGCGTATACCAAATTTGGCAAATTCTTAGTATATATATACAATAGATACCTTTATCAAAAAAAAAAAAACTATGAAGTAATTTACTTTAGATAAGATATATAGGTTAATTTTATCTTTCATATTACATAACTAACCCCTTATCTAAAATCTCTAAAGACCAGTTATAGTTTCTAACTATCATAAAATTAGGTGGTGATTTTTTTACCTTATCAATCTTAATCAGAACACCGAGATATCCCTTCAACACTTGTCATTTTGGATGAATGAAAACTAATGGCATTGTTATTGAGAGATATTATTAGCTTCATTTGAGATGAAATATTAGTAAGTTTGTGTAAAGATGTTATAATTGTCAAATTATCAAAAAATAAAAACGTATAATACATGTTTATATATGCCTTTGACTATTCTTGAAAATATGTAGAAAGACTTGTCTACAGAATTTATACTTAAGTTACCCCATACATAAAAGGGAATGGATTGTATAATTTTTATAGTTGATAAGTTTTTAAAGAAGCTACATTTTATTCTTTGCAATAAGATGAATGATGCTTTAGTAATTGCTCAACTATGTTTTTTTTATAAAAATAGTGTGTTTGCATAAGGTACCAAAAACCATTACTTCTAATTGAGACAACAAGTTTCTTGGTCATTTTGGCAAACTCCATGGAGGTGTATGATTTCATCTTGGAGGTGTATGATTCATCTTTATAATTTAGTAGCACAGCACATCCATAAAAAGAGTCATTGAATCGAACACTTGGAAATTAATTTGAAACATTTGTGAAGACAAACTAAAGTAGTGGAATTAAGCACTTATACAAGCAAAATTTACATATAATAGTATTAAATATAGTGCCACAAATAAATCACCATTCAAAATTTTGTATAAATAATGTCTTAGGCATGTACTATATCATGTACTAGTTTAAAAAGTTCTTGATATTACTATAGAGAGACATGACAACAAATACACAAGTTATACAAGCTTATATGAGGCAAAAGTTGCAGTAAATCATCACCAAATTCAAGGAGGCTATTGTTAAACATTGTCATGCTAAAATGTTAAATGATATCAAATATTAAAAATCATATCGGATGGGTGGCCTAATAGTGTGTTTGGGCCTACTTAAAGCTATGTTGTTATATTGTTGATCTTCTGAACTAGAACTCCATGAATCCTCAATGGTTTTTTTATTTCATATGAATATCTAGCTCCATCTCCACCTTATGATCATTGTTACTATAATTTTTTGGCACTTGTTTATTTTCTTCTTGAGTAGGTTGTAACATGACTTTTTCATATATATATATTGATCACCACCTTGTTTAATTTCATATTCTAAAGATCGAAGCCTTTCACCTTTTTTGACACCCCAAAAAGATATATTAATGAATTTAGGTTTCATTGATAATGATTTCGCCAAGGTTTTGTTGATAAATTATGTAACTTGATTAACTTCATATTATTGATAAATTAGACTTGGGTTTTTTTTTTTTTTTTTTATGTTGTTTGACATAATATTTTGTATTATTGGAATATTATGCTTCTATGATGGTGTTATTATCAATACCGATAATGGTATCACTTATAATGAAAAAAGTAATGTGTTCCTAACTTCTATATTAGATATGTCTCTTAATAGGTTGTCTAAAATGTTATATGATTGACTTGGATGAAATATGTTTGAGATTGAAATTACTTGAAGGATGATGTAAATCGAGGTTAGTTCAACTCTTTATGTCGGTGTACCTATTTGTAGTGAAAAAAATATAAATTTTAATATTTGAGTTTGCCAACATTAATAGGATGAATATTCTAGATATCTACTTGAATAATAGACTTAGACAAGAAAGCTCTTCTAGTACAGAGTTCACTTTGGTATCAAAGTTACAATCAAAGAACTACATAGGCATCATAGGCAATCTATCAAGATGAGTTAGACACACAACAAGTCACCAAGTATGGTTTTTAATAATGTATTTTTTTTTATTTGAGCATTAATTTTTTAGTTTTGACTTGTTTTGTAATATATGCATTTCATGTCTTAATAAGTTACATTGATACCATATATAAAGGAATTGATATTATTAACTTCACTTGTATGCTAGGAGGGGATGATTTGTGGTTGGCATAGGTCTAGCAACATTGTTTTGACAAGTTAATATCCATTCATTAACTAATTGGATAATGCAATAATTTGATTTATCTAAGGATTGCTAACTTCTGATCCCAATAATAATAATAATAATTTATTTATTTATTTTATTTGATTGATAAGAGACAATCCTTCTTTAGCTTTATCATTCAATAATAATTTTGATTATTTTTTTATGATCTAAAATATAAAAATAATTAGGACAAAAAAACCTGAGCTCAAGTTATGTGCTAGACAGTAAATATTTATGTATTTGATTTGATTGATAAGAGACAAGATAATATATATATTCTTATCTAACCTATAATGCTTTAAATATGTAAATATCATTATTTTCAATGAGTCTTTTTTTATAACTAATTTAAAATGATAATTTTTCTATTCATCAAAATTATATTAAAAAAGAACTTGTAAACATTGTAAAACAATAATAATTTATTGCTAAGAAAATAATATAATAAAATTATAATTTACTCACGTCATTAAATCATTTCTTCAAATATATTTAATAATAAAATAAATAATTAAAGTAATTATATGTTAAATAAAATATTTGCATCAATACAAAGTTAAAAATATAGCAAAATGCAAGATAATAATTTCTTCAAAAATGCATATTTTTTGTCATTATTTAAACCCCACCTCTCTCTCTCTCTCTCTCTCTCTCTCTATATATATATATATATATATATTCTACTTTTCATATCTAATGGTGAAAAATTATGACATGTTTAAAGGGAGTTGTGAAAAGAAAAAAAAATTAACTTCATTTTATATATCTTGTTACCTCTATCCCTCCTTTTTAGAAAAACCAAAAATTGGCTAAAAATTGGCCCTAACACCAAGACAAAAACCTACTTTTATCTACATCTTCACAACCAAATGAGTTTCCATCCTTCATGTCTCCATCTACCTAGATGATTGCATGAAATAAAACTCATTGAGTGCCTGAGATGAACATCTTGAAGCCAGTGAGATTTAGCTTTTAGGGCCTTTACTAAATCTTGTAGTTGATGATAAAGGCTCGCTCAAGATGAAATTGAACTTTACAAGAACCTAAATGTCTTTCCTAGACATATTAATAAGATTGAAGAGATTAATACAAATAATTAGGGTTCAAAGAACTCCCTGATCTGGCCAGAAAACAACCATGACAAACCTCTAAAAATTTGTCCAGCTTTGTTGACTCGTTACCCAATTCTTCCGCCTTTTTCCCTACAATTAAATGGGGCCAGGACTTGAAGGCTTTCTTCTTTGTATGCAAATTCTTACATAGAAACTTAATTGGATAGCAGATTAGGAACAGATATGGCCTCTTTTCATTGAATAATACTTGTTTCTTACCTATTTTCCTTTAAGCATAAATTACAACCTGAAACTCCAACAGGCAATGAAATATCAGATGGACTTGAAGATATTTTAGCCATGGGACGAATGTATTTACAGAATGAGTAGCTTGCTGTAAATAAGCAATCAGCACAGATATAATAAGCTCGGGCTACCGCTCTTCTGAGTTGAACTTGTTCCAAGCTTCCTGGGAACAAACCACCAATAAATCAATAAGAATAGAGAAACTAGCAAGAATGTCCACGGCCTGATGCCTCGGCCTGATGGAACAACAAAACGATGCTCGGATAGAATGCATGCTGTATTTTTTTAACTCGTCAAAAAAAAAAAAAAACTAGATGCTTTTATAAGCAGTACAGGCTACTGGATACTGATGACCATTTGGTGAGCAGGAGTTAAACGCTGCCCTTGAGAAGATGCTGCCTCAACCGATGGGGATTAGTGAGGCAGAGTAATTCTAACCTAACGAGAAGAATCTAGGCATAGAAAGCCAACATAGGGATTCACAACAAAAAAGAGATCTTTCTGTGAAGGGTTTCCCCCCTGCCACATTTGGTGATCCCAACCAATAAATGTATGAAGGCTGTTTTCCAACAACAGAAGAACTGGTCTTATAAATGAATTTAAGAACTAGTCTACCATATTTACTAGAGTTTCAATCATCACTTGAAGCTGTTGAAAGTAACTTGCAAGCCAGTACCTTCAAAAGATCAAAGACCTTCTCGCATATGTACTTCTGCTGAAGACTTGCACCCCGTTGTTGTAATTTGTCAGGATGAACACAAAGAGTGGCTTTCCTGTAAACTTTCTTTACAGCTGCTGAAGTTATAACTTCAGTCAACGGAATTGGCTGCCAGCCACTATCAGGTCCAAGGATCTGCCACAAAGAAATAGTTCAAGTACCATTGTACAGGCTAAATTTAGTGAAAACTGCAGAAAGGAGGCCGGAAATCTAAACATTTATCACCATTAGAAAAACCTAAAAAAGGAAATGAAGTAAACTAGTTGATGGAGAGTATTTAAACAAGTGAAACTCAACCATGACACCTTAACAACACAAAGGAGCTAGACACTTTCTACTTTTAATTTGGCCATATTAAATATTCATTCAAAATTTGTCTTCATATCTTATCCAAGAAAAAGGCCTTAGCAGAATAACTTCCGTTTATTTACATTTTAGCAGCATTAAAGGAAACCAGAAGACAACTTCATTCTTAAAATGATGCGAGGAGAATGAACCATACATATTGCAAAGTTGAAAGCAATGCACGCAAGTTTCCTTCTTTCCCGCTTGACCATCTCTTGACATCAGCATCCAGAGTTTCTGCTAATCTCTGCAAGAAAAATTTAATTGAGTTAAATACATGGAATATGCAAAGCAAGATAAAAGTTTGAGGAATAGCTTCCCAAAAAATTATTACATTTCTCTCTGCTTGTTCCCTCTGAGCAAGAAGATCTCGTGTATTTTTCTCTGCTAGAGCTTTAGCCTGCCATAAAGCCAAAACATTACAGATGAACTCCTTTATATAAACAAATTGATTGCTGTTTACTATGAAGGAAGAAAATCATACCGCACGTTCAGCTGTTCGCCTATGTCTCTCTAACCTTGCTTTACACCTCTGAGGCGACTCACCTTCCACCCCTTCAGATCTCTCCATATAGTATGAACCTTTTTGTACAGCGATGCATGATTCAGAAGCAATAAAGGAGAACAAATATGTGCAAAGGTGTGTACGAAATTTTATAGAAATTCCAGTTTGTGCAGAATACATACCATTATATACAGAGGATGAAGAGCTAGGTCCCATTCCACCATTCCTGGAAGAAGCAGAGAATTTATCTGAGACAGATCTTTCTACTCGTTCTCTTGTCTCAAAAGCAGTCCTTTCAGACATTACTTTTCCGAAAGCACGCTCTCGGACCTCTGCAGTAGCTCTCTCTACTGCAGCACGTTCCCTGAGCCTGGCCTCTAAATATGTTTTATTATCAGCCAATGACTTCTCCCTAGCCTCCACACAGGCCTTCTCTAGCCTTTCACGGGCCTCAGTTATTGCTCTTTCCACAGCAGCCCGTTCTGCCCTATCACAGGCTTCAGTATGTACCCTTTCACGAGCTTCAAGCACTGCTCTGTCAACAGCCATTCTATCCTTTTCTCTTTCTCTTTCCCTCTCCCTCTCTTCTTCCATCTTTCTAAGACATTCCATTTCCAACTCTTTTTCTCTTCTCAACCTTTCAGCTTCTTTTTCTTCAGGTGAAAGGGTCTTGTTGAGATTCTTCATTTTTCTTTCACTTACATTAAACTGCTGAGTTGATCCCAGGGTGCTTCCCTTTGCTTCTAAATCAGCTGGCTGAGCAGCTTCTATTTTCCTTCCAGTCACAATTGACTTTTTCTCTGCCCCGGTTGACATGAAATTGTCCTTTCTGTCTTCCTGATTCATAACAACTGCCTGAGGCATATTCTTTCTTCTCTCACCCCTATCCTGAGCAAATTCCTTGCCTTGATTTGCAGTATCAGATTCTATTTGGAAGGCTTTCTTAGTTTTCTCTATGCTCATTTGTCCAGTTCCATTTCCAGCTTCCCCTGCTTTTCTCATCCTTTCATCACCATAAACCGAAGCTGCTGCATCATCTTCCACTATAGATTGATTCTTTTCATGTTCTAAGTTGCCTTGATCCACACCGGACACTTTTGTTTGTCTATCAACCTGCACATTCACAGTTTCAACTGTTGCTTCCTTGTTGCCAATTTTCAGCCCTGGAGGTACCTTGCTAATTTCTTCATGAGCATTCTCCCCAGTCACTTCTTGTTTCCTGTTCTTCCCCTCATGTTTTCCAACTAATCTAGTTGACCCAAGGTTCCTATTTTCATCTGTCTCACATGCCTGCTTCGCTACCCTGCAGTTCCCACCCATCTCATGTAGCACCCCTAGCTCATCATTCTCAGAGACATCCTTAAGTGTCACCTCAATGTTTCCCAAGTTGCAAATCTCTTGGGATGCATCCCCAATTTCTTCTGGCTCGCATGTTCCTAGTTCACTTGCTTCTCCCTCCAGAGCCTCTCTTAACTTGCCACTTTCAACAAGCTCATTTGTCTCTTCTAGTCGCTTTTCATTTGCTTCTTGTTCTAGTGTCTCTTCAATCCCTTCATTTTCAAAAACCTCTTTAGATTGCTTCTCACTTCCTTCTCTTTCATTAGCCTCTTTCTGTTTTTTCTTATTTTCATGCTCAAGAGCTTCTTTTGGTCTTTTCTCATTCTCTTCACTTTGGCAAAACTCTCTCAGCCTCCCCTCATTCTGTTCCTTCTCAAGAGCTTCTTTGAGTCTCTTCTCATTTTCTTCTCTTTCACGAACCTCTCTTTGTCTCCTTTCATTCTCCTCCCTATCAGTAGCCTCTCCTAGTCTCCTCTCATACCTCGCATTCTCCTCCTTCACAAAGGCTTCTTTGAGTTTCCTCTCATTTTCTTCCCATTCAAGAGCTGCTCTTAATCTCTTCTCCTTTTCTTCCTTTTCATAAGCCTCTCTCTGCTTCTTCTCAGTTTCTTCCCTCACACAAGCCTCGTTTATCCTCCTCTCCTTTTCTCCCTGCTTCAGTGCCTCCTTCAGCCTTCTCTCATTTTCCATTTGTTCAAGAGGTGCTTTGAGCATCTTTTCATTTTCTTCCTGCTCAAAAGTGCTCCTTCCTCTCCTTTCACCACCATCCTTTTTACGAATGAGTTGTTTCTCATTCTCCACACTTCTAATAGCCTCTTTTGGCCATGGCCCTTTCTCCTTGTCCCCTGCAGTCTGCCTAACTTCAATTTTACTTTGTTCTCGTGGAACCTCTACCACGTTCTCATGTTTTTGTGACCCATTAGCTCTAGTTTGTCTCTTTTCAGTTCCTATAGACTGCAAGTTCATTCTAAACCTCTCCTCATCCTCCACTCTGAAAACCTCTTGAGCCACTTGTACCTTCATCGCAAGCCCTTTCTCTCCATGTGACACTTTAGCAGCTTCTGATCTCCCATTGCTTCCCCCATGGTCATGAGCTGGTTTTGATACTTTAGGGTTCTTTGCATATTCCTCCAGTTCATGATCTGCTGTAAATGTTTGTACTTCCTTCCCATTTTCTTGCTGCTGCTGCATTGCTTCCGTGGCTGCCTTTTTCACCTTCTGCCCTTGTTCATGAATGTTTATGTTCTGCAGCAAAATGTTATCATTTTTTTCCGACTCAGTGACTTTTCTGGGCACATTTGTTCTTACCAGTTCAAAAAATTGAGTAGCTTCTTTCCATTCTCCAGCTTCATCAATTCTATCAGATCCTTGAGATGACAAGGATTCCCTTCCATGCTTCTCATCAGAAGATTTTTCTGCTGCATTTCGATGCCTTTTCCCTTCCACTGAATCTGGAATCCTAATCTTTTTCCTTTCCTCCATGACAGAAAACTCAATTTTATTTTCTCTTTCACAAGTGCCCTCTTCATATTTTTTACTACTAGACACATCATCATTCTTGCTCACCCTACCTTCTCTATCCTTCCTATCATTCTTTGAACCTGATTTTGTACGGCTTTGAAAGCCATCCCTCTTCCTCTCCATCAATTCTTTTGCACTTTTAAGCTTGGCTTGAGCTTTCTCCATAGCTTCTTTTATAGCAGCGGCAGAGGCTGCAGCAGAGGAACTTGCATCTACCTCTACATCAAAGTAAGGTGGAGAACTATCACCAGCACTCCCTGAGGAAGCAACACCTTGACAGTTTGGAGTTGATTTACTAAAATCTCTCTTTTTGAAATCAAATGCAGGAGGTGGTCTAGAGGGTGGTGGCAATTGAGAGGGGTAAGTTTTAAGGTTGACATCAGAAACAGTAACAAATGTCTCGTTAGGAAGAGAGACATTTCTGACATATTCCTTATGAGGTCTAACTTCATTTCCAAAAACCAGCCCATCAGCACTGCCATTAGCCGGATGTGACATCGTCTTCCTAAGCTTCTTTTCCCCCATCATTTCCCCCATAAAATCAATATTGAGATGACCATCATCACTCACATGCAGAGGTGGGTACTCATTATCTGTCTTTGGCAAAGACATGGATTTATCAACCATAAAAGCATATCCAGGAACATCAAATAGCTTAGTCACATGTGTGATCCCATTTGTCATATCTTTATTGCTGCTTTGACTAGCTTTATGATATGATATGTTAAATTCCATACTCCCGTCAATGGACTCATGAGAGTCACCATTCGACAAGCATTGGTTCTTTGCTGAATTATCTGACTCTTCTGATAGATATTCAGGATCTTCCGGTGTCCTATGAATGAGTAAAAAGAAGAAACACATTCCACTGTCAGATTCTATCTTGCTGGGTGTTACCAATTAAGGTGCTATTGATTTTTACTCAATGAACACAAACATACAGAACACACAAAACAATACAAGAAATTAAATAAAATAAACGGCCAGCAGTTCCCCATAGGGACAACCACATCAGCATGCAAGCAAAGCATCAATATTTTTATGACTAACTAATCACTTGCAAAATAAACATAAGAGATAAACCCTTTTATATACACATGCCATACACCTAATTTTTCAATGGGCACAACCTCCTTGCACCAGCATACACTAAAGGCCTTCGGGTCTACTTGAAAAGTCATACTCAATTCAAAAAATAAAAAATTAACTTTATACTTTTAGAAATAACCCAAATTTCTCCTCGGAACATCAGATCATCCAGCCTTAAGCTTCACAGAGCACCAATGTATGCGTGATCACACCAAAATCTAGGATCACTGGAGCTAAAATTTCACAATCTATGATCATCCAGCCTTAAGCTTCACAGAGCACCAATGTATGCGTGATCACACCACAATCTATGATCAGTGAAGCTAAAATTTCAAAATTATACCTCGTATAGTTTACCTCATGGTAACTTATCATATACCATAATCTACAATATTACACTTTAAATCGACAAACACACCACCAATGAAAAAGAAATAGAAAAGACCCACATATTAAACTTAGCTTTTAAAAAGCAAAAAAAAAAAGCTAAAACAACAGATATTACACTACGAACAAGACAACTAAAAAAAGAAGGAAAAGAAGACAACGACTACACACAATATTCACACACTGTAGCCAGCCCCTTCACCCTCCTACCCCGAAAGAAAAATCCACAAACAAGACCAAAAAAAACCATAAACTCACATAAACACAAGACATTATTTTTACATTTTAGCACGAAGAAAACCCACAGAAAAACTTGAAAAGGCTGTCAACTTGAAAAGCACAAAATGACCATACCAAGCTTCATCAGAGGAAAAATCACGGCCGTTAGAATGCTCCATCATCAACTCTTCGAAGGAAACATCAAAATCAGAGGCATTAAACCCACCAAAAACCTCATTATAATCAAATCCAGAACAACTTCTAACATCAAAGAAAACATCTTCAGCAGCCTCATTATCTACCAATGGGAGATCAAGCACTGGAATCGAGGAGGAAGCTCCACGTGGCGCGTGAAACGCGCCGAATATCTCGCCGTAGTCTTCCACTCGAGGAGACAATGTCGGGGCTGCTCCAAAACGAGGTGGGGCAGAAAACACGTCGTCGTAGACAGTTTTGCTGGGGTTGGTAAATGGCTTTTTGGAGAGCATGTTTGGGTGCTGAGAATGTGTGAGGTTTTCCATGAAAATGAAGAGAGTTTTGGAAGAGTGTTTTTGGGTTTATTTTATTTTTCTGCGACTGTTTCTCATAGAAAGTGAAAGTGAAATCAAAATGAAAATAAACAGAGAGAGAGAGAGAGAAGGAAATGACAAAATTGGACACTGCATTATTATTCTCATTCCAAATTTTTGAAAAAGGAAGGGTAGGATTGTGTAGCAGTGTATCTTCTTGGTCCTAATTATATGGAACGACAGCTTAACTTTTTTTTCTTTTTTCGCAATGAGTGGTTTCATTTGCAAGGATAGAGATTAGGTTTATGTTTTTGACCTAATCTCAAAAGGAATTAAAATCACCGGATATAACATAAATAAATTTAATTCATGTCATCTTTACAAATAAATAAATAAAACCACACACAAAAAAATGCCACTCCATGATATACTTTAAAATTTAATATGCTTAATAAATTATCATTCTGGAAATAAATAAATAAAATGATTAAGTTTGTAAATATATATATCTAAATCCTATTTGACATTGCGGGGTCAATTGAATTTCTTTCTAATATAAAATTAATTTTTTTTATGTTTATAAATCATTTTATTTTATGATATTAATATTAAAAATAAATTTTTTAAAAATAAATATTATTTTAATATATTTTAAATTTCAATATTCAATAAATATACAAGGAGGAGGGATGATAAGAGGTTCAAGGATAATCAAGTTTGTTTTGAATATTTTATAGTGGCATGGACTAAAGAGTAATTTCCCAAACTGTCATGAAAGAAACGTTGGGTTGTAATAATCGGCGATCTTTAAAGGAGAAGATCGGAAGGGAGGAGGCGGTAGCCGGTACCAACGCGGGAAAAGGAGAGAGAGAGGAGTGGATATTTTAATAATGTGAGCCTACCAGGTTTTGGAGGCATCATATGAATTTTAGGTTTGAATGTGTTTGCCACCAAACTGTCCTCGAACACTTTGGTACACTGAAATCTGGTGTTTGGGGAGGTAGCCATGGAAATCGAAAGGCTAATGATATATGTGTGGTGTGCAGCATCCTTCATGGCTGTCCTTGATTATGCTGGTTTTCTGCAGGAGCTTTCACAGATAAATTATCGTATTTTATAATCATAAATATTCTCAAAAATATAAATAAATAAGTATATATACATGCAAAAAAAAATCTCAAATATTTAAATAATACAATACTCTAG
This sequence comes from Populus alba, assembly GCF_005239225.2. NCBI lineage: Eukaryota > Viridiplantae > Streptophyta > Magnoliopsida > Malpighiales > Salicaceae > Populus > Populus alba. The sequence continues at coordinate 9,888,948 of NC_133288.1, forward strand.
TTATTGACATAATAAATCTATATATCTATATTTATTGTCTACTGGATGATTCAGGTCTATCAATTGCATGATTACATCCAACTCTTTTTTAAATAATATTGTTTTTTTTATCATAGTTTTATCTAGAATTAACCTCTCTTTAAAAATATCAAAGTTAATTATAACATTGAACTATTAGGGTTGAAGATAAAGATAGCAAGGCTATTGATAGATTATTGGAAAAATAACATGAAGGTGTTTGGCATTGAGGTTGAATCTGCTTTTCGGAAAATTTCAAATTTTTTTTTTTTGCTAAAATTAAGTGTGGTTTGTACTTTTTGGATCGTTTGATGTGCTGATATCAAAAATAATTTTAAAAAAATAAAAAAACATTATTTGCATGCTTTTCGGCACGAAAAGCTATTTGAAAAGCAACCACTACCACACTTCCAAACACCCTCATATGTGCTAGTTTTCCGTACACTTTTGTAAAATAGTGTTTGTATTTTAGATTTTTACTTTTTTATATAAAATATTTATTGTATATTTCTAGATGTTCTTAATGTGGCATGTTACTCCATTTCATTTTCAATATTTAGAGAATCTTAGTGACCTTCAAATTTAGATATAAATTTTTTCATATTTTTAATTAAATGATATTTCTATCTTTATAAAAGAGAAAAACTCATATCTACAATTCCCCAGATAATTTATTGAAATTGAATTAGAAGCATAGTGTTCCCGCTGCACTCAAGATCGATGTAGCCATATGGTGCTAATCTCTTCATATTGGCATGAGGCGGCGGCAAGTAGTTTGAAGCAACGTCCAACATTTAAATTTTTTAAGTTAAAAGAAAAACATCAAGGTCTTGAGCTCCTTTTTTGTGTAATTTAATTAATGGACCCAGCTTGATAAATAATAAACAATAAACATTTATATTTTTAGTTTAGGTTCTAATATTTATTAATCATTAAAAAAATAACAATAAGATTTATTATCATGTTTTTTACATGTTCCTTGAAATTGAGATTGAGAGTAGATACAAATTCCTTTTAGTTCATGACCCACCATGTGATATGTTATATAAATAGATAAATGCTCCTGGCAAAAAGTAAAATAAGAGCGGTAGGATAACGACTAACAGCCTGTTTGTTTTTGTATTTTAAAAGTATTTTTGAAAATAATTTAAAAAAATTATTTTTTTTGCTTCAAATCAATTTTTTTGGTGTTTTTAAATCGTTTTGATGTATGATGTCAAAAATTATTTTTAAAAAAATAAAAAATATATTATTTTAATGTATTTCCAAGCAAAATACACTTTAAAAAACAACCGTTATACCACACTTCTAAATACCTTCTAATCAAGAGAATTTACCATATGAATGGTCTAAATCATTAAAATCAATGTACAGTACTTAATAGAATAAAGAGAATGTGTGTTGTTGAATCAGCTGCATGTATAATTTTCTTTGCAATCAATTATTACACAAGTCCTTCCTTAACTTGAGAAAAAAGTTTGATAATTAGTTTTTCAAAGTATTGGATTACAACCCACATGCATAAAGATATATATATTTCCTCAACTTTTTGGATAATTTTGAAATAATAACTTTGAGGTGAGATCTCGAGTGTGCAATCCATAATTGAAATGATGAATTCACAATTATATATATACAGAGCATTAACTCTGACAGAAATCTAAAAAGAAGATGGAGGAAACATATCCATTTACTGTACTTCATGGTAGGGTGTGATTGATTTTCGCCCAACAAACACCGGTTGTTAGGGCTAGCAAGAAAGATTAGGTGACGGCATTAAGAATTCAAGGACCTATAATGATCAGTTATACAGTCCATGTCAACTACGTGGACTGGCTATCAAGAACATGCATGCCATCGCTGCGTTCTTGTGAAGGTTTTGATGGTGACACTGACTGTCCCCACCCCCGGTACTGGAGGCCAAAAAGGGTGGCCACACCCGGCCGGCCACCATCATACTTCACTACTGATATGATTTGGCTAAAAATGAAGCCCCATGGCCATGGCCCTGCCCAGAATAAAAACAAAATTAAGCCCCATCATAGTCAGTGAAAACAACTACACCTAAGCCTTCGTGATCTTGCATGTGCTTTTGTGCTTGCAGCTGACGATGAGTATGGCGTAAGTACAAGGAATAGGTATGTCAAGGAGTTATTATACTACCATGCAAGTACTTGTCAGGATGTAAAAATAATAATAAAACTCCGTTGCTGCATAACTAGCTTTTTACGAAATCATTTGTACATGTGTCGTATTGAGTATTTTGATTTGCTACTATTTGGTTTTATGCTTTAAAAATATTTTAAAAGATTTTAAAATTTTTTATTTTTTTTATTTCAAATTAATATTTTTTGATGTTTTTAAATTATTTTGATGTACTGATGTCAAAAATATTTTTTTCTAAAAAGATTAGGATTAGGGATTTAGAATTAATTTCTTGATTATTAGCTTATGTAACTTATTTTTTAAGTTAGTTGGATAATATATATTAAGAGAAACATTATCTCTTTGATATGTTAAGAGAAATATATTGTGTTTGTATATGATTTTTTTGGAAATAAATAGAAAGATCTAAAACATTTGCAACTTTTACAAAATAATTGTTCAAATATATATTTAGCTTTGATTAAATGCTTCGATTAGAGTCATTCATGGTTCGAGTAAGTTGAAATTTTGCAAGCGCATTCATGACATGCAGTTCTATAATCTAAAAAATAAAGATTAAATTTGGAGCAGCATAACTAGTTTTTTAGACATGAACAATAACCATAATTTTATGATCCACACGAGGTTATTCAAAATTATATATATATATATATATATATATATATATATATAGAGAGAGAGAGAGAGAGAGGAGAGAGAGGGAGAGGGAGGGAGGGAGGGAGATCATCAATAGACATGGATTTATTAAAAAGATCATAAAAACTTCATTTATTTCCAAATTCATCGAGCAATATGATCGTTGTGATGGAATGGTGGATGCAATGAAAAAAGTAGTGAAACTTGATATTGAATTAAAAATGAAGGAGAGGCACTTACTTTTTATTTGTTATAAAAATATGATTAGTGCGAGGAGGGAATCATGGACAATCATACCATTAGTTAAGCAAAAAAAGATGATATAGTTTATCATAGACAATCATGCCATTATTATTAGTACCTAGCAGAATTCAAGAGTGAAAATGAAAGGAAAGATATAGTTTATCAATCATTTAAGGTATATGTGACTAATATAATAACTATAATCTCAATTAGGCCTAGCCAATCTAAGAACAATAATGGTAACAACAATTCTACTTATAAATGCAATCATTATAATCAAATTGGTCATACCAAAAATTGGTGTTATGAGCTTGTGAGAAATATAATTGTGTGATCATACTTGTGATTCATAAAACTAAAAAAATCTATAAAACATCCACTTTGTTAGTTATTGAAACAAAGATAAAAGATGATGTTGCTAAAAAACCCTCAACATTGGTAATAGCTACATATAATGGTGGTAAAGTTTTAAATACTTCTACCCTTATTTGTAATAGTACATTAATAATTGATTATGGTGCCACAAATCATATGACATTTGATTATAAAGAAGTCTCACATCTTAATTCTTCCTTGTAAAAATTTATTTATACTACTTATTGTAATTTGATCCTAATTATTATGTAAGGTATTTTTACCCTTACTAACACTTTGAATTCAGATTCTATTCTATTCTAGTTATTCCATCATTATATTATAACTTGTTATTAGTTTCTCTAATAACCTTATCTATAGTGGTAATTTTCTAGTCTGAATATTATGTGCTTAAGAACATTAAAACAAGGAAGATAATTGGTTATGATATTAAGCAAGGAAAGCTATATAACTTAGACTTAACATCAAATAGTTTTGACATGTTACCTCAAGCTTTAATAATGGATTTATCTAAAGGGAAGAAGAAGAAGAAGAAGACTAAAATTAGGTAATTGTATTGATATTTGGGGGATGCTTCATTTGGTTATCTAAAAAATATATTTTCAAGTTTATTTAAAAATAGTTGATGTTTTTAGTTTTTAATGTGATGTTTGTGAACTAGAAAAGATTGATCATGTTTTGTTTCTAGTAAGAGCTCATATTCATTTATGATTATACAGTTTGATGTTTGGGATTCATTTGAAGTTGCTACTTTAGGTAGATCATGTTGTTTTGTTACCTTTATTGATGATTGTACTATGATAACATAAGTTGACTTGATAAAAATCTAAAGGTGAAATATTTTTTTTTATTATAGAAGTTTTATAAAAATATTGAATCTTATACAAGGCACTAGCTCAGGCTCTCTGTAGTGATAATAAAGGAGAATATCATAGTTCTAAACTTCAAAAATATTTGAAAGCATATAAAACTATTTATCAAATTACTTGTTTTAATATACATATAAAATAGGGTTATTGAGCACAAAATTAACACTTACTAGAGGTTATTTGTTCTTCATTAATAGAAGTTCATATGTCATTATCTTATTAGAGAGAAACATTTGCCTTTAAAGCATAATAAATCAATAAGGTACCCTCAAACTCTATTGAATCTTGAACTCTATTTTAGGCTCTCACTCAAGCATTTTAGGCCTTAGCAATCCTAAATTTACCATCCATGTTTTAGTTGTGTTTTGTTTGTACACCTTTATGAATACCAGTATAACAAGTTCAATCCTTAAATGTTATGATGTATTTTCCTTGGATATTCCAATCATTAAAAATGATATTAATGTTACCATCCTCAAACTCGATAAATATTTATCATAATGAATGTTGTTTTTCATGAAGATATCATGTATGTTTCCTTTAAAATTGAACTTTCAGGAGAGTATCAAAAGAAAATTCAGACTTTAGATTATGATTTTCTAGACATAAATTTGAATTCTAGGAGTGATGATTATGAAGTTAGACGAAATAAAAAAAAGGTGGATTGGGCTTGAATGGTATAATTTTTGACCAAAGTGGTGATAAACACTTAAAAGTTAAAGATGTCACTCTAACAAATACTTTATTCAAGTTAGAATCTCTCACAAATAATATATCATAATAGTCAATTATTGAGGATGTTCCTAACTTAGTATATGAGTTAGTAAGAAAATTATCATATCATCATATAAATTTATTTTTAAATCCATATATGAACCCAAACTTTCTAGCAAAGTAAAATATTGTATGAGTCATTATATGTCTAATCATTATTTATCTTAATCAAATCTATCATTTGTAAATCAATTGTCATATGTACATGTTTCTAATAATGTGTTAGACGCCTATCTGAATTATGTGGAAATCAGCTATAAACGAAGAGATGAAACTCTTTTTAGAAATGAAACGTGTTGAATTTCCACTAATAAAGAAACCAGTTGGATACTAATGGAAATATAAAATAAAATACAAGGTTGATGACACAATTAATGTTTTAAAACAAGATTGATGGTGAAAGGTTAAACTCAAACCCATAGAATCAATTACACAGAGACATTTATACCTTTAGCCAAAATTTATGCAGTTCGGGTCTTATTATTATTAGGTGTAAACTTGATTTGTCATTAAAATAATTTGATATGCATAACGCCTTTCAACATGGTGAATTATTAAAAAAAGTCTACATAGATCTTCTGTCATGGTTCATGATCCTTAAAAGATAAAATTAGAAAGTGTGTGGGTTGAGAAAATTGTTATATAAATTGAAACAATCTCCAATAACATGGTTTGGAAGGTTCACAAAACCTATGATAGTCTTTGGCTACCATCAGAGCAATTCAGATCATATATTGTTCTTGAAGAAAAAATAGAGTAAGATTACAACACTCATTATATATGTAGATGATATGGTGATTACGAAAAATGAAATTGAATAAAAAAAAGCTCTACAAAATTACTTGGATAAATAATTTGAAATAAAAGACCTAGATATTTTAAAATATTTTTTTAGAATTAAAGTGTCTCGATTTTATAAAGTAATCTTTCTATCTTAAAGAAAATATGTCTTAGATCTTTTACAAGAGACTGATATGTTAGCATGTTAACTAGTAGACAATAGTGTAAGGCTATATGTTGAGTCCAATTAAATATCAGCTAATAAAAAAAGATAACAAAGACTTGTATGAAAATTGATGCGCTCATCATCACCCACTGACTAGATTTAGCTTATGCATTAAGTATTGTTAGTCAGTTTATACATAATCCAAAAGAGCAACATATGAATGCAGTAATGCGTATTTTGATATAAAAGTTATACCTGGTAAGGGATTTTTTTCATAAAAACTGCAAAATTATTAAACCATATATACATATATTGATGATAATTGGGTTGCATCAGTAGCTGGTAAATGATTTACTTCTTGTCACTTAACCTTTATAAATGGTAATCTCATTACATAGAGACATAAGAAACAAGGTGTTGTTACTTGCTCAAGTACAAAAGCTGAATTCAGATAAATGACTCTTAGACTCTATGAAGTATTGTGATTAGGTTTTTATTATAAGATTTGGGTTATCAATCGAGACAACAAATTTAATTATATTGTGATAATATAGCAAGATGTTATATTGCCCATAATCTAGTTCAACATGATCATACAAAACACATAGAGATAGATAGATTCTTCATTAAGAAAAGGTTGGATAAAATAATTATAAAGTTTCCTAAGATTGAATCTAAGGATTAATTGGATGACATTCACACTAAAGCAATTTGCAAGTCAAACAAGTTGGGCATATATGATATTTATACACTAACATGAAGGGAAGTGTTGATATTTCTTGATTTCTTGTATAGGGATTCAAAGTTAATTTTCTGGTTTTTAGGTTCCTAATTTTTATGCATAATTATTTTTCTAAATTAGTGTTTTACTAGATCATTGGTATCCATTGCATTGCGAGTCAGATCATTTTTTTAAAATAAAAGAAAATTTTCTAAGCATTGATAAAGTGGTTTTTAATAAAATAAATTTTAATCATAAACTCAACAGATTGGACAATATTTTTTTTAAAAAAAATATTGATACATCGACAAATTTTATGATATTTGTTATCAACTATTGGGATTATGACATATTAGATCGACCCTAGTTAATTTATCAAATCTAGGATCTGAGTCTTGAGAATGTGATAATCCTATAGAAAGCAAATCAAAATAAATTACGAAGATTAATTCCTAATCAACCCAAAATTTGAAAAACAAAACTGAAAAAAAAACATTAAATTTATAAAAAGACAAAAAACTATCCTAATCAACTCGGGTTAACCTGCCAAACTTGCAATCCGGATCATGAAATTAAGATAACCTTATAAAAAATAAATTATGCAGTTAAATTTTCAAGCAATTCAATGTTGAAAGATGACATAAAAAATTGATTGAAAAATAGACAAAAACAACCAAGTCAAATCAAGCTAACCTATTAAACTTATGACCTAAGTCATGAGATCAAGATTATTTTTTAAAAAAAAAACAAAAAAAAAAAACTATAAAGCTCTATTTCTAATAGATCTAATGTTAAAGGTTAAAATTGAGAGAGAAAAAAAAAATCCATGAGATTATTAAATTCCATAAAAAAAAATTGAAAAAGAAAACTATGAAGCCCAATTAAAAAAAAAACTAATATTGAAAGATAAAATTTAAAAATAAAAAGGATTGTGTGTTGGAGAGTGAAATTGAAAAAAAATCGATTAAAAATTTACAAAAAGAAAAACAAACAAACTCAACTTGGTTCAACTTGCCAAATATATGATCAAGGTCATAAGATCAGGATAATTGCATGAAAAGCAAATTAAAAAAAATTACAAAGCTAAATTTCTAACTAATCTTGTGTTGTATGATGAAATCAAAAAAGAAAAAAAGTCAATTAGAAAAAAGCATAAAAAAAAACAGCTTGAGCCAACTCGGGTTAACCTGTTAAACCTATGACGTGAATCATAAGATTAGAATAAATTCATAGAAAGTAAATAAAAAAAAATTATGAAGCTTCACTTCCACCAAATCTAGTATTGAAGGTTGAAATTGATTAAAAAAAAAACTTAAATCTATGAGATCAATATATAACCTAATAGAGAGAAAATAAAAGAAGAAGTAACAATAAAGTACTTTAAGGATATAATTTATTTAAAAAAAATAAGAAAAAGAAAATTAAGTTATTAAAGGGTTAAATAAATAGTATTTTGTGGGCCTACAATTATTTAGGCCCACCCTTTATATATATATATAAAAGAGTTTTAATTATATTTTTTTTAAAAAAGTGACCAAAGCTCAAGGACAACTAGAACAAACAGAATGCAAGTATACAAGCTTGACTTTCACTTTTTGAGAAATCAAGTAAGACGATGAATATATACTATGAATTGAATATCTTCTTTTAAAAAAAAAAAAAATAACAATGTCTGCAAAACCATCCATGAATCAGAAAATCATGCTTGCCTTGTTTTTGAAGATTTATTTATGTCAGTCTTGTCCTTCTAGGATGCCTTCTCATAATAAAAATGATAAAATTAGATAGATGGAATCAGAATGTAATTCAGGCAAACAATCTCAGTATCTTCTTTAGTTTCATTACTTTAGCATTTGTCCCCAGTCTTGCCCACAGCTGCTGTTTCTTTTTGCCATGGAAAAAAAATATATATATATATATATATATATATATATATATATATTAAAATTTTATCTAATTAATTTTTTTAAAAAATAATTTTTACAATCTAGTCCTTTACAATGTACCTGCAGAAACTAAAAACTCATTCACAAGAGCAGTTGATTCTTTTATATTTAAAAATATAACATCAGTTATTTTTAATGTATTTTTTACTTGAAATATATTAAAATATTTTTTTATTTTTAAAAAATTATTTTTAATATTAGTACATGAAAATAATTTGAAAACATAACAAAATTAATTTAAAATAAATAATTTATTTATTTTTTAAAAACATTTTTTGTAATGGAAAAATAAACAGTTATTTTAATGTGTTTTTTACTTGAAATATAATATCAATTATTTTTAATATATTTTTTTATTTGAAATATATTAAAATATTTTTTATTTAAAAAAATTATTTTTAACATTAGTACATGAAAATAATTTGAAAACATAAAAAAATTAATTTAAAATAAATTATTTATTTATTTTTTTAAAACATTTTTATAATGGGAAAATAAACTGTTATTTTAATGTGTTTTTTACTTGAAATATATTAAAATAATATATTTTTTTTAAAAAAATATTTTTGATATTAGCATATAAAAAATAATTTGAAAAAAATTAATTTTAAAAATAAAATAAAAATAAATTAATTTTTTTTAAAATATTTTTGTAATGAAAAACAAACAGTTGTCAAAATGCTAACTGTTTCAAAGTACTTTTGGTTCTGGTGGCATCCGGTGACCAATCACAAGTCACAACGCCAGAGGCTTGCTGGTGCGCATAGGTTGGGCGCGTCTGTAATTTGACTGTCAAAGCAAAGAAAAGAAAAGGAACAAAATAAAAGTCTGAATAATATTGAAATCCTAAATGGGGCCCATTGTAATTAGCTAACACCAATTACCAAAGCCGAAAGAAGATCAGAGACAGAGGACCCTTCTGGGCCCCCCAATGTCCGCCACTTTATCAGAAAAATCATCATTCATTGAATTAATTTTTCATAATCAATATGTTTGTTTAATAATTTAATACGATTTCTTTTTGTGCTGAGAATCAATGCATTACATTAACATTAGTAAAAAAATATAAAAAAAGTGATGTTTACAAAATAGTATTTGTTATAATAATATTTTTATTTTTTTATTATATTTTTTTATATTTAATTTAATAAAAATAAAAATTTATAATTTGTATTGTTTTGCAAGCTAAAAGAGGTGGTGCTTTTACTATGCACCACCTCACAAAATATTATTAATTACAATAGTATTTTATAACTTTGATTTTTTAAAAAATTAATATTATTTTTTTTATTTTATCCTTTAATATTTAGATTATTGAAGATTATACTTCATAATTTGTTTTGTTTTTCAAGCTAAAAGAGTTGATGCTTTCATTGTACAACTCTTTACAAAATATTATTCGTTACAATAGTCTTTATTTTTTTACTTTTTTTTTGTTAAATTGATATTTTTTTTTATTTTATCCTTTAACATTTAGTTTATTGGAGATTAAACTTCATAATTTATTGTGTTTTGCAAGCTAAAAGACATGATGCTTTCATTATGCACCGCCTCACAAAACAATATTCATTACAATAGTTTTTTTTTTTTACTTTTTTTTCTTAAATTCATGTTTTCTTTTAATCTCATTTTATCATTTATCATTTAGTATATTAGATATTAAACTTCATAATTTATTGTGTTTTTCTTTCTATGTGGTTATTTTAATATCATAACTCGTGTTGCAGGTTTTATGGGTTGACTCGAGCTTTTTTTATTTTCTTTTTAATTTTAGACTTTAAAATTGAGTTGATTAGGAATTAGGCTTCATGATTGTTTCTATTTGCTTTCTATGAATTTATCTTGATTCTATGACTTAGGTCATGAGTTTTGCGGGTTAACTAAGGTCGTTTTATTGTGTCTTTTTTTATAATGATTTTTTTCCTAATTTTATCCCTTAACAATATGTATGATTGATAATTAAGTTTCATAATTTATTTTGATTTGTTTTCTATAAAGGTATCCTAATCCCAAGACCCGAGTCATGGGCTTTACAGGTTAGCTTATATTAACTCAAGTGTGACTATTTATTTACTTTTTATGAGGTTATCTCAATCTCTTGACCCAAATCATGGATTTGACGAGTTAACCCGTGTTAACTTGGGTTATTTTTTTTTTATCCTTTTTTAATTGACCTTTTCTTTTTAACTTAATCCTTCAACATTAGGTTGATTGAGGATTGAGCTTCATAATCTTTTTCAATTAACTTTCTATAGGGTTATCATAGTGTCATGACCTAAGTCATGGGTTTACCAAGTTGACTCGGGTTTTTGTTCTTTTTATAATTGATTTTTTTTTCAATTACATCCTTCAACATTGAGTTAATTAAGAATTTAACATCATAATTTATTTTGATTTATTTTATATGAGGTTATCATGGTCTAATGCTCCAGGTCCTAGATTAAGCATGTTCACTTAGATTAACCTGGATCGATCAAATATGTTATCATCTTAATTTTTTTTTTTTAAATGATGTTGTCTTGAGTTTTTTAAGTTAAATTATTTTTTACTAGTCATCTAGGTTATTTTTGGATCACCAGATTGACCAAATCATATCGGGTCAATTCCTACACAATTTAGTTTTTTTCACTAAAAAAAAATTAGCAACACTTAAATATTTTTTTTTTACTTTAAAAAACTAACCTAACCTGCATCATATTATAGACCAACAATTTAGTACTATAATCTTTTGGGATGTTGAAAAGTTTGTTAGTGCATTAGCAATATTAAGTTTTCAAGTATTGAAAATTTTTATGGAATGGGTTATGATACCAAATTGTAGTAGTTGCAATATATTATAACTAGGTAGCTATCTCGCACTATACTACAAGTTGGATTTTTTTTTTTAACGAGACGTAAAAAAACAATGTAGTTTATTGTTAGTACTTGTTACAACATTAAAAACAATCCGAGACTATGTAATTGAGAAGAATATGCGTGAAAAATATAATTTTTTAAGCAATATTCTTTATTCAATTAAGACTGAAGTCAATTATTTTCATGGTGACATCCTTTTTTTCGTATAATATTAAGTTGGTGATATATTATACCAACCTAAATTAACTTAAGCTAACCACCAATTTTACAACCTAAGTGATGGGCTCAACCATAATATGCTAACCTGATTGGTAACTATTTTTTTTTTCTTTTTCTTTATCTCTCTTATGACAACTTTTGCTGGTCTTAGGTTGGATGAAATTTGAGACTAAATTGAAGAATTATTAGAAAAATAGGAATTAAATTAAAAGAATAGGATTGGGGTAGAATGAGATTTGAAACTCAATTGAAAAGTTATTATAAATTCATAGACTAAATTGAATAAAAAAAAAAGAGACAAGGTTTTAGTATGTGCATCCCACATGCCAGCATGTTGGAGGAGTTATTACCCTTTAGCGGCGCATGTGAGCTCCTCCAACCTCGCCAAGCCAGCTTCCTTAATGTTATTGGAATCATGGTAAAATGGGCTTTTATAAAGGGGACACTTGTAATTAAAGGCTTTGGTGTATGCATCCAATGCAATTTTTTTTTTTTTTTTTTTTTGTATCTCTATTTTCTTCTCCTTTTGGATTGTTGCATTTGTTTACTCTTTCTTATAGAAAACGGGTTTTTTTTTTTTAACCGAAGTTCAATCTTAGTCCCTTTATTTCTAATTATATGTTATATAAAAATTCAAAATGATTTTTGAAAATATAGCATAAAGTCAATGCTGGATTGTTTTTTTTTTTTACAATAAGAGAACATGATAATAAGCTATTGTGAAGCAAGTTCTAAAAAAAAAAAAAAACTGAATTGAAAAGAAAAAAAAAAGTACGGAAAAAAAGCAATGAATCCATATTAATTGAAACACTAAAACACCAAAACGCCTAGGAAAACGAGATTTTCTATAGAATAGTCATTCTTGCGCGAATGGTTCAAGGTTTTTTTCCCATTAATTTATAAAATTATGTTTTTTTCAAATAAAAAAAAATCCTTTCTAACATGATACAATATTTACCCGAAAATAATATAAAAATATTTATTAAAATCTTAGCAATATTTTATTGTATTGATCATATAACATTTTGTTTTTGCAATCAATATGCTTATTTTTTTTATTTCTTGAATTTAGATTTATTATTTTATGCTCTTTAGTGCTGTTTTATGACGCTTTAAATTTTTTTTTTATATATATAATTTGATTATGATAATCATGTACATTGTATCCTTGCTCATTATTTACTCCACATGCATTTAAAACAAAAACATACAATTTTTTTTACAATTAATATAATTCTTTTATTTAGTTTGTTGAGTTTAAACTTATTATTTTATGTTTTTGTGTGTTTTTAATGATGTTTTCATCTATTTAACACGGTTTTGTTTGTTTTTTTTTTAATTAACACATTTGCATCTCTTTTTTGAATTGTAGGATTTAAGTTTTTTAATATATATTTTTATATGTTCTTCATTTATGATATTTTTAGTTTTTTTTTTATAATATTTTATTATGCAGATAAGACACACACACACCTGCATGGACTAAGTAGAATGGGACGCATTCTATTCAGCAATCCATATATCACTTTAATATTTTAATTGAATGTTTAGTTGATTTTAATTGAAAATGCTTCTATTTAACTATCATATGATATGATATGATATAATGCTTAGTCCTACGTGCAATGTACAATTAATCATTTATTTCATTCTTTGTCAACATGCTTAGTGGTGGGGGCACAACACGTTACACTCTTGGATATTGAGGCTAATTTAATCACAATAGACTTTATAGTTATTAAATTTGGTTTTCTTTCAACTGATCAATTCAGTTATAAGTTGATTTAAGTCTTTCCAAGTTAAGTATTTTAAAGTTGGGATACATGTATAGTTGTTAAGTTTGTTAAAATATAATCTGGTTGACTAGATCAAAACTAAGCGAATTCAACTGAAGAAATTCCAAGAGATTTTTTTTTAAAATTATTGTTTAAATAATATTATTTTAATTTTTTTTATATAAAATAAAAAATAAAACTAATATTATTTTAAAATAAATCCAAATTAACCTATTAACTAGAGCTAACCTAGCAACTCGGGCCTTACCCCGTCAAACTCTAGTCAGGTGTGATAAGCATGGATTTAATTTAGAGCACACGTGCTTAGAGACACACGAGAGAGATTATATACGAGTACAGTTTTGTTGGTGGAAGAATCGGGTACCCATGAGGAAGGAAAGGGAATAAAGAGGATGTATAAGTATAATTTTTTTTAAAATTAAGATGAGTATTTGAATCAACTTACACAGATTAAAATTTAAAGATTCAGATCGGATGTTTCGTAAATGAATTTACATGGAGGACAGCTCAAAGGTTCCATGAGAAAATGCCATTAAAATCAGACTTTTTTCCAAGGCTTAAATGGACCTCAAGCACCGAATCCAAATAAGATATAATCTTTTTCCTGACACCTATTATTACACCACGAGTGACATTATAACCTGTTTGTTTTTAATGTTTTGAAAAAAAATTTAAAAAATTTTTATTTTTATTTTAAATTAATAATTTTTTATATTTTAAAATTATTTTAATATATTTTTAAATAGTGATTATCAACTGGCAACCATAAACTGAGAATAAGAGGGGCTTAAGTAGAAGTTAGGTACCAATATCGAAGACACCAAGCCCAACGGCGTTACTGAACTGAACCCTGAGGGTGACCCAGCAGATAAAAACACCCTCAAACAGGAGGTAATGATAGCAGTAATTTATTTATTTATTTTAGTCTGAGGCATTTTCAAAACATATTGCCTTATTTGTAATCATGCAAGCAACCAATCATCATTTCCCTAGCTGTTAACTGGTTTGCCATCATGAACACAGATGATGTCAAATTCATTCTGCCATTAACAATAACCCCCTCATGGAAGCAGCAAGTTTAATTTGCTGTTGAGGGTGATTCCGTTTTTGTTAATTTCACAGCAACTCTATCCAAAAAGAGGTGAAGAGAACTACCATAGAATCGAAAAGCAGGACCAAAAGTACCTGATTCCACATTCTTTATTTCTTGTTAACATATGCAAAGCAATTACGGTCTGGAAGTACAAATACATGAGGGCCTTCTTGATAATGTCCGGAAGGTGTTCTGTTGATCTTTTTCTCTCTCTCAAGGATAAGAAACTCAAGTCTCAAAAACAAAGAGGATGAGCATGGCCAAACGCCTGAAATATGCAGTATAATTTGACCTTAGCACTTCAACCCCCGAAATTATTGGAATGAAAAGCAGCCTTCTCTTTAAAGTTTAAACCCCCACATAACAAACTATCCGTTGACATGAATCTCAGGAGGACAAACCTTCAATGGAATAACCTAACTTCAAGCAGCTTTTGGCATTTTGTCTGGCATTATATTACTGGAAAGAATAAGCTCTGGAGGTGTTTCCCGAACAACTCCAAGCATTGAATCGTATTCTTCGTCACGGCGAGCGAATTTCTTGCGGAGCATTTTCTCAAACTCAATTTCATCAAAGCCCTTGGCATTTTCTGCTGCGTGAACTTGTGCCAAATTGGCATAATTTAATGCTGATTGGGAGATGAAGGCCATCTCTTCTTCTGTGAGCTTCCTCATGAACTTAGCAGGATTGCCTCCCCACACCTGACAGCAAAGAGATCACTTGACTAGTAATCAACATCTCATCTATGCCATATAATGAAAAAAAGAGTAAAATAAGAACCACATATAATGAGGTATTTTTGGCTCTGATCCACAGGTTAGCCCTTCCACTTGACTAAACAATACGTGTACAATGGCCACATCAACATAATATCACAAATAGAATAAAATACAGAAGTCCAAGCCGAAGTAGCTGCATGGAAGGTTCTCCAAAATATTTAAGTATTTTGAAACATTCAACTGAGAAGCATTTGCATATGTGACACACGAGATACGCACAATTACTTCAGCAACAGAAATTGGGAGAAAACAAAGCTGATTACTCACCAGAGTAACCAAAAGATTAGAAATTTATCTTACTAGAAAAACACGCTAGTTGTTTCTATCTCCCACTAGATACCATTTATGCCAAATTAGAAAACTTCAAAATCAATAAAACCAAAATAATGACTGCCATTGTCAACCCGAAGGTTTCAAAGTGACAATTTACCATACAGACAATAAAATTAAACATCAAATGACAAGGAACTCAAATTTTGTATTGCTTAGCCATACTTTATGTCAAGCATAAATCCCATAGAAACAGGAATTGAAATTTGATTGGATAAGAGTTTGCAGGCTTTAGGGGGCAAAAAAAAACAACAAAATGAATGAGAATTTCACACACCTCTCCAGAGGGAATCCTAGTATTCTGCCTCACAAGAGCTCCAGCAGCAACCATGGCATGTTTCTCAACACATACCCCATCTAGCAGGGTTGCACCCGTACCAACAAATGCATCGTCCTCAACAGTGCATCCATGTAAAACAGCACTATGACCTGTCCATTTGAAGTTTGTAATCATAAACCAAGATCCTTGATTGAGACACCCTTAGCAGGATTATGATATTTACATTCAGAATGTGACCGAGCATGACTTACCAACAGAAACATTATCCCCAATGATGGTTGGTAAAACCTTTCCACTTAAGTTAGACTTTGCAACATGAACAAGAGAATTATCTTGTATATTGGTTCCAGACCCAACACTGATGCTGTTAACATCACCTGCACGGATGGAGCCACGGTTGGACAAGAATCAGCAATATGATACACACAAGCAGATTACGCTCTTCCGTGAACACGAGGTTATTCATCTATATCTCAAGACCTAAATATGCAATCATTTAAACTAGAGCATCTTGTTGAGTTAAGGCCCCATATCAAGCTTTAACTTTCACTAAATTCATGTGGTTAATACCCTACGGAACGAAGCTATCACTTCTAACTTGGCGTCATTATATCTAAAAACAACATAATCAAATATATTGAGAAGTGAATTAATGACGGAAAAGGGGGGGGGGGATTTCTATTGTGATGGATAAAAAATGTTAGGCAAAAATAAGTTGTCCATCTTACCTCTCAAAACACAGCCGTACCAAATGGAAGAACCTCTTCCCACATGAACATTGCCAGTGATAGATGCACTAGGGGCTACAAACGCATCCTTTTCAACAACAGGAGCTTTATCAAATACATTCATGAGCGTCCGATGCCTGGATACTATTTAATCAAAGAATAGAAATTACAAACCATATACCCATTTCTGAATCTACTATATGTAAAAATAAAAAAATAAATAAATCGCTCTAATACAAACTAAAAATATAAATGTAACAAACTGAATCATGCTCACGTTGTTCTTGGAAGTAGTAGTTGCCTTGAAGCCGGCAACCGAGGCGATCAAGTGCTTGACCAGTTTCACGGATCCAGAATCCTACGCTGTAGATTGCTCTCCCTAATGTCCCCATCTAATCTTCTGCCTGATCAGATTTTGATTTATTTTCTTCAATTGAAAGAAATATTACTACTATTATTATTATTATATTACCATTGAAAGAAGAAGAAGTGGAGAAAGAAAGGAGAACAGCTGTAGAGACTGAGAAATGCGAGGAGGCGGAGTAGTAGACACCTGACTACCCTTCAAAACGCTGTGCAAAAGACTCCCTGCGTGTGCACTCCACGAGTGCCATCTTGTCTACCAATCACGTTCCAGCAGTGGGTTTTTTTTTTTTTTTTTTTTTACTTTTCGTGGTCTTGCCACGTGTTGCATTTTGCTGGGTAGTTAAGGCTTTTAGAATGCACACGACATCGTTTTTGTTTAATATGCCAATATTTTATTTGATTTTAATTTTTATCCTATCTCTTACAATGTGAACACAACTTCTTATTTGTTTAACGTACTTTAGACTTAAAGATTTCAATTCACCCCTAATTATGCTAGTTGTATGATATTTTATAGATTGCAATTGTTTCATTTAAATTTATTTTCTAAGCTAAATATAATAGTACTAATTAAAACTATGATAGCTAAATTAAATTTCATTAAAATTTATAAAATCAAAGTAAAATACTTAAATTTGCAATTAAATTAAAACAATTTTTTAGCATACATATTAGGCATATGGTAAAATATTCAAAATTATAATTTAATCAAACAAGATCATAATATGTATACTAGCACACAAAACAAAGTATTATATTTAAAACATAAAATATTAAACTAAAATCACCGTAAACATAATAAACTTGCTTGTTAAAGTATTAAACAAAAGAAATATAAATATTCAAAGGATTAGACCCTCTATTTTTAAAACTAAAATGCCCATATCTTAGTGCAAATAATTCTTCAACTCTTCACAATCTTGTAATTGTTTAATATAAAATTAAAGATTTTTAGGTTTTTTTAAAACATGATAATCAAGGATTATTGGGAGTAATTTATTATTTATGTTTAATTTGTTTTTAAAAAGTTAATGTTTCATATTAAAATATTCTTGTTGAGTATAATTTCCAACAAAATCTCAATCCTAAAGGTGCGTGAATGGATACCAATTTTTCTTTGAAATCAAAAAGCGCATTAACCATATTTTTGAGAACAAACTTGTAACAAGAGCAGTATTGGCTTGTATGGGAGAGTGCTTTCTTGTAAAGATATAGCCACTAAAAGCTGGGAAACAACCATAAATATGAAAGATAGGGACTGATTCAAATGACTCTCTAACTTTGAGAGGTTTCATTTGTTAACAGACAGCACTCCTTGATGCGCTACTGAATTTCTTGGACCTTTTTTATGGAGATAAAGTGCCCATTTCTGGCCAGGGATTCTCAGGTAAAAGCTTAATAAAATGGCAGTCCCTGGAATCGTAAATGCTTATTTTTTCTTATACCCTTACCTTTTTGAGGCACTTGTACAACCATTGTCCAGGATGATTGCTGCATGATTATCAAGCAGTTCTTCTGGATCATCTTTTATCAAACCAACACAAACAGCAGACATTGCGTACAGAAATTGGTGTTCTTTCATGTTATAATCAAGCAAAATAAAGCAATGTATTTGGAGGGACTGATCCATCCGGGGCAGGAGATCTGAACTTCAAGTAGAATTAGCATCCATAACAGCGGCACCTTAATATGGCACTCGAGTATGTGGCTAAGGACTTTCAAAAACAGCTTCACTGCACATACTGACTACTGCCAGAGCTCTTCCTGTACATGCTAATGAATTTGGCCACAAATTCTGCAGAATAAGTGCATGATCAGGCTATGAACTATCCAAGTGCTTAGAGCATATATTTTCATTTGGATATGGAGGTGTAAATGATGCTAAGCATCATTGCTTCGATGAATCGCAGAATCTTTTTGCGTGTATAACTAGCAATGATTATTCTGTTAGATTAGTTTGTCCGTTTTGCCTTCCAGTTTGAGCAGAGCAGTTGTTCCTGTAGGGAGTCTCTTATCCTATAAACAATAGCTGCTTTTTGTTCAGTTTGTTGACAAGACCGTACTACAAAGTTGGACTTTGTCTTGGTGCGCCAAAGCAAGCCTGAGGACACCACTCCACTTGGCTGGAAACTAAAAGATAAAGGACAAGAAAAGGGGTAAAAGAGAGCTTACAGAATAAGCATGCCAATAATAAAGCTCCCGTTTTGAATTAGCCTCCACTCCCTTCAAGAATAGCTCTACCAATTTCTGTCAGTTGGAAATGCAGCTCTATCGGAATCGTTTACTTGTTGAAAAAGAAAACTATTGGTAGTAATCATGAAATGAAAGCTGAGAGATATCAAATGCATCACCAGGAGAATGAGCTTGGGGTGAACAAAATCCACGAGAAGCTTTTGAAACTTTCCCCGTACAGAAAATAGCCTGTGAAATCCATAAATGAAAGACATTGATCATTAATGTTTTTATCAGGAAAAACCGAGTATGGTAATATCTGATTGCTACCCAGTTAGATTTTCACCCAAAACAATTCTTCCACACACCTACAGTGATTGTCCTCACCATTTTCAAATAAGAAAGGAAAATAGAACAAAAGAAAAGAAGGCGTACTTATTAGGTGAGGGATCATTCAGGATTTCTGTTGCAAGTTCAACCAAAACCTCTTCCTGTCCAAATGGAATTGGCTGATCATCAGAAAAAGGATAGATGCAGAAGAAGATTGCCATAAAAAAATGTTTATCGGTAATTACTAATTATCACTGCCATCTTTTGATCCATATTGGCATATTTATTGGAAGTTGAGTATGTCCATTTGAATCCTCACTTGTGTGCTTTGCAGGCTTCAAGAGCCATGATTGCTTTTCTTAGGTTCTGCTTCGATTTGGCAGCGATCTTAGAAGCAAAGTTCATCGGTAGATCAAACTCTTCTTTCCTTGCAATTTGGATGAGAACTTCCATGATCTGGGAAAGAAGTTGAATCAAGAAATGAGAGTTAAGATAAATTTTTCATTAAGGTCTAATTTGAGCAAGACTAATTCAGTAGGACCAGGGTCACATTTCAAGTATCGATCAAGGCCATGACTAAGGGGGCTTAAAAATCTTAGTTTTAAACTTTGCACTGTATTTAAATACCATTATTTCGTCCAAGCAGTGAATACACTGATTCTAATAGGAACATTCTTACCTCGTGGGTTACAGGAGCATCGACTTTTAAGACTTTGCAGCTATTTTTTACGGTTTCTAGGATGTCCGAATCATCTTCACAGCAAGAGTATGAGCTTACAAGAATCTGTGTAACAGTCCATGATCCATTTTATCAAATGATGTATGCTCTCTGGTGCTTTGTCAACCTCATAAAGAATTAATACTGAAATAAAGAAGACATAAGTGTTAGCTTCAAGTGAATGAGTGGAACGGTTCATCAGGAAGGCAATCATGCTCATGTTTAAGGGGTTCACCTTTATAGTCTGGCTTAAAATTGGCCTCGTTAACTTCAAGGTTAATAGAATAAGTGTTGCTTATTTCCTTCACTAAACCCATTAATGCATATTTAGCATTTGGTTCCGAATTTACACTGATCTCTACATGGTGAGCACTGGATGCTATTGAAATTGCTACTTGTGCTGCTGCCCTTTGTTCCTGTTTCACAAGAAAGTGTAAAACATTGGATCCCAAAGTTCTCCAAAAGTTGAAAAGAAGTTAAATATAACCGATGAATCTTCAATATTCCGCCAACGTTTTTTTATTGAGCTTTTAAAAAATCTCGGTTCTGCTGATATCTCAAAGACTTCAAGAAGATGAGATGACAAATCTGTAAGAATACTCGTATACCTGAACCTGGAAATATCTTAAATCATGTGTTTTCTGCAAGAAAAAAGTGAATTAAGTTATCTTAAGCATCCAAAAGTACTGCTCAAGAGAGAAAGATCATTAATGTTATTGCATCTGATAACCAAGGACATACATTCCAACATGCATCACCAAATATTTCTCTAATCAGAGCCAGTGCTAGCGCTTTTTTACCAGAACCGGGTTGTCCTTTCAACAAAATGTAAGGAATGCTGTCATGTGATACCTATGGTTATACATGGAGTGTGTTAATAAGGCCTGCTGGCAGAATAGACTAGCAACATTGAATGACATGGAATAGTTGATAAAGCAGTTTGCAGAAGCCCAAGTATTTATCTAGAGTTGAGCAGATACGAGGAAAAAATTGTCACTTAATCTTGAAATAGCTTACTAGTTGACTGAGAATTTGAGCTTCATGTTTGTGGCATGTAAATCCACTAAATGAATCAGTTTGATGCTTATCGGCCAAAAACTGTCTCAAGCTCTCAACCACAAACGCCTTCTCAATGAATTATGTTTCATCAAAACGTTTTTTTTTTTCAGGTGATTTTGAGGTCTTGCACGGCCCCTTCCTCACGCGTGAAAACCAAACTTCTGATTGCTTCTTCTTTCTATTTGCTGTGAACTTTTTCAAGCTTCCACTTGTTCTACCTCCTGCTTCACTCATCTTACTATCGTCACTGGTAAGCTTGCTACTACTCCGCCTACTTGCTGAAGAGGCGGAAGTCATAGTCATTCGTGAACCAGAAGTTGTTGTCGAAGTTCTCCGTGAGTTATGATTGATATTAGCATTTGCTTTATTACGCTGAAGAAGAACAGAATCCATGCGGGGAAACATTGTGGGCCTTGGGTACACATTGGTTACATTGTTGTCCTTTACTATGGCATTCTTCTGCATCGCCATGGCTGTTTGGTCGACAGAAAAGAAGATATCACCAGGTGGAATAGATTCCGTGCTTTCAAAATTCGGAGCATTAAGCATAGAACCTTTAGAAAGCTTGATGTTAGCAACTATCTCATTCAGTTCACCAACAGAAGGTGCTTTTGTGTGAGAAACTTCCCTTTCCCTTTGTCTACGGATCATACTCCTTGACAAAGGCGATGGGCTTCTTCCCCCCTTTTGCTCTTTATGACCATGGCTGTTTTCCTGTTCCTTGCCCCAGGCCCTTTGTCTTTGTGCAGTTGACATTCTACGACTAGCGTTTAGTCTCTCACTTAATCTACTGTCTTCGTCAAATTGTTGCTAACGTCGTATCTTTGTGGCTTGTAGGGTGACTTGCTGCTGTGCCTCCTTCGAGGCGGACCGTATCTGATGGCTCGTAACCGCTTCGCCTTTGCTTTAGGACATTAACAAGTTGAGGATGAGGGGCTCTATATCGAGTCGAACCATTCTCCATTGAGCCCAGTATTCGAGCAAGAATTCAGGAGCTTTCAGATTGAAAAAAAAGAGGAGAAAATGTCTCTCTTCCAAATAGCCTTAGGAAAGTGTAGGAATCAAGAAAAGTGTCAGATTCCTAAGAAAAAGAAGAATTTCGATGCTGAGGTAAATAAAAAGGTATGGAATCCAAGGAGGAGACTGAAACTAAGGAATGCAGAAAGATGCTTCAGTTTAAAATACGATGATTGCAAAGCTGAAACATCGGTAACGACAATGCTTGGTGGTGTTCTGTTTCAGGTTTTATCCAGCAATTTACACCCTAGGATCTTTTGTTTTGCTTCCTGTAAGATCTAAGCTTGCCAACCAGCATGGTTTGCCCTTTTGTCCTCTTTATCTTTTTTCATTTTAGTCTGTGGCTGGCTGCTGGACGAGAAGAATTATGGATCTCTGGAAGGACCGTGGACTTGAGCTGCTGAAATAGCAGAATTTTCTTTGTTAGAATAGGAAACAAAATTCAAATCCATTTCAATTCCGCAACCTCCACCCTTCGCTTATTTCACATACTCTCTTAGGATTTCCTTAAGAATGCAACAACATTTTGCTAATTGAACTAGTTTGTACTTCGAAATACTTCAACTTGAAACACCATTCAAAACTAAAGAAAACATGAGGAAATGTTTCTAAACCTGCACGTTTTAAGATACAGGGTACAATGGAGAATCTGAATGATACTGATAACATGTCGAAGCATATTTTCTGATGAATCTCCAGCAGGTTGATTTTGCTCTTAGATTAATTGATGAAAGTGATGAAAGTTATCTTTGGTTTTATCTGCACAAACTTAACCCATTATTGTCACATCAATTTGGATCACACTCCTAATCCATAACTACCTGTCAGAATTCTGGCACTGGGAAACTGTACAATGCACTTCACTATCATCTTGACTCCTATCCCTAGAAACTAGGTAAAGCAAAGAGTGATTTTGTTTTATCCCTCGAGTTATCAGAGCACACACTGCGTTGTAGCTGGAGATAAATGGGAATCCAATGTTTCTGGTTTTTGCTACAACATATTTATGATGTTTAAGCATGATTTGAATTATCAACGATTTTTTCTAGGCCACAGGATCCCACTCATATACCTGCAGGAGAAAACAATTAAAGAGTAGCTTAAGTAGCAGCTTGCTCGAACATGTTATGGTATTGACGCTGTTTGTTATCCAAACCAGCCTGTGAAAACCAAGTCCTATGAACTTCACACATAAAGTCAGCTTTAATCAGGAACTTTGATTAATGAAAGTATAATTACATTACAAGTACTAGCTTGAAGCAGATGTTAGAACTGGGGCTGCAAAATTTGTTACTTTTACAATGTCTGCAGGGAGGCTTCAGGTTTTAGAGATGACAGCCAATCTATCAAGGACTTATTAACAAGCTCTGGAACTTCATCGTGCGGGCAGTGACCAGCCTTTAAGTTTACAAGAGTTGTATTTGGGTAGAACTCTTTGATTCGATTGGCCTTTGCGGGACCTACCCATGGGTCTAAGTCACCCCAGAGCAATAGCAGTGGGCATCTAAGTTCACTCAATGCACTGTTTAACGTGTACTTGCTTTGATTCAGCATGAATCGAGTCATCAATCTGAAGAAAGAAGAATGTTGATAGTAGTTGAGAAAACAATCAGAGCAATTTTAAGTTAAAATCAAGCATTGGCTCCGGCATCTATAGGACTTGTCTTGCAAATGTAATTGCTAATAGTCAGCAAGGAAATGTTTTTAAAATATAATTTCGAAACCAAAGTGGATATTTTATTTAATAAAAGGACGTTAGACTCGTATATGCACCTATAATAAACTTCTCCAGCGTTTGGATCAGCTGCTGGCATGGTAATTGATTCCACAAGGTAGTCGTCTACATTAGAGGTATTTATATAAACCTGCGATGCAACATAGAAGTTTCTGTTAGCTAAAGAAATCATGAAACTAGCAAGAATAGTTTGCACGTTAGAGAATATGATGATTTGAGAAGTCAAAAGTGACATATACTACGGTAGTATGGACATGTTTGGAGACTCAAATTTTTCGAAAACCATCCATGTGTATCATATAACTGACGGGGATGGATAAAGATATAATAAGCGCGGTTGGTGCCTTGGTTGACATCCCTAGAAGGAGCAACCAATTCAAAAATCATAAAAACTAGATTCATCATACTTGTTAAAAGGATACACAAAAGAGAAAATAAAACTCTATCTCAGTTTAAGTTGAAGGCAGGAGACAATCTTAGCAGTGCTATAACAAAGTTTACAAACCTTGGGAATTTGGCCTTGATGAAATGGCGGGTAATCCTACCAGTTAGTGTTCTACATGGTAATCAAAATTTACAAGGATGCAAATATATCCATTCCATGATTTAATATAAGCACATTTCAAAATCATTTTCAGGCAGCAAGGCAGTGATCATGGATATACAACAGAGTTCCTGCTTGGTGATACAAAAAATTTAACGCTCATAATTTTGCTAATATGTCTTTAAATGAGAAGTCCTAGTTAACAAATCAAGGAGCAAGAAACTTACACTCTTTAGAACAGATTCAATGCGAGCTGGCTGCTTTGCTTGCCAAAACAAAAATCCAAGAACTACACGCTGGAAAACTTCCTTCAGGGGTTTCAAGACAAATTTCTGCAAGATTGATTCCTCAGGCTCATCCATGTTTTCATTTGGATTCCCAAACTGACCAGCAGAATTTAGTAGTGCAAGTCCAACAACTTGCTCAGGAAAGCCCACTGCTGCAACCAAAGCAGTAAAGCCTCCAAGGCTGAAAATTCACCACGAGTTATATAACGCCAAAAACATAGAGAAAATAAACATTTTTCTTCCGCAGTACATGTTTTAATCACATACACTCAAACAGACAATATAATGAAAAACAGTGCATTTTATTTGTTATACCTGTTTCCTACTAAAACAGCTGGCTCTTTCACTATCTCCTTCAAGAAATCCACTACTTGATCCCTCCACACCATGGCATCATACTCAATAACTGCTTTCTCACTCCATCCAAACCCCAGCAAGTCTACTGCATAAACCTTATACTTTTTGGCTAATTCAGGTATGTTGTATCTGAGGACATTGCAAAGATGATAACTTTGTCAGGTAGAACAAGACTTTCACTATAACCAAGGAACAAATATGTAAACAAACATCCATTGCATCTCAGCCCGGAAAAAATTCACAACCATTTGATACAATAGCAGCATTATTCTTCTAATTTTCAATTAGCAACAACTATAATGCAAAAAAGATGGGATTCAGAAAAACGAAGAAATCACGTGCTTTAAAACAAAATCCATTGTCTGATTGAGTTTTGTTTCCATCAAATGATCGATCATGATAAACATAAATTAAATAACAGCATTATCATCTCTTGACTAGATGCACAAAGCTTTGTTTGTTTCCTTAACTAAATGTTCTCCAAAAAAGCATCGGGGAAAGATGGGTGCCTCATTCCTTAAAACAGATGATAGAATCTAAGAATAAAATACCTCCAATGAAATGCAGAAGCACCAAAACCATGAATGAGAACAATAGGAAGCCCTTCTCCTTGTACCACATAATGTATTTTGTGACCCCGCCATGTCCAAAAATTATATCCCTCAGGCTTAAATGGCAATCTCTCCATCCCTATCCCCAAAGAAAAGAAGAAAAATAAAAACTTTATACTTAAGCAAGCAC
This sequence comes from Populus alba, assembly GCF_005239225.2. Taxonomy (NCBI): domain Eukaryota; kingdom Viridiplantae; phylum Streptophyta; class Magnoliopsida; order Malpighiales; family Salicaceae; genus Populus; species Populus alba. The sequence goes on from NC_133288.1 coordinate 9,915,049, forward strand.
AGCTGGATGGTAAAAAAAAAATAAAACTGACCTTGAGTAGGCTCTGTGGCTAAAGAAGAGCCCGTGACTGAAACCCCAGAAGCCAGAATTCCTCTGAAAGCAAAACTTCTCCTGTTCATTTCACATCTGCTTCCTTCAAGCCAAAAGAAAGAGAGAAAGAGGAATTCAATAAAAACCCAGAAACGAAATGAACATTTTAAAACAAAATAAACTTACTGTGCTGATTTAATCTTGCTGGTGGTACAAGAAACCTTGTAGCAGAGGAATTGAATAGCCTTGACCTTAATGAAGGTGACAAAGAACATGATGAAGAAGACATTGAAACAAACTAATTCTTTAAAAACTCTGGATTTTAAGAAGCAAATCACATTTTGGAAAGACCAAAAGCAGCATTTAAATATCTGGGGTTGTGTTTCATCATTTATGTGGCTACTGTCTTTTGTCCTTGTGGCCGTCTTCAAGCCATAACCCTCTTGAGACTTTAGATTTTGTTTTCTAGTTAACTATTTCTCCTTTCCGCGAAAATTCGGTCTTGCTAGATTTTTTCCAGAAGTAAAAAGAGGAAAATATATCTTCGTTTAATTCAAAAGAAAAAGAAATGAACAATATTCTTATCAATACTACTTTAAAAAAAGAAATCTTAACAACTTCTTTGTTCAAAAATAATTTTAAATAATTTAACTTATTTTTAACTAGATCTAAGACATGATTTATAGGGAATTGAGTTCTAAATTAAGTTTTTTTTAAAAATAAATTTTTAATTATTTTTTTAAAATTATTTTGACATGTTAATGTTAAAAAATATTTTTAAAAATAAAATAAAATAATTATTTTAATTTATTTTAAAATAAAAAATACTTTTAAAAATAACCATTATTACATTCTTAAATATTTTTTAATATACTAAATCTTAATGTTTCATAAGAGAGACTAAATTGTAATTGTTGTAAAACCATACAATAATAATAAAAACAATTTTAAAAAAAGGGAAATAGACTGGTCTATTATAACTTGAGCATCATGTATTTTCTCATAATTTTAGTTAATCTTTTTAATTAAATAAACTATACATGATATCTTAAAAATATGAGACAAAATATATTAAGATTTAATATTTATTTTAAATATATTTGTTTGTCATGTATTAATTAACACACACAAACAACAACAAATTATGTATTTGTCTTGCTTTTTGAGTTATTTAGAGGAGAATTCGTTTGGTTTAAAAAATCAAGCTTAAAGTATACTAAAAATTACAAAAATATTAAAAATAGAAGGACATATTTGAGATATAACTAAAAATTAAAAATATAAAGGTATAATTATACATACAAGAATTTATTAAAGATATCATTTAAAATATATAAACGAATATTTTGAATATTCAAGTCCTGTGATTATTGCATTAGTTTGAATGGGAAAAATAAATAAAAGAAATGACATATTGGAAAAATAATTGAATTTACAGAATTAAAGATTTATATGTACACAATAAAAATATTGGCGGTTACATCTCCTTCTCCCTGAAGGAATCTCCTCCCTATATAAGTCCCTGACTTGCCCACGAAACCAAATCTCCCTTCCCTCTCCGCCAAACACAAAAACCCCTTTTCTCTCTGTTACACAAAACTAATTTGCGATTCTTTAATCCTTCGATCAATGGCTTCTGCTGCAGTCTGTGGTACCAAAAGATCATACTCCTTCGAAGACGAAATATCCTCCATCCCGCTTCTAAAACGTATCCGCTGCACCTCTCCGCCTGGCATCCGGCCACCACAACCACCTCCAAAAGAAAACCCAGTTCCCAGAAATCCTGTTCCTGCTAGTGGTGAACAATGGGTGGACCTGCTAGTGAAAGAGATGACGAGCGCAACAAGCGTGGACGACGCAAAAACACGAGCAGGGAGAGTTCTTGAGATGCTGCAGAAAGTAATTAGCGATCAGGTGACCGAAGGGGCGGCGAAGGGTTTTGAAACAGAGAATTATGCGTTGAAGGAAAGGGTTGAAGCTTTGTGCCAGGAGAATGGAGTGCTGAAGCGCGCTGTGGTGATACAGCATGAGATGCTGAAAGAAGGGGAAGAGAAGGAGAAAGAATTGAAGCAGTTCAAGGAGATGGTCGAACATTATCAGGAGAAGGTTCGGATGCTTGAAGTTCATAATTATGCTTTGTCAGTGCATTTGAATCAGGCTTTGCAGGGAAATTCTATCGGTGGACGTTGTAATCCTGATGTGTACTAAAAATATATTTATTTTTATTTTTATTATTTACATTTGATAATTTGTGAGGCTTTGTTAATGTACTTATCTGGTATTTGGAATTGTTGTATTTAATAAATCTTTGATACGACAGTGATGCTAAATTCCCATGTTAAATATTCTAATTGTAAAAGAAACAAACTATGATAGTCTAAGATAATGTATTATGTAAGGATCACTTTATATTAAGCATCCCATTAATTTGAAAATGTTGTTAGAAAAAATTGTTGTAATGATTAAATAAGTTGCAATCTTTTCCCCCCCTAAGACAAAAAGTTTTTAATATTTAATTACAAATATTTTTTGAGTAAATGGTTTTAATGAATCATTATTAAGGGTTAGCAAATACCTAAAATCAGACAAGTATTAGCTTTTAGTAAAATAGTTTAATCAATTTTTGGTTTTGATATAAATAAAATATCATTAAAAATATTATATTTTCATAAATTTTTGTTATGAAAGACCTAAGCATCTATGTCATCACTCTTATAAAAATATTTGGTGTATTGTAATTGGTCAAAAGATATGACTAACTACCCCCACTTCATATAATTTATTTTTAGTTCTTAAATGCAATTTTTTGTTCTTCTCCAAGACAGATTCTAATCTAATGGTACCACCCTTTAAATGAGTGTTTTTTAAAAAAAAATTAAACTCCTATTATCATATTCAAACATGTTATCTAATTTGAGAATCAGAAACATTACTTAATAGTAACCCTATTAGTAGTTTTACTTTCCACATCCTATAAAAACTATCTTTCTTGGGATGTTATAAGGAACATGTATTGCACAAAGACTTGAAACCCTTTTTTTTTATAAAAACTCATTTGCTTGTCTTTGCAATTCAAGCATCTTCATTGAGCATATTCATCTTATAGCAAGGCAAATTCTACAATTTAACATAAGGACACTTTATGGTGTGTTGGATGTTACACATAAAGAGATAAGGCATTATAAAGTTTAGAGTGAAAAAACTCTTTCAACATTACATTTACCTCTTTTTAAGATGGCTAATCTGAAGAGTTTTCTATAATCTTTTTAGCAACTAGAGCAAACACAATTGACTCCTCGTGAACCTCCTTCTCAAACTTCCTAGAATTTATTATGTAAAGTCCATTTTCTTTGACCTTTTTCTTCTGTTATCCATTATTACTTGACTAGAAATAAAATATACAAGCTTTTTAATGTAGCTTTAATTAATATTTCAGTTTTAATTGAGTATTGACTAGAAATATTTAGAATCAATGTTTGATGCAATAATAATCTTATAATCATAATAACTTTATAATTTTTTTTGCAAAAACATTTTTGTTCCTTTATTTTTACTATATTCATTAATAAAATATTGATGATATTAAAGATAAATAAATTTTTATTAACAAATCAAATATATTTATATGAAAAAAATAATACTCATATATAACTAATTGATTTACTACTATGACAATAAAACAAACCTCATACAATATTTCACTTAAAAGCTCAGATTAAACACTCTCTCTGTATTAAACTACACACTTGGTTTGGTACTCACTACACTCTCATTGTAAAAAAAAAAAAAAAAAAAGAAGGTAACATGCATATGTGCATTGTCATTGACCATCAATAATTTATATTAAATTACATTATAAAATAAAGAAAAATGTTATTGTTTCCTACTAATTTTACTAGAGGTTGAGAGATGTGAATTGTATATAAAAAAAATTATTTTTAATATATATCAAATATTAAAATAATCTGAAAATATATAAAAAATATTAACTTGAAGTAAATAAAAAAAATAAAAAAAATTCAAATATTTTCAAAAATATTTTTAAAAATCAAACTTCGTGAATATTTTTTTTATGGCTTTTAATTGAGTTGCACGCTCCATGGTTGTTCCACTCTATGAGCCCTCCCTTTCTTCTTGATTCATCGGCTTGGTGTATAATACCTTTCAATTTCATTAGTAATATCATATTGATTTAAGCAAAATTGATTTGAAACAAATCTAAATAGTTTCCAAATCCTCTCTCCTTAAAGCTGATTCAATTGTCTCAGATACTCCCAGGTTGCTAACATGGATCATGAATGATCCAGGTGTTGTAAGAAGAGCTCAGTACGTATGAGGCTATGTGGAATAAAAGTAGAATTTGTATTAACACAGTAGCCTCATTGTGTTGTTCCATTATAGCTGCAGTGTGTGCTATGTTCTGTTTAACTTATTTTGGCGTCATTACTTCTCAGACAACCATCGCAGTCACTCGATGCAATGAAAACAAAGTTAAAACTCCGGTGGGATGCTTAGCTTTATGAACATAACCAAGAATGTAGTGCTTGAACTGGTTACGAAGCATGATTTTCTCAGTTTGGAAATAGAAAAAAGGAAGTGCGTCTCTGTGGGACAGTATGCACAAGGCCCTTGTTCTATATTTCAATTAACAGAGCTGGAGATGGAGGATCAGAGGAGAATGGGAAGAAAGGTAATATCCCAGATATTGTATTCATCACTGCTTCAAAAATGTTTTGTAGAAGTGTTTTCCTGTAGCTAAGCAGATTAGAATTCTTAAAATTGCAAGTTATTTCCATCAGACAGTCTTGTGTGCTCCTTAATTGCCATGGATGCTGTTGAATCGAAAGATTATTAATAAATCAAATCACAGAGGAGCGTGTCTGCGTCAATATATAGCCAACGGACATCAATTTTATGAATTTCCATCAAGGTTCTGAATCCAGAATACGTTTTTCTGTTATTAAAAGAGATGATTAGTGCATGTATTCTGCCTTCTAACGTGTTAATTTGTTTGAGTTCATTCTCATCAGACAGTGAAATTGACTTACCAATCTGTAAATTCCATTTCAATGATGAAAATAGGATAACACTACCCCCTGCTTACTATACACTACTATTATACATGTATAAAATAATATTTATACGTGTATTTTACTTTTATAATATAAATACCAAAACAATTTAATTTACTTCGATACTAACTAATGAACATTAAAAAAAAAGACTTATAGATTTTTTATTACTAATATTTATTTTCACTTATATATTTACAACTTGCATTCATTTATAATACCTATTTTAATATTTTATAAAGGAAAAACTTGTTTTCAATCTCTTTTTTTACCGCACACACATTTATAACTTATAATATCTATATATTTTTTTATTTTTAAAAAAATATATCTATAATTTTAGCATTCAATGCCTTCAAGTTAATTAATAATATTAGATATTATTGTAATTATTGTTTTTTTTAAAATTTTTTTTATTTAAAAATATATTAAAAATAATTTTTTTAATTTATTTTTAAAATCAATATATCAAAATGATATAAAAATATTTTAAAAAATTATTTTTTTAAAAAAAACAAGATTTTAATTTTTTTGATAAACAATGTTTTGACCATAGATACACTCTAAAATATTTTGTCCTTCTAAAATGTTTTGACCATGTTCGTTGTACCCTACCCAGTCAAACACCCCCCAAAAAAAAAAAAAAATTTCTTCCTTATAAAACTCAGACGGTATTTCCATTTTCAGTCTCAAAATCCAAATTACTTTTCCCTCTCTTCACCTGTCTCTCTCTCTCTCTCTTTACTACAAAAATGGTGACCGTAGAGGAATCGGTGGTTGACACTAAACTTTCACCACCAAATTCAATTACATATTAACAACCTGTGTTTCATTTATAATACCTATTTTTAATATTTTATATAAAAAAACTTTTTTCAATTTTTTTTTTATCATAGTTTTTAAACTTGATCCGGTGATTCACCTGATTAGGTCACGAGTCAGATGGGTAAAAAAAAAAAAAAACCAATACAACACCAATAGAAAACACCTAACTAGTTACAATGCAATACTTATATAAATCAAATTTAAATTTTAAACAAATAACATAAATTTAATTTAATATCCAAAACACAAACCAAATATAAATTCTAAAATATTTAAAACAAAACATCCAAAAACATATTTTCTAAATCAACAATACATTCACTTTTGTTGAATGAACACGATAAATTCTTCGGTGTCCATAGAAGAACTTAAAATGCCGATGAAATTGAGCCAATCTCGTCAACACCTAATAAAACATCAGCATGCTCATTTAAAACTTCATCATCACAATCATCTTCAATCTCATTAATATTTATGACATCTACATTTAAAACACAATTAACAAATAAATATTATATGTTAAACAATACTTTGTTTTAAATAATATTTATCACTAAATGATCAATCATTAATTACCATCATCTAAAGTATCTTGTATGGTCATTGTTTATAGAGCTTGGTGAAAACTCTTTGTTTCTTCAGTTGTCAAAATTGATGGATAATCTTTTACTACCCAATTTTTAATGTCACAAATTGTCTCAAAATTAATTGGATCATAATTTTATCATTTCCAATAATTCCTATATATTAAAAGTGAAGGTAAACACAATATAAATATTAATAATGCTACTAAATAAGATAAAATAATATTTAAGAAATTATAGAAAAGAAAAATACCTTTGTTTCAATCTTAGATTATAGTGGACGTAAACAAAGTCATTAAAAGCCTTTGGTACTCCAATCTATTTCTCTTCTTAGAGTGAATATGTTAAAAAATACTTCAATTTCTCTCGCATCCTAAAGAACTACAAGTTTGACTGAACACTTGTATAGCTAAATGTTGTAGATTTGGAGCACTAGTTCCATATGCCATCCACCATTCATCTATATAAAAAAATAATATGTAAGACTGTCAAATAATATTTTAAAATATAAAAATTATATACCTGGAGGCATAAGGGTGAGATTATTTATTGCGGACACTCGACAAAAGTCATGTTCAGCATTCCTAAACAACTTCATTTTACTTGTGATCTTACTTTGCAATGGTAGATTTTATATGCATACTTCTTAAGAACATCTAGAAGCCTAGAAATGGTGCTCATATGTTTATCCATTATACCATCTAGAAGCCTATAAATGATGTTCATATGTTTATCCATTATACTTGCATCATATTAAAATCAAGGATTCAACCAAAATGCTGTTGCATAAAGATTTCTATATAGTTGTCATCTCACTGATTATTGATAATGTCTATGAAAGGTTTCACTCCAACCTTTCTCTTTTGAAATCTCTTCAACATTTCTTCTTTTGCATAATTAATAGCATCATACAAATATCTCATTAAAGGTCTATCATCACCATCAACCATTCATAGCACTCGAACTAAAGGTTCACTCATTCGCATAATTATTGCACATTATTCCCAAAACAGAGAGTCTAGCATACTCTCAACACACTTTTTTCCTTTGCTATCTTTAGCATAAGCAGATGAGACCCATTCTCTAGATGTCACCATAGCCCTCAACTCATCTTTATGAGCTAAAATGCTTTGTAATGCAATGAAATTAGTAGCAAAACGAGTACGAGTTGGATGAAGTATTTCTTTTCCTTTAGTGAACTTCTTCATCAAATACAATGGATAACAATGATTATAAATGTACTTTATGATACTAGAAGTATGCTACATAATAAAACAAACTGATTGCATTTTACCTATGTCCTGGATTATGAGGTTGATGCAATGAGCAACACAAGGAGACCAAAATATTAAAGGAAATTCTTCCATCAATAACTTGCCAACAACAACATAATTTGCAACATTATCAATCACCATATGCACAATATTTTCTACCCTAACATATAAAACAACCTCTCTAAACAACTGATGCAACAATCTAGCAATTTTTGAGATATCTGATACATCCATAGTTTTCAAAAAAACTGTTTTTTTAGGACAATTTACTAAGAAGTTAATTAAAGTCCTCATCTTTTGATCTGTCCATCCATCAGCCATTAATTTGCAACTAGTCTTTTTCTAAATCTCTCGTAACTTTCAACATAAATTTTCACTTCATCAACCGTTTTTGCCAAGTAATAACCATGAATAACATGCAAGTTTGGTTCTTTATAACTAGGACTCATGGCTGTTATAACATTTATGGCATGCTAATAATACACAAAGTTATGAGCATTACATTGCACATATGCATCAATCATCCACTTTGCTAAAGCAAGATCACACCGTTCAACTACTTTCTTCCTTTGCCAAATATTCTTAAGAGACTTTTGAGCACCATAAGTTGTTTTTGACATGAAATATGCCCCTAATGTTGTAGATTTCTTCTACTTTCCATAACTTGTAGTCAATTGTTTTACAATGCTGGTGCTTTTAATCTTTTTTCTTTTTTGCAACCTTTGGTGGTAACATGTTTTTTAGTATTGACATCCTCACCATCACCACCATCATCATCACCTTCTAATTGTCTAATTATCATCTCTTCATGCTCCCTTTGTTGTGCATTAAATGGATAGAATTCTGCTTGCATTTCTCTAACTTTTTTTTTTTTCAATATTTCCTTTAAGATTTTAAAGCATTTTATGTCGAACATCAGGAGGACATTTGTGACATTGTTCAACTACTCCTTTAGCTCCAGCTAAATGCTGCTTAAATCGATTAATGCCACCATCCGCAAATACTTTAGCATAATATAAATATACTAATTTAGTTTTTTTACATCCAACACTAAGTTCAGGAGTTTCTCTACAATGACCCCATGCCAAATCTATTTTTCCTCTACTACCACTTGACATGGAAATTAAAGGTTGAAATGAATTGAGCCGTTAAAGGATCACTACTTGGAGAAATATACTATACATATCGAAATGTGAAGACATTTTTAAGGACCTATATTAAATGAGAAAAAAAAAAAGATTCATGATTATAGAAAAATAAAAGCAATTTAACAGAATAAGGGACACTATGGGAAGAAAAAAAAAACAAAAAATAGAAAAATTCTATTCAATTTAACAAAATTAGCAGAACATTAAATATAGGAAACAAACGGAAGAAAACAGAAAACACAAAAATTCCTCATGCAACATTTCTAATAAAAATAATTTATACCGAAAGTTATATACAAGGAAATGGAAAAATTAAATTAACGCATTCTTTGAAGCTTTTTTATAGACTTGCGACAAATTCTGCACAGGTTTCTCATTTTGCACAACAGCTTGGCACATACGTAATTTATGAAATTGAGGAGAATATAATTTGAAGCCCAAATCATATATGTTTTCCTTTATTATATATTTCATTTTTTTCTGTTATTTTTCTCTCCTGTCTGCATGGCTGCTTAAGCGATCTCTCAGCGATTGCTGTTTTGTCAAGTCCATTGTAATTTGCATTATTTACACACATTTCTTTCAAATTTTGACAAGAATCACTCAAACACTTTGATAAATTTTCAATTAATCCCTGATTTTATTAATTTAATAAATCCAAGTCCAATTAAGTCTCAAAACTTATCAATTCTCCAATTAAATCCTTGATTGGAAGAATTAAATTAATTCCAAGCTTAATTAAGTCTCAAAACTTATCAATTCTCCAATTAAATCCTTGATTGGAAGAATTAAATTAATTCCAAGCTTAATTAAGTCTATTTATCAATTCTTCAATTAAATTTAAACAAATTAATTCCAAACATTAGATTAATTCCAAAGTTTAAAAAAACTTCCATTCAATTGCCCTTTAAGAAATCCTGGGATAACAAATTGGACATCAATTCGTTATTGTTAAGGCATTTTCTAAGCATATAAGACAAGCTACAGTGAAAAATCCACTCAACCTACACAATTTATCAAATCATAACACTACTGTCAAGATTTGGTATTCTTTGTGCATTTTTGCTTTATGACCTATTTGCCTTATGTTCTTATATTAACTTGCTGGATATTAATGCCTCGATCCTTGTCTTAAAAAAAAGTCTTGTGATTTAAAATCTTGATAACATTTAATTCAACCTTGATTCTAACACTTTTGAAAAAAAAAAAAAAACGGTAAGCCTAATAATTAGAAACAACCCATATAACACAGTCATTGACAGAGGAAACCTCAAATTGTCTTTAAACATGAGTTAACTAATTTCATGCAGTAGTTGCCAAAAATAAAAAAATAAAACACACAAAAACTATCGGGATTGCAAAACAATAAGGCTTGCACTACTAAATTGGGTAGCTAAGTCCTCTATTTTGTCAAGCACATCAAACGAACATAAAGAATAAAAATGAGACAGTTAACTAATATGAAGCTTACGAAGAAATAATTTAAATAAATCAAGAAAAACGAGGCAGAGGCTTTATTAAGTTGAAGAAAAGAAAAGAATAGAAAAACATACAAATGGGGGTGAGAATAGGAAAGAATAAATACCAAATCAAGAACTGCGAAAGAATCGATACTAGATTAAGAACTGCAAGTTCAAAAAAGAGGGAAATAATAAAGAAAAGAGAGAGTAAAAAAAGGAGAGTCGTGAAGATAAATAATTAACATCAGCTTCATCTAGCCTTATTCGTAGATTTGAAATAGTGATCAAGAGTCCTCTGCTCTTCGCGATTGAAATGACTTTTTCTTTAATTTGGTTTTCTCTTTGTCTTCATTGTTAATTGTTTTGGCATTTTAATCGTAAAAGGCCAAAATGACATCATTTCACGTGTGTGTGTAAAAGAGGTTGGGTCTCAGCTGAGTTTAACTGAGTCAATCCGCCGGGCCGGTTCAAGTTTCAAAACTATGTTTTTTTACTACTACACACACATTATAACTTATAATATCTATATATATTTTTTTGCTTTTTTAAGAAATGTACCTATAATTTTAGCATTCAACGTACCTTCAATAAAAATTAAGAGTGCGTTTGGTATTGCGGTAGCTATTGTGGTTGTAGTTTGAAAAAAGTTGATTTATAAAAAGTACTTTTAGTTGAGGTTGGCTTGAAAAAATAGGTGTTTGATTAAAATTGTGGTTGAAAAAAAAGTAATTTAATGTGTTTAATTAAGAATGCTTTTAAAATTGAGGTTATAAAATAATTTATAAAAATATATATTAATATTAATGATTTTTAATTTAAATATTGTGGATTTAACAATTGCTATTACATCATGAAATAAATCATACTTTATATAAAATATTTTTTATTATTCCATGAAACCATCTACAATTCCATTACGTACGAAATACATCCGACAAGAACTACAGTTTTTATAATTTTTTTAGCGTGTAATAAAATTAGATAAAATATTATCAGGTATAAAATTCACTCTAAACTAATTTTTTTTAAATGTTAAAAAAATTAACACACTAAAAAAAAAAAAAAAAGGTCATACAGTGCAAGATGATTGCACTGTTCATTATTTTTTAAGTGAACAGTGCAATTCTCTTGCACTGTTCATATAAACAGTGTATTGTTGTATATTATTTATGTTAATTGCATTGTTTCATTGAACAATATAATTAACATAAAAAAAATAAGGAATTTTTTTTTTTTTAACTGTGTTTCTAACACAAAAGATAAATGGAATTATAAACAGTATATTACTTTTTTATTTTTAATAAAATCACTGCAAATTGCATTTTAATTAATAAGAGAACAAAACAGTCCAGGTTCGTTGTACCTACCCAGTCACCAACCCCCCCTCCCCCCAAAAAAAAAAAAAAAAATTATTTCTTCCTTATAAAACTCAGACGGTATTTCCGTTTTCAGTCTCAAAATCCAAATTTCTTTTCCCTCTCTTCACCCGTTTTTTTCTCTCTTTACTACAAAAATGGTAACGGTAGAGGAATCGGTGGTTAACACTAAACTTTCACCACCAAATTCTTATTCTGCGGTGGTTCTTGGTGGCACTTTTGACCGGTTACACGACGGCCACCGCCTCTTCCTCAAGGTGACATTCTTGGCTCTTTCTCTCTCTCTCTCTCTCAAAAGACAGAGAGTCGTGCACCAGTGACCGGATTTTGTTTGAATTTTTGAACGAAATGATTTATTTATTTGTTTTTGTTTTTGTTTTAGGCCGCAGCAGAATTGGCGAAGGATCGTATTGTGATTGGAATCTGTGATGGTCCTATGTTGAAGAATAAGCAGGTCAATTATTTCCCATTTATTTATTTATTGATATATTTTTTTGTTGTATATTGTTAGTTGAGTAATGCTATTCATCCTAAAATATGAGTATTTATTTTTATGAATAATATCAAATGGTTGATATTAATCCGCGAATGAATTAAAATTGCTGTTATTGACTCTTTTTTAGTTAATCAATAATTTTTGAAAGAAATGTGATTACTTTTGCTACCTCATTTACATTCGTGTGGTGTCGAAGCTAGTTAGGTACCAGTGAAATGGTACAAATAACTTCTTCTTCTTTTTTTTTTTTTTTTAAAAAAAAAAAAAAAAAATTCTTGCTTATTCTTTTGAATTAATGATATATGATTAAGAGTTTGTTTTATCAGAAGTGTGATGCTGATTACCTTGCCTTTTGGGTTCTTAGAACATGTAATGGAACCATTTAAATTACTAGTATTTTTTATTTCTTCGTTTGTGCAATGATTAGGTATTTGGTTCTGCCTTTTGCAGTTTGCTGAATTAATACAACCCATTGAGGAAAGGATGCACAATGTTGAAAACTATATCAAGGTATTTGATTTGAAATTTGAAAAGAATGTTTTGTGTTCTTTTTGTTCTTTTCAGTATCTGGAAAGAAGGGTTGAGAGTTTTTAGACAAGACTGGTTTATTAGGTTGGAACAGCTGCATATACAAGTTAAACTGTTGTGGCTGAGAAAGTGAGCTGGATGGAATTCTTGCATCTCTTACAGTCTGATTATCCCATTGTTCACAAAGTAAGAAGTAGGATGTGTAATTTAACCTAGGAGAAAAAATAGTGTGTCGTGCTTCTACTGGGTGAAGCTTTTTGAACTGAAGTTTGAATTTCCATCGTCAGTTAAGTGGTGAGGTAGCAAAGCTATGGACCGTGAGCACTGTAATTTAAAATCAATGCATTGCCAAATGGTGAGCATGGTTTCTTTTGGAATGATTTTTTTCCTTTTCTGTTTAGAAAATGATTGCTCCTATATTGTTTTGCAGTCTTTTAAGCCGGAACTTGTTGTGCAAGCTGAAACTATTACAGATCCCTACGGGCCTTCAATCGTCGATGAAAATTTGGGGGCTATTGTTGTTAGGTGAGTTGCTATTCATATTGTCTAGGGTTTTTTCTTGGGACCTTCTTTCAGGTTTTGATGTGAAATTTTACCATTTTATTTAAAATCATTGTGTTATTCTAACTTTATATATACAGCTTGAGGTGTCTGTATTCTTTTGAGCTTTTTATGCGTGCATTTTTGTTGTGCTGGGGTTTATCTCCATCATTGCCTGCTTCAATGTTGTAGAAATTAATGTAAATCTTGTCTTAGCTGCTTGAGTTTGTTGCCATTATTCTCATTTTCTTCGTATTATTCATTGAACTTGGTTATAGCAACGAGTGGAACAAAATAAGAAAAAAAAAGGAAGGCCAATTTACCTTCTAGGGTTGTAAATTGCAATGTCCTCTTTACTTCCCTAAAAGGTGTGATGGGATTATTCTTGACCAACTGTTGCTTTTGCGGCAGCAAGGAGACAGTGGCAGGTGGGTTGTCCGTTAATAAGAAGAGAGCTGACAGAGGCCTCTCACAACTAAAGGTTTGTGTTACCATTTTTTTTTTTTTTAATCTGTGATGATGTAGTGTCATGTTGTTTATGTAAAGTGGGCTTTTATAATTGCTTAAAAGGTCAGATGACCAGGCCTTTATATCATGAATCTTGTGCAGATTGAAGTTGTAGACTTGGTTCCTGAAGAATCTGGTGGAGATAATAAGCTCAGTTCTACGACATTAAGGAGGCTTGAGTCCGAGAAGGCCAAAGAACAACAAACACCAACAGAGTCATAGTTCTTGATCATGCACGATGTCCGGAAATTAATTGCTTGTATCAATACCTGACTCTGCAAGGTTCAGGAAACAAAGAATTTCGTGGAAGACTGTTTGGAAAATACATGATACAAGATAGAGAGAATGTCTTTGTATGATTTTATGATTTGATCTACACAATTTCTCCCCAAAATAAATTGATGTTTTGACGTCGATGCGAAAACAATCCATGTGTTAGTAGGACTCAGAATCGTTTCGCTCTTGCACTATGTAGCAAGATATCTGCGTGAGCGTGTTCTCCCAGGTTTAGCCTTTGGAACAGCAGCAGCTTCAGTAACCTTGAAAGTAGAGCAGGCAGTTTTTTTAATTTCTATTTAAACTCGGTATCACACTTCTGATGTCAGGATTGTGTATCATGCGGAGGCTCCTTTTATCATGATCAAAATCGCTTGAAAAAAGCCTTGCATCTCTAGTGGCAAGATAATTGATGAGAATGGTGACATTTCACGACCATAAGGTAGAGTCGTTTTGATTTTTTAACTGCCGTTTCAATGCCTCAAAGGAATTGTGTATCATGCGGTATCACACTTCTGATGTCAGGATTGTGTATCATGCGGAGGCTCCTTTTATCATGATCAAAATCGCTTGAAAAAAGCCTTGCATCTCTAGTGGCAAGATAATTGATGAGAATGGTGACATTTCACGACCATAAGGTAGAGTCGTTTTGATTTTTTAACTGCCGTTTCAATGCCTCAAAGGAATTGCACCACAACAGAAATATTAACGGCTACTATTTCCCTACAACTGAATTTTGAAAATTCTCTAACTGTATAAAGAGGAGTTAACATAACTGAAAGATCACAATCCCGCTCTTTTCTATCTTCCTCGTCTTCTTGATCTCCTCCATGCAACTTCAGAATAAAATAAAAAAATACATATTTTTCTCTTGCACTCAATATCTAAAACCGAAGGAGAAAGAGAGACAAAGAGAGAGGATTTAGTACTGGTCTCTTTAGCAGAGAGCGGAGCCATTGGTTTCTCCAAGGTTTTAAACAAACCGGCTTCTGTTTTCTTCCTGTCCTCTTTGATTTTAATGCTTTCTTTGCCTTTTAGTACAACTCTCAGAGTTTTTTTTTCTTAAAAAGTTTCTTTGATGGTTGCTTTTCTGCTTTCTTTAAGCCATTGTTTAATGTAATGTTATTTATGGGTTTCACTAGAACTGTTGATGGTTTCTTTAACTGCCATGATTTCTCAAGATCGTTTCTTTAAGTTTGTGTTCATTTTTCTTTTCTAGAAAGTGAATTTTCATAATTTTGTAGAATTTGACACCCATTATGTGTATTCTTGATGGGTTTGCTTATTCTTGTCTAGAAAAGAAGTTTATTGCTTTATATATGTGGGTTCTGCTTGTTATATGAAATTAATGAGTTTTTGCAGATGGGTTTTGCAAAATTATTGCAAAGATGAATGATCTAATGACAAGATCGTTCTGAAGTTATGTGGAACTAAAGAAACAAGCCCAAAAGGACCTTCAAGTTGAACTTGACATTGAATCAGGCCAACCAAACCTCTCTCAGTTCTTCCATGAAGTCAACGGAATCAAGAGGAAGATATTACCAATCTCTTGTTTGATCTTCAAAACCTTATTAAGAGTCGAAGTCCACTCACAGTGCCAAAGTTCTTCGTGGCTTAAGAGACCGAATGGAATCAGACATAGTTGCAGTTCTTAGAAAGGCCAAGATTGTTAATTCAAGACTGGAATCACTTGACAGATCCAATATATCCAATCGCAGAGTATCAGAATAGTATAAAGAAGGAAGTCCTGTTGATAGGACGAGGATACCAGTCACCAATGGCTCGAGAGTTAAGCTTAGGAAAATTATAAGTGAATTTCAGATCCTGAGACAGAAGATTTTATCAGATTACAAAAACGATCTGAAAAGAAGATACCACACTGCGACTGGAGAGGAACCAAGCGAAGAAGAGATTTCAGGAGGTGGGGGAGTTCAGATGTTTGAAGGGAAAGGAGTGGTGGACTTGAAGAATAAAGAGAGGCATGAGGTTGCGATGGACATACAGAGAAGCTTGAAAAGGCTGCATCAGGTGTTTCTTGATATGGCTGTTCTTATTGAAACACGGGGAGAGAAGATGGATGATATTGAAGAGAAGGTGACCAATGCAGGTAATTTTTTAAGTGGTGGAACAAACAGTCTGTACTATGCCAATCAGATGAAGAAGAAGAGGAAGACATGGTTTTTATGGGTTTTTGCTGTGATGTTAGGGAAGGGAATTATTTGATGTCAAGTGATTAGTTGTTTCTTTTTCTACCTGCTTGCCTGAAAATTCATGTCTAGTAGAGTTTTCAATAGTTCAGAAGTAATCTTTTACTATTTTACAACGGCTTTACATGTCCTTTTTGGGTAGCTGAATGTGGTTGTAACATCCCCAATTTTAGATATAAAAATCATTTTATCATCCATGGAAAGAACAAGGAATTTTTTAAAAAAATAAATGGATTCCATGACCATAATTCTCAATGATATAATTTTAATCTTGTTAATCATGATCAATAATTTTATCAAAAATCTAGTGAAATTTCCTGAGATACCACATTATTAAAATTATTATTCTCAATTACAACATAATTTTTCTAAATCTCAATATCATCCAACAATTCTAGATCACATGTTATTCAATACCAATCATACTTTTCAAATTCACATCATACTCATTCATACATTTCAATAGCCATACTCATAAATGTTTAAAGAATTTTAAATATAACATTTATTGACTTATAATCAATTCAAGAATATATAATCTACAATATTTGTTTTACTATTAATACTTTTAATTTTTACAATACCCAAAATAAAGTAATATAATTTTACATGTTTTAACTACCAATTTATTTATATACTCATTTAACAAAAAATTATCATTTGATAATATTGCATAGTTTTACAATAACAACTAGGATGATCATAACCTTACGCTCTATTAATCATCTCTATTAATCATGTTTGATTTGTGATAGACCTGTAATTAAATATATAAAGCATAAAGATTTAATTTCTATTTAAACCATGAAACTTATTGTTCATAATTTATTCCTACATTTAATTAAACACCAACATTACATCTTCATTTCTTTAAATTATCATTTATATTTTCAGCAATCCAGACTAAATTATCACATCACAATAGCAACCACCCATGATCGTTATAACTTCAGCAACTCATTTCATTGTCATCAATCTGATTATCCTCTCATGGATGCTAATAAATCTGACAACCCGTTTTATTGTCAACAATCTAGCTATCCCTTTACAGATGCCAATAAATCCAACAATTTTTTTAAATGTCAACAATACGACAATCTCCTCATTGATGCTAATAAATCCAATAAACTTTTCCAATTACCAATAATCCATATCATTATCATTTACTTTGTTTCTTCTTTCACAACAATGATAAGACCTACTACTTGAGAAAGTCTTGCTTCACCTGCATGAGATCATGCTCCCACAATCTCCCTTGAATTAACAGGTTTTCACAATATGAATTCATATCCATAAAGTTCAAGGTATTTAAATTCTAATCACACATAGTTTTTTTATCCTCACCCAACATACCAAAAATTCCATTTAAATTCATCATCATCATCATCATCAATATTTTTATATGCATTAATTTCATACAACTACACATTTGTTCATGAGATTTCACAATTCCTTAATTTCTTTTTCCTTGGTTGACCTAGACTTCTCCATTAACAACACTAGTTTTTTTTTTTTTTTTTTCATCTTATTTAAACTATCCTTTTTTCTTCTTCTTTTTTCTTTCTCTACTACAAGTATACCTCTTAGTACATATTGCATACAATTTTTTCCATCATATAATTATATCAAATTTTCTCATTTATCACTTAACATAGTCGACCCTTCCTCCCTACAAATCACCACGACCCCTTCTTCAATTCCTTTTAATTTAACATCCTTTACACATTTTAACATGTAAACACTACATCAAATCACCCTTAATATTTTCTTCTACCATGGTTGGCCATTACCCTTACAACAACACCATGATTTCTTTCAAATTTCTTCATAAGTTCACAAGTTTGTCAACCAAATACAATCTAATCATAATAATTATAAAAAATCTTTCAAGAACCCCAATTCATCAACAAAAACCTCTAACTAAAACTTAAAGATTTTCAACTAAAATCTATTTAAATCTCATGTAAACTTTTTAAAATTGATATAGAATGCCTTACTAGACAATTATTTGAGCTTTAAATGCCATCCAAACAAATTTCAAGGATTTCCCTTTCCTTTTTCCTTCCTTGATCAAATTTCCTCCCTTGATTTTCACCTTCATTAACTGTTTCTTCCTTATTTTGATGTTTAGATGGCTTGATCTTTACAAACTCTCAATATCTCCTCTCAAATAAACACTTACCTAATGTTTTTTTTTTTTCTAAGTTTTTTCTCTCTATCTCTCAAGAACTTTCAAGCAAAATCACGTTATTTTCCTTCTTCTTTGACGGTTGGCCAATACACACACACACACAAAATACAATGCAATATTTAATAAAGAGAAGGTAACATAAGTTATAAAAATACAAACATGCTTTCTACATTAAATACAAGTCCTTTACTAGTGAAACATTAGAATTTATACCCTTCAGTTTACAAGAAAATAGTTAAATTAGTTACAATTCATAACCAAAAATACAAAATTTTATATAATTCCACACCTAGTAACTAAAAATAAGGAGTCAATAACACTATTTACTCCTAACGAGCCTATAAAGGATCTAAAATAAATAATTAACTTAATGTTACATTGATCTTCATTATGAAATAATCATGATTTCAACTCAATTTTCCACATAACTCTTTTTCTTTAAAGATCAGCCTTTTATTTTAGTCATTCATCAACTAAACTCTCACATTTAAGTTTTCCTCATATCTTTATATTTATCTTATTCAAATGAATTTAATAATTTGGATATTGTACACAGAGGCCCATTAAATTGACTAACCCTTTTAGTCGCTAATAAATCTAGCCATTATAATTGCT
This sequence comes from Populus alba, assembly GCF_005239225.2. Classification (NCBI taxonomy): domain Eukaryota; kingdom Viridiplantae; phylum Streptophyta; class Magnoliopsida; order Malpighiales; family Salicaceae; genus Populus; species Populus alba. The sequence goes on from NC_133288.1 coordinate 9,934,178, forward strand.
AATTATCCCGGCATTCCTTTCTGGAAGCTATTAAATCTAGTATTTCTAATAGATACTAATCAACTTCGCCATTCTATTTGGATGTCATTCAATTCAGCGTTCCTATTCATAAGTTAATAAATCTAGTAATCTCGATTGGTACCAATCTATCTAGCCCATCCTATTTTGATGCCATACAATCTGGTGTTTTTATTTGGAAGCTAATAAATCTAATAATCCCAACTTGATATCAATCAATCCAATCATCCCACTTGGATGCCATTGAATCTGGTGTTTCCATTCAAAAAGCCAATAAATCACTTTCATAACTTAATTTTGTATCTCGATAATCATATTTTCAATTATTATAAAAAATCTTGCATATAAATAAATTGCAGTTAATATTTGACTTAAAGTGAATTTTAATAATTATCAATGTGTTAAACACCTACATGAAGTCTATTATTGTATAACTATCCCCGACTGTTAGGCAACTCTCACAACCTCTCATGTATCATCATAATCAAAATAATTTTAAACTTAATATTCTCATCATAGGATTCTCATTTTCAACTTTCATTCAATTCACATCTCATACTTAAAGAATTCATAATTTTTATATTCTTGCCAAATGATCTAATCCTTTCACCAATTCAAGTATTTTTAGATAATTAAAAATTCCATTTACTTGCATGAATTAACCATAGCCACACACTCTTTTATTTCTTATCCCTAGGCCAAAACTTTATTTTTACAAGAAAAGAGAGTATAAATTTTTCCTAAATTAACTCATCGCCCACTCTTATTTCACTCATTTGAACATGTTTTAACATCAATTTAATCAATTTAATTTTAGTCCTCTCATCCACTCCTTGGTCGAATGCCCTTATAAAAAATAACATGTTATTTTCTTCATTAATCCATTCAAATAACACTTGACCCAATAATTTTTCATGCTTATAAACAAGATTCTAGCATAACATTACACGTTAAATCAATAAATTTCTCAAGTTCAAATTCCATAATCATACATAATATCTTTCAAGCTCATTCATATAATTACCAAAATCAAATGCAATAAAAGGCATGCTTACCTTGAAATAACAAAGATTCAAAAGCAATTTAAGATAGAAAACAACCCTTTATCCTTCTCTTTCTTCTTGTTCTCGCTAACCCTTGTTCTCACTCTTAAGTTTCTAGAACTCCTTCAACCACTCAATTTCTATGGTAGATCACTCAAGAATTCTATTAGTCATCTTTAGTCAACTCTTTTTATGTGATTTTCTAAGGAATTATGAAGGAATTTGAAGAAATGTCAAGAAAAACCCTAACCCCTCTCTTCTTACTCAATGTTGTCGGCCACCCTTAATAGAAAAATGGTATTTATAGTTAAAATTTCATATATTTTCACTTTGACCCTACTTGTTTCCTATTTTAAATATTGTCCCTTTTTAATCTTTCTTTTCTATAATTTAATTCTTTTTTTTTCATTTAATTTCCTTTACTTTAAAAATGTATCACATTCTTTATTATTTAAATTTATTTTCTATCCATTTAACTCCAGGAATTTATTTATTTATTGTTTTATTTATTTCATCCAGGGGTTTACATATTCTACTTGTGATGTTATGGTCGATGGTAGGTTGTTACTAGCAGAATTACTAGATTTTGATATAATAATGAGAATGAAATGGCTTGTTCAATATTATGTTTCTTTGGATTGGTGGGGTAAAACAATGACATTCAGGATTCTAAAAGAACCAGGGCTTTCTTTTCAAGGTGATCGACTTGTATCTCATCCTAACATGATTTCAGTAATCACTAGACAAATATTGTCTAAAAGTATTTCAATGTTATTTAGCTTATGTATAAGATGTTAGAAAAAAAAAAATCCCCAAGATGAATCAAGTTTATATAGTCATAAAGTTATTTGATATATTTCCAAATGATTTGTTTAGATTGCGATTTGATAAAGAGATTAAATTTTATATTGACTTGGTTCTCAACATCGAACCTCTATATATAGAATGGTACCAACATAATTAAAGGAGTTGAAGGATCATTTGTTGGATTTACTTGACAAGAATTTTATTCGTCCTAGTGTTTCTCTATGGGGTGCACCAATGTTATTTATGAAGAAAAATGATGGTTTTTACAACTTTACATTGATTATAGATAGCTAAATCAAGTGACCATTCATAACAAATACCATCGCCCTTGTACTGATGATTTTTGTTTTAATCATTTACAAAGAGCTCAATGTTTTTACAATATCAATCTCAGGTCGGGTATCATCAGTTGAAGATTTGAAAATAAGATATACTAAAGACTACTGAATATGCCAATGAGATTAATAATAATATATGTATTATCATTAATGTGAATAATATTATATTTGAATAAAATATGATTGGTTTGATTGTCTATTTTTTATTTGAATCGTATGATTATCAAATATTAGTCTAAAATGCATTATAAAGTTATACAAGTCAGAATATCTACGCTAACAGAACAATGTTAATCTATATATACATGCTTGAATATAATTATCTAACTAATTATTGACGAGTCATCACACAAATATGTTAGTATACTTTACCTAGCAAGGGTGGTTCTTTTGCCATCACCTATGGCACGAACATGTTTTCTTCTCCATGTCATTCTTATATATGATTTATATATGTTCTTAGTATGCTTAATTACACCTTTATCATGAATGAACCTATTGGATTAATCATAGTATAACTTAGTCTTCTATTTGTATATTTGATATTATTTATTAAGAAAAACTCATCAATTTATTATTTCAATCTTTTCAAGTATATAGTGTATTAGCTGATCAAGTACTATTTATTAGCAGAGAATCCTTGTTTATACTTTAAGTTGGTATGCCCAATACTTCTTCATCTGAGATTTCTTATTTTTTTATACTCATCTTGTAAATATGATCTATGATGTTATGCATAGCTTGAGCTTAACAAGTACGATAGTTTTTAGGTTATTCTTTTTGGGTTATGTATATAAGTATATATTTATATATATTATCTAATAATAGAGAGTGATAATTTATTTTTATATCATTGCTTTAATTTGTTAGTTCTGATAGAATTATGTTAAGGCATAAGAATTAGCATAGATAAGATGGTCTAGGAGCACCTTTATCTATGTGTCTAATCACGTGCTCAAATTTAGGTCATGATACAAAAGGTGGTTATTAGTTTTCTTGTAAGTCAAAATAGCTTAAAAAATGAATTTTTGGATTTAAAAAAAACCCTAGTTTGATTTCCAAACATGTTTTTAGTAGTTGCGAACAAGATAAACAAATGATGCATCTTTTGTTTTTTTTAGAAAAAAGTAGACGATCCATCCTATTTTCCAAAAAAAAAAAAAAAAAAAAGTAAGTTGTGCTGGCCACCTAAGATGAGGCACTTGACCTTTGTATTGTGCTCATTATGTATTTTTTTATATATATTAAATTTCATGAAAATAAATAACTTTAAAATATATTAAAAATATTATTTTTTAAAAATAAGATTATAGTTTTATTCTTATAAAACTATTAGATGTTTTTTTTTTTATAACCCTTCTTAATTTGTATTTACTTTTTTGTTTTTTTTGTTAAATAATTTTTTTGGCTTCTTTGTGCATGTTTTTAAAATTATCGCATGATTAGATAAAAAAAAATAATTTCTAGTAGATTCTTCTTATATTTTCTTAATATATATGTGACATGATAATAAAAACATTTTTTTTTAAGATTTGATTATATGACTCTTATAATGTTTTGCTTAAAAAAACATTATGATAAAAAAAATTGTCAAAAAAATTGCATTAATAGAACAAAGAATTTTTAATTAAAAAAATTGACTTTTTTTGTTTTTATTTCATATCATTCACAATCTTTTTTATATTTATTTTTATTACCGTTGGTTTTTATTAAATGAAGTACATTATAAAAAAATATTTTTTTTGTTAAAAAGATAGATTAATAAAAACTAGAAATTATCTTGTTTAGATAGAATTTAAATTATCATTATTTTATAAAAAAAATTATTAACATAAAACTAGATAAAAAAATTTAATAGCTACTCAAATACAAGAATAAATATCTTGATTTTTATTTATCATTAATATTTTTTATTTAATTTTTAATTAATATAAACATCTCTTTTTGATATTTATTTATATACAAAATTTCTAATTTAGTTAATTAAACATACTCGTCAAGAGTTTATTCACAATAATAATAAAAAAAAAATTTACTAGTTAAAAATATGTTGTCAATACTCAATAGTCGCACTTTTTTTCTTTTTATTTTTTTCCTTTTTGGTTAAAAGATATATTTTAATCCGTCCCGCAGGAGAGGAAGCGTAAATTGACTGTTTGTTAAAGTAAGAGAAAAAAAAGTGAAAACAAAAGGATGGTCTAGCTAGCTGGATCCGTATTAAGGGAGCAAATTTCGGTGCTCTATATTGAAAAACTCTGCTTGAAACCCACCACTCTGCTTCTCCTGGTGGCGTTGGTGGTGGTGCCGGTGGCACCCTCTTTCATCGTTGTTGGTGGCGGTAGTGCTGCTACACATGGCAAAGTAATCAAAACATGGTCTTTGTTGCTAATCTTGGGTTTCGAAACTGCAAAGTTTTGATTTTTATGTAATTTGAGCTTGGTTTGATTAGGACCCATTTCTGGCCTACATGTATAAGGTTGGTTGGTTTTGAGGAAATGTTTGTCCTTTTGGATCTGAAAGTTGCCATTTTGCGTTTATTTGCCGTGGGATTCTTTACTAGACATTGTGATGTGTGTGTTTTGGTGAAAACTGAGAGGTTTTGGATGAAGGGTTGATGCAATTTAAGAAAGTTATGATTTATTTATTTTATCTGTAATTGGATCCTTCTGTGTTTCCCTTTTATGTTAGAATCTTCCTTGATTTTGGAGTTTCAGATGGGTTTGCGTGTATTTGATTATGATTGCTGTTAAGCATTATACTTTTTAGACTTGGGATTAAAGATTCCATTAATAACATGCAACAAATGGAACTGCAGTCTTGGATTTACATACCAATGGAACAAGTTGGGTTCTTTTCTTTTGTTTTCAAAAAAAAATTTGAAGGGAAAGAATTATGTTTTGATTATATTAAGTTTTGAATTGATTCTCCTTGTTTTTATGTTGTTGTAGTTGAATATTAAATGAAAGGATGCATGAGCTTGTTGTAAGTTAAGATGTCCTTCAAAAGCATCATGCGTGAATTCAAGGAAATAAAAGAGGGGATTGGAAGCATATCAAGTCGAGGAGTTGAAGGGAAACATTGGCGTGGCAGGGCGAGGTCACATATTGCACCAGATGAAACACCAGAAGAAACTGATCAGATTGACCAGGGCCAGTGGGCGAATCTACCGCCAGAATTGCTTTTGGATATCATTATGAGGGTAGAAGAGAGTGAGTCCTCATGGCCTGCTCGTGTCGTCGTTGTTCATTGTGCTTCAGTCTGTAGATCATGGAGAGAAATTACAAAAGAGATTGTAAAAACTCCTGAGCAATGTGGGCGGCTGACGTTTCCCATATCATTGAAGCAGGTACTGATATTTTTCTTCTTCTTTTTCCTAGTGTCTTTTGGTTTACTTATTATGTCGGATGCCTCTTGCTTACTTGTCTTTGTTGCCTGAAAATAGCCCGGTCCTCGTGAGTCGCCCATACAGTGCTTTATTAAGAGGGATAATGCAACTTCTACATTTCTGCTGTACTATGGTCTGGTGCCTTGTAAGTCATGTTATTCTCTTGCTCATGCTTGCTAAAAAAAGAAAACATATTTACCTTTGTGGCTTGGCAAGAAATGCTTAAGAAAATCTTCTGTAATTATTTCTCATCGCATCTGGACTGGGTCAGAAACCTATGGTGAGCAGAATGCATACATGATTGGTGATATTAATATTAAACCCCTCTTCATTGATCGTACTAAGAACCATGACATTGCAATGGTTGGAAATTTGGGAGCTTTTAGATCTTAATAGGAAGCAAATTACCTAACTTTCCAATGATACAAGTTTGAGCAACTAGCTGCCTTGAAGTATATGCTACTCCTTCCAAATCTTTCTGTTCTATATAACTCTTGAGTGTAGCGAGCTCCATTAAGTGCTTATTGACTGGAAATGTTAATTACTACCTTTTTTTAAAAAAAAAAAATTAACATTACTGTCAATTGACAGCTGAGGGTGAGAATGATAAGTTGCTCTTAGCAGCTAGAAAGATCAGAAGGGCAACATGCACAGACTTCATAGTATCTTTGGTTTCAGATGATTTTTCTCGGGCCAGCAACACATATGTTGGTAAATTGAGGCAAGTTTTCAAATGTGAATGGATGTTAATTATTTTTCCTGAATTTTCTTCTATTCTCGTTCCAAATAATTCTTTGGAAAATTTATGCCAGGTCCAACTTTTTGGGAACCAAGTTCACCATGTATGATAGTGAACCTACATTTGAAGTGCCAAGGCAACTGGCAAGGCGGACAAGTCGTAGATTCCATCCCAGGCAGGTGTCTCTGAGACTGCCTGCATGTAACTACTGTATAGCTACTATCACGTATGAGCTCAATGTTCTCCGCTCAAGAGGACCGAGGAGAATGCATTGCATAATGCACTCTATTCCAATGTCTTCCATTGAGGAGGGGGGCACTGTCCAAACACTAACATCAATACCAGAGACATTTAACAGCCAATTTCCTCACCCATCAAGTTCAATAGGGAAGGAATTGGTCTCAGATAACAGTTCTGCAAGGGCCTCTCGGTCACCAGTATTAGCCGAAGGTTCGGAAGAGCTCCTTGTTCTTAAAAACAAGGCCCCTAGATGGCATGAGCAATTACAGTGCTGGTGCCTAAATTTCAGAGGGCGTGTCACTGTTGCTTCCGTTAAGAACTTCCAACTTGTTGCTACTGCTGAACCATCCCACAATGTGCCTGCTGCAGATCAAGAAAGGGTAATTTTACAATTTGGAAAAATTGGAAAGGACATCTTCACGATGGATTATTTCTACCCACTTTCAGCCTTCCAAGCCTTTGCGATCTGCCTGAGCAGCTTTGATACCAAACCAGCCTGTGAATGATAACCATGGCGCGTGGAGATATTTGCTTTAGTAAACTAGAACGTTTGCCCTAATTTTTTTGAAGCGTTTCTTCACTACATGCCAAGCACTCAATGACATCACAGCTGATCTTGGCAGTTCAATCAGAGCTTTTTTCTGATCGTGGAATTTGACTTGTATCACATTTCACCATCCTAACACTACGGAAGTATAAGAAGTTCAGTGCATGGTATGTAAACAGCTCTGTAGTTTTTACCTGTTGGACAATTGTATAATTGGTGAGAGCCTGCGTTTCATTCTAACTGTGGTAAAAAAATGTTTTTCAAGTGTTTTTTATTTATAAATATATTACAAAAATATATTTTTAATATTAGACTAAAAAAATTAATATAAAAAAAACTCAAATTTATTTTAAAAGCACTTGTCCAAGGAAAAATAATCATTGCATTAGAACCACTGGTTTAGCTGTAAAATTTACCACGTAATGTAGCATCTTTATTCCTATGCTTGATATCATTCTCTGGTCCAGCAAATTTAATGGTTGCACTGCAGTTTGCCTTGGGGATGTACTTGTGTGGGTCTTTTCATCTACTACACCACAGGTTCCCCATCTGCAATATTGACAACGTCTTCCAGTCCTCCCCGGACTACATTTGCTGGCTAAGTTCACCTTTTGTCAAAGCATGTCGAAAACTAGCTCCATTCTTTTGTTACTTGAAACTCCTTTTAGTCGCTTGCTTCATGTCTTTTTTACCCTGTTCTGATATGTTTGATGTTCCTTCATTGGGCTTTTCCCGTTTACCCTTCCCTGGTGGTTGAGCAAGAAAACCTTGAAATCGGCTGCTTCTTTGGGATTCCTGAGATTGCTGCTGACAAGCTTGTGCTTGCTGATATGAAGGCCTCCACTTGTACGATAAAGATACAGTGATTTACGAGCTTAGAAGATATGATTTCTTCACATAACTGTTCTCGAAATGTTTCAGGTCCAAGAATCTAGTTTAAAATACAAGACACAGCATCCACTAAAAGATTTGGATGTTCATTTGCACGAAAGAAACATGCTCGCTACTTTTGGCGGCATAAAGAGCTTTTAGAAAAGCTTTTGTGATTCCAGTCCATCTGGTAGGTTTTGCATCTTATTTCAATAATTTTGGTCAAAGCCGGGTTCCATTGATGTTTATCAATTTTGTGGGGGACAAAAAGAGAATTTCAGGTGCCAACTCTAGCTTTGGTTCCACCTGCTCGTTGTACCTGGAAAACGATTATAATTGCCTCAATTTTTAAGCAGAGTAACAACATTTTAAACCCATGTGATTCTCAAAATGTCAAAATCCTTATGAAGCTCAAAGAAAACCCTCTAGAATATGGTCCCATATTCAAGCTGCTTTAGATCAATTACGAGTAAGACAATCTGAACACTGGATACGTCTCATCAGAAGAAAACCAATTAGTAATACATCTTTCTTCAACAATGATTGAGATATGAACACCATAGTTAATAGACATTGGAAACCAGGAAGAAACTCTTCATCATTCTTCGATGGTCTGGCTACTTTCAGCTACATGCTTCGCCTCTCCTCTTGAGACAGTTTCACAATTCTTCTCCTTTGTTGGCAAGGTCATATTTCTCATCTCACAGAGGAGTACATAATGAACTCTCTTGAAGTAAATTGAAAAGGCTGATGCGGAAAAGGGTTCCTGAAGTGAGCATTTGGAAAAAAAATAAAATAGGGGGGGGGAGGGGGTTGTTCAATCAGTATACTTGTAATCAGAAACTGGTGAACAAAAGACAAAAGATTGTGCACAGATAAGTGGAAGACGCACGGTCGAGGTCCATAAACTTTGATCTGGCGTACATGGGTATCCCTCCCATTAAGATGATTCGATAGCACAGCAATTTGCAACATAAATGTGTTAACAAATGTTTCCCTGCCAAAGATACAGTTCCAAGATTAGGAAGTCAAATTGCTCATTTCATAAAATATTAGACAAGATCAAAACATCAATCCAGTCTCCTCCAGCTGACTGTTGCTTCAATGTTCAGTAAATAGGAGACCAAAACGATCTCATGGTTTAATCACATGTGATTGAAATCAATTCTCTTACAACTTTATATCAATAAGTTTCAACAGAAGTGTCTATACAAAGTTTCAAAATACCAAACATGTATTGTGTATCTGTTTTGTCCAGCATGCTTGATTTAAGCCCAAGGTCAGAAAAGAATACGGAACACGGTCCTATAGGACTACTATTTCAATATTAGACATAGTCGCTGAGTCATTGCTGAATTGATGTAATTGAACTTGAAACTTAGATCCTTAACTTTAAAATAATTAATTGATAGCAAATCATGGCCGCTTACTTGAAAAATACAATAACGTGGTATAACAAAACACATTTTCATGTTGTATACGATTCTCGACATAGGATGACAGGAAAATTCCAACGACTCAAGACCATCATTCAGGATTTACCCTCTGTTGAATTGAACCCATAATCTCAGTTTGGACAAGCCTGTAAACATTTCCAACTCAGTTGTACTTCAACATTCCTCAAAACAATTGATGACTTGACATCAAGAAGATAAAAAAGTAACTAAAAGTTGAAGGAAATGGTAGTAAGAATAAATATTCTATCCTCTACCTTTCATCTCCCATAAAGGAAAGGAAGAAACTCCATCTTTGATTCTTGATTTCTAGTGCTAATAACTACTAACATATATCAATAATCATGATCAACACAACAGGTAAAACAGGTTATTAGCTTTATATTTCACAATGATAAACTTAATTTAGTAGCAGCCAACTAAGTTTATCATATTCAGAAGAGCTAGATTTGGACAAGAACAAAATGAAATGATGAGAGACTTGGATAATGCCTATTTAGCATCACTAAACAAAGAGAATTAATACAATCAGCACAGAGGCATAAATATAATGGCAGTACTTACTGATTACCTAGGGTCATTTCCAGATAAGGACAGATAGACCCACCCGGTTGGCTTCACAAGTTCCATAGTCTTAATCTCCTAAAACAAAATTTATACCAAAACCAAAATGAGCCGCCACAAAAATGATTTTCAATTACAAAAACACAACAAAGTATAGAATACAACAAAATACCTTCAAATTATGAAAACCATCACCAGCACGAATCGAAATCTTACTAGGTGTATAACTCTCATCCAACTTAAAATCCACGTAAAGAACAACTAACTAGAAAAACACAAAATTCCCACGAATTAATCCTAACACACAAAAACCCAATTAACCAAAATAAAATTATTACATACCTGCAGCTTCACTTTCTTCTGAAATTGAATATTAACCAAATGCGGTTGTGCTCCATCTGACCTAAAACAACAAACAGATGAAAAAGATTCAAACTTTATATTCAGAAACTCAAACTTTCATTTCTTCTTTCAATAAAGACTCAAACTTTATCAGATAAACGGAGAGACAAAAGGGTATGTTCGTTAACTGCCAATAAGTGTCAAGATTGTCATCTCTAAGAGAAGAGATCCCATTTCCAGGTTTGCAAGAACTAACACTCCAAGCAGCTTTTTTTCCCATTTCTCTAAGATCATCTTCAATTACCAAGTGCTTGTTTCCTCCTGTGATCTTCCCTTCTTCTTCTCCTTCCGATGATTCTGTTGCCATTCTTCGTTAACCAGTATCAGGAAGCACTGTAGGAAATGTAAACTTTATGCCAAACCAGAATTTGAAATCTTGCTTCTGGTGAAAGGAGGTAAGAGTTTTATAATTGCTAGACGGCTTGTCGCTTCGTTTTATAGACGGCTTGCCGTAGTTATCAAGTAACTGGCATCGCTAAACTACTTGCCGTTGCCGTTTGTTGGGCATCAAAAATCTCAGATAGGATTGAATTACAAAATAACTTATTCTTAGCGTATTGCAAAATACCTGCATGAAAGGCTGCTAAAATTAATAAAACCAAATACATTTCTGGAAATTGCTCCAGAAGAGGTGGAGGATATAGTGAGAAAAATGGATATCTTTTTCCTTGTCAAGCAGAGACAAACGTTGTCATCAACTCGAGAGCAAATCGTAAGATGTATCTACAACTTTATTCGTCAGATGATGGGGTAGCATCAGAATTCTTCAACTAATCTCATTATTATTATTACTATTATCATACATATACTAGAAACAGAAAGTACAAATGATACAATTGAGTTTTATTTTTTACTTTTTAAACGGTCACGGTTCCTGTTTTTATTATTAAAATAACACAATTAAATTTTTCTCTAATTTTCACTACAGCGGTAGCAGATTTCTTATTTTTTTTTGGAAAATAAGTTTTTTTTCTTAATCACTTTTTTTTTTTCTTGTTTTCATTTTTTTTAATATTGTTTTAGTTTTTCTTTATTTTCTTTATATTTTTTTGGAAAAAAATATTATTTTTTATTCTTTACACATGAAATATTTATCATTCTACACTTGGCCTATTTATATCATTTTTTTTGTTCTTATCTTTATTCTTTTGTAATTTGTTTTGTAATTTTTTTTTCTTTTCACTTTTTCTTTTTCAAAAAATTCATATACAAAGATTGAGGAAATAGTGTTTCAATGTAACAATTGCAACTTTGTTATATTTTTCTAATACGTTGAAAATAAGCTTAAAATCTTACATATCTTTATTAATGTATATGATCTTCATTATATTTTATTATATGTAGGTATTAATTTTTTTTTACTCGCTGTCGAAAAATATATTAATAACACCTACATATTAATTTATGACAAAGCACATGTCAAATAATTATTAATGTACTAAAACCCCTTGGCATCTTACTGTAGCAGTGAGCAGTGAAATACCAGGGCATTTTACAATTTTATCCTCCAACATTTAGTTTATTGGGTATTAGATTTTATAATTTATTTTCTATAGAGTTATTTTGGTTTTATGACCTAGGTCACTAGTTTTGTGGGTTAGCCATATTAACTCGAGCTTTTTTTCCTATTTTTTGACATTTATTTTTTTTTATTAACTTCATCTTTCAATATTGGGTTGATTAAAAATTAGGCTTCATAATCATAGTTATTTTTTTATTTGCTTTCTATAGGGTTATCATGATCTCATGACCTAGGTCGCGAGTTTTACAGGGTAACTAGGTTGACTCGTGTTTTTTTTTAATTATTTTTTTCAATTTCATCCTTCAACATTAAGTTGATTGAGAATTAAACTTTATAATTTTCTTTTAATTTTTTTTTATGGAGTTACCCTGGTCTCCTCACCCGGATTTGACAGTTTAACCCAAATTGAATTGAGTCATTATTGTTGTCCTTTTTTGTATTTTATTTTATTTTCTATTTAAACCTTCAACATTTGGTTGATTAAGAATTGAGTTTCATAAAAAAAAAAATTATCTGATTTCTATGAGGTTATCACAATCTTATAACTCAAGTCGCAGGTTAAGACGATTAACTTGAGTGATTTTTTATATGTTTTTTAGTTGATTTTTTTTTTCAATCTCATTCTTTAATATTGGATTGACTAAGAATTAGACTTCATAATTTATTTCAGTTTGCATTTTATGAGGTTACCTTGGTCTCATGACCCAGGTCACAAGTTTATTTGGTTGAGATAGGTGGTTTTTTTTGTCTTTTTTAATTTTATCTTTCAACATTGAGTTAATTGTGAATTAAGCTATATAATTTTGTTTTGATTTGCTTTTTTGCGGTTATCTTGATCTTATAATCCAAGTTTAGAAGGTTAACCTGGGTTGACTCAACTTTTTTTTTTTTTTCAATTTCATCCTTCAACTATAGGTTGATTGAGAATTGGGTTGAATATTTTTTTGTATTTGTTTTTTTTAAGGTTATCAGGGTTTCATGAATTGAGTAATAAAATTTTCAAGTTAACCTGAGTTGATCTAAGTCACTCTAATATGTATGTTATCATTTCAATACTTGAAAAAATAATGTTGTCTTGATTTTTTTAGTTAAATTACATTTTTATCGGCCATCCAGATTGTCTTTGAACCTATCAAATTGACTAAGTCACATGAAGTCAATCCCTATATAGTTTAAATGTTTTTCTACTAAAAACACATTAACGACACCTTGATATTATTTTATGTTAAAAAAATTAATTTGACCCGCAGCATTGCGCAAACAATTATCTAATGCAAGACTATTTGATTTTTGCTATGCTGGATCATTGTCCCTTATTATTAACTTTAGTTTTGAGGAATTTGATATTTAGTGTAAAACATTCAAGACGTGATGTCTTTTAGAAGAATAGCAATTTGTAAAGAAGTAAATATGTTTTCTTCCTTTCTTTTTTATAGATAGAGGAGACCTACATTTACTTGATTAATCATATCGTGTTATTGATATCAGGGGATAGCGAAATTTACTAAAAGAGCGGATTATTGGTCTCAACCTACCAAAAAAGGTTTTCTAAATTTTGTATGTGGAGAACATTTTTTTTTTAATAAGAGTAATTGTACAAAGCACGAGAGGCATACCACAAGAAGTACAAATGTTTGTTACCTTATTCTATCTGACCAAAAATAACAAGGAAAAGAAGCAAAAGCTAAAAAGAAATTTAAAAAGAACAAAAGCAGATTGAGAAGACAAATAGTAGATGAGTCAGTTGACCAGTTTATAAAAATTCCTTAACTAGTCGATTGATTGATTACATATGAAACAATGTTGAACAGAATCTCAAAATTAGCAAGAATAATGGTATCTCATGACTCTCGGAGGTGCTGATTAATACTTAAAAAAACATATTTATCAACATTTTATATCATCATTTTGCACTTAAAGTATCAATAACTCCTTAACTAAAACATGTTTTATAATAACAAGTCTAATACTATAAAATGCCCTAATATATGGTAAATGTTCATCTTAAATGTAGGCCTATCACATAAATCAAAGGATTGATTGATGAATTCAACTACTGGAATTTATGAAGATAAAGAGAGGGTGAAACTTAGAAAAGAGATGTTGGTGCAGTTCAAACTGGAACACTGTTCGGTAATTGGGTCATATCTCGAGTTCTAGATGTCCAAATGACCTCAAATTTTTACACAAATTCAGTAAGATATAGGCCTACAACTTTCATGTTTTCATCAAGATCTAAGAAGGCCGTTTTCAAGTTCAAATTATAGCAACAACGGAAAAGTCTGAATCTGTCCTGCAACCCGAACACTGTTCAGTGTTGGGTCCATATCTGGAGTTCTAGAAGTCCAAATGGCCTCTATTTTTTTTTTCTGGAAAGCTGAGTCAATTTCCTACAACTTTCATGTTTTCCAATGGACCCATTTTGGATGGTAACATTTTTGTTTTATTCAGACAAGAAGATAAGGATTTTTACCAAGTCAAAAGTTGGCCACCCACTTAACAATTATTTATCAAATCAATAATTTCGAATTTTGGCCTATAAAAGGAGGCATTTGTCATGCATTCGGGGGCTTGGTTGTTCAGATCAAGTTCATGCTCTTTATTTCTCTCTTTATATTTTTTTGTAATTCTTAAGTTTTGCTTTCATTAATTTCTTGTTTATGCTTTTCATTTCCTTTCCTTTTCTTAGTTAACTTGTATCTTATTTATGTTCTTGTTTTGTTTATTTATGTTTCTCTTCTTCATTATGTTTAGCTAAGCTTATTATGTCAAGGTGAAAAGGTTACATTAATGGTGTAAGAATAAATATAGTGTAAACTCAACATAGACCTTAATGCTTAATATTAACATGTCTTATCTTTTTATCTTACTAATTCTTAATACCTTGCTTGTTAAATGGTTAATCTAGATTTGTGTTGTATAATACTTGGTACAACAAATGTTTGGCACTCTCATAGCCCAACCGTATGGTATTACCTACACCTGGGCTATGAAAGGAACTTGGTTTATTGTTAACATCAGTTAACATCATGAATTCCTGACAATATTTAAAAGTTTGGTGTTATGTAAATAAGATAATTAATATGATCATGTTAATAATTTATAATGAGCTATTAATGATAAATCATCCGATTGGAACCTTCTTCGTGTGTGGTTTTCAAATTGAGTAATAAGAGTTTATACTATACTTGTTTGAAATACCATTAGTGGATCCTCTAACCTTGACATTTGTTTTTATCATTGGTTAATACTTACATTAATCTTTCATCTCAAAGTTCTCATTAATTTCTACCTCTTCTTCTTTTATTATTATTATTACTACTACTACTACTACTACTACTACTACTACTACTACTACTACTACTACTACTACTACTACTACTACTACTACTACTACTACTACTACTACTACTACTACTATTATTATTACTACTACTACTATTAATATTATTATTACTACTACTACTACTACTACTACTACTACTACTACTATTATTTACATTTTGTTTATATTATATAATATATCTCTTTGATCTTTTCATAAACTCAGTATATAGGCTGGAAACTTGTGATCCGATCTTTTAGATCATTCTCAGGTATAACAACGCCACGTACTGAGTATTATTACTATTACTATTATTGTTATTATTATTGTTATTGTTGTCTTGTTATTTATAATTTATACAATTAACCTCTCTGTGGTTCGACCCCGGTCTTACCAGGTTATTTATTACTTTGACACTCCTGCACTTGGAAGAAGACATCAATCTTTTGGTCGTGTCAGGCGCCAAATGGACCTAAAAGTAGCTAAGATGTGAAACATTGGTTTGAGCTCTACCAAAGAACTGAACCAAATAAAAAATGTTGAAAAAATCTTGATGAGAATAGTAAATATGATGAAAGACTAGCTTATTTTTCTCATACCAAATAAAATAAATCGAGGCTGATAGGGCTAACCAAACAAATAGAAGTGTAAATTCATTCTTTCTTTTCAAGTACATGTATGCCTACTAAAGTAGATGACACCATGTTAAAGAAGGCCAACCTATAAGGGTCATTCTTATGATAACACCCCAAACTATAGTAAAGAAAAGGCACTAAAAGAATAAATATTCATGTGTTTCAACTTGTAACCTCCAAAATCAAAGAGAGAATGATCTAAAAAGCATGTAGTTTGTTCATGATACTAAGATGACCCATAAAGGCAAGTTATGGGATAAAAGAGTGTCTCAGGGTGAAACCTGGGAACCAGAAAAGATGGTGTATAGAGTCTATAGGTTTGGAATCTCTAAGAACCTCCCAAGTCGAGTCAATAGAAAACATCCTCAATGAGTGACCATTCCAGACATAATGGTCTGGTAAGACACTCCTAAGTTTAAAAGTAATCGAGTCCCAAATAGGCTGGAGCTCTAGATTACCCAATGAAAAAGCCCAATTATCTCCTTCAATGATGTCTAAAACCTTAGCATTCCATGATAACCCAGTAGAAGTGAGCACCCTAAAAGGCTCTAGGTCACATAATCATTGCCCATTTGGCAACCAATAATCTAATAATAGAGAGGTAGTAGTCTCATCACCAATACTAGAGACAAAATTTCCTCTACAACAATCTCTGTTGAGTATAATCTTCCTATATGACCAAAAGGACACTGAAAAAGGCTTAACATGCCAGAAGGATTTGCCTTTGAGTAGAACATTATTGACCCATCCCAACCAAACTAATGATTTATCTGAAAGCAATCGCTAAACATGCTTGAGAATAGCCGTTCTATTCCAAATTTAAGTCATCTTTATTCCTAAGCCTCCCTTTTTAAAAGGATAACAAACATATATTCATACTACCTTAGCCTTTGAGTGGGAGAGATAACAACCTTTCCAAAGAAAGGTGGCCAAGATACCTTTAATCCTTTTAATAATAGAGTAAGGTAGAATAAAATATTAAGGACTAGTAAACCTGGATGGAGAAGAGAATTAATTTGATCAATTGAAAACATCTAGCATAAATAAGAGAAGATGAAGTCTACAATTTAATCATAAAGAGAATCCATTTCACTAAAGGCTTACAATCAAAGTGGGTCAATCTAGTAAATATCAACAGGACACTCGGGTATCTTGCCAGCAGAGAACCCAACTTAAAACCTAAAAGATCCCACAAAGAGGTCTCAAGCTTATCATTAATTCCTGATAAGAAGACTAGGCTCTTCTCAAAATTTATAACAAGACCCAGATAACCCTGCAAAATCATCCAAAGCCTTCCTCACAATCCTAACTAATTCCCTATCTACCCGGCAATAGATTATAAGATTATCAATAAAGCACAAGTGAATAATGGTATTTTGCTGGCACCCCTAGTGATAACAAAACCTTAGATTCTGTGAGGCATCTCCAAGAATACCTCTTAAACCCTCCATAACTAGAATAAACAAATAAAAGGATAAAAGATCAACATGCCAAAGACCTCTAGAAGATGGGAAGAAAATATGACTCTTTATTCATAGCCATAAAAATGAGTCGTGGACATGCATACCTTAATCCATCTAACCATGACACTAAGTACTCTAATAGCTCTTAAACTCATAAAAATAAAATCCCAATTAACTATATCAAAAGCTTTCCTGATGTCGATTTTCAAAGCACATCTAGGCATATAACTAGCTAAGTGGTAGTTATGTATTAGCTCCTAAATCAATAAAATAACATTAGATATTTTCCTTTTCGAAACAAAAACAGTCTAAGAAGGTCTAATAACCTCCAAAAAAATCCTATTTAATCTATTCATAATGACTTTAGATATGCATTTATACATCACATTACAACATGAGATAGGTTTAAAGTCATTCATAGTGGTTGGAGTTTCAACCTTTAGGATCAAGATGATCCTATTAGCAATAACACACTTAGGCAAAGTAGAGAAATCAAAAAAATAAAGATTTCTCTGTGGCTATGAATGAAGAAAGTCAAATTTTCTTCCCACCTCAAAACAACAATAAAGTCTTCACCAATAATATTTTAAATTCTCTTAAAGAATGAAAAGGTATAACCCTCTAGTGTAAGAGCTTTACCATCCGAGATGGAAAATAAAGATTATTTGATCTCATCATCAGTGATGCATGGCTCTAAAAAAAGAACATGAACAATCCTGCTAGAGAAGTATAAGAAGGCATCCTTTGTAGTCACTGTTGAGTGTGCAGAAAATAGCCTCTGAAAGCAGCCGACTGCCGATTGACCCAGACCCTACTGATCCTCAACCCGAGATCATGTCTCATATGCTAACCAATGGATCATGTTCCTCACATGTCTATATAGTAGAGATTTATGAAAGAATTCGATGTTTTTGTCTCTCAAGTTTAACCGTTGAATCTGATACCTCTACTTGTAAAAAGTTTTGTCATCCTTACTCAACTGAAAAAACTCATTTGCAAGCTCTCTCTCTATCGATTGATACTTATCAATATGAGGAGAATAATCAAATACAAACTATGTTGTAGTCCATTTAGTCTTTACCTCAATCACATGACTAATTATGTGGCTAGTATGTTAATGGTGCAAAGAATTTAACTTAGGCTGTAGTAGTCCAAGTTTCTTGTTAAACCTATACATAGGGTTACCATTCATAAGAAGTTGTCATGTATCTATAATTAAAACCAATAAGTCATTCATGTCAACCTATAGATTTAAAAACTTAAAGGATATTTTAACCTTGTGTAGAGGATTAGCAAATAGAGCAATCATAGCACTGTGATCTGAGTAGTATTTAAGAAGCAATTTACAACAAATAGTTGGCCAAGTAGATAACTAGCATATGTTATTAAAAATCCAATCTAGCTTCTTAAGAATAGTACCTTTGTTATGTTGACTATTGTGCCAAATGCATTTCTAGCCTAAATAAAGAACTCTAACCAGTTCTGTAACCTAGACGCAACTCCTAAAATCATCTAGATGTCTATGCCAAATGAGATCACCCCTCATTTATCATAAGAGCTCATTATAACATTAAAATCTACCCAAATTAGCCACAGTATACACATGTGATTTTCAAGGATAGTAGATCCTCGGACCTCAGTTATGTTTAACCGGTCATTCGATTCATGTGGTGGTTGAATCGATTGAAAGGTTTGTCTGGGTTACTAATTTTTCCACAACAACAATAATCAAAATAGATGCATCCCCTTCAGCTATAATAACTAGTGAGCTACAAGCATGAAAAGCATCCCTGCCTTTTTTTTTTCTTGAGCATGTCTTCCATCGATATGGTTAGGGCCTCAACCGATACCTTGTATGAGTGGCCGAAGACTACAAATTCACAAGCTACTGGCTTCCATTCATAATTAATCATAATTGTGATAGGCTCTGTAGATAACCTATACTAAAGTTGAAAAACATGAACCATAGGTAGTGAAACATTCAATTCCACACAAACTCTTATATAATCAAGTTAGGTGCCATTAAAAGTGTGTTTGTCACATGACAAAGGTCTCCCTACCATACTTGTGGCCATGCCTAAGTTGATCTCATTCCAAAAGGAGAAAGGTAATCGTTGAAAATGAACCCATACCGACACTTTTATGCTTTTGTTCTTATCGAGAACAAAGTATGGGTGCCATAGTTGAAGGATAATAAATTTCCCTTCAAACATCCATGGTCCCATTTCCATAATCGAGTTAGCATCATCCTCACTTTTGAAATGAAAGATCAAGAAACCTTGTTATGTTGTCATGACACTATCAAGACCATAAGTCTTCCATACTCAAAATGCAATAAATTAGTTGCATGATAGGGAATCTTATAACCTAGGAAGAATCCCACTAAACACTAGTTCTATTTGGATACACTCTTATCAATGACATTATTCAGAATGTCCAAAATGATATCAATCTCTTACCATTGAAAAAAGGCTATCTTAGCACGAGTTGTAGCATTTGAGGCCTTTACTCTATCCATCTATAAAGTTCTTAGGTTGAGTTGAGGGTGGTTATGTTTTTGTGGGTCATGGTGGTGTTTTGTGTGAAGGTAGTTTGGTTTTCTTTTTATGAGGTTGTTTAGGGTTAGTCTTGGTGTTTTGATGTAGTTGGTAAGTGGTTTTGTTTGTGGTCGTGGTGTTTACGGTGTTTATGAAAGTGTTAAAGGGATTTTTTATGGCTATGGCTAGGTTGGAAATAGGCTGTGTGGTGAACCAATCAACCATTTTATAGTGAATCGGCCAACCAGTTTCTAGGTGATTTGTATCCATGTTTGGGCAATAACTTCAAAGTAGCTGTATATACAATAAAGATAAAAGTAGCTAAAATCCAATGGTTTAGTTCAAGATAAGCAAATATAGTATAACATATCAAAGAACCAGAGTGATCCAACAGTTAGATCAACTACAATTTACAAAAAAGCAATTAGATATCCAAACTAACCAGAGGTACTCCAAGGAGTAAAAAACTTTCAAGAATGTGGGAATCTGATCTCTACCATTCAAATCTGAGAGGACGTCTAGGCGAACCTCTGCGTGAAAAATGGATTTGATCCAACGATGAAACAAGGAGAACCAAGCAGGTGACTATGACTGCCTGTAATCCAATTTCCCAGAAAACTTGCAATGGCTATATCTCTCAAATGACACCAAATAAACCAAATTTGTTCAGTGAGCTGATATAGTAGGGTAAAACGCACAACATATTTGAATTGAGAAAGATCTAACGGTGATCGGAGTACTAATGTCTTCAAAAGCCCATTCTCTATCTTATCACTCTTTCAGACCTTCTCCCTTATTAATAAGTTGAATAGTGGGAATTATATGAAGAACATTCAAGACCATGTACTATAATTTGGCAATACCAGTTGTATAAGCCAAAAAAATGTTCGATTATGATGTTTTGGCACAAAATAAGGCATTTTTACAACACAGTATACCAAATACTCATTATGGATTTCAGCTACATATAGTTACAGACACAACATTCTCAAGCCAGTAGTTTGTGGTCCTATAAACAAATGGCTTTCTTTTGCTTTCTTCTGCTAAGCAGCTTAAGCTAGCCAACTTATCTGTTCCAACAACAAGCTCCTTCCTTTTTCATTCAGCTCTCCTTACCCCCACTTTGCTTTAATGAACCAACCATGGTTTATGGTCCTCAATCATTTTTATTTCCTATCAACCTTTCTTATAGTACCAATGATGAGGTCCTATTTTTCTTTCAACGTATAAGAGCATAAGTAGTATATAAACAGTAACTTCCAAGTGCATAGATGCAGACATATTGGATATCTTTAGTCTTGCAATGTAAGAAATTTGATTGTTTAATTGGTAAGAATTAATGATGGTTTTTGCGACATCCATCTATACGTGTGGGGAGGGAAATATTTACAATGCCCGGAATGATCAGAATTTCTGAATTATTGATTTTAAATTCTTGCTTATTAGTTTCCAAAATTACATAGCTAGTCTAAGACTGATCAATTTCTCAGAAGAAGCTTGAAAAAAAAAACTTAAATTAGAAAATGTTAAGTACAGGTATAAGCATGGTTTACTACAGAACTAGGAATGTTAGTGTCTAGCTACCTGTGAATGTTAAAGAAGAAGAAAAGATAAGTTGATTAACTTTAATTGAACCCCTAATTTTGAAGGTTTTGTAAATCATCCCAAAAGGGTTGAACTTGCTATATTTGATTTATTATATGTTAGGATCAAAGGCATGATACAATGCCAAGAAAGTAGCAAAGGGTTTAAATCACCAAATGTAGATGCAATTATAGGTAATAGATCAAGACATAGGTCATTAACGAATGCTGAAGAGCTTTTAGTTTTTACTAGCACAAGTTAGGTAGGATTTGTCAAAGCTTTTGGCTCGCTATTTGTTGCCTGTCATTGCATTAGATTTAGTTAAATGTGGGTCAAATTGGAAACTTTGATGACAGAGTGGTTGCTGGAAAACCCTCTATGTAAGCAGAAAACTTCATTGCATAATTATTTAGAAGAACAAGTTAGTTCTAGGAGAAATTAAACAATCTGAAATTCCTATTTATAACATTCTAACAAGTGGCTAAAACCTTACCTCTTTCCTAGAAAAGTTATCGATATTGAATTCTGGCCTTGGGTTTAGAGTTGCAATGTTCATGAATAAGAACTGTAAGTAAATGGAAATTTGATTATTTGAATTCTCAAAAGAAACATCTGATAGAACAAATTAACTAGGATGGTTACCTCTACTTGTCTTTGAAGAGATTGGACATAATTAATGATTTCATCAAGCATTCTGGCCCTGCCTGTTATTTTGTTGCATCTAGAGACTAGATCTTGTAAACTTTTCATTTAATTACTAATCTTTTCCCTCCTGGCCTAAAATATATCAAGGATACATAACCGATCTCAGTGGAGGTGACATCATTAATTTTGACGAATAACTTTACATGTAACTTGTATGAATTATACCCATGAAAAATGTTCCTACTTGCTCATTTAGCTAAGTTGTGACTATCAATAACCTGGCCACGATGTGGCCGAACATGAATATAATTTGTCTTTAGTAAAGCTGAAGTCTTCTGATTTTCCTTTAAAGAATCTGCAGAAATCTTTGGACTGCTTTTCTCTTTGACCTTGGAGTCGACTTCTCTTCTTTAATCTTATTGTCATACTCTTCTACTGCAACAAACTAAACAAACAAGGAAAAAAATACAGAGAAGTTGAAGATCTTGTCAATGATCATATGATTTTACCAACCAAATTCATCAAGCTGATTAAAGTAAAGATTTTGTTTAAAAGATAAAGCCACTCTGATTACACAAAGGCTGAAAATGACAGGATTGGCTTGCGTTGACCAGAGGTATAAAGAAAAGCTCATTCTTTCTTGAATTACAAGAATGGAAGATTCATTTTCAACTCCTATTCTGATACTAATAAGTTCATATAATATTACTAAGAAAAAGTGATTTCTTATAAAGTTTTGATCATGTAATACTCCTGATTGAGAATTGAATTGAATGAACTTGGAGTGAAGATGAAGAGACATACCTATGCTTTTCTCTTATTTGAATTGTCTCCACTACCATTGTTGGATTGCTTATTTTCCATCAAGGTCAAATCTTCACTTGCCACCTTTATTGCTACCATCTTCTCCTTTATTTTTGCATCCTTTACCACCCTAATTTGACAACTAGAAATCCTTGAAAGCCAACGATCAATCTCAACAGATCCAACTACCTCTGTTTGTCCAAAATCCATCCTATTATTAGCAACCAACCCAATGCCATTTAATGAAAACCCACCATATTTTGGCAAATCATTGTTCCCTAGATACATTTTAGGCTTCTTCCAATCAATTATATCTCCATTCATTGACTCATGATCAATGAAACCATGAAACTGGTCAATAGGCATCGAACATGGTTCAAGGGAATTGTATTGGTTCATATAATTGTTCTGTTGCTACTGCTGATTTAATGAAAAACCACTATATTTTGACAAATCATTGTTCACCAGATATATTTTAGGCTTCTTCTTCCAATCAATTATATCTCCATTCATTGACTTATGATCAATGAAACCATGAAACTGGTCAGTAGGCATCGAACATAATTCAAGGGAATTGTATTGGTTCACATAATTGTTCTGCTGCTATAGCAGCAACCATTTGAACCTTGCTTGATGTCTTTCTAACACAATCATGTCCAGTAGCGGAGCCACGTAGGGTCAAAAGGGGGCAATTGCCCTCTTAATTTTTTTTTGAATATTTTTTATATTAGAATATTAATATAATAGTATGGTGAGCGCTTAAAGGGTCTACACACGCAGAAACGCAAAGGAGATATTGTTGACTTCTATATATATATATATATATGTCTTATGTTTAGGTTTCTAGCACTCACTCCAGCTCATTTCTCATTTCCCTAAACGTTTTTCTTTTCTTTCTTTTTCTTCCACTCATTATTCGAGAGCTTTTCTATTTTTTTTGTAAACTGTTGTTCCCCACCTCTCTTCCTTGTATAAATTTCTCTTTAAGTCTAATTAAACAAGTAATTTTTTTTTTTACTTTAGATAAATTTCCTTCATTTTTTCTATTTATTTTATTATCTAATTTTAATTTTATTATTTTATAATTAGTTATTGAAAATATTAAGGTTATAATAATTTAGGGGTTTTAATATGTATAATGTTTTGAATCAATTAAAGGTGAATGGTAGACACCAACAAGATTTTGACCAATAGACATTGATTTGATTATTTTGAATTAATTAAAGGTTATATAATTTCCTATTGAATTGGTTACAGTATGGAATTAAACTTTTCCACGAGATGAACAAACAAACTTTCCAATTGTTATCAGTGAGTAAAGATTGATATTTGTAGAATTAAAATTGTTTTAGCTTGAGATTGGTCCTTTTTATTATGTTAATTTCCTTGTGCCTTCCTATAAAATAATCAGAACAAATGATTAAATAATTCTTTTTTTTTTTCTTTTTTTTTGTTTTTGTCAGACAATCAATTTGTGTTTTACTGGAGCCTGGAGAAGAATTAACACATGTATGCAAGCTTGCAGGTAAGTTTTTTCTTAAAAAAAGGAAAGAAAAAAACTATTTTTTTGTAAGTTTTTTCATTTTAAAAGTATTTTTAAATTAATTTTGCTTTATATGAGTTAGTATATTTGTTTCGAATTGATTTTTAATGCATGTCTATATAATATAGTATTTTTTTAGTTATTTGCCCCCTCATTTAAAAAATTCTGGCTTCGCCACTAGTCATGTTCGTGTAAAATATGTGTTTTTTAGACAACATAAGTTTATGTGATACTATCAAACGATGCCCTAATTCCTGAAGGCTAAAAACCGTTGAATAAAAAACCTCAACCACTCCACTATGTTACTAGCCCTAAAAACATGTGCGCTAGAAAAGCAATGGTGGTTATATTTTGGTGTTTATTATAGAATTGGGTAATAAGCTTAAAAGGAGAGATGTTAAGTCTCAATCTAAAATAAATGTGAAGATATTTATAGCAGATGAGGTGGTTATATTTTGGTGTTTATTATAGAATTGGGTAATGAGCTTAAAAGGAGAGATGTTAAGTCTCAATCTAAAATAAATGTGAAGATATTTATAGCAGATGATATATATATATATATATATATATATATATATATAGAGAGAGAGAGAGAGAGAGAGAGAGAGAGAGAAAAGATAAGAGAAATAAAGGAGAGAAAGAAGAGAGATAGCCATAGAAAATCACAAAGGAATGTACACCATATATAATATCAGTGGGCTATAGTCCCCAGTGACATAACCACCATGTGAGGATGTCTGCGGAACAGGAAACGGGTAGGCTTGAATGGGTGTTTTTTGAGATTTTGACCTTTCAATTCTTGGTGGGGGGTCTTTATCAGGGTTTTTTTTTTAAAAAAAAGGTATATGCCTTAGCTTCTAATCAAGGACCGCAATCTTTAATCAACTGAGCGATACTCCAAATTTCTTGCTACAATTTGAGCTACTTCAATTGTTATTTATCCAATGTTTACTACTATTTTATATGGGGTATTCTCGAATTAGGTTTTGTATAGTGAGAACAAATCTATTTTCCGTTGGATTTTAGACAAATTATTCATAACAAATACGAGATGGAGCAAATCTATTTATTGTATGTAAATGAGGATTTGAATCCAAGACATGTGCATCAACATAAAATGAGGGATAATTGTTGTTGTCAACAAATATAAAACTAGTTTGGTGATGGTTTTGTAATGTTCATTACAAAAATAATAGTAAATTTGTTAATAATCTGCCAAGTAGAGACAAGAGAATCAATCAAGCCCTTGAAACGTCGCTCATAATAATAATAACTAATAAAACATATATTTTAATCTTTGTCATGCAAGTTTCTGGTCTTCTATAGAAAACGATGGCAAGCCATTTAAATCACTAGCAATTTGATATCGTTATTCAACATATATTTATGTAATGAACCCCAAGAAAAACACAAAGAGAGAAAGAGAGAGAGATTTGCTCCTTAGGGAGGAATAGTCCATTATACTAAAGTAGGAAAAGAAAAGATCTGCCTTGCATTTCATTAAAAATTCATCATTTGAGAATACATCTTGATCACCAGAAGAGAACAAGAGAACATTGGCCTGGAACATCATGAAGGAGGACTCAAGAGAAACATGAATTACAAATGATAAAGATCTTTGTTTTTCATGATAAAGATACATGCATGTATAAGATCATGAGAAAATAATAACTGCCCCACCGACAATTTGTGCCAAAATAGGCCAGCAGAAAACAAATGACACCAAATCTTTACTACCTATCCCAGTAACTCAAATCACACTTTCCAAAGATGACATTATGACTACAAGATAATATTACTATTAAGTTCCAAAACAAAAGGGTTACAATTTTCTTCCAGACTATTCTATGTTAAACACATAAATGTTGGTCACAAGGAGACTACTAAACTAGAATATGTAAGCAGATGGCAATCATCAATTCAGTCATTCAAGCCATTTTACATCTTATGAAAAGAATTGGAGCTACATCTTATTCACATCACATAAAAGAGGTTAAAGAAAAAGCAATTTTGATTCTTAAGGGTTACCATAATTGCTAGATTTTTCCTAAATGGTTCCTATTTATGTAGTAATTCAAATGTTAGGAAAAATATAGATGATAACTAAAAAAGACCAAATTAGTTACATAATGAAGATGATAGTTGATGATCCTTCAGAATCCAATATTCTAAGGAACTTGAGTTTTTGAATGTTTAGAAATATATGATTACATATTTATATCAATCTTCTCTTCTCCATAACTAAAAGCCTAAAAAGTTGATGACAAAAGCCTAGATCCCTACAAAATAGTCTTTTTTTTTATGAGATTTTAAAACCCTATAGTGATTACATCAGTGACTTTATAGTGAAGAGTTGTAGTAAATGAACATTAAATTCTAGGAATGAGAATGTTTGTTCTTAGTTTGTTCATGATAAATACTGAGAACATATTGTAAGAGAGTAAAGATTGTGAACTTACATAGATCGTTAACCCATGTACCTTGAACTTTCTTCTTTTTATTCGAGGGGTCTAAAGTCTTTTCCTTTCACACCCAAGTGTGGAGGAAATCCCTTACATCAACATTACAGGTTGATGTAAGTGTCTTCTTACACGACATTAATTATGATGAGAGTATC
Source organism: Populus alba (assembly GCF_005239225.2). Classification (NCBI taxonomy): domain Eukaryota; kingdom Viridiplantae; phylum Streptophyta; class Magnoliopsida; order Malpighiales; family Salicaceae; genus Populus; species Populus alba. Next base: position 9,961,260 of record NC_133288.1, read on the forward strand.
ACTTACCTATTAAAGACAACTTTACATCATTTCATACACAACATTAATGTTGATGGGATCAACCCTTATAATCAACATTAATGTTGACAAACATATAATCGGCTCTTTGAAGAATTTTACACAGCTAGAGCATAAGGAGATAATAACCCAAGGATATCAAGTCTAGCATCCCTCTAGATCCAAAGGCAACTAGTTTTAGCACATAGTCGAACCCTAGAGAGCTAAGCATAGCATCTTGCCAAACTCACAAGCGTTTGTGCCAAGCCGAGCCCAAAAAAATTAGACCTGACATCTTACCAAGCCCAAAAGTGTTTGTGTTTGAAATACAGTCGAGCCTACAAGAGTTAGGTCAAGCATCTTACTTGACCCACAAATGTTTGGTCCTAGCATGTAATTGAACCCAAAAAAATCAGGTCTAGCAACCACAAGTGCTCACGTCGTGCACATAGCCGAGTCCAAACAAGTTGAGTTTGGCACAAAACATTTAGGTCTAGCAAATAACTAGAACTAAGAAAATTAGGTCCAGCATCCTGCTAGCCCTCTTTTCCATGGGTTTTAACCTCTAACGAGATTTTACAATGGGTCATCTTCTTACGGCTCCTCTATACAGAATACTTTATCCATCAACAGCTAACCATTGTCTTAAAGCTTTCCTATTGGCCAAGAGGAAAATATTTAAAACAAGTTGGTGATTAACAAAATCATTACAATATATATCTCACAAGATAAGATGAAAAAGACATAGCATTGAGATCTAAGGCCTCAATATATAATTCATATTATTGAGATAAATACAACTTGAGGCATCTTTAAAATGATGGGTATCAAGGTAAGTGATGGGGTTATGAGTCCAAGGGTTGGCAGAGTGTTGGATCCTTGGAGAATCCCCACCCACCTTCATATGCTTGTGTCTCCAACAGCTTCGGCCATCAAAGCTGCTGCTCATTTATCAAATGTTCAGATCAAATTCACGCCTGAGCTCCAGTCCCAGGTTCAAGTTTAAGATCTATCACACACTCCATGTAATCACCTCCTCTCCCTTTAACTGCTGAACTTCAGCATTTAATTACATCAGACCAAAGAAAAAAACTCCATCCCTGAGGCACTGCCATCAGCAAGACACAGCGGCAACCTCATTAATCTTTCCTGTCAGAGATTGACACTTGGCAACCAAGCTTTCTAAATTCCTCAATTCAGCATGCAAATGAAAAAAATATATATTTGCAAAGTCAGTTACTAATTCACTACTGACCTCAGCTTTGATTGCCTTTGAAAAAAAAAAAAAAAAAACAGCAACAGAGCTATCAATGGTTGCCATCCAACCAGTTCCCAGAACATAGAAATAATCTCATAAAAAGAACATTTTATGATGCGAACAAGATTAGTGAAGTTTAGAATGCGGAGTCAGTAAGAAACCAGAACACCAGAAAAACATAATGCCTAAATTAGAAACAGAAAAAGGGCAAATGCAAACCATAGTGAAATGAAATAATAAATCAGTGTGCAGTTGAGAAGCAACTAGAAGATCCTACCCAATGAGAAGGCAAATCAGTTGCACCTGGGCATAAAACTATATGCATCGTCTGTTGGAATTTGCAGCATTAGGTTATTGTATGGGACATAAAAGCATTAAAGCTAGATCCCAAACTAAACACGTCAATAGAAATGCATAAGAGTGGAGTCTAACAGATTTTGTAATGGTCAACAGATATTTCAAATACAATCAAGAAAGTAATAAAAATTCTTCCACTTTGAATTTTCTCTAAATAAAAACACCAGTGTAGGCTCTTAACAGCTACTCATTTGCACAAGATAATGCGGATGATGGATTGAAATGAAATCAACAAGAATAAAACATGAGGGAAATGCAATTGACAGATAATTACAGGAATATGGTCTTGTTGGCCAGAGACTGACAAAACTTCATGAATTTGTAGAATAAAAAGATGGGAGGCAGCAAGAATTAAAATTGTCATTCATAGATAAATTTAGCTTGAATTTCAGAAATCAAAATCAACTTCCTAACAGCATATCAAACAAGACTAAAGAATACACATTATCATACATGGATAATAGGTCTATACACATTATCATTTTGATTTCCTAACAACATCAAGCAAAACTATACATTGGTATTGACTATACAGCAGGAACATGGCAGCAAATACAGCTTAGGAAATCAGACCTAATGAACTCTGCATGCTGGGAATTAGAGCATTTGAGAGAAACAAAACCCTTACCAATTAAACATAAAATATCTTCAGTTTGATGCTATTGCAATTCCATTCCAGACAAGAAGAGTAGCACCACAAGGTATGAGAAATGGAAAACTGCCAAGGTTGATTCTATATTTGACATTAAAAAGGATTCTGAATCCCAAAAGATCAGAAAAGGGAGTGGTTTGAAGTGTCATCTCTTCTTTTTTGATGCAACAGAACTGCGTACAGGGAACACTGATAAATTCTTGAAAAATCCAGATGTCTTGGGAGATGACTTCTTTTCTCTTGTTTGGTGGTCAGCATTTCTATCAGTAACAAGATCAGAGCAAAAGCTTTCTTGATCATTATCATATTCGATGTCTCTTAACTGCCGAAGCAATTCCAAAGCACTTGCTCTCCCTTTGTCAGTTCCATTGATAGATATATCAACAAGGGAAGGGATAACACCTTCATCCATCACCAGCTGGCAATATTGAAGACGCTGAGAGCATAACAAAAGCAGAATGGCCACTGCATGCTCTTGTTCCTCCCGACTACCACTCTCAAGTAGCTCAGCAATAGAAGCAATACAACCATTTGTCTCAGCAACAGAAACCCTAGCCACTTCAAGATCACACAAATTTCTTAATAGAACTATAGAATATCTTGAAAGATTACCATCCTTCATCAAAGGAACCAATTTTGGGATGCACTCCATAGATGCAATTTGGGAACAAATATCATTGTTTGAGGACAAATTATGTAGAATTTTAATGGCCAGTTCTTGGAATTCTTTGTTATGGGAGTCCAGCATCTTTCGGATAGAAACAAGAGCACCACATGCAGTGATTTTAGATCTGCAATATGGGTAGCCTGACAGCACTTCAAATATGGCAAAAACCTCTTCAATTACTTCAGAATCAAGGAATGATGACAGCAGATTAAAGGCCTCTTCATGCAAGTATGATATTCCACTTCTGCAATAAGCAAAACCTAGCAATGAAACTACTAGCCATAGATCCTCGTATAAGAGAAGCATGAACTAGACTTGTATCAACAAAGAGAATTAAAAGAACTATTGTAGCGTTTAGCTTGTCAAATGTCATGCAATGCTTTGGTGGAAACAATTATCTGTTACATCAGAGCATGATCCTGCCCAATTTAAAGCGAAGTTTTCAATGAGAAAGTATTAACAAGTCATTTTCTATACATCCTAGAGCAGATAATTTCTAAATTTATTAGAAATATAAGATTAAATAGATCAAGTGACTTTTTTTTACATCAGCGATTGTCCTACCATCCTTCAGCTAAGGCTTGGGCAATATAGAATACCATTCATACAGTATAAGGGTAGATAGCAGATAAATAGGTCAAGACACCATAAACAATTGAAGAATTCCTGTAACTAGTACCACAAAGAGAATAAATTACCTGTTTTTGCTGACAAATGAAAGCAACAACTGAAATCCAACTCTCTGAGCTCCTATATCTTGTTGTTCACGTGCATCTCTTAGGAATCTAAATAGAGGTTCGACAAAATTCTCAGATGATAGAGAAGGACAAACTTGATCATTACACAGCAAACAGCCCTTGACATCTTCAACCATCTTGCATTGAGAATCCCAGGAAAGCTCAGCAAGTCCAGACAGAAACTTCAAGTCTTGCTGATTCATATTCGTATAAGAATGGCATTCATAGGAATAATCATTTTCCTGTACCAAAATCAAATTTGACCCATTTGCAACCTTAGATCGTGAAGCATCTGAACTGTAACTAGCATCTAAAGACCCCAGGGATATATTGCTAATATCCAGTGGAAGGTTTAGATCATCTATGGAACTGCTTAAACTAGCGATCGAATTAATAGAAATGTCCAATAACCTCAATGCTTGAATGCTTGGGTCATGAATAGTGATTCCATACTTCACACACCACTTTGATATTAGGTCTTTAATGTTTGTGTTTGGAGTCAATGCACAATGAGCTAATTTCACTTTGGTTTTTGGGCATGTATCATAACCCTCATCAAACCACTTCTGTATCCACATCCTTTCAAATGTTTGTCCAGAAGCAATAACAACAGGATCGTACATCACTCTCATAGATATAGGACACTTAAACTCTTCAGGGGGTGTAGCTCTACTAAGCATGTCAGTTTGAGTCTCATTCTGCTCACATCCTACACAAGACTCTACCTGATTGTATTGTCGATGGAAAGAAGTATCACTGGGGTTCTTCTGTAAAAATAATCCTTCATGCTGAGCTTTGGGAGTCTCTGTTTGCTCTTCAATGAGTAAGTTTCCATGCTTCTTCAATAGAAACATAAGGTAATTTAAGATACTCTTTTTTCTGGGTTTATTGCCACCATCCTTATCTAGCTGCTTCTTAATAGATCTTTTCTCTATCAGTATGGCCTTTCGAGATGTAATATGCAGTCTCGAAGCTGCAAGTTGAATAGCCTTGATTTCAGAATTCACCATATACTGAGATCCTAAATTGCCCTGCTGGAGCAATTCACGCATGGCTTTACCAGCCTCTTCTACAGATGAATCCGGCATAAACATTGCTGCCCTAAGATCATCAATAATTTGAGATATCTGCAAAGAACAACCACTTATCAACCCTATAGAACAACAAAGAGACAAGAGATTTAATAACTAGATCGAAGCAGGTGACTTGGAAATAAGTTATTGAATTCTTCTTCACGTGCTTGCATCTCAAAATTTAAGCAATCACCAATCAGATCATGCCAGTGACTGTTTTAAGGAAAAACCATGTCCTTATTTCAGAAGAGCAAGTAATAAGCAGCCAGCTTAGTCACCGACTCTGAATTACTATGCAACACGAGCGAAAATTGAAAAAAAAAAAAAAGAGAAAAGAATCAGGGAACAGGAATAATTACATATTACAGTCAATATAGCTAAAGAGTTGCTGAAGGTTTTATAGTTTTCTCATGGACCATGTTATCATCCACATCACCATCTAGTTGAGACAAGAAAAAAGATAAAAAGCGAAGGGAAGCCCTGGAGGCTGTAATGTGACAAACCTCGGCAGCCAACATTATTGGAACCATTGTTTGCAATTGGGCTAAAACCCGTTCCAACAAGTTCCTTAATCTTTGACATTTTGAGACAATAGCATCCCCCGTTATTGCCTGAAAGTAATGCAGACCAGAAATTATCTTTAAATGGATTGTTTTATTAGGTCTTTCTCTAAATGGGTGTTAATTTAACAGATCAGGAAATAGAAAGGTTGATAAAACAAACAACAACAAAACGCTGTTAATTTCATCATTTACTGCAGAAAGATTAAATATTCATCCAAAGTGCAAACATATGATTCATTTTTATACAAAAATGTTAGCTCACATGAATATAACAAAATGCTGAGACAACAAATCACCAGATCCAAGGGATCCCAGAATAACCAGTATGTGTAGGTTGGGGTGTGTGGGTGTGTGGCGGGCATTATTGTTGATGATATTCTTATTACATACACTTTCTTCATCTGAAATCAATAAAGGATACCAACCAAATATAGTTTGCTAGAGTCGCAACAGTACTGAAGATGTTGCCTGGCTTTCTCAAGTGCTTTGTCTAACAAGCATAGTGCCTGTATTCCTGACGAGCATCGAGGTCGAGCTGCTTCAATTTCTGGAAATTTTTTTGAAACTCTATCGACCAACTTCATCAACTCTGTACACATGGAGTGATGCACCTGAAAGCATAAAGTACATTGATTTATCTAGAAAATGGAGTTGAATAATCAGAGAGAAAAAACGCTTAGAAAATGTAGAAAGACATAATAAACACAACAAGGACTTCTTTGCTAAAATATTAGGATTTTACCAACCATCGTTGATTATTCTCTTAATAAACACTAAGGCTATTTCCATATACTTCTCAACTCAATTGAACGAAATTTACCCAGTCAAAATGGCAAAGAAAAAGAAATAGTGTACTTTCACCACAAAAATGTCACAAGCGAACTGGCTGCATACACAAAAATTTGTGTGATGGACAATGGATGCACAAAATTTACTTAGATATATACTAATTTTTTTATTAGTACATAATTAGATGCTAAATATATGAAAAGGCATCACTGAAAATGTGTCCGGGATAATCTATAAGAAATGATGATACTGCCAGTACAATATAACTGTGTAATTGAAGCAAACAATTCCAACTGTAGCAGAAAATCAGGCCTTGGCTCATAGGTACCTTGAAGGAATAAGGAAATGGCAGTGTCTCCACTACTTCAGCAGCATCGGTTCCCATGCAAAGGGAGTATGCTGGATCTGCACAATGCATAATCTGAGCTTAAGCATCATTTCTATAATGCATAAGAGTATAAGGATAAATTCTAAATGCATAACCTAAAAAATACAATATTTACAAGATCAAAAAGCAGAATGTAATCGCCAACTGTAAAAAACAAATATCAACAGCATAAGTCTAGCAATTAGCAACCGGGATTCAATGCTTATCCAAAACCTAAATGCACTGATGTAAAAGCAAGGATGGAGGGTGACCACGTTCCCAGTGCTTAAAGAAACAACTTCATGCCCATAGATTACCAAAGTTAACAATAAAGCTTAGATATGATTTGCACAAGCATATTTCAACTTGTGCATAAAACAAGACCACAATAAACAAGATGGCAAAGAGGCAATTACTGGAAATCTGTAGCGGCTCTGGCAGAGCTGGACTAGCTTAATCATCTCAATTTAATAGTGAAGAGTTAAGACTGCTTGCAACGGATTAGAATTCTTGTATAGCATATGTATTATGGGATGTCTAGGTTCAAGATTTCTATTTCCACCCCAAAGCTTCATGTGTCAACTTTAGTGAATCTAGTATCTGAACAGTCTCATAAGCGGAACCGTAACATGTCCATCATCTTCTGCACTCCCCCTTTCTTCCAGGATTGCTGTGAGTTCCAATCACACAAGCCCCCCACCCCCAAACAACTCATATCACTCCTCATTAACCATGGCCTAGGAGTTAAAGTGTTACATCTTGGTTAGGCAGGAATCTATCTCAGTAGGTTTTGGATTAGTTATCAGACTATGAGACATGCCCTTTTTTAAACCACAAAGAATCCATCAACCGAATAGCATGATTGTCCATGATAAAAACTTCATCATTAGAATTACAGTTGAATAATGCATTGATGTTCTCCCGGGCACACAACTTCGAAGAAAAGGGAATATTTTGTTTAACCCATCATAGTAACACTGCAATGACTAAATAAACAGAGAGAGAGAGAGACTCACCTAGTGATTTGGAAACCACAACAGATATAAAAAGCTCCTTCCTTTGCTGATAAAGTCGAACCACCAGTTAATCCCAATAAGCAAAATGGCCAATTCTAATAAACCCCAAAATTTCCCTCCGATAAACTTGCCTTGACAACATACACAATTCTAACAGTATCTTTAGAGCACCTTGAATTACAAGCAGAATTCAAGTAGCCAAAGTAGCCTCCTTGCAGCCCTGGAGTAAAGAAGCAAAGAAAAAGGCAGCAATATTTAAAAGCAGCACATGTTGATGAAGGTTAACATCCCACAAAGAATTCTTATTCATCAAAACCCACTTCCCACTTCCTTGATAACTACTAGTGATTGAAAAAACTCAACCCCGCGATGTTTCCTTAACTAATAAAAGAAAGAAAGAGCGAGCATAGCTCAGAATTGGATTTTCCCTTAAAAAGCAAAGCAAGAGAAGAGGTAACAATTCTGTTACAAAGTTTTGAACTTTAGCTTCAAAACAAGAAGATAACACAAAAACAAAGAAACCCCACAAAGAAACTCGGCATAATTACAGTGAAAATGAAGTACGCTTTTGAACACTAAAGCTTATAAATAGTTAGATTCTCAGGGCAACCAAGTCCGTGCACAAAATAACGAAATAGTCGTCTATCTCATTGTTAAGACTTTATAGAACCAATGAGAGAGACAGGTCAACCAGCAATATTTGCTGGGCAATTTACAAAGTTGAACAAGACTAGTCAGTTGGATCAGGTTTTCTTTCATGTCTGGCCATGAATAACAGTCAAAAAAGTTAACATTACATTTGGTTCCTCAACTCTCAAATGTTTCTTTAGTCCAATCCCTTTACTTTTCCTTATCCTTCAACTCTCTATTCTGTAACTATTTGGTTCAATAATAAAGATTCTTATAGATCACGCCATTAAGGGCCACATATGATGTACCATGGAGTTAATTCTTGAAATATATGCAGAAGCTTAAATGTACAAGATAGATGGAAGGACCAAATGATTGCAAAGTAGAGAGGAGGTGATGATATTTGGACGAATAAGAGTAAAGGGACCAAGATTAAGATTGAATTGAGTGTAGAGGGACAAAATTGTGCCATTAAACTAAAAGGAATCTTCGAGGGGTTTTGCTACTTTGGTTTGCCTTTCTAGCATTGTATAACCATTAAGAACGAACGTGGCTATAGCTTCTTCTCATGGCTTTGATGATCCTTGACCGTCGGATTGTAATGAGTAAAGTTATTGAATGATGGCCCCACTTTAAAATATTTGGTAATTAAAAAGAGATTTGGATGCCTGGGGTAGGTATGGCTGTGAATTGTGATAAACTGATAATGGCCAGGAGAGGCTGACATTCATGGCTCCACGCGCAGACTATCTTGAGAAATTAATAGTCCTATCAAACGCGTGCTAATTTTCATTAATGGGTAATAATGTCTTTTTCCTTGTTTTCCCCTTTGGATCCTTTCAATTATTTCAAGAAAATTTTTAGAATTTTTAGTTTTCTTTAATTAAAAAATGTTTTCAAAAGATTCCCCAAGTTTTATCACCCATGACTTTAATTGTTAGTTCTTCTATCATTATTCTTTATTTCTAAATTCCTAAAACTATTTTCATAATTTCAAATAAAAACCAGAAAATAAAACAACACTAATTAAATAATAAACATTAGGTTTATGGGCTTGCAGCATATTCAGAGTGCATTTAAAAACGTGGTTGAAACAGTATTCCTGTAAAATTAAAAAAACAAATTTACTAAAATTTAATACAGTTTATATATTTTAAATCTTTTTAATGTGTTAATATTAAAAATAATTTTTAAAAAATAAAAAAAAATATTATTAATATAAAAATTTATTTAAAAAAGTAATTATTATCGCACTGTCAAATATACTCTCAAGCCCGTTAGGCCTAGCCAATGCGAAACTATACTGCAATTTTTCATCGTGGAGCCTTTCGATTAATGTGGATTCCTTTCATGTCAAATCGTATGCAGGTAACTACACCAACACACCATGTTATCCTTGCCAGTATTTTATTATTATTTTTTTGTTACATTTTCTTGACATTATTGACAAGGAAGTGTTCAAGTGCTTGGTCAGAAAGCAAAACCAGAACCTCACAAGGAAGAAGTGATTTGATTTCGGGTGTAGGGTCTGCCTCAAAAGACTTTGCAACACGAGGAAAAAAAAGTTAAGATCGAGGTGGAAATATCTATAGCATAATTAGTGCCGAGTAACCGAAACACGTAGTAGAAAGTAACTAGATTAATTGTCCGCGGCTCCGCCACGGGTAACTTTCGAAGCCGCGGGCAACTTTAGGCTGCTTGTAGCTCACACGTGGAGATAAAAGTAAAGTAAATAGATGCCAAAAATAGTTGGAGATGCAATATGCTCCATTGTAATGGAAATAACATCCATGGAAAAGAGGAGATTGCCAGGCAATGAAAATGAAGATTGCAGCCATGTTTAGTATCGAAGGTTTGATAATCTAGATAAAGTCATAAACAATTGTCATAACTTTTTTTTTTTTTGTTATTTTCCAAATTCACTTTTCTCTTCAAAAAAATCAAAAAATATTTGAACTAAAAACAAAAAAAAAATCCAGAAAAATAATAACAGTGAGAAGAGGATATCAAAACGCTTAGAAAATAGCTAGAAGTTGGTTGAGGAGGCTAAAAAATTCAAAGATTAAAATTTGACAATATATTTTTTACAAATGAAGAGCCTTGTTGACAAAGAAAAATTCAATTTGAGGAGAAAAGTTTAAAATCAGATGTTTATGAACTCAATTAAATTTTATTAGAGGTTTAATTGAATTTATATAGGGTTTGATTACAAGAAAAATTAATTTTTAAGTCAATTTAGGCTTTAATTGGAAGAAATTAAAGTTCTAGGATCAAATTAGAATTTTTTTTTAGAGTTGATTTTGGTCAATCAAGAGCCTCATTGCATAGATATTGAAGGTTGATGATCAATTAGAGACTTGATTTAAGAAATCCAAAATCAAGGACTAAATTAGAAAAGACATGTAAATAAAGGGGCTGAAATCGACCAAATTAAAGGTCAAATTAAAGAAATTGAAAGTTTATTGATCAATTAAGGGTCAAATTGCATAAATCCAAAACCAAAGACCAAAGGGAAAAATACGCCGAAATCTGGAGTTTAAATTGAAGTTCTTTATGGGTAAAATTGAACAAAATTAAAAGTTTGAAGCCAATCAAGGGTGTAGATAGAAATAAATAACAAATTCAAGGACTAAATCATAAGATACTGTTCATCTTCTTCTTCATCAAGGCTGGTTTGGTGGCCACCTTCCCAAGACATTTGGCACATCGTTTCTTCACCAAATTAGATGAAACATACACGCAAACGATCCTGTGATACCCGACTACATGTTAGTGTAAGTTGTTCGTGTTGATTGAGGTTGTAAAGGCAGTGGCACTACTCCAAAATGGCCAACCCGACTAGCCATTTTTAAGCACAAAATTGACAGTTCATCATTGCTTCTTTGAAGCAATGGTTGGGATGCTTTCGGGTCGATCCAAGAGCTAAGATTTGCCACCCAAAGAGACAAAGTGTCCCTCTTCTACCTCTTATAAATAGATTTGATTTTCATGCTCTAGAGAGGAGGGATTGGGGGTCCAAAGTTAAGAAACAATCATCTTTTTTTCGGGTTCCAAACAGCTGCTCCTCTCTCTGTTTCTCTCTCCACCGCAGCCTCCTACCACAACCACCACCACCGATATGTCCACCTCCATATCTACCAACTCAGATCTTCATAAGAGGTGGATCAACCATCGCGACTATCGCCATTGTCAGCCTCTGTAGATTTCTTCTCCTTTCTTCCTCTTCTTACAGCAGCCACCACCAGCCGCTACCATTGTTATAGCTTGCACCACGCTGCCCTTCATGTCGGCCAGCCATTGCAGGTCAGCCTTCCCCCCTTCTTCTTCTTCTTCTTCTTCTTCCTCACTGCGCAAACAGTAAGTGTGAATTAATTCACGCCTTCTGTTCATGCATGAACAATGGGATTCCCGAGATTTTTTTTTGGGTTGGGTCTGGCCAAGTCACAAAAAGTTTCAAAAAAATATTTTCGAAAAAATTTGTGATTTTTTCGTGTATTTTGTGTATGAAATTTTGCTTAATATTAGTTTTTATTTTTAAACCATAAAGATATAAATACGATATTAAAATACCTGGTTTTCGTCAAAACCTTTTAAAAAATGTTTTTTTTTTTGTTTTCATGCATACGGTCAAGTCTCTCAAAGAAAAAAAATCACATCATATTTTCATACAACAAAAATTCAAAAAATATGTATTAGCATGCATCTTGGCTTTAATAACTAGTTTATTAAAGTCATGAGAACTAGGCCAATATTTCAAAAAACACCCAAAAAAATATATTTTTTCTTTTAATATTCAGGATTATGAATTTATACGTAAAATGTACTTCCATATAAAAAATGTAGTTTTTTTTATTTGACGTTAGCATGGTTAGGTTTTTATTTGATAAGATAAGAATCTTCTTACCGAGAATGACTTTTCTTAAATCATAAACAAACAAAAAATTAGAAAACATGACAAGATCTTAGTTTTTATCAAACAATAAAACAATGCAGCTTATCTTAGGTGGGGGCATATTTAGGGTGCTAATACCTTCCATTTACGCAACCAATCTCCGTACTCAATCTCTAAGACCAGTTAGGGTTCCTAATGATCAAAAACTAGGTGGTGACTCCCATTTCATTTTTTCCACTAATAAAATATAAGAATTCTTTGTCTTTCTATATTTGTCAAGATAGATACTTCACACCTAATGAGGGTAGTGGATGATCGTCGTGACGTCGTACATGTGCAACAACAATAATAGAAGTGTAAATAGAGTGATAGATTGTAAAGCACTTAAATAATAGTGTTATTTGTGAATTATATCAAAAATTACGAAGGTAACAATTATCTTCTTGTTGTAGAAATTTAAATCCAACTTATGAGTAGAGAAATTGCTAGTTTTCCTATGATGAAAAGATAATGAATTAAATTATGATAAACGAATAAAGGATACGTGAGAGATGTGTGTTGTAGACAAGTGTATCACACTATAGCATAGAAGAATACTTTGTTAAGATAAAAATAAAAATAAAAATAACATAATTAAATAATATATTCCAACACTTCTTTTTTTTTTTTAATCTCCAACATGTTTTGGTAACGATAAATGTAATAATGGAAATGAAAGTTTCCTATAAAATAAACTTATGGTGTTTTAAGGAAGTTCCTTATTTTGGAAGATAATTCAGAAAATACACAAATAAGTGAAGTTAGCTAAAAAAAAATAACAACAAATTTATTTATAAAAAATTATAATTAAAAGATTAGGTAATGATGAATTTAATACTCTGGATGTGAACAATGAATTTATGGCTACTTTTTTCTATTATAGTTCATAAAGCAATGCAAACCCTGTACAACTAATTAGGTCATTTAGTCTATCAAGGACTAAAAACAAATTATCTTATTGAATGTGGAATTTGATGATATGAATAGGACCAGGGACACATGCAGCTACAATTCCAAACCTCCTCATAATTTCTTTTAAATCCTAAGTATTTCTTCTTTTTGTTTTGTTTTGTTTTTTTTTTTTGTAACATGGATGTTCGGATTAGCTTACGCGCACCTCGACTAATCCCGTAATATCCTAAAATTAACGATCATGTAAATATTTAGTGGCTCTAAGATTTGTAGTACTCGAATTGATGATTTCTAAAAAATAAATTTAAAACCTAATCAGTTGAACTGCGTCTCTTAAAGTTAAATCTTAATAGTTCTGGTAGAATGTAAAGAAGAGAAGACATCAGCAAATCCCATTTGATATCAACATTTACTTTTAAGAAAGATCCAATGACAAAGATTAGTTAAAAGAACCTCGTCAATTACAAACTGTATAGAGAGCTTAAAGAGATAAATGCAAAACAATAAAGCACAAATACAATCACAAAGCAAATAATATAGGGAAGGCATGTTGGATGCATTGGACAATGATTTGTAAAGTAAAATAAAGCAAAAGGTTGCAAGCATATCATCACAAACGATAATAAAAAGCAAGGAAAGAAAACCACTTATGAGGTGATCTAGTGATAAGAATTTGGAATTAAAAGATTTGTTTTCTTTGTAGTCTTGGGTTCAAGTTATATAGTTGTTTATATGATAATTATTGAAGACTTAAATGATTGTTAATTTCAGGACCTATGAGATTAGTCGAGATACACATAAACTGGCCCGAATACCCATGTTAATTAAAAAAAAAAAAAAGCAAGGAAAGAATGTGAGGTTAAAAATCATTGTTTTTTCAAGAAGCAGAATTGAAAGCCTAATTTATTTTATCGACATTTTAGGAAACATAAACACTGTCATTGATAAACTTGCAAGCAAACCATGGAAAGCCATTATTATCATTCACTAATTAATCTCCTGTTCTTATTTGCTTGCCTATGTGTCTGAGCATCACTGGTTTCTTCAGTCCCTTATATTGCTTGAACATCTAGAATTAATCCCCAAGCAATAAACTCTCAAAAATTTGAACCAACATTTCATTGGTAATTTGTGAAACATTTACATTCATCTTTCAATAAACTTTAGCTAGCCACAAACATACAATAAACTCTTGTTACTCCTAGTTTTCCCTAAATCACCTAAAGTTTATTATTTTTAATATGCATGCACGCACTCACTACTAATATTTAATGGAAATATAGGAAAGTGGTGCTTGAGGAGAAGATGATATTGGTGGTTGAAATAGTTAGATAATTACTGTTATTTAAATATTTTATGAAACTTTATGAGTTAAAGTATTTTTTAGCAAATAAACCAAGTTTGAAAGTTAATTATAAAATATTTTTATTGATCAATTTTTTTTTAGAAAATACTTTGGGGGAAACAAATACATGTAAATATTTTTCAAAACAAACATGAAAAAATCTGGAAATTATTTTCCTATAAAATATTTTATACAAAACAAATGGATTTTAAATTAGTAAAACTTTGATATAATATCAAATAACTAACTACAATGATAAATGTAACTTATCTTAGCTATCACTATTAAAAAATTAAGAAATTTTATGATATTTAAGATGCAATTAATAACATTCTATTAGTTTTTTTTTTTTTTAATCCCCTCGACACCCTGTCTCCAGAAATTTTCCTCCATGGTAACAGATTTACTCTTTGAAATTTTATTAAGTTTTTGGAGACCATAGAGTAATAAATTTACTCTTTGAGATTCAACCATGAGGACAACGACCAGAGCATCTTGGTGCTTTGTAATCTTCTGCTTTTGGTATCCCTGGATCTTTCACCATATTCGTAACTTTTTTATTCTTAACTTGTATTCTTCCATTGATAAAATCTAAAACACCCATTTTGTAGAAAAACAAAAACCCATTATTATTTCTCTTTCATATAATCATAATTGATGTGTAATAGTTGTATTGGATTTAACAGAACAAGTGCTCTCAATTTCTAAGACAATTTGAAAGCAACTATTTATTCTGTTTTTTTTTTATTTGAAAAAATTTTTTAATTTTTTTTTTTACTTTAAATTAATATATTTTTTATGTTTTTAGATCATTTTAATATGATAATATCAAAAATAATTTTTTTAAATAAAAAATATTATTTTAATATATTTATAATTAAAAAATAACCATAATAACATTTACAAACAGACTGTTTATGTTTTACATTACAATGTGATGTGAAAGGCCAAATAGACTCTTGAGGTGAATAGTAGCTTTAGTGAGAATTTAAGGAGTGCAAAAGGTACTTTTTTTTCTTTGTTTTAAAAAAGTGTTTTATTTGAAAAAAATTAAATTAATGTTTTTTTTAATATTTTTTTGATAATTTTAAAGTGATAATCTCATAAATAAAAAACAATCTGAAAAAAATAATTTAATATCCATTTAAATAAAAAATATTTTTAAAAAGCACTAAACCATAATATTTAAAGGTTATAATGAATTATATTTTTAATTTTTTTTTTTTGAGATTGGGAGTTAGAGGGATGATGAGAATATATTTTGTTTTTAGATTTTTTGATATGGGAGGATGACATGATAAATTAATAGGATTAAAAATAAATTAATAGAATGTAACTAAATGCATCATGCACCATAAAATTTCTCAAAAAACCAATCCAAAAATTAAATTTTAGATAAAACCCAATAAATAATTTTATATTATTATTAAAAACATCTAACAAGGATATTAAGTGTAAATAAATTTAATAACGATTCATTCACCGGAACAAACAAGCTAAATTTACAAACCCAGACTGTTGCATCTGGACATAGACCCATGAGAACATCTCTGAACCCAAGCCTTCACAGTTCAGATCCTATCAATAGTAGGTTTTCCTTACACAAAGGGTCAAGAGGAAAATGCATGTACTTGTAAGAGCATCTCCACTGGTAAATCTTATTTAGAAAATTCAAATTGATAAAATGGTTTTTTAAAATAATGTAAATATAACTTCTTCTTTTTTTATACATATTTAAAAATTTATTTAGAAGAGTCAATTATGTTTTAATATATTTATACATAATTATTTTAAAAAAACATAGATTTTTTTAAAATCAAAAAAAAAAAAAAAACTAGTGATACTATTACAATAAATAATAATTTAATATTTTTTACAAGACATGTAGGGATAACATTTCTGCAAAAAAAAAAATGGTAAAATAACATTTTATTTAACACTCCTCTTAAAGCATATAAAATAAACAAACTATTTTGTTGGGATAGCAAATCAATAATTTGTATGGTATTTTGATGTGCTAATATTAAAAATAAAAAATATTATTTAAATATATTTTCAATCGAAAAATACTTTAAAAAACAATATTTACTATACTTGCAAACAATCACTAGGTTAAAGAAATATATTGTTAAATCCCACATCGGAAGTGAGTGTTTAGAGCCAAGGTTTTATAAGTGCATGCTCACCTTGACTAGTAAGACGCGTTTTGGAGTCATGTGTGGCTGCCAAGAACAAAATCGTGAGGCGAACTAAAGCCCTGGATTTTGGTAGACTGGGAGGCTCAAAGCGGATAATATCTTGCTAGTGAGGTGGGGTGTTACATTTGATATCAGAGTTGAGGACGGCTAGTCTTAAGATAGGGGGATTGTAAGATCCCACATCGGAAGCGAGTGTCCAGAACCAGGGCCTTATAAGTGCATGCTTATCTTGACTAGTAAGACGCGTTTTGGAGTCATGCATGGCTGCCAAGAACAAAATCGTGAGGGGGACTTGGGTGGAAGCCCTGGATTTTGGTGGACTTGGAGGCCCAAAACGGACAATATCTTGTTAATAAGGTGGGGTGTTACATATATCATAACACATCAACATATAATGAGGAGATAGAGCTCCAAGGCTTATAACACTATCAATCAGGCTCTACGGATTTGCAATACACAAAATCATTAAAAACTGGTATTATTAGAACTTGTTTGGCAGTGTGGTTGCGATTGTTTTTAAATAAGCTTTTCGTACCAAAATACATGCCAATGATTTTTTTTTAAAAAAAAAAAAATTATTTTTGACATCAACACATTAAAATGATTTGAAAACACTAAAAATATATTAATTAAAGAAAATAAAAAAATAAATTTTTTTCGAAAATACTTTTAAAATACAAAAATAAATAAGCCCTTAAAGATCACAAATAAACTTGGAATAATTAGCGATGTGTGCATTTGGTTAAATGGAACTGACCTCCAAATAATGGAATATGCCGATCTGAAGTTCATGATTCGGAATTGTTTTATAATATGACTATAAGAAGATAGAAGAATATAGAGGCTTTTAAGACCAGGGGTATGCAGCTAGACAGATGATGTAACTGGGAAAATTCCCTGCCCCACATGATCTTTCACCGAAGGCTATAAGACAGAAACCAGACTAGAGATTAGAGTGCAGGACCAAACATTCAGAACAGAAGCCCTGGAAGCTATGGTCAAGATCACAAGTATATGCATCGTATCTTATCCGGACAGTTCAAGCCACACATCTTCTATCTCTTGGAGCTCATATGGTTTGCTTGCTATTTCACGTAATCACAGTATTTAATTTGTCCAATCCATAGCCTATAATAGATACGCCCAGTACTCTAAAGTCTACCCTGTAGGTATCTACTCCTCACATCCCTGTGTGCTTGTAGCTGGGAAACTAGATCACTGAAGATCCTTTTGTTTGCCAGAAGCAGATTCAGGCATCAGTAAGTGTTATGTTTTTGGCCAATTGCTCTCTTTCTCAAGAAAAGTGGTTTGCACTTCGCCTGCTTAATTATGCAATCTCTTCATTTGCGACCCTTAAGTAAGAGCTCCGGCGTTAGCAATCACATGTTCTCTAAAGGCTCTGTGTGACTGTGGAGACGACGTCTTCCACTCACAGAACCCTTATCGCCACCTTATTAACACCTTTCCAAATGCGAGGTTCCAATTTGGAAATCAAAACGTATTCCACGGGACTTGAAAGAAAAGAAAAGAAAATATTCCGTGGGATTTTCTTTCATGCAGGTCGATTAGAGGTGATGATAAGGATTCCAAATACCGGAAAAGATAATGTACTACAAACATCATATATTATATATATATATATATATATATATATATATATATATATATATAATAAACCTGCTGGACATTTGAAATGCCCTTCAACGCTCGTAAAAGACATTTGCTTACCTCTTCAATGCCTTGTAAGAGACATGGAAGAAATATCCGTCGTAAAATAGCTTAAAGCGCAGGTCTTTAGAAAATATAAAACATAATATTACTTGGCTATCAACCAAAACGAACAGCCTAATAAGACAAAGCGTGGGGAAGTAGCTAGAAATCTACTTTCCGTACTCTTGGGTTCAGAAAGAAATTTCTGGTTCTTTGCTGTGAAACAAGACAGGACAGCTCCACTTGCAAAAGGTTGAGAGGCAACTTGCTTGGTAGGCAAATGAGGTCCTCAGTATCTGCCAAGACATTGTTATCTCTAGCTGATCATATACCTCACATAACGACGGGCTCTTTTTTTTTTTTTTTTTTTTAACTTTCTACTTTCCAGTAAGAAATTCATTTAATTTTGGTGCAAGTGGAAGCATCGAGTTAAAAATTGTGTACTGTGGTAAAAAAAGAAAAAGAAAAAAAGAAAACACGAACTGATTAGGCATATAGGAACTATCAGGAACAAGATCTTTTTAGATTTTAAAAGGTCCAGTTAAATGAACATTGACAGAAAAACCAACTTGAATGGTTTACATACCAACCCATCAATAATCACCAGACAGCTGGATGATGAAGCAAGTTAATAGCCACAAAATGGTGCAGGAGGACTGGGCACTAGTCTACTGAGATGAAGCTTCAAAAATGAACAAACAAACAAACAAAGAAATAATTGCTGGGTTTCCCAATCCATATACATGTAGTAAAAATAATAATTTTAAAATTTTTTGAGTGTTGTAAGAATCTTGGTAGATAAATCTAGAATTGTTTTGAGTTTATATAAAGATTATCTAAAGATTAAATATTTTTTTTCGGTTTTAAATAATTGTTTCAAGGTTAAGTTGTTGCAAATCACAAGCTATTTAAGTATTTGACCTCTAACAATAATGCACACGAATTACTAGTGGAAAATCTTCTAAATTCTTTTAGGAGAGAATGCTTGTTATTTATTTGAGTGCTAGCTCTTTTGTTTTGTGTTTAGTTGTTTCTATATTGTACTGTATCATGTTTACAATAAAAGGTATAACATTATATTTATAAGAAAATCCAAAAATCATATAAATGATAAAATATCAATTTGTCTCTTAAATAATATCACATATATTATTTTAGGATAATTTTTATAAATTTATTCAATCAAGTCCCTACTTGATTTTTCTAGGTCTAGAATTGCAATCCCTTATATTAATTACATTCTAGTCCTCAGTTTTATTTACAATCAAATCACACTTGATTATTTATCCCATTTTAATTTGTGGCGATAGTTCTTATATGTTTGACTTATTAGATTTTTTAATAAGTTGATCTAAATCACATCCTAAATAAAATAAGATTAAGTAAATTAAATAATTTAATTTATTATCAATTCAATAATTCATTGATTTATATTTCAACATTAAGTATAATGTTTAGCAACTTGTCATGATTTCTTAAATACTAGAAAAGTCATAAGAAGTTGGACTTAACCTTTCAGTAACTAATTTCTTCAATTTAATTATTATTCCTTCATAAAAACTGTTTTGATTTAGATATCATAACATGAAATATATTTGCTTTATTAAATTATTTTTGTTCTCAATACTATAATTATTGATTCTTTGAATAAGATTTGAAACTCTTTTCAAATCTCGTTTCACTTTGACCAAAGATTTCACAATAAATACTAATTGAGAACATATAAAATATTTTTCTTGATTCATTTAGGGTGATGAATCATCTCTTGATTATTCAAATAGATTTATATAGCTTATGTTAGATGCAATATATATATATCTGTTTGTTATTCTTAATTAGAATAACGTGTGGTCAGGGTCAAAGTGTAGCACTTTCTGTATAAGATAACTTAATGATATGAGTTACATAATCATTATATGAGTCTTTCCATATACATAAATGATTTCTCCATATAGAATTATCTTGTAGGTTAGGTCAGTGTACAAGTCATCTAACAAACACTTGTATATTAATTTCATGTATCATTCAAATTCAGTTTATGAGAGCAAACATTTCTTTTCATAAAAGAAAAAATATAATATAAACCAGTTTCAACAACTCTAATTAATGTTTAGTTTTAATAGAATATTAATCAAGAAAATTTACGAATAATGCTTTGATACGATATGAATCTTCATAATTTAATAACTTTATAATTTTTTATAGGACTTATTTTTATTTTGTGAACGTTATTTTATTTTAGATTCATTTATCAAATATTAAATTTATTAATTAAATATAAATAAATATTTAAAATAAATTTTTTATTAATTATAAATATATTTTATATGAATAAAATAAATGTTGCGTGTAATCCATTATAGAGTATATTCACTAACAATGATTACACGAGGATGGAAATAAACAATGAAAACAATTTTATAACTCTTGATTCCACTAAAATATTTTGTTTTTCTTAAAAGTGAAATCCATCCTATTAATAACCATCCTTTATGACTGACGTAGAGTTCAAGACAAATAAAAGTAAGAGATTGCAACTTTATTTTAGGTCCATTGCCTCCGATTAATCCATAATATTATATAATATAAACTAAAAAAAAGTGGTGATTTTATTTATCATTTCATAAAATATTATTTAATTCAATAATATTTTATTTTTTCTTTCCCTCTAGATTTATGTATTTTTTTTCTTAATTTCATACTTAAAAATTTAGTTTATTAGTGATTAAGCTTCATAAATTATTGTGATTTATTTTATACATGGATTAGAATGGTTTCATAAACCGTGTTATAAGTTGGCGAGTTAACTTGGTTGACTTGAGTTTTTTTTTTTGTATTTTTTTAATTGATATATTTTTTTTTTCAATTTCATCATTTAATATTGGATTAATTATTTTAGTTTGCTTTCTATGAGGTTATCTCGATCTTATGATTTTAATCATGTGTTTTGTGAGTTAACCCTTGTAAACTCAGGTCTTTTTATTATGTCTTGTTTTTAGATTGATTTTTTTTTTCCAATTTCAACATTCAACAATGAGTTTATTGATAATTTAATTTCATAAACTTTTTTCATCTACTTTTTATAAGGTTATCATAGTCTCATGAACTTGGTTGCAAGGTTTGACATGTTAACCCGAGTTGACTCAGGTCATTTTTTATTTACTTTCTATGAGGTTATCCTGATCTAATAAATTGAGTTACAAGTTTAACAGATTAACTCATGCCTAATTTTATTTATTTATTTATTTTTATTTTATCTTTCAATAGTTGGTTGATTTAAAATTAGATTTCATAATTTGTTTTTTATTTTGCTTTCTATAAATTTATATTGGTCTCATTACCTAGGTCATGAGTTTTACCAGTTAATCCAGGGTGACTTGGGTCATTTTTTTCTTTTTGAATTTCATTCTTCAACATTAAGTTTGCTTTTCCCGAGTCATGGGTTAAATCATGATTTTTTTGTCATTTTTTTTCTCAATTTTATTTTTCAATATTTGGTTGAGTAGGAATTATGGTTTTTTTTTTTTTCCCTCTTTCTATGAGGTTATTATGGTCTCATTAACTAGCTCATGAGTTTAATAGATTAATTCAAATATTTTTTTAATTGATATTTTTTTTTTATTTTTCTCTTCAATATTAGATTGATTAAAAATTAATTTTTATAATTTGTTTTAATTTTGCTTTCTATGAAATTATCTCAATCACATGACCTGAGTTGCAAGTTTAACACTTAACCTGAGTTAACTTTAGTTGTTTGATTTTTTTTGTTTTTTTTTTTTTATTTCATCCTTTAAATTTAGTTTAATTGGGAATTAAGTTTCATATTTGGTTTTGATTTGCTTTTTATTGGGTTATCCCAGTCTCATGATTTGGGTTACATATTTGACAAATTAAATCAGGTTGACTTAGATCAATCAAATATGTTTTCATTTTAATATTTTTTAAAAAAGAAAAAAAGTTGTCTTAAATTTTTTTAATCAAACTATATTTTTTTATAATTATCTAAGTTATTTTTGGACTCATCATATTAACCAGTCATATCAAGTCCATCTATGTACAATTTAATTTTTCTTTTACAAAAAAAACATGTTAATAATATGGTAATTATCTAGATTTTTCTATTTGACCTATTCTTCTAAACTTTTTTTACATTCCAAATACAAATGAAATTGATGTCAAAATCGACTTTAAGAATGAAAAGGGAATTCCTTTACCATTTTCAATCTTTGAACAATGGCCAAAAAAACATATTAATCATGTCAAAATCGACATTAAAATTTAAAACTGAAAAGAAAGTACCGCCCCACCCCCTATGTTTTTTCCCCGAGGGAACTGGGAAAAAAAAGGGAAGGGGGGAAAGCTCAAGAGGGTGCCTGTCTTCCTCCTCCTACAGTCACAAATTAAATTTGTGATATCTCAATCTACTAGCGCACACGCGCACACACATCCCTGAGGCCCTGGTTAGATTGGAAATATTCATTTGTATGAAGGTATTATAGCAACAAATACTGATAGAATTATCTGAGAATCAAGCAACAACAGGGAAAGGCGTTTTCCTTCCTCACTGGGAGAGTCAAACCGATGTTTATTGTAACTGCAGCTACCACACTTCCATAGAAGGACAATGAGCCCTACTTGCTGAAAGTTCTCAGCGCTCAGCTCCAATGATTGTGCGACCAAACAAGGTGTTAAATGTTGTTCCAACAAGCCATCCAGAGCTATTAATAGTAGCAGCTAACGAGGACATGAAATAGAATCCATCCACAAGCATAGGGTTGTAATCGACAGAAAACATACATGTAGTATCGGAAACAACTATCTGTTCCACTTCTCTGTCTCAAAATTCCAGGTAGGAATACCTACACAAAAGTACCATGTTTCTCGTTTAAAAGAGAGATCATGTCTTGAATTGCCACAGGTAACAGAAGAGCAAAGAGGAGTGTAATCATAGCACTGTGAGAGGACAGCAGGTTGTAAAATGGCTCCATCTATAATTACATTACATGGAACATCTGAACTTAGCATCCACCGACCAGTAAAAAAAGGGAAATCCCACTTGCCAATGATAAAAACCCAGAATATTGTCTGGTTAAGAAAATAAAGAGCTTGTCCTTTGATACTGATTCTTCCCTCTCACTCACTGTTCCTTGTCCTGCTTCAACATGTGGTTCCTAAGTGGACGAGTCACGCTATATTCTGCTCTTTTGGAAGATATATTCTCCCTGCTGTCTTTACCCCACTCCTCTTTCCTGCTTATAAGGAGCTCCCTCTGTGATCCCTCTCCCGTGCCTTCCCTTTACTTCCGAGTCATCTTCCTTGACTCAACAAACCATCTTTACACTTATTTCTCTTTTGTCGAATTCAAGCATATTGGGGTTCTGAGCTCGTTTTTTACCTCTTTTTTTTTTCCCAGTCAACACCCTTTACCTTCAAAAGTGCTAGGACTGCACTCGATTTTTTCACTAATGGCGTCCAATTCTCTCAACTCTTCACGTAACTGTAGTTCCTCTTGGACCCCCAAGCAAAACAAACTATTCGAAAAGGCCCTGGCTTTGTATGACAAGGACACCCCTGACCGCTGGCATAATGTCGCCAAAGCTGTGGGTGGGAAATCTGCAGAGGAAGTGGAGAGGCACTATGAAATTCTCATCAAGGATGTCAGGGAAATTGAGTCTGGTCGGGTTCCATTCCCTAATTACAGGTCAACTAATGCATCGGTGGCAAGCTCAAGGTGAGGGTGAGGATGGGGATGGGGAACTCGTGAAGTGTCAGATTCTTGTGGTCAATTAACTTTCCCAGCTGATCATTAAGCCAACAAGCTCTTCACTGAACTGCTCATCAATATATATTTAATTGAAAAGGCTGTGCCTGGCCACCATCTGTTAAAACTTGTTATCCTGTCTCTCGATAGCCCACATGAGATCTAATCCGACTCTTTTTTTTGCAAAGAAAAATTAATAGTTTATTCAAATCTTTTTAATTCTTTATTATGCATCAAATTGTCTTTATTCATGTTAGTGCTTTTCCAACCTACCTGGAACTTCTAGCTGCTTCAGAGATTTTAAACTTCATAACTAAACCGCTACCCATTACTTGGATCTTCAATTTTCTGTGGTCTAAAATTTCTTACTCCCTACTGCCTTCTTCCAGGCTCATAAAGTGGCAAAAGCTACAGCAAATTACAAGATGCAGCAGAAACTAGCTCAAGTAATTGAAAACACTACTATTTGCAAAAAAGTGTTGGAAAAGTCAAAATTTTCACCGAGTTGATATTTCCCTGCTCTTAATTGTCTATCCTATATGTTGCAACTCTCCTTGTAGAATTAAATCAGTGCAATGAATTTAATATATAAGCAAAGTTTATTAGAAACGTGCAAAAAAAAAGCATGGAACCCTAAGTTCATTATGAAGGAAACACAAAGAAGAAACCCACAGGAAGAATTACCATTTACCTAGGGCCATGATCAAAAACTTCATCCGAAAAGAGCAAGGAAATGGACCCCGAAAACATATATTATTAAAGACAATTCCCAATCATTAAATGTAGGCACAAGTCACCTGACTTGCTTCATATCGAATTGATAAACTATATTTAAATAATGGATGGACCACAACAACAACAACATTTATAATTGCACCAAACACACTAAACTATATATAACCATAAGCTCAGAACATGATGGTAGTCGGAAAAGTGTTATTTAAGAACTCGGTGAAATTATATTTTTAAAAATTTTAATTTTTTTATGTTTTGATATTAAAAATAATTTTTAAAAATTAAAAAATATTATTTTAATATATTTTTAAATAAAAAATACTTTAGATCGTAATCCTTACCACGCTTCACTCCCAGGCAACTCCTATAACCCTAATCATCAGCAGTTCAGCTTGGACTTTCTATGTAAAAGACTTTCATGCAGGCCCTTTACTGTACAGGATGATTGATTCTCTAAGCAAGCGTTGCAGAAGCAAATACTAACAATTAAGATTCTATTTTTCAGTTAAAGTGAAAATTACATAAGCAGTAGAGAGCTGATGGAAGAGGGCCCACTTCAAGTTTATTGGTGTTTATTGCTCTCTGACGCAACCGGACATCATAAGATTATAATATCGTCGAACACAGTGAATGCAAAAAAGTCCATATCAAATATGGTAATATGAGGCAAAGAAAGTAATGAAGTTTCGGTAGTGTTTCTTTGGTAAAAACTTGAAAAAAAAAATTAAAAATTAATTTTTTTAATATTTTTAGTTTGTTTTGGTAGGCTGATATTAAAAATATATTTTAAAAATTTTAAAAACATTTTATTTTAATATATTTCTAAGAAAAACTATTTTAAAAAATAATCATTATTACAATACTAAACACTAATTGATATCTAAGAACCATCTCACAAAATAATTTAAATTGTTAAATAAGATCTTAAAATATGATTTATATAATTATATCTAACACACTTCCTCAATTGAAAGTAATCTTGTGTTTAATTTTTATTTAATAGAATGCGAATGGTGAGATTCGAACTTATAACCGTTTAATTAATAAGACTTTAATACCATATTAAAAAAAATCATATCATTTAATAGCTTAAATTATTAACTAAATGTCAAAATATGATTTATATAATTTTTATTAACACTTTATAATATCATGGGATTGATTACAGTAAATTAGACTTGCCGATATTATTGGACAAGATCAAGGGAACTTTTTGAAAAGGATGATTTTGATTTATGAGATTTTTTCAACAATTTATTTGCATTCTTATGTTTTTTAATTATATTTTAGTCTTTATTAGATTTTTTTTTGCTCCTCTTGAATTTATGGTATATACAAATTAGTCTTTAAATCAATTCTTTTATAATTTAGCCCCTACATATACAATTTTTTTAAAAAAACTATTTTTGTCCATAATATTGGACAAGCTTATTTCACTTTTCATAATGAAACAATAATTTTTCTTTAGAAGATAACTTTGGACAAAACAAATATCAATCCTTATCCCTACCAAAGTTTAACAAACTCAATCCACTCCCATACTTTGGGCTTTATTAGGAAGCTTCTATTAAGAGAAATGTTTACAACATCAAATTTATAAGTATAATTTTTTATTAATATAAATTTTCGCCCAGCTTTAACTCATATCAACAAATTTTATATATATAATTGATTATTTTATTTGAAGATATTATAATTATAACATAATGATATTTACTTGTGGCATCTTAAAAATCCATCTCATCATTTCATAATTTAACTAATTAATAACATATAACAACACAATTTAAGTATAATTTTGAGATAAAAGACACCTCGTTGTATTAAATAAAAAGAAAAAGAAAAAAATTAGCCGTTATTTTAACAACATAAAACAGTGTTCTTAAATAAATCTTTTTATTTTCAAAATAAATATAAGATGTTACAAGCATACAATAATTATATTACAGCATAAAAGTGATTTAATTTTTTAATAAATAAATATTCAATTTTTTTAACATATTAGTTTAGAAACAGAAATATGATAAAAATTTTACTCATATATTTTAAAAAAATGAAGTTATGTATAATTCTTCAGAAAAAGAAAAGGAGGAAAAACAAAGTCGTAATATTGTTTTTACTTTTCACCCTGACTCGGCTCTTGCGTTAGCCGACTCCTCATTTCGCTTCAATCCTTTCTCTTCTTCTCCTTCACAGCAGCAACAACAAGCGGGTCAAACAGCGAATCCGAAATCCGATGCTAAACCTGAACCTGAAGACCCGAAAGGGGCGGATTTTGACCCGGAGGCTTTGGAGAGAGGGGCGAAAGCTCTTCTTGAAATTAATAGCTCTCCACACGCTAAACAGGTTTTAATTATTTTTTTAATTTCAATTTCGATTTTAAATTTTTTAAATTTATTGTTTTCAAATTTAAGGAAATGAAATTGAAGTATTTTTTTGGTTAGATTATATAATCAATTCTGTTTACCTGAATTTAGAAACCCAAAATGTGAATTTGCTGTGGTGGGTTTTTATGATGTTTGCCTTTTTAGGTTTTTGATGTTATGAGGAAGCAAGAGCAGTCACGATTGGCAGAAGTTGCGGCGGAGAAATCTCATTGTGAAGTAATTCAAGCTCAAATTGATATTGTGAGTGATAAAGTTATCTTGCACGCGTTTTTTCTTTTGAAGTTTACTGTGCTTCTTGGTTTCCTTTCTAATGTGTTTGTCTTGAAATTTATGTGGTGATTGATTGGCGTGTGTAAATGGGTTTAAGATTGGTATGTTGTGAAAATTTGTGGCTATTTTGGCTTATGCTATGAGTTTATGTATTGGCAGGACAGGCTGCGGAAATTATATGAAGAACAAAGAAATCTGATTTGCATATCTGACTTGTATATTATTGTTTGTGAAAATCTTTCAATGATACAAGCAAGTGTAGTTAGCTTAGCTCACTTGTTTAAACTCCACTTATATTTTCTTGAACTAAATTACCTTTAAAATCATTTTTTTAAGTCAGTTTGAAATTGTTAGCCAACATATGTTCTTGCAAAACAAGTTACATTTATTATTTGCTTGTTGTCATTATTTGTAGACAGATCATGATGCTCAGAGGCGACATAATGTTGAATTGGTTAAGATGCAGGAGGAGTCTTCAATACTAAAAGAACAAGCGAGACGGGCTACCGAGGAGCAGATCCAGGCTCAACAATGTCAGACTGAGAAAGATAGAGCTGAAATAGAAGGGGAGACAACTAGAGTTAAAGCCATGGCGGAGGCTGAAGGTTGGGTCCAAGAGGTGAAGTTGACTGGGGAACATAACAGACGAATGCTAATTGAACACATAAATGGTGAAAGAGAAAAATGGCTTGCTTCAACCTTTATTCACATTGAAGGTAAACTGCTGATTATCGTGTTTCTCATTTATTGTTGTCTCAATTACAGGGCTGATCTGGCGACATTAAGTATGTACCTTGGATGAAAAATGGTTTGGTTATGTGACACTTGTTCAAAAGTTTATAAAACCACAGATGAATCACAGAGTTTTCTCTATAACAGCTGAAATTGATTTTATACTCAAATATCACTGTCTCTTGCTTTAGTTTTCTGCATTCCTGTAACTCAAGAGCCTTGGCATGTTTGTTGAACAGTATTTAAATATTGGATATAAATTGCTTCTATAGGTGGTTTTAGGACTTTATTAACTGATCAAAGTTGATTATGGCTGTTGGAGGAGCTACCACATTGGCTGCAGGAATTTACACAACTAGGTTTGTATAATGCCTTTTTTCATTACATCTGCTCTGTTTTCAGTCACTTAGACAGCAAGAGTACACTCCAGGAAGTTTATTACTGTGTTTCTTCATAAAAAGGCATGACACTTTAGACTGGGCATTATGGACTGGTCTGAAGCTAGGGCGTTGTTTGACTCTCTATGCAATTCGGGGTTCTTTGGAGGATCTAATTAAAGCCAAGGCTTGTTGGGAAATGGATGGGATATATCAAAATCAACACAACATGTGCGTAATAATATCTATGGTATACTTTGAATTGTCAAGGAATCATTTAAGCGTAGAAACCATACAATTCTTACTAACATGTGCTCTGATTTTGAATTGAGTGATTTCTTCTTCCACTTTACTGATTGGAACCGGTAAAAGGATATAAAGAACATTCTGAAATATATATATTGTGAACATGATGCTTGGCTCAAATCTACATGATCATTATGCTTCTTAAATATAAAAATAAAACGATACGACATGCTTTGTTAGGATTTAAAGGTTTTGAAGCACCTTGGTTTCTTTTTCTTCATCTTTTGCTTTTCTTTTGCAAAGTTATGTTTTCCAATTCTCTTGGCAGCCTTTTACCTTTTTTGATCTCTGATCTTCTTGTATAGGGTTTGGGTTATGCCATTATGACAGGAGGAGACGTTGCACCTCTAGGCGCACAAGCTGTTACTAAAATCCATGAGATATTTGATTGGGCTAAGAAGTCACAGAAAGGCTTACTGCTTTTTATTGACAAGGCGGATGCTTTCCTAAGCGAGTAAGTTAACATTATCTTGTTGCTTTAAGTTCCTGGTAAACTGAAATCAAGTGATACTCAGATGGTGTGTAATCTTGCATGTATCATATAATGCATGAAATTATCAGGGTTTCATGGCGCTCTGAGTTCAACTTGCATTTGCAGGCATTTCACCCATTTGAAACAAAAACCAAATTAACATTTGGTTTTCTATAACATGATGAATTTCTGAAATAGTTTGGAAGAATGTTAGTTCTTGTGGGATGAAGAATTTAGACTTTTGCTTTACCTTTATGGTTCTGAGTAATTTCTTTGTAATCAGGATGATAGTGGTATTATTGATCTGGTGCAGGCGTAACAGTATGCATATGAGCGAAGCTCAGCAAAGTGCTCTAAATGCATTGCTCCTCCACACTGGGGATCAGTCAACTGACAGTACTTGTCCTTGCTACAAACAGGCCAGGTGATCTTGATAGTGCTATTACTGATTGTATCGATGAAGTGATACAATCATTTCCTGTTACCTGGGGAAGAGGAGCGGTTTAAATTGCTCAACCTGTATCGTTCTAGTGAAGGGGACAATGGGTCTAGTAGGGGATCTTTGTTCAAGAGGCCACAAAAAATAACCGTCAATGATATCTCTGAAGATGTGATCCGAGAGGCTGCTAAAAAAACAGAAGGGTTCTCTGGACGTGAGATAGCCAAAGTATTCATGGCCAGGTCTATGGACGCCCTGATTGTTGTTTTGGATTCACAGCTATTTAGTGAGATTGTAGATTACAAGGTTGCAGAGCATAACCAACGGTTAAAGCTGGCAGCAGAATACGTGCTTCAGTATTTACTTCCCTGATCTCCCCAGATATTCAATGGGAATTTTGTTCCTCAATATTTTTGAATACTTGAGATGTTATTAATATCATTTTCCTTGGTCGATATAGAAGATTTATTTCAAGAAATTCATAATAACACTAGCTTTTGAGATTTTTGGCCAAAAAGAAAAAGTCTGAAGTGGGGCAATGAGTCAGTCCACTTCATTCTAAATTCACTTCACCTTGATAATGGCATTGATTTTGAGATGGTACGAATCGTTGGGTCTGAAGAAGCAGATATTTGGAGAGAATCCTATGCTCTTATCTTTTTTCTCCTTCTATTTTTCAAGGAGCAAGAAAAGGGGCATTTAGAAGAGTTTCCATTACTGAGTTTTGTACTGGCTTCGGGATTCATTTTTGTATCTCTGTAGTTCTATGTAAAGTATCAAAATCTGCTGTCCGGTCTTGAAACCATACTGAGTAAGAAGAATTCGACGAATTTTATTTTCTTCATTTTGATATTTCAACTAGTTTGATTTGACAAGTCCAGCATTCATTTCATTTGAAACTCATCACCCATTTGAATGATGTTTGAAGATTGAAAAGAACAGTAGAATGACAACATAAATGCTATCGAAATCGGTGGTATTAACCCGAGAGGTTGGTCGAGTGGTTAAGCATTGGTGTGGGTTTGAGGTTTGATTCCCGCACTCTCCTTCAAATAGTCTATGGGGGTTTTCCGGGTTTAACCTTATGGGTGGGTGGACTAGCCTGGTTTTTACTGGGTCGCCTAGATGGGTAATGTCACAATAGAAGCCGGCGTCAAAAATCATCGTTTAACTCAAAAACAGCCACCGTCCCAACTCTGTTGACTGTTTCTAACATGGCAACATGTCCATGGCGAGTTTGGTGCACCGATGTTCAGGTCAGCAAGGAGCAGGGACCACTCTACTTTTTTCAAGGAGCGAGACTCGTACGTAGTAAAATCAGTCACCCACACCTGTTGTCGATACTACTACAAAAATTGCTAGAAAAGAGGGCCAGAAACCAGGTGGCATAAAACGCGGCCACCAGTAGCCTTTCTCAAACAACACATGGCATCATACCAGAAAGAGTTCCCCTACTCAGGGCACGTACTCTCCTTGCTGCCACGTTTTGATACCACCAGTTTTCCCTGGGGCATGGCTATCTTCTTTAATTTGCATCTATTGGTCTTCCATATATAGTTCACATATTAGAACGATCAACAACATAGTAGTAAGATCTTGAAGTCTTTGCTTGAATTCCATCTTGGGCTCTGTTTGCTTGTGACATACGAAGTTGAAAAACACTCTGTGTTTAATTTGGAAGGAAAAAGAGAGCGATCATGGAAAAGAGAGTTGTGGTGACCATGATCACGGTGATGGTGCTATGGGTGGAGGGGTGTCGGTGTTGGTGTTGGAATCTACCACAATCTACAAACATTACAGAAGCAGACAAATCCTCGCAGCATGCAGAAGCACCACCATCAGCCACATCCTCCTAGAAGACACATTCTGCAGTCTTCATATATACAAATTACTGTTAATAGAATGTAAAGTTAGTTATAAACCGTTACTGTTAGTTGCAGTTAGTTAAGATATTTAGTTGCAGTTAGTTGAGATCTTGCTAGCAAACGTGTATATATATTCCATTCATTAAACTTTGTACTGTATTAAGAGATTGAAAAGCAATATTGCTTAATAATACAGAATTCAGTTGATTGAGAATTCTCTCAATTCACTTTTCAGAATTCATTCTCTTCTGCTTAAATCTTGATCTGCATGCCTCTCTTTTCATTCCTTACGTAGGAATTTTACATGGTATCAGAGCGTTATTACTGAAAAACTCAAAACCATTCTTCTCTACAAAGATCTGTTCTTCATTGTAAAAACAGAAAGATTCACATTCTTTAAAGTCTTACGAAATCTTTTCTGTTTCATCTTCTTGATCATCTTCAAAAACTTCAAAATGTCTGATCAATTTGAAGGAAATGCTTCTACAGCACACAATGAACCATTCAACACCATTACTGTGAATCTATCCGATGATTCCTCCAGCTGCTACTACCTGCACCCTTCTGATAACCCTGGGGCACTTCTTGTTTCTGAAATTTTTGCAGGTGACAACTACATTGCATGGAGCAGATCCATGACTATTGCTCTAACAGTAAAGAACAAGATTTCTTTCATTGATGGTTCTTTAAAGCAGCCAAATACCAACAATCAACTACTACGTGTGGCATGGCTAAGATCAAACAATCTGGTACTGTCATGGCTAATGAACTCCATTGCCAAAGACATTCGCAGCAGTCTTCTATATTTCACATCAGCTTTTGATATTTGGGAAGAATTGAGAGTTAGATATTTGAGAAGTGATGGACCAAGAGTCTTCAGCCTAGAGAAATCCTTAAGTTCTATTTCTCAGAACTCAAAAACAATCACAGATTACTTCAGCGAATTCAAAAGCTTATGGGATGAATATATCAGTTTTCGTCCAATACCAAACTGCAAATGTGGAAATCTTGATTCATGTTCTTGCAACATCCTACAGTACCTAACAGATCGACAACAGTCTGACTATGTGATGAAATTTTTGGTTGGACTTCATGATTCCTTCTCTGCAATTCGAAGCCAATTACTACTTCAAACACCTCTGCCATCCATGGGAAAGGTATTCTCTTTACTTCTTCAAGAAGAAAGTCAAAGGTCTCTAACAAATACAGTAGGAATTTCTGTTGACTCACATGCCATGGCCGCTGGACAATACCATAATCATAATCACAGGCCAGGCTCAACATATGTTCCACGATTTTTAAAACAAAAGGGAAAACCAGAAGCAACTTGCTCCCACTGTGGATATCCAGGACACCTAGTTGATAAATGTTTTCAGATCATTGGATATCCTCCTGGATGGAAGGGGCCGAAAGGAAAAAGAATTGCTACAATGCCACATATTAACAGAAATTATCAAACACCACCTATTGCACAGAATGCTGTTGTTTCAGAACAAAAACAAGAACCTCCCAACATCATTTTCTCTCAAGAACAGATGCAAAATCTTCTTACCCTTGCAAATAGCATTTCCAACTCAAAGCTGCATCACTCTGCTAAGGAACAAGAATCTGCATCAGGTATATCGTTTTCTTGTCATACCAACTTTTCACCTCAGAACAAATTTACTTGGATACTTGATACAGGGGCAACAGATCACATGATCTGTAATCCCATCCTTTTTGAATCCATTGTCCTGCCTACAAAACAAAAGCAAGTTCATTTGCCAAATGGCCACAAGGTGCCTATTGCCTTTACAGGAACGGTTAAATTCTCTTCAACTATTATTTTACACAATGCTCTTTATGTACCTTCCTTTAATATTAATCTTATTTCTGTTTCCAGACTAACTGCTGACAACAAGATTGGCTTGTTCTTCCTTCACACAAAGTGTTATTTGCAGGATCTAAACACATGGAGGACGATTGGGCATGCTGAAGCTGAATCTGGTCTATATCACATTCACAGAACTTCTAACCAGTCTCCAGCATACTCATCTCCTACATCTTTCATCACCTCCTGTAATGTCACCACTAACTTTTGGCATTTACGTCTAGGCCACATTCCTATTTCCAAACTCAATCTTCTTAATAAAATTGATTCTTTAGTAACTGCCACAGATAAGTCTATTTGTGATATTTGCCCCTTAGCTAAGCAAAAACGGTTACCTTTTCCCTTATCTATGCATACATCAACACAAGCTTTTCAATTAATTCACATTGATATTTGGGGCCCCTTCTCAGTTACTTCATATTCTGGACATCAATTTTTCCTCACAATCGTTGATGATTACAGTAGATTTTCTTGGTTATTTTTGATGAAATCCAAGTCTGAAACCAGAGGTCTCCTTAGCAACTTTCTCATATACGTTCATACTCAATTCAACACCAAAATTCAGACCATCAGAACTGACAATGGACAAGAGTTTAATATGCCTGCTTTCTATCAAGATCATGGCATCATCCATCAAACAACTTGCATTGAAACACCCGAACAAAATGGAAGAGTTGAAAGGAAACATCAACATTTACTAAATGTAGCTAGATCCCTTATGTTTCAATCCAAACTGCCTTTATCTTACTGGACTGACTGCATTCTTACTTCAACACATATTATCAACCGCATTCCCTCATTGACCTTACACCATCAAACACCATATCAGCTTCTTTTTAACAAATCACCCACTTATAATTACTTCAAAGTCTTCGGTTGTTTATGTTATGCCAGCACACTCACACACAATAGAGGTAAATTCCACCCACGAGCTACCAAATGCATTTTTTTAGGATATCCCCCCCACACCAAAGGATACAAACTGCTAGACTTAACAACATGCAAAACCTTCATATCTCGCAATGTCATTTTCCATGAATCCACATTCCCATCCATACCAAATACAGTCCATACACCTCTTGTCTTTCCTGAGTTTCCACAATTCTTTGATTCAGTCAGTCCACCACCATCCCAGTCCACCCCTCAACATTCTGTCCCTTCAGTAAACTTGCCTTCCCAAAACTCTGCTCCTTCCCCTACAAACTTACCTCAGCATGCTGTCTCCCAACTCCGAAGGTCTGCAAGAAATACACATCCACCTCATTACTTACAACAATATCATTGTGGAAACATGGCTCAGGTCTCTTCAGAAAACCCACACCTTTCCCATTGCTTCAATCCTGGTAAGCCATACTCAATCTTATCTTACTTATCTTCTTCCCAATTATCATCCCAACATCGAGCTTTCACTTCTTCTGTCTCTTTAACTTTTGAACCCAAGACTTACAACCAAGCTTGCTCTATCCCTCATTGGCAACAAGCCATGACTAATGAAATTACAGCTCTTGAACAGAACCACACCTGGGATTTAGTAATTCTACCTCCTAACAAATCTGTCATTGGATGTAAGTGGGTATATAAAGTTAAATTCCAAGCTAATGGGCAGATTGAACGCTACAAGGCCAGATTAGTAGCTAAAGGCTACACACAACAAGAGGGCATTGATTTCTTTGATACATACTCTCCTGTTGCGAAAATGACAACTGTTAGAGTTTTTCTCACCATTGCTGCAGTCAACAATTGGCATTTACACCAACTTGACATCGACAATGCCTTCTTACATGGTGACTTATATGAAGAGGTATATATGCATTTACCCCCTGGTTACTCAACTCCTCATGATCCTCGCGTCTGCAAACTCAAAAAGAGCTTATATGGCCTCAAACAAGCTTCAAGACAATGGTTCTCTAAACTGTCTACCTCCTTACTGGTTTTTGGCTTTCTACAAGCTAAATCCGATTCTAGCCTCTTTATCAGAAAAACAAACACAACCTTCACAGCTGTCTTAATCTATGTTGATGATGTTATCATCACTTCCAACACCCTTACAGCCATTCATCAAGTTAAACATTTCCTTCGCACAACTTTTCCCATCAAAGATCTAGGCAAACTTAAATACTTTTTAGGAATTGAAGTTGCCAGATCTAAACAAGGCATTATTCTTTGTCAAAGAAAATATGCCTTAGATATCCTAGCCGATAGTGGATTCTCTGGGGCTAAACCAGTAAGCTTTCCTATGGAGACCACCCTCAAACTCAGTACCCATGATTCCAGTCCTGTTTTATCTGACCCTGCATCCTATCGTCGCTTAATTGGCAGACTTCTCTACCTCACTATCACACGCCCAGACATATCATATGCCATCCAAAATCTCAGTCAATACATATCCAATCCTCATATCACACATTTACAAGCTGCTGAAAGAGTCCTTCGCTATATCAAAGCAACACCAGGACAAGGATTACTTCTCAAAGCTGATTCTACATTCCATTTAAAAGCATACTCTGATAGTGATTGGGGAGGTTGCATTGATACTAGACGCAGTGTCACTGGATACTTAGTGTTCCTTGGTGATTCTCTCATCTCCTGGAAATCGAAGAAACAACCAACTGTTAGTCGATCCTCAGCAGAAGCTGAATATCGAGCCTTAGCAACTACATCTTGTGAACTTCAATGGCTTGTTTATTTGTTAGCTGATTTTCACATACCACACTCCCAGCCTGCTCTGCTGTACACTGACAGCAAACCTGCTTCTGATATTGCTTCCAATCCAGTTCACCATGAACGCACTAAACATATACAACTTGACTGTCATCTTATCCGTGAAAAATTGCAGGAGGGCTTGCTTAAAATCATTCATATTCCCTCAAGACATCAACTTGCAGACGCACTCACTAAACCACTAGGTTGCCTCACCCTTGCTCCAATTATTCGCAAGATGGGAATGATAAATATCCATTCTCATCTTGACGGGGGGTGTTGGAATCTACCACAATCTACAAACATTACAGAAGCAGACAAATCCTCGCAGCATGCAGAAGCACCACCATCAGCCACATCCTCCTAGAAGACACATTCTGCAGTCTTCATATATACAAATTACTGTTAATAGAATGTAAAGTTAGTTATAAACCGTTACTGTTAGTTGCAGTTAGTTAAGATATTTAGTTGCAGTTAGTTGAGATCTTGCTAGCAAACGTGTATATATATTCCATTCATTAAACTTTGTACTGTATTAAGAGATTGAAAAGCAATATTGCTTAATAATACAGAATTCAGTTGATTGAGAATTCTCTCAATTCACTTTTCAGAATTCATTCTCTTCTGCTTAAATCTTGATCTGCATGCCTCTCTTTTCATTCCTTACGTAGGAATTTTACAGTTGGAGTGCCGGTAGCGCTACTGAGGACTTGATGGAGAGCACGAAGGAGAGAGTGAGTTTGGCAGGGGAGGATGCAAGGGCCAAGGCTGAAGAGATGAAACATGGTGCGGCAGAAACCATGCAAGATGCTGAGGAGAAAGGAAAGTCCTGGACTGGTTGGGCTTATGAAAAGTTCACTGAGTAATCAATCTAATCTTCCCTTATCTTGCCTTCATTTCTCCCTATTCCATTTCTTAATTTGTTTCTATCTATGAGTAGGATAATTCCAGTAGGATATTGCTTGTGTGATATTTCCTTATGAAAATGTTTGAACGTACAAAGGCTCATTGCTTGTATGCCAATAATTCCCAGTAAGATATCCAACTGGCAATGGAATAAGAAGGCGTTTATACGATGGACTTATGGTAGTGTTCCAATACAATCCTATTGAAATCTTGAAAGGCGATTTGTTGCATAATGTTGAAAATTAGATAACTACATTCTTTTCTTACATTTTATTTTTAGGAAAAATACATTATGACACACTACTAACACAGACTCAAAAAACATTAGTGTCAAATTATATATTTAATTTGATCTTAAAGTTTATGAGTTTATTTTTGATGGTTTTAAATTATTTTGATATTAAATATAAATTTTTAAAAATAAAAAAAAGTTCGTAAAAACAAAAAACAAGAAGAAGATCCGAAGAGAGTGTGATACTCTCATGTGTTACTGTATCATGGTCTTTATTTTTATTCACTAAATATAGTAATACCTTTTGTCAAAGCTTGTGTTTTTCAGTGATTTCTTTATTGGAAAATCTATCTTCAGTTGCCGTTTAAAGCCATAAACAGTGATCTTTTCCAAATTTAGTGGCATATGTGTATGATCCTTTCTGAATAGTTATAGGCATGAGCAAATTAATGTAAAGATCTTTTGCATGTCAGCAATTCAATTAACAAAACATTAGTGACTCAATTTCATAGTTTCACTATCTATGCATATCCCAATTGTAAGCATAAGAGGCATAAAATAAAAAGAACAAAGGTTCACTAAAAAGATTTGAAGTTGTTAATTTTCTTGCCAATTCTTGGCGTGTTTTTGCTATAATTATGGCTTAATTTCTGCTCCTTTTTAATTCCTATTATGCTTTTTTTTTTTTTTTATCATTGTGGTGCCTGGCAGCTAAAATTTAGTGGAAGATTAAAAGACCATAGCTTATTTTGAATGTTATAGAACATTATTTCCTTAATGTGTCTATTTTTCACCCTAATCCTCTAATGGTGTTAATAGTGGAATTGGATTGGATCAAGAAAATGCTAGAGATGGGGCTCAAAATCTGATGGATAGAGCTGGAGATGCTGCTTCAAAGACCACAGATACTATGAATTCTGTTGCATCCGGTAATTTTTTATTGTCCTTGCTCTCTATGCCAATATTCCAAATTTGAGTAATCTTCAAACAAGAATTTTGTTTTCCCTTCTTCGTTTCATTGCTGTTATTTCAGAAAACTGCAAGGTATGCCTTCTCAAAAGGCCGGTGGAGGCAGCAGAGATGGCCCATGAGAAGGCGGGTGACATAAAGGACTTTGCCTCAGAGAAAGCCGGCAGAGCCAAGCAAATGGCTTCCAATATTAAAGCTAGTGATGCCAAGGAAAGATTGTCTGGAGCAATGGAATACGGAAAAGATAATCTTGAGGATGCCTATGATGAAGTTAAAGAGAAGTGGAGCATTGCTAAAGACAAGGTTTTAGATGGAGCAAATAACATGGAGGATACGGTGGGTGAAGCATTACGAAATGCGAAAGATAAAGCAGCAAATGCCTATGGTGATGCTAGCCAGAAAATGAACACAGTCACAGATGAGGCTTATGATGCTGGAGAAAGAATGGGGGAAGCAGTGAATTACGGAAGAAATAGAGCATCTGATGATTCCAAAGAGGCTGTATCAGGAGCAATGGAGTACGGAAGAGACCGAGCTGCGGATGCTTATGATGGTGCTGAAGAAAGAATGGGGGAAGCAGTGAGTTACGGAAGAAATAGAGCATCTGATGCCTATAAAAAGGCTTCGAATATTGCCTCGGACTGGGCGAATGATTCCAAAGAGGCTGTATCGGGAGCAATGGAGTACGGAAGAGACCGAGCTGCGGATGCTTATGATGTAGCCAAGAAGTATACAAAAGAGGATTCAAATATGGTTTCAGAAAAGGCAGGTGATGCAAAGGATGCAATTTCAGAAGCAATGTGGTATGGGAAAGAGAAAGCATCTGATGCCTATGATGTAGCCAAAGAGGAGATTTACAGGATTTCAAATATAGCCTCGGACAAGGCTAACAAAGCCAAGGAAGCTTCGGAAGGAGCAATGGGGTCTGGAAGAGGCGGTGAGAGAGATGCTTTTGATGAAGCTAAAAGTCATATCGGGGAGGCGTATGTGTCAGCCAAGGACACTGTGACCGATCAAGCCAAGGCCAATTATGAAGCTGCCAAGGAGAAGCTCTCAAAGGCCACTGGTGATCTTGGAGATAAGATGAGACGGAAGTCTGCTGATCTATGAGTGGAACCACCAATGAAGCACAGTATCTTCATCTGTGAGTTATTGTCATTACTCCTTAATTAGTTTTTTTTTTTTTCTTTGTTATCTAAAAACATGTTCTCCTGAACATCTTTTAGAGATTGTGCCCACTAAATTTAATAGTGTCTTGTTTTCTTTTCTTATCAATTAATTAGGCCTCTTTACTTTCTAGCATTCTGAATAAGATCACAGCTTGTTTTCTCATTTTCTTCTCACCCTAGATAATGATGCTTAAATCTACATTATGTTGAATTTTTCAAGTCGCAAGTAGAATCAGGCTGAATAGAGTAGTTACAATACAACTTTCCGTTTATGCATACAAGTTAAGCCTCAGGATAAATACAGTCAGGATTATGCATGGAGCCCTTTATTGTCCTTGTTAATTATACAGTAATGTCCTTTATCCCTCACAGTTTACTTAATTCGGTTTGTAAATGATCCAATTCCGTGTGCAAATACATTGACTGATGCCAATGCACCATATTTTTAAGGTTTTTATGAATGAGAAACTGGGTGGATACTCCAGATCATCGAAATGTTTTTGTGAACCTTAGCTGAGAACTGTTTAATTACCAGGTGGGATTTTATTAACAATGAGAGGAGAGGGGATACCAGATTTAGCGAGTGCGCGCTGGGGGATTCTTGAACGAGAAAGAAGAGAACTTGTAGATTTGTGTTTAAGATGTAGAAAGCTAAGACTGCATTTTCGTTTATTGATCATCATGTGGATTTCTCTCACGGGCATGCACACTGTACCCAACACCAGACTAGCTACACATCCTTGAGAAAAAAACAAAAAAAGAACTGTTTTGGCAGGAGGGTGTGATTGTTCCTTGATTTACATTGAACCCTAACAATCCACTGCAAATACATATATAAATTAATTCCAACTCCATTTTGATGTTACTCAAGAGTGATCACTTTCTAGATTCCATTGCCAAGGATGTGTTCTTCAATTAATCAATGTTGCTCTATGCACTGTTCGACGAGTCTCAATCCATATTAACACACTAAATTCAAAACCAAGACATGTATCAAGCAAAAAAAAACGGGGCTTGTGAAAAATGGTAAATGAGGGGGAAAAAAATAAAAATAAAAAACCTTAGGATTAAAATGGCCAGCCAGCTACTTCATCCTTGTGCCCTAAAATTACATCCGCTGGTTCCGGCTCTAAAAAGTACCTTAACGTTTAATTTTTTGGCAAGGTTCAATGAATCTAATTTTGAGGGGCCATATGGAATAATAGTAAACATTACTTGCATACAATTCTAAGCACACGCAAGAAAATAAAAAATAAAGAAAGGAAAAGCGAAAGAGGAGACATACAATATGGAAGTATGAAGCATGCCCTCCATGTTCATGATCATGCCCAAAAGATGTTTTATCTTTCTTTGCCCCCCTGTAGCTAGTGATGACAAAGAAACAACTTGAAATATTTATTCTGTACTTCGAAAATGACATGCTTTGGCTGCCAAATATTTTTCAAGGTATTGGTGATCACTGATCCGATTGTCTAAAGAAGAGCTCAAGTTCATGTTAATAAACAACATTACTTGGAACTTGAGAAAAAAAATAGCAGTGAGTGCTAATCTATCTTCTCCTCTCTATTTGGTTATTCACACTAATCTAATTATTGGCTAGCTACATCTACCTTCATCTCCAGATAACAATAACAGTATTAATTTATAAGGGTTTGATTTCTCTTACGTTTGCTTCTTCTTCATGGCTTGTTTATTGTTGTGCATCCAAACTTTGAATACTTTTCTCTTTACACCCACTTGGGAGCAAAACTGCTGCACCTCTTGCTCATCTTGCTTTTGTATCCTCCATCCCAACTTCTCAGCAAATTCCATCATCTGGTCCTTCTGTTCTTCGCTGAACCTTGTCCTAAACCTCTTTTTCGATATCAATGGCTGCACCGACGACTGCCCTTGCAAATCTGATTGATACATATTGAGATCTTCACTTGATGATTCTGCTGCAGCCCCGCCGCCGCCGCCGCCGCCAAAGCTCATCATCATCGGCGCAATTGGAGTGGTGTAAGTACTCAATGTGCCATGATGGTATCTCTGATGCGGATGAAGAGAAGCTGATTGTGGCGGAGCATGTGAAGTGACAAGTTGTTGAGGAAGCGGTAGTATGTTTCTTTTGCCATTGCTGTTTTTGTAGCAAGTGCTATTGGCTACACATTGTGGCGCTCCGTCAATCTCTCTTCTATGAAAACTCCTGTGACATTCACAAGCTGCACATTTGAAGGTTTCTGGGGTACCCTCCTCACCGCCAGGCATGAATTCTCCACATCCGTCCAAAACGTGTCCTCCCATGCTCGCCGCATGATTCTTCAAACATTCTCGATATATTATGGATGCCGAAGATGCTGATGTTGGTGGTGGTGATCTCGAAATTGATCTACTTGGAGTTGGTGCTGTGTTGGTTGCACTTGTAGTTGCCACGGGGGCTGTAGCTTGTG
This sequence comes from Populus alba, assembly GCF_005239225.2. NCBI lineage: Eukaryota > Viridiplantae > Streptophyta > Magnoliopsida > Malpighiales > Salicaceae > Populus > Populus alba. The sequence goes on from NC_133288.1 coordinate 10,003,081, forward strand.
TTGGATCTGGAGTTAGGTCAAGATCTCTTGTGGGTTTGCAAGCTTGGTGTTGCGGATTCAATTGCTGCTGCTGCTGATAAAGAGATTGGTGCTCAAGGTCAAGGGTATGAGGCAATACTGTATCAGTGTGACGATGATCTCTTCTTGTAGGAGCAGAAGGGATTCTAGAGGAGGAATCTCTATTATTTGGTGGATTGTAATTCAAGGATCTTGGCATCACTGTTTCCTTTTCTTGGCCTCTTAGTTCCATGTAACTTAATTGCTATCTAAACCCTGGACTCAAATCTTGATCTCAAGCTGCCTTAAGACATGTTATCTTCTTGAAGCACTGCATACAATTAGCTTCCAGCCGATCGATCTCAAAATCACCATGGATCTTCCTTTGATAATTTCCAACCCTAATTCAGCTGGCCCATCCAATCCAAAGAGACAAACATGATGAAAGAGCCAATCACTAGGTAGCAATTGAATAAGATTATTACTCTCTGCTCTCTTATTCTGATTTTGACGTTAATGGGTGCAAAACTCACCAACCCATTTCACTAATTTCAACTCCTATTCCTAAAGACGTAAGCAAGTGATGGAGCAGTAGATATACTTATGATTAGATGACTTAAGAAGACATTAATATAAGAAAAACCCTACAAGAAAACAAAGTAAAGGGATTTTGGAACTCAAACAGAAGGGGGGGGGAAGGCACTGTCTAGTCTAGTAGAGTAGTAAATTGGGCCCCTATAAAATCACTCAATAACCAAGACTTACCTTGATAAATTAAGAAGTATAAACTTGAAGTAAGAAAGCTGTAATTGCACCACTAGAAGTGAACTTCATTCATAAGAGGGAGTGATAGATGTAGAGAGATCAAAAGATCTTAATATTTTAATTTTATGTGAGAAGAGAGTGTGTAAAGAGAACAAAGATGCCTTGGAGAGCTGTCTCCTAGCACCCCTTCCAATCCCACGAAATCTGTCAATCCAAGGAACAGGTCAGGTTGGTTTTGGGTTTTGTACTAAAAACAAAAACAGTTATTACAATTAGAGACTGAAAACACTCGAGAGAAGAGAGAGAGAGGGAGGGAGGGAGGGAGGGAGGAGGGATTCTTACAGTCTTGCTAGACAACCGACAAGGTCATGTTAGTTAACTCTCCCATAGCCTGCATACTGGTCCAGTTCCTAATTATTGCCTCTCCCCACTCTTTGGTTTTGTTTCTTGTTTATCTTCACTTCTTTTCTCTCTTTGCAGCACCATCATACATGTGTATATATATATATATATATATATATATATTACTGCAGAACCCTAAACCACCTCAAATCAATATTTGTTAATTTGTGTAAAACATCAAGGAAGAGAGAAGAAAAAGGTGCGGTCTTGACTTGACATCTGCTTTGGCTTGCCTGGAATCTTCCTGCAAGACTAGGAAAAGAAAAGCGGTTTCAGGTTTTGTGGGTGGCTAATTTAGCAAAATCTGATTAGAGAATATCTTAAAGAAAGGATTAGCCTAAGATAATCAGTGAGCAAGAAATGAGAGAGAGAGAGAGAATAAACCATAGTCCAAAGAACTATCCCCATTTTCTTCTTTTTTTGTTGAAGAGAATTATAGTGCGTGTACATGTGTATGTGAGAATGCTGGTCCACAACCCACAGCTACTTGTCCTTTAAGATGTGTCAGACCCTCTCTTTAGTTTTTTGTTTGTTCTGCGCCTGATATATCTGCAATCTCTGCAACTCCACTCTCTCTTCCTTTTCCTGGCCCATGACTCTGGTCTTTCCCTCATCAAATCTTGTTTCACATTTGCAATAGATGCTCTATGCTTCCTGCTCTCTCTCTCTCTCTCTCTCCCCCTCTCTCTCTCCCTCTCTCTCTCACACACACGCACTCACTACGGACACCATTTTGTGCTGTTGGTTGCTTTGTGGTCTTCTGTCACCCGAGCCAGTAATCCAAGCAATGAAGAGCCTCAGCACTTCAGTATTGGCTAGCTAGGTTACTGTATCATTTGACTCTTTCCTCTTTTCCCCTTTAGGTATTAATTCTGTTCTCTTCTGGTGTATTATATCGTCTATGATTTGCCATCTATAGCCAGGTTGCAGTTTCCCTATCACTCTCCAAGTTCTTCTTTTTCCCTCTCTTCAAAACTGAAGCTTGCATTTATGGTCAATATTTTATTCCAAAAGTGGGCTGGACCCTTGATGCAATTATTTCCACAGCCTTAACATGTTACCTCTCAAATGTTAGGCCTTTCTTGATAGGGTTGCAGCTTCTCATGATGGATTTTGAAATGTTAATGCACCGACAGAGGGAAATAAAAGATACAGGACAAGCTAATCAGAGAAATCAATCCTTAATTATGTTGAAATTAGGGAGAGCATGGAAGGCTTAGTCACATTGGAGACTTCAAAGTATTGGAAACTAAGGGCTCCTAAAGGTTTAATCTAATCGTCGAGTGAAATTAGATGCAATTTCTCTGCTCTCGACACCATGGTTGCCTTGTAACTTTCGTTTGCCAAATTAGGAAACTAAACTTTCATAAATGTCATGATATATCTGTTAATTATAATTAATGGCCAATGGCCGCATGAGCTTCTTAATCTTTCTAAATTAGTATGTCTGTATATAAATTATCCTGGTGAGCAGCTTATCTTGTGAGTGTTTGGAGGAACAATTTCCGAGTAATTAATGATTAAATTAAAGGAGAGAGGATCAAAGAGCGATTAAACTAATTGAACAACTTGTCTTCTCTGATATATTAAAGAATGCGCTCACAAGTCCTTGGCCAAGTCTTGAGCGTGCCGACAAATGACTCTTACGATTTCATTAGCTGATCACAACACTAGCCCTGCCGCATAATTTATTAAAGTGCAATGTGAAGTCATTGCAGACTTGGAGATTTTAAATATTTATATTTAAGCCCTAAATTTTATTTTTAGAAAAAACTATTTTGAGCATTCTATAGTTTTTTTTTTTTCTATTTGTTACTAAATTTTTTAATATTACATTTTATAATCTAGATCAAAGCAGATTTTAAAAATAAATGAAATGACAATGAATCCCCATATATATTGAAGCAAGGAAGATAACCATTGTCATACACCAATTTTGAGTCTCCTAATATTTTCATTCAGGAAAATCTAAAAAAAAAACAAAAATACAATTCAAAAGAATATGTTTTCGATGCATTTCGGTTATTCACACATTCATTGCGTAATTTTTAATTATTCTTCTCTTACTAATGTTTTTTTAAAATCAAAAAAATATGTTTTTCGATGTACCTGCATGAATTTTGTATTTTGCAATTATTTTTTTATTGAATTAACGTTGTTTCTTGAAAAAAAATCAAAATACAAAAACAAAATAAAAAAGTAAATAATTAAAGTAGAAAGCAAAAAAGACAAGAGACTAAAGTGTAAAACAATAGAAATAAGAGACCACAATAAAACTAAGTTGCTTGATGACCAAATAACTAAAGAGAAGATGACATAATTTGTGACCTATAAATAGTAGAGGAATCTTGCAAGAGAATGGGGAAGCCATCATTGAAAAAAATACCTAGCTAAAATTGTGCTGAAAAACAAATAAAGAGTAAAAAAAAGAAAAAAAGTAACAAAAAAGAGAAAAGAAAAACACAAAAAATCCTAGCTATCTTTCATGCAATTGTTTTTTATAATTTTCATATTTATGTAAAATAAACTACAATTGTTTTTAAAAAACTTATTTATCCTTATCTTACTTCATCATATTTTACTATACATGCATCTTAACATACACGAGATTTACCATTCTAAAAAATAGCACAGCTATCCAATTTTAAAAAGTCTGGCCTAAAATTTTATCCAGTATTAATACCTTTAAAATTTTATCCAACATTAATATCCAAGAAAATGGGTTGACATTGGTGTTACATGACATGTTTGCATCGAAAATAAAATGTTTTTCACTTATAAAGAAGTGGTTGGTGACACTTATACATAGAGAATTCATTAACCTTTAAGATGTTAGGTGTTGCAAAGTCATTTTATAGATGACTTTTGAAAAATTATTAACCCTTTAAAAAAAATATTGATAAGAGAGGGGTTTTTAGTGATGGACTTTTTAAAATGAATGTTATGACAATTGAAACCGAAGAGTACTAACAATGCCTCTTATTTTTACCTATTTGAGTTTCTTGACATATGACATTGTAGGTTAGGCCATATAAATTATATCTCTATATAAAGATTAATAAATTTTAATTTATTAATAACTATGATTTTTTAGAAAAACCATAAATGTGGTATTTATATAGAATCAAAATTCACAAAATATTTTTTTCAAATAATTAAAAAAAAAGTAATAATAATGCCTTTTTTTTCTAACCTACTTGATTCTTATGACATGTGACAGCAAGTTTGGCCATGTGAATTATAACTTTATATAAAGATTAATAAATCTTAATTTATTACCAACTATATTTTTTAGAAAAGTGAAAAGTGTAAAATTTGTGTGGAATCAAAATCTACAAAACCTTCATTTCAAACAATTGAAAAAAATAGTAAATCTATGAACTTAATTCATTTGGATATTGATGATTTAAAATTGGTGGAGAATACAAAACATCATTTGGTGAATTATGTTTCTAAAATGATATTATCCAACAAACTATTGCTTCTTGTTCACCATAACAAAATGTCATCACAAACATAAAAATTGAACATTAAAATAAATGATGAATGTCATGTTGATAAATCCGAGAGCATCTCAGAACTTTTAAGGGGAGGCAACTATAATTGTTAATTACATACTTAGAAAAGTATCTTTTAAAAATTTAGAAAATGCATCATATAAATTATGAAAATGTAGAAGACCTTTCTACAAACACCTCAATGTATAAGGGCGTCTTGCAAAGATAGTAATACATGATCCTAAAAAGATCAAGATACGACTTAAAATTATGAATTATGTATTTATTGAATATGTATACAATAGTAATGCATATATATTTGTTATGTACAAGATAGGGTATTCATCCTAATACTATTATGAAATCAATAAATGTTACATTCTTTGAAAATGTGTATCCATAGAAAAAAGATGAAAAAATCATTCACTTAAGAGAATGATTGAATGAGTAATCATCATCAATTAAAAGATGATAAAGCTTATCTTAAAAAAAAAAAAAGTAAAAGTGATTTAAACTGGGCAACAAAAAAAACAATCAGATTCAGATTCTAACGTAAAATGCACAACCATCCAGTTTCACAACAACAATTATAATTCTCAATTCGACTGTTGGATCGAGCTAAAATTTTACATGGAGTCTTATAACATGTTTTCCTACCTTGGGTTAAAATTTCAGGTCAATCACAATTCGGGAAGATATCACAATATTTGTCAACATATGTTGTATGAATTTTGTTATATACTTCCTTTTGATATGTGAACTTTCTATTTGACTAGGATTCTTTTTCTACAAGGATGTGACAGCTAGTTTTGGGGATTTTCTAGTCTTGCAAGAATATTTAATAGGAAACACATAGTTTCCATTTGTGGTTTAGACTCCATATTAATGTGGAATCCTTATGGTCTATGGACATATTTATTCTATCCTTATTATAGCAAGAATTTATCATTAAATAAGTTTTTAAGTAAGCTAAAAATACTTTACAAACAAGTAAACTAAAGAGAAGTCAATTTCAAATTCTCTTAGCTTATATGAGACTTCTAAAGAGCAACAAATCTGATCCTATCATATTTAGGATATTAAATTTGGATTTATTGTTGTTATTATTTTCTTTTTAGTTTAAGTTTTATTTATATTATTTGGGTTTAATTATAAGTGGGCATCAAATAAGTTCACATAAGGGGTTCATTAGGGTTTGTTTCAGTCTAGAGTCAATATAAATAAAGACATAATTAGACATGTAAGTAGATAATTCAAATTAATAAAACTTCTTATTTGTCATACTTATTGTGTGTTGGTGGATAATCTCCATTACTTGGTTCTCTAATAAACTAAAAAGCAACTTATCAAAGAACAACTAACTTCGTGGCGTCATTCTTATACTTCTTATTCATGAATCAATATTTTTTGGATGGAGGTTTCCATTTTCAATAGTGTTGGTGCCTAGGTATAAGCTATTTTTGTGTCACACTCCTATCAAACCTGATTTACTTGGCTTTTCGGGAATTGGTGTCTTTGCATATGGGTTGCTTAACCATGTGTTCAAGAGGTTCACATAAAAAAAAGGTAAAAATAACCAAAATATTTGGTTTTAATTTTCTAACATACTTGCTAAAAATAAACTTTGAACCTACTCTGAGGCAATGTCTTATCCTAAAGCTTCATATTGGAAAGAGATAATCAATGGTGAAATTGAATCCATTATGAACAATCAAACATAAGAATTAGTAGATCTTTGTCTTGGAAGTAAATCATTAAGCCATAAATAGATTTTTAAAAAGAAGATGAAAGCTAATGACACTTTTGATAAATATAAAGCTAGACTTGTTAAAGATTTTAGACAACAAGAAGGTGTAGACTATTTTGACACATATTCATTTATGTCAAGACTAACTTCCATGTGAACATTAATAGTCATCACAATTATTAACAAGCTTAAAGTATATTAAATAGATGTAAACACATGAAGCAACTCGGGGGCTTATCAAATCATTATATGGTTTGAAACAAGTACCTAAATAATATCATGAAAAATTTAATAAGATTATGTTGTCAAATGAGTTTAAAATCAATGAAATTGATAAATATGTTTATGTTAAAAACATATATAAAGTTATGTCATTATATGTCTTTATGTTGACAATATGCTTATTTTAGGCAATGATAATCATATGGTCAAGTCTATTAAAAATATATTAATTAACAAGTTTGACATGAAAGACTTGGGTGTTGCAGCTGTTATAATATGAATAAAAATTTCTAGGATATCTGATGGATTGATATTATCCTAATCTTATTCTATTGAGAAAACACCAATAGATATAAGTGTCTATCTATCCAAAAAATATAGGCAAAGGAATATAAATTTAAAATATTATTGAATAATTAGGAGTTTAACGTATGTTATGAATTGCACAAGACCTGATATTATTTACTCGATTAGCAAACTATGTAAAGTCAAAGGAAAATATCGTAAATCCACTAACCAAAAGTTTATTGAGAGAGCTTGTGTATAATTTATCGAGGGAAACATGCTTAAAACCTTAAAAATAAAAGAGTGTGATGATGGTAGCCATAACTAGTTGATTAGAGATTCCAAGATCTAAGTTCAAATAAAAAACTAAGTCATATAACATTTTTTGTAGCACTCAAAAATTATCATTTCATAGATATTCCTATGATAGAAATTTCATATATATTCCTATGATAGAAGAAGTGTGAGCTTCAACGTGACAAAGAATGAGTTGTGCTTTTAATGATTTTTATATCTCGGTACACTTAGAGTATAGAAGAATACTTTTAATGAAAGATCACCTATATGAATGTGAAATCTGGTTTTTTCTTTGAGAGTTTGGATAAATGTTGAATTTTCTAAAGTACTTATAAATCTAGAAGTTGTTTAAGGCCATAATGAATATAATTGTGAGAACAAAAAAAAAATATTGAGGTAACGAACTATGTGAGTACCATCAACATTGTGTTCACAATTTAGGAAGTAAATCCAATAGTATTTCACTAAAAAAGATTCAAAGCCAAAAGATTACCTCTCGTGATGTAGTAATATACCAAATTCATATCTCTTTACAAATCTTCAAGTCATTTTTAAACTAGTTAGACAATTTTTATTTACGTGAGGGATCGTTGAAAAATTTCACAAAACATGGTTAATGAGAACATTTAAGGACAAATTAAAAGTGAGGTCCTCACTTTTTAGATTACAACTTTGTTGGAATTTAATATTTAACATCAGCTTTTTAACATGAAACTTTAACATGATTTAAACAAATTATGGATGAATGAGAAGTTGACCTCGAGGAATATTTAGTTGGCATGTTTTGGTGAAACCTAAAACCCTATATAAAAACCTTTATTCCATATAGAAAAGAAACAAAATTTTCTTGGTGTTTATAAAGTGTAAAGTTGGAAAGTTAAAATTAGACCTAAAAAGCACCCAAAATTTTAAAGGGAAGATGTCCTATACAAAGTAGGCTTTGGGCTTAAACCCATACTCATACACATACCTATTGGTTTGTCCAGTCCATGAAAAGAAGAATATGGTCAATTTTTCTAAATCTCTTTCAAAAATACACGAATAATTTTTTAAGCTTAAAAGTTACTTCATTTAAATCAAGATACATTTGTGTTTAACTGTGGTTTATTATGGGTGATCAAAGTTGTTAGCGGGAGAAGTCCATGAGCTTTTGTTTCGTAAAATCCTATATAAAAAAGGGCTGAAAAAGAGTGTTTGAGGTTGGTTAATTCTATTGTTTTGACAAATTTTGATACTTTTCTTCATCTTATTTCCTAACATTGTTTTCTGGTTTTAAACCTTTATTTTTCTCTAAAACTTTCTCATAATCTAGAGTTTAGGTTTAGTTCTTGTAGATGAATTATTGAGCAATATTTTTGTGGTTTGTTTGACCTTGTTTCTCCAAAACAAGGTAATGTTGTTGGAATCTTGAGAGATTTATTGAGAACAAGTCATAAAACGTCAAGTGAAAAACAATAAAATTTTAAAGATATATCATTGATCATTGACAATTACAAATCTTAATCAATTTTAAAATGTTTTAACAAATAAGTACTATTTTGGTTTTTATTTAATCTTTATACATTAAAATGCATGATAGGATTGTAATTATTTATAAACTAAAACATATTTTCTACACATCTAATTTTATTTGCTAATTTTGGACAATAATACATTCACCTAGCTAATTATGGCCATGTTTGTTTCCCGGAAAGTAGTTTCCGGGAAACCATTTTCAAAAATTTTCTGTGTTTGTTTGTCATTAGAAAAGTTGGTCGATGGAAAACACTTTCCGGTCAACGGAAAACACTTTCCAGTCAAAGAAAAATTTGACTTGGTTTTCAGGAAAGTGTTTTCCCTTTAGATGTGTTTGTTTTCCGGAAAGTGGTTTCCAGGAAATCACTTTCCAAACTTTCTTGTGTTTGTTTGCTAGTAGGAAAGTTGGTCAATGGAAAACACTTTCCAGTAAAAGAAAAATTTGGCTTGGTTTTCAAGAAAGTGTTTTCCTGAAAAATTTGAAGGGAAAACACTTTTCGGAAGTTGTGAAAAATTTAGAAATGTCATTATTTGCTGATTATATTAAATTTAATCCTCAAACTTTTGATTGGTATATATATTTTGTTTTGAATATTTATTTTTCAATTTCATCTCTTAAAATTTTATTTTTAGATTAACTTTGGTCCTTATTTTTATAATTGCTATTTGCTTTTTCCTTATCATATTTTTATTGAAATTTTTTATCTATCAAATTTAGTCCTCATTCTTTTGATTGTTACTTATTTTATTTGAAATAATTTATGAAATGTTGATTATTATTATTTTAATTTCTTCATCTTTCATTTTTTTTTAATTTTTTAGATTTGATCTCTATTATTTTGATTATTATTTATTTTATTTGAGATAATTTATGAAATTATATATATTTTTCAATTTCATTCTCATTCAAATTTTTAATTTGTAAGATTTGTTCCTCATTATTTTAATAAACTTGAAAAAAATAAAATATTAATAAGTTATTTTCCAGTTTATTTTTCATGACATAATCAAACACTGGAAAGTGTTTTCCAACTCATTTTTCCATTACACTACCAAACATCAGAAAATACTTTCTTGGAATTCACTTTTTCTAAAATTACTTTATTCAGAATTTATTTTTTTAAAAAAAATTACTTTCCAGCAAATAATGGAGCCTATATATTCTCAGTTACAAAAAATATTGTACCGAGAGGTATGGCCTTTTCCTACCAGAATCAAGAAAAGCAAATCTAGTTTTGGATTTATGGGCTCCTTCAAGTCACATCACAAACTGCACGCTTGTGGAATGCATGTGTAGTTTGCAGACTACAATGGTGGTATCCAACATTTGCAATTCCATGCACCTCTCAAATTTCATTGATCATATTTTAATTATCGTGGCATGAATTTACAATTGTTTTTAAAAAATCCCTCCTCATTGAAGTCTGTTACCATAGGGAAAATCACTTGATTTCTGACAAATAAAAAGCCATCAAATAATTTGAATTCATATATACGTATGGCTAGTTATTAAAATCAAATTGTATAACTATTGCTTGAAGTTTCCAAATATAAATGTAATATTTGATATAATCTTATTCAAACATATAAATACATATTTTTTATTACTGATAGTAGATTAGGAAATGATGTTTTTTTAGAAAAATAAATACTTAAAAAAAAAAAGTTAAACCGAAGAGAATAACAATTAATATATAGATTTAACGAAAATAAATTTCTTCTCTTATATGAATTTTATTACTTAGACAAAATCTATTTGGAGAACGGCCTACATGATTGATGAGAGAGAGAGAGAGAGAGAGACAGCATATATAAAAACCAAGTTGTATTTATCATAATTAAAATATGTAAAATTATATTTGATAAAGTTAATTGCATTAAAAGTAGCATAAGTAATCACATTAAGAATTAAATTATTAGAATAATTATATAAATTATATACACATTATGTTTCAAATTGTTTTATAATTAAATTAAAAGATTTATAAATAATCAAATGATTAAAATCAGACCATTTTCCAATGGAAAGTAGACAATTAAACCAATTATACGAGTCTTTCATTAATGATTAACTTTACAACTTTTTTCAGTGTTAAATAAGTATTGTACAATTAATGTTCAAAGTTGTGTATATAAATCTGTACAAAAGGAAATTACTTATTCTAAAATGCTCAAGAAATCCTCAACATTAATATTCAAAGTATCATTATAAGATATGGATCGACCCTCGCAACGTGGGGCCGGCGGCGACTAGCAATATGAAGCCTATCTCGTTGCTTGAACAATCAAATGGCACCTCACCAATCCTTGTCCTTGAAGTACAAGTTGAGAGACTGGCTTATTCTTATTTACCTCTCTTCTCAAAACTTATCAATGAATTCTTAGCTTATAGAACAAGTCTAGGGTTTAATTTATGAGATGGTCGGTAAAGCCGTGATGGAAGCTAACAACTTTAAATAAAAACGAATGGATCCACAAACCAATATTAAAGACATGATGTGATGGCTTTGAGTCAAGGAATTGTTTATTTTTGCCATTCCAATTGTGTTTGGATACATTTTAAACATACATATGACTTAAAAAGAAATTAAAATAGTTTTTTTTAGTTTTTTTTTATTATTTTAACGTGCTAATGATAAAAAAAATAAATAAAATTAATTTATTTTTAAGTAATACCAAACACACAATTAACTACTCTTTTTAGAACCTATTTTTTTATTATGGTAACAATTATTTTTTAAAATAATTTTTCGCTTGGAAATACATCAAAATAATATTTTTTTTATTTTTAAAATTTTATTTTTAACATTACCACATTAAAATGATCTAAAAATACCCTTAAATTATAATTTTTTAAAAATAATTATTTACAAAAACATTTTTAGAATACAAAATAAAAATAAACGTGCCACCGAATGGATCAAAAATGGTTTGCCCCATTCATCACAAATACGAGGCAATGCCATTCAAATAACAAGCCCAAAGTTTGATGGGCCACTAGTCCCATCCGCAGCACTCCATACCCGGATAGAATTTATCTCTCTTTGGGCTCAGGTGCTATTAAGATGGGCCCAACTGGTCCTCCATTACAAACCAACCAAAGAGAAGTCAAATTCCAATGCCCGAACTTGTCTTTTTGTTCACCTGCAATCTGTATAGATGGCACTTGACACGAACGTTGGACCAATATAATGATGTTGAAAAATGCTTATGCTTATAGAGTATATCCCATATAATACCATTATTTCTCTATTACTAATGGAAGAACATACCAGGGTGGGTGTTTGTGGATATAATTGAGTTAGGTTTTGAGCTCATAATTATATTTAATTTAATTTTTAATATTTTATGGAGTTGGGATGAAATTTTTATAAATATATTCATGAGTTGAGTTTATATTGCAATTGAACTTGGTTATAACTAAGATCGATTAAAAATAGTAGAATCAATTATAAAAATAAACAAAACAAATAACAATAAATTAAATTTGTTGTTTTATGATATATAAATTGAGCTAGATTAACCAGGTTTAAAAAATTATAACCCATCATTTAATTTGTGATGTATATTTTTTAGATTTATGACCCACTATTATTTATAATATTAATATTATATAATTTTAACAATGGAGTTGAGTCAAATAATATAAACTTTTCAAATGAATTAATATTTTTAGTATTCCCAACCACAAATCATTATTGGCTATTATCCTAAATAATTTCTCATAAACTAGGTTAAATAGTGCTTTTCTATATGTCCCCCTTTTCATGTAAGTTGTGATGTTTGAAGGGTGTAAAAATTCAAGTAAACACCAAGTAAGGAGGAGTTAATTCGAGACAATTTTTCTTCGTTTTTTAACAACACCTAAAATCATCATCTTCTTCAATATATTCTGCCATATACAATACATATTCTTTAAGGATATATTTCTTATATATAGTTTAATTAGTTTAAACATGAAAGAGCACTCAAATCTTGAGATTTTTGTTTTACATGTGTTCATAAGCTTTCAACGCACCACTTCTTTATCAACTTCACAACTCAATTGTCCTTCATCGAAAGGTCCAAAGTAGGGTTTATTTCATACCCCATCATAAGGGTACTCTCTTAACTTTTCTTCGAGGGGAGTTTTATGAACTACTACAATAAGCGCCTGCAATGACAAAAAAATAAATAAATAAAAATAATAAATCAATGGCCATGAGTCATTCAACAAACCACTCAATTGGAAAAGGTAATTAGAAGCACTATCATGCTAATGTATTTTTATTTTGTGGTTGCAAAGTATTTTTTAAAAAAGGTTAATTTTTTAATTTTAAATATTTTAAAATTATTTTAATATACTGATTTTAAAATAAATTAAAAAATATTATCTTAATATATTTTTAAAGTAAAAATATACTTTAAAAAATAATTGTAACATTTACTACAATACTAAATAAGATCATGATCTATAAAATTGCTATATATAAAAGTTCGTGTTTATACATTTTTAACATCGAGAAATTTCATCATGCAATTGAATTGAAACAATTCAAATCACATCAGATTAATTAGATGTAAACATTTAAAATTTATAAATTTAAAAAACTAAGTAATCAATCAAACGATTCAAATTTTAAAATTTTTTTAAAAAACTGATTGATTGAGTTTTCTCTTGACCACCACATAACAAATCCTCGCTATGATAATTGGCATCCATCATATAAAAAAAAGGGGGTTAGATTTGACATAAAAGCAACAAAAGTCATGGACGTGGCCCATTACTTAGAATTTGTGCACTATATATTATAATGGGAGATGGTTTCCATCATCATTAATTCCAAGCTTCTAATCACATTTCTCATCAATTTATTCCCTTTCACTTGATAGTTAGTTTGACCCAAAGGGGAGGTTATATGTGGATTCTTGGGTGCCCTTGTTCCTCAATGGTTCATGAACTTGCCCGCCCTCATATTCCTTTTCTTTCTCTTTTTTCTTCCTCATAAATCAATCACATCGATCCAATTCTTTCATTTTCCCTCTTTATTTTCTTGTCACCGTTTTCTCCTTCACACGAAGTGCGATTTTCGTTTTTTTCCACTGTTTTTTATTCTTATAGCGTTACAAATAAATTTTTTAAAAATAAAAACTATTATCTTAATAAATTATAAATAAAAACTATTTTGAAAAATCAACCATTAACGCCGTATATAAACGATATTTATAAATCAATGCCAGTCTTATTATTAGAAATTCAAAATAGTAAAATTAGCATTTAGGTTGAAAAAGACTCTTGCAAAGTGGAAAGTGGAGGAGACCTCTCATTTGTCTGTTTCCGCATCGGCTCATTTACGGTTGACGTGGCTTCTGTAAGAAAAAAAGCGTCGGGATCCTTTTCTAGGACACGATGGATGATGCTTAAATTAATATCTCTTCTGTCATACAAGAATATTAGCTAAGAATTCCACATAGAATTAATGCTCTAGTTAAGGTTTTGTTGTCTGGAAAATCAAACTTTCTTATATATAGAGTTAGTTAATTATACGTAAAAAAAAAAAAAAAATCTTTTACAGCAATATAATTCAGTCGGTGTTTGATATAGCAGTAATAGTTATTTATTAATATTTTTTTAAAAAAAATCTTTTACAGCATGCAGTCTTTCAATCGCAGTAAAATGCATGCTTACAATTTTATATACGTATTTTAAATGCTTAATAATTACTTACAACATGCTTGCTGGAACTCGAATCTAATTAACCTTACAAGAGGGAGGGGAGGTATAAAATGGTTTTAAGAAATTGTGAGGGGAGCTGTTGGTTTTGCATCGTTTTTTTTTTTTTTTTCCATTAAGGAAATCAGATTTTTTTTTTCCCAAGAGAAAGATTATATATAGTGGCATTTCCTAGAGAAAGCAATTGATTCCTAGATTAAAATGGATAGAGTTATAGTCATACCAATTGACTATCCTTCCCTGTAATACATGTGATTCTTATTGGGAAAAAAAGATAAGATTTGATAGCTAATTTATAAGAATAACTACAAGAATAAAGCTAAAGAACAAGAAAAAAGAATAAGAGAAATGATGTTTTTTATTAAGAGTTTTCTCAAAAAATATATCTTTTTAGCAATTCTCTATACTTGTATATTATGTTTATGATTATAAACCTATTTATAGACCTTGATTCCTAAAATAATCAAAGAATTAAACTATTTAAATGAAATTATAATGTAATAAAAAATTTAACATTCTATGGGTAATTTGTATTTACATCACTTGAAACAACTGTGTGATGGCCTTTTTAAATGAAATTATTTGTGCTTTAAGACCTTTCTCTTTTAATTTATCTCACCATGCTGGGTGCATCATAACGCCATGCAATCTGAAGATTTTCATCTCAAACAAAGATTGTAGTGCAGCGAGGAGAATAATTGTGGAAGGCAGAGGGCATACCATCTAAGAAAAATACTGCCATTGAGTTTTTTCCTTGGATCATAATGTCTGAGGCATCCAGAACTTGTTGCTTTATATCAACCATCTGCTTCCAGTGGAGGGCTATGATTATGCTCTTAACCCCTCCACCCATGATAGCCATATTCAATGTTGGTTTTAGAATGCGATGGAACTACTGTCAGATTGTCAGCTTATGAAGTTTATTTATGTGTTTAGTGATGGTGAAAGAGTTCTTCATGAATTGTTTTCTTAAAGTTAGCAGATTTTTTACTGGCTCGTTTCAGGTTCTCCCAGTGAACATAAAGGACCTTGCTGGCAGTGTTGCAACATTGGCTCGCGTCCTGGCTTGTAACAATGACTGCAAACTTGCTCATGACTTGGAGCAGTGCAGGTCTCCCTCTCCCTATGCCTCTCTCTCTCTCTCTCGCATAGTGTGTGAGTACATGTGTGTGGCACACAATTATTATTCTAATTTCTAGCCAATGAATCCACTGCTCTGTCAACAGGGACCTTCACTATTTACAAGTTGGTCAGTGCTTTCACTGTCATTTTTGTGTCTCTGGGTCCCTGAAACCAAAGGAAGAACTCTAGAAGAAATACAATCGTCGTTTAGATGGAAGTGATTGCTCAACCATATGTGAGCTGGTTTGATTTTATTTGTGAAAATTGATTGAAATGTACATGTATTTTTTCCTTCTTTTTTTTTTTTTTTCCTTTTCCAGTGTTCATTTGTTCTGTTAAAAGTAAAAAAACGAAATAAACAAAGGAGAAAAGGAAGTAAAATTTCATTAAAATGCATTTAACAATTTTCCTTACAGTAGACGTAACGTACTGAACACCAACAAGTAGACAAGTAGTACAAAGTGCAGTAAATATGAA
Source organism: Populus alba (assembly GCF_005239225.2). Lineage (NCBI taxonomy): Eukaryota > Viridiplantae > Streptophyta > Magnoliopsida > Malpighiales > Salicaceae > Populus > Populus alba. The sequence continues at coordinate 10,019,120 of NC_133288.1, forward strand.
GGCAAAATGAAAGATATTTGTTGTCTTGTCACTTCTGCACTCCATTTTCAAGCAACGAAGTAAGAAATCGCTTGAGACATCTATTATAGACACAGGGACGTTCCAGGTGAACTAAGTGGCCTGCCTTCTGTATGCCCTGAAACGTTGCCGTCTCGCCTAGTTGCCTGCAATCACAAAACAAATCCATCAGTATATATGCTGCACTTTTAGTTGCCTTTGCACTCTTTCTTTTGCTTGTGTTTTGACGATTGTCCTCCAATTTGCATGTGTTCGTGTCTGTATCAGCTAATCACCATATACGTTCAGTATGATTCATTGATTTGCGGTTAATATCTACCAAGTAGTTACATATGTTGCAAGGCATACCCTTTCATGTTCTGTGCGAGCCCCAGATTGAAGATCTGGTCGTTCTCCCCCCATAAGAGATGTATCTTCTGCAACATTTAATTATGGCAGTGATCATGTTAAACATATGCATTAGGAGCAATAAACATGATCGAGGAATTAAGTACTGAAATTACCTGTACAAACCTAGGGATTGTGGGGTCTTTATTGTTGATGACTAACCCCTCTAGAAGTTCAGCTCTCTCTTTTCTGTTAGTGAACATCACCTGTAAGTCTTCAGTTAGTGCTTGTTAGCTAAAAAGTCACTGCTACTAATCAGAGCAACCAAATTGTAGGGAGAAAACAGTGCACGGAAGGCTGAATGTGCGAGTGTTAATTATTTTTAGCAAGCCGAAACACTCTAGTTTGGAAGCCAAAATGGTTTTGAGACACAGAGAAAAGCTGAGAAATTGAAGGGATAAGGTAACTTTAGTGATTTGGCCTCACAATTAAGGAAATCACGTTAAGATTCTTATAGTTTCCTAATTAAAGTATATGTGAAAATTCTACAGCAATCGTGGGCAACACAAGAAAAAAAAAATCTGCCGAAGCATTAAAAAAGAAAGTGCAAGGTAAATTCGTGTGTCTAGTGGCCTGCAACTTGCAATCTCTACCTCCCGTCTTGTTTCGGTCCTCTGTGTGTGGGTGTGTGTGCATGCATGCATACATGATTGGAGTCCTGCAAAAGCTCGCTAGCAAAATTGTTTATTAAAATAAAGACTTTCGGTCCAATAATTATATGTAACGAGTGCCAAAAAGAAAAAATAATAGTAATGGAGAGAAAATCCAATCAAGTCCCGTAGAAGATGCAGATTAACAAACCTCAAGGTAGTCTTTGTGAAGCCTATTTGGGAACCAAAGCTTCTTGTAAGTAGCAATAGAAAGTAGTGTTTTAAGACCTTTAACAGAATTAGGCAGCAAAAGCTCCGAGGAGGACTTGTACCCAAGTTCACTTAGAGCTGCTTCACTGATCGAGTCAGTCAATGCCAGGATTGAACCAGATATGACCATGGCCTGAACCAGGTCAGGATACAGCTCAGCCATCTTAAACGCCACCATGCCACCATAGCTAAACCCCACTACAATACACTTCTCTATTCCGAACTTCTTTAGACCTTTCACCAATGTTTCAGCCTGAAACGCTGGCGAACGGTCTGTTTTATCAGTGATTGAGCTACCGAAGAACAGAAGGTCAGGGATATAAACTGAATACTTTTTGGTCAAGGCACCAACTTGGAATTGCCAAGTGACGATACCCTCAGCTGCAAAGCCATGGACTAGAACTATTACAGGTTTGTTTGGTTTGGTTAAGGTTGGGTTCTTGTTCTTTTCACCTTTCCGAGGTTTCTTGATCGTTTCATTTGGAACCCAGAAGTTCATGACGGTGCCAGGCTCGATCTCTACTCGGTGAGGTTGCACTCCTGCCATTTTCATCAGGCCATGCAATAATGGCGTCTGTGCTGCCACAAGGTTCACCATCTTTCTATGTGTGTGACTCTGTGTTCTCTCTCTTTCTGTTGCAAGGTTTGAGCAACGAATGAGAACCAGATGAGGGTTTTAAGCTACCATGGAAAGATGGTTGCTATCTGCTGTCATTAAAGTGGTGATGTTAATTTGACAGAGAACCATCAGGGCAGATGGGCGAAGGCCCCATATCCTATGATCTGGTGGTCTGACAATGCTAATCGTGTTGCTGCAAATTTCTTGCCCGAAACCGAAATCTGTGTTTCAAATTTACTTATATTTTGAACTTCGTGTACAAACAACAGTTTTTTGATTTTGATCACCAGCACTGCCTACTCTTCACCTCATGTAATTTAAACTGTTGAGTGAGGCTAAAAAGCTTACACGTACTTACAGCTATTTTATCTTGTATTTGATTTCATAATTAAATAGAATAGAAATAGTAAGATTGAAGCTCCTTAGATATTATAAAATTATCAAAACATAATAACTTAATAAATATTAAATAAAACTCTAAAAATAGTTTTATATTACTTAAAGCTCTAACACCATTATAGAATCAAACTACTAGAGGGAACACCACATTTATGTCATCATAACCAACAAAATAAAGATGGTGAGAATGATAATGACAGTGCAATAACAACATTCCATCCACTCATTTAAACACAATTAAATTCATAGGATTTAAAATTTGTTTTGTAGAATAATTGTGATTATTTTTTAAATAATTTTTTGTATGAAAATATATGTTAATTATATTTTTTATTTTTAAAAAATTATTTTTGACATCAGTACATCAAAATGATTTAAAAATACTAAAAACATATTAATTTAAAGTTAAAAAAAATAAAAAAAATTTCAAATTTTTTTAAAAATACTTTTAAAACACAGAAATAAACAGTTAATATGCCAAAATTACAAGTGTTCAAGCACTAAAATAAATGTTTTAAAAAAATTATATATTGAATGATCTTACCTATTTGAGAGTGTGGTTGTGCTTGATTTTTAAAATGTTTTTCACTTAAAATTTATCAAAATAATATTTTTTTTATTTTTTAAAAATTATTTTTGAAATCAACACTTCAAAATGATAAAAAAAATATATTAATTTGAAAAAAAAATAAATTAAATTAAATTAAAAATTATTAAAAAATATTTTTAAAATATAACAAAAAAAATATTAATTTAAAAAAAAAATTAAATTAAATTAAAAAAAATTAAAAAAAATTTTTAAAATATAAAACCAAAACGGGATAAGCAATTCATTCATGTTGTTAGGTATCAGACGCTGTCTATAACCAACTGACTGATTGATACATCAATGGAAGATCATGAAGCACGATCTTGCAAAATATCAATTGGCCCCTGCAATGCAATGAACATCTAACAAGACGGTGGGGTGGTTTTATAACTATAAATTTAAAATACCAGTTGGCGAAAGACAAGTATTTGTCAAAGAGATAAGACAGCTAAAAACGAAGTACTTCGTGATCCGATATTTGAGAGGTTCCTCTAAAAGAATTTTATTAAGTTAAAAAAATTAAATAAAATATTATAAATAAAATAATTAAGGAATTGAAAAGTTATTGGTAATATTTGAGAGATTTTTGAAATTTTTTTATTAAATTAAAATTTTAAATAAAATATTACAGATAAAATTACCGATAAAACACTTAAAAATATTAATATTTAATTATTCATCAATAAAATTATCATTAAAATATCCCAATTAAAAAATCAAAATCTCTCATTAGACACATCTCTTCTTCTTCTCTCTTACTCTTTTGTAAAAAACAATAAGGTCTCTCTTTTTTTTTCTCTTCCCTCTTGAACTCTTTCTCTTCTCTTCTATTCTCTTCTTGTGTCCTTTTCTTTTATTTTCTTTCCTCTTATCAATTTTATTTTTTAATTAATATATTTTATGAATTTTTTTTTTCATTTCAGCTTTACTCATAATTAAATTAAGGCGAGATTTTTACCTTTTTTCTTCTCTTTTTTTTTTTTTGTTTTTTCCTTTCATTATACTTGTTATTTTATTTTCTAGTTCTAAATAATTGTATGAATATTATTGAATGAGTTTTTTTTTTCCTATGAAATCTTTTTTTGCATTTTAGTTGGATTTTATTTTTAATTTTATTGTTCAATTTCAATTAAACTAATTTATTTATTGTTGGAAGATGGGTTCTTGATTAGGTTTTGGAGGTTAGGTGGAAATGTTGTTTTAGTTAATTTATTGCATGTTGTTGTTGTTTATTTTTTTTGTGTTATTTATTTGTTGTAAATTTATTTGAGTTGATTTTCTTCTTCTTCTTTTCCAAGTAACTTAGCTTCTAAGTATTATTGTATTGATTTATATTATTTTATTTTATTTTAATTATTATCTCCATTTGTTAAATAATTTTTTAAATAATATAATTTTAAATAATTATTGATGATATTATCGATGTATTAAGTTCATCAGTATATTCCAGAGAGTTAAAAAATAATTACTGTAAATGCCTTTATGTCATTGTTTAATCACTGATAGAAAGTACATACAATATTTTTGTCTGTTATATGAAAAAATTCATGAGAAAAATACCTACAAAATAAAACGGATAAAATATTTTTAGCGTGCTTTTATTATCAGTAAATCCATCGGTAATTTTATTATTGATGAACTCACTTATGAGTTAAAAAATACATACAAGAATTTTACTGATAAAGCATAATTTTTGTATGTGAAACCATCGGTAAATTCATTGTCGATGAAATGAGAATATAAATACCAACAAAAAATTCCATCAATAAATTTAAAATTTCTGATAGCAAGTGATCATTAATATTCTGGGAAAAAAAATGTTTAGGGCCAATTACAGTGTTTTAGGTTTTCACATTTGGTCACCAAAGGCTCACAATTTTAATGACTATTTATATTACAAGCCTTACTAAAAAAAAAGTTAGTTAATGAGCCATTATATTATAGGATTAGGAGTAACTAGGGACTTAATTAATATAAAAAATATCATAATGAAGACTAAAATATAATTTTTATAAAAGTAATGATAAAAAAAAATCAAATAAAGACAAATTTATTAATTAGAATGAAATATAGGGATTAAAATAAGTTCTTTGAAATTATGAAGAGTAAGAAACTCTGTCCATGCCTCTATTTTATTAAAAAAATTGCAACCAAAAAAATTAAATGTAATATATAAAATCGTTAAATTAATTAATTTATCATATTACATATTTTATTACATTAAATTTTACGAAACTTGCATTTACCATTTAATACACAAAATCCTAAAAAAGCCCAGAATTCTATTTTTGACTGAAGGCCGGAAGTTGATTAGATCTGTATATGGCCGGGCTAAGAAGTGTACATGGAATGACCCATAACTCAAAAGAGAAGACCGGGCTGTGTTCATTAATATTCACGTATATGGGCAGGGCTCCTATTTGGTAAATTATGGATTTTTTTAAAAAAAATGTTATAATTTTTATGTTAATTAAGTGCAAACAACATTTTTAAAATGAATATTTTTAATTTAAATAAATTTTCACATGTATAATTTTAATTAAATGGTTAGTTTTAAACTGTTTACATGAGTTTGACAAGTAGAAAAGTGAAAAAGCATGTACTTCTCCAAAATAAATAATGTTGAATTTAAGTAGATAAATCAAAAGAAAGCTTCTAGGACCCTATAAAATCTAAAATTAAAAATACATTTTACTTATCATAAAATATAAAATTAAAAATACAATCTAATTATTTTTGTATTGTTTGTTGAAAAGTGACAAAACAAAACATAAAAAAATAAGGGGGTATAAAAATAATTTGAATAAATTATTCAAAATAATAAAGGAGATTTTATTAACATGGAAAGATGAGTAAATAGGTTCTTTCATGTCATGTGATAGCTTAATTTTTTTAATATAAAAAAAGAATATCCAAAATAGTGTTTTTAAAGGACTAAGGAAAATCTGAGATCAGGTCATTGATTTAAATATATTCAAGAATCTTGGTTAATTTAATGATTAAGCAAAACAATCTAACAAAACAAAAACAAAAAAAACATGTCAATGAATAATTGAAAGTAATAAATGCTTGTTTTTGTAAATATTTTAAAAATATTTCAATGATTTTATTTGATAACAAAGAAAAAATTGAATGAAAATAGTATAATCTCATAAAGAGTAAAATGAACAAAATTCAAAGCTCAATTACTAGCAAAAAAATATTAAGAAATGAACTTAAAAAAAATCAATTTAAAAAAAAATAAAAAACTCAATTCAAGTTAGCATGCCCAATTCATGGTTCGATCGTAAGAATATGATACCTAAGTTAATCTTTAGTAGTATTTCAATCCATAGTAATTGATTTAGGCAAATATTTTAAACCTAAGTTAATTTTTCAAATTCATAACCCATAAAATCATAGACCACAATTCAATTAAAAAGCTTAATTTTCAATAAATTTAATATTAAATGATTAAATTATAAAAAAATTCTACCACAACAAAGAAAAAAAGTAATAAAATGAATGAGCATAAAATCTGAAAGAAAAAAAAGTCTAAATTGACAAAAAAATCAAAATAAAACATTATCTAAAAAATACAACAATTAAAAGAATAAAGACTTAATTTGATAGACTAAAAACTTATAGGGTAATAAAATTGAAAACAAAATGTCCAATTTTAAAAATTATTTAAAATAACATAAATAGGAATAAAAAAAAGGAACCAAATCCATAAAAAAAAAAAAAAAAAAAAAAACTTGAATGGTTGATTTGCAGATTTAGTGCCCGTTTGGCATTGCGGCCAAACCGGCTTTTCGAAAAAATTCAAAGTTTTTTTTTTTTTTGCTAAAATTGAGTGCGGTTTGTACTTTTTGGATCGTTTTGATGTGCTGATGTCAAAAATGATTTTTAAAAAATGAAAAAATATTATTGGCATGCTTTTCGGCACGAAAAGCTATTTGAAAAGCAACCGCTACCACACTCCCAAACACCCTCTTAGAGGTCATTCATGAATTTTTAAGAGGAGATAAAAAAAAAAAAAAAGAGAAAAAATATGTTAGAGCCAAATCGAAGGTCTATTGACAACATGCATTGGTTAGGAAAGAAGAGGACACCGAGACAAATATAATGACATAGCATAACAACAGTTTCGACCACCAAAGTTAGTAGCATGAACTACTCAAAGACGACAAAGTGACTGACGCACTAACATGTGCAGTACAATCATCAACAATGTTTTTGATTTTTTTTTTTAATTATAAACACCACGTTTCCCCTAGGACCAAGTAATTATTATGAAAAAAAAAACATAGTGAGATTACAAATAAGTCCTTGTAGTCAAGCTTTGAGAAATTTGATTTTAAGGGTAATATAATTATTACATTGTGCTTGAAAAAGTAAAATATAAAAAAAATCCATAGACCATGGTTAAGTGTGTTTTGCTTTTAAGGACAATCAAGTAATTCAACTATGTAAATTGTTTTTGAGAAGACTGGGATTCCTCTAAACAATTGTATTTACACTTTAAGGCTAGTTTTGTGAGGGTTTTTCTTAAGGGCAAAATTATGAATCCATTATTTCAATCCATAGTTAAGGTTTTTTTTGCTTTTAATGATAATCAAGTAATTTAACTATATAAAAAAATTATAAAAAGACCGAGATACCTCTAAACAATTGTAAAAGGACACATATATTATGTGAAAAGATAATTTTGCTTTTGAAAACTAGTTTTGTAAACAACGTGATTGAAATTTTATAAGATTATGTAAATCATTACAATGAATTTAATAAGGTATTAATTAAACAGAATGATAGTAAACCCTCTGGTATAAAAATGTATAAATTCTTATCAAATAGTTATTGAAAACATTTATATTTGTTTTTTTATTTTAATAATTTGAAATTTAAGTATTAGGGGCATTTTTTCAAAAAAAACTTGTCTAGTCGGCAAAAACTTTCAATATTTGGTCAATTACCATAATAGTTGGGTTTCTGATTTTTTTTATATAGATTTCATGATTTTATCATGATTTTATATTCTACACCGTGGAAATAGCACGGATTCACATCTAATTTACATCAAACATGAATTGCTAAAAGTTGCGGATCCTACAAGTAGTATATACATATAAATAACACTCCAGAATCAAACCTGAGAAAATTTTGGTATTGTAAAATTAGTTTCAATGAAACAAACGCATCCAAATTTGATGGCTTTTGGAGCACTGGTGTTGACAAAAGTTTGACGCCGAATTAAAAATACTTCCCTTTTCCCCTCCCATTTTTATTATAAAATTATATATATAAGCTCAAGAAGATCAGTTGGTCCAGAAGAAAAGGGAGGATTATAATTTATAGTGTTGTGTGTTTTTATATACATATATAAAAGCAAATATCACAAAATTTTGCTCCATTCTGCTCCTTCACTCAATTAGGAGATGGGATTCCTTCCCCTCCATGAAAATGTATTTCGAAGCAAGAACGATTAGTAAATTCTTCTCCTCTCTCCTCATGGACGTTTTTTTTTTTTTTTTTTTTCTTTTAATTTCCTTCCCCGGCCTTCAAATCCAATCACCCTCTTCCCAAACATACTATAAAAAGCTGTCCTAGTTTGACTCAAACTTAGGGCCTAATTTACAACCCAACACGCAGAATACTAGCTTTTTCTTTTTAAAGGACGATATTGGTTTTGATTGCCCAACCCTAGCTAAGAGTTAGCTGTCGAATACCCAGACAGAGAGAAACCGATTCAAACCGACAAGAGATGAATCCTTGCCATCTCTCTCATTCTAGATAAGAAAGTGGGAGGGATATCTGCCATTTTTATAAGGTGGGTTCTGGATTCGAGACTCGACATTGTTTAAAACATTGTGAACCACATGACAACAATTCCATCCTCGTAAATGTTGAAATCCAAGTCTTATGTGCCTCTACAACACATTGTCTGTCTCATTTACTGTCATTTTTTAAAATGCCCACTTAAGATTATAATAGCCTGCCTGGTAGATCACATGAAAAGTATATCAGATGGATCGTTGGAATTACTATATTTATACACAACTTACAGAAATGTAGTGCTTGATCTCATTCTTTTAATATTTTGGAATCTAGAAATCAGAGTACTTCTCAGTATTGACTCTTCCTAGCTACTTTATGCAGCTTCTGCCTTTCTCTCTGTTTGATGTGGGAATTAAACAAAAAAAATGCGAGTTTAACATTATATTTGTTGACCCAGAAATTCAGTAAAATAATATATCTTCTTACATAAAATAAACCAAGCATATATAAACTAGGTTAATTCTGCATCAGCCAATCAAATTATTCTGAAATAGATAGATATGGCCCGTGTAAGAATCTTGCCAACAAATGCCAGGGCTCCAACAACAAGTATAATTGTTATTTATTCACAACAATTCATCCCGTTAACACACAGTATATACGATTTGAAATTATTGAAAATGCTGCGAACATAATGTACGTAATGATATCATCAGTTATCACTGACATGGAACCAGTTTTTAAGTGCTGAGAGAAAAAGACCCAGAAAAATCCAAATCAGACAACGCCACTTGGGTGTTCAATTTTCTTCATTAGAGTCCAGTTTGACGGTCAAATTTAACACAGACACTATCGTAAGAGGACAAACCCATTTCCATGTTCTGAACAAGCACAGTACTGCCTGGTTCAGAAGAGCACATTGATCCCTGATCAACATTGTAATTGGACAGTCAGCTGAATATCTCTCCCAGTTGTGAAATCCATGAAAGTGTTCAACATGCCACCAACACACACAGCTTCTTGCTCAGGTAAAACTTTCAGTTCACATTACATAGTCATAAGTTCGAGTACTATAATATATAGGAGTATGACTATGACCATGTACATTATTATTATTATTATTATTACTATTATTATTATTATTACTACTACTGTATAAATTGTTGATCAAATTATTAACTACAGGGTTGCAATATTTTTTGTTTATCATGTTCATCAATCATGAAAAATATGTGATGTATCAACATCTCATTTGAGTAGTAAACCTGAGAAAGAAGTGAAAGTGAAATAGCAGAAAGGTTTATGTAACTGAAAGAGGGGAAAAGGTTAGAGACTACCAAGAAGAAGACCTAAAAGAAAAGCAACTTAGAACATAGAATTATCCCGTTTTCACTCCATCCATGTAAGAACGGAGAAAAGGAAGCTAAAGAAAAGAAGAAAAATAAAATAAAACCAATCAAAGAAAAAAGAATTTGACAAGACCATTGTATATATGGTCCATATAACATAACCATCAACATCACCAACATCGTTTTATGTTTTGAAATCACTTGCCAATATTTCATGATCTTGACCGTTCTTTCTTTCTTTTGCTTTTTTGTCTTCGGTCGATTTTTTCAGTATCTTGTAAAGTCATGAACAAGCTGGCTAGGCCTATCTGTGACATTGAGTCTCCAAGAAAGGAATGGAATATTGCCAGCATCAGAATCTCGATCACTGTCTTCTATGAACCTGAATTCATTTGCTGGAGAGAAACATGGCATTTTTTGGTTCTGAACCCATGAATTGTTTTGATGATAACCATAGTGCTGCTCCATTCCTCCCGAGGCATTTGCATTTGCATTGCTTGCATTTGCGGCTGTTGCCCTTCTCTCTTCCTTCTTGAACCGAATTCCACAAGCATTGCAAAGTGACTGCCAGTCACATGCATTAGAATTAGAATTCGTCACTAAATAAATTATAACTAAAATTTACAGACAATTAATTATATCTAATAGGGCACAGAATCGATAAATACCTTAGGGCCTCTTGGACCGTTTCTCCATAGAGGAGTAGAAGTGGTGTCACAATTAGCACATCGGCGAGCAAGGAGAGGATCGTTATTGGCGAAGTTGCTGCTGCTACTATGACAAGTATTATTTCCACGGCTGGTTTTATGGGCTTGAGGGGGATAAGGTGTAGAATCATTTTTGGTTTGCAAAATATCCCAACAATTGTTAGACATGCAAGAACCAGAACGGCGTTGATCATGCCTAGTTCTTTTCTCGTCGTCTTCACTTAAACGAGTAGATGGGGTTCCTAAAGAAAGAGTGCAATCGACAGAAGATGAAGAAGGAGGCGTGAAAGGATACATGTCTGTTTCATCAAAAGATTTGCGTTGGTCTGGCATGGCAAATAGCATGGAGAAGGAGTTGTTTTGGCTATAATACATACCACACGAACAAGAACCTACCATATTACATTGAGAGCTACTGCACCTATGCATCATGGTCACCTCAGTACTGATCTCTTATCTCTCTCAATTTCTGTAAACAGTGTTCGTTAATGGCAAAACATGAATTGGTTTGGTGCCAGTTAAGATGAAAGATGAATGGAGCACCAAACGAAAAATGAAAGATGAATATGGGTTATCTTGTGTCTCTGCAAGATTGAAAGACAAGGAGGAATGGAGAGGGTTAAGGCAATGAAGAAGTGGGGGAGTGTGGCAGGTTTATTGTTAGAGGGTAGCTAGCAAGTGACAGAGAGAGTACATGCCAAAACAGTAAACCTCCCAGAATGAGAGAGATGCAATAATATAGCGTTTGAATATGAGGAAAAACTTCGAAGAGAGAGCTCAATATATGGTGCTAGAGGGAGAGAGAACAAGTATTGTCTGATAGCTTTATAAGCTAATAAAATGGTGAAATACCAGTCAGCACCTGCAGTCCACGTTGTCGTAAAATGCAAGTGAAGATAACATATACACGTATATAGTAAAGATAGTTATAAAGACACATGGACAGACATGGACCCGATCTTATTTCTTTCAAAAGAGAAATTAACAAAAGCTCACTCAAAATTTAAGTACCCATAAATAAATAAATACACAAGGAGTCAGCTTGCAAATCACACTCGTATATCTATTAGTTTATGAGAGAAAGTTCATGCGTAGGCAGTACACTTCCTACTGCTACTGCTACTGCTACAGCTTCTTTTAAGTGATGTAGGGCACAATCTTTTTCAACTTCTTGGAGTTGAAATTTATTGGGGAAGGAGGGCAAGGCATGGAGAGATTGGTGAGATATTAGGGCGCACTTAACAATGTGAGAGGAGGGAGGGGGGGCAGATGGGGTGTTCATTGGGTGGTCAAAAGAACCCACGTGACTAGCGGGAACAGTCTTCCATGGATCTGCCTTCTCCGATCACGAGGACCCCCTCTCTATCCTGTTTAGTAATGCTATTAGTATTAGACAGTCTCAATAAACCTCTGTCCGTATCCGTATCTCTGCCTCCCCCCCCCCCCTCCCTCCTCTCTCTCTCTCTCTTTCTCTCTCTCTCTCTCTATCTCTGTCACTGGACTGGACTGCCAGCCTCCCAAGGAAAATGGAACAGTCCCACATTTCACATTCACATTCACTCGCCGTCTAGTTGCTCTCTCACCACGCTCCGAGCACGCCATTATTGCTTGCTCCTCCTTTCCAACAAATCTTAGATTCATTGAAGTTTATATTATTATTAATTTTAAAAATTGAAATGGTTAAAGATTTACTTAGTAATTTTAAAATTTATAAAATTAATTAAGATATAAACAAATTAACTCGAACATTTATATTAATAAAAAAAAATAACATGGTATATTCAAAAACCTTAATTAGCTTAGTATAAAGTTTGCAGGACCCACTATAATTCTTCTTGCTTGGGACACTGCTAATTACACAAGTCAGGTCCTTTGTGTGGAAAATTGGACTCCTAGCTTGATTAAAAGTATTTCGTAATACAAATTGCCCCCTATTGTTTTTGCTTAACCATTCGGATATATGAAATTAACAAGTACAGTTGCTATTTTCGAATCTCGAGATTGTTAAGATGTCTATAATGATCCATTATTGACAACGATTTTCTGACGTGTTGCGATTAAATCCTCCTCTTGTCAATAGTACCGTTTTTATTCTCTCATGATAATTTTTTTATTATTATTTGATGTTCATGCATTATACCATGTATCTAACATGTCCCTCTATAGCAATAGCTATTCTTTAAGAAAATAAAAGGAGAAATATGTTTTTTTTTCCTCGTTAAGAAATGAAATTAATGTTTATTATAAGGGAAAAACTATAGCCAGCACATTGAGGCAAAACTGAACATTTATATCCAATTTAAGTCTGATATTTAATAATATATTTTTTATTTTTTTCATGATATGTATGATTAAATCTGATATTCCACAATTAGTCTCATATACAAAATTATGTAGAATATGACTGTTCATGCTACTTGCTTTAATAACGAGTGAAAACAACTTTTGTTATTCTATTTTCGGTTTTGGATCTCTTCGAATAAAAAGCAACCTATTTCCTCAAGGACAATAAGAAAAAAACATTAAGAAGTGTTTGTTTTGTATATATTTAGACGAAAATATTTTTATTTTTTTGTATTTTTTTTATTATAATATATTTTATGGTTAATCTTTAAACTCATTTTATTTTTTAAAAATTATTTTTACATAATAAAGTTTTGCAAAATACTTTTTAAATAATAATATTCATTCAAAATATCATCTAATAATTTCCAATTGTTATTGCACTAACATCTCTATGATACCATCACACTTCATCATTGTTACCAACCTATAATCATCGTTTGTATAATTATTTCTTCATCATAATTAATAATACAGTATTATTTTATGAAACACAAATCTCATATAGAACTACAATTGAAAGAATGTGATGTGTGCAAATAATTAAGATTTGTGTTTTGAATGAAAGCTAAGACTACATGTTTACTATAAAATGTAAGAATTTGTTGTGTTTGGTTATATATAGTTATTTGCAGGTATTTTAAAATAGAATAAAACTATGGGTATGGTTTTAAATAGGAAAAACTATATCAAAATTTTGTTAAAAATTAAAAAATTTATTACTCTCTAAAATCATTAAATTAAATTAAATGTAAGATTAATAGAATAAATAATAAATTTTATAAGATCTTTTTTTTTATTAGATTGAAATAAAGGGGGATTTTATTGTTGAATTTTTATAAAATAACTAAAATAACTATTAAAATTTAATTGCGTTACAGTTGATATAATATTTTTAAAATAAGAATTTTTAAGTGGTATCGTGAATTTAAAATGCGACATCAACTACATTTCATATAAAATTTGGATTCTTCGATCATGAAATTGAATGAAAAGTGGTAATCAAATCCCACGATGCGATTGGGGTGATGTAATATTCTCAATCATGTGTCAGTCAGTATATGAGATGTTTTTCAACAGAGCACTCTAACATCCCTTCAACACCCCCGTAAGTTGTTACAGGCCATCCCATCCGTCAATCTCATCATCAATCCATGGTGTGTGACTGCGACCCCATCAAACACCCAGTTCCCATTACATCCTAGCTTGCGATCAATCAGAACTCGTACCACACACAGCAGAGGAATCACGTGAACTACAAAACCAAACAAAAGCCATGGAAAGATTTCCACGATTGTAATAACCCTGTCAGCATAACATGCATGTGTTCGTACCATCTCCAAACCCTTCTCATCGTATTTATTCTCAGAAACAAATATTTTCAGTAGCGGGCCATGAATGGATCATTTAAGAATAAGAATATTGATGAGATATATAGTTTTTTCAGCTGCCATTTCGGTGGTTGGAGAAAAAATACTTGCTGTGAAAAAGAAAAGAAAAGAAAAACACTACTTATCACTACCACCCAAAAAGCTAGTAGATCAGTGGTATAAGTATCGCTAGTAGTAGAAGATCCTGAAGTTTTGATTAGAGCAAAAGAAAGCAAAGAGACAGATATAAAGGTATCCACATTAGATACTCCGCAATCATCACACCACAAAGCAACAGGCAACAAAACAAACTTAATTCACTAGGCTTAACAACTACAAGATAAGAAAGAAAAAGTGTATGTTGAGAAGAAAGAGATCTTAGATCTGTTGAAGTCAATAGATGGAACCTCAAAACAAAAAAAGGTAAAAAATATATGATCCAATACATACTACTAACAAAAAATTAAACAAATAACAATGACCCACACATCATTTCTATTATGTCACAAAACCGAACAACAAACTTCCTCTGAATATTCGAAGTATCCCCAATTCGAGTATCAAAGGATTTTCAAAACAATAAAAAAAAAAAAGAAACAACATGTACGAGCACACCCCTACAGAGATAAAGATGCCGAGATGAGTGAGAAGGAAGAGAGATAAGAGAGAGTAGCAAGAGAATTCAGGAGATTCGTCTCTAGATTTTGCGCTGACTCACATGATCGGAAAGTTCGACAACGACGGGAAACGCACTCCCACACCCTTACCGACCACAACCTTTCCGAGATGCTCTTCTTATTCGCTGTTGTGTTTTAATTTTACGAAAAAAAGAAAAAAAGAACACACATCCCCACTTGAAAAACTTTATGATAATATAGCTGATTACCAAAAGACATATAGACATGTTATGCATTGTCCGTGTGTGATTTATATGTGTGTGTTGTGTGTGTGTGTGAGAGTTACAATGTCGTACTATACACACTATGTGTGCAAATTATTTTCTCACTGGATCACGCGGATCTCTTACTACGTCCAAGAAACCCCCCAGACGATGGAACAACAATCAGTTTAAACTACGAACACATATTTAAAATGTAATACTATACGTGAATTTTGCTATCATAACTTCAAGTTACGGAGCACTTGCTCTCTTTACTTTAAAGAAAAACAAGTAAAGTGATTTTATTCGTGTAATTTAGTTGATTCTTAACGCTCTCATTGTAACTTTAACTCATGTTAGATATATATAAAAAAAAACAGTTTAATTAAGATTTATTTGATGTACACACGGCTTAGATGACTATTGTTTTAAAGTTACAAAAAAAAACATTAAAAAAGATTTGAAGTTTTTTTTTATATATATATTTCAAATAATTTTTGTGTGTTTTCTAATTTTTTTATGTGTTAATATCAAAAATTATTTTTAAAAAAAAAAAATAATTATTTTATTGTATTTCCAAGTAAAAATTATTTTTAAAAATTAAACACTATCAACATTCCTAAACAACCTTTTTAATCTCTGTGTGTCTCAAAGGTTTACAATAATATCCTTTTCTGTTTTGACATATCTTGTCTAGATTAATCTGCATCCAATTTTATATATGAGCCAGTGCTTCAAAGGATTAATTACGAGCTCTCAGCCTGCTGATAACAGTCTGTTATGTGAAATAGAAAGAAGGTGACAGTGATGTCAGGTTTGGTTTACACGTGTTAAGGGAGGGGAGTGGTGGTCCTCAGTGGAGATGAGTATTTTGCTCTAATGCCCAATAAATCCGAGTAATATTAACCGAGGATCTATCTTTATTAATGGAAACCTGGGATTTGCTTAATTCATGCCCACCAAAAAAAAAATAATTTTAAGGCTCTTCCCGCCTCCCAAACAAACCTCCATGAATCCGCACAAAATACACACGCGCGGCAATTACATGCTACTAATCCATGTGGTTTACTGTGGCTCGTTTTGTTGTTGTGGGGACCCTTTTCTTCTTTCTCTTTGGAGGTATGAAAAAGCACTAGTTAGGCAAGATATAATCGTATCTTACCTTAAAACAAATACAATAATCATAAAATAATGTAATCTCTATCACTAATGAGGTGTGACACGTGGTGCAATCCATGCAAATGGTAGGACACAATTTATGGTTATGGTTTGAAAGTATAAAAGCAAGTGATATAATATAAGTTTTTAGTACATTCTGTCCCTCGTATTAACTAATATATTATGTCATCGTCCATTCTATAGTATAGTATATATAGATATATATATATATATATGTCAGTAATTTCTAAAAAAACCTGTCTTAAAAAATGAATTCTAAAAAAATCATTTATTTGTTCTAGCTTTCTCCCACTTTCATCTTTTTATTTTCCTAAAGAAGTCAATTGCGCCATCACAACTGTATTTTTGATGAGCCTAGATTTAATCTGAGATTATTATGAGATTCAAAAAGAAAAATCGTAGAAAGCCAAATAAAATTGGGTTAAACATTTAAAAATTATCTGAAGTTACTATCGTGTGACCTTCAAACCCATCTCCTTACGTTTTCAAAGGCTTGTTAGATGAGATCGCAAGAGTTATAATTTATATTTATCCTCTACACACCTCTCTTTCCCAAGTGAAGTTATTTCTGAAATTTTGAAAAGTGACTCCACATTATATTTGCTTAATCTTTTATTAAATACATAGGAGTTGTGAAGGACTTCAAACTGTGAATGGATGCACTTACCTTACTTATATGTCTGATATATCTATGGTACAAATAACTAATTTTAACCCCATAGAAGTTAAACTAGAGGGTTAGTTGAAGTTTTTAAAAATAATTATAATAATAGTATATTATTTCATAAATAATATTGCTTGAATAATATGATAATAGTAAAGTTACTGAAACAAGTAACGTCCAATTCCGTCTGCTCCTTTTCAATGACAAATGACAATTCCTAGATGCATTATAGATGTAGCATCAAAACACTTTCTCGATGTGTGAAAGACAATGTTTCTCTACACGTAAAAATAACATTACTCCTCAAAAGCGACACAGATATAACCGGATGTTTTGTTTTCTCTCTTGGGGTGGGATTGGAATTAGCAGTATATTCTCCTAATTTATGTATTTTTAAGAAAAAATTAAAAGGGGTGAGCATTTGGACTGGGGTCTAAGGAGCTGTTGTTGTGGCAGAGAAATCATTCTTTGGCAAAAGTCGTGATATTTAAATGGAATTGGTAAGAAAAGAAGAAGGCAAGGAAACATTCGACACGAACCCAGCGATGGACCAACCAGTTAAGAAAAGGGGGCCTTTAAAGAGAGAGAAGAGGACTCCCTAATAGGCCGTACCCAACTGAAAGATTAAAATGCCCTGGTAACCTCTGATAGTGCTCGTCCTCTGAGGTGGTGGCTCTTAAAAGCCTATAGCTACTGTGACTTAAAAAGAGTTTTCAACTGATACTGATCGAGTGTCTACTGTTTTGTACAATACCGCTCATACGCCGCTTCGTAGATATCTATTAGCATCACATGCTTCCAGCCCGGAGCTAGTTTTGAGGATTGTGATTTTATATAGCATCATTGTTTGTCAAACTATACTCCCTTAGAGAACAGTGTTGTATTATGCTTGCATAGGTATTTACTAATAATACTTCTATTAAATTAAAATTGCTAGGCAATAAAAGAAACATGTCATGGCAATACGCACTAATGTGTGCCTCCGAATTATTAAAGTTAGTTGGTAACATTTTAATATTAACTAACTAAAATCAAGCTAGAATGTTTTATCCATTTTTAAATGCCAATAAAAAAATTAAGCAAAAAAATAGAAAAAACATACCGAGAGAGGATTAGTCTAATAGATGGAAGAAAAGCCATAAAAGATGCCCGAGGTTAACTGAGAGAATGACAAAAGACAAAATGACAAGTTGAAAAGTGGAGGATCAAACAATATATACAGATTGGAGAGAATTAATAACTCATTTTGATTGACAAAGGTAATTTGTATAAATATTTGGGGTAAAGAGAATAACAAATTTAAATTAAGGTAAAGACTCAAATGAGAAAATTTTAAAGCTTAATTCCTTACTAAAGAACTGAGTTGCAAGGAATCATTTTTTGAAGTTAATTTATGGTGTTAATGTTAATTGAAAATTAAATCATAGTCCTGGAAGACTTAATTTGTTTTTTCAAGGTTTAATTAGAAATGAATCAGAAGGTTTAATTGTAGAATATTGCAGTTTTGAACAATTAAAAGCGACTTGATTTGTAAATCAAAAACCAAAAATCATTGAAAAGGAAGTGTGATTATAGATGGTTGTAATTGACCAAATCAAGGGCTAATTGAAAAAATTTAAAATTTGATGATCAATTAAGAATTCAGTGACAAATCTGACATTTTGATTTGGTTTAGTTTTAACTTTTGTTTTGATTTAGTTTTTTGGTAAAAACTTAGTTTTTGATTCAGTTATGTCTTTATTTAACGAATTTGGTTTTTGTTTTGGATAAAGTACTTAAAATTTTGTTTTGTTTTGCATTTATAAATCAAAAGAATTTTTTATCCAAATCTTGCCGAAATCAAATCAAAATATAAATCACTTAAGAAAATTCGTAGCAAATGTTGAGGTAGGACCATTGCAAATACCTTATTTGCTTCCCCTTTCGATTGGATTACAAAAGCGGGGATATCCTTGTTGTTAATAATATCTATGAGAACAATTAAAAAAAACTCTACTATTAGTGTTTATACACATCTCACAAATGTATCTGTTAAGGGACCGTAAAACTGTATTAGGGAGATGAAATCCTATTCTACAAATTTTTTTATTGATCATTCTCCAAGTTCCTTTCTTCACAGTCCGCCAACCTGAGATTAATATTCTCAGTATTGTTGATTTGTTTTTTTCATAAATTTTCGTTATTTCCAAAGTGCCCCAACCAAATATAATTGTTCTTTTCATTTTTAATTTTTTAAATCACTCACTTAGTCGAGTAAGTATCATGCAACGTCAACACATTGCAGCTTTGCGGGTGTTGCAATGCTTTGAACTTTCCGGGAATTTGGGTCCCTCTCCTTAATGTGTGACGATCACTTGATTCACTGTTTTTTATTAGCGAATAAGCTTATGCAATCATCATTATTGGTTATTAATCTAGCCACGATCGCGAGAGTATCTCTTGATCAAATGGAAAGGCAATTATAGTGTATTATAGGAAATTCAGATAATAGTAACTTAAAAGAGAAAGAATTCTATGTAAGATGCTGTTGCTAAAACACATTATTTGGTGTAGAGGCATGAAAAATGTTAGCGAGAATTTTTGCAATGAATGAAGCCTCCTAAATTTAAGGGAGGTAGTCACTTCAGAGTCTACTAGCATTTAATAAGGACATGTATTTTGGACAGTTATTGAATAAAGAATTGTTTTGGTTTAAAGTAATTCTTTTTTGTCTTGGGTAAATGCACAAAATAATAAATAGTGTTATTGATTTTATTTTTATTTTTTAATTTATATTTTAAATAGTTAAATACATTAAAATTTAATTTAAAATAGTAAAAAGAATTAATTTACAAAGAGTTATGTTATGTTTTTTGTAAAATTTGAATGAAAAGCATTATTCAACAAGAAACCCCAAATAAATCAATTAGTCATTGCCTCTTGTACAAACTCTTTACGACCAACTTCATATCTCTCTCTTTTTCTTCTTCGAGTCCAATAATTTCTTTCTCTTTTTATGACTTTGAATTCTTTTTAACTTTTCTGCAGTACTAGCACATCTGAAAATCCCGAAAGACAAAATTCTAGAATTGTCATGATGGGGCGCCATAATAGTCATCCGGCCTGGAGATAATGATGGTCTTTTACTTCTGTATATCTTCTTACCCTTTATATATGGCTATAATATTTTTAAATTTCTCAGAATCATAGGAGCAACCAACGCTATAATCCTTATTGTGGGCAAAAGATAATCATCGGCTGATCAAGAGATTATTTGTTGTTTGTTAGAGTGGTTGTTCATCTTCTTCATTGAAGCGAGAGCCAAAGGCATATAATGAAAAGTCCAGTCTTATTACATATTGTACCTGAGAAGAAAAGCTTTTGGTAGTAGATTTGGAGTATTTCGACGCATCACTTTAATATGTAATACGTACCTATGAAGAATGATCCACATATCATTATTCTATATTGTCATATGCAAAGTGATTTACCAGACGATTTATTTTAGTTTTAGTTAATGTTCAGAAGAGAATCAGCATCAAATAATGAACTCTAAATTATCAAAATAACGATTTAAATTTAGATGAAAGTCCTCTTGGAAAATTGAATTTATATATATATCTCTGTGAATAAACACAATTTCTAAGATCTTTTGGCTTTTCCTCGGTCATCATTTATGAATTGTGATTTTCCCCCCCTCAATAATCTGCATGGTATGATAATCAGTATTGGGTTTAATGCACACACCGAGGCTTCTGTGGCTTAGCCACGGTCTCTAGGCAAAGGCAATCTTTCTAATCTTTGCACTCTAGTACTATTCCAAATCTTAAGTGTGTGCAGTGTGCACAGTTTGTTCATCCCTATGGTGTTTTATTATTTAATTATTGGGCTAATGCAAGTATTCCAATAGACATCTGATGAAGATTAATCCGTCCGTACACGTAAGCTGCCCAAAGACGAGACACATACAGGGTTATCTATATATATATAACTAATAATCAACTCAACAAAATATATATATATATAAATATTGTCTATTACAGCAAAGTATTTTTCCATTGACTTTCAAAATTCGCTTGGGCCGACCTCGTGCTCCTCCCTCCAGCCTATTGCGCACAATTTCCCCTCTGCCTGCAATGCATGTTTTCTTAGTATATACTTTCGCCTTGAAAGGAAAAGTAGTCTATCAGTCGAGTGACGGACCAGCAAAAGCTTATAATGATTATTAAAAACTACCCCTCATGGGCACTTTTGTCTTGATTTGTATTAGCCGATTGCCGATATGGTACCCAAAGGTCTGTGCACACGTGGCTAGAAATTCAGGAATCACTCTATAACGAAACCAAAATGATCTCCAGTCCATTGGGAGATGTCTTGGGCCCAATAACTGATTTTTTTTGATAGAATTGCCAGCTATTATAATGGATTCAGGAATCCCGACATTCCATTAATTCTTTTCATTACTTTTCTTCTTTAGTGTGTGTAGAGGAACGGTTCTCTTCTTCATCACCTCCAAACTGTAACAAATGAAAATACAGAACTATCTGCTCCATTGATAGTTTCTCATTACTCACCGTTGAGAACATGCCTTTAGTTCTATTTTCCTACTAGCGTCGCCCTATTAAAAAAGAGCTCAACTCGGGTGGAAATCCAGCTGATGGGTAAATAAAAATTACACAGTATAACCATTTGTTATTCTTTCTTATACTAAGAAGATGTATATGTTTGCAAAATCCTATAGATAGAACTGCTCGATCATGTGTTGGGAGTCAATTTAATTTTGCTAAACAGTTCTTTATCCGACGAAGGCGCATTGGAACGCTTTGGTTGATATTTGGGAAGAGCATGACAACAGAACAAACAGAATGAATCTAGAGACCTCATCTTGGGAAATAAAGCAGAACATCTGATATGGCATGTCTTGCTATTAGAAAAGAGCAAGTATAAACGTGGTTTTTTTAGGAAGTGTTTTTTATTAATTTGACAATCAGCCTTATTAAATAATATATTGTTTTTACAGAGTTTTTTTAATTAGTACTTATGCTATATATTAAAATTAATTTATAAAAGTACATGGAAAAACATTAAAATAATAACATTTAATATTTTTATTGATATATGTATAGCCTAATTATTGACGGAAGGCTACTCTAATATTCCACATCTAATAATCACTATAAGATGAAAGGCTATATAATTATTGTATTGCGGTCTAGAATTCAGAGGGGGTAATAGAGAAAGAAAGACGTAGTCTTTAACACGTCATTGCAATAGAAATAGGATCATAGCATACTAAAAATTTGAGTTATGAGGCTTGTAAGAATGTTTGTGTACAGTTTTTGGGTCCCCCCTGACAAAAAAATTAATAAAATAACATAGCCCAAAAAGTAGGCAAGAAGCGCCCCTCGAAACAAAGTCAAGAAATTAGGTCAAGGAATTTAAAAAACAAGGATTTAAAATTTGTTTGACAGTAATGAATATCTGAAAGGACTTGAAAAGCCGCTATTTAAAGGGAGAAATTTGTAATTTTAGGGAGAACAAGACCAAAATTTGGATTTTTTATCGCTTAATTGGATTTTTATATACGGACCTATAATTGTGATTTTTTTATATTTCGAATTTTAATAAGAAAGACTTTGATTTCCCAAGAAAAATTGATTTTTTAAGTCCAATTTGGCTTTAATTTGGAGAAATTTAGAGTCTCATGGGACCAGAAAAATAATAATTTTTTTTGTGGAATTTAATTAGGGCCAAAATCCAGGGGCCTTTAAATTGCTAATCAAAAAAGTTGAATTTTAAGGGGCCAATTAAGGAGCTTAATTGAGGAAAATCCGAAATACCAGGGGACAAATTGGAAGAGCGCCGTAAATGGAGGGGCTGCTATATTTTTGTCGTTCAGCGGCCCTTAATTAAGAAAATTTGAAAGTTTTATATTAAATTCAAGTTGAGGGGCTAATAAATTGCATGAATTTCAGAATGCCAAAGGACCCAAAATGAAAAAGGCGGCCAACAAGAAGGCGGGGAAAACCGAATTTGGAGGACTGGATTTGAAGTTTGGCCAACTTAAATGAATACGGCGGCGTTCTTAATTCAAAACGAACGTCGTTCATAGTACAAAAAAAAAAAAAAAAAATAAGGAAAGCAATGAACACGGTGTCCAGTGTCTTAAGTGAACGACAACTTGTTCATCATCTCTCTTCCCCCCCGTTTGTAGCAGAACAGAAAGGGTAAATAAATTTTTGAAAAAATCTCACCCGCGTCTCTCTCTCTCCTCGCCCCCACCACCACCAACCGACCGGGAAAGCGTCAATTGGCCCAGACCAGATCGCGATTGCGTGACTTCAAGGCGGCAACTACCTCCACCGGGTGCTCCCACCCGCTTCTGCCCTCTATAAATATAAAAAGAAAGCAATAACCGAGAGAGAAAGGGTGAAGAAAAACCGCGGGAGACGCCCGATAGAGAGAAAGAGAGAGAACGCGCAAGAGAGAGATGCGAACCGAAAACCAGCCGCAAGCCCGCGCTCGATCGACCGCAGCAGGAGCCCTCCCGTGCACCGAGCACACACTGCACCAACGCGCCAGCGAGCCTGACGTCCTCCAAACCCATAGTAACGTTCCCACCCCACCCCCCATGTTTTGGGTTGTGCCTTCTGCATTGTCACGTCGAATTTGCCTCCTGCGATGACATTAACTGGCATGCAGAAGTTCGGGGGGGAAGAAAATTAATTCTTCCCCGCTGGGCCTGGGGCTGCTGGGCCAGCCCATGCTGGCCCAGCCTGCAAGTCTGGGCCGGTTCTTGGCCCAGACCATAGGGTTTTCGGGCCGAGATCGGCCACTGTGAGTTTTTCGGGCCGATATCGGCCCAAATTTTGTCTCTCGGCCAGGTCGGCCCAAATGTCATTCGGGCCGAGATCGGCCCGAATCTTTTTTTTCTTTCTTTCTGGGGCTGAGTCTGGCCCATTTCAATGTGGCCGGCCCAGCCCTATAATATATTAATATATTATTATAAATTATAATATATATGTGTTTATATGTTTATATATATATATTATAATAATATTTTTTTTAAAAAAAATCTGAAAAAATCTAAAAAAAAAAAAAAATTGTTGTTATTTTTCCTTTCATATGTATATATATATATATATTTTAAAGGGGGTTTGGTATTTTTTTATATATACTGTGGAGGTATAAATTCAGTATTTAAAATATCTGATTTTCGTCAAGACCATCCGAATTTTCAAAAGATAAATTTATTTTTACTTTCAAAAAAATTTTCTAAAAATTCCTTAAAAATATTGTTGATTTTTTTTACATCATTTTAAAAATGACTTAATATTAGTTTTGTATTTTTATTTTTGTTGGAGATACAAATTCAGTATTAAAAATACCCGATTTCATCAGAAAAAATTAGTTGTAATAAAAAAAAAATGTGTTTTCTTGCGTGTTTGCATACGGCCTAATACTCTAACATGTTTTTGATATTCTCTTTACAAAAAAAAATATATTGGGAAGCTTTGAAAGTGGTTTTCGCATTGATTTCTTAAACACAAATTATTTTCTTGCATTTCTGGATTTTTACAACGTGTGTTGTAAAATTCCAAAAGGTATTGGCCAATATTCAAAAAAACTATAAAATCTTATTTTTGGAGATGGGAATTTATTTATTAATTCACCACTAATGTTTGGATAAAGAAATCCTTAAAAGGATGATATCCAAAATATTATTGGGAATAATAATCCACACATGCTTGAAAGAAGCCTTGATTAATAATCGGGACATTTCAACAATTTTAATTTTTATTTCACGATTTTACGGAGTCGCAAACTCTTGAAAATACTAAGGGAAAAATGAGCTTTCAAAGCACATGGAATCTCCTTAGATTTCTATCCAAAATCAATTGACAAGTTTAGAAAATCCTACACCATAGCAATTATAAAGCAAACCAAACACCAAGAGCTTAGGTAGGGCGTACTAGGGGTGCTAATACCTTCCCTTTACGCAACCAGTCCCTTACTTTAGAATCTCTGAAAGACCAGTTAGGTTTCCCCTAGTGACCAAAATACTAGGTGGCGACTCCAAAGAACCAAATCAGCAAATCAAACAGAACAAAACGAAAGTCGCCAGTCGAATGTCGCAAAAACAAAGACCTGATTTTTTTGGGGTGCGACAGGATGGCGACTCCGCTGGGACCCCTTGGACACTAAGCTTGATTTGTTTGTTTGTTTGTGTTATGTGTTATTGGTTTTTGTTTTTTTATTTTATTATTATTTATTATGATACTTTGTTTAAAAGCTTTAGCATATATCTTTACATTCTATCATACATGGCATAGTCATGCATCACTTTATTATTTTTATTATATTTTGGAGTGCACACACATGTAACTTTAAGTTTAAGTGGGGACTAGCAGCTTGCTTATGACTTGAGTCAAGGTTTAAGTTTTGTGTAAACCCCAACTCCTTTGCTGAGTGTTTAGACTGATTGTGATTGGTACATGTACCATCCCACTATCTGCTAGACCTCCATATCGCCTTTACGAAGGCTGATCACTGGAACAGCAAGAGACCCTCTTTTTAGAGACCCATTAGTAAACCTACCCTATGTCTCACACATAGAGAAATTAGAACCTATCCTTAGGGTGGTATGTTCCAAACAATCTTTTGCATCCAAACAAAATCTAAACCCCATTGCATTTTGAATTTGCAGGACTTGTGAACGAAAATGGCCATCATCACTAAATCATCAACGAAATGGCAATTTTTCAATCATGTATCCATCGCAATCATACATTTTTTCTCACACATCTATGCATGCATCGCCAAATCGTGAAACATAGGTCCCACATCCAGAGTCCACCAAACCCGATCCAGATCAAGAATGGAAAACGAAAGAAAGAGCTCACTTAAGAGTCGCACTACCAGACCGAGTTCGAAATCCGTGAAAAATGAAGTTTCTCGACTGACCAATCTGCTTGAGCAACTTTTAAGAGCCAAAAACGGGGAGGGAAACGTCTACCCAACCACCTATAGGAAGCACCATCAGTTTCATGTTCCGGAGGGCAATCTCAAAACTTGGGGGCAGATTCAGTTGACAGGGCAAAGCAACTTTGCGCCTACCATTCCCATTCAGCCCCTCAAGCTCACAATCACTGTGGAAAGGCCTCCCGATAATAGGTCCACCAGATTTATGAACGATGACAAGATATCAGCCTTGGAAGAAAGGTTAAGAGCAGTCGAGGGAAATGACTGGTTT
Source organism: Populus alba (assembly GCF_005239225.2). Classification (NCBI taxonomy): domain Eukaryota; kingdom Viridiplantae; phylum Streptophyta; class Magnoliopsida; order Malpighiales; family Salicaceae; genus Populus; species Populus alba. The sequence goes on from NC_133288.1 coordinate 10,045,473, forward strand.
GACCCCATGCGAGCATCTGAAATATGCTTGGTACCAAACATCACGGTACCAAAAAAATTTAGGATACCAGAGTTTATAAAGTACACTGGGTTGGAATGCCCAAACACTCCACCTCTTCGATCTTATTGCAAATAAGATGGCTGAGGTGATTCATGACGAATTCAGTTACTGATCTACTTTTTCCAAGATAGTCTATCGGGGTCCGGCGCTAAGTTGGTACATGAGATTGGATAATGCCAAGATCAAGAAATGGAAGGATTTATTGAGGCTTTCCTTAAGCAATACAAGTTCAATTTGGAAATTGCTCCAGATCGAATGAGTCCTTATATCAATGGAAAAAGAGAAGCCAAGAATCAGTAAGGGCTTATGCGCCAAAGGTGGAGGGACGAGGCCATACATGTGCAACCCCCTTTGATAGAAACGGAGATGGTGACTTTGTTCGCCAACACATTCAAGGCACCCTACTATGAGCATTTAATGGGTAGCTCATCTCAAACATTTCTATGATGTTGTACGCATAGCGGAAAGAATAGAGCAAGGGATTAAAGCTGAACGCATAATTGACCATCGGAGACAAAGGGTTTTTTTCGGAGAAAATTGAAAGGTCCCGTTAACAACTTCGAAGGTGGGTCCAATGACAAGATAACAGATTCATATAACCCACAAATACCTACCTCCCATGTGGCCCACTTATAAACTTTAACAAACCTTTTTCCCCCTAATCGAGCAAATGGCCAGTCAAACACCTAAAACAACCACCAAAGGACCAAACACAAGATACATTTCAGAACAACTACCGCCATTACCCATGCCTCTGAAGGACATATATGCCAAACTACTGAGCATTGGACAAATAGCTCCTATCCCTACATTACCACTACAGCCACCATTTCCCATTTGGTATACTAAGCCCGAGTTGAATTACGAGATACCATGCTGGTATTCCCGGGCATTTGTCTTGAAACGTGCTATGGTTTCCAGGAACAAGTTGTTGAAGCTCATCAAGATAGGATGGGTGTCGTTTGAAGACACACACCCAATATCAGTTCAAAATCCATTGCCTGGTCATGACAAAAGTGATAGGGGATAAAGGTTTGGAAAACCTTGGTCAAGAGTCGTCAATAATGAAGAAGGCGAGATCGAAGGAGAAGACAAGGAAACGCAAGTAGGGAAGGAAGATGAAGCATTGCCTCGGTTCACTTTCCACATACTAGAAAGAAGTTTCAGAACGGGTTGACCCAAGAACTTCTCGTAGTTTTCAAAATGTAAAACAACTTTATTTGCCTTAGCATGTTTTGTCATTGCTTTTGTCATTGCTTTTATTTTCTCTAGTGAGCATTCAGGGCTCATTTTGTCAGCCAGATTTTTGTGTTTGAGCGCTACCTTTTTCTTTAAATAAATGATGAGATTATGCACTTTTTTGAACAAGTTTTGAAGTAGTTACAAATAAAGTATCATAAAATGGTTTAATATGAAAATTTAAGAAAAGCTACCTTTGAAATACAACCTCACCTTTGAATTAATACATCACCTGTAAATTTTTCTTTCAAGATAAAAAAAAAAAAATGTTTATCACTGGCTGAATGAATTACTTCTCTATATAAAAGCCCAGACTAATATCGCACCCCTACACTGGGGGCAAGACGAGATGTTTTATGAAAAGTTTTACGAAAGCCTATAGATTTGAAAACCAAGCTAAAGCATTTGACAAAAGCATGACAAAGAGGCAAATACAAGTCATACATTTTGAGAAAAAGACTACTTGAAGAAAGTCAAAGACTTCTTCTCCAAGAATATGATAGGCAACACGAGAGAATGAATCCAGCATGCGTCTTCAAAAGCAAAGTTCATGTTAAGAGGGAGTCTCATGAACTAGAAGAAGAGGATGGGGCCTATGTTTCAAAACCAGGTACGAATGCATGCATTGCATCTAATCATTAAATCATTGCATGTATGTTTTTTGGATCGTTTACAGGGGGAGATCTTAGCGCATTCCAACAAGATTATGGACAAAGAAAGAATCATTGAGTTGATTCTAGAACAACAAGAAGAGAAGATAATATTTTTCAAATACTGCCAGCAGGAAAACGACATCGATAGCAATCAGTAAAAGGGAATCGCCAGATAGGATTCCAAGTTTTTTGGTGAAAAGAGATCGCCAGAAGGGATCTCGTATTTCGATAAAGGTCGCCCGGAGGGACCTCATATTTCAGCTTTGAATAAAAGGGAATCGCCAGATGGGATTCCAATTTGTTTGAGATCGCCAGGAGGGATCTCGTATTTCGATGAAGGTCGCCAGAAGGGACCTCATATTTCATGTTTGAATAAAAGGAATTGCCAGATGGGATTCCAAGTTGATGGAGATCGCTAGAAGGGATCTCGTATTTGGAGGTCGCCGGATGGGACCTCATATCTCATGTTTGTTAAGAGGAATCGCCAGATGGGATTCCAAGTTGTTTGAGATCGCCAGAAGGGATCTCGTGTTTCGCTATTTGGAGGTCGCCAGATGGGACCTCATATTTCATGTTGGTAAAAAAGGAATCGTCAGATGGGATTCCAAGTTATCTAAGATCGCCAGAAGGGATCTCGTACTTTGACATTCATCAAGAAAGGTCACCAGAAGGGACCTCATATTGAAACCATTTCTTAGAAAAGCATTGGAGTTTACTAAGAATTCTTCCCCCTGGGTAGGTCACCCATACAATGAGACCATCATAATTTTTTTCCTGGGTAGGTCACCCATACAATGAGACCATCATATTTCTCTGGGTAGGTCACCCATACAATGAGACCATCATTTTTCCTTGGGTAGGTCACCCATACAATGAGACCACCATTTTTCCTGGGTAGGTCACCCATACAATGAGACCATCATTTTTCTGGGTAGGTCACCCATACAATGAGACCATACTTTTCTGGGTAGGTCACCCATAAGAATGAGACCATTCTCCATTTTTTATCTGGGTAGGTCACCCATAAGAATGAGGCCATTCCTTCCCCTGGGTAGGTCACCCAAAGAATGAGACCACTCTTCCTTTTTCTGGTAGGTCACCCATCACAATGAGACCATATTTTTTTTCTGGGTAGGTCACCCATAAGAATGAGACCCTTCTCCATTTTTTTTATCTGGGTAGGTCACCCATAAGAATGAGGCCATTCCTTCCCCTGGGTAGGTCACCCAAAGAATGAGACCACTCTTCCTTTTTCTGGGTAGGTCACCCATCACAATGAGACCATATTTTTTTTCTGGGTAGGTCACCCATAAGAATGAGACCCTTCTCCTTTTTTTTATCTGGGTAGGTCACCCATAAGAATGAGGCCATTCCTTCCCCTGGGTAGGTCACCCAAAGAATGAGACCACTCTTCCTTTTTCTGGGTAGGTCACCCATCACAATGAGACCATATTTTTTTCTGGGTAGGTCACCCATACAATGAGACCATTCTCCATTTTTTTTTTTATCTGGGTAGGTCACCCATAAGAATGAGGCCATTCTTCCCCCTGGGTAGGTCACCCAAAGAATGAGACCACTCTTTCCCTTTTCCATTCGGGCAGGTCACCCATCATAATAAGACCACACACATATTTTTTTTGTAAAGGAATCGCCGGGTTGGGATTCCAGGTTAAAGGAGATCACCAGATGGGATCTCGGATGGATTTCCATGTTGATCAAACTAAAGTAAGAATTCAGAGGATCGATGGATAAGGATCTCGAGATAACTAAGTTTTGATCATAGTTTTTGGGCTAAGGAGGATTGTTATAAAAGACAAAGTTTCAGATCAATTAAGCTTCGAACAGATCAGTTTCGGGAGTTCCGTTTTGGGTTTATCTTTATAACACTTACTGCGCAAAACCCATGCTCCGTAAGTATTATAAAGAGGGGGCATCTGTTGTAACCCATTTTTGGGTCCCCCTGAAAAAAAATAAAATAAATAGCCAAAAGAGGCAGAAGCGCCCGAAAAAAGTCAGAAAATTGGTCAAGGAATTTAAAAATACAAGGATTAAATTTTTGACAGTATATTCTTGAAGGATGAAAAGCCCTATTGAGAAGGAAAATTTGAATTTTAGGGAGAAAAGCCCAAATTTGGATTTTTTATGGGCTTAATTGGATTTTTATGGACTTAATTGGATTTTTATTTGAATTTATAGAAGATTTGATTCCAAGAAAAATTGATTTTTAAGTCAATTTGGGCTTTAATTTGGAGAAATTTAAGTTCTGGGACCAAAATATATTTTTTAGGAATTTATTAGGCCAAATCAGGGGCTTAATTGCATAAAAATTGAAGTTTAAGGGCCAATTAAGGACTTAATTGAGAAAATCCGAAACCAGGGACCAAATTGGAAGAGGCGTAAATGGAGGGGCTGCTAATTTTTCGGTTCAGGGGCCTAATTGAAGAAATTGAAAGTTTATTAATCAATTGAGGGCTAAATTGCATAAATCAGATGCCAAGGACCAAAATGAAAAAGGCGGCCAACAAGAAGGGCGGGGACCGAATTTGGAGGACTGATTTGAAGTTTGGCCACTTAAATGAAACGGCGCGTTTTATTCAAAACGACGTCGTTTCATATACAAAAAAAAAAAAAAAAAAAGGAAAGCAGAACGGTGTCGTTTTGAACGACACTGTTCATCATCTCCTTCCCCCCCGTTTGTAGCAGAACAGAAGGTAAAAAATTTTGAAAAATCTCCCGCGTCTCTCTCTCTCCTCGCCCCCACCACCACCACCGAAAGCGTCAATGGCCGACCAGCCGTTGCGTGATTGAAGGCGCACTAACCATGGTCTCCCACCCGTTCTGCCCCTATAAATATAGAAGAAAACCGAAGAGAAAGGTGAAGAAAAAACCGGGAGACCCGAAGAGAGAGAGGAGACCGAAGAGAGAGAGCGAACCGAACAGCCGCAGCGCCGCCGCCAGGAGCCTCCGTGCACGAGCCACACCACCGCCAGCGACTGACTCCTCCACGCCAGGTACGTTCCCCCCCCCCCATTTTTGTGTTTTCTGCAGGTTTGCCTCCTGCATGCATTCTGCATGCAGGAGGCGGGGGGGAAGAAAATTAATTCTTCCCCCGCTGGGCCTGGGGCTGCTGGGCCAGCCCGATGCTGGCCCAGCCTTGCAAGTCTGGGCCGGTCTTGGCCCAGACCATAGGGGTTTTCGGGCCGAGATCGGCCCACTTGAGTTTTTCGGGCCGATATCGGCCCAAATTTTGTCTCTCGGGCCGAGGTCGGCCCAATGTCATTCGGGCCGAGATCGGCCCGAATCTTTTTTTTTCTTTCTTTCTGGGGCTGAGTCTGGCCCATTCATGTGGGCCGGCCCAGCCCTATAATATATTATATATTATTATAAATTATAATATATATGTGTTTATATGTTATATATATATATATATATATAATATTTTTTTAAAAAATCTGAAAAATCTAAAAAAAAAAAAATGTTGTTATTTTCCTTTCATATGTATATATATATATATATTTTAAAGGGGGTTTGTATTTTTTTTATATACTGTGGAGGTATAAATTCAGTATTTAAAATATCTGATTTTCGTCAAGACATCCGAAATTTTCAAAGATAAATTTATTTTTACTTTCAAAAAATTTCTAAAATTCCTTAAAAATATTGTTGATTTTTTTTTACATCATTTTTAAAATGACTTAATATTAGTTTGTATTTTTATTTTGTGGAGATACAAATTCAGTATTAAAAATACCCGATTTCATCAGAAAAAAATTGTTGTAATAAAAAAAAAATGTGTTTTTCTTGCGTGTTGCATACGGCCAATACTCTAACATGTTTTGAATATTCCTTTTACAAAAAAAAAAATATATTGGAAGCTTTGAAAGTGTGTTTTCGCATTGATTTCTTAAACACAAATTATTTTCTTGCATTTCTGGATTTTACAACGTGTTTGTAAAATTCCAAAGGGTATTGGCCAATATTCAAAAAACTATAAAAATCTTATTTTTGGAGAGGGAATTTATTTATTATTCACCACTAATGTTTGGATAAAGAAATCCTTAAAAGGATGAATATCCAAAATATTATTGGGAATAATAAATCCACACATGCTTGAAAGAAGCCTTGATTATAATCGAGGACATTTCAAAATTTTAATTTTTATTTCACGATTTACGAGTCGCAAAACTCTTGAAATACTAAGGGAAAAATGAGCTTTCAAAGCACATGGAATCTCCTTAGATTTCTATCCAAAATCAATTGACAAGTTTAGAAAATACCTACACCATAGCAATTATAAAGCAAACCAAACACCAAGCAGCTTACCTTAGGTAGGGCGTACTAGGGGTGCTAATACCTTCCCTTTACGCAACCAGTCCCTTACCTTAGAATCTCTGAAAGACCAGTTAGGTTTCCTAGTGACCAAAATACTAGGTGGCGACTCCAAAGAACCAAATCAGCAAATCAAACAGAACAAAACGAAAGTCGCCAGTCGAATGTCGCAAAACAAAGACCTGATTTTTTTGGGGTGCGACATAAGATATCCAAAATGGTGGAACAGTACCTATAATTCCTGCAAGAAGTATTTCAAGAGGACCTTTATTGCAATAATTGTTGAAAAAAGATAATGTTGTTGAAAAAACCTTAACATTAATAATAGTTGGAGATAATGGTGACAAGATTTCAAATATTTATACATTATTTCTAATAGTGCATGGTTAATTAATTCTAGTAATACAAATTATATGATATTTGAATTTAGACATGTCTTACATCTTAATTCATTGTTATAAAAAATTGTTTCTACTATCAATGGTATTTCAGCCCCAATTATTGGAAAAGATTCTTTGGCTCTTGCTAATACTTTGAATTTGAATTATGTTATAGTAGCTACATCATTAGATTATAACATGTTGTTAAATTCCTAAATAACCTTAGCTTTATCTTATATAATAATTGTTTAGCCTAGATATTTTGTGTTTAAGGACGTTTGAAACATGTAGATGATTTGTTATGGTATTAAGTGGGGGAAGCAATATTACTTGGACTTAGTGTTTAAAACATCTTATAGGTTACGTCAAGTTTTAATAGTACATTGTTATTAAAGAAAAAGAAATATGACTGAAATCTGGTTATGATATTCATGTTTGGGGCGTGCTTTCTATGGTTATCTAAAAAAACCATTTTCTAGTTTATTTGGGGGGGGGGAATTGTGTTTCTAGTTTCTAATATGATGTTTGTGACGTGGAAAAAAACCATTTTGTTTTGTTTCTAGTAAATTTGGCTAAAAGCCTATTTTCATAAATGATTATATTAGATGTCTAGGATCCATACAAAGTTACTACTTTGGATGGATCATATTGGTTTGTTAACTTTATTGATTATTGTACCAAGATGACCTGAGTGAGTTTGATGAGATCTGAATGTTAGTAAAAATATTATTTTAAAAATTTTATAAAATGATAGAATCCCAATAGGTACAAGTTTTCCATAGTTATAACAGGGAAGAATATTATAGTTCAAAATTTTTTAAGTATTTGGAAGCATGTGAAACTATTTATCAAATTGCTTATTCCAATACACCCTAACAAAACAATAATGTTAAGGATAAAAATTAATACTCATTGAAGGTTATTTGTGCTTAATTATTAAAAGCTCATGTACCATTATTTTATTATAGAGAAATACTTTTCTATATAACATATTTAATTAATCAAGTATCCTCTCGGACACCATTTTAGATTTTTATTAATAAAGTTTTTGTTATGACAGTCTTAAATTTACCATACCGTGTTTTTGGTTATGATATATATATATATATATATATATATATATATATATATAGTAATAATCAAGCTAATGTTAAAAAATAAATATATAAAAAAACAAGAATTTAATGATTAGAAGATTAACTCTGAATGCTAAATGAAAAGCCAAAAAATCTCAACAAAAATATTTATATATACTATTTTCACGAGAGGATAAACAATCCCACTTGTTAGCTGTTATGAAAAAAAAAAAAAAAAAAAAAAAAAAGAGTCAAAGTGAGTAGCATGTAAGGCTCGAAGATAGGATCTGCTTGATGCTTACAAGGTTGAAGGGACAATCAAGCTTAGGGGAGGAGTTATGAGGTGGCATGCGCGGAGTCATGGTTGGGGTAGGAAAGGCCTTTTTGTAGGGCCCATTTACGTGGGCCAAGATGTACACTTTCCGTACTTGCGTGGCTCAAATAGGTGTAGCCCATAAGTGTGGACCAAAATTATGTACTTTAAAAATTCCATGACTCACATCTCAAAAACTCGCAAGGCAATGACGAAGAAAAGGAGAGAAAAGCTTCATTTGATCCATCAATGTTTTGATAGCTTTGACTCCTCGGTTTCTTTCTCTTTACTTTTCTGTCCTTCTTGTGTCTCAAGTCTTTTTCTCTGTGTTCTTGCAGCAGTGCACTTAGCACGTTCTTTTCATACGCAAGTGTTCCCCAAGCCCCCACTTTACTCATTCAAGTGAAGCTTTTGGTCTTGGCTTTCCTTGTGCTCCATTGAGTTGACCGTTTCAAATTTGCCCAACTCAATGGACCTCTGCTCCTGCCGCTGTGCTGCTTGTCTCCTCCTTTTCCGAGAGTAATAAGTCTTAGGCCTTACTATTCAATGGATGTATATTTCTATTCGAATTTCAAGGGATGCTCTGAGAACTTCTTACATGACTTTGTTATTATATTGATTTTTATCTTTTTAATTAAATATGTTTTATAACACTAATCAAATATAATATGAAAATCTAAAATTATGATTTAGTTTGTTGATGGGATAACAAGTAGAGAATTATGAAACAAATTGCAAAGCCTTAAGAAAGCCCGTATAAAATAATAAGAAAGCCCATATAAAATCTTAAGAAAGCAGCCCACTTGTTCTGTAAACAAAAATACTCAGTTTTTGTTATGGCTAACAATGTTACCATGGGCAGGAAGGAGTGTTTTCATGAGAAGGATTATTTGCATCACCGCTATCATGCCAAGAGGTTTGTTTATTTATGCATAATTAAGAATTATCCGAAGCTTTCTTCTCCATTCAGCGTCCACGCTTCAAAATGAGGCCCGGAAACCTGTACTGCTTGCCTTCCAGGTGCCTCCTGTTTGCCTTCGTTTGGATTCTTTATGTCTTCATTTGGATTAGAACTTGGCTTTCATTGTCTTTATGCACTCAGCTCCTACGCTTCAATATTATTTGCCTCAGTTCATATATATATATATATATATATATATATATTTTGAAGCGTAGGAACTGAATGTTAAAAAAAAAATCATTCCTTTTTATTTTTACATTTTGAAAATATTTATTTTTTTACTTCAAATAAATTTTTTTTTAATGATTTCATATTATTTTGATACGCTGATAAAATACAAATTTAAAATAAAAAATATTATTTTATTACTTTTTTAAATAAAAAACACTCAAAATTATCCAGTCATACAGTGCTCCATTCTTTATCATTCGCGGAGGCCATCTTCCACTTCTCTACTTTATAGGGTTTTTTCGGAATAATATTTTTTATTTAGAATTACAACATCAAATCGGAAGTTTCATTTTCTGATTAGTTTTGGACTATTTTTTGAATTTGAATACTATTTAGAATTCAAATCAATACCCTCAAAAGAATTTCAAACACAATTGATTTAACCTTGGAATTGAATTCTAAACAACCTGCAAATCTTATTAGCATAATCTGTTGGTATTTTGTATCAGTCATGCTCAAAAGAGCTGTACTGCTCTGACTGTAGGAACTGAGTGCTCAGCAGGAATACATGAAGCTCAAAGCACGTTATGAGCCCTGCTGAGAACCCAAAGGTGAGAATGCCTTGAGCAGCATTCTTTTAAAATGTAGTCTTTGAAGGGTGACCCTAATTGGACAGAGCTTACCTACTTGCGCACAGATTATTGAAATCTCACCTTTAATATGTCATTGCCGTCGCCCCACAGGAATTATTTGGGAGAAGACCTGGCCCTCGGAGCAGCGACGAGCTTGAATCACTTGAAAGGAAGCTCGGATGTCATTGAAGCAGATCAGATCAACAAGGGAATTATATGGAGTATATTTTGAAGATAGAAGGATGCATATATATTATCAAATCAAGCAGTTAGCATTCTTAATTCTGAGGAAAATACGCAGAGACAGTTGTAGTTAAAACTGGTTAGATGTTATAAATTTGACTTCATCGCACACAAGTACTTTTATATGTAAGAAAAACACTTGACACTCAGCAGTACATATATCAACTTCATAATTCCTCTTGCTGCTTTACAGACCCAATACATGATTGATCAGCTCAATGATCTACAGCATAGGGTATCAGAACTTCTGATGCTTCCATGTTGTCCATTGATTTTCTTTTCTAGCTCTTTATATTCAACTCCAACATTACATGCGGAACACATTCTAACTGCAGATAATTTCCCTGAGAAAAATAGTATTTTGCATTTCCTAATTAGGTGGGAAGAAGTTCGTTTATAAACAAGAAACCCCTAAAATTAAATTACTGCTATGCATTAAGTTCCTTTACACAGATTGAACATAAATGAGTCCAGTCGATTTGATCTCCCCAATGAACAATAGCATCAATATAATGACAATTGGTGAATATAGGCCAATTTGCAGTTGATTGGAAGCTACCAAGTAAATTCAATCTAGTTGAATCCAAGTGCAGCGGATGTGGGTTATGCTCGATAACATTGTTAACCCCAAGGTGATGGATCCTTTCATCCTTTGGAGCGTGGAACCTACATTACAAATAGGGTATGTCTGGTCTATGTCTACTCCTTGCTGTTTTACAACCCATCAGCAGGATACATAAAATGATCACAGAAATTTTTTATAAAAAAAAACAGTGCCTTGGAATGGATGTTTCATATCAGTTATGTTTCAGGAAGCCATCATTTCATTATTGCAGAATCACTTGTCAAAGTATAACTAACTAATTAAAGAAAAACTAAGAGGATGACTTGAATTCATCTCAACACAATTTAATTTTGAATTGCAGATATCAGCCTGACACTATAGCAGTGGTCACTGCTGGCCCAAGTATGACAATTTACATGGCAGGATGATTACCATGATAAGAGGACTATCTACGGTTCTCAACCATGGAAAGCATTTCTTCAACAAGATGGCCACATTGTATGTAAAATAAGCATAAAAAGAAAGGAGTGCAGCTGAACAAATATGTCCTCGTGCAGGAATTAAGCATTACTCAATTCTTTTGACTTCGATTTTGGTATTTCTCTGTTCATCTTTCACAGCAGTTATATGAGTTGTAAGCTAATAGCTTTTCCTTTTCTTCAGATATCCTAATAGCATTTTCCTCGCAGGCAAATTTGACATTTTCAATAGAGCTAGTTGTTCAATTTTAGTGATGTTCAAATGAACAACAGCATGATTTTCCCTACTTATCTTAAGCAAAACCATCTACATTAGCAAATAAGATGAGGAATTCTAACAGTCGTAAATAATATTAACAACTATTCAATGCCAATGTTGAATTGAAGCATCAATCACAAAGAAAAGGAAAACGTTCTCCATATCCAAATTTCCTTTAGACAAAAAGATAATGACGAGACATCATGAAAGGAACAAGGACAACAATATATATCTAAGGAAACCACAAACCAGCAAAGATGATGAGAACATGAGCGAATAATCTCTACCTAAATCTAAATAAATTACCTCATTCATGAGATCCAAAACCATTAACAGCCACCACAGCGCCTTTCTTCATAGTAACGTCCTCTTCTTCTCTAATCTCATCATCATCAGAATCCAAAGTGAACAGGCCATGATTCTCCATTTGCTGCATCTCTGCTCCAAGAGGTTTATACGAATCACCACGAGCCCCGTTATTCTTAGCCATGACTGAGTAGACACTCATCGCGGAAATCACTAGCAGAGCAAGATGGCAATTAAATTGAAGAGTAGCGATTCCTCTTGCTCTATGATACTCAGGATGTCCTTTACATTTGATAGTGTAATTCCCTCTACTCTTTTCGTGCAAAGAGCAACCATGAACAATCAAATTGGTGTAAAAAGAAAGACCCATTTGCACAATCCACATCCCTTGCAAAATCAACCCAACCCCACGTGCTAATCTTGGATAATCATTCGATTTCCATGGTGATTTCAGTTCAAGAGTCGTAGAAACCACACATATCAAAATGGGCACAAGCATAAGATCGAAATACCTGTTCTCTATTCCGCTTGGGTCCTTTCTTTGCATATAAAACAGAAGAAACTCTTCAACAAATGCGAACAAAACAATCAAATTAAGGATCGAAGAAGGGAAGCGAACAAAACTTGAAAAATTCGATAAAAGACCCAAAACTGAGTATAACAAGAAAAGAGCCGCAACAGCTAGGATTTGTAGTTGGAGGGCTGAGCCAACTTGATCTCGTGAGTTAACAGCGTTGAAAAAGGAGATTAGAGAGTTGACAATAAAGAGAAGGGAGAAGATGGAAACAGTGATATAGTTCGCAGAAGAGGAAGATGAGTTTGAGTTTCTTTGAGTAGCTGATTTTGGTGTTTGCTTCAGCGGTGAAGATGGATTTGAAACTGAGTTCCAGTTTTGGCTTGCGGTTGAGGATGTGAGAGATTCCCATGCACCAATCAGAATAAAACCACTACCAGCTAAAGTCATTGAGAATAGCCCCATTTTTTTGTGTTTCCTAGATGCGGTTTGTTGTCTGTCTCTCTTTCTCTCTATTATTCCAGGAGGCTTGATTTTGATCAAGAACAATTGAATGAGGCTGTTTGTTGACCTTCTTGTTTGATGGTTGATTTTGTTGGGGTTTGACCGTTTTTTAGATTGATTCGGAGGCTGCTGGTTCGAGGAAACAAGCAAGTCGGCGGCCCAGAATTCGATCACACTTTTCGGTGTTTAGCACAGCTTTTAGTTGTATTTTTTAATTTTTTAAAGAATATTTTTAACTTTAAAAATATTAAATTAATATATTTTTAGCTTTTAGTTATTTAATCCATGCTTCATTGCAAACGAGATTTTGTTTATATAAAATAATTATATATATTGACTTTTTTGACATGTTTTTATACATAAAAAATTATTTAAATTAAAAAATTTGTGCATATATATAATTAAATAAATAAATTATGTATGTTAATAACTGAAAAAAAAAGTCAATAATATTATATATGTTAATAACTGGAGAAAAAATTATGTATGTTAATAAAAAATTATATAAAATAATAATGTTAAATTAATATATTTCTAACTTTTAGTTATTTAATCCATGCTTCATTGCAAACGAGAATTTTTTTTATAAAAAATAATTATATATATTGATGTCTTTTTACATGTTTTTATACATAAAAATTATATAAATTAAAAACAAATGTGCATATATATAATCAAATATATAAAAAATTATGTATGTTAATAACCGGAGAAAAAAGTTATTAATAATAGATAAAAATAAAATTAAAAAAATCAAGAAACATGTATAAAAATCATGGTATTTAATCTCACAAGACGAGATATTTACCTGGTAGAAATTGAAAAAATCATGATTTTTCTAATATTTACCTGGTGCTGAAATTATTTATTAAAATTAATTTTTTATTCAATCAAACGATAATAAAAAGTAGACATATTGTAAATTGATTGAATAAAAAAAAGAAGAAAAATATTATGCAAGGCTGCATATATTAAAAATATTTTCTAAAAATAAATATTTTTATTTTTAAAAATAAATTTTATCTATATAAAGATAAAAAAAAATATTGATTAATCAGAATATTTTTTTTAAAAAAAAAACTAAATACTCACAGCATTATTAAAACACAATCTCTATCTTAAAAAAGGTTAAATAAGAAAATAAAAATTACAAAGAAGGGATATTAATTCAAAGATTATTTAAGAAAAAGAGACATTAAAAAAATATATCAATTAAAAAGAGCAAAATTAGAAAAAAAAAAAATCCAGATGTTGTGGCATAACTTTTCAAACTTGTGCTCCGTGGCATGTACTCAACCAAATTCAATAATTTTTTTTTCTTAAATTTATATTTAACCTTTAAAAATAAATAAAAAAAGAAGGCTCTCAAGGCCATGGCCCAACATGTCTAAGCCTTTGCAAGGAAAAGCCTAGGCATGTCAGTAGGCCTTCAAGCCAATGTCCGCGCATTTGGAAATGATTTTATTTTTTATATATTTTAAAGGGGTTTATCCTTTTTTGAATATGACATATCACCTACCAGGACAAACAGCGTGTTGGGGGTAGTGTCTTCTTTTTTCAAATAAACTGATTTTTAAATCATTTCAAGCAAAAAAAAACATCTTGCCACCATTCTTGGAACACCCATAAACCAATTCATCAACTCAAAATACCCAAAAATATTCCAAAAACATGAAATCAAACTAAGTTAGATTTATCTTTCTCGATTTAGATTTGTTTTTTTCATGCAACATCAAGAATTTAAACAACCATCAAGCCAATCTCATCTCATGGAACTTGTGGACAAAAAAAAAAAATTAGTGGCTAGAAATAGCTTGAATGGCGACCTTCTATCTTATAGCTGGAATCTAACGACCCCTCTCTCTCTATCTCCTCTTTCTAATCAGAGACTGGAAAATCCTATAAATAAAATTTTATACCAAAATTGATTTTTGTGAAATCTAAAGATACTATAACTATATTATTTGTGTTATGCTTGAAGTTTGAGGATTTAAGTGTATTTTAATAAAGTTTATGACACGCCACCTATGTGTAACACCTATTTCATTTGAGTCACATGCCACCTATGTTTAATACCTTTTATCATTTGAGTCCCTCTCCTTTCAATTCCACTATTGCTTCAATTAGGATTTGGGGGCAAGATGGCCAATGAACACTATACAAGGGAATATTATTCTAGAAAATTTTTATGTTAGCTAAAAAAACCATTGAAGTAGGATTTGAGGCAAGATAGTTTTCTTATCATAATTCAATATCATTTTTAGATTGTTTGAGGGTACATTAGTTAGTTGTTTTATTTTTTTTTAATAGTTAAATTACTTAAATATCACGAGAACAAAAAAAATAGGTAGTTTAAAGGTAAGGGATTTTCCTTAACATTTGGTCTCTATCCTTTTTTTATTAGTATTTTTATTATGAATAATCTATAAAATTATATATTTTTTTTAATTTTACCCCTTTCTAGTTTTTTTTCATCTTTCAAATATGGTTTTCATTTTTTTATTGTTATTTTTTTTTATTTGGGATCTTTTTTAAATTATTTTTTTTACAATTTTATCCTTCTTATGATTTTTTTTTTCTATCAAATCTGATCCTCTTTACTTTGATTGTTATTTATATTATTTTGGCAAGTTTTTTTAAATTGATATTTTTTTACAATTTCATCATTTGACAATAAATTGATTGAGAATTAAGTTTTAAGTTTTAGATTAAATAAAGTTTAAGAAGTTTGCACCAGGTTTGCATGGTTTTTATTTTCCATTGTTTATGCTATTTTTTTTTATCCTTTAGCATTTATTTGATTTGAGACTGAGTTCCGTTCTTTTTATTTATTTTCTTATATAGAATTTTTTGTTGGTCATGAAAATAACCCTAGTTATATCAAATCTTTTTATTTGTGGTTCTTTATTGGGTTTTTTTTTTTTCTAATTCCTTAAATTGATATTTTTTTTTAATTTCATCATTTATTAGTTAGAGATTTATTTTATAAAAAAATTATAAAATTAAATATTTTTTTTTCAATTTCATCCCCCTTTATTTTTTTATATTTCAAATTTGTTCCTTTTTCTTTTGGTTGAGAGTTTGGACATCTTACCTCAGGTTTAAAAGGTTCGTCCATGTATGCTTGATTTATTTTATTTTTGTTTTTTAAATTTATTTTTTTTCAATCTCATCATTCATCATTTATGTTATTAGCAATTAGGTTATGTTTTTTTTTTTTATCTACCTTTTATATGATTTTTTTTGTGAATTTTCAAAGCAACTTGGTTTATCTTTATTTAATGTTTCTTATAGGTTTCCCATCGTTTTTCCTTAATCGAGTCTATGCCGAGTCTCATTTTTTTAAAATACATTTGCATCTCTCCGGCATCTTTTGTTTACTAATAACAATAATATTTTGGCTCATAGTGCAACGCGAAGCCACAAATGTATTTAACATAAACTAAGGGAGGGAGTTGTTTTTTTATTGTATCCCTTATCACATAACATTATTATAGTTGTGTTTTTTTTTTTTATTCTTTTGGTGTTTTTTTTTTAATTTCAATTCCATCATTTAAAATTAGGTTTATTAGGGAATTGAGCTTCATTATTTTTTTTAATTTACATATTTACGAGATTATCCGAAACTCATGACCCCAAGTCTCTACTTTAACAGGTCAACTCAAATTTTTTTTCCCTTTTTCTAATTATATCTTTTTCTCTCTTTCAATTTAATCCTTCAACATTAGATTGATTGAAAAATAGACTTCGTAATTTATTTTGATCTACTTTTCATGAGGTTATTCCTATCTCATAACTCGGGTCACAAGTTTGATAGGTTAACACTCGAGTTTTTTTGTTTTTCTTTTTTTTATTGATTTTTTTAAAAAAAATTTCATATTTCATCACTAGATTAATCAAGAATTAAGCTTCATAATTTATTTTAATTTTTTTCATATATTGGATTGTTTTGGTCTTATGATTTAGGTTATGGATTTGACAGATTAACCTGGGTTTGCTCAAGTTATTTTTGTTTGTTTGTTTTTTTAATTGATTTTTCCTCAATTTCATCATTCAACATTGAATTTATTGAAAATTCAGTTTCATGTGGGCTACTCCAGGCCCCAAGGTCTTTTTTTTCTCATTTTTATCTATTATAATTTGATTTTAAAAAAATTTCTTGCTTATTTTTTTTTAATTTCATCACTTAATATTTAGTTGATTATTAAATAGACAATGTAATTTATTTTGGTTTGATTTTTTTTTTTCAATCTCCTGAATGTATAGTTGGTTCTCAATTTTATTCTATATTATATATATATATATTATATAAAAGATTCTTGAACCCTATTAAGTCCATGGTCCATGTTATAAATTTGATTAGTTAACTTTGATTGGATAGACATCAGGCTTCATGATTTTTTTGTTGCATAAATAATTCTCAATTTATTTAATTAAATATATCAATAGACCTTTTGAATTCTGTTTTGTTTTTTATTTTTATTTTATAAAAACACGTAAAAAATACATATATATATATATATATATATATATATATAATTTAAAAAAAAAAAAATTCAACCAGCAACAATGCACAAAGCAAAAGCCAAACAGCCACCGTTTACCGTCAGCCAAGGAACCAGAAAAGCAAACAGCAGGATGAGGAGAAACGAAAGAAAGCAGATCATTCAACAAACACATCAATCTCAGAAGGGAAATTGCAGTACCATCGAAGAATGATCTTTAGACCACGGGAAATTACACAAAGCTATCATTACCATATTGTCATTCCAGGAAACAAAACAGATGATTCACAAGCTCATCACTGTAAAAGTCATAGGAGAATTACACGAGGCTATCATAATACCATGTCACATGAAGCCATTTTTTCACAACTATTTTACAACAGAGACCCTCTGTAAGGGTTTATAATGCTCCTTTCAGTAATATATATGAATCATCTCAAGCCCTTCAAATTGCTAGCCGCCGTCTACACTTGTCCACATTCAAATATAAATACTACCAGCTGAATGATAAGTCACCTTGCAGTTTTCAAGTTGCATGATTTGGGAATGGACAGGAGGCAAACCAATGGCAAGCTTACATGTGCTCAAAACTGATCAAAAGAGACTGCCCTTCCCGAGCTTCATTCATAAAGGAATATTTCATTTTGCCACTTCAAAAATACCTCATCGCTTCCTTAGAGCCGATCCTTTGGCCACAGCTTTTATGCTTTGTGAATCTTTGAAGCAAACGAAGTGAACGATTGTTTTCCCATTGGGGTAGACTGCAAAAACGCTCGTTCCAATTTTCTTGTTGCAAAGAGAGCAGGTAGTATCACTGGTGATCTTGACAACTGTTTTCCTACGGTTGTACATTTCATCCCTCACCTGTTTACATGATTTGTGAAGAAAAATAGAACGGTGAGCAGATAGTTGTTCTAAGTACATGGATGCAACAACCATGCTGTAAAAAACAAGAGCCAATTAAACAACATGAGAATGGATAATGAATGCATAAAGAAAATACACAACTAAGCAATTGTAGATAAAGACCATCACGCTGATTTGAGAATGAAATGTATTAGGAACATTAACTTCAGTTTGAAGCTAATTGAAATTGCCTCTTACAAAGAAATTTGATATAAAAACTTGGTTTAATGTAAAGTGGCACTCGGCAAGCAACAATATGCAAACAAGCGCATCGTGGCAACTGTTATGCTGAAAATTGTAAGAAAAGATTGACTCTTGCACAGAAGCTATGCAAATTGATGCTTCAATAATTGTTCTGTAGATTATTTCAATGAGTCGATTATGTTTTGCTTTTCAACAGCCATGCCAGTGAGAATTGATTTATAGCAACAGTAGAAGCATTACCCCAGCATAAATATTGCCTCTGTAACAGAAGTTATGATCAGTGCATGCTAAATGGCGTAATTCTACCATCATCTTTCATAAATATAACCTTCCTTCAAGTTATCAGACCTTCTTGTATCAAACCCATGATTGGTTAAGATTCCCAGTACGGATAATTCTCCAGTTGAATGTATATGTTTTATATTGTGGATACCTGCAGATTCTCACTCTGCCTCAAGCTTTTGATTACTGAGAGATTCCTGTATGCTTCACTGGATTTTTTTAGAAGAGGTCCAAGAAAGGGAAGCAAATTCTGCAAAGGAGATTTTAAAGCAAATAAATATCAAATGGAAGAGAAAGATGGAATTGTTGGTCGATATGTGATTTCCATACATTAATTACCTGTAATTTAGTTTCCCTTGGTAAGAGTTTGAGGGCCTGAGCTCCATTGATTCTGTCCCACCTTTTGCTCAACAGATCGAGGACCTCATCAAGCATAATTGTAGAACCCCCTTCATCACCAAATTCATCTGCATCACCATCACTCCTGCTACTGTCAGTGCCACTGGGACTGACTCGTAAGTCTTCTGCACCCTCTATAGCAGCAATTTTCTTTGTAGCACGACCTCCTTTAGATTTTACTGGGGTCACAGAACTTACCTTGGGAACGTTAGTATTCTGAAAGGATACTAGATTTGTTATTCGCTTTTCAAAATTCATGGTTGTCTTCCTGGGGTTGAGATAAATTTGCAAGAGAGTTAGGTATATATTGCCAGAAGATTTTGCAGATGGTAGATGAGCTGCAGACTCGTAGACACGGTCACAGTAGGATAATGCCAGATCAGGAACATGAAGCTGTACGGTAAAAGGAACTTGTAAGAACCAACCTCAACTCAACAAAGCCTCAAATCCCAAATTAGTTAAAGTTGGGTAGCTTTTTCAACCAATAGTGATCAAGAACAAAGAATCACATTATTTGTATGCATGAAAAAGAAGGAACAAGCAGATTGATCTTTAATGCAGAATACCTTGTGAACATACAGAGATAAGGCAAGCTCATGTTGGTTCATTTTTCCCAGCAAAAGTGCCCGCTCTTCATATAATGCATCTGCTGGAAGCCGTTTCAACAAAGCCTCTGGATTATACCCTGAGATGCTCTCCAAAGCAGACAATAATTTATTCCGTGTTGGTGAATAAGCCTTATCATCCCATTTTTCTTGAGCATTCAACTCAGCATGCCAATCAAGCACTTCCGAGAGATAGATTTGCACCTGTGAAAAATAAATTGTTAGATAAATACTGCTATTTATAGTAAAATTACCAGGAGCACTGCCAATACCCAACCAAACACAGTGAGGCTGGCAGCACCATCTGTTTTGCCATGTGAGTTAGAATGAATAAGAAAAAAGATAAATGCAAGAGTTCTTACCATTTCATTTTGTAGGTTTCCAGAGATCCCATTTTCATTCATCGCAAGCATCAGTTCTAAATATCTGCCTTGCATGCTTGGAGCATGCTGCTTCAGATAAGAGTTGACCAAGTCTGCAGGAATATTCCCAGACAAAAGCAGCTCAATAGTTTGTGTGGGACAGCTTTCAAGAACAAGCATTGAAAACTCCAAGACAAGCATGGGATCAGTCCAACAGAGAGGCTGCATACAGAAATCCATCAGAACCCATTCAGCACTGAACATATAGAAGGTGTAGGTTTAATTCATTCATTCAAGTAATAATCTGGTTACAGAAAGAAACACCCAAAATTACTTTTATGATATTCCTAGTGCAAAACATCAGATTGCTTGCGTCATTACAAATGGTTAAAAGCACAAAACGATAATAATATTGATGCTAAGACAAACAAAAATTTAAGACCAGAAAAGAAAGTTTGTAAAAACAAAGATGCCAGGGAACATGTTTTAGTTGATAAATAAATGTTGAACTAGTCAAAACCATCTGAAGGAATATGCAGGAACAATAAAATGAGAAACACATTGTCTAATATGTTTGACAGTCATATCCATGCCTTTACATATCAGTTCCACAAAACACCAGATCTTTCTTTTATGCAATTGATCCAATCTTATGTCTAATGCTATTTTCTTGTTTCACCAGTTAAACAAAAAACAGCACCCAAGCTAGAAAACCAAATGCAAGATCTTACCTTGAGATATTCAATAATAGATTCAGGCTTGAATTTTGGGTTTAGCTCGGGCTTTGACTGGTTTGATTTTGACTCTTCAACTAATTGATGCAGAAGCTTAAGAGCTTCACGGTGCATGGCGTTGCATTTGTAGAGTTCTAATAAAGCAGTATAATGATTCCATTTTTGAAGAATCTCCTCGCATATTTTTAGGTCACAGTAGTTAAGACCCTTCAATAATTCTAAAGCTGCTGAAGTCTGTCCTGTAAGAAGAAGAGCTTGAAGAAGAGCTGTGTCCAATATCGCTGCCATTTCCCTGGCACCTGAGTTAATGGCAATGTTACCACGACCCTGAGAGGCCAAATGGAATATGAGGTTAAGGTTGTAAACTTAAACTCAGTAAGTAGCCATGACACCGAGACTTGCTTTGACAAGTGTATTCGTGGAAAGAATGAATGTAGATTGGCATGAAACAACAATGATAGATGATAGATAAACACCATCTGTTATGTAGGAATTCAATCTCTGTAAAAAATCAACGAACATGCTCAAGGTTCTCTAGTCTCTCCTACTCAGTCACCCAAGCCCCTAAACACAGGGATGCATGCATGTACAGAAATAAGATTTTCAAAGATAAGTAGTTCCCTCTATATGATCTCTGCATAGCACTTATTTAAGGCCAATGTATTGCATTTGATACCATATTTAGAACACAGTAACACCAAAATCATGAAACAACAAAGAATAAAAGCTAGCTATTATTACCTTGTTGGATTTCTTAAACCTATTAGAGTCATAAGGTCCATAATTATCTCCAACAGCATCTAAAACAACCTCATCTGTTCCCTCAGCAGTGGCCTTTTCAACTATGCCAAATCTTCTTTTCTGCAAGTACTTGATTAAAGCCATGAGAGTATTATGGCTCATCTTCTTGGACTCTAGTGCCGAATGCTCATCAAAATCTGATAGGTGGATTGGAGGTGAGGGTTCCATAATATCAGACAATCCAGAGGAACCTCTTGAGAGATACGAAGCATCTTGAGAAATGTCAATTACTTTCTCGGGTTCTGGAACCAAAGATGTTTTGGGGAGAACAATGGATGGATACAAAGAAAGCACATAGATGATATCTACTTGAGATGCTAAGAAATGTTCCATAGCCTCCTCATAGCTCCCATTATCAAAAAGATAATGTGCATATCTGCAAGGCAATGCCATGAGCTTATTCAAATCAAATGTAAAACTAAGATTGGAACTATCATGATTCTAATGCTGGTTTGAAAAATATGGAACATCTACCTTATGTGAATTGAACCCTCCTTGGCAGCTCGAAGGTTTGAATCTTCTGGTGGAAGCAGCTTGCACAAGGCCAAGGCTTCCTCAAAATTTCCAGATGCTGTCAACTGTACAATCTGCACTATAATACAGCCCTTAGTTCTATGTCCAAAGTACCATGTCCTCTGTCAACTGTACAATCTGCACTATAATACAACCCTTAGTTCTATGTCCAAAGCACCATGTCCTCATAATCTTTTCAAGTTCTTAAGCTAAGGCTATGGAAAAAGGCATGATTCAATTATAGACAAGGCTATTGTACATAAGAATACAAGATTTAGAGAAATGTCTTGTACAAATGTCTTGTACAGTTTGTTTAAAATCTTAAAAACTGTCAAAATTTGGACTTGACAGCAATGGGAAGGTGTGGACCTTCTATGTCTTTACTGCTAGTAACTAGAAGATAGCATATAAATATTTTACAAACAGGTATAGGGAATACCTGTGCACCAAGAGGAACAGGGAACAGCGCACAGACAGAATTGCTTAATGCAACAATTATCGCATTGTTGCTTTCAATAAGATGGCGAACATTTTGAAGAACAAAAGCTTGTATCAATGAGTATGGAACTCGGAGAGACCGGATCTGCAAACATTAATGGCAAATTCTGAACAAATCCACAGCCACGTAGATAGAAAAGAAAGAGAGGATTTCCATTTTAATTTTGTGTCTAATATGGTTAAGCTACCTCAATCCGTCTTGGAAGTAGAGAAATTGCATAGGACTTTTGAATGACAACAAGAGAAGGAGCCTCTGACCAACAAATTTTCTCTGCTTGGAGATGCTTGCCATTTTGGTCCACAAAGACTCCAATGTTATCCTGCGGCAGCAACAGAAACAAAAGTTTCTAGCTTCATTCTTGTTGTGTGGGAAGCGAAGACAATAAATAGCATTTGGGAGAACAGAAAATATGCTCAGGGCATCCATATTACGGGCTATGTATATCCTGCGCATGTATAACCCCTTAAGAGTTATACCTGCAACTCTCAAGCAAAGAAGTTCCTTATGTCCAGGGTTATAAAAATCATTCCATTTGTTAATGCAATGAGATAGCAATGATAATTGAAAACCTTCAACAGGCGATTAAAGACTAAAGCCCATGATGCACAGGTGTTCTTGCAGGACATAGCTCATTAAAGACTAAAGTCCATCATCGCCATGGTTTTCAAAAAAAACAACAATAATGTTCCAACTTAAGTAGTTCCTAAAAGTTGTACAAGAAAGAAGATTAAAGTAATCAAGCAGGACAACCCAAAAATAAGTGATATAACTCCGATATTTTTCCTTCATTATTCAACATGAACGTTCAAGACGTAGTGGCTTATTGACGTATATCAAGTTCATTGTGACACGGTTCTGCTTTACGTACGATAACTGCCAACAGCATAACCCTTACCATCAAAACAACAGATGAAAGCCATAGGCAAGCTTAAAGGGGAAACAAATACTAATTTTTCAAACCAGCAGGAGTATCTAGTCACCAATATAAGCACATAATTAACTAATGAATTAAACAACTAAAAGGCAGAAATGAATGAATTAAACAATTACTATCAACAAAGACAAGCCAAATAAAACCAAGTAAATGTCAGCAGCAGAGAGAGAGTACCTTCCCAAGAAGAAGCTCCCCAGAAGGAAGAGATACCACTAATGGAGGAGCTAGTCTCCCTGAAGGAAAAACCTGACTCAATGCACCATTTGTTGAATTTAATATCCAATATTCCTTTCTAATTCCCAAACATATGTTCTCACCGCACCATGACATTGACTTCACTGTATCTGAAACTCCAAAATCTTTAACCTCCACAAATCCCCTTCCACCTGAAAAATAAACTCAGAATTCAGCTCCACCAAAGAGAAAATTATCACCTCATTATCACATTAGCAAAATCAAATTTGGTATCACAGCTCGGTTCACAATCCAAATAACCTAATATTAACTTTATAAATTTATTTTTCCAATCATTTATTAACAAAGAAACATTAGTTCCAATCATTTAGCACTACAATGAGCTCCACTTGAGAAAAAATACTGGTTTAACATCACAAGATATACTTTCAAAATGAAAGCTAATGAAAAAACATCCCATCAGTTAATGAGAAATGAAAGAAACAAAGAGAATCATGTGACTCGATTTCCAATCCAAGTAACCTAATGTCTACTTAAAACTATCAATTGAAGACATTTAGCACCTTACTTGGCAAAAAGTACAATAAAATTAACTAACTACCACCTTAATATCAACAATCAAAATGATAACCGCTATAAAAAAAAAAAATGTGATTCAATTTACGATCTAAAAAACTATAAGGCTGAAACTCAAATCAATGAGAACCATTACTAAAACCTTAATTATCTTAGTAGCAATATAATCATATAAAACAATATCAAATTTTAAAGAAGTTATATTAACTCCAAGAATCACTAAATTATCCTAGTTTCCATTGCTTTCACTAACATTTACACTATGATTAGCCAAAATAACATTAAATCTTCGAGTAATTTAGCAAAGGATAAATCCTCCTAGTTTTTTTATATGTTTTTCATGATCATTTACAACAAAAGAAAATACACCAAATTTTGATCTAATTACCGTCATGTCTAAAAATGCAGACTCTCCTTTGCCTGGCGAAGCACAGAAACCCTCGCTTATCATCCCAATCAAATACGTTAGCACCTTTAGCTTTAGTAAGCACCGCAATGGTCTCCAAATTTGGCAATCGATGAAACGCGATAGATTCAGAGAGCGATAGGAGCAGTTCTCTTGAAGCCAATACTTTCATTGACAAAATCGGCTTTTTAGAGAATCCGTTTACCGTTCTCTCCAGTGAATACGGTTCCTTTCGAAGTTGATCACCGTGGTTATGGTAATCAGACGGTGGAGATTTGTCGGAGATAGCGGACACTGGAGCGTAGATTCTGAGAGCTCCATCGGAGCAAGCGATGAGGAGCTTTGAACCGTAGGATTCGATCGCATCGATTTTGTTTGGGCAATTTGTGAGGAGCTCGAAGGAATCGTAGGCATTGTGCACCATTATTGGGTTTCAGCTTTTGATCGTTTCAGTGAATACAGAGAAGAGTTTCATAATAGAGCAGATCGGTTAATTACAATTTGATCCCCATTTATAAATATAAGAGTAAATTAAATATAATTTGCTCATTTTTTTATTTTGTTATTTTAAAAATTACACTTAAGTGGATTAAAATTTTGTATTGCATACTTAAGCGTGTGGGTGGGCTTGCACACTTTGGGATACGTGTACAATGTTGTCTGATGACCAAATGCTTGCTTCGTGGGCGGCGTTGGGATCTCCTTAACAACGCGTATGGATAATGGACTTTCAGTTTGATGCCAATAACCTTTTTTTGTTTTTTTTTGGTGTCATTTTCTATTATTGCGCCAAACCGTTTAATTTTTTCAAACCATATCTTCAATTTGATTTTCCTTTGATTTTAGTTTATAATCTTTTGATTGTTATTTGTTTTATTTAAAGTAATTTATAAAATTGGATTTTTTTTAATTTTTTTTTTTAATTTTTTCATCTATCATATTTGATCCTCATTCTTTTAATTATTTTTTATATTATTATTTTTTACTATTTTTTTGATTTATTTTATTCTCATAATTGTCCCTCATTGTTTTAATTAATTTAATTTTTATATCATATTTAGTTTTTGTTTTTTTAATTGTTATTTGTGTTTTTTCTTTTTTATTTTTGGATGATTGAGAATTTTGCTTTGTGATTTTTACAAGTTGTCTTTTGTAGAGTAATCTAGTCTCATGTTATGGATTACAAGTTTTGAGAATTAGTCTAATTTGACTTTGGTTTTTTTTTTTAATATATATATTCAATTTCTAGGTTGTTAAGCTTTCAACTTTGTGATTTTTGTCTTTTTTCTTTCTACGGGGTTATTCCAATCTCATATCTCGGGTTGCAAGTACTTCGAGTTGACCCTGATTGACTCATGTTTTTTTTCAACTGATTTGTTTTTCAATTTCATTTTTTATTAGTTAATTTGCTTGAGAGTTGACCTTTATTATTTTATTTATTATTTTTTATGAGGTTATTCTTACCTCACAAGCGGACCTTGAGCTCGTCATACTAACTAGAGTCAGATTTGTTTTTTTTATAATTTTTAAAAGTTGATTTTTTTTTCAATTTATCCATTAGTATTTGATTTGCTAGTAATTAAGTTTTAATTTTTTTTTTCTCTTTATGAGGATATCTTGTTCTCATTTTAAATTTTTTTTTGTTATCAAATAAGATTATTGAGACATTTTAAAATTATTTAAAGGGTATTTTTTATAATATTGACAAATATTCATTTTTTTATTAGTTATTTTTTTTTCTTCATATATTTTATGTATGTTTTTGATACCTTTTTGTCCATTCATCATTCATTCGATAGAGAATTTTGCAGCTAATAAAAAATGTATAATTATCATGAGAAATATAATTTACAGTCCTAAATCTTGAGGGAAAAAAAATTGTGGATCGAAATTGGAAATCTTACCAACTGATTGATGTGATTTTACACCAACGACTTATTTACCTTAGTGTAACTATGAATTGCTTGTAACAAAATTATTTTACCGGCAAAGAGAACACAATAAAATGGTAACAAGACATCATGGAAGCGTTTTCTTTGTGAGAGTGTGCTTAGGACATGGTATTTAAGGCTGTTAAAAATATTTTTTTTGACGTGATATAAAATATAGAATAAACTTGAATTGTAAAATTATAAGAAAAATATTTTAACTAATTATATATTAACAATTTTAATCAAGTAATAATTAACAATATAATATAATTAAAATAAAAATAAAATAAACAATAAAAAAATTCAAACATCTTTATTTTATTCATATTGATTCATTTATTTCTTAGACAAATCGATCCACTTACTTCTTTATTTACAAGAAATGAGTCCCTTCAAATTTTGATAGACCATTTAGCATTTTTATTCTATTATTTTGCTAGCTAAACAAAGTACTATATCAATTGATATATTAATAGTTTACATAAAAAATTATGAAGAATGAATAGGTATTTTACTTTTTTGAAAGTAAAATCCATAAATAACTTGTATTGTTAAAAAAATTATAGTCAAAATCAAGCCTTTAATTATTAAATTGCACAAATTTTGTAAGATATAAATTTAAAATAATAAAAATACTAAGGTGTAAATTACCAAAATATACAATTTTTTTTTTTTTAAACTTGTAAAATTGGTCTAATTTTATTAATTTTGACCGAGTTTGATCGATTTTAATAATTTTTAAATTTTAATTTAATTTAACACGATAAATATATATTAACTAATAAAATCAAAAGATTTTAACAATCTAACTTGTTTTTTAATAACATTGATCGCATCTATTCTCCAACTCCGGTAATTAGTTTCCACATCTGACATCATTAATAATAATAACAATAATAATAATAATTGGACGTGGTTTCTCATAATCGGTTATAACCCCATTATTCACCATGACAACTTGGAAAGAAATTATAATAATATAATAATAATCCTAATCACACCACCTGTTTATTTTCTATATCAGACAAGTAGCCCGTGAATAAAGCGAAAACACAAGAAGATACACGGAACGGAAAACCAAAGAGAAACCGATGACTTTGGGTCTAGTTAATGCAAACCCAGTGGTTCACGCCAAGAAAGAAAGGGTTGCTCGTACTGAAGATCTTCACTGTGATGATTCTGTTGATCCACTCGATATCTATGATATCCTTTTCTCTTTCTTTCTTTTTTCCCTCGTTTTTTGATCTTTCATATATATATATATTATATATATATATATATATTTGAAATCTTTATGTGCCAATGAGTTTTGAATTAAAGAAATGTATTCTTTGACTTCAATTAGCAAATTTTGTCAGAGATATAAGAGATCCAGAGCATCCATACTCACTTGAACAGCTTAGTGTTTTATCAGAGGAGTCTATCACCGTCGATGACAAACTGGGTCGTATTCTGTGAGTACTTTTTTAGTTCAATATAGTTCGTGCCAGTGGCTTTTTATTTATTGGACCGAATTATGGGGGCTTGAATTGCAATCTTTTTTATTTTTTTAATGTAACGGAGGTTTTTTTTTTTTTTTTTTTAGGATTACTTTTACTCCGACAATACAACATTGCAGTATGGCCACAGTTATTGGTCTGTGTCTAAGAGTGAAACTACAAGAGTGTTTCCCTCCACATTATAAGGTTAGGATTTCAAGTATGGCTATTTTCTTCATCATCTCACTCTCTGTTATATAATATCTTAGTGTGGTTCACTGTTGATTTAGATTATTTGTGAATTCTTTCATTTTTTTTTTTTTGTAATTTCTTCTTAAAGTTGAAGGCTTTTGTTTTTGTTTCAAATGCCGGAGTTGAATATAATTTCTTGGCCGAAAACTGAAGAATTTGGCTTGCATATGATTCTTTATGGTAAATATGTCAGTATATAGTTTCCTAGATGATTATTAGTTGTTAATAAAGCATATACTATGTTTGACACTTAATCGAACCGGGAATTTGCTTTGTTCTTGTGTGTGTGAAGAAACGTTAATTCATTTCGAATTGATAGAATACTTAAATATGAACAAGGCTTTTAATGTCACTTTTATGCCAGTGTCTTAAACTTTGGAAAACCCATTACTCTTGAAGTTGTAGGAGGCTCCAGTTTGGATCCTTTATGTAGATGATGTTAACTAGCATCTACTTAAAGCTCTGCTACTCAACCTCCTGATCTGTATCTTCATGTGCTATTATCGTGGATGCTGGAAACACTATTGATTTCCTTGAATGACTTGTAGATTGTTGCATAATTGCAATGCCAAGATTGGATGATATTATACTTAACCTTGAAGAGTATAGGTTGTATTTGAATCTGTGGCCAATTGATTTGCTGTCATGTGGTTATGTCATAGACATGTCTTCTTTTGAGCTCGCTCGTGATTCAGGATGGCTAGCTGCCTTGGATCTCTATCGACTTCCATTGATGATTGGCTTTTCATCTTAAGTGTACCTTGGAGAAAAAAACTGGAAGTGCTATGATATTTGGTTAATCAAGTTCATCTGCGTCGTGCCTTCAACATTTTATAATTTTCAAGATATAAATGATACTCGATGAGATAATTTCTCACCCATTCACGGGTCTGATGATACTTCTCCACAGGTTGACATTAAAGTCGCTCCTGGATCTCATGCTGACGAAGAAGCAGGTGAAGCTGATTTTTACATTTACTTTAATTCATCTTGCTGTACTATGTTTTCTGATTTCTTATGGATCTAACCTAGCCTATGTATCTTGGTTCTCGGCCATTTCTGCACTTCCTGTGCAAGAATGGATGCATGATGTTAGCATATCCGACCATTCTAGTTATTGTCATCGAACATGTTCAGAACTATATCCATGACTGATGTATCTCAACCTTGATAAATGTAGGAGATAACAGAAGTGTATGTCTTGTTTATGATTTTACCTATGTTTTAAACTGGCTTTCAGCATATGAGATTCCATATTTGGAGCATATATTGATCCCTTCCATTCTTCTGGGCCTCCCCGACTGATATCACTTCTGAAATTTGCAATTTTTATAGTTAATAAGCAGTTAAATGACAAGGAAAGAGTTGCTGCTGCCTTGGAGAATCCCAATCTCCGTCAACTTGTGGATGAGTGCCTCTACTCCAATGAACTTTAACCAAGTACACTCGCGTGCTCAAAAGACTTTGTACAGTTTCAGTTGGTGGTTGAATGCAATAAACTGACTTTTAGCTGAATCTTCTGAATGCTGTGATTCTTTCGATAAATTGCATGGATGTATTTAGGAGGCTCAGTTTTAAACAAAGAAACTCTGTGATGCAGTATGTTGCATCTTATAGCGCGCACTCCTTTCTAGTGATAAGTTGTATTGATTTAGTTAAATCTTGGCATTTCATGCCGGATAAGGAAGCTTGTGTCCCTGATACTCAGCTCTTTCGGGCAATTCAGATATCGCAGAACCGGTAATTTATTAACTATGAACTAAAACTAAAAGACTTTACCTCTGCCCACATGATACTATTTATGGCAAAAGTATTTTACTTTTTTTTTTTTTAATTTTATTATTTAATATTAGATTTTTTTTATTTAGTTATCACATTCTCATTACATGGAAATTCAGGTTTGATTGATTAACTTAGTTGACTCAATTTTTTATCTTTTTCTAATTATTATTTTTTTTCAATTTCGTCCTTTAATATTAATTTGATTGAGAATTAAACTTCATGATTTGTTTTGTTTACTTTTCATTAGGTTAACCTGGTTTTATTACCCGAGAATAATACTTAACGCGTTAACCTGAATTAACTTCGGTTGTTTTTCGTGTCTTTTATTTAATTGATTTTTTTTTTTCAATTTTATTATTCAATATTGAGTTAGTTGAGAATTGAGTTTTATAATTTTTTGTTTTGTTTTTTATAAGAATATCTTGGTCTCACGATCAAGGTCACGAGTTTTGATATTTTAACCATGGTTAAATTAGGTGGTTTTTTTATTATTTTCTTTCTAAGAGGTTATATCAATCTCATGACTCGGGTCACAGGTCCTTCAATATTCACAAGTCCTTCAATATTGGACTTGTTTTTTATTGAGTTGTCCCTGTTTTATGACTCGGGTCGCAGGTTTGACAGGTTAATTCAATTGACTTATATTTCTGATCTTTTTTAATTGACTTTTTTTTTTTCAATTTCTTCAATTAGTATTGTGTTCGATTGAGAATCAGGTTTTATGATTTGTTTCGATTTGTTTTTCATTAGATTATTTTGATCTTATGACTCGATGATAGTTCTTAATGGTTAACTCGGGTTGACATGGCTTATTTTTATGTCATTTTTTAATTAAGATTTTTACAAATTTCATTGTTCAATATTAGGTCTGACAAAGGTGATTGAGAATCGAGTTTTATAATTTGTTTTGACTTTCTCTCTATGAGGTTATCTCAGTCTTAAGATCGAAGTCGTGAATTTGAAAGGTTAATCCAGGTTAAATCAAATCATTTTAAAAAAAAATTATAAAGTCATCTTGGTTTGATGATCCAGGTCATAAGTTTAATGGTTTGACCCATGTTATTTTTTATTCTTTTTTTAATTGATTTCTTTGTTAATCTCATCTTTTAATGTTCGGTTATTTGGGGATTAAAATTTGTAATTTGATTTGATTTGTTTTTTTATGAGATTATCATAGTTTTATGACTCGGGTCATGAATTTGACACGTTAATCCAGGTTGTTCCAGATCTATCCAATATATTGTTATTTTAATATTAAAAAAATATATAATCTAGTCAAATATTGTTTAGTTGTATGAGTTATTTTTAAACCAGTAAATTCAATCGAGTTACATTAGGATAAACCCTTGGTCTGGTGACCTAGGGTCCAAGGTCATAAGTTTGATAGATTAACCCGTATTGTTTTTATGGTTTTTTTTAATTGATTTCTTTGTTAATCGCATCCTTCAATGTTGGGCTGGTTGGGGATTGAAATTCATAATTTGTTTTGATTTTTTTTATGAGGTTATCATAGTTTTATAAATCGATCATGAATTTGATATTTAACCCGGGTTATTCCCGATCAATCTAATATATTGTTATTTTAATATTAAAAAAAGATATAATCTTGAAAGTTTGTTTAGTCAAATATTGTTTTCATGGGTTGTATGAGTTGTTTTTGGACCAAGTAAATCAATCAAGTTCCACCAGGTAAAATCTTATATGATTTTTTTTGTTAGAAAAATACATTAACAATATTTAAATATATTTTTACATTCAAGAAAAATTTGACTTTGGCTACATCGTAAAGCAGGTCAATCATCTCGTAGTGAACTAATTGAACCCACTCCAAGTGAGCTCATGACTGTAATATTGGCTCCTGGTTAAGGCATGCTAGCCACATGGGCAATTAAGGTGAAGTAATCGGCTGTGTTTTGGCATGCATGCCACTTGGGGCTCAGGTCTGTTGGGTGTCTGTAAAGTTGGCTACCATTCCAACTTCGCAATGGCTTCTGAATGGAAAGCTAGCAATTTAATACCGTGGAAGGATTTTTTGATAGCTCTGTCAGCTGAGATACAGAGCAGTACTAATCTTCCAAGCGATCTCTTTACTCCACGGTCAATTAAGCAAAGCTCCGATCACTTCCGTCTCGTTAAGAGGTAGGAAAGTTTAGTCAGCATTTTGGTATGATTGTGCTCATTTACTCGAAGAAACATGAGCAGACATAACTTTGTCCTGGTTTGTTTGGTCATTAAGATTGTAATCACCTGTGGCTTCCTTCATCACACAGTCAGGCTGGTTTCTGAAAGATGACCTAGTTCCAGCTGACGTTTCTTATGCCTATTCGTGAAAACAACACCTCTTAGCAACATGCCTTTACCAAGGTAGAACAAAAGATTTTGTGTTGTGAAGGTGGCTGCATCTCCCTCCAATCTAATTTGTTGTTACAGCCAAAATCTTGCACCCTCGATGCTGCCTAATTTTAGATCACAAGGCAGTGGACGTGTAACAATTTCATATTATCGACGAGAGAAAATCCACTGGGAAAAAGCATAGTGATAAAGGCTAGTTTTAATTCATTAACAGTATTCTTGTTTCTTTTCTGGTTTAGAGCAATGAGGTGGGGGAACATGACGAGAAATGGAGAAGAAGAGGCAGAGGATGTCTATTATTTTTAATAGTTAGAAATAACAATTAGCTTAACAAATTGATGCTTATTCCCTCAACGTTTTTTCAAGTTCCATTCTGGGATCTGGTAATAAAGTTTGTAACCGGGCTAAACTGTCCGTCTTTAGTATATTGTCTACCTGTCCAAGCATAAGCCAGACTTAGCAAGCTGGCAGAGCAAGAGGCGTCGGCTCTGGTGCCACCTGAGCCCCTGAATGACCGCTAGCAATGTGGCTTGGCTTTTCATCTAATCCCCAGAACTTGGCTGTTTTTACATCATCCTGGGACATCAGTCTTGAGAACTCCTCATGGTCGTAATTCAGAGTGGCTTTGCCCCCAAACTCGTTTGGAAGGTTATCAACATCAAAGAAAGACTTCATGAGCTCCACACTATCTTCTTTTTTGGGGTAAACAAACTTCACCTTCTGGAAAGTTAATGGATCTAGGAAGTACTTGACGACCTATAGAAATGAAGTAATTAATGCAAGGTTCACCATACGAAGGATAAAGGTGTCAGAATTCTCAAGCAATATAAATGCAGCACTTGTGTCATCATACAATTGAAAAAACTCTAGTCTATGACGAATTTTCAAATCTACCCACGAAATATATCTAGAAGACATGCCCAGTCCTAAAGGGCGAACAACCTATTATAGGATTATAAGATTTTGCCTGAGTTTTTGGTCAGTTCAAATATCAAATGGACTGCAATGGACATTAGGAAGCATAACGCACCTTCCAAAAAGCTTCAAAAATTCTAGGCGGATTGTAAAGAAGTGCAACAGCAAGTCTCTCAGGGTAGTGGTTCTGTAAGATATTGATGCAATCACGAGCAGTTTTGATGGGGACCTTGACGCTCAAACCCCATCCAGTGAAGTCTATCAACCATGACATTTGTTCTTGACCGTCAGCAAGGTTAAGAATACTATTCTCTATAAGATAAACCAAATGGCGGATATTGTCTTCTGCACATGTTGTGTTCTGCCAAAATGAAAGAAAAAGTCGAAGGTCAATCTATGATATGTCACGGAAACTTTCTTGATGGGGAAAAAGGCCAATAAGAAGACATCAATAAAGATAAAAGGTAAAATCCTTGAACAAACCTGCTTTCCTGGCCTCAATATGAGCACAGTCCTCCCAGATCGGTCATGAAAATCTGCTCTGGAGACTTTACCCGTCTCACCTTCATGAGCTACTTCACGCTGCACAATAGCAAGGGATTCAATTGATCCAATGGAATGAAAATGATATCATAAAATGAAGTATCGAACGTATATAGAATGGAAAAACATTATAGAAATTATTAAAATATGTAGGCAATAAAGCACACCCAACAGATTTCTTCAGGCTTGTAAGTTGCTCTCCACTTGAGTGTCTCTTCCAACATTTTCTTTGCCTTGTCAACATTCCAGTTCCGTGCTATTAAATATCTCCTCAGGCATGCATCAGTGCAGTACTTCAGACTTCTAGCAGAAAGAGGTCCGAGGGCAGCCCTGAGTTCACTGACCTGCTTGCAGATAAAGTTTTCAGCATCTGTCTTAAAATCACTCGGAAATCTTATCTAGTTCAGACAAAACCACGTGTGAAACAAGTTTCTCCTTTGTTGTCCTCTAAACTTTGCTTTGGAATGATTGCAGATTTATAAATTCATTTCTTGATGAGATGACAATTACAGGGTGAAACAAAAACACAGCTTTCTACTTAAATGTCTGCAGACGTTGACACTACCTTCGCTTCTTGTTCTTCAATGCCATTCTCCTGATGATTCTGAGACTGCTTTCTTCGAAACATGTTGACTGCCAACAGAGTTCAACCTATGGTAAGTAATCTTCAACAGAAAAGTTTTGTTAAGGAAAATTATTACCAGCCAGTTTGTTTTGCAGCAGAAATAATGGCCTCTATCATAATCAATTAGGCACGCCGAATAAAAAACCACTGAAAGGCCATATGTGCAATGGGAAGACGACCAACACCTCAAAAGTGCAGGATTTGTAGCAAACTCATAGGCAGGCCAACAATATTGAATATTTTTCCTTTATTTGATACATAAAAATTAAACTTGCCATCAAAAAGACTTCAATGAACAATAGCCTGTATTCCACCACACACAATCTAATTAATGGCAGACAAGATAGAAATCTTTGGTCAAAACTTCTTTTTCTTCTGTTTATTTTTATCTTACTCGTAAAAAATTGTTAGCGGTGTGTTGATCTATTTTATCTATCAGCAAAACAAAGGGAGAACAAAATCCATGACTCAATCAAACACTGATCACTAAGACTACACGATGGCTGACCCCCCAATCCAGCCAAACCTTTTATAAACATAAGTGCTAACATAAACACAGAGATTTCAGATTACTTAAGTTCCTTGAACCAAAAACTCTGAATTATTTGACAGTCCAGCATATCCAAACATCTACACTTCACAGGCAATCTTAGGAATTATCAAGCACAGAATGTTCAACCTAAAACTCAACCAAACTCAATGACTAATCAAAACATGGAAATCCCACCAAAGAATAATTCAGCAGATCTCAAATAACCTAATCAGTCCCGAAAAAAGCTAGAATCTTGAGCTCCATATAACATAGAAAAGAACAAAAAAAGACCACAAATACAGCCTTTCAAGAGTAACATATCTCCACCAAATTCATACACAACAAACCCGAAGTGAACAAAGAGCCACTTGGTCATGAAATGCAGACTTTAACAAACCTGGTGAACGATGAAGAAAAACAAATCTCTCAGTTTCTGTACTGGTGAGCTTGTTAAAAAGCCACTGTTTCAGGCAAAGGAAAATGACTCGGGGTTCTGCGGAGAAGGCAATGAAGGTGTGACTTTTATGTTTAGGTAATGGTCCTCGAGAGTGAAAGGTATAGCACGCAAGACAGGGAAAGAGAGGGAGACTTGTTCAGTGGAATTAGATATTTCCAATTTTATAGTAGGAATAGCACAGGAGCCAACAGCCACAAGACATGACTTGGTATTCTTTTGGAAGGCAGCGAGGAAGGGACCTTTTGCTGTGGAAACACATTTTCTACAATCTTTCCAGAGGAAGGCGGACTTTTTTCTTCCTCTTTTTTTACCCAAAAAAAATAATATTAAACCAGTTTTTTAAAAAAAAATTATTGAACTAGGCTCGATTCATCACCCAATTCAAAACATAGTTTATAAATTAAATAAATTGACTTGCATCAAACTAAATTTAATACAGTATTTTTATTTTTTTTTTAAATCAAATCAAGTTTAAATAGAATAATAATTTAACATGTTGAGTTGAATAAATTATTTTAAGATTATTTTTTATATTATTTAAATTAAAACTCTACTCAAATTAAGAATAAGGTATACAAATCATTATGTCAAACCAAGTCTAATAATATTTTTTTGTGTATTGATTGAGAGAATAAATTGAAGACTAGTTTTTTCTTTTTTCTTTTCTTTTACGAAAAAGTTAATTTTTAATCTTTTGATTAGGGGATAGAGCGTGTTTTTCAAAAGAGTGGATATCGGAGTGTATGAAAAAATGCATTACATGCAAGGGATTTTGTTGTTATCTTCTTTCATTGAGACTGATTTTTTTAAGGTATTAATATTTGAACTAATGTATTCATAAAAAAAATATAAATATACTGCTTACTCTTAAACTTGAATCAAAATATTATAGGGAGGATAAACCTCATATGAATATTAAAATGTAACAATAATGGTATGGTAGCCACAGGGGTGGTGCAATAATAATTTCAATTGCATTTCGTTAATTACTACTTATTCATCCAATCATCCTAATATTTCAGTACCATATCTGGAATGGAATATTTATATGGATTTAAATATATTATTCATGGAAAAAAATTTATTTTCAAATCAAAAATCTAAATATATTTCAATTTTTATCTTTTTTTTTTTTTGTCAAAACAACACTGATATACAAGTATGATTGGTTTTTTAGAGTGTATTTGATTTTGCGATTAAAAAAATATTTTTGAATTTTTTTATAATTTTAAAATATTTTAATGTACATAATAAAAAATAAAATTTTTAAAAATATAATAAATATTATTATAATATATTTTTAAATATAAAAATATTTTTTAAAAAATCATTATTAGAATTTTAAAGACTAACTAGATTTTTCGAGTACAAGTAGTTGATTATGGGAGAAA
The DNA here is from genome assembly GCF_005239225.2 of Populus alba. Taxonomy (NCBI): domain Eukaryota; kingdom Viridiplantae; phylum Streptophyta; class Magnoliopsida; order Malpighiales; family Salicaceae; genus Populus; species Populus alba. Next base: position 10,082,336 of record NC_133288.1, read on the forward strand.
AATTGGAAGAAAAAAAAAAATTTAAAGGGATGTTTGTTTGATGAAAAGTGGTTTTGTGAAAATTATTTTTCAAACTTTCATGTGTTTTTTTTTCATTAGAAAAAGTTGATCAATGGAAAACACTTTCCAGTCAAAGAAAAATTTGGCTTGATTTTCATGAAAGTGTTTTCCTTTTATTTTGTGCGAAAAACACTTTCTAGAAGTTGTGAAAAATTTAAAACTGTCATATTATTTACTGATTATATCAAATTTGATCCTCAAACTTTTGATTGCTATATATATTTTGTTTTGAACATTTTTTTCAATTTCATCCCTTAGAATTTAATTTTTATATTAATTTTGGTCCTTATTTTTATAATTGTTATTTATTTTTTTCTTATATTTTTTAATTAATTTTTATTTATCAAATTTGATCCTTATTTTTTTTATTAGTTATTTTATTTGAAATAATTTATGAAATGGTAATTGTTATTATTTTAATTTCTTCATCTTTTAATTTTTTTATTTTTTAGATTTGATTTTTATTATTTTAATTATTATTTATTTTATTTGAGATAATTTATGAAATTACATTTTTTTTTCAATTTCAATTTCATTCAATTTTTTATTTGTAAGATTATGTCCCTTATTATTTTAATAAACTTGAAAAAAAATAAAATATTAATAAGTTATTTTCCAACTCATTTTTTATGACATAACTAAATACTGAAAAGTATTTTTCAATTTATTTTTTATTACACTATGAAATATTAAAAAATAATTTATTTTTTTTAAATTTATTTTTCACCAAACAAACAGGCAGAGTAAAAATTCCAAGTAGGGCGCGACAGGTTCTCCTATTGACAGTCAATTTGTGCTCAAATTCTTTCTTGACAGCTAGCTACATGACTGTCAATTGGGGCAATTAACTTCAACACATTTGAGGTCAGTTCCGATCAGAACATCACAACGGGAAACAATAATTGGCCCATATATTAATCGTGCGGTCTCTACTTGACCCGAATTCTGTGCCATTCATATGGAAATTCGAAGAGATTTCGACCATATATTTTTACAAGCATGCCTTTCATACTTTACAACAATTTTGTCAATAAAATTATTGTCCTTCTGAAAGCAACTAATACTGATACCGCATCAAACCACGCTTGAGTTGTGTTGATTTTCTTTCTTTCTTTTTTTCTCTAGGTAAATTAGTAGTTACTGGTTTACGGGTTGGTTACGCAATGCTCGAGCTAAAAAAATATTGAAAGAAAAAAAAAAAGTTCCAGCTGCATGAAATTATTTGTTATTATTTTCAAACTTAATTCAGTGGATTAATCTTAAAATCTCCTGATCTAACAACTTATCTAGTCTAAATTTAAAATTAAATCATGTATAAGTTATCTCGATATAACTTAGTCAACTTGACAGGTTTTAAAATGATTCGGATATCATGTAAAAAGCGTGGTTTGACTTTTTTAAAAAAATAAATCAAGAGGATTTTTTATTTTTTTAATATTAAGACAACATGTGGAATCAACTCAGGTTTCACAGCTTAACCTGTTAAATTTCGTGATTCGAGTTATGAATTTCACTAGTTTTAAGAACTTTTTTTTTAAAAAAAATAATATATTTTTTAATTAATTATATGATAAAAAAAAATACATATTTTTAAAATCAAGAACAAATCAAACACAAATTAAATATCGGGATGTTCATTTGATATTGTAATAATATTATAAAAAACAAACCAAAATAATTTATGAAGATAAATTCAAAATCAAATAAATATCAAATAATAAAATTTTAAAAAAATCTTTTTTTATTAATCACATGAATATTGAAGAAAATGAGTTAACATCCCAACGTGTCATTGTGCAAGTGATTGGAGTTTTTTTTTTTTTTTGGACTTAAATGAGTCCGATGAATAATATATAAAAATTATTTTAAAATATTAGATGCTAATAAATATTTTTATAGTTTTAAAGTTATATTTATTTAAAAATTCAAATGTTGCAATGTCATTTAACATTAATGATTTTTTTTTTTTTTTAACTTCTATTATTATTTTAATTCTTATCTTTAATAATTTAGTCTTTTCTTCCTTTCTAAAAAAATATCACATGACAAGTCGACAAGCATAATAATATCTAAAACACTTCTAACATAATTACATATATAGTTTACATTATTGTTATCACCGTATTATATATATGCATACGTTGTTAAATCATACTAAACATTTATATTGGTTACAATTTTTTTTGTCAAATCTTCGGGTCGTATTTTAAAATGATGATATATCAAGTTATTTTAATTTTATTATTTTTAAATCATAAATTTTACTAGTTAAATTGAGTTGGCTTATATAGATTTCATGTTTATCACGTAATCTCAAATTTACTCTAGCTAGTTTTTTTTTTTTTTCATCCAATAACATATTTTCATAAGTTTTTTTCCCAATGTTATTATGGTCAAATTTTTAAAAAAGTTTTGTTTGTTTATTATCGTTGTCAATTTTTTTTATCATTTCATTAAAATAGGACTTGTTCAACCCAATTAGGCCTATAACTTGAGCTGTTTTATTTTTAAAAAAACATGCAAGCAGCGCCTCGACATCACTTTTTATACACAAAAATGTGTATCCACGGTGGAGCACGGGATGAGAGCTAGTAAGAACGGAAAAATAAGTGTGCTTTTTTATTTATAAAATTTATGTATAAAGATATTTTTTCTGTAATCCTAATAGGCTAGATATTAATGTAAATTATGAAATATATATATATATATATATATATATATATATATATATATATATAAGTGCCACATATTTGTAAAATTGATGTGTAAAATATATTTCTTTTCTTAACCCTATCAGGAAATATCCTACATTTTAGAAATAGAAGTGTTTTGGAATTTCATTTTGTACCATCCAATAATTATTTTGTAGCTAATATAATAGCAACCAGTTAAAAAATACTCAATTTGTAAATTATTTTCTTTCACGCAGGGGTGGAGCTAGAATTATTTATCAAGGGGATCAAAATTAATATAACAAGATATAATAATTTGTTTTAATTTATTGTACATGAGTTGTAAAACAAAATATGCATAATTTAGTTTTATTCAAATAACTTACTAAAACATATAATGACCTTATTATAAGGTAAAAGGTTTGTAGCAATATCAAATTGAGTCAAAGCAATGAAGTTAATTTCATATTCATAATGTATCCATCACATTAATATTGTTGGTCTTGATATCTATCAAATATAAACATGCAAAGTATATAAAAAAAACATAAGCTAAAGTGAAGCATTATTTATATTTGATAAACTTTAAAATAAAGCAAAAAATAATAAAGAATGATTCTTATATATTTATTTTAATTGTGCTCGTTATTCCTTCATAGAATAGAAATCATCGATTATCATATCAATTGTGAATTTTTCAACAATTTCTTTTTCTATATAGACAATCAAATAATTTATAAGAAAATCATTCTTCATCCGATTGTGAAATCTTGTTTTAACAGTCTTCATCGCTGAAAAAGCTCGTTCAGTAGTTGTGTTGAAACATGAAGAGTCAAAATAAATCGAATCAACCTGTTAACTTGTTGATAAATTATTGATTTTTCTTTTTTAACCAATCCTTGACATAAATCAGTAATCGATGATATGTTCTTTAACTTTGAATGATTGGGTACATGATTGGATGACATATTCTAAAATCAAAACATATATTGTGAGGAAAAAAAATTGATAATTTTAGTGACGCTGCTTAAAACAAAACATAAAAAAATATAAGCATAATCAAAACAGACCAATAAAATATATCTAATTAATTAAAAAAAATTACCATAACAAGAATTCAAAAAACATTTGGTAGAACTAGCATATCTGATAAAAAAAAAATAAGCAAAAATGATAGATATATATATATATATATATATATAAAAAAAAAACCTCATCAAATTATTAACAAACATCTCAAAACAAAACAAAAATAGATTTTAAATTTAAGTTACCTTGTTTTATTTGATTAAAGATAAATTAATTGGTGGTTCTATTTCAATCTTTTTATTAAAAAAAAATTACTCCTAATTTGTGTTTTTATTGGTTGCAAGACTTATATTAAGGCTACATAAAATAAAATAATGACCTTATATTTTTTTTTTTATTTCTATGTCGGTCAAGAGTAAATAAAAAATTGAAAGTAAAGTTATATTTAATTACTGTTAATAAGACATCTTTAATTATCTAATAAAAAAATTTAAAATGTCTTGGAGACTCGGGCATGCTTTCCCCCTCCGCCCCTGCGTTCACGTACAAGCGTACCAATGGAAACGATCTTGACCAATGATATAATGAGAATACAGGTGTATCCTATGATCCTATCTCTCTCTTTTTCCCCTCTTAAAAATATTAACATCCAAGAACTTATTCTATATATATATATATATATATATAAAGCTGGGTTATGTGGTTCTGATGTCTCGGTGGGTCAAGAGGGCGTGAGAATTATTCAGAGTTTAGAGGTCTCTGTGGTTCTCATGTCCATTTTCTTGGCCGGCGATTTTGAATAAAAGCCGACGACCAAAGACCCCATAGGATTCCTTTTCAGATCCGCTGAAAATTCTTTATTTTTGCTGCCAGCCTACGCACATCACTGAAATTAACACGGTAACATTATTTGACCAAGTGACTTGCTTATAAAAAAAGATCCTCCCTGTCGGCCGTGTTTGGTATGAGATTAAAAATGTTTTTTTTTTTTTTATTAAGAATTAATTTTATTTTTTTTTAAGGATTTTTCAATCGTTTGTTTGATATGTTGAGTGAAAAATAAATTTTAAAAATAAAAAATATATATATTATTTGAATACATTTCTTAAATTAAAAAACATTTTTTTAAAAAAAATCTCTTTATTTTATAAAATACCCTGCTAGGCTTTCTTGGTGTCTTTTTTGTTTGTGATTCAACATATTTTATAAAATTCAACTGGCTGATTATAAGAGCGAAAGTTATGTGGGGACCACATATGCATATTTGCTTTAAATTACCCATGTAATATTATACTTATGTTCATTTTAACCCCTCCAAAAGAATATATTTAAAAATGATATGGCAATGTTGCTGGCTTTTTTTTATATAGTTCGTTATAAATAAGTTTATTTTTCTTAGAAAGAGACCTTCTAGTGTTTCCCTGTTATGTCATAAGATGAATATGGTTTGTTTGGTCCAACTTAAGTTATTTTTTAACTTATTTTTAATTTAATCCGAGATAAGTGATGAATATATTTGAATAGAAATGGTTTGACTTGAATAAAATTAAGTTTTGATTTACTTTCAGAAAGTGATTCTTTTAACTTTGGATTTATGAACATTAAATTATACTATCTTTCTTCTTCAATTCTTTTTCTTTGCAGGTTTGACATGTTAAATAATGAAGTTCATATCGATTCAATATATTACTGTTTTAATATTAAAAAAATACCAAATTGAATATTATTTTTAATCAAACCAAGTTTTTTACTAGTTGTTTTATGGTCGACCAAGTTAACTGGATCATGTATGGTCAATTCCCGTATAGGTTAATTTTCGGGCTAAGCAAAGAGTCGGATTATGAGATTTTAAAATTGACATGTTAGATCGAATTTAATAACAATATTAGATAGTTCCTTGCTATTTGTGACTTTTGTTTATATTAAAAAAACATCTTAATCCGGTTTCTAGCATAATATAGACCAATGAACAAGTGTTCTCTAAGACAATGGTACTTTTTTTTTTACTTTTTGACCGACTTTGTTGGCCCTTTATTTTATGATTTTTTTGAATTTTTTCCCTCTCTTTTTAATCTTTATGTTGATTTGTTTGATTTATTTATTTTTATCAAACTTAAATAATGAAAAATTTAGAACTAATTAGTCTTAACCCTACATGTTAAGTGTTTGTTGCTTGCCTTTTTATACAAATAGAAATCAAGAACCTAGTAGTAAGGGGAAAAGTATGACCAAGAAACTTGAAAAAAGATCCTTCCTTTGCATTTCTTAGGCTTTCTTGGTGCTTTTAATCTATGAAATTTGATATGAGAGAATCAAAGATAGTATTTTACTCATTTCTAATTCTAATGCTTGTTATTATCCTCATCCTAGTAGTAAAACTAGGTGCAATGTTAATGTTTCTTGAAACTATCAAACAAAATTGATTGGATGAGAATTATCTTTACAGATAATCAAGATCAAAAAATATATAAGTGAAGATTAGACAAGTAAGAAAATTATATTTAGTTTATTATAATGCAAACGTTAAAATAATAATAAAAAAAAAACATGATAATCATGCAATCATTACAAAAATACAGCATATATACTATGTAAGTATATAAACTTGCAAAAGAAAAACAAACCTAGCATGTAAACTAAACAAATATTGAAATTATACTTTAACAAAACTAGTTTAGTGCATTTATTGAATTCCTTAGAAGATATTTAATTTAAAATTTTGTCAATATTGATGATTAATCCTTTGTTCTTAAGGCTTTGTTGCTCCTCATTTGGTTCACAACAACTTTATTCAATAAGCCTCCAAAGATTCAAACAACTCATCCTTGTTTAGGTGCAATCCTAAATAAGGTCTAGCAAACTCAAAGCAATAATACTCAATATCTCTTTACAAGGACTGAATCTAAGTTCAAAGTAAAAATAAAGAATAGAAAAACAAGTCTTTGGAAAAACCAACAACAAAGAAAAAAAAAAGAAGAACTCAAGAAAAATCTTAGATTTTTTCGCACTCATCCAGGACATTTATTTATAGGACTTAGAAACAAAAACATTAATACTCATAACTAATTAATCTTTATAATTAATAATTTTTTATTAACTATGATCAATGTTTATAGTTCATGAATTACTCATAATAGCATTCCTTCTCATTACATTATTAATGTATTTGTTTATGTATTAAGATATCTTAGGGACTAGAAGAAATTAGTGATCAAATATGAACTTAATAACAAATATTTTCTTTAACTAAATTCAAGCCCAAACTCATAAGCCCATAAGCACATTATCCAATCAACAAAGCTATTTTAGTTAAGATTTTTGTTATCCAAAGGTTCTTTTAGAACAATTTCTTATTCACCTTTAATTAAATTTTAAAACATATTAATATCTCAATGTTAAAGTACTCATGTTGTATTACAAAATACAACATGGTTTTAACCTTAAATGTGAGTGGATCTCACATATGATTTGACCTTTAAAAGGTCCATTATATGTTTTATAAATCAATTCCAACAATACCCCTATATGAATAAAAATTATTTGATCAATGCGAGGACTTAAATAATTTATAAATAGATAATGAAGACTCAAATAATTTATAAATAGATACTGATTTGATAGATCACTATATCATGAGAGGTAACTTTTAGCTTTGAACATTTCTTAATGAAATATTATCAAAATTACATGATAAATAGTGAACATGATGTTTTGAACTATTTAATTTTTTATACAAACCAAGACAATAATACTCACGTAATTATCCACCTAGAGATTCTTTAGGTACTCATTGTTATGTTCATTTTAATCCTAAACAACTTTTGGTTTCATAGGTGCTTTAGAGAATTTAACCCTTTTTAAAATCCTTAAAGAAATAGCCATACTTTTACTGTATCTTTCATTAAAACTATTATGTTGTAGTCTAATTGGTATGTCAAAATATGAAAATCATTAAGAGCACAACTCACTTGTTATAACTAATACAACTTTCATACACTTCTCTTCTTTATAGACCAATTATGTATCCTTTCTTGGAAGGGATAAACCCTCTAATACAACCATTTATCCACCTATGTTTTTTTGTCACAATTTAGCACATGGAGCCTTTTTGTCATATAGGACTTGTTTAGGCTCAATGAGCAATTAAAATGACAAGTATTTTACCTTGAATATAATACCACCATTCATTAGATCTATAAATCCAAGAGTCACAGTATTTCCTCCTTTTGACCCATATTACCAAGCAATTTGACAATACTTAATCATCTAACACCAATCAATATTTCCTGGTGGACAATAACTATATATCGTTTATATGTTTGTTTATAGTCTGTTAATGAAAATTGGACACAAAGAGGAAAGAAATGTTGAACGCAAAAAAATAAATCGAATGATAAGGTGTTGTACTCCTTGTATGATAAAAGGAAAGCACATTAAAAAACTAGGTAAAAGGAACTGGGTTATTTTAGGCTATACTACTTCAAGTTACTAACAAAGGGTAAAATAGCAATTAAGCCTCTTTTTAGCAAACTCTACTCTGAATCCACCAAGTTCAAAATTTTAATACATCTAAAGAATAAAACATAAGCATTGACTTTGCACAATACCCATGTCAGGCAACTCGAACCTTGTGTCCGAAGCCCATTGCTAGTTCATTTAGTGTGTATTTTGGACCTATGACAAATAAAAAAAAAATATAGATTAGTACATAAAAAAATTAATTAATTTTACTTTAAATAATAATTGGATCTTCCTTTAGCAAAGTTGCTTCTAGTCCACCAAGCTAGTTTTCCTAATACATTTCAAGGACAAAAGTATGTCCTGTCAAATTGGCTGAATCTCCCCTTTACATGAGAGTCCCGTTCCTTAAATAGAAAGGAATCATGATTTACATTACATTCTTATAATTTAGGCCTAAAGTATAGGAAGATACTTATCCTATAATTACACTCCTATTTCAGCTGTATTTCTATCAATAACAACTACTGCCTATGCTAACATCCCCCCTCAAATTGATGCTGGATGATTAATAAGCATCAATTTGCCAACCAAAAACTGATGTCGTTGTCGAGTCATGGATTTGGCGAACACGTCAGCAATCTGGAGATCGGTGGAGATATGTGGAAGAGAAATAACATGAGCATCGACGGTTTCGCGGATAGAGTGACAATCCACTTCAATATGCTTGGTGTGCTTATGCAAGACGAGATTCGTAGCAATATGAATAGCACTCGTGTTGTCTACATGGAGGAGAGTAAGAGTAGTCTGGTGAAATCCCATCTCGGCAAGCAGGCCACGAAGCCAAACAATCTCTGAGCAGGCAGTGGACATGACACGATATTCAAATTCGGTTGAGGATTTGGAGACTCGATCTTGTTTCTTACATTTCCAAGAAATCAAGGAATCACCAAGAAACATACACCAACCTGTAACAGAGCATCTGGTATCAGGACAACCAGCCCAATCTGCATCACTGTATGCAACAAGACTAATAAGAGATCCAGCTGGGTAGAATAGACCACGGTTAGAAGAACCAAGTAGATATCGAATGATGCGACGGACTGCTGCTAAGTGTAGATGACGAGGAGATTGCATAAATTAACTGACTTGCTGAACTGCAAAGGAGATATCAGGTCGAGTAATAGTAAGATAATTCAAGCTGCCAACAAGTTATCGATACAAAGATGGATTAGGAAGAAGATCCTCATCATCACTTTGAAACTTAACATTCACCTCCAAAGGAGTATCCATTGGAGAAGAAGCTTGAAGACCGGCCAAAGCAATCAAATCATGAGTGTATTTCTGTTGGTGCACATAAATACCAGAAGGGGAAGAATGAACCTCCAAACCCAAGAAGTAAGTGAGAGAACCAAGGTCCTTCATATGAAAGGAATCCCGAAGATGTTACTGAAGTCTGCTCATCAATGTCGAATCAGTGCCTGTAATGACAATGTCATCAACATAAACAAGTAGGAAAACATACCCAGTAGATGTTATGCAAAGAAATAATGAAGAATCATATTTGCTTTGCACAAAAGAGAAGCGAAGCAAGGTAGTGCGAAACTTGTCAAACCATGCTCGGGGAGCTTGTTTCAAACCATACAAGGACCGCTTCAATTTACAAACAACCGATTTAGAAGATGAAACCAAACCCGGTGAAGGTGCCATATAAATATCCTTTTTGAGATCACCATGAAGAAACGCATTTTTGACGTTCATTTGATGAAGTGGCCAACCCTGTGAAGCAGCAATGGCAATAATAGTGCGCACAGTAGTCATTTTGGCTACGGGGGCAAAAGTCTCTTCATAATCCACCCCATATTCTTGTAAATTCCCCAGAGCAACCAATCGAGCTTTATAGTGGTCTAGAGTGCCATCAGAGCAAAGCTTTATGGAATATACCCATTTACCACGCAATGGGTTTAACCGATAGAGGACATGAAACAAGATCCCATGTATGATTATCCTAAAGCGCACAAAGTTCTTCCTGCATGGCGGTTTGCCAACACTCATGCTGGACAGCCTGTGAGTAACATGATGGAACAATAATATTGGATAGAGTAGCAGAGAAACCAAACCCATCAGGAGGATAAGAAACCCTCGTAGAACAACGAAGAGCAGGCTGTAGAGGGGAAGGTACTGAAGCAGTCTCAGTAGCAGTATCAGATGGTGGGTTAATCTCCGGAAGAGCCAAAATTGGGCACCGTCTTTCATACACAATTCCAGGGTTAAACCGCTCAAATGACGACGCGTCCTCAAATTAAGGAAGAATAGGAGCATGCAATGAAGATGCAGTAGGAGTAGCAGTAGGGAAAAAAATATTGATTTTCATAGAAGACCACATTTCAAGAAACACGAAATTTGCTACAACTTAGATCATAACAAACAAAACCTTTGTGAGAAATACTATAACCTAGAAAAGCACATTTAGCAGACTGAGCAGAAAGTTTGTGGCATTCATTAGAAGGCAAATGAACAAAACAAACACAACCAAAAGTATGCAAATCAGAGTAGCTAGGAGCCTCATGATATAGACGATAATAAGGGGAGTCGAAATTTAACACTTGGGAGGGCAAACGGTTAATTAAATGAATAGCAGTAAACAATGCTTCAACCTAGAATTTAAAGGGAACAGACGAGTCAAGTAATAAGGTTCTAGTGACATCCAACAAATGTCGATTCTTACGCTCAGCAACCCCATTTTGTTGAGGTGTATATGGACAAGAACGATGTGAAATAATACCCTTTTGTAGTAATAAATCATGAAAGTCACGTAACATATATTCCCCACCCGAATCAGATCTTAATACCTTAATACCAGTAGAAAATTAGGTTTCAACATAGGCAAGAAATGTCTTAAAGATGGAAAGAACCTCAGATTTGGAACGTAAGAAGTATACCCAAGTAAACCTACTATAATCATCAATAAAAGTTACAAAGTACTTGGAATGAGCATGAGAAAGTATCGGTGAAGGTCCCTAAACATCACTATGAATAACATCAAAACATTTTGTGGCACGACTACCATGAGAAGGAAAAGGAAGAGTTTTACTCTTACCTAACTTACATGTTGAACAATCAATTAAAGCATCGAAAGAAGAAAATTTATCTTTATTTCCCAACAAACCAGAAAATTTATCTTTATTTCCCAACAAACCAGAATTCAACAATCGAGATAAAACAACACAATTTTAATGGCCTAAACGTGTATGCCAGACTTCACTTTTATTTAGAACATTCGAGCATGCAAAAGAAAGACAACTAGGAATGGAAAAATACAGCAGAAATAAGCGTCCAACTTTAAGCCCCCTCGCGATTACTTTCCCCGACACTTGGTCCTGCACAAGACAACCATTACAAGAAAAATGCACATCACAGTTATCATCCACCAGTTGACCAACTGAAATAAGGCTAGTAGACAGTTCCGGTGATACAAAAATATTTGTGAAGGTGGGATCAATATCTCCAATTTTAGTGATGGGTATATGACCACCATTAGCAACCTGAATCTGTGATGAACTATGATACTCTCGCACATTCTTAAGCATACTAGATGCGTTGGTCATATGATTTGAAGCAGCGGAATCAGCAAGCCAAAGTTGTGAATTGGAAGTATTACCTTGTAGCCCTAGGGCCGAGAGGGCTGTAATGATCATTTGTTGCACCATTTCTGGAGTAAGAGAACTAGTAGCGACTGTCACAGATGAGCTTTCAGATACCACCGCTGGAAAGGCCTGTATTTTCCGGTTTTGAGGATGAGCGGGACACTCCTTGATAATATGCCCTTGCTATTTGCAATAATTGCAGAACTTCTTTCTACAATTGTTAGCAATGTGGCCATATTCCTTGCAGCTATAACACTGAACATTGCCCATATTCCAGCCTCTACCTCTTCCTTGGGTTGTCCTGCTTTAGAGTACTTTGTGTAAGGATTCGTTGTTCTTCCCGCAGTAATTCCCCAAAACAAACATTCAAGGAAGGCAAAGGAGCTCGGTTCATCAAATTCGAGCGAGTAATCTCAAATTCAGATCTCAATTTCATGAGAAATTGATCACGCTTGCTCTGCTCATGCACCTTCTGAATAACCGAGAGGGATTCTGCTGGAATCTGGGCATAAATGATATCAGTATATTCTGCCCATAGGTTCTGAAAACCAGAATAATACTCCTGAATAGAAAGATTGCTTTGAGAATAATTAGAGATGTCGTTTTCTAATTGAAAATGTCTAGCATTGTTATCTTGATAGTAAACCTTCTTCAGATACTCCCACATGGTTCTTGCTGTTTTCTATGGCCTCAGATTAAGAATAATGAGGGGATCAACTGACCCTAGTATCCAGGACATTACCCGAGCGTCCTTGACCTTCCATAAAGACAGTTTTGTAGCATCAGTAGGGGCTAGATCACTCTCATCCACATGACCCCACAATTCTTTTCCTGTGACAAATACTTGAAACTAAAATTCCCAAGCAAAATAATTCTTCCCAGTAAATCGGACACCAAACATATCAGAATTGTTTGACATCTTTGTAGTGATACACAAAAAATCACAGAACAAGGAAAATACAAACCTCAGCTGACAACCGAGAACCAAACCAAAAGAACCAAAAAACTGAGAGTCCTCTGTATCTAGGACTGATTACAAAAAGCCAGGAGACCAAGAGTCCTATATATCTAGGACTGATCCAGAATAATCCAGAAACCGAGAACAACAAGAAAAAACCTGATTTTGGAATACAAATTCAAAGGTATAGCTCTGATACCATGTCAAATTGGCTGAATCCCCCCTTTACATGAGAGTCTCGTTCCTTAAATAGGAAGGAATCCTGATTTACATTACATTCTTATAATTTAGGCTTAAAGTATAGGAAGATACTTATCCTATAATTACACTCCTATTTCAGCTGTATTTCTATCAATAACAACTACTACCTATGCTAACATGTCCATCCTTGTGCAATTTGAACTTGCAATGCCCCTGATGCATGGAACGAATCCGGCGCAAAACTAACAGAGTGTGTATCTCCCTCCAAATGCTGAACTTGAAAGGTGGAATCGATCTACTTTGAAGAAAATATCAAAGTAAAATAAAATAGGTATACACTTTAATAGCCTTTTCTTACATTAACTGTGTTAAACAATCAGTCTACGCTATTAATAAAGCACAAAAGCTACCAAACATATCAAGCTAATGTAAATAAAGAAATAATAAAATCTAAGTGGATTTGAACCACCAACCTCTCAAAACCCCATCATGGGATAACGAGCGCTCTTCCATTTTGAGCTTATAGATCTTCTGGACATTAAAAAAGAATGGACTCAAATATGGGACAATAAGAATCATTCTCTATTTTTAAAATAAAATAAAAATATATTGTACCTAAAAGTCCACCATCACCCCCCGATTGAAAAAAACATAAAATATATATGTGTGTGTGTGTATTACTAATATTAAGATTCATCACCCATTGATTGAAAATACATATATTTTTACTAATAGTAAGATAGTCGATATAATTCAATCAACTTATCAAATCTAAACATTACTATAATAAATAAAAACATAGATTAGTTTATTAAAAAAAAAAACTTCCAAAATAATATTGAATCAACTCCACCTTCAATGCTTAACCTAAACCCAAGCTCTAGGTCATAGAGTATACTAGGTTTAATAATTCTATTTTCTTAAACTATATTTTACTTGATTACATAATAATAAAACAAATACTTGCAAATTCATACTTCAATCAAATACTAAATATCAATATGTTTAGTTAGAGTACTATAACTTGATAGAAACAATTAAAAACAAATTATAAAAATAAATTCAAAATCATCCAAGAATAAAATTGAAAAAAAAATAAAAGAAAAGAAAAATAAGATATGCTTGCAATGTTCATATGTACATTTTTTCCCCTGAACAACCTACCCATACTTATGGTTTTAGAACTAGCACATCGCATTTGGAAAAATAACAATTAAAAATTTATTAAAAAAAAAAACACATTTCTCTTTGTTACAGCAAATGTCATGGCATGACAAGAAAAAAAAAATACACCAACATAACTACCACTCAAAAGTGACAGCAACATAATTACCGCAACAATTTAGATTTTACTGGCTTCGACAATATCGTTGCAGCCTTTAAATTTTAGATAAAAACAGAGAAAGTAAACTAGTTGGTAGCCAAGGCAACCTTCGATAAAGAAAGCTTTTATAAAGCATGTTGTGTTTATGTAAACTATTATATACATTTAACAGATGGGAGAATATATGTGTGTGTGTGTGTGTGTGTGTGTTTATGTAAACTATTATATACATTTAACAGATGGGTAGCACATTTAAAATAATACATGCGAAAAAAATTGAAAAAAATATCACAATTCCCATGTATTTCAAAAAAAACAACAATTAGAAATTACAATATTTAGAAAAATAATAAAAATAGATTGCTACAAATTCCGAAAAAACAGGTTCGAAAAGAGAACGATATGAAACATACCTCAGGATCAAGTAAATAACTTGAAGACAAAAATCCCGAATGATCCACACACATTGTCTAGAGCCAAATAAACACCCACCATCTTTAAACAAGTTTGACTTTCACCGATCATCGTCTTTAACTTAATTTGATGTTCAAAGAGCTCTTTTCAATAAATAACCTTTCTCATGTTCAAAGCAGCCATCATTAAAGCTTCGATGCACCCACAATCTCTCCCCTTTTTGAAATTTCTTGTAGCCTATTTCACAAATTACTTGAAATATCGTAGTTTACACCGACAAATTTTAAAAAACCGTAGGTGTGAGCTTCCCCTAGCCATGCTATTTTTCAAAATCTTTTTCTGCCTATTCTATTTCTTCAAGACTTTGTAATACCATTTCTTCAAGAAATCATGGTGGACGAGGGTCTCACGTGGTCATTGTTCTGTTCCGTTATTTGCACCATTTCAAGAACATCAATGAGCTTTGAATATGGTTAGAAATGGTTTGAGTCATGAAACCAAACAATATTTGATAGACCAAATCGAGGGCTATATTTAAACAGTAAGAACTTCAAATTGTTCAGTGATAAATTTCCTCAAATATCGAAATACCATAAACACATGAGAAAACAAGAAACCTTCTGCTACCATGAATTAACAATATGAAGTTCATCTCCCCCGGCAAACAGTAAAGAATTAAACATATCGTAACGAATTACGCAGAATGATGAAACAATTCAAAACTAATGTAACTGCGTGATAAAATCATATTGGGTTATTTATTTTTCTTTCAGGTGGAAGAGGAGCGAACCATTGAATAATAACTTGATCACCTCAATCGTTGGCTAAGCATGGACAGCTCAATTGAGAATGCCGTGAAGACCTGCTGAGCTGGCACAGCTGAGAGAGTTGAAGGCCATGGTTGTGTGGAAGTCAGGCGGCTCCAAACCACCATCTGAAGGCTAAATCACTTCAAAACCCAAAGAACCAAACAACAGAGCCAATTGCACAGCACAAAACACCAGCATCATCCATGAGCACAGGTTTTACAAGGATATCATAAGCACAATATTGTAGAATACATAATTGCAACTACAATTATGGCAGTAAAAAGGACCTGATTAAGAAAGGAACTCGGATTTCAGAGTTTCATAAGAGCTAGAAATTGAGAAACTAGATCTAGTAATAAAACTCATGACCAGGTTAGCTCTGTAATGGCAAATCTGACTGCTTCAGTGTATATAAATACAATATGATTTGAATTTCAAGGCATTTGAAAATGAAATGAACCTGCACTGTCGGTAAAGAATGATGACTAGTTATAGCGGGACGTTAGAATGAACAGATGCTTGGTGCAAGCAAAAACTCCTGATCGGAGACTAGAGTAATCCCGATAAAAGATCAAAATCAATTTCCAGGATGTGTGTTGTGTGTGGGGCGTTTTTTTTCAAGAACTCCACCATAGGGAACTGCTAATTTCCAAAGCTGAAACTAGTTTTAGATGCGCAATCTCTTAGTGATCCCGTATTATCTACATCTGGATCAAATATAAGCAACGAATAACAACGAATCATGATCTCTTGCAAATGACTGATTCTAAGTTATGTAAGTATGACTGACTGATTGATTGATTGATTCTAAAAATCAAGGAAATTCGTATTGGAGATATAAGTGAGAGAATACCTTTCGAGTCAGCCTCACAAATTGCAATATTGTACAATTGATGAACTGGCAGCTAAGCTGGAGTTGGAGTTCCTCGTGAAAGAGCCGCGTGATCTCAGGCTAGGATCGTAAGGCAAAGAGAAGTAAGAGAAAGCAGAACACAGACAGCTGAGGAGAGAACCCGGGCAATTCCCCGTGCGATCTCCCCTCAAAAACACGAAAATAATAGTTTTATTAAGATGATGGGCGACCTGCCATGCAAGCGCACCTGTCATGGCAAAGGTCGGATGACAGATAATAAACAAGACCTCTCAGTCTCCTGGCCTTTTAGTCCCGGTATATATATCTTATACATCATCCTCGTAAATAAACCACACAGCTCCACCCCCTATCTCCTTCCATCGCTCCTTAATCAATCAACAAAATCACAGCCCACGGTCCACGGTCACATCATCAAGCAACAGAGATTCTGTAATTGTTCTATCGCCCCCGCCTTCAAGTGAAATCTCGAATCATCTGCTGCTCATACACCAACTGGATATATCCTTTGAGAATTAGAGCTTTCGAAACAGAGCTCCGCCGTATCTACAAAACAAAATCAAATAAATAGCTTAATCAATAATCCGGAAACATAATTTAAATCATCTTTAGCCAAGGAACACGCAATAAAAATACTGATACATACCTCAGGAGCGATCTCCGATCAAATAAGATAACAGACCGTGAAATCACGGTGTTGAACTTCGATTATCAAGTCTGATATCAGGATAAAGATCGCAGAGCGATCTAGGCGGACCTGGAGTCCAAAAGATCGAGGGGGAATCCATGAAGGGTAGATCTGGGAATACTAGAGCTGAACTGGTAAGGCAGAAACAGCAATATGGCGGGTGTGCGACTTTATAGAGGCTCTGGGAGAATAGACGGACAGGATTGGTAGCTTAGTTGAATGATTAAGGGCTGAGATTTAGTTTACGTGGTTGAGTTTTTACCTTGTTTGAAAATTAGGTGTCGATGAAGGGATGGACGGCACATTTGAGCTGGCGAGATACCGGGTTTGTTTATTTTCGGAAAATTGTTTAGCCTATATTTTAAAAAAAAAAATCATTCTATAAGTTTCATTTTACTTGAGTTCTGTTTGTTTTTTTCCTCAAAAATTATAATTTATTATAATTTACATCCTACCGATTCATAATATTTTACATCTTTATATATACACATAAAATAAATTATTTATATAATTGTCATTATATTTTATAAGATAATCTTGGCAACAATGTTAGATTTAAACCCAAAAACAGTGGCCGTCCATTCTCCTCACACGTTGTTGCTGGAACCTAAAGACAACTTGAAAAATGATGGGTTTTCGGTCATGTTGATGTTTGAGGTGTTCATGCCTGTTTTAGGGATGATTTTGGCTGGGTCCGTTGATACTTGATAGTATAATTAATATTACCAATAAAATTATAAACGATGAGTTGAATATTTAATATTTTTTCTATTCGGTGGTAAATTATTAGTATTTAACACTAAGGTTATTTTAGCACCCTCCAAATTTCATTTCGTTATGATTTGAATTTTTAATGGTAAAGTTTTATAAAAAAATTGTAAATTTTTTTTGGAATTCTTCAAGGCGATTTAGCCTGTTAATAATTATATCAATATAAAATAGTAATAAAATCCTATAATTTTTTTTCAACCCTCTAGAATTTTTTAGGAGACTTAATTCAATTTAAATCAAATAAAATTAATATTCTATAATTGAAAAGGATTGTTAAAGTGAATGGTTTTGATCTTTTATGAAAAAATAACTGCAATTCTTTCTCTTGATGAAAGAATTTGTCCTTTTTTCAATTTTCTATTAAAAAACTCAAAAAGAAAAAAGAAACATTATTCATTTGTTTACCAAGACACCCTACAATCGCAATGCCTTGTTCTACAGAACGATTTTCGCCCGAAAGGAGGGCCTTTCAGCTAACAGCCCTGCTAGCCCTTGATTTGATCTGAACAAAGCATCGGAACTGCAAAATAATGAACATCATGAAAAATCTTGACATTATATTGCTTTTAACTTTTTAAGAAAAAACATGGAAAATGATGTCGTTTTAAAATTTTAACCCTGACCCCAACAGTATTCCATAAAAATTATTTTTTTTGTTTTTTTAATTAAAGCTATGTTTTTATAATTAAAAATAAATTTTTTTAAAAAAATAAAGTAAATTAAATAATTCTATGACTACGTTATTAAGCGTCTTTAAGTAAATTCTAGACAAGAAGATAAAACAAACAAAAAAACAGCAGAAAAGAACGAACCACATGAACTAATAAGACCTGGGTGGATTTGAACCACCAACCTCTCAAAACACCATCATAATGGGGACTTTGAGCGCTCTTACCATTTTGAGCTTACAGATCTTTTCAACATTGAAGAATGGCCTTCCAAAATACAGCAACTTCCGTTCCTTCTATTTTCCTTTCATCAATTGTTAATTTTTCCAAAAAATTATTTATTAAAATAAAATATTAATTTCATAATTTTTTATATACATAAAAATATTTTTTATATATATACATCAATTTAATAATGATTTAATAAGGTCAGGTATAGAAAAACATGAAAAAATATTTTTTTATTTTTTAAAATTTATTTTTAACACTTGAAAACAATAAAAATTAATTTAAATTAAAAAAATCTTAAAGATCCCCAAAAGTGTTCTTTGACGTAAAAACCCAATGGAATGTAGAAACAAGTTTTTTCCAAACAAGATTGCAGCAGTAAAGAGATCTTTGATTTCCAGATGAAACATGACCACAATTATTAATGGCATTTTTTTATGGCGCTTGAATAAAAGCAACATTAGGTAAAAGATGACAATCACCCACCCCCTTGCTTTTGACAAAATGCTTTAAGAAATGATCTATATGCCATTGAAACCCTAACCGTTAACCATGATTTAATGGTTGAAGTTACAAGCACATTCAACACCTAGAACACAACTCGTCATCAACCCACCTCGGAATGACCATAAAATGATTGTGGAACCAACATCTTGTGCATTTATAAGATAAAAGTGAATTTACACAAATGATTTCTCGAACACCTGCAAGAAAATCGTGGTTTAAGAAACGCAATTCTTGACTGGCTTTCAAGGCTATCAGGATCGATTGTAAACCTGACAAACATGGAAGGAAAGAAAGAAGATAACGCTCATGTAAAAGCTTTGGACATGATACATAATTCCAGAAAATGCTTAAAAAAGAACGACCGCTTTCTTCTTCAAATCGATCAAAGGAAAGATAATTCCACATATTTTCAACAAAACAGCTACGTCTAGAGAGCAAAAAAATAAAAGTAAGGCAAGAAAACACCGTCAAATAAAAAATCTCGAACTGATGTCAAAGCTTGAGAAAACAAGGCATTTCCAGCTTCCAAAAACTAGCATTATGACGACTAGAACGAGCTCTGTATCTAATATATATTAATGTCCAGCTGCAAATTGCATTAAAACAAACCTCAAACTAAAATAATCAAACAGTAGCAACTCAAATCTTGAACCATTGAGAAAAACTTGATCACCTCAATAGCTGATTTAGCGTGATGCAGCTTCATAAAGAATGTTGTGAAGGCTCCTGCGCTCTCCCTCTTTTTCCCTAGAAGCCATGGTCATTGAAGTCGTGCAGCCCAACAATCATCCAATGGGGTCTACAGATCCCATCTTCAACACCACAATCTTCAGGCTACATCACTCAGATCCAATGAACCAAACAGGAGCCAGTTGCAAATAACAATACAGAGTAGAAAAACTTGAAAACAGCTCCGAGGTAAGGATATCACAGGGCACAATATTCTCTAATTTACATACTTGAAAGCCAGATCTTAATTGTAAATAGCGAAAGCTAAATAGCGAAAGCAAAGCTGTTCATACAATAGTTTTGCACGGGATAACAAGAAAAGGAAACCGAAGAACTAGATCCAGATAACAAACCTCATTCATGCCCAAGGTTGGTTTGTAAGAATCACAGATATGCTTAGGTTGCGTTTGCAGTCGCGTTGTTAATGAAATAAACTTGATTGTTACCACGCAATAACGGGTTGTTGTAATGAGCAAGTGCTTTCGTGTATTACAGACTAAAAACTGAACCCTTATAAATCAAACCTATGATTCAGTACCTCTTAGTTTTGGTGGCTATATAGTAACTGCCAATCTTGCGTTGAAACCAGTTTTGGTTGCATTATCTTGATAGCCCATTGTATCAAAGATTTATATTTGACGGGACCAAATATCCGATAAGAAATGAAAAATAGGTTGCAATGATAATAATAAAAAAAACAATATGATTCTTTTTTTTTATGTTTGTTCCAAGTCTTGGAAATATGACTGGCTGTTTCTAAAAATAAGAAATTCGTATTGGAGTTATAAAAGAGAGAATACCTTGGAGTCAGCTTCACAAATTGCAACATCGTGCAGTAGATGTGAATTGATTGCTAAGCTGGAGTGCCTCGTGAAAGGGCAGCGCGATCTCAGGCAAGGACCGTAAGTCAAAGAGAAGTAAGAGAAAGCAGGACACGAACAGCAGAGGGGAGAACCCGGGCAATTCCCCATGCGATCTCCCCTCCAAAACACGAAAATAATAGTTTTATTAAGATGATGGGTGACCTGCCATGCAAGCGCACCTGTCATGGCAAAGGTCGGATGACAGATAATAAACAAGACCTCTCAGCCTCCTGGCCTTTTGGTCCCGATATATGTATCTTATACATCATCCTCGTAAATAAAACACACAGCCCCGCCCCTTATCTCATTCCATCACTCCTCAATCAATCAACAAATCACTGCTCAGGTTACATGATCAAGCAACGGAGATTCTGTAACTGCTTATCGCTCCACCTTCAAATGAAATCTCGAGTCATCTTCTGCTCACACACCGACGGGATATATCCCCTGAAAATTAGAGCTATAGAAACAGATCTACGATGTATCTACAAAACAAGATCAAATTAATAGCTTAATCAATAATTCGGAAGCACAGTTTAAATCAGTTTTAGCAAAGGAAAACATAAGAAAAATACTGATACGTACATCGATCTCCGATCAAACCAGATAGCAGACCGTTAAATCATAGAGTTGAAGCATCGGATGAGCTTCGAATATCAAATCTGGTATCAACATATAGATCGCAAAGCAATCCAGGCGAAGCTAGAATCGAAGAGATCGAATGAGGTACCATGGAGAGTGGATCTACGAATAAGGCTTAGCTGATAAGGCAGAAAAAGAATGAAGGGCGGGTGTGTGACTATATAGAGGATCTGGGAGAATAGACGGACAGGATTGGTAGTTTAGTTGAATCATTGAGGGCTGAGATTTAGTTTACGTGGTTGAGTGGTTGCCTTGTTTGAAAAGTAGGTGGCGATGAAGGTATAGACGAGCTGGCAAGATATTGACTTGTTCATTTTCGTAATAATCACGCTGGTTAAGATAGAGATGTTCAAGTAAGTAATTTTGGATTGGTATGAATGTTTTTTAAAATATTTTTTATTTAAAAAATATATATAAATATATATATGATATTATTTTATTTTAAAAAATTATTTTTAATATTAAAATAATTTTAAAATATTAAAAATCTAATAATTTAAAATAAAACAAAACTTAAATTTTTTTAAAATATTTTAAAAATAAAAAAACAAACAGTCAAAACTATGCGCGGTCAAAAAATTATTTATTTAAAAAAAATTATTTTTAAAATTATTTTTTAATATTTTTCTTAATATTCTATGTTAAAAATAAATTTTAAAAAATAATAAATATATTTTAATATATTTATAACCAAAATAATAATTTAAAAAATAATATATTACAATTACATCATTAAATTTTTTTTCTATTTAGTTATCAAACTTTCATAACACGGATCTTAGGTTTGACGAGTTAACCCAGTTAATTTAGATTTTTTTCTTTTCTTCATTGGTTTTTTTATTCTTATAAGTTTTTTCTTTTGTTATTTTTTCTTTTGAATTAATATTTTTTTGTATTTAATTTAGTTCATTAATATGACTTTTTTTCCGATTTAGTTATCTTAGGTTTGGCTAATTAAAGAATTTTTTTTTATCGTTTTTATGCCTTTAACTGTGGATTGCAATGTGCAATCTACAGTAAAAAGACTTATTGCTTTTGTTTGTTTAGTTTTTTTTTTTTATTAATTTTTTTTCATTTAATTTAGTTTGTTAATGTTCAATTTTTTTCTATTCAGTTATCAAACTTTTATGACATGGATTCCGGGTTTGACGGGTTAGCTCAATTAATTCTGGATAACCCGTCAATTTTTTTATTCTATTTAATTATCAAACTTTCACAACACAAATCCAAGATTTGACGAGTTAACCTGCTATAAAGGGTTAACCCAACTAATTCAGATTTTTTTTCTTTTTTTAATTATTTTTTTTCTTTTTGTTGGTTTTTTTTTCTTTGTTTGTTTTATTTTTAATTAATCTATTTAATTATCACACTTTTATGTCACAATCTTGCAGCCAGACCTACATCAAAGGCTATTAGGTCTGATATTGCAGCTACACCCACTTAAACTTGGATCATGCAAGTTTAATGTTATTATTAATATTATAAATATTACTTTTAAGTTAGGTGTTGCAGCCAAACACAAGATTTTTAGGTATAATTTTATAGAAAAACCTAATATTTTTATATTTTAATTTTTTTTTATATTTTTTATACAAAAAATATTGACCCCGACATCACGCCAATCATGTAAGTAGGCTTCGTATATAACAGGTGAGATACCCACATTCAACGCTCTCTCTGTCTCACACAAAATTCACGAGATCTCTCTCCTAAACCCTAAAAATATGAAAACAAAATTCACTCTCTATTATTTGATCTTTGTTAAATTCAGTTCTGCCAGCACGCCCTCTTCCACGTCAACCTGCAACTTTCGGCTTCCCTCGCTGGTTGAGAAGACAAAACCCTTCTATCTGCAACCATGTCAATGGCATAATTATTAGAACCCAACACTCTCTTGTGAAGATGTTCACCACAAGGAAGCAGATCCAGAAAGACAAGGACTCATTACGGCCCATTGGGCTATGTATGAATCATTCTCGTGAATGCTCATATTGGCAGATCCCACAGCATAGTCCACCCACCGTATTATTTCAAATATCATAAGAAACTTGTAAACATTAGGTTAGAAACAATCCATGTTTTTGATCGGGACTTTTTTTTTTTTATCTTTTCTTAATAATTTTTATTATAAAATAACATCACCGAGTACATGAACGTCAATGTGCTTACCCTAAGATTCTTTCTTCTTCTACTTTTTTTCCCCCATTTTGTGAGCCTTTTAGTTTTGTTTATACTTTTTGTTGTGAGAGAGGTTTCTAATTCATGTATAGAGATACCGATTTTTTTTTGTTGGGGATGATAATTGTAGATCTAGGGGCGTTTAGCAATGCAGTGATCACAGTAAGAAACTTGAATTTTAAAATAAATTATGATTGGACTAAAATATACCCTAACCATTAAAAACAATAATTAGCAATTCTTAGGCACGACAAATGAAATTCATGATGAGATTGTAACTGTTAAATCATAGTTAAAATAAAATAATTAAAAATTAATTAATACTGAGATTACATTGAAATTCAAGTTATATTTATTAGCTGAAAATTGATTTTTTTAAAAAAAATTAACTTTTAAAAAGTAAATTATTGATAGATCAAAATTTTTAATTAAAAAAAATAATAAGAGAAAAATAAATAACAATCATAAAAATAAGAACTAAAATTAATATAATAATCAAATTAAATCAAATTATAAATGATAAAATTAAAAAAAAATTTAACAATAAAAAATTTAAGGAACAAATTTGATACAATCAACGAATAACATGATATTTTTAAATTTTTTATCATTTTAAAAAAATATTTTTTACTAAAATAAAAGGAAAATATTTTTCTAAAACCAAGCCAATTTTTTTTTAACTAGAAAGTTTTTTTTTTGTTAATCAATTTTTTTAATAATAAATAAATATAAAAAAAAAAAATTAAAAATTTATTTTTCATGAAACAAAGAACATAAAGGCATATATTAAGTTGGAGAAAATTCTCAGGGCAAAAAAGTCTCAATCACCGTACAAATTGTTGAAGCAAAGACGGGGAAAACAATGCTCGCGCCATCCTATCCCAACTATACATTAATTTGACCATTTGGTGCAAATAAAAATTCTCAAAGCAACATTAAGAGACAATGCCGACATTAAAACAAACGCATAGTCTAACAACCAAGTCATGTGGATTATCGACAAAATGAAAAAAAGAAAATATTGCCAGCTCATCCTAAAAAAATTAAAAAAAATTGACGACTCTCTTGAATATTGTAGTGCTACTATAACCTTATTGGTATTATAGTGCTGATTATTTATTAAAATATTTTTTATTTAAAAATTTATTAAAATATTTTTTATTTTTTAAAATTTATTTTTAATATTAACATATTAAAATAGTATAACAAAATTAATTTGAAGTAAATTAAAAAAAATTCAAAAACACTTTTTTTAAAAAAAACAAACAATTAGTTAATTAAATCCCTAATTTACATGTCATCCAAAAACAAAAGGCACGGAACTTAAATTTATACAAGAAACCAATATTTATAAGACTAGCTGGCTAGATAAAAACAACAATTTACTACTACAATCACCAGCCAAGAATAAAAACAAACCGATTTTCATCATCTGGGTTCTCATTAGACTTGTCCTTTTGCTCGCCCCCCGTCCTTTGTCGTGACCTACCTGAAACGGACCCCATAAGTTTTTCTGCCACGTTGTTTTGTGGGACATGAGAAAATATATGGTGTGGACAAGTTGACTTGTCTAATAAGAAGTTTTTTTATTAAATTTTATTTTCATGATAAATTAATTTTTTTTTATTATACAATACAATAAAAAATTAATTTGATTTTGTAGGGCTTATAATTTAGATTATGGTTTAGTGAGTTGACATTTTTTTTTTGTATATCAAACAGTGGTAGAGCCACGTAGCTATAAAAGGGGCAATTGCTTTCTTATTTTATATATATATATATATATATATATATATAGTGAATAGTTCATATAGAAAAATTGTTATTTCATTTCCTTTCTTTCTTTTTCTTACCCTAATTATACAAATTTCTCTTTTGATTTCCTGCCTCTCTCTTGTATATATGTCCAGCTCGTTCCTTAGCTCTCTCCAGTATACAAATTTTTCTTCGAGTACAGTTAAGTAATTAACTTTTTTTACCTTTTGCTTTATACTTTAGATAAATTTCCTTCCATCTTTTTTTATTTATTTTATTTTCTAATTTTAAATTTATTTTTTTATAATTAGTTATTAAAAATATTAGGATTTATGATAATTTAAGGGTTTTGATATAAATATGTTTCAAAATAAATATTTAAATATGCTAATTTAATCAATTAAATATTTCTTTTCTTATTATAAAGAAATAAATTAATATTCATGCAAAACCATTATTTTTGGCATCTATTGCATTGGTAGAGTAGTTTATTAAAATTTAATATTTTTACATGATTTGTTTGTAAGTAAAATATAAAGTAGAAAACATGTTTTCCAAGCATGGTTCCTCTTACATAGACACTAGACATTATTCCTCAATTAAATGTCTATAAATGATTAAGTATAATTCAATTAACATACTTATTATATTTATATAGATATATAAGTTTTATGAAGCAGTTTTAAAATATAAAAACTCGAAAAGAACAATTATAATATAATTTTAAATTAATTTTACTTAATATAAAATATTATATATGTTTTGAATTAATTTCTAACATATATCTACATAATATAATATTTGTTAGTAATTTACTCCCTCGTTTAAAAAATTATGGCCTCATCACTGATGGCAAACATGATTAAGTTGAAAAAACTCGCACCTTACTCTTGCAAAGATTATGATTTACGTCATGACACGTAGTATTTCAACCAAAAACACGGCAAAGAGGGGGGGTCTGTTGTGCTACAGCCATTGCCACTTTTCACTCAAAAGACTTGGTGAATGTTTTCATCAAGTAGTACAAGCATAACATGGATATTGCTCATAACAAAACCAACTTGTCTAATATAAAAAAATAAGATAAAGAAAGCATAAGGAAATACACTCATAAATGAAAAGATTTAGTTGTTCGAGTGCATCCCCCACTTCTAAACAAAGAAATGATCACTCTATTTGTTAACACATTCAAAACATCATATTATAAGTATTTGATGGATAGTTCGGTACATTAATTTATTGATGCTGATGCTGTAACAGTATCCAAGCGTCCAGAGTAATAAGTTACAAGTGAAAAAATTTCTGCACCTATCAAGAAAAAAAAAAAAAACTTTAAAGAGAAAAGAAAAGAAAAGAAAAATTAACTATGTTGAAGATAACTTCAAGAATAAAAAACACCAATTCCGAAATTGCAACACCTCATTCCAGATTGCAAACATCAATCTCAACTTTCCATTTCCCATTAAAAAGGCTCCAGTACAGATGGGCTAGATGAGCTTAATCCATCCACCGTGCTTTGTGGATTTAAAAAGGAGAATTAAGCCAGAAATCTGCTGCAGCCCTACTCATACTGTACTGTTAGGCTGCTGGTGGGGCACCACTAGTCTTCCACGAGTTAAGAAAACGAAAAAATGCGAGTGGAGAGGTCACTTCCTTTACGCTTATGTCTCTAGACTGCTAGACTGCGGGACCACTCGACCGTTACAGCTGCCACTCAACGTCAGCAAGCACATTCACTCTCGGTCCTCCTTGCATTAAAAGTGAGAGCTCTGATATAATCACCCAAATAATGATAATAAAAAACTAATCGGCTCAAAATTTATTCCCTGTAAATTAGCTGTTTAAATTTTATAAACTTAAAGCAACTGAAAATTTATATAGTTTAAAAATTTATAACATTAATCAAGTTATATACAAATTAGTTTGAACATTTATATTAATAAAAAAAATAAAAATAAATAAAAAATAACAGTTTTTATCACCATGTGTCATTCACTGTAGATTAGATTATACATATATTTTTCATAAAAAACTTGAATACCTACCAAGAAATTGTTTTGTTTTTATGATTATATATTTTTTTTTAATTTTTAATTTTTAATTTTTATACTAATATTATAAATAATTTTTTAAAAATAAATATTATTTTAATATATTTTTAAATAAATTTTTTTAAAAAAAATATTCGCTGTTAATTAATTCGAACGTTGCATGGATACATCTGGATCCTATGGATTTGTTATCGTTATGGGTGACTATGATAGTTTGCCTAGAGTGACTTCTATTATTTCTTACCATCGACATACAAAACCAACATTTGTTTTTAAGATTTAAAAGTCAATCTGTACCTAATTAATTAAAATATTTAATTCTAATGGTGAAGATAAAAATGGTTAGCATCAAATAATCGGTTGTAAGTTAATCTAACGACGTTTGTTTATAGAATATGTCATCTCACAAGAAAAACCTACAGAAATGAATTACGAGAAAAATCAATCATGCCATCATTCTGATATTTGGTCAGTCTAATGGATTATATATATTGTTTTGTTATTTTTTCTTGTAAATAGGATTATTGCTATATAAATTAATTACAAAGCAAAATGATACCTAATTAATATCTCAGGAATATTTTTGTATTTATTCCAATAAAAAGGTGTTTGGCAGCGCAGTGAGAACACTATTTACATGAAATTTTAATTTTTTTAAAAAAAATTTATACACTGAAATTAAAAATATATTTTTTAAAAAAATATATATTATTTTAATATATAAAAAAAGCTAAACACTTTAAAACATAATCTTAATAGCATACCCAAATCAGAATCTAATAGCGCTTTGGGGTCGACGTCCGTAAAAATAGAAGAGATAAAAAAGTGGGGTTTTAAAAATAGGTTTATGGATCTGGTTGCTTTCCTTGTTTAATAAATTATTAATCTGCTGGGGGAGGTACGGCGTGGTTGCAGTGGCGAGAACTCCAAGAAGTCTAACATGGTGACGTTATGCCTACTGGCAATGTAAATACGGAGAAAATACAAGGCAGGTCAATTCACCAAGGTGGATTTTGTGTTCATAAGTTGCAGGGTGCAAGACACAGCCTTGTCGTCCTGGATTTCATTGGCTGCCTACAGCGTGTACAGCTTTAACTTCCTTCAGTGACCATGCAGGACAGCTTCCTGGAAAATCTCTTTTTGATTCACGAAAAGTACAATCACAAGAGTTCTAAGGGCCCTCGCGAGAATTTTTGCTCCCAGTTTTGCAGATTTTAATTGCCTGGCAGCAACAATTATGCAGAAGGTGTCTTTTTATATTATTTTTTTTTAGAAAAAAGAGGCAAATCTAAAATCCCAAATGAGTATGAGATTCACAAAAGCTAAATTCATGACATTAAGTATAAACTTGAGCTCTCGATGGTCCCCTGTTTCATGTAGTGTGCAATTTTAAGTTTCTGGGGCACGAAGACAATTCAACCACATATTGCTTTGACGGGGTCAGTTAAATTGCAGAAGCAAAGGAAAGCAGCTCGTTGGTGGTGTGAAGAAAGCGTGAAAACCCTCATCATTGTTTGTACGATAAACATTGCATGGCTCTAATGCAAGGAGAGATCAACTTGTTTATGGATGGCATGCGTTACAGTGCAGGGTTATTGGTGAGTAGTTTCATCTGTTTATTATGAAGCGCAAAAGAATGGCGGTGATTAGGAGCAACAAGGTGAGTTGCGGTGCAACCGTGTGAGAAGGAAATTGGAGCTCTGAAGAATGGATAACAAGCACCACAGAGAGGAGTCCATTCTTGGTTAATAAACATTAAGCGAGAGGGACCCTCTGCATATGAAAGATTTTTAGCTACCCTTTAACTTTCTCTAAAGATGACTCTGAATGGTCACAATCACTCGAACCAGGAACAACAACATCATGCAACCCATTGTCTACCTTGTCATGTCCTGGCCCATTGATTTTCAGAGAGGTGGAAAGAGGTTTGGTTCCTCCACCTTTGTTTCTTCTCAATTTGTGTCAAAAAGATGAGAGAGAGTCTGATTGCTGGATGAAAGGGACGGGCATTAAAGCCTCTTGTGTACTGAGATTATGCAATTGGCGAGGAGGGAAATGTGGCTCCATACACATACTCAAGTCCTTGTCCTTCATAGATTTTTAAGGAAATTGATAGCAGCTGAGCAGAGCAAACTGGGAAGCCTAGAAGATAGAAAGATCATCTGCTAGATCATTTACGCAGCAAATACAGCTTTATGCAGGCCTGAATCAATTACCACTTCCATTTGTAAGCGCTCACTGCATGTCTTCATCACATTGCCAATTTCATATAACCAAAGATTCTAATGGCTTGCAGGCCTGCATCACACACCAGTTAGAATCTCCCAGGTTACAGAACCACAGGCTGAGGTGCACCACAAGACCTCATCGAGTTCTTGTCATCATCACCGGAATCTATTTTCTTCATTGCAATCTACTATACTAAGTACAAGCACAGGAAATAAAATTTAAATCAAAACAAAGATTCAAATTTATTCACAAGAGTTTTACATACACCTAAGAGAAAGAAACAGATCCTTTCTGTTTTTTTTTTTTACAATTTGTGAAGACTCGAGAGTTCAAAACCTATAACAAAAACCCAGCAGAATACAAAAGGAAAGCCCATATATCTAAATGACCAAACTGAAAGACTACAGCAAGTTACTGGCTTCAGTGGATCTGTCAATGCATGATCGCAATAAAAAAAAAAAGAAAAAGAAAAAGAAAAGAACAAGCTACAACTAATTAACCCTTCCAGCGGTTCATTATCTGATCAAGCAGCATCCCAACAATACCATTCAATGGCGTATAATTCACACTAAACCATTGTTCCACACCAGAGAAAAATTACCAGG
This sequence comes from Populus alba, assembly GCF_005239225.2. Taxonomy (NCBI): domain Eukaryota; kingdom Viridiplantae; phylum Streptophyta; class Magnoliopsida; order Malpighiales; family Salicaceae; genus Populus; species Populus alba. The sequence continues at coordinate 10,112,693 of NC_133288.1, forward strand.
TGGAAACTTGTACCAAATTCAAGTCCAGCCCCATCGATTATCGCCATGACGAAACTGTGAGTAGTGGCACCTCATTCCAGGCTAAAGTTAAGAACCCAGGCTGAGAATCATCAAGAGAATACAAAGTACTGTAATTGTAATTCCATAAAAGTATTTTAGCCTGACTCATTGCATAATGGCTAAGCGAAACCGATTCGAAACCCGAGTTTTCCATTAAAACCATCCATTGCTCTTTGTCCTCCATCCTCTCCCTTCTAATTCCATCTGGCCCTACAGCACCAGAAATTCTACGACCCAATAACAATCTCTCAACCTGAAGCCTCTCTTGTGAGTCTCTACTCATGTTAGGATCAAGAGATTCAAAAACAGCAGTGTAGTATCTCAAAGCGTTCTTAAACCGGGTCAAGTACCCGACCCGGTTCAAACTAACTTCATATTCACCCAGAGTGACAATTCTCGGGTTCAACGATTTAGCCATCTTTAAAGCGGTTTCAACGGCTCCTGGAGTCTCACCCAACAAATTATACAACTGAAGCATGAAATTGACAGCCAAAACCTCATCCGGCTCAACCCGAAAACAAGATTCATTTAACTCCTGAATTGGAGTCAGAATAGGCTCAAACTCAAAATTCAAATCAAGAAGCTTTGCAAAATCAAGAAGCCTATTACCAGTAGCTAAAAGAGAAGCAGCTGGGTTCTTACCCAGAACTGGAGCAGGTATACCTGAGATTCGGATTCTAACAGGTTTTCCAGCTGAACGTGTAGCTAAAGCTTGTAAAAGAGCAGCCCATTGAATTCCTTGAACGATACCAAAATCAACTATGTGAATCTTGCTTGCGTTCTCCGTCGCTTCAAGAATTGCTTGATTTGCTGTCAAATGAGCAAACTTTGAATAAGGACAAGCATCATTCAAAGCTTTATAAGACAAAGTGAACTCTTCACTTGTTGTCTGATGAAAGTTTTTCAAGTCATCAAGCTCTCCTACAGCAACTCTTCTGCATAATCCTTCTACGAAGTAGAAACCAACGCGCTCACCTGGATCACCGTTCTCGCTCACCGATTCCTTGAACTTAATCAATGATTTCACAGCTTGATCAGCTTTGGACTCGACAAGTTGAGCACACTCAACAAGTGCTTTCAAAACCGGCGACGAAGATAACTCTAATATTTCTTTAGACCCAACGACGACTTCGTTTTTTACAGTTGGCGGAGGCTGCTGTGGAGGCGATGCTTTGGGCTTGATTTCTTGAGGAGGAGATGGGTCAGCCCAGAGCGAGTTAGAGATAACCCGGTTAAGATCGGACGGTGGAGAGCAGCCGACAGTGAGTCGACTGGGGCTAGTGTTAAGCGGATCAGACGGGTAAATGCCAAAATCAGCATTGTTTTGCCACGCGTCACAACCAGAAGGAAGATTAGAACTATCCGTCGAATCTCCACCGTTCATTAAACTATCCATCCACTCATCAGAGTCAAACTCACCGCCAGCTCCAGTAAAATCAGGAAAGCGAAACCCACTCGAGTGGTGGTGCTCCATATTCGAGAAACTAAACCCGGGTGGGTCACCTGTATCTGGTCCACTCTGAAACGGGTCAGAGAAGGCAGCCGGGCCCGAGAGCCCATAACCCAAGTTTGGGTTAGCAGACATTGTAGTACTCGGCCAAGGATTTAAAGAAAAAGGGTTTAGGCCAAGAAATTGTTGCTGGGGGTGGTGGCTTTGCTGTTGCTGTTGTTCTTGTTGTTGTTTTTGCTTAATAACTTGTTGGGCTATTGCCATTAGATTTCCACTATCTGCACACATATATGCCATTCTCCGGCTAACCTTCTCGCCGGGAAATTAACTACAAGTTGCATGGAAAGAAAACAACGTTAGTAAAGAAAGAGTGACAGATTCTTGAAATGGTGGATTTATAGCGTAAAAGGAAAAAAAAAACAGTTAAAGAAAAGGACAGAGAGAGCGGCACGTACTTGAGACTGGAAATCAGTGGAAGAAGAGGATCACGAGCTGGAATAGGTGATGGCAGAGATGGAGAGAGAGGGGGGAGGGGAGGAGAGGGATGACAGTGAGAAAGAGAGTGGGGAATTTTAAGTGTGAGCTCAATGTGGACATAGGATGATTAAAGTCCCATACAGACGAAGAGTGGGGCCACTTATTCGATTGAAGAAAAGATTAGTTTATGGTTTTAAAAGGATTTTGCTTTTTAAGGCCACTGCAAATGTCAGACCTCTAGTTATTAACGTGGATTTTGATAATACAGTTCACAGTATTTTTTTTTCAAAAATAATTTGTAGTATATTTTTAGTGCTGTGGTTGTTTTTATTTTTTAAAATATAAAAATGATGTTTTCTATAGTTTTAATGAGGTGATGTTATAAATAAGTTATTTAAAAAAATATTTATTAAATATATTTTTAATTAAAAAATATTATAGATCATATTATTAAATGCACATTTAATATAAGAATTTTTTAAATAAAAACCATTTTACCTTAATATCATTTAAAGTTTAGCTAAATCTAATTTTGGTGTTAAAATTAAAGGCAGCCCTAAAATGTTGTTATTGATGAATATTTTTATTTAAAAATATTTTATTTTATTTTTCTTAGAAATGAATAAAAAATACAAAATTATAACTATCTCGAAACAATAATATCTTAATTTAATTTATAGGAGATATTATTTGATATTTCATACTCTTACTTCATGATTCCTACGTTTATATAGGAGGATAGTCAGGACGCATAAATAGTTATAATAGGGCATCTCAACTTTCTGTGATCACAATGAGCAATTTCATCATAAATATTTAATAATTCATTTAATTCCTATCAATCAAATCCAATTTTAGAAAGAAAAAAATTTAAAATATTTTTTAAACAAAACTCAAGTTGTTTTCTTTCATGGAATGAACAAATTCAGATTTACATCTAAGCATATATATACATTGAAATAGACATTAAAGATTTTATTGTATCAATTAATTAATATCATATTTTAACCATCTTCACCAAGCAAGTTATGTGGTGTTTAAAAATAAGAAGTGATTATTTTTTAAAATATTTTTTATTTAAAAATATATTAAAATAACATATTTTTATTTTTAAAAAAATAATTTTAATATCAACACATAAAAATAAAAAAAAAATATCAAAAAACAATTTAAAGCAAAAACAATTAAAAAAAAATGTTTTTAAAATGCAAAAACAAATGAATTCTTAGTCTTGGATTTTACCACCTACTTTTAGAATTTTTTTACAAATAAGATAGAAAACAATTTCATTTCCAAAATAATTTTATTTTTAAAATTACTTATTTCATATTTTTAAGCTATTTATAATTACTCATGAAATTAACTGAGCTTTAAATTTGTGATGGCTTTAAATTTTTTAATTAAAGAGTGTGCCGAATTAGTACTTTTATAATTAAATCGAGTGTGGATAGTGCAGGTCATTTTGTATCGAAATAAAACTTAAGCTAATTATATTGAATAATCAAGTATTAATTTTATCAAAATTTAAGGATATAAAGAATTTTAAGTTAGAATTCAAGTGAAAATAATTTAATATTGACAAACAAAAAAATAATTCAATAATACAAGAATTGTTAAATAAAATGAACTTTGCATAAAGTAATAAAGGAAAGGTAAAGTAAATCACCCATTAACTTAGTAGTAAAGTAGTAACTCTAAATTAATTAATTTCTACCCTAAAGGACGGAACAACCTATCTGAAGACTTTCCCTCCCGCAGGCTGTGTTCGAGTGGAACTTGTTTGATTTTGCACGAGAAATGTTGTTTTTTTTAAAAAAAAAATAAAAATTTTAAAATATTTTAAAATTGTTTTGAATGATTAATATTGAAAATTAATTTAAAAACATAATAAAGCCCTATTTGTTTTTATATTTTAAAAATATTTAAAAAAAAATAAAAAAATTTAATCTATTTTAAATTAATATTTTGTTGGTATTTTTAGATTATTTTAATGCATTAATTTTAAAAATAATTTTTTAAAAATAAAAAATATTATTTAATATATTTTTAAATAAAAAAATATTTTAAAAAATAATACTAATCACGGTAATAAATAACTCAAATAATTTAAAAACCAACTGTAACTTCTATGCAAAACACGTGTAAGCACTAAGCACTTTTCCTATTTTCACCTTAATTTTTTCTCTCTTTTTCACCCCGCTCTATTCCGGTACCTTGACTGGGATCCACATCCTACTTGACACGTCAATTGTTATAGGCGCGGAGGGGTCGCCGTCTAAATGACGTCATCTCCTGTGACCTTCTCGGGGCATGGAAAGTAAGTCTTCACCGTCCACTTTGGAGATCCTGCGTCCTCAATTACTAAAATGGAACGGCGCCACTTACGGTGGCTGAAAACGACTCTACGGGTAGAGTACCTTGGCATGATAAAACCATCGTCTGCATCTTTATGCTGACACGTATGCACTTTGTTTGTGTTCCTTTTCTTCTGGCGATGATCTATGTTTTATTATTGAGTTAATTATAATTTAATCCCTTTATTTTATTCAGAGTAGTTATTAGTTATTACCACCTATAGTATTATATATAATTAAATATTTTTTTAATTAATATTGCTCATCCTCAATTTAGTGGTTTTCAGTTCTGAAAATGTCTTCTTCCATTACCTTTTTTTCATCTTAGCTTTTTTAATTAAAAAAACAAAATAAAATAAAAAATAACACAAAATTAATGGAAGACACACAGTTGTTCAAAATAAATACCAGCCAACTTTAATATGCTTGTGTTAAAAATATTTTTTAAACATTTTTAAAAAATATTATTTTAATATATTTTCAAAAAAAACATTTTAAAAAATAATTATTATCATACTCTTAAACACCCTCTAAGCTAGCACAACAAAATAATTACAAATAAAATAAAATAAATTTACGTTGTTTCTCATCCAATAAAAGGCTTAATAGATTAAAATTAAAAATCACAAATCCATCTAGTATTTTTTTTTTGATTAACATGGATATTCGGGTTAATTTATGTGCATCTTAACTAATTTTTCATGTCCATGAAAACCATCCAATAATTTTTTACACCTCTTGTGTTAATGGTTCCAAATTCATAACAACCGAATCAATACAACCTCGAGGCCGAATTGCCTGTTCTAAATACTATATTCGTGTGTGTGTGTGTGTGTTGAGTGTTCTTTTAAAGGGATATGATAGAAAAAGAGAATAGAAAGATGGAAAAAACTGATATAAGGTGAAGAAAGAGGACTCTATTGATAAAAGTTGGAAGGATTTGCCGCTTAATGGACGGACCCACGTGGACCAATACTAATTAGGATAAAGAAGGACAAAATAAGGGTCCACCCAAAGAGAGTAAAATCAATGTTGGACCGGTGGAAAAGCAACGGCGGAGGATATTTTTGACGAGGTTTTGCCACCAAAAAAAAAAAAAAACCAACAACAACTCAGGGACACAGCGAAAGCAACCTTGGAACGGACCTGTGGTGTGTTCACGTCGAGAAAAGGTCTTTGCAATTTACTATGGAATGATCGTCATTATTTTATATTTTTGATACAGGGATGCAACTTTTGAAATGTGTGATGACATGTTTTGAGTTATCTCAAGGTTATCCGTTGTTATTTTATAAATTATTTTAAAAAAAATTAAATTAAAATAATATTTTAAAAATTATTTTTAAAATCAACATGTTACACACGATTAAAATATTAATTTAAAATAAAAAAAAATTAAATTTTTTAAAAAACATGATTTTAACAAATATCATTAGGATTTTAATAATTTAAATTTGAGGAGAAAAATATATTTTTTTTAATCAAAACTCTCATTCTCTATTCATGTATTTATTTTTTATATTGAAGAAAACACATTTTTTTTATTTTAATATAATTATTATTTTTAAATAAAAAATTATCATAATCTAAAAAGTTTCAACCAAAAACTAAAATAACATGCCTTTATAATTTTTACGTAGCTGTATAAAAAAAGTAAAAGAATAATTAGTATGAGAAAACTATATAAAAAATTTATAATAAAAGATAATAAAATAGATATTTTATTTTTATTAAATATTCATGAGCAATTTTCTAAATAAATTCTTCCCATTATATAATTCTTCATAAAATAATTGTTAAAATTATCAAGAAAAAAACCTAACTTTATTTGAAAATTCATGCCTAACTAGATGAGTTTTAAACATCATTTTAATGATTTTATTGTAATATATATATATAAAAGAAAAACAAAATGAAGGCTATGCGCTCATAGGCTTGAAAGTCCAAGCCAACAACCCTATTTGTTTTTGACTAAAACTCAAGTGGACGACATGTTGTTCATTGAAATAAATACCAGCCAACTTTGATGGTTTGACAATTGGAATTCGGCTGTTTTATACTCCAAATTCTAATTTCTAATTTTAGATTTATATTTTATCTAAAAACATCTGAAGAATCCTATCCATCTCAATAATCTCATTTTCAATTCTAAAACACCATGCAATCACTCTAAAAACTTCAAATTAAACTAAATCTAAATCTAAAAAAAAATCATGCATCTCTATTCCCAAGAGATTTAATGATGAAGGTCATCAAGGAAAAAAAAAACTAAATTTATAAAATTGATATATAACCCAATAAAAAATAATTATAAAATATAATTCTTGAAACAACATATTAAAGGATAATAATAAAAAAAATCTCTCTCTCACACACACACACAAACACCCATTTATCACAGAAGCCTTCTTCGACTCAATCGTGTTGGAGGTTGACTAATGAGCTCAGTTGGAGTATTCAAAGCATTCAAGAACTCAGTACAAGGTGTAGAAAAATCTACTTGTAAGATCCGAGACAAGATTTCATGTCATGCTCCATCGTTGTTAGTTGTTTGATTAGACAATAAATTGTTCTCTCGCACCCTTTTAGTATACAAAGGCCCACTCCCAACTTATCTGCAATTTGATTTTCTAATTATCATATGTCCTTTCGTATACCTCCATTTACAGTCTCTCCATCTTAGCTGAAAGGACTTGTAGGTTTTCAAATCATCATGGATTGAAATTATATTTGTTTATATTTTATTTTTGTTTTTTATACCAAAATCATCGATAAACATTTTAAAATTTAACCAATTTATAAGATTATAAGGCACTTGTTTATTGGAGATATTTGAATGAAAAAAATGCAGATGTTGTTTTGTCTGGACTAGAAATTCTGTTCTTAGAAATAAAATGCTTGTTACTTGGCACAAATAATTTTATTGTAAATAATCTTCCATGATTTCAAAAATTATAAACTAAAGAAATAATATAACTCAAAATCTCTCTATAAAAAACTAGAACTTAAGCTCTAAATTGAGAAGAAAAAAAAATGCAAAACTAGAGGCAAAAAAAGCTTGAAAACTATAGAGAAGAAGGTTAGAGAGATATTACAAGGTGTGTAAGACATCTCTCATTCAACTCTTTTTTGACCCACAATTTATTTTAATTATGTTAATATTTATGTTAAATTTTTTTTATTGGAGAATATTTTTTAATAAAGTTTTAGCCTTAAAAATAAATGGAACTTCACTTTTAATTTACACATTAAATATACTAATTAACCATATTTTTAAATAAATTTCCAACACAAATTCATTCAGATAAAGTGTTAATAACCATCCCCGATTGAAATGGTATCAACACTCACTTAGAAGAGATTTTTAGTTACAACTCTCTTATGCAACCAAAAAATAAAAATAATTAGTCTCTAACGTAAAGTTTTAAATACATAATGGTCTTGATGTTTTTGATTTTTAGCCATGTTCATCCCTTTGATTTCAGCTTCGTCATCGTAGTCCTTGTACTTACCATAGTTATTAAACCTAATCCGACCTAACAGGTTGATCTAATAATCTATTAACTTGAAATTTAATTTAGGTTTTATTTAAAATTGGTCTAAGAGCTGACCTAATAATTATAATTTAATTTTTATTCTAAAATTATATTATTTCAGTTTTTTTTATCCAAAACAACATTATTTTTACTTAAAAAAAAACTTTGTGCGATATTGTTTTAAAGTTAATGTTGAGTGGGCATGCTTTGGCTAAGTATGGTACTTACAATTCTTGATCACTTTCACCCATAATTTTGAAACCTAACTTAACCTAGTTGGTCGATCCGGACCCGGAAGTAGAATCAGGTCGGGTTTAAAAAAAAATAAGAAAAGACAAAACCCGTAGTAATCGAGTCAGAAATCCAGTTGCAACCTGTTGATTTTTATTTTTTTTTTACTAAAATGATATTATTTTATTTTATTCTTTTTAAAATTTTGATCTGAATAACCGATAACTTAATCAAAACCTGAAATTTAGATCTTAAACCAGATCGGGTTTAAAAATTATAATTTCACCCCTCCATCCAAGTCCATTAGCGATGGAGAATATGAATTGTCAAATTAGGTACATGTGGATAGTCCAGATTTATTAAAAACGTTATAAAGAAGAAAAATAATTTCATGGAATAAAAGGTAAGAAATCTTTTTTAAATTAGAAAAACAAGAGGAAGAGAATTAGGCATGTAATCTAATATGAAGAAACTTTCCTCTTGATTTTAAGTTTTTAGGGTGATTACACGTGTATCCAATCTGTCTACCTATTTCTCCATTACCCGTGGATTTTAATGAATGGTCAAATGCACTCGAGAATTGCAACCCCGAAAAGTAATTAAATTGATGTATTCTTGAATTTACTCTTTAATAATTATAAATTTAATTTTTTTTTAAATTATTAAAAAATTTATATAATTATTAACTTTAAAGTTTATAAAATTAATTAATATATATATATATAAATTAATCCGAATACTCACATTAAAAAAATAATAATAATGCATTGTTCAAGGATTGTGGTGACCAAACCGAAACCAAAACATTTTAATGCGAATATAACTAAAAATCTAAACCACAAGGAAAAATCATGTAATTAATAATAAAATAAATTTGATATTTACTTTTCAATTACCATGTATATTATATAAAATGTTATTTGCGAAGTGGTCTGAATATGAAATACTTTCACGACCATATATTTTTAAAATCTTTACTTATGAACACAAAACAAACAAATAAATAAATTCTAACCCCCCCCCTCCTCCTTCTTCTTCTTCTTTTTATTTTTTATTTTTTATTTATTTTTTATTTTTTATATCATAGATGACAACATATGCCAGAACGTTATATATATCTCTACCACCTTAGTCTTATAATGCAATCACCTTTTGAAAAAAGTATTAATGTAAGAAAATTATTCTTCATCCATAATATTTTTGTCATGGTGCTTTAATTCTAATTAAAGAAAATTTTAAAACGTGGGTTTTTTTTCATAAAATTATGAAATGAAATTTTACAAATAAAGAAGTGGGATTAACTTTTTTTTTTTTTGTTATGTAGTGTTTGATATTATAATACAGTTATTTTTTTAAAATATATTAAATAATATTTTTTTATCATTTATTTTCTGTAAAATTAATTTTGTTATGTACGGGTCTGTTTGAAAGTGTGATTGTGGTTGTTTTTTCAAAATATTTTTCGTGCTGAAATTTATCAAAATGATATTTTATTATTTTAAGATCTACACATTAAAATAATCTAAAACATATATAAAAAATTAATTTTTAATAAAAAATTTAATTTTTTAAAAATACAATACAATGACATTTTCAAACACTGTTTTATCTTCACATTTATTTAGTGCATTTTTTTAAAAAAAAAATAAAGGTTTTTTTGAAAGCTAGTCTCAGAAAGTTAAAGAACGAAGCGCCAGAGCGACCCCTTGAAATTTGATAGATAATAATTCGCTAAAGATGTTTGGAAAGCTTCTAAAGCAGCATCCCTCGGACTCTGTGTGTGTCATGGGAATTTACATCATAATCATTGATGAAATAGACTCTTACAGCCAAAATATTAAAAAGACCTCGTTACAAGAGAAGGTGAAAGATTGTAAGTAGCAGCTGGTCACTTCAGTCGTCGCTAGTTTTTTTTTTTAAAAAACTCCACAAATGACTTTATTACTGTTCTAAATTAAACAAAATACCATGGGAGCTTAGTGATTCAATGTGCCTTCTAAGTGGAAATACTGTGGATTTGTTTCCTTTTTTTTTTTGTACTTTTTATTTTTTTTTATTTTATCCTTCTAGATTTAGTTAATTCAAGGTTAGGATTAATGGTATTTCCGGTTAACTTTAAAATGATTTCTCGATATGTTTTTAAAAAATTTCAAAATTTCAACATTAACTTGATGCTTCGATTTTTTAAAAAATCAAGATGTAATTTTTTTATTAAACATAATTTTTAGGCTATTTTTTTTAATGTAGTTGATGTGTGTTTTTAGCATATTTTGTCCCAAGAGTTTTTTTTTTTTTCATGTTTTAATCCCTTTTTTTTATGAGGATTTTACATCCTGATTGAGAACTTTTTTAGTTAAATTTTTTTTGTAATCCCTTTTCTTGAGAGAGAGAGAGTTGTTAAAAAATAATGAAAGAAAAAAGAAAGGTTGGTTGGTTTGATTTCTTTGACAAAACTGATCAAATTTGGTGTTAAAGTGTTCGTCTTGATAAGAGAAATAATGTCGAGATGCTTTTCGAGTCCTATATTGTCAAAAAGTTGATCAAAGTTGAAGAAAGAATTTTTGTTTGCGGTTTGATTTTGTATTTTTAAATTATTTTTTAGTTTTTTTTGGGTAGGGGATTAGTTTTTTGGGCCTAATAGGGGTGTTTTTAGGTGAAATGAATTGAAAACTAGGCCTCTAGCTAAAAAACATCACTATCTTGATTTTCTAGTCATTTCTATGATATTGGATTTTAGGCTTATAAATAATACATTGTCTTCTTAATATATATAAAAAAATTAAATGCCTAGACATGAGGACCCACATGCATAGCCTCTTTTAGAAGGTCTAGGTATGCTAGGTTGTGTAGGCCCACGTATCTTACCTATTTTTTTAAATTTAATTTCTTAATAATTAAGTAATTTAAAACATATACATATTAAATTTTTTTAATTCATTATTTTTTAGCAACTCGACATAATAATTTCTTTTATATATTTTGTTTGGTTGCTTTACCACGATTTCATATTTTTGTTATCATATAATTAAATAAAAAATATTTTTTTAAAAAATTAACTTATTAAACCAATTCAAGTCCATATCCCATGTGGACAATTTGGAAGGTTGGCAATTCAATATATTGTCGTCTATATATATATATATATATATTATTTTTATAATATAGGCTGTCTTTGATGTTTTTTAGTCAAATCACATTTTTTTATCAATTTTCTTGATTTTTTTTTAAATTTGTCAAGTTAACCTGAGTCACATTAAGTTCAATTTTTCATGGTTTAATTTAAAAAAATAGTTTGGTAAGGATTTCGAGCTGGAAGATTTTAAGAATAACCAACAAAGCTAAGTTTAATGGCACTTATAAAGCGTTCCTCATAACAAAGCACAAGGATTATATTATTCTTATGTTTTTTTTAATGAACTCGCATTGAAATTACTAGGAATTTTTTAGAATTAATAATTAATTTAGAAAATAATAATTATGATTTTTTTTTTCTGTTGCCGAAAAACAAGCTGAAAGAGCATAGATTTTTTTAATAGCACATGAGACAGGGCAGGCCACCTATCTACCGCTAACTACCAACACTAGTAGTATGACTATTTAACCATCGATTATAAATTGTATGGTACTATAAAAAAAGGAGCTAATTACTAACATCAACATCGGGTCTCGTTTTGTGAAAAAATAAGACAGCATAGCCCTACAATAACCATAAAAAGTGGCAAACCGATGAAGCTAATTTCATCGGGTCTTGTTTTCCCTCCATGAAAATGCACAACAAAAGCAGCCCCAACATCTGAAAGGTCCATAGCGTGCTTCAGCTTCTTTCCCAAGTGACTTGTACGGATCTGGGTCCTCTACGATCGTTAGCTTTGGAGGTGGGGTTTGCCGAGAGAGCTTCATGGAAAGATAGGGTTGCGCAATTATTGAGCATCATAGTTCGGATTATTAGGCGCTGCCTAATTACAGAGAACGTCAACCATAAATCTCCTTGGATGAGATAAATTTTTTATATATAATATTAAATTTAATGATTTTCATTCTAATTAATAAAATTTAAACCAAAACCCGAATACAGCAAGTTGTATTCGGGTTGTTGGATAGTAATGGTGCATGACAGCATAAAGGCTTTGGTGAATCTTGAATAACGGCGAACGAGGATGAAAAGCAACAGTCTCCGTAAGTCAGAAGCATCCAGCGGCGCTGAGAAAGATAAAACAAAGGAAGAAGAAGCAAAGCTCGGGACATTCAATGAGATATTGAGACGGTTGCTAAAAAGATAGCCGGAGAGTCGATAGATTCCGGTCCTGCTTCTTTTTTTAGCCTGCCTTTGCTTCCAAAATCCCGGGTTTTGTCTGATAAATCCGACGTTGGATTTCAACGAATTATTGAATTAATATGGTTATTTGACTAATACACCCGTCCTAATTACAACTTGTTGTATTATATGTATATATAATTAAGGTTAGTTAGAGGTGAATAATACACGAATACTCGCTCTTTCCCTCGAGCAGTAACTTAAAAAATGAAAATGCGGCTGAAAACGAAAGGAAGACTATTCAAAACCTATAAAGCATTATCTAATTCCAGGGCACTTTCATGGGATGATATTTTAGTGTTTTTATATATAAAATTTATTTTTTAAGTTATATGAATCAATTATTGACATCTTCTTGTTCACTTGCTAGGATCGGTTTCCTAAGCTTTCTCAATTCAGATTCGGTATTTTGCACGATGGCTCAGCCTTATTTTTATATTATATAAAAATGTGGAAGATTATGCGTTGCAAACTTGTTTTTTTTTCGCACGCTGATCAAGCTGTTGACGTCTTTCACTTGCTCCGTTCTGGGAGGCTGACGGACCCTTGAACTCCACCCTCAACTTGGACTTCACCGCCTCCAGAAAGTCTCTATCAAAGTTCAAATGGCTAACAGCTTACCACCCAGTACTCGATTGTTTATTGCTGATGACAACCTTCGAACAACAGCGATGCCCCGTTGAATTTTTGAAGTTAATGGCTGTGTTTCGAGCAAACAAGAAACCCAGTGAATTCAAGGGGACCAGCAATTAACTGTAAACCATTTCCTCGTTTTAGTCTATCTTTACTAGGTTGTTGCCATGGAGTATTTATTGACTTTTAGCTGCTTCTACTACTGGAAAGACAACGGGCAAAAGTTGTAAATAGCATGTATTACACAATTTCTTCATCATTTTGTTTAATCACACTATTAATTTGAGAGAGACACCTCTCATTTCTCATTTTAGAGGAGGCATGTAATTGTAAGGCCTTTTTTTTTTTAATCTCTAGCCTTGAGAAGTTGGATTTGCCTTCTTATTTTTTATTACCCAACCCTTGCAGAACTGGAAATCCTCTCTAGGATAGTGGGTGCATGCATCTCCATTACAGACGACGACGACGACGACAGCAACAACGTGAGGTGATCATTTTTAAATAATTCTTCGCAGATGATGACAAGCGGCTGTTTTCCAGTCAAACTTGTAATGAAGCCATGTTTTGATCCAAAGACTGCTCCGGTGGCTTTAATTGTCCTCCCCCTGGGGCTGGACGGGAAAAGGCGTATAATATTTTGTAGTGGGTGGCACTGTTTCTTTGACAAATCAAATGAGCTCCTCACTACAACAATTTCTTTACCTTTCCTTCAAAATTCCAATATTTTGAAACTAAAAGCACTGCCCACCAGTCATCACCGCAATGATCATGATTGTTAAGCAGGATAATGATGACTTAAATGTAGACCACCCAGTAGTTGTATAAACGATTGGGCTTCCCTCGTCCCTCTACAGTGATGTTCATGTAACTAATCATGATAAACCACAAACAAAAAGAATTGCTATGATAGTTTTCAACTTGGGCAATACAATTTCTCTCTACAATACCGTCTGGATTCAAGCTCTTGTTTAATTCTGTTGCTTTCCCTCGAAAGAAAAGTAAAAGTAAAAGCAGCTCAACTCCCTCAACTAGCTCCAATTCTTTCAAAACCAGCCCCCAGAGATCTTTACTGACCATTCTTATAGCTTAGCTTCAAGCATCTCCACCGTGTTTCCTCAGTCCACAATACCATCGTCACGAACCTAAGAAACTCAACCCCTCCTTGAATCAGTCAGGGGAAGAATCAGAGACGATATAGCCCCATGCCAAAGAATTGAGCCCCACCGTTGAAATTCAGATCAACCAACACTGTGTTTCCAAGGAAGAAGATCAGGGAGGGATGAGCTGCATCCTCCATTTGGTTGGGTCGTAGGTGCATGTGTAACTGAAGAAGGAACACATGGATTCTACATTCCTGCTATCCTTCCTAACATGCAATTCGCATTCCTTCTCCGTTATTAGCCAACCAAGTTAACAGCAATGATGCACAGGCTGTTTTTACATTTTAAAAACATTTTTTTAAAAAAATTATTTATTTATTTATTTTCTTCTTTGCTTCAAGTCAATATTTTTTTTTAGTAATTTTAAATCATTTTAATAAAATGATATTAAAAATAACTAAAAAAATATTATTTTAATATATTTTCAAATAAAAAATACTTTAAAAAATAATAAAAATCACACTCCTAGTCAGCAACACAACACTGTGACAGCATATGATTGGGACAAAAAAATTAAAGATAAAATAAGGGAGTAGGTAGACACGTAACACAAGCAACAATTTATTATCATATTGACAGTTTAGGAAGCATGTTTGTGATCAGTACACGTCACATTAGACCAGCTGCTATGTTAACAAATGTAGCAACCAGGGTGTTGAAAATCGAGGAATTTAATACAAAATTCCAAGCAACTCGTTGCTTGATAAACTAACAATCAATCAGGGCTCACTTACTGCTGAAAATACAAATCCAACTCTGTTTCGATTAAGCTGTGCGGATTATTCCCATCTTGAATTTGATGAATGCAGCATTGCGGTAAAAAACAAATGTACCTTTGACTATTTATTGCATCCGCAGGCTTATTTTTATCACGAGGGTTATTGCATCTTAGCGAACCATCTCCACTCTCGCCATCCCTGTTCTTTAAAGAGCAGATAGATATCAATAAACACGAGCCTTGGGCGGAAATGGCTCAATCTCATCATCTAACGTGTTCATGTGAACTGGCCTGTAATCCAGTCGGACCTTCTCATTCTCCCAATATCTGCAAATCAAACAAGCACCACTATGCTATCATAATTGAATAATGAGAGGCTGGCTTGGATAGAATCACAATCCACCCATAGAATTACAGCCAGACAAATACTTCTCAAGCTTACATCCTACAATAGATTGAAAAGTAACATGGCACTCTCTTGAAATACTGCTGTGAGCATAAAGCTCATGATACAACTTCTCCTGTCACCTCTAGGTGCCAGTTCCTTTTGCTTTACGTAACAAAGGAATTTTGAGAATAAAGCTCACACCAGTAGAATTACAATGATAGTATCTGATCATTGATCACATATAAACAACAGTTTTGGCAGATATTTTTTTATTAGCACTCCATTTCAACATTCAATTTCTGCTATTATAACAGGAAACCTGCATCATAGATTCAGTTAAATATTTCAGTGGCAGGCACGAGATAAGACTTACCCCAGAGTATGCTTCATCCAGTTCTCATCATCTCTTTTCTGCAAAATCAAGCAGCTTACTTTTATTGCATTAAAAGGAAGCAAAAAATAAACAATTAACAGAAGAGAGAACCGGACTAACGGTGAAATCTTCACGGGCATGTGCTCCCCTGCTCTCTTTCCGGGCTTCAGCGGAGTGCATAGTTACACAGGCATTTATCAAAAGGTTTTCCAACTCCACAGTCTCAATCAAGTCAGAGTTCCTGTTAAAAGATATGAGAATTGAAGTTCGAACAACAAAGAAAATGCAATAATTTGATCATCAGTGACGTTAATTGTAACATACCATATTAAACTCCGATCTTTCACTTTCACGTCATGAAAGCTTTCCCATGCCTTATCAATCAAGTGACAACCTGCATAAGTACCATAATAGGAATAATAAGATAAATATGATCAAAATAAAAATTGCCTAAAGATTATGGCAATTGATCAAATTGAAGTCAATTAAAAATTTAAAATAGTAGAAAACGAAACTAAAAATTAAGTACTGTGGGATTGGGATTGAGTCTAAGCCCTTCCCTACATGTTTATGTAATAAATAGCTCAATTTTACTATTTATGCAAAAAGGAAAGGAAAAAAAAAAGGAACAGGGAAAAGCAGGACAAAATTGGGACACACAACATCATTAAATGCAGTTATAGGATGGTAAGCTAGACCATAATCAAAGGGTGTCTTCAATAGACCATAATGGTGTCATATAATGTTCCAGAAAGAGGAAATAGTGATGTTCTCCTTACTATATCACACAGCTTCACACTAAACATGACCTTGTGAGTTTTAGATTTATAGCAACCAAAACAGTAGTATAATTGAGTACCCTCTTCCAATGTTTCTTGTGTGCGGAAAACAGCAGCATTGTTCTGCATTGTCCTCTGCATATTTAACCGGATTTGTGAAGTTGAAAGTGATCCATTTGAATTTCTTAGTTTATCCAGCCATGCAATAGTCCTCTCTCCAGCATCCTTTTCCAAAGGTTTCTGTTTCTCACCTGCAAAATAGGAATTTGAGATGTCAAATCCTCAAGCCTTTCTGTTTCTTTTTATAGGATACTAAATCTTCACATCCATCTCATTGCTAATTCATCTACAATAATCAAACATTCAACTTGCCTGGTCTATGGATTTCGGCTACTCTATTTGCACAAGCTCGGCCAAACACAACAATGTCAAGAAGAGAATTTGCACCAAGCCGGTTGGCACCATGAACTGAAGCACAGGCTGCCTCTCCAGCAGCCATTAATCCAGGAACAACTGCATCTGGATCGTCACCTTTAAGGGTAACTACCTGAAGAAAATATCAGCCCAGAGTTAAAAAGCAGGATACTAAAAATTACATAACAAGCATGAGTGTGATGGAATTGAAAAACAACTGCATTCTCTGATTTCAATAAGAAATTGTAGCTTTGCTCATTTAATGTGTTCTCCATAAACACATAACACTGGCGCCTGATGTTTAGCCATAAAACACCTATTTTTTAAATATCACCTCAATTGATTATTTAGCCTGTTGTTGGTTTATGTTTTTCTAGCATCTTACTAGTGACAGCAACAGAACCCAAAACATTCAATTATCTAGCTCACACCTCTCCATGGTAATTTGTGGGAATCCCACCCATATTATAATGCACGGTCGGTAGGACAGGGATGGGTTCCTTTGTAACATCCACACCAGCAAAAATGGCAGCAGTTTCAGAGATACCAGGAAGCCTCTCCTTGAGCACATCTGGGGGCAAGTGATTCAAGTGCAGATATATATGGTCCTTCAAAGGTCCTATCAAAACAGTGTGAAAATCATTCTGTATGTTAAATTGAGTATCCATATTGGGAATAGAGCAGGTGCTAACTTTCAATCCTTGTATTATAACATAACATGGCAACCTATGGGAGCTTAGCTTCTCACTCAACCCTACGGGTAGATATCCATTGAGGCACAAAAATTGTCACAACTTTTGCATATTTCACCACAAACATGCAACTGCAAACATAAATTAGAAAAGAACAAAAATAGAAACATCACTACTTGAACATACACACCAATCAAGTGAAAAGTATACTGTTCTGGACCAGAACCACCGTTCAAGTCAATTCTTCAGACATAAGAGAATAATAACAAACATACATATGAAATCTGCTAAATGAAAATGAAATTAGAAACATGTAATTCTAATAATCAATCATACCTACACCACGACCCTCCCGAATTTCCATGGTCATGGATCTTGAAACGACATCTCTTGAAGCAAGATCCTTGGCTGTAGGTGCATACCTTTCCATAAATCGCTCACCTTCACTGTTCCTAAGAATACCACCTTCACCACGAGATCCTACATGTTGCAGATAAAATTAAGAAACAGGCATTGTTTAGTTTGAAACAAACCAGAATCAAAATCAGGTTATTGGAGAAAGTAATCAATCTATATTCATAACATGTGAAAAAAAAAAAACAATATGCAACATATTTTCCATGTGAGCTGAAGAAAGTAGCAACCTTCTGTAATAAGGCACCCCGCTCCATATATGCCTGTAGGATGAAACTGAACAAACTCCAAATCCTGCAGAAGAATAAATGGAGAAGAAAATGAATATCTGATATGAAAATTTTTGTATTTACTCAATTCAGGTATGGGAATCACAGCTAACCTCAAGTGGAACCCCGGCCCGGGCAACCATTGCATTGCCATCTCCAGTGCATGTATGTGCTGAGGTTGCTGAAAAGTATGCTCTACCATATCCCTGAAGAAGCACACAAGGATACAGGTATACTGCAGTAAGAAATCTTTTTCAATTACTTGAAACTAGCAAATATTATCTACATTGTAGTACCCCTGTAGCCAGAATTGTTGAAGCAGCACGGAAGCGATGCAATGTCCCATCTTCCATATTCAGTGCAATCACTCCTTGGCAGCTACCTGTATATCAAAACTCAATAAGCAATCAACTTACAGCATGAGTAACCTCCAAGTATAAAAACAAGTATGTACACTGTTTTATCTACTAAAGGGCCTATAAGGGAAGAAGATGAAGAAGGCAAGGATTCAATACAGGTAAAAAACAAATGCAATGTAATAAAAAGGGCGACATTTGCATGCAACATCTTGAATGTGACTAAATTCACAATATAACTAACTTATGAGAAGGTAACAGTACCAAATTATCCTATGAAAGTTATGAGAGAACCATCAACTAGCCTTATGACAAATCCAAAAAGCTAAATGCCCAATATCCCTAGAAACCCACGGCTAAAAGATGTTTCAACCAATTTTTGCATAAATGAGTGATTTTAGTCCACATGCATAGTGTTTGGCTGATGGAGGAAGAGAAGATTAACTGGTAGTATTGAAAAAAAAATAAAATAAAAATATCAAATCCCACATCCCCACCATTGTTGATGTTTTCTATGATTTGGAGAGGTTTAAAGGCTATCATAAATCCTCCAATCTCCTCCCCTCTTTGGAAATAATCCCCAAAACTAGCTCAGAGGGTTCAATCCCCCCCACCTTCCCTTTTTGACCCTCCGAGAAATAGTCTAGAATATAGGGAAATTTGATCCCATACGACCATCTTGTTGTGTGCTGTTTTATACCCACCAAGCACAGAAATGTGAATAAAATTGCAAAAGACATGCATAAACATACCATCATTATTCATTAATAGATCCAAAGCAAAATATTCCACAAAAAATTGTGTATTGTGTCTCATAGCTTGGCCATAGAGAGTATGCAAAAGAGCATGCCCAGTTCTGTCAGCAGCACATGCACAACGATATGCCTGCCCACCTAGAAGAATAACCGAACATAAGAAGGCCATTAACATAAAGCACATGACTCCTCAATTTAGGTTCCAAACTTTAAGCTGGTCTCATATCACCTTTCCCAAAATCTAAACTTTGACCCCCAAATGCACGCTGATAAATTTTTCCATCTTCTGTTCGAGAAAAAGGTAATCCGTAGTTCTCAAGTTCAATGACTGCTTTTGGTGCCTCCCTACACATGTATTGGATGGCATCCTGATCACCTGTGCAAATATTATAAATGTTAATGTTCAAAACAAAAATTTAATCTTGAGCATCCCAAAATATAGATCATGCAATGACCCTTAGCAGAAGCCCCAATACCTCTCAAAATGAAAAGGGGTACACTTCAGCTAGTATATGGGATACCCATGCAATGCCACCAATTTATATTCAACTTTGTAAGAAGATAAGTTAAAAAAGCAGAACAGCCTCACCAACGTAGGAAAATTATTTGCTTCATAGTAAAATTTCAACCTCCCAGATTCAAAATAATGCATGCGCTACAAACAAAAGGTTCCTAATCCAATCAAGTAACTTACCTAACCAGTCACTTCCCTTGACAGTGTCATACATGTGCCATCTCCAATCATCCTCGGTCATATTTCCCAGAGCGGCATTAATACCACCCTACAGAGTTTAGCACTAAATAGCATATTAGAAAGATATCCATCCAAAGAACAGCAGCCTTCACATAGTAGCATCACACTTAGTGCATATAATGTTTATACCAACAGTAACTAAACCCAATCCAATAGCTAAAATACAATCATAAATTCAAAACAACAAAAAAAGTGGTTCCATGCCCTTATGACCCCCAATTAAGAATCATATAAAGCACAAAAGATATCACATGCCCTTACATTCCCCATCCCCCATTCACCCATACTGCTCCCAAGATATCACCAACGGTTAAAAATATGAACCTTATATCAATAGCAAAACTACCCCCTGTGGTTTAGAAGCCCTCACATATCTCAGTAAACGTTGTATTCTTCCACTAACGAGAGAATTTATGAAACCAAAAAAGTTGATCCTGCCATCCATCTACACTAACATTATGCATGAATCATAAATTATCAGCTAGAACATAACTCAACCATAAAATCTCCTATCACCAATATCTATATTCTACCACCCATCAAGCTGACAGCTTACCTGAGCCGCAACAGTGTGCGATCGAGTGGGAAAAAGCTTGGTAATGCAAGCTGTATTGAATCCATGCTCTGAAAGTCCAATAGCAGCTCTCAAGCCCGCACCGCCTGCTCCTACTACAACCGCATCATAAGTATGATCCACAACCGTGTATGAGGATCTCCCCCCAGTCTACCAAACAATCCATCACGAACTTCATATAATCAGATAATAAAAAATTCAACCTAACTTATCAGGAAAAACAAAACCACAAATGCAGGAGAACAAGCCAAATAAGCAATAAACAAATTATAATTATCAAGTGCCTTGCTAATTTTGATTTCCCAACAAACTACCAAACCAACTAGTTTTTGTAAAAGAAAATAAATAAATCTTTAAAATTCGAATTCCTAAAAATTTACAGAAAAAAACCTCGACAGTAGAATCTACACGCACACGCACAAAAAAAGTAACCCTAATCTAATGCTATCGCATTATATTAAAAAAAAAGCTATTAAAGAAGCTGGAAAATCATAATCAAGTAACACGTGAGCTATCAAAAAAACCCAAGGATTCAGATTGAAGATGAAACGTGAAGCGAAAAGAAGAGACGTACAGAATCGGCAGAGAAAAATCTGGTACTGTGAAATCTGAAAGAGTCATTAGACAGTATCTTCGTCGAGGAAGAAGAAGAAGGAAGGCGAAGGCCACGAGCCACGCAGCGCCACATCTCTATTTTCTGCTTGTTAATAATAATAATAATAATGGATAGGATTGAAGAGTGTGAAGTATAGTAAAAGCTTGTTATAAATAATTCTCTGTCTATCTCTCCGAGGGAGAGGGACCGAAAAAAAGGGAGGCAAAGAGAATAAAAAGCATCTGGGTTAGCTAGCCACCCAGTGTAGTGTACTGACTGCTGATGCTGCGACGATTTACAGAAATGCCACTCAACTCCGGTTGCATTTAAATCGTTAGATTTGATTTTTGGGGGCTAACTTGTGTTCGATGATGATTGCGGTCTTATTCGGGCTCTTGATACAGTAATAGAACTAGGTACATGACCCGCTGGATGCTGCGGGTTAATTATTTTTTATATTTTTAAAAAAACTAAAATCTAAAAATGTTAGATCTTTTTATAAAGTTATACTCCAGAGTTTTAGGTTTGGTTGCAACATCTAACCTAAGAGTAATATTTATAATATTAATAATAATATCAAACTTGCATGACCTAAATTTAAGTGGGTTTGACTGCAATATCAAACCCAATAGCATTGGACGTGGGTCTTGTTGCAAGGTCGTGTCATAAAAATATGATAATAAAATAGATTAATTAAAAAGAAAACAACAAAGAAAAAAAACCAACATGAAGAAAAAAAACTAATAAAAAAAAAAATGAATTAATTGGGTTAACCTTTTAAACCATGTTAACCCGTCAAACCTTAGATTCACGTCGTGAAAGTTTTGATAACTAAATAGAAAAAAAAAAATTAATAGGTTAACCCAGAATTAATTGGGCTAACTCGTCAAATTAGGTTAACCCGTTAAACCCGAAATCCGTATCAAGAAAGTTTGGCAACTAAATAAAAAAAAAATTAATATTAACAATCTAAATTAAACGAAAAAAATTAATTAAAAAAAAACAAAAGGTATAAGCCTTTTTACTGTTGACTGCATTGTGCAGTTCACAGTCAAAGGCATAAAAAAAAACAAAAAGAAAATAAAAAGAAAAACTAAAGGCATCAACCGAGAACTACATAGAAAAAAAAATAATATTAATAAAATAAATTAATTAAAAAAAACCTTTAAGAAGAAAAATAAACTAAACAAAAAGAAATTTAATATTAACAAAATAAACTAAACGAAAAAAAAATAATTAAAAAGAAAAAAAAGTAAAAAAATAAAAATTCCAGATTAACTCGTCAAACCAGGTTAACCCATTAAATCTGAAATCCGTGTCATGAATGTTTGGTAACCAAATAAAAAAAAAGTGAACGTTAACCTGTTAAAAAATTGAATTAAACGAAAAAAATTAATTAAAAAGAAAAAGAAACAAAAAAAAATCTGGGTTAACTTATCAAACCATGTTAACCTGTTAAACCCAGGATCTATGTCATGAAAGTCTGATAATTAAATAAAAAAAATTTAACATTAATAAAATAAATTAAACAAAAAAAAAATTATGAAAATAAAAAAACAAAAAAAAATTGACGGGTCAACCCAGAATTAACTGGGTTCACCCGTGAAACCAGGTTAACTTGTGAAATCCGGGATATATGTCATTAAAGTCTGACAACTAAATAGAAAGAAATTTAATATTAATAAACTAAACTAAATGAAAAAAATAAATTAAAAAGAAAAAAAATATTCTGGATTAAGTTGTCAAATCAGGTTAACCCATTAAACCAGGAAAATGTGTTATGAAAATCTGATAACTAAATAAAAAAAATTTAACATTAATAAACTAAATTAAAATTTTTTTTGTTAAAAGATAAAAAACAAAGAAAGAAGCAAAAAAATAAAAATAAAAAAAATCCTAAAAGACATAAAAAAACAAAAAAAAAAATCTTAAAATAAAGACAGCTAAAAAAAAACACTAAGAGTAAGACATAGTGTTTTACTGCAGTCCAAATTTGTTAAAAGATAAAAAAAAAAAAAAGAAACAAAAAAATAAAAATTCCTAAAAAGCATAAAAAAAACAAAAAAAAAAAAGAGTCTACAGTAAAACACTAATATTTTAGTATTAGTGTTTTTTTTAGCAGTTTTTATTTAAAATATTGATTTGTTTTAGTATATGTTTCAATTTAAAAGATGAAGAAAATTACTGATCATTCTTTCTTTATTCCTAAAAACACGCGACGATATTTTGTCATGTCAGGGTTTGAGAAATATCATGTTCTCTAAAAATTTAAAATTAATTTCCTTAACGTAAACTAAGTATCTGCGTCGACTAGAAGAATATTTTCCATTGATCAAATTTTCTGAGCTGATCACTACGCACCAAGCTCGGAAAAATGCAGGAACAGACACCCTCACTGAAAAACTTCCGCCGTTTGAAAATTAAATTTGTATTGGATCAGGTCACAAATAGGTATGGCAAGCAATGAAGGCCGAACCACCTAAAAGTGAAATTGGGCCTTCTGGCCCTTTTCTCATCTGCTGATGGGCCTAGTGTCCTCACTTCATAATTCTCTTCTCTCTCTCTCTCTCTCTCTTCAAGAAGGAAGTTATTAGAAGCCACAACAACCATAGGATTTTAAGATGATAGATCAGAAGGCCATTTTTGAAGCACAAGGCTTATTCTTAAGTGGTGGATATTGTCTAATCGACACTCACTCCTATGCAGGAGATGCTTCTTCTCCTGCATGTGGTAGTCTCTGCTGCTTGAGCTTAGGTAGTTTTTAGCACAATTGTGTGAAGCATCTTGGTATGTTACCTGTTTTTTTTATTAGGTGAAAATAAATTATAAAGTCTAACTATTAATTAATTTAATATTAAATAATAAAATTAAAAAAAATTAATTAAAAACTAATACAAAAAATAACTAAGAGTTAGCTTACTAAACCCGTGTGACTTGAGTTATAAAACGAGGATAAAATTATAAAAAAATAAAAAAAAAATCATAAAATTTAATTTTCAATCAACTCAATATTAAAAAATAAAATTAAAAGGAAAAAATCAATTAAAAAAAAGAGAAAAAAACTTGAGTTAATAAAGTTAACTTGTTAAACTTACAGTCTGAGTTATGAGACTAGGATAACTATATGAAAAGTAAATAAAAAAAAATTATGAAGCTTAATTCCATTGATTTAATGTTAAAAAATAAAATTAAAATTAAAAAATCGATTAAAAAAGGACTAGAAAAAACAACCCGAGTCATAAGATGTTAACCTACTAAATCATTGACCCGAGTCATGAGATATGGATAACTTTATAGAAAAAAAATTAAAATAAATCATGAAACTCGTTTCTCAATCAACATATATAGTGCTGAAAAATAAAATAAAAAAATATGTCAATTAGAAAAAAAAAAAACTTTGATCAACTGAGTTAATTTATCAAACTTGCAGTTCAGGTCATCAAATTCTGATAGCCTTATAACAAATAAATTTTAAAAAATAAAGCCTAATTCCTAATAAACTTAATGTTTTAAGATGAAATTGAAATTAAAAAAAATAGAAAGAAAAAAAAACAAAAAGAGAGAAAAAAATTATTTTAGTGAATATTGTTTTGTGAGGAGAGGGTACAATAAAATCTCCTCATCTTCTAGTTACTTGTTAATTTGCTAAACTTGTGACTCAATTCATGAGATGAAAAGAACCTTATAGAAAACAAACTGAAATAAATTATAAAGCTTAATTTTTGATAAATCTAATGTTGAAGGATAAAAAAGAAAAATAAATCAATTAAAAAAAAACTCGATTCAATCAAGTTGACTTGTTCAACTCATGGTCTGGATTATAAAACAGGGATAACCTCATAAAAAATAAATAGAAAAATAATTATGAAGCTCAATCCCAAATTTTTAATAAACTCAATGTTTAAGGATAAAATTAAAATTATAAAACAAATATAGAATGGAATAAAAAACTAAAGAGAAGAAAAAAGAAAAATAATATTCCATAAATAATGTTTTGCATTATCCCCTTTTATTCTAGTTTTTTTTTTAATGATAAAATTAACTGCCAATTTATCTCACCTGTTTGCCGGTAACTCGTATAACAAATTAAATAATTGGGAAGTTGAAGATTCCGAAAAAAAAAAAAAAAAAAAAAACAGATATGGTCCAAGCTTCCTCCCACAAAAAGTATTCAGTACTGGTCACAGCAGCAACCACGAGGAAATTTATAAAAGAGGCAAACAGGAATTGACGACTCTTCTCGTTCAGTTGCTCTCCAAGAGAGCCCACGTTATAAACTCACGACGCGCAGCCTCATAAATCATAGGGAGAGACCATTCATCCTTCGGCAGATTCATTGACACAAATCCATGTATCATTGAGAAAGAACAAAGCAAAACCACCATGGAAAATGAAAGGAAACCTAACAAAGAGGTGATGGTGGATCATCTACGGCTTAATATTGATGTGGGATAAGAGAAAAGACTTCCATTCCTCGTGGAATGATGGTCTCTCTGATACATCGTCATTAAATCTTGGTTGTTGGCCTTATCTTTCTGCATTTTATTTTGTTTCTCATATATTTATTTGTCTGCAGCAATAATTCAAGGCTTGAGTCACTATCCGCAAACTAAACGGGGCAAGAGGAAGTCAGATCTGCATGGCAATCCGATTATAATGTGGTGTTTTTTAAGACAAATGCTTGATAAATGAGCCAAGATTCGGAAACTATGTTTCTTACAAGTTCTGCGTTGCGGTATCATCAATTATTGAGCTAATTATACGTCACAAGTCACCTTTTATTGCAATCATCTATTCAGAATCCTCTATATCGTTTGCATGTATCCCGAATATGATTATTGCAGTTTTTGTAAATCTTCCTTGTACTTGTGTTCTTATGAACTGATCAATAGTTTCAACAAAAAGGAGTACATGGCGTCCGTTTGCATGTATCCCGAATAGGAACTGTTTTTCTTTTCCATTTGTTTTCGCCAAGAAGCTAGCCATGAACTCATTCCTTTGCTTTCAATTTTGTTAGACTAATATTTGGGACCTCCAAGTGGAGTCTACAGGACCGCTGAACCGAATCATTGTCTGGTTTACTAATTAATAAATTACTGTTCTTGATTATGAGATAGATGGAAGATTTGCTGCTAAGGTTAGCATAGTTGTGTCTGTCTAACAAAATCTATATATAAATCGCCTTACTGGACATACGAGTTTATAATATTTTTGCCAATAGATTAATCATGAGTGATCATAAATTAGTGAAACATTACTATAATAAAAAAGAACACCACAACTCGTGCAACCTTTAATTGTTTACATTATCATTTCAACAAAGAAAAGAAGAAAGGAGCCAGTCTCTTAACTGGAAAAGAAGGTTAACCATCTGTGTCATAGGACGCTAGCTATAGCTTGACCCCTATACACACCTGCTCAAAGATATGCATGGGACCAAACAAGAATGCTACTATCAATCAATTTATAACGGGAAATAGGATCAGAAAAGGGAAACGGGACAGCCTCCCAAACGACAAAGCAGCCTTTGTTTGCTCCAGTCTTCATTCCATCTAGTGCAGTGGTGAGATCCAGAAAGTATAACTTTCCTGGAAAGTCACCGGAGGCCCTGCTGTTCCCTGTTGTAATGGTAATTGTAGGGTCCAAACTAGGTCACCGGGAAGCACCCTATGTTAATATTGATGATGAGGCCTTGTGTTTCTGTTACATAAGAGAGAAAAATATGCATTCATAGCCATCTAAGGAGTCCCCACCAGGAAGATTTAATTTCAACGATATAAGGTAGACATGATAGCCTCTTTTCGGTTTTGGAAGAAAAATATGCATTCATAGCCATCTAGTCGGTCCCCACCATAAAGATGAACATCAGTTTAGATTTATGGATATAATTTATATTATGTTTTGGAAAAGATGATTGTTTAGTTATCAAAGTTATAATAGCATGTTAAATAACTATATTAATTTAAAAATTTAAATTATTAGATAGATTTTAAAATATGATTTGTATTTTATTGGGAATTATTCTTTAATCTCGGATTTATTCTCTTAGTTTCCTGCATAAGAATTTTTTTTATTAATTGTTAAATTTGATTCTTAGTTGATATTAGATTTATTATTTATTGGTTAGAAATTTCATAAATATAGGAGTTTAGTATGTGGACTAGGTTACGGTCGACTAGTTTTGTAAGTTTTTAAGCAATTAAAGTACATTCATCATCCATATTGATTTTTTTTTTAATTTTTTTTTATCAATAATAAAACAAATATTGCATCTGGGTTTGCATTTTTTACAGCTCTTAATGGATAATATAAGAAAGTACATATGTATTTCAAGAAAAATAATTGTGCTGTAGCTGGTTTGTTTTTTTCCTTTTCTTTTTTTTAGGAAATGCTGTAGCTGATATTGAAAATTAATAAAGTGAAAAACACCGAAGGAAAAACCAAACTACAGGCTATATGAATGAATAATTAACTACTCCTCAGTTCCAACATGGAGGGACCAAGGGGAAAAGTAGAATTTACAATGTGGGGAAGAGAGGCGAGGTGGCGGGTTGTGGACAACAAGCTGTTCATGGATAATATATATCAGCTACTACATTTATAAAACGTTAAAAGAAACTTGCTAAGCTGTTGGAAAAATCCAAGGGTGCTCTCAGATCTTCACATGCAGATGAACTTTGTATTGTATCTATATCCAACATACATGCAAACATACATGCATACATACATAGAGATAGGGACGACGACACAGAGGGTGACGAGCAGATTGGTCTCCGTTAAGAATTGATGGCATGCTGCTGTCTTTTTTATATGACTGTGTGGTGCTTGACTCTTATTGGCAAGCCTTTAGGAAAATCAACAAAAGGAAAGGCAAAGGCTTCATCGGCACCGACCAATTCCCAATGGAAGTTCAGAACCAAATGGTGAATGAAAACTGCCATTTCAAGTTTTGCCAATTCCGATCCTGCACAGAGTCGCGGTCCTCCCCCAAATGGCATGAAGTAATTACTACTCGCCGCCGCCGCCGCCGCACTCGAACAAGTAGAAGATCCACGAGCATTGTTATGCTGCTGTCATCACCATTGATAACATAAATAAACCACAAAGCAAGTTAATTAGCTATAAAGTACAGTCGTCGATATATGTGTGTGGTTTTATAATAAAAAAATTTAAGTAAAATGAGAAAATATAAGAAGTCATATTCTTATAAATAAAAAAAAAAAAAAAAAAAGGGATGCAAACATTATTGTACTTCTTTTTTCGTGACTAAGAACTTACTTGAAAGTGCAGTTGCAATTAAAGACGAAGCCTTTCATAATGCTCTACCCAAGTAGAAGAATATATATAAACAAACTGAATGATCTATTTTCTCTTAATCTTTTAAAGGAAACCTAAACAACAATAATTAATTAGCTGTCCATTATTCCTTCATCTTTTACAACAAACCTACCTACATATAAATAATTAATTAGTTCACGTATCTTCCAAGTAACTTGAGGTTTTAGCTTTTTTCTTCTCAACAATATACAATTTTAGCTTGGATTTTGAAGAAGAATCTATACAAAGAGCCGCAAGAGTGTAAAATCATCAAATAAGAATTTATATGCTTTGACTTTTCATTTTAAATTCAATGTTTCACATTTATTGCAGTAGACTGTATCCTAAAAATCTAATAGTTTGAATACATTTAGTTTTTTTTTTAATGCTCTAATAGATCTCAATTCAATTTTTTCAAATGTATTCCCATAAACAAAACCCTAATTTGGTTACTAAGATAATTCATGTTAAAGGCAATAGCTTTGTGAGAAATTACTGCGCTGAAAAGAATTGTGAAGCTGGGTCTTATGAATGGACTGAAGATATAAAATCTTTGTAGACCCAATTCGAGATGATAGTATTATAAATTTATGCAAATATTTTAATAAAAAAGTTTAAAATTGTTAGTGGAGTAAATAGACGGATGCTAACGCACTAGTACTAATAATTAACTAGTTATTTCAAAGATAAGTTCCTCAAATCTACTAGTAGTCTGCATCACTAGCCTATCCTTTTATAATTTGCATTTCATGAATATTCAATTGTGGAATTAGTATCTTTTCATCTTGCACCTGACTTCCTTAATCCCCTTTACTTGAATAGGTTACAAATTATAATGGAAAATTAAGGAAGCAAGAGATGGAAAACTATGTTTTCATTCTTTAAACCAAACTAACAAACATCAACCAGTAAAGGACATTCTCCATCCAATGTTGATGTCTCAAATCGTAGTGAACAACCTCCTTTCAAATCTCAAAGAATTGAAATTGATGTTAATACTGTTGAACGAGATCCTAGGTTACGAATTCCAGTGTGGAAACATCCTATTAATCAACAAGATAAAATTAGAAGAGTTTATATCAAAATGGGTCCATATCAACCTAAGTTAGTAGAGTATCCAAGGGCTGAATTAAGGAGATAGTATCGTCAATTTCAATACACTTGGTCTGATCAATTTCCTTGGCTAGAGTACTCTCCATTAAAGAATGCGGTATTTTATTTTCCATGCTTTATCTTTGAAAACAAAGTGCCTTGTCATCTCACATTCACCACCAAAGGCTTTAGAAGTTGGAAGAGGGTTAATGATAGGGTTAGATGTGCACTTTTGATGCATGTGTACAAAGTCCCACTTCACCACATAATAATGTTGTAAAATTTGTTGAAGATTTAATGAAAGTAAGTAGATATATCGATAAAGTGTTGAATGCACAAACTATTGAAGAAGTTCAAAAAATCGGTTAAAGCTTACTACAACAATTGAAAGTGTTTGATGGCTTAGCTTACAAGCATATGCATTTAGAGGTCATGATGAATCTTTGGCTTTTAATAACTGAGGCAATTTTGTGGAGATGATAAGACTAATGGAGATTGAATGTTGACATTGATAAAAAAGCTCTGAAAAATGCAAAGTATACCTCCCCCACTATTCAAAAAGAGATTTTGCATATTCTCGCGAAAAAAGTGAGGAAAAAGATTTATGAAGAAGTTAGAGATGCAAAGTTTTGTATTTTGGTTGACGAAGCCAAAGATGCATCAAATAAAGAACAAATGGCTATCGTTTTGAGATTTGCTGACATTCAGGGTTTTATACGAGAGTGATTTTTTTAGTATTGTGCATGTTTCAAATATTACGTCTTCAACACTAAAAAAAGAAATTTGTGATGTGCTCGCTCGATATAACTTGTATATTCTCAATATGCGAGATTAAAGGTATGATGATGTTAGCCATATGCGTGGCACATGGAATGGACTACAAGCTCTATTTTTCAGAGATTGTCCTTATACATATTATGTACATTGCTTTGCTCACCGACTACAACTGACATTAGTTGCAGCAGCTGGAAATAAGATTTTTATTTGGTTATTTTTCTTAAAATTGACAACCATCATCAACCTTATTAGTGCTTCTCCCAATCGTCATACCAAGTTACATGATGCTCAGGCTATAGAAATTGCACATATGGTTGCTATTGGAGATTGTGAGATTGGTAGAGGGGTTAATCAAATCGGTAATTTACATAGAAGCGGAACTACTCGCTGGAGCTCTTATTTTGATTCTATTTGCAGTTTAATAAATATGTATGGTGCAACTATTACGGTGCTTGAAATTATAGTTCAAGAAGGATCTTCTAACTCGTGGAGAAGCTGTGATGAAATCTTTTGAATTTATATTCATCTTATATTTGATGTATAAAATAATGAGAATTACTGATTTACTTTGTCAAGTTGAAGCAAAAATCTCTTGACATCTTAAATGCAATGTATCTTGTATCAACTACCAAAACATTGAAACTTTGAGAGATGCTGGATTTGTTCTTCTCCTTGCAAATATGCAATCTGTTTGCACAAAATATGAGATTGATATACCATATATGAATGCTTCGTTTAAAAAGGCTACATGTCGTTCATGTCAACAACAAGGTTCAGTGATAGTTTACCAGCATTATCATTATGATATATTTAATCAACAATAGATTTTTAGTTGGAAGAATTAAATTCTAGATTCAGTGATGGGACACTCCTCGTACTTAAGAACCTAAGGACAATTTAAATCATTTAAAGCTGATGCTATTTACAAGCTTGTTGAGAAATTTTATCTTGAATATTTCAATGAACAAGAGATGTATTATTTGAGATCTCGCATTATCAGATGATGTGATTCATCATGCTTTCACTATGTCTACCATTATGAATTATGTCGTCTATCGTTTGATTGACATGTTGACTTGTTTTGACTTTGCCTATTTTAACTGTACAGAGCCGGTTTCGCTATGAAATATGTTACTGTGTTTCGCAATAAAATAAAAAAGGAGTTCTTAGTAGATTCTATGATGATTTACATTGAACGAGAGCTTGTAAAAGATATTGATTCGGATTCAATCATAGATGAATTCTATTCTACAAAACATCGAAGGGTGCAATTTTGATAGTGTAATTTATTTTTATTTTGAATTTTATGTACTTTTATTTTCTTATTTTTTGTATTATGTATTTGAATTGAAACTTTATTGTTAACTTGACAAATTTATATATTCGAGTTAATAATTGATTTTAAAAAATAATTTATATGCATTTATATCATAGTCCAGGACAAGAAAGATTACTAACTCTGTTCTAGTTTGTTGTTATTTTTTAAAGTACTTTTCATACTAAAATACATTAAAATAATATATTTTTTACATTCATAGTCTTAATAATTTCGTGATGATCCTAATTATTAGTTTCCAAGATTGATATTAGGAACACATCCTATCGATTAGGCAGTGATTTAGACGTGAACCGGACGCTAGGTGGTAGCGATTTGAAGATTAAGGGAGACCTATCTCTCGTATATTTCTTACATATAGCTGTATAAAATCAAGATCATCATAAGACTTCAAAAGAAAAACGGCACCAAGGAAAACATTAAACTAGTAAAATTCAATTTCTTAGAAGAAAGACAGTTTTTACTTTAATTTTCCTCTGAGAAGACAATTATGATTTAACGTATGGATATGTGACAGATACCAACAATCAAAAAAAAAAAAAAACACGAGTAGGATTTGATGGTCTCTGGCTCTATTACTAGAAGGGCAGACCACGGGAGCTTTCGTTGTACAAATGTCATGGTATCAACCCTTGCATTGAACGCTAAAATGGAGATATGTGTAGCAAAAAACCAAACACAGTCAGGAGTCAGGACCCCAAAATCTAAATACGGACAATTGTCAATTACAGTGTCAGAATCTACCTGTTTCACAATTTCCAATGTAAATTCACAACCAATTATTATTCAGTAGTCTTCTGAAATACGAGGGGAAGCTACTCTTTATATATATATATCCTAACTAGCTTACTTGTACATTATTGATGTAAATAATTTATAAAACTTAAATTCATAATCTTTAATATTTTATATTCTTTCATTTTGTGATAATGCATCGGTTCATATTGAATAGAAATAAAGGAATAATTTTTTGAGTAGATTATTACTTGTAAATATGAATTTAAGTGTTTAGATCACATTTATATATATAATATATATAAATTTGACTTTAAATTGTAATACAAGAGTTATTTTTATAAATAATAAGTTAAAATAAAAGTATAGCTGATGAATAAACATACATTAAAACTCATAAGTTAAAATCTAAAATTCAAACTTTTTGTTAAATCAAGATTTTGCCTCAGTTTTATAACAAACTCTTGATTTAAATAAAAAATTGTTTCTAAAAAAACACACACACACACAGAGAAAAACAGTGTTTTTTGCGTTTGTTTTTTGGGTGCGAGGCGAGTAGTATTGGCCATCGAAAAGGGGCAGAGGGAGGCATGCAAATGCAATCACTCATGCACGTGAGAGGCCCGCATCCACATGGGAGCTTTTAATCACCCCAAAAGGGTGAGATGGGACCCATGTCCTAGCAGGCAAACGCTCTGTTGAATGATGGTGACAGTTCATCACTGGGGGTGACGTCAGAGTGTTGAGATCGTACGTGGTACGTTCCTTCCTCTGCTCTTGCCGCTCACACCTAATCTTTCTCATGTTTCCCTTTTCTTTTTTTTTTTGATCATTTGGGTTTTCTTTTTCTGAGAAAAGAAATTGGTTTTCTGCTACTTAGTACTGTAAAACGTTTCCTTTTGTTTTTTTAAAAAAGGAAAAGTTTTATAAAACGAAAACAATAAAATTAAAGAAAAAAAAACTCCATGATATTAGTTTTAATAAGTCACGAAGAAACAATTCTAGTATTTCCTCAAACCTATTTCTCTCTTGAATGAGTGAGACAACAAAAAATATCACAGACAAACTTTTCCAAGAGAACACGTGGTGCAATATTTATTTATTTATTTTTTATTTTTAAAAAAACTAAGGTAGTGCAATTAGCAGTTTAGCACCATTAGATTTTTCATGAAACTGTGCATGGGCTGATTTTTAACTGTGTATGACCAGTGTCCACCGTCTTCTCTACTTTAGATTTATAATAAATATTTAATTTTTATATTATTTTAATTATTTTTCTATTTTTATTCAATATATATTTAAATATATATATATATATATATATATATATTTTTAAATATTATTGACGAGATTATCGAAAGAACAACTATATCAGTATATTTCAAAAAGTGCTTGAAAAGAATCACTCCAAATATCATTTTTACTGTTAACTCATCGATGAAATTACAGATAATATTTTTTCAATGATATATTATATTTATCGATGGATATACTAATAGACAAATAAAAGCACCGATAACATTACATATGATTTTCCTATCAATGATATGTTAAATTTACCGATAGAGATATCAACGAAATAAAACGGGTAAAATTTTTTTGGCACGCTTTATTTATCTGCAAATTTATCAGTATATTTATTATCAAAAAATCATAAATTACCAATAACAATTTTTTTTAATAGATTATTTGCATATTTAAGCTTATCAGTAATATATATACTGATAGACTACAACTATAATTGTGCGTTTGGCAGTGTGGTAGCGGTTGCTTTTCAAATAACTTTTCGTACCGAAATGCATGCCAATCATGTTTTTTCATTTTTTAAAAATTATTTTTGATATCAGTATATTAAAATGATCCAAAAAATACAAACCATACTCAATTTTAGCAAAAAAAAAATTAAAATTTTTAAAAACACAGTTAAACCGCGTTCCCAAACATATTCCTAACAAAAATTTCCGTCAATGTAACTGTTAAGTTTGGAGAGTCTACTTCAATAATCTAGACCATTGCTAGTGGACCCATTTATAAGAAGAAAAACAAGAGAAAAATCCAAGGAAGCTTATAATTAACTTGGCAGAATTATAAGGAATGATTATAATAAATACGATCATAATTATAGAGAGTAAGAAAAAGCATGGCTGTAATAACTTGAAAGCTGTTCTACTGACCTGCCATCTCCATGGATTGAACTGTTGAGGCTGGTCAAAAACAGTAGAATCTAAATGCTCGGCTGAGATCACTGGCAGCACTTTCCATCCACAAGGAATGTCATACCCTTCAAAAAATATACACAAAACAATTAGAAAGATTGATTAAACATTTTTTTTTTTTTTTTACCGTTAGGATTATATTCCTATGGTGAGAGGATTATCTCTTACCTTTATAGCGAACATCTCTGACAGCTTTTCTATGAAGGAACCTGACGACGTTTCCAAGCCTCAGTGTCTCACTTATAACCTTCACAAGGTTATAAAAATATTGAATAAATTTGTGTTAAGTAATTTAGAAAATTCCCAAATATTCCTTACAATAAAAGAGGATAATTAACAAGAGCTTACGCATTGAGTGAATTCCATTTTTTTGTAATCATCCCAGTTCATTTCCATCTCCCCTGACTGTTTCTTGGCTCTGGAAATTTCAATATGTTCTTCCTATATTCAAAGAAAAAAAATAAAAATCCGAAGCATCTGCTTTGTAAAATAAATTAATGCCGAAGGTACTGATAAGAGTGCAAGTACAAAATATACTGTGAGGTTCTTTCACTTGCTTACCTTCAACTGTTGAATAGCACCGGGACAAGCTTGCAAGAAGTAGATGGCTAAAGCTATGGAGACAGAAGAAGTTTCATGGCCAGCAAAGAGCAAGCTTAATATCAAGTCAAGGATTTGCTCGGTAGAAAGATTTGAATGCTTCAAAACCCATCCAAGAAGATCATCTTCCCCTAAATCTTCCACTCCCTCCTTCAATCTAGCAATTCTCTCTTCCATTTTCTGCTCTATAAATTTAAGGATGGTTGATCGAGACTGCATAAACAGGACATCCACGGATGAAGATATAGCAAGATCATGATCTTATGGTTAATTGAAGTATGATCACTAACCTTCAAGGCTTTTCTATACGGTGTTCCGGGGAAATTTAGTGGAGCAGAAACCACTCCTTTCATGAAAGTAACATACTCTTTCTTCAGCTGCTCAGTCTCTGGCTTTCCAGGATCCAAGCTCATCATATGTTTTGCCATCAAATTGAAGGTAAACTGCAATTTCCTTCTTCAATAAGCTAAGAATTCCTCTTGAATATCAAAATTTAGCATTTAAATTCATTTTCTTGGCATTGCAAGTTTTAAGAATTACCTTCTTTGCTTCATCTTGAGCTGAAAATGTACAATTCTCCTTCCAAGAACTAAGAACAAGCAAGGTTTGCTTCTCCACTTCTTTCAACAGATGGCTTCTTAACCTGGCATGGCTCAAAAAGTTGAGAGATATACTCCTCATGTTTCTATGCATGTCTCCAACTAGAACCAGCATCGACCATTTTCCAAGAACTCCAGCAATACTCCTTGGATAGCTGCATTCAAACAGTCTTCCTTCACTCTGGAGTATAAATCTGTTAAGTCCAGCATCTGCAGATACTATTGTCGGCTCCCCAAACAAGTTGGACTTGTAAATCTTTCCATACCTGCATATTGTAATCAAGTTTTGAGTGCTATGGTTAAACAATAATTCACTTCTTGGTTCTGGCTGTCAATTTTGCTTTCTGGGTAGTCTTCGTTTTACCTTGATATGTGTTGTTCCATGAATTCCCCTATTGAAGTAGCAGAGTAAGGCTTCAAGTAGCCAATAGTTTCTCCAAGAAATGGCCAGCCCATGTTGCCAGGTGGGAGATTAAATCTTGCTTGCTTTCTTTGCATGAGAATGAAGACCAGGAGTAGAGATAAAATTGAAGGAAGGAGAAGCACAGCAAGCTCTGAGTGAGACATGGAGCTTGGCTGACTCTATCTCTCTCACAGTCTCTCTGTTGAATTTGCCTAGTGTTTCTAAGCAAAGTGAAATCAAATAGTATATACTTTTGGGAACGACTCCATTACTGTAAAGGCTCAGGAGGTTTTAAGTCACTTCTGGAAATGGAGCTACGTCTGGTCTGTTTGTTTAAAGCATAGTTTTGA
This sequence comes from Populus alba, assembly GCF_005239225.2. Taxonomy (NCBI): domain Eukaryota; kingdom Viridiplantae; phylum Streptophyta; class Magnoliopsida; order Malpighiales; family Salicaceae; genus Populus; species Populus alba. Next base: position 10,149,415 of record NC_133288.1, read on the forward strand.
AACCCAGCCAGGTCTGATAGGTCGACCCGGGACTCAGTCAATCTAGGGCTGGAACTGGACTGAGTTAAAAAAAAACAAAGAAAAGAAAAACCCGGTTGAACAAGGCAAGACCCAGCTGCAAACCCGTTGACTTTTGTTTGTTTGTTTGTTTTTTTTTTTTTTATTAAAACGACGTTGTTTTCATTTTTATTTTTAAATAACCAAGTCAAAACCCGGAATCTGAGCCTTGGATTCGGGCCGGCTACCAGGTGGAGTCTTAAAACTATAGTTTAAAGTAAAGTTTTTTTTTTTTTTCAAGAAAGTGATTTTTATAAAAAATAAAATTTTAAATTTTAAATTATTTTTTAATATTTGATAGTTTCATAATTGAAAAATATTTTTTAATGTTTGAGAATAATTTAAAAAAATAACTTATTAATATTTTAAAATACATTTTACAAGTTTCTTAAAAGAATAGAGACCAAAATTTAAGAGATAAAAAAGTTGAAGAAATATAAAATTGAAAAAAAATATCAATTTTATAAATTATCTCATATAAAAAATAGTTATTAAAACAATGAAGACCAAGTTTGACATATAAAAAAAAAATAAAAAGAAGATGAAATTTTAAAAAAAAATAATTTTATAAATCATCTCAAATAAAATAAATAACAATTAAAATAATAAGGATCAAATCTAATAAATAAAAAATTTCAATTAAGAGAAGGATAAGAGAAAAAATAATAATTAAAAGAATGAAGATCAAAGTTAGTATAAAAATTAAATTAAATTAAATTCTAAAACACATAATTGAAAAATAAAAGACTATTATATATATATATATATATATATATATATATATATATATATATATATCAAAAGATTGAGGATCAAATTTTGAAATAATTAATAAATAACAAGATATTTTTTAATTTTTCACATCTTCTGAAAAATATTTTCTATCCAAAATAATAAAAAAAAATTTCTGGAAACCAAACCAAAATTTTCATTGACTAGAAAATTATTTTCCATTAATAAACTTTTCTAATAGTAAACAAATTGACACAGAATTGTCCCTTAGATTATTAATGTGAGGTATGCAGAAAAGTTTGTAACTTGACCTAACACGAACCTTGCTTTGAAGAACCAAAGTTATATACAATTAATCATTCTCACCCTACATCTATAACAAGACGCAAACGAGAAGTGTAAATCACATCGAAGTTGATTAATTCTTTGAATAGTTTGCAAGTTCAATCAACAACTTAATATGTGAATCACTTAACCACTCAAAAAAAAAAAATAAACACACAATATACAACAACTTGTAAATAAAAATTCATCAACTTCAAAATAATGTTAACAATTTGTCTATATAATAGAAAGCTAACTTTAATTTGACTTAATTGACCAAAACTTGATAAATTGACCATAATATATTAAAAGCTCAAAATAACTAAAATAATAAACCCTTAAATGCCGCATGTCCTATAATAAACTAATAAATAAATAAATAATAACTTTACTATTTAAAAAAGCTCAAAGTCTAATTTTATAATTTGCTGACATAATTGAAGTCCAACTTCAAATGAATGGTTATCCCTTGTCTTGATAAATTAGAAGTTAGGATCACATCATTCTCTCTCTCTTTAAAAGGATTCACCATCAAATTATCACCCCACATCAAACAAAGAAAGATCATATACATTAAATGTAGCATTAATATCATACTAACATGGTAATTTTATTTTGTAAAGTGTTATCATTGATCTTCTCAAGAATTTGAAATGGTATGTTTCCTCTCGGCATCAACTTAGATCTCCCTTGAGTAGAATATATATATATATATATATATATATATATATATATATATATTTTCTTATATATATATTTTTTCTTATATTCAACCAAACCTAATTTCCAGTTCATATACCATCCTTTTCCTTTTTTTTTTTTATTGGCTTTAAATGCATATTGTTCATTCATTTTTTCAATATGTTGTTGTACCTGGTATGAAAATCTTTGACAACCTGTGCTTTTTTTCAAGACAATACGTTGGCAATAATGTTTTCCTTACCTTGCTTGTACTTGATGATATATAGAAACATCTTAATGAACTTAATCCACTTGGCATGTTGCCTCTTCATCATACCTTGTCTCTTTAAGTGTTTTAAAGATTGATGATCTGTGTGTATCATAAACTCTTTAGGTGAAAGATAATGTTGTCAAGTCTCCAAGGTTCTCACTAATGTATAGAATTCTTTATCACACATTAGATAACTAAAATTTGCTCCATTAAACTTCTCACTGAAATAGGTTATGAGCTCTTTTTTATGCATTAAAACTACTCCAATACCTATCTAAAACATCACACTTAATCTCAAAAGTGTTTGTAATGTCAGGTAAAACAAGCAATAGGGCCAAAATCAACCTTTTTTTTTAACAAGTTAAAAACATTTTTGTGATCATCATCCCATTTAAATCTGATCGTTTTATTTATAATTTTAGTCAAAGGTGCAACTAGAGTACTAACATATTAGATAAATCTTTTATAAAAACTTGCTAAACCATGAAAACTTTTTACCTCACTTAGTGTCTTTGGTGTAGGTCATTTTTGGATAGCCTTGAGCTTTGCCTTATCCATCTCAATTTCTTTTTACACTAACAACATAACCTAAGAACATAATTCTTTAAATGCAAAAATCACAGTTTTTTAGATTAGCATATAATCTTTATTTTTTAAGTATTTCGAGAACTTGTCTTAAGTGATTAATATGTTCATCTAATCCTTTGCTATAAATTAAGACATCATCAAAATAGACAATAACAAATTTTCCAATAGAAGATCTTAACACATGATTCATTAAACTCATGAATCTACCAGGGACATTAGTCAAACCAAACGGTATTACTAACTATTCATACAATCCATATTTAGTTTTGAATGTTGTCTTCCATTCATCTTATTCTTTTATTATAATTTGATGATAACTATTTTTAAAATTAATATTAGAAAACACAGAAGAGCCATGCAACTTATCAAGTATATCATTTAATTCAGGTATAAAATGTCTATACTTTATCATAATGTTGTTAATAGTCCTACAATCAACACACATATGTCAAGTATTGTTTTTTTAGGCACAATTAGCACTCGAATTACACAAGGACCCATATTTTCTCGAATATACCCTTTCGACATCAACTCTTTTATTTGCATTTGAAGCTCCTTAGTCTTATCGAGATTACTTTTATAGGTTGGTCAATTTGGGATTAATGCTCTTGGCACAAAATCAATTTGATGCTTAATTTCTAAAATTGGGGCAACCCATTAGGGACATTTTCAGGAAAGATCTCATTAAATTTCTGCAAAATAACTTTAGCAACATTAGCAACACAAGGATTCAACTCATCAGAATTAAAATATACCTCCATTGGAATGATAAGCATGAGTAAGGTCATTTTATTTTGCATAAATATTAAGGTCTTTCTCTCTTTTTTTTTTTTTTTTTTTTTTTTTTTTTTATCTACATACTCTTCTTTCCTCAACTTTCTCTCCATTCTTGCTGAAATTTTTAAAACTATTTCTAATGGCCGACTCTTTCCCCTCAATTGTTTCACAATCAGGACTCACCTCATTTTACTATATTAGATATATTAATTTTGGCATTCATTACTCAATTATCTATTTAATGTTACTTTTTAATGGATTGTTTATTATATATATATATATTCAAATTCTTTCATATATGTATGCTTGATATTTATCGTGTAAATGTAAAAATATTTGTTGTTTTCAATTTTAAAATAAAGTCAGTTTGAGTAATGATGAAAATAGATATATATAACAATAATAATAATAATAATAAAAAATATAAACATGATAATAAAGTGGAAAATTCTAGAAAAATCTTGAGAGAAAATCAATTAATAAATCATTAGATGATAAACAAAATATCTATGTTTTAATATTAATAAATTTGTTATGCCTTCTCATGCTACAATTACTATTGGTGGATTATTTTGCTTAAAAGGATGCATAATGATTTGGACAAAAGTTTTATCTTCATCCAAACACAACTAACTGCTAATATGATAATATCAACATTAACATAAAATTACTAATTTTTAAAATAATCTCATCAATGCTGGATTTTTTCAATCAGGGGTTGGGTATGATATATATTGGGATAATTTATAACAGTAAATTTATATTGATGGTACAATATTCAATTAAAAGTTTTTTAGAAAGTTAGAGATTTTTTTAATAATAAAAAAAATTTAAGTGTTTTTATATATAATTATGAACACAATCAAATCTTAATAGCGTAATTTTCTGAATTTGAGTTGTTCAAATTGCAAAACCTAAATTACAGTTGTAGTCAATACAAATTTGTGATATTTTGTTTGCTTAATTCTCAACTTAGATGGACATTAGTACTTTAGTATTTTTTTTAATCTCTATAAATAATTTGAAAATGAAAAAGTGGTTAGATTCTGAGTTGGGCATAGCAACCGGCGGGGTGTTCGTCTCAATTAACACATGTCATTTGTTTTTTTTTTTCTATTTAAATATGAAGTAGGAACATGGGCATTATTGAAGTCCACATACTTGATATTTTTTTAAAGCCTTGCACGCTGCCTGTGTGCTTGGTCAACCATTTTTGTTTTTTAAAAAACAACCTTCAACATTGAGTTTGAGTTTTTTTTTATTATTAAGTTTTTTTTTAATTTTAATTTTTAATATTTTTTTAATTTTAAATTAATATTTAGTTTTATTATCATATAATTAAAATAAAAAAAATATTGTTGAACCTATTGGAATTTACAATCCAGGTCACGAGTTTGATGAGTTATCACAGTTAAAAAAAATCAATCCAATACGTCATTGTCTAAATGTTAAAAAAAATATGTCAACTTCAATTTTGTTTTAGAATTCAACCTGTTTTTTACTGGTCATATAGATTGTCTTTGAACTTGCTTGTATTATTTTTGTTTTTATTTATTATTTTATTTTTGAATATATTAAGTGGATCATATCAAAAACAATTTTCACATAATTTATTTGAAAATCCAAACTTTATAAGGAGTCAAGTGAAGAATTTTTAAATTTGACTCAATGAATTGGGTTTAATAATAATATTAAAAAATATTATACAATTTGATTTTTTTAAAAAAATTTAATTTAATTTTAGAGAAACCCACGACACAACGTGGAGTAAATTAGTATAATCTAAAAGAACTGTCCTTTCGTTTCTCTGATAGGTAATACTTGTACGTTTTCTTTTTAAGAAATGTAATCTCTAGATTTCCAATATCAACATCATCTGTTTTGAATTATTTTGTTTTTGTCACACTACTTTTTTATTATTATTATCGTGGGTGTCCGTGTCAGCTTGCGTGTACCTCAACTAATCCCACAGGTCTTGAAGTTAACAACCATGTAAGTTTCCAGTGGCCTTGAGACTTGTGAGACTCGAACTGGTGACCTCTAGGGAGCAAACCTATAATATGATCAGTTGAGCTACACCCCTCAAGGTTTGTTACACTACCTTTTCAACCGACTTGTGGATGCTCTCTCAAAGAAAAAAAGATGTTAATTTTAGTTTTTAAAATAAAGAGTCTATAATAGTTGAACTTCTTGCACCCATGCCTTGTTTTAGCATTTTTCGCCCTATCAGTTAGTGTTGCTCAAGAGAGAGTGACATCCCTTTGTTTATGTCAGTTTTAAGATTATGTTCATTTACTTGTTTTTTAATTGAGAAATTTTATACCATACATAATACAATTTTTTTTGTGCTTCATTCATCCTTATATAAACAATGAAGAACCTAACCTTTTTTTTTTTTTTCATTTTTTCAATTGAATCTTTATATAGCCTAATTAAATAAAATTAGGTTTGAAATTATTGTAAATGTACCAAATTAAAATTCAAAGGAATAAAATGTAAAACATGCATAAAATGCATAATCAATTTGAAATTCACAACAATATTCATTTTGGTGCTAAAATTCATTATGTTTCTTTTTTAGTTCTTAAGTTAGATAAATGAGAGAGAAACTCGTTAGAAAATAGTGAGGATATTGAAAGCTTTTGATTGGGTCACTTTTCAGTAGTGAAGCTTGTTGTTTTTTTGTCAACGAGTTTCATTTGATGATAGAAGTTTGATGGTGGTAATTTTGAACCTTTATCTTATTTGAAAAAGTAAATCAAACTCAGTTTAGATATTTTTAATGCGGTTGATTTTTTTTTTCTTTAAAATTCTGGGTGTTGAGGGTTTATAGGTGATTTATTGAGATTTTATGATTTTTTAGGTGGAAATAGATTGAAAAATAAAATTTTAGGCCAAAAAAAGCTCCCTTGACTTTTGATTGCTGCCGCCTAGTAAGTGTCAGGTCACTTTCCACTATAAAAAAAATATCGTACATATTTTTTGTATAAAAAAATCCAAGAATATATAAGTCATTTGGTTCTAAGAATTTTTTTTTTTTAAAAAAAGAAAACAGGAGTGGGCCTTAACTTCCAGGCTCAGGCGCTCCTAGGCTTTTGTATTAAGGCCAAAGGCGTAGGTTTGGCCAATAAACACCTTACCATTTTTTGGACTTTTAATTTTTCTTATTGATTTTTTGTTTTATTTTCATCATTCAATATTTTTTTTTTGTTGATTTTTTTTTTCAAATGCATCGGTCAATATTTGGTTGATTTTGAATTGGGCTTCATAATTTATTTTTGTAGATTTATCATTGTCTGAAACAAACATTCTGATATTAGGTTGATGATCAATTTTGAAGTGTCTATTTTTGTTATGATATAATTAAGTAAAAAATAGTTTACAAAAAAAAAGTTATTAAACATAATAGCATCCATGACTTGTGTCACGGTTTTGATGAGGTGAGTCACAAAACTCGGATCGATTCAATGTGTCGTCGTGTCAATGTTTTTTTAAATATCATTTTGGATTCTTTTCAAATCCAAACCTTGTTTATACCAGTCATTTTGATTACTTTTAAACCTGTCAGATCGACAAAGTCACGTGGGGAGCAACTCCTAGATTGTTTGATATGAAGCTCATATTAGGCAAAAAGTCTGGTTGAAAAGTTTCAATGTTGATAAACCGAGCTTAGTTGAATAATTTTATATAAAAAAAGGTTTCCACAACTAGTCATTTAGTAACTTTCTAATACAATAAATACCTTTTCCTTCTCCTAAAATAGACCTCAAATTGCTTTCATTCTTGAAAAAAAAGGAAAAAAACCCCTCAAATTTAAGTTTTGTGCCCTATTTTGTAGTACTCTTGTTGAGTTGCACGTGCAATAATTTCAACCTTAGGCTTTTGAAATAATAATCTCATTTCACTTTATGCAAGGATTTACAATCACTATTATCTAGGAATGTATAAAATATTTTTTTAATCCACTTAGGGTGGTGAATCCTCTCTTAATTACTTAAATGCCTTTATATAGTTCATGTTATATCCAATATCTGTTTTTTTATTATTATTTTTACCTTTAATTAGGACAACATGTTGCAGGATTAAAGCATAACATTCTCTATATAAGATAACTTATTGATCTCAAGTTTAAATAATCACTTACAAAAGTATTACGTAAGCCTTTCTATGGATATGAATGATTTCTCCATATGAAATTCTTATTCGATTTAATTCAGTGTACATATTATTTGACTAATACTTCCATATTAGTTCTAGGTATCCCTTATACCTTAACTAATAAGAACAATTACCTCATTTCATAAAAAAAAAGAACATGATATGTACTATTATCAACAACTCTAACTAATATCTAGTCTTAATAGAGAGCATTGACAAGAAATATTTAGTAACAATACTTTGATAAATAAGAATCGTATAATTATAATAACTTTATAATTTTGTAAAAACTTTATCTATTACTCTAGATTCATTAATCAATTGTTAGATTTATTAATTAAATATTTTATAAATATTAAAGATAAATAAATTTTTTATTAAAATTAAATATGTTTACCTGAAAATAAAGTCAACATAATATATACACCATAAATCACATTGTAGGCCACCCATCCTCATTCAATATTTTTGCAGAATGGAGTAAGAAAATTGTGGAACCAAATGAAATATCATCATGATTTCTCTGTTTTTTTTTTAGAATGAAAAACATTATTTTATCATTACCAAAAAAATAAATAAAAGAATAACAAAAGTCCCATACAATTTACAAAAAATCTTGACAGCATCAATGATGAAAATTGAAAAACTAAATCTTTAAATAACAACTAGTATTTTCATTAATTTAAATAACAAATGAATTCTCTAAAACTTGGATTGCGAATCAATTGAGAATATGTTATAATATCAAGTCCCATTGATAGTATTTATCAATCAATATCAAAATCATTTAATGAATTAAAAACAATCACCAATTTTTTATTAAAAAGGATCAAAATCTCAATAAATAAAAGATACAATAAGATATCCATAACACTAATATATTTTTATTCATTATCTTTGTAAAACAACCTCTTAATATCTTTCCTTTTTTTCATTTATTTTATTTCTGGTCCTGGTATACGAGCCCATGATCATGATGAATCCACGTGCATTCATTGTTGCCCTTTCACGAGGATACCCGTTTCCAACTTATCTTTTCTTTTTCCGATGGTCAGGCAAGACTTGCTCGAGCCACACAGTGTGTTTAAAATTTCCAATCGGCTTCCCACAAAACATTCCCGTTTAATTGATACTAGTTTACGGCCCGCGGTATGCTGCTGTGACTTGTATCGATTTGTTTTTCAATATAATAAAAAATATTTAAATTATAAAAATATTATTTAAAATTTATACATTTTAGTTGTTAAAAAATAATATAAATAATATCCTGAGACCTTTACTTGAAAGCTTAAGTTATGGGGTTGAACTGATTATTTAACGTGGTATTTAGAGCATTGTTGATTAAGCGGTCACGAGTTTAAATCTCACTATCCTCATTTATTTGATAAAAAATCATGCATAAGATAATATGTACATGTCCAAATTTTAAGTTCAAAGAGTTTTCACTTGAGAAAGTTTGTTAGAGAATAATATAAATAATATTTTAAGATCTTATTTAATAACTTAAGTTATAGGTTGAGATGATTATTTAATAATGTTATCTTTTTTAGCACACTATATTATATTTTTTTTTGCAATGTGGTATCAAATTAAATTTAATTATTTCAATTTAATAATAATAGCCAAAATGACAAAATGAGATTATTAATTTTTGAATATTAAAATTTGTACGTTATATCATATTTTTACAATGCGCTTTCAAATTAAACGTGATTGAAAAAATTATTTTTATTTTATTTTACTTTAATAATAACAACCAAAGTGTAAAATTGAGATAATTATCAATTATTGATTTTTTTTTCTTAAAAAAAACATATAATTTGATACAGTTTATATCTGTGGGATCAGAGAGCACTGACGTTATTATTTTTCATTAACTAGAAGTTTCTTTTGAGAATGTATAATAGAAAGGGTTCTAAAGAAGGGGATGTGGCCCAATAGCATTGCTGTATTTATCATCCATAGATTTGTAGTCCAACAACACTATTAATCATCAAAACCATACAGAACAAAAGCTCACTCGTGCGGGTGGCCAGCACTGCCAATCATTGCTCCCATAAGCCCGCTATTTGATATCTTACACGTGGCAACATTACAATGTGGGTGACAAGACGAATAAGAGAATTGCCAAGTTATTATTATTATTATTATTATTATTTTACAATGTTATATCAAAGTTATTTATTTTTATTTGGGTTTTTTTTCTTGTTTATTATGTTTTTTCTTATGAGAATGTTATTACACATAAAAAAAAAAAATCTAGATCAACATAATATATAAATTAAGTGTGAAACATACACAAAATTAAACAAATTCTAAAACAAACCTAACACATACAAATCATAAATCTATACAGACAAATTTGTATGAGAAAAAAATTATAAAACAACTAAACATGCCCAAATAAAATTTATACACTATAAAATTATGCAAAAAAATTAACATTTTTAAAATTGAGTTTCAAATAAAAAAAAAGGATAAATTTACTTATTTAAAGTAGAGAATCCCCGAGAAGATTTGAATTAAAACACGGATGCTGAAAAACTAAGTTTTGTAGTGGTCAAATTTGTTGTGGAAAGTTTAATTGTGTTGAGATTGGAAGGGGGTGGTGGCTGTTTGTTGTAGAAAATAATGCATAAGAAAGAACGTGAAATGAGAGAAGAGGAGAGGAAGGTTGATCGTCAGGTCAAAAATTAAATATTACCGATGAAATTATTCTGTCAATAACTTCATCGGTAAAAATATCACGTCACCATACAATTTGTTTTTTTTTTTTTTTTAATTCTATTGTAATACTCTTTATAATTTTCTCGGTATATACCGAGAGAATTTTTTCATTGGCATATTTACGAACATACTTTACCGTCGGGTTAATTCCATCGCTAATATTGTCCGTAAAAGTTACACGTCATTGTACTATTTGACTTTTTTTTTCATTCCTTATTTTTCCACTGCAATTCCCTCAGTATATACTGAGGGAGTTTTTTTTTTTTTTTTTTTTTTTTTTTTTTTTCTGTGCTTACCGATGGATACATTGATGGAAAATTCTATGTGTAAAGGTCATCGCAATATACCGATGAAAAAATTCCGTCAATATTTCTAGTAGTATTTAGGATAGTTATACCAAATTGAAAATTTAAGAAATAATTCATGTTGATGTAGGTTATAAAAAAAGCGAAGTGTAGTATACTTATCCTACATCAAAAATTTTAGAAACAATCCATGAGGATGTAAGATGTATATAATTATTCCACATCAAGAAATTAAAAAAAAAATTCATATGGATGTAGGCTATATAAAAAAAAAATGAATTTATCTATGTGAATGTAGGCTATAAAAAAATATATGAAGTGTAGTATATTTATCCCACATTAAAAAATTAAGAAACAATCCATGTGAATATAGCCATATATAGTTATCTCACGTCGAAAAATTAAAAAGCAATGCATGTGGATGTAGGCTATAAAAAAAATTAAATGTAGTATAATTATCCCACATTGAAAAGTTAGGTATCCCATATTGAAAAGTTAAGAAACAATTCTTATAGAAGTAAGCTATATATAGTTATCCCATATCAAGAAGATAACAAAACAACCCATATGGATATAGGTTATAAAAAAAGATATATGTGAGGCTAAGTATTCATAAATTAATTTTATATTTTTTTGATTTATAAATAAAAAAAATCAGGTCTCACTCGGGTTGCGTGGAGTCACTCAGGTTTAAGATTGATCTATTGGGTCGCTCAAGTTTTACCTAGCCAATTGCAAGCCTGAGTTTTTATGATTTGAGACCTAGCCAAGGCCCCAGGTTGCTTAGACCTTGGATCAACCCGCTAGGTCGAGCAGAGTTGGATTTCATAACTATGCTTGAAATGCATATCCAATTTAATGACAATAATGATTACATGTAACATTGATTTTACAAGTAATTTTATAAATAAGTCTAATATAATTTGAATAAAAATTATTTTTAATCATTTTTAATCATGAATTAATAATTTGTTCTATAAATAAAAAATAAAATCAAGACAATTTTTTTTTAAGAAGATAAAAAAGCAATTCTGATAATATGAAATAAATTATAAACAAATTGCTATTTTCACATTACATTTAAAAAAGTATAACTTGTTGTTTCTTAAAGAAATTGAAAACAACAATGGTGTAAGATAATCTTTTAGAAAATAATTGACCCATTGAATAATTTGAACAATAAAAAAACTATTTAAAATATGAATTACTTAAGAAAATAATGTTTGCATTTTACGTACACATATGGATTACTTAAAACCCTTAAAAATTCGAGGTTGATTATGGGCTTTAGATCATATGAACAGTAAAAATCCATAATTTTGTTAATTTTCTTTTACCTCAATTACATCCTTTAATGATCAAATTAGATGGAACTGATATTAAAATTATGGTAGAAGCACTAAATGAAAAGAAAGATGGCTAAATTGTAATACACAAAGAACAATAGGTTTGATCCTAAATTTTTGCTAATGTTTATTTTGATTCACAAGTTCATTTCATTTATTTTTTGGTCCCTGTATGAGAGAGAGAATTGCCAAAAAATAACACTAGAAATAAAAAGTGATTGTGTGTTGAGATTTCAGCCACAAAAACTGATCAAGCTTGGTGCCCAAATGTTCCATTTGACTGGCTAGAGGAGTTGGATGGTGTGGTTGATTTTTCATTTTGTGAACAATTCTAGGAAACTTAAAGAGCACAAATGGTTGTATTGAATTGAGTGTGTTGTTTTTCATGTGTTTGCACGCAAAAAATTAGTTGAAAAATAGGTTATTTCGACCCAAAACCTAAAAGAGAGATCTTGCTTGAATGATTCGGTTGACAAAAACTAGGCACATGAATGAAACGCCAATTGCCTTAAAAGACGATGTTTTATTTGTCTCAATGGATGACGCATCATACGTGTTAATTGTTTTTTCAAAATAAAAATAAGAGGTGAACGTCATGTTGCCCACCCCTTTAATTAAAAGAAAAAAAAGAGAAGAAAAAGCAAGGCTAGGAGCGTGGGGCTGGGGTCCAGGCTTACGCATACCTAGCCTGCTACTAGAGGGTCAGGTGCTAGGCCTAAGCCTTTCAAGTCTTTTTCTTTTTCTTGTTTATATATATATTATATATATATATATATATAATATATATATATATATATATATATATATATAAAACAATTACTATGATGACTCACTCATTTTTAGTTTTTACAAGGTTGTTAAATAATATTATATTTTTATTTAAATTTTTATAATTTTGTTTTTCAATTATTATGTATCTAATATGAAAATAATAATACCAATGATGACAAATTGTTCATGAAAATGTGATAGTAATATATAGATTTCAAACTAGAATCATTGTTTTTATTAGAATATAGTTGTTTTAGTAAAATTTTATTTTTTATTACTTCAATATGTCGTTCACCCACTACAAAAGATTAAAAAAAAAAAAACGTTAGGCCCCGATGCATGTACCTAGCTAAGCCCTATGATCTCTTTGGTTTTTTGGCTATTTAGTTTTTTTATGTGTTTTTTAATTTGTTTTCTAATTCCATATTTCAATGTATGTTTTTAATTTTAATTTTTAATTTTTTAATTTTATCTTTTAATTTGGATTTTTTTAATCATATGATGAAGTAAAATAAAATTTAATTAAATCCAGTAAAATCCATAAACAAGTTCATTGATTTAATAACCTAACTCAAGTTAACCTGGCTTGTGTTATTTTTTGTTCATTTGATTTTATGGTCTCTTGAACTTGTCAAATTGACGATATCATGTATGTGCAATTCTCACACAATTAAATTTAATTAAAAATCTAGGTTTTTAATATTTAAATTAAATCCGCTATACTAGATTTAATAACAATATCAACAAGTTTATTGTGAGCCTGACCAGCATTATGGTGGGAAGTAAAGCTTGTATGAGATATTATAAATGAACAAGAACGAGTTGTACCATTAAAATTTGTTAATAGAAGATTTAAAACTTTAAACCACTATCAATCTACATACCTTCATTAAAAATGTAAAAAATCATGACAAATGAGGATAGTAAATAGAAAATACATAAGCACGTAGATCTACATGCATACATAAAATGAGAAGAAGAAAAAGAATAAGATTTAAAATTATGAAGACAGAAAAATAATAATAAATAAGTATATTCTATTTTCAAATTAGTAGATACAACAGCTAACAATAATACCAATAAAATAATTGTGTTTAATTAATAAAGGAATCAGATTATAATTAAATGTTTATTTTCTTTGCGGCTTCGGGAATGTTTGGTTAAGGGTTCCATCTCTCCATATCAACCAGAGAGAGACCTCAATCATTGCCCACGCGCGGCCGCACGATGCTCAATGATTTTCCGAGGCAAGTGATAGCAGTCGGGCCCTTCCCCGGAACGGGAAAAGAAAAGAAAAGAAAAGTAGACACAAGCTTATTGGCATGGATAAACCATATGTATATAGTTTAGATGGAACGGTCAAGACATGCACATAACGTACGGCTGCTTGCAACCTTACCTTCTACTGGCCCAAAATGGCAGCTTCTTTTGCGACTCACTGTAACAAGGAACCCTAAAATATGCGGTAGAGAAGTCAAAAAAAGGGCACCCCTACTCGAGGGCAATAAAATATTATAATGTGGCCTTCCCTGAACAGCGAAAGAGAAACATCTGAAGTCCAACTTTGAACATAAAAGAATGGAACAAATCTAGCCATTTATATTTGACTGAAAAACCTTTCGTTTTTGGCTTTCGGCCGCGTCGCACCGGCCAACAATCATCCACTGACAATTTGAAGTTTTAATTTGAAGGTGATATTTGCATCCAGGATTCTGCCAAGACAGAACCATGCAAGCAAATCTTATGTGTGATGCATGAAGATGGCTACAATCCACGACAACACGCAGCCGAAGTTTTCCCCAGTATATGACCTTGCGTCTATTGATACTATAAGTAATCAATAATATTTGGCGCACAACCATCTAATAGAAGGTAAGAGTTTGGAATTAATTTTTTTTTTTTTTTTTTTTTTATGATTTCAAGTTTGAATTCTATGGTTGTTAATATTAATGGTCACTAAAGATTTATCTGGTCCGTTAACTTTAAAACTTATGAAGATTAATCAAGATGCGTTCAAGCTGACGAGATACTTCATATAAATAAAAAAATACAAAATACAAAACAATATTTGGTGCACGAAATGAAGGCTTCATGATGGCATTGGGACCAATGCGACCCTTAAACAATATTTAAATTTCAGAATTATTAGAACTTAGTGGAGGAGTATTGATTGATTGGCCGAGAATATAGGCCTTTTAGCAGGCAAAGTGGGAATATCCTGCGACAACTAATTAAACCCAAGAATTGTTTTATCTTTTGGATTAAAAAGGTGACTGTTAGAATAGTGTATTGCATGCTGTTCTATGGATAGATCTCCTATCAACATCTTCAAAACTGACAGGTGACTTGATAAAGATGAAGACCCAGGCATTATATAAGATCAAGATGTTTCCCACGAAGACTTACATCACCTTTTTCCTGGGTTTCGGATTTATTGCACATGAATCTTGGATGCAAGCGTCAAAGAGGAAGGTTTAATGAGATACATGTCCTACAAATAATTCCAAGCATAGAAACAATTTGAGGGTGTGTGTGTGGTTTATAGAAGCAAACTAATCCATGATTTTTGGAACCTCTATCCATCCAAACAAAAATCCAGCAGTTTCCTTTTTTGAAAAAAAATTAGCAAAAAAAACAAAATGAATTTGGTAGAATAACACTGTTTGAAAATATTTTGGCGACATATCATGCTTCACCTTGTTATGCTTTTTTTGTTCTAATTGAAATATAATTGATTTTTATTTTTTTTTTAAATATAGGATTGAAATAAAATGGATCGAAATGAAAAAAGCAAATTAAATATTTTTAGTACCTCAATATTTTTTTCAATTTAATTTTAGAACAAAAGTTCATTTTTTGTTGTTTTTAGTCCTTGGTTGAGAGAGGAGAGAGATGTCACCATATTTTGGCAATAGAGAGAAAGAAAAGTATCATTAACAATGATTTAGGCCACTATAATAGACTATATTTGTGTTAAATGGTTTCATTTGATGATAGAAGTTTGTATTATGTGTTTTTATACCTTTAAAATTTATGAAAAAATAGATATAAACTTAGGTTTATTTCAGTTTTTGAAGCTGGTTTTTAGGTTTCTATATGCCACATATAAGTTTATCACAGTTCTTACAGTATTTTATAGGTGTTTTGGGTCAAAAAATAAATTGAAAATGGGTTTTTAGGTAAAAATATTTCAGCCTTGATTTTCCAACCATCATAGTAGCCAAAATATAGGCAAATCAATTGATGCATTGTGTGATTTTTTTATAAAAAAATTAGGGCGTACTACATATCGTCCGCTCTAGTTTCAAATAATAAAACATTAAAGGCCTAGTTGCATGAGCTCTAACAAAATGGGCTAGGCCCATCAATGCCAACCCTTTACTTTATTTAAAATTTCTTTTTTCTAATTCTGTTTTGAAATAAACAATTCTTTTTGTGGTTTTTTCTCTATCTTTTTTTTAATTTATATTTAAATTAGTACTCATTCTCTCTTTTATTTTGTTTGGAGAGACTCTTTTAAATGATAATTATTTTTTTTTAGTTATGCATTTAAATTTGAAGAGTTTTTATGATTCATCTATAACTTTTTTTTTTCTTTTGTATGAATGAAATTTATTTTTCAAAATAAAAAAAAATTATTTTCAGATAATATTTCTAATATGTGCAGTTTTACATTATGTTTTTTACTTCTTTGATTTTATTCGATCAATTTAATTTGTGTCTCTATTTCTATTATAGTTTATTTAAATAAATAAATTTATCAAACACATCAAAGTAAATATCCCGTCTTTCTAAATTAAATATGTTGATTTTCAAGTTTTATTTTTAGATATCATTAATAAATTTTTATTTATTTATTTATATATATAGTTCTCGATTTATTTAATTATATTTATGTATAAAAAATATTTTTTGAACTTAAATTTTTTAAACTACAAAAATACATTAAAAAACCTATGTTTATAATTGTTTTTATAAAAGATGAAAATATTTAACCCCAAACTAAGTATGGGACATGTAACAAAAACTCTAGTAGCAATTTCACTTACTCTATAACATGATAAAAGATTCATTTGGGATTCTACTAGCGAAGACGGTTTTAAATTTTTTTATTTATAAATGTATTAAAATAATTTTTTTATTTTTTAAAAATTATTTTTAATATTAGGACATCAAAACGATTTAAAAAAATTAAATTTATTTATTTTAAATAAAAAAATTAAATTTTTTACAAAAATAATTTGCACTGGGTTACCAAACACCCTTTTAATATGGGCAATACAGTTATTTTATTATGTGCGGGACAGCTAACAAGGAACCAATTAGGATGCAGTCATAAGTTGCAATGAAAAAAAATAATTACAGACAGGTTCCTAAACCACTAAATCGTGTGAGAAATCAATTACAATCATTGTTTTTTTTTTTTTTTTTCGAATTGGGTTCAGGAAAAGAGAGAAATTGATTTTTAACGATAAGATTTTTAGTCAATTGATGAGACAGAAGAGTAATTTTCCTATGTGTTAATTTTAGAAATTAATAGAGCAATATATGTAATATATATTTAGTTATTTAAGTTAAAATTAAATAAACTTTAAATGAGAAAGAAATAAAAATAAAGGCAAAAATACAGGCTATACGCATAGGTCTGGACGACCCGACACGCTTAGCCCACTGAAATCCAGGCCTAACATGTGAGCCTGATATGTTATTATTAATTAAATTGACAAATAAGTTTTTTTTTTTTTTTTTAAAGAACACACATTGCATCGTTTATAGACTTAGTTTTAGACCACCAAAGAGGTGGTCAGGAAATCAAGATACATATATATATATATATATATATATATATATATATATATATATATATATATATTTTTATCTAAAACCCTAATATTTATTAAACTATTTTCATCTAAAAATGCATAAAAAACACTGTTATAACTTTTAAAAAAATAATTTCTTAAATAAAAAATTCTCAAAATCCATTTAAAAATACAAAATAAAAAAAAAAAAACAATATCTCTTTGAACTATGATATATATATATATATATCAATTTGAAAGTTCAAAATCATCTAAATAACACTCTTCTCGTCAAGAAAAAAATTTTAACATGAAATTTAACTACTTTTATCATCAAAATCCAATAAATCAATATCTTTATCTCTCATTCGCTATTTTTTACTACTTTATCCTCTCTAAAACTCAATGACCAAAAATTGAACAAAATGAACTTGAGGACTAAATTGTTTAATTGCAAAACTTAAGGTACCTAAAAGGAAACTTGAAAATAACTTAGGGAAAAATTAAGCAAAAAAAGGTGCTAACACCATTTTTCTATAAAATAGTCCCATTTTTTCCTTGCTTCAATTTTGGTTTATTTATTTTTAATTTTTTAAACAATAAAATCAGATTTTCTTTTGCAAAATTGAGCATGAATTTTTTTTTTAAATTGAGATAATCATATAAAAAATAAATCAAAATAAATTATTAATTTTAAATCCCAATCAAAACAACATGAAAAGGTAAAATAAAAAAACAAAATATGATAGTGTGTGTGTGTATATATATATATAGGACTCTAGATGATATCACGGGTTTCTTGGTAAAAAAAGGGCTCCATTCAAGTTTGAAGCTCAAAACAAGTGATCTGTCTGTACTCTTTAACTCTGTCATCATCTTGATCTAAATGAATGATTATATTTAGGATGTAATGGGAGAATGGAGTCACAAAAAGTTTCAGCTTCTTTAGTTAAAGAGTTGAAAATTTGAAATAAAAAATTACAAAAAGAAACAAACCTCGAGATAGAAGCGCATATCGTTTTAATAAAAAACATTCCGTTGCCGGGAATCGAACCCGGGTCTCCTGGGTGAAAGCCAGATATCCTAACCGCTGGACGACAACGGAGCACTGGTTTGTTTATCTGATTTATTATTATATAACAAGAACTTTGCTCCATTTCATTCCACCCCGAGAAACCAGGCTTTACACCTTTAACAAGCAAACACCGTCTGTTTAGAGATTAAATGATATGGCCATCGCCGGTAACTAACATCATGCTGTTCATCATCCAGAAATAGTAATAAGTTCCGATATCAACTCTAGCTACGCCTGAGATGCTACGGGGAAGGCTGCCTCTATATCTGATATGTTTTGATGTGAGCTTCTATGGAAACTCTCTGCGCCAGTCTTGTCTTCTATGGTATTGCCATGTCTCTGTCGTTCTTCTCATTGGTTTTTCCTGTTTGTATTTTCTTGTGGTCTCCTTCTGAAATATTGGCAATGCTACTTTTTTTCATGCTTCTTCAGGCTGCACATCCTCTCCCCCTTTCCCTTTTGTCCTAAAGAAACTTCGGTCCATAGAGGTATCATAATAGTGTTCTTAGAGTCAAGAGAGCAGACATTAAACAAATAAAAAAACCTTCTTTAATTTTCCTTCCTAGATAAGTCAAATGAGAGCAAAAACTTGTGAAAAGCATTTTAACAAGGATTAGAAAAAAAAAAAAGAAAAAAAAAGAAACCCAGCGTTCGTGAAAGCTTAACAATGCAATTTCCTATTTACTTCAGATGACTGAGCCAACTTGATGAAATCTTATAACATTCAAATCATATCAATCATTAACCCAAAATCAATTCTGCTAAGGAAAAAAAAAAGTGTAATTAGACATCCAGAAATCCCATTCAGTATTATAAGATTTCTCTCGGAATTAAAAACTAACCCTTCAAAACATAAAAATTCTAATGCTCCTACTGATTAGCAGTCCAGGACCATTGCTTCACCCTGGGATGGCGCAATACTGCCTGGCATTATATGCACAATTCTTCTTTAAGTGTAAACCTGACAAATTGTTGAAAACAACTATACTGGTGGCACTGCGAATTTACCAAGTCCTGTTGCATGAACATCATGTGAATCCATTGTGTTCAATATCTGTGGTATTGACATCCCCCCTGAGATGACAATTTCTGCCTCGCATGAAAAAGGAAGCACGAGATTAACATCCTATTCGTTCAAACTACCAGAGGATTTGCTTATTGTATATTGGTATGGACTACAGAACTCTCACCGATTCCTTCTCGAACTGAGAGATTAGGTCTCAAAATATCCTTTGAACTGATGAGGAAAATATCTCCAAGATAAAGGTGGTTGGTAGGCACATAAACACAGCACAGTTCCTCTGCACCCATGCTTCCACGAAGAATAACAATGGATGTGATAAATCCGAAAGCATATTCCCCATGACGTGGATGCCTTATGATGGCCACTTCCTTGAAGGCGTTGGAGCTCTGATCTGTAAACCAAATTTATCTCTAAACTCCAAGTTCAAAAAAACCTAATATTAGGAAGGGAGTTGATTATCCAAACCTGGGGAAATTGCTGCACTGATTTGTTTAGAAGCAGAGTAAATATAGCTAACAAAAGGCATTTTCTTGATAAACCATTCTCCCAAGCCAAGAACAGAAGCTCCCAACCATGAGGACATGAACACACCAATCAGGAAGATGAAAGATATGGAGGTCACAAATCCAAGACCTAATTTCAAATTAGTAAGAGAAAAGTATTTTTCAGAACAGAGAACGCATAGATGGTACTAATCACATTCACAGCTCAAGCTAAATGGCTAATACTATAACAGCTAGAATTTCTGGTCAGCTTGGACACAAGATAAAAATCTTTGGGCTGGTTTGACTCTTTTTTTTATATCCTAAACAAGAATCACAAAAACATAACAATTTATCTCATTTAAGTCAATGTAATTTGCTTTTGTAGTCATGACAGAATTATTGCTGAGCGGTAAGCACTGTTGATCCTAACAGCTCAAAATGAATATCCTTTGGCTATCAGTTCCTTGAAAATGGTAGATGACGACTATTTATAAATGAAGAATCTAGTAACAAAGAAAAGAGAGATTTTCTACCTATTAAACAGAGGTTAAGGTTCTGCATGGTTAAAACGACACTGATAGTTGGGCCAATCTGTTGCCTGGCCAACAGAATGATCATAATGCCAGTAATGGGGGTAGCTTTTAGCTTCCAGCTGATTATTTTAAGAAAATTGATTACCTCCTTCATATAAATCCCTCATAATTCTTACAGCATCCTCACAGCTAAAGTAATAAATGACGACAAACTTCCCATCATTTTTTTTTATAAGAAACAAACTTCCCATAAATAAATGGCTTAATTGAGAGCGTCCACTACTCTAAAAATATCACTTCTTCATTACCTTGGAATCAACTATTTCATTGCTATGTCCAGATGATGCTTTGAACATCAAATACATATTAAAAAAATGCAGGTATCTGTGAGAAGAGAAAGAAAGAATCTAGTGATCTATGTAATAGAATGGGAGAATGTTTACACCCACCAAATATATTGACTCCAAAATGAGCATAGATTGGAGAGAAGAATCCATCCACGAAACTAATAAACCACCAAGTGATGCAGAATGTGATGGCCATAGGAAGCAAAATGACACTACAAAAGCAAAGCAAATTCTTGTTATGCACCAAGCAAACAAAAATGTATCAAGAACCTTCCATGGTTTCATCTCAGGAGGATGCAGAATTGAAGACATTAGTCATGCCATGTGGAACAATGTGATAATGTGAACTGTCAATATCTACATTTCAGTATTGTGAAAGGCTACAGTAAGACATGTATGCACAAAGATAGTCAGATAGATATGGCACATATTCTCTTCTAATGAATGTTGTATTTTTGTATATGGAAACCTTGAATCATGCAAATATTTCATGACTATCAGTATTGAAATCATCGGGTTTGAAATACAATTCAGGACTTAATTTGCAAAGACTGGCACTCTAGCCAGAATGCAGGGGACTAGACAAGATAAATGCGCAAGGAAAGATCAAGAAATTAATAGTATATATCCATTTAGTTACAGAGTTAGCGCAATGGAAGACAAACATATTCCCGCCAGATTGTTGGTTTTTAAGGTCTTTTATCATATGAGAGAATGAAGGTTTATTTCAGGAATCTTAACTGCTAAATCCTAACCAGTTGGATTAGTAGTGCGCGTGCAAACAAAACTTGGATGCAGCTGATCAGGCTTGCAAGAATTTGAATACAGATACAAGGCTGAGAATTCTATGACCTTACCAAAATTCTAAGACATTGTCATATACATCAAAATCTGAAAATCTTCTTGATAACCTAACTACTTTGAAACTATGATTTAAGCGACTTGCATTATTCTAAAAGAAACAGCATGATGAGGAGAGAAGAGGCCATAGGCAAAATTTTAAAGAGGCTACAAGCAAAAGTTTGATCGTCAATGGATAAGTAAATACAAAAAGATGAATATGTATTACAATATCGAAACTATTGAGCAGAAAGAGGCTAACCATCCAGACATGAACTTCTTCGAAGCCCAGCTTCTGATGACTTTAGACATTGCCTGCAAGACAAAATATTAAGATGATTTGAGGTAGGTAGATTTCAGACACATTGACATAGAAATTCTACCATGAATCAAGCCACTCTCACTTTAACTTGCACTCATGTATTATGATTACATTTACTTTTACCTGGTACTCATTAGAATTTCCTTCAGCACATCTAACATCTCACAATTAAATCATCGATCAACTCATCAGACTTGTTCACTAAAATCTAGAAAGTAATTAGAAATCACTAACAAATGACTACGTAAGCAATATCAAGTTTAGGCCGCATCCATGGGACTTCCATCCGAGATTTACCAAACATGTGGGCAAGCCAATTTGCATGCGCCCACAATATTAGTCAACACGCGCGCGCGCATAAGCAAGGGGTATCCACGGTCCTCTGCACCACCACAACTAGTTCTTTATTTCTTCGAACTAGTCTTGTCATGTCATTTCATGTCTAGGCCTAGACGCAACAAGAGTCCATCTTAATTTTTATAAGAGAGGCTCACGCTTAGCTTCCAGTATCATATAAGAAGTAACATAATATTACAATAACCTTAAAGCAATCTCAGAAAATTGACCCAGTCTCTTTCAAAACACAAAAACGAAATTCGATAAAACTTGACGAACAATATCAATTTAAATACGAGACAAAAAAGAGAAGAAGAAGTGAATATGAGAAAGTGAGAACCTCTTCGCTGGAGGAGTGATGAGAAGAGATGACAGGAGAGACAGATTCAGAGGAAGAATTAGACCCTCCATTGGTAATGATATTGTTATTATTAATATCTGGATTTTGAATGGGTATTAAACGCTCTAGATCCCTGTCTCTCGCTGCCATTTCTTTCTTTCTGTTTTTCAGCTTGTTCTTTTGGTAATTCTCCTTTCTCTCTTGCAAGCTGGGAATTCCAACGAATGCGTCCTCTCTCTAACGAACCTGCATCGACACGCGGGCGTTTTAACTGTCTCAAGACAAAACAATTGCTCGCTGCAAAATGGGCTTCAGATGTGACGTGCTCTCCCTGTACAAAGGCCCAACGAGGTTGAATATCTTCCAACTGTGCCTTTCGTCCCAAAACGTTATGGCAATGAATTGTGGTGAGGCCTCAGAATAAAGAGAAGCCCAACTAAGCCCGAAAAAAGGAGAAGACCAGAAAAAGGGAGGGAGAAAATATTAATCCAGCCGGGCTCAAAAAAGAGAAAGATAAGAAAAGAAAACAATGGAATGGCGGTGACCCAATATTTTGGCCCAGTCGAGCCCACTATTTTTTACCAAACTTCACCTAAAGGAAATGAAAGAAAGGAAGAAAAGAGGGCTGGCATAGGAAAGGAAGGAAAACATGGCACGAAAGCCAAGGAAGAGAGAGAGAGAAATAGACAGCCAAAGCACCACCAAAGATGTATATATCTACCCAAGAAGTAGGGCTGGTGTAGGAAGAAAAGGAAAACTTGGCATGAAAGCCGAGGAGAATAGAGAGAAAGGAAATAGAAGGGAGAGAAAAGAAAAATAGATCGTCAAAGCACCACCAGAGATCTATCGTTGGCACTTGTCTACCCAAGAAGTAGGGCTGGTGTAGGAAGAAAATGAAAGCTTGGCATCAAAGACAAGGAGAAAAGAGAGAGAAAGAAATAAATAGATCATTTGAGATCCATCATTGACGTGTCCCGCCTAAAAGGTAGGCTTCATAGAGATAAATCCAAAAAAAAAAAAAAACAGCATTTGACAAACTTAAAAATAAATCATTGGAGATTCACCATTGACATGTCCTGTAGATTGTGGCGGGTGGGACAAAGCAAAAAAAATACAATAATCTTGTTAATGTGTGGCACATGTAATCCACACGCCAAGCAATTTTCCTTCCTTGTTTTTATTTTAGTCACTAATTCTTTAATATTTTTTCAATTTAGCCCAATTGAAACCAATGAAGGCCCATCCAAGGAAAGGAGTTTAAGAGGACAATAAAGAAAAAAAAAATGCTCAACTAGCCCAAGGATAGCCTAATCAAACCTAACAACAAAAGGAAAAGGAGAACGATAAGAAAAGGGAAAGGAAGAAAAAAACATTGTCTTACTAAACAATATTTGAGCTTGCCTATCTATCAATATTCTTTGTTTTATGCGATGTCCACATAATTCTTCATTTTACAAGCTATTATTGCCGATGCATAAATTGTTAGTATAATGCCTACTTGAAAGTCCTATTTCAAAAATGGATAATGTGGAGCTTACATGAACAACTTGTTTTTCAAGTTACCTGTACAATAAAAATAATTATTTTTTCATGATTACTCTCTTATGGTAGGTATATTAATCCATTCTTCATGAGGCAATTTCATGTGACTTGTGATGTATAAATAATTAAGGTCACCAAGTAACAATACATGATAAAACAATAAACATAATAATCACAACATACTTTCTCCTACATTATCATTCCCTTTTTTATATATTACTTTCCTCCTATAAATTTGCTAGCTTAAACATATTCTCATGTACTAAATAAAGGATTTGTTTTCAGGATTTTGTAAGTCACTAGCCTATCCTAATTTCAAAAAATAAAAATAAAAATAAATCTAGAGCCAATAGCACCAAATGTAAAGAGACTCAAGTTTAATTTGAAGTTTTTTTATTATTATTATTTTATTTTACATGCTCATCCTTTCCATTAGAAATAACATATCTGTTAACAACATGCTCAATCTCCCTTATAATGAAACCAATCTTAGAGCTAGAAAAAAAATATGAAAATTTACTTCACAACTTTTACCGAAAGTATAAGAACATTAACTTTAACCCATCACTTCAAAAATTCTCCTTAAACACATATGAGATATATCTTTCTCAATGTGCTTTATCAAAAATCATCTCTGAAACAAAATCTAATTTGGTTCCCTTTTCATCAACGTCACAAACAAAAAAATTTGCACCTAAATCTTCTCCTTCAACATCATTTTAATCATCCTCGTTGAATTTTGATGGTTGATTTTTATCCATAAAGAAACTAGAATGATCAAAACTTTTAGTGTCAACATCATATTCATCATGATCAAGAAGTTGTTTCATCTGCTCATGCCTCTAATATGGGTTCTTAAAATTATCTATGGATTTGCTATCACTCTTCTCATGATGCTTCACCTCCACCAGTTGATGGGTTAATTTTGTAATATGTCTCTGCATGTTTCCTATCACCAATTCTTAAACATCTCTTCTCAATTCTCTAATTTGTTTATGTATGTTTTCTATCACCAATTTTTGAACATCTCTTTCTCAACGAAGAACCTTCCCATCCTCTTCTACATGAGCACGTCATGTTCTATTACCTCTTATAGTCATGATTATTCCAGCACACAACAAGCAAATAACCATTAGAATCATTGGGCTTTAATACCAACTAACACAAATGAAAACATAAACAAGAAGACAATAGTCTAGAAAAACAAAATTGAAGCCAAATAAGATTGTCTTACAAAACCATAATTCATAATTTTATTTATAAAAATAAAAGTATGATATGTTGTTCTAAAATGCAAGTTAAACAATCATATTTATACTGGTATTAGAGCTGCCTTGAAGAGGAAAAGAATCTTAATCAATAATCATAGATTTATTTTAAGAATTCCTAAACTTAAGAAAAAAAAATAAAATTGCTAATCTTAAGGTTGTTATCTTTTTTATTTTTGGTTATTTGATTGTTATTTTTTTTTTATTTTTGGTTAATTTTAACAAAATATTAGTTCTTTCAATAATATCAATTACTGAACAAAATTATTTATCTACACATCTACTTCCTAGCTTAAGGGTGTGATATACCTAATTAAGTAATAATTAATTTAAAAAATGCATGGCACGACATAGAGTGATAGTACAAATCAATCACTTAATAATTAATTTCAATAATTTTTTATTATTTGAGTGCTGATACTTCTTCTTTTTTAATCAAATTAGTAGATAACATGTTGAAAAATAAATCGGATATAACAACACTTTATTGAAAATAAAAGGTAAAGATATAAATATACTCAAAATAACAAGAAATAAGATGGCATGGAGGGATCAAGTTCTATATCCCGAATGGAGAAATTGAAAATAATATATATATCAATCCATAATCTTCACTTGAAAATAACGAATGGAGAAATTGAAGGTAAAGTGAAACTGATCGTAGTGTGGATTCATAAGCTGTAGTCCCCTGCTGAGAAATCCCACTTCCTATAATATTCTAATGCAAAATGAAGCTAAGATTGGTGACAAAGATTTTCAAACCCCATGTACTCTTCGTTCTCCAGCTTCTCAACCATGTTTGCTATGCCCACTCCACCTGCAGCAAATAGTGGCCGTGAAAATGAGTCTCAGGAGATAAAGAAATGAAATAGGGTTTTGTCGAGATCATGAGATGGAGGGGAGACTTGAGCACCTAAGCTGACTGCGCTCACAAAAATTGTCAAAGCCAGTATGAAAATAATTAACGATGCTCTTCCAAGAAAAGCAATTATCTTTCTAACCACATGCTGGCCAACAAAGGCAGAAATCGTTGCAACTAAAGCAAAGTAAGCAGCTGCAGCAAAGAATCAGAAAAAGAAATACAGAAGGGTTAGCTTGAATGATTTGGAGTTGATATCTATGTACATTGCTTGCTTCTACATACCATATGGGACAGGGAAACGGTTGAGGAGGTAATACTCTACGACTGACATTGAAGATGAGAATGCCATTGCAAAGGTTGATGTTGCACTTGCTACCTGCAGAAAGGAACAAAAAAACTGACGGATTTTGAGGCTCGTGAATGATCACTTCAATGGCGCACAGCAGGGGGGATTGCAACAAAATTTAACATCTTGGTTTGACTACTGATGTTTTTGTGCTTCAAGAAGCTCGTGCCTGTTTCTTACCATAAACTCTCTTGGATTCTGGATTTTTAGTGATATAGTAGATGCATGAAAGCAGTCAAGTACTTTACCTGAGGAGGAATTCCTAATTCGAGAAAAAGAGGTCCCAAGATGAAGCCGCCTCCTAGACCAAGCAGTCCACCCACCATTCCAGCAATTATTCCACACGAACAGTACAGTAGAATCTGATGTAACTTCCAGTTTGTGATTTCCTTCCCTTTGGATGCTATCACTCTGGTCCCTTTGCACAAGCATATGGCTTCGAAAAGCGTAACTGAGGCAGCAATTGGTACCTGTATGATGTGAAATTATCTGGTTCAACTGTTTCTATTCCCAGAAACACAACAGTATAGTATGTTTTCGACAGGGGCTCCGCAAGCTTTCTGGGTTCAAGTGCCCGCCCCGATGATGAGCTGCCAGTAAAGTATAGCTATAGAGGATTGTTTCCAGAATTCGTGTGCAGATATGTATCTCCACATTATATGGAAATCAATTAAAGATAGCATATTAGCAGCAGGGTTGCAATATTTCCAATCCATTTTATTTTATGAATTATAGATAGATGGATTCTTGGTTCTCCTTGGATTGCCTATAGGCTCAAAGTAAGAAGCTAAATCTAGATTTTGATTTGCTATGGCCTTATAGACTAGGATTACTAGGTTTTCAGGTCATTTTAGCTAAAAAATTATGTTTGGATCATTTTGTCAGTGCTTGTTTACGAATGTCGAAGGTGATTCTGTGAAAGAAATTATCCATATTTTCATTTTACCTGCAATGAGTTCAGGATCCAGTACGTGACTGAGCAGGTTGGAAAATATGTCTGCATAGAGATACATAAAGATAACATAATCAATAAATATGAGGCAATTTCGTTATGATGCTCAAAAATTCAACTTGTAAACAGGTTAGAAGGTCAGATCCTCATCTGCATGATTCTTTTCTTTTTAGAAATCTTCACTGAATAGGTTTTTTCCAAGTCTAACAGTGTCCCAGCACCACAGAATTATAAATATATGAGACTTTTCCAAGGCCTGGTAAAGACTAGTCGACTTATGTTACCAGAGCTTACCTGAACAATTTGAACAACAAGAAATCCCGCCCAGACATAGAAAAGCAGTGCCACCTCTTTCCAGTAAATGTTTTCTCGTAAAGGGACCTGATTACGACAACGAAAGAAGAATACATTTGTAATTTAGACTCTTGGAAACAGCATTTACATTACAAATGAGTAGCATTCTCGATCTCACCTCATCGTCTGGTAAAACAACTGGACCACTTGGAAGTGGTTTGTAATCTTCTTCAGCGCCATCTGCAAATGATCAATTTTAACAGAAACCCTTTTTCAGTCTCTCCAGAAACTTTTTTCATGAGTAGAATTCATTGATTTACTGGCCTGCTGTTGTACTGTTCTTG
Source organism: Populus alba (assembly GCF_005239225.2). Taxonomy (NCBI): domain Eukaryota; kingdom Viridiplantae; phylum Streptophyta; class Magnoliopsida; order Malpighiales; family Salicaceae; genus Populus; species Populus alba. Next base: position 10,177,864 of record NC_133288.1, read on the forward strand.
AAGAAGGATTTTGAGCTTTTCTATAGAATGGATACAACATTCTTTAAGTTTAATGATAACTTCTGCTGCTTACTTCCGGTTGAAAATGCCCTTTTTTGGACAATAGGCTGTTAGTCAAATAATAAATTGGCATATAATACATATATTGGATCACAAAAATCTTAAATGTTTTTCAGATCCTTGAATACAAGGTTGATACTTTTATAAGATCGATTGCTTATGTTTTCAATGTATAATGACCCTGATTGACTTTCAACAATTGACATCACCTAATGTGTCATTTAATTTTTCCAAGGCTAGTATCTTTCCATCAGCTTAGACCTTACATATAAATTTCCCATTGACAAGTAATCTTTCTTTAATGAATTCGATGAACTAAGCATCTTAATCTTTTGGTTTGGATTTTTTCATGGAGGGAAAACACAGGCACTAACCTTCTGGTTTGGACTCTGATTCCAACTGCTTGGCTGCATCCTAAGTGTTAATGAGAATCCAAAATTAAGCCAGAAAAAGAAGAAGAAAAGCCACGATAATCTCAGGAGTTAGCAAGTAGAAAACCTTACCTTCTTCACCATAGTCTCTTTCTTCCATGTATCTATCCCTTTGAATAAAGCTTTAGTAGAAGTACCTGCCATTGACAATTTTTATGGTGGCTCGCATCAGTTTCTTTTATCAGAAGAAATATACATCATCTTTTTAACAGGGAAATTTAATTCTTTTTAATGGATGATTTAGTTTCAGTAATCAAGCATTAACAGCACTGAATTGCAAATGGAATGGTCATGCATTCTAAGCTGTGTTCTAATTCCTCTTTCTGTAATGTAAACTATAATGGAAATGCATGATGTGAAACATTTCCGTATTTGTTTTACCTAAGAAGAGAATAATAAGCAGAACTGTGACCATCCAATCAGCAAACATGACACTGAAGGCAACTCCAATGCTGATTCCAAGCATGAGCATAGGCTGAAACAGCAGTGTCAGGTCATAGTCTATTAGAGGCATGTCCAGTGTTGGGTGCCTAAGTCTCAGGTTGTAATATACAGTTGCTCCTGATGCCCCCATGATCATACCTGCATTCAGAAAGCCAGAATTATTAACATATTTATTGAGCACTGACAGAGTTAGAAATTGCAGTTGTCTATATACTTACACTTGGAAATGGCAGTGGAAGATTTCGGGTCGAAACCAATGATCAAGGTGAGCATCGGTACAAATATCCCACCACCTCCAACTCCTCCAACGCTACCCAAAGCTGCCCCAAGGAATCCTACTATTGTTCCTACAACAATTCTCCAGTCAAACTTCATATCCTGCTCAAACAAAAATGTACTGTCAAAACAAAGCATGGTATATAGAATATGATAATAGTGGTTAACAAAAGTAACAATCTAACGATAACTCACAGGCCAAACAGGCTCATAAGAAGACTTTCCACCTTGAAATAAAAAATGAAGAACTTTTACTATATAACCAGGGCTCATTTCTTTCCCAGCCGAGGCTTCTGGTTCTTTATCTTTCAACAGTCTCTCTGCACTGGCCATGTTGGTCATCAAGACTTGAACCAGAAATATCAAACATGTTAGCATTGCTGTAGTTGCTAGAGCTCTCTGGTTCAGCTTAATTTTAGCCATCTAGGATTGTCCAAGAATGAGGAAGCCTGAAGAAAGAAAGTGTTTAAGACTCAATCTCAACAATTTTTGTGCTGTGAATTTGGCTACTAATTTCTCATATGCTTCTCTGTGTGAGAACAGCACCTACTTCAGCACCTACTTATATATTCGCCTTCGTTTTCCTCTATCTGTGGTCCGGATTGCCTTTTTCCAATTTTGTTTTATATTATTAAAATGATTTTAGCATTTTATTCATTTCCCTTCTTTCACCTTACTTTAGTAAACCTATTTATTAAAATTCCCAGAAGGGAGAAACGTAAATCCCAGCTTGTATTATCCTTGAAATTTATCATACCATTTTTGGCCTATTTCATGATTTAACTTCAATCAGTAGCAGGATTTCTTTTTCAAATTACCAGTACCAGATAAAACATGATGTGAAAGCAAGAAAGAAAACTTCATGGTGGATCGAATCCTACGGGTCGAATCAATTGTCATAACATTTTACATCCATCAAACGGTGTGTGACTCTCGGCGCAATTATTCTGAGCACAAAGTTCAACTAATATAAAATTACTCAGAAGGTCAAAAGCACGGATTGATTTATTTGCATCACCGACAATTTGCTGTGTCTTTGCAAGTTCGTGGAAGCTTAGGTTAAAACACAGGTTGATATTTGAGCTCCAAACTCAAAGGGATTATTACAGTGCTCATGCCCCCTTAATCAGTGCAAGAATTCTAATCTCTCGTGATAAATCACTTCCATGACAGGTAAATTTGTGCTGGACTTGAAAACTGATGCTCTGTAACCTTATGCAAACCACATCTTCTTCGTTCTTGCCTCCAACACCATAGAATTAAATATGAAGAGGAAAGAAAAAACAAGTTAACGGGATTCCTGTGAAACTTCTCAGAAACAACAAAGCGGTACGGAACTTTTGAGCACCAGTGTAAACTTAAGTTAGTCGCAGCAGTCAGCAAGGACACCATGCCTAAGAAGCTTCATATCCCATGAATGTTTCTTGGGCTTTTCTTTCACGAATTTTGATCCCTTACACTTCCAAACAAAATCATCGAACGTCTCTCTCTTTGTGATGTTGATATTCTCCTGCTCATTAATAGGTTGTCTTTTAAATTCCCATTATTGGATTCAAATTTGGTTATGTCATGCAAATTTAGCTAGGAACTAGACTATTCATATAAGGGCACTTGCTAGCCAATTTGTCTCCATAAGCATATTTTTCTTGAGATCATTACAATGAACCTAAAGTCGTGGGAAAACGTTCTTTGTCTGCGCACAATATTATGGATTGAAATAATTTTTTTATATATATTTTTTTTATTTTTATAATTTTATTCTTTCACATTATTATATAATTAAATAAAAAATGATTTTTTAAAAAAAATAAAGTAATTAAATTAAGCTGAGTTTATGATCTAAAATAAATTAACTTAGATTAATTCCATACCGGCGGTTTTAATATTTTAAAACAATAAAAAGAAAGTGTATTTTGATATTTTATTAAGTTTTCTTACTACTAAGAAAAACATGATATGCAATTTTTTTCACTTGGAATATAGTTTTAAAGTATTTGCACATTTTTTTATTTTAAAAAAATTATTTTAATATTAGTATATTCAAAATTATCTAAAAATAAATAAATAAAATATATTAATTTAAAATATTTTTAAAATAAAAAATAAAATAGTATCGTAGCTCTCAATGTAAACCATCTAGTACTGCATTAATTATCCTCGGAGCTTCCTTCTTCCAGTGCTGTACTTGGCCTCCCTTACTTTGCCAATTAGCAAAAGATTTTAAATCCACTGGTCCTTTAAAAATATTACGAATGCAAAAGGTTCAAGGCAATGTGAAACCTATGAATCGTAATGTAACAAACATATGCGGTTATTTTTTGTTTTCTTTCACTTTTAAGGCCTGGTATATCTACAAAGATGACCTGCGTAATAGGAATTGTTCAACCTGTTTTGAATAGTTTCTAGCATATTTTTCCACGTTGTGAAACAATTCAATAATAATTTTTTTAAAAATATTAAAAAATATTAAAAATATTTTTAAGTGTTTTGGATAAGACAACTAAGCTAAACACTCCTATTAATGTCAAATCCTAGAGACTTAGGTTAAACGGTCTACTCAGACCCAATAATTTTTTGAAAATAAAAAAATAAAAAAGATATCTCTTATGATCCATTTGAACATCTACAATGTGATTCACAGTGCAAACAATTTATGTTTATAGTGCAAAGACTTTATCCCTCCCAACCCCGCCAGACCCAATAGCCTTGGGTCAGGTGGTCATACCTTGACACAACAAACACCAGCAACCTTTGAAATAAAAAAAAAAAAAAAAGTAACGCCCTCTATGGTCCTCTAAGCATCTACAGTGTGATCCATAATACAAATATTCTATATACACATTACCAGCACAATGATTTTTCCACGCATTTTAAAATATAGTATAATGTGATGAGTTTTGATCATAGTTATCATACCCAACCTAGGGGTTGACCCGGTCAAGGAACCGGGTCCCAAGTTACACGGGTTGACCCGAATTAACCTGAAAAAATTAAAAAAATATTTAAAATTTTAATATTTCATATGAAAATTTTTTTAAAAAAAATCTAAGTGAATATATGTTATAAATAATAAAGTTTAAAAAGATTATTTCAAAAGGTTTTTTTATCTCACATTAAAATATAAAACATTCTTCTAGTATTTATACAGTAAACTTTGAAAAGGGTTAATACACACACACACACACACACACTATATATATATATATAAACAAAAGATCTTAACCGGGTTTTTGGGTTGCTCGAGTTATGGGCCAACCTTGCGGGTTTTTTCTAGGCTTTTGCTTATCCTGGTCTTTTTTGTTACTCGGACCGGTCTAGCCATCGGGTCGACCCACTGAGCTTATCCGGGTTTAATAACTATGGTTTTGATGTTTAGTAAAAGTAATGTATCAGCATGATGTTATTAGATAGATGGCTCACGCTACGCCGTACACTGTTCTGTATTTTTTCATCACAAAAAATATTAAGGTAAAATAAGTGTTTCAAAAAAAAAAACTGAGACAGAGGTCATTAACTTGATTGAATTTAATAAGATTGTATAATTTTGATGACATGAAATAAAAAATTCAATGAAAATAAAATAAACTAACAAAAAAATTGATAATGAAAAAAAGATTTAAAAAGATGATTAGAGCCCAACTAGGTTAACATGTTAAATCTGCAACCCAGTTGTGATTACCAGGACAGCCCCATTGAAAGTAAACTAAATAAAATAATGATGCTCAATTATTAAACAATTCAATGTCGAAAGACGTAACTGAAACAAAAATAATTCAAAAAAAGCAATGAAAAATAAATCTAAGTCAATTTGGGTTAACTTGTTAACTCCTTGACCATGGACATATGATTGAGATAACTTTGTAGACAGGAAAAAAACACGAAGACTAAATCCTAATATATCAAGCATTTAAGGATGAGATTAGGGAAAAAAATTAAAAAAAAAACTTTTTTTTTTTTAAAAAAAAAAGTGAAGTCAACCTGTGTTAATATTTGAAATCCTCAACCTTTTTCCAAGCCCAAAACTCAATAAAAAAATATTGAGTGATGAAATTGAAAGAAAAAACAATAAACTAGGATTTAAAACAAAAAAAAAATAGCAATTAATAGAAGAAGGACAAAATCCAACATAAAAATAAATCAAAATCAAACACTAAATAATGAAATTGAAAACACAATTCAATTAAAAAAGGATAAAAAAGAAAAAAATAAATAAATATTAAAAGAATAAAAATCAAATTTGATACATAAATAAAATGAAACCGAAGTGATGAGGGACTAATTGAAGAAAAAAACTATCAAAACAATATAAAAAAATCAAATAGTAATCAAAATAATAAAGATAGAATTGATGATGAATATAATAATTAAAAGACATATAAATAACAATTCAAAGAATGAGGATCAAAATTAATAAAAACTAATATTAAACCAAGTGATGAGGGACTAAATTGAAGAAACAAATTAATCAAAAAGGATAAAAAAAAAATCAAATAGAAATTAAAAGAATAAGGACTAAATTGGATATGAAAAACAAATTGAAAAATACCTTTATGTTTTATCAAGTAGAAGAAAGAAAAAAAAAGAAAAAAAGTTTATCGAGACCACACTACTCTCGACATGCACCCATCCACCGTGAAAATAGGATACGACAAATGACGGTGTTTGTCCATTGAAGGAGCCCACATGCGTTGCTTGAAGGGTGTGAGCTCCTCCAACTCACTAAATCGTGCATTAAACGCTCCATGAACTTTTCTCTTTTTATTTTTTAATTTATTAAAAGATCATAATGTCCCTCACCATATAAACAAAAAAAATACAAAAAGACTAAAAACCCTCTAATGCAAATTATATATTTTTTTGCTTGGAAGGACACTTTAGCAATTGCACTGTGTTTTTTAAAAAAGAAAAAAAAACTGAAAATACACATGATCGAAAGTGAAAATACACTAAGCAAATATAAAGTAAAAAGTATTATTCCACCCCCCTAAGCTTGCAATGAGAAATTAATCTCATAAAAAATTAAAGTAAAAATACACATGTTTAATACTACGCATTTTGAGGATGTTTTTGTTGGATTGTAAGCCGAATAATTTTTGAATCCTCCCATGTAAAAGAAGAAAAAGGCATTGTCATTTGTTTCAATACACCCAGACACAACAGTGTGCCATACACAGAGATTATCAAAGATCATGGAATATGTGTTTTTTTTTTTTCGTATCCTTTTTTATATCAGAGAAATACGGGAGTGCAATTCGGTTTAAATAGTGAAAGAAATAAAAAAAAAAAATGCAGGAAAAAAGTTGTGGCGCAAAGTGGGTGATCCGGCGTAACACCTGTGTAAAGCTGAGGTGGTTAATTTTGTGTTTCTAAGTTGCAGCAGTCTCCAGTTGGGTAGTCTCATGTGGGAGAGTGTTGAAGGAAGTTGGACAGATATCTTCAAGCGATGTTTGAGTCGGCAACACTGGAGAAAAATGGTGTTATTTGGTTGCAAAGTTGGATGAGTTAGAGAAAGCTATAATGAACCGGTAAGCACAAGAGTTGTTTTTATTTTATTACCAACGTGCCTATTGAACACATTGATATACTATACCTGTATCATGTACCTAGTAGAGACTGGATCAAGTGTTTCTGTCTGGAAGCTCAGCTTTCTTTTTGGATTAAAACATTGAGATCTCGACAGGATGTCCTGTGCCAAGACAATTGTGGAATCATAACAGGATCTGACGCCATCTTGCAAGTTAAAAACACATTGAAAAGTCGCTCCTGATGATATTCAAGGATGAAATTTATCCAAAATCTGGCACTTGAGATTATTTTCACACCTTAAATTTTACAACTTCAAAAGGCCACCTTGAAGATGATTAAGAGATGGAAGTACACTCGGCTAAAGAAGAGGAGGGTGAAATACAGTGGAGGAGATTGAAGATTGATGTTGTGACCAATCTGCATATTTGAAACACATTAAAAAAAAAATTGAAAAAAACCAGCAGTATTCTTGATTCGTTTCAGATATAGGCACAAAAGTACGCAAACAAAAAAGTTTATTGTCCAGAAACTAGCATGTAAAAATTATAATCCATCAGCGATACTACAAAGCAGAGGCTAGAAACTATTCAGAAGAACAAACACATTCATACAACTTAAACCAAATAATGGAGAGCACAAGCTGCTTCAGTGTGTGAAAGATGTGAAGGTTTCTAGAGACCTCGATGGCACCTCCCCAGTAATGCACAACAGACCTTGAGCAAGACCACATTCTCAGTTGTCCTAATCCTGGGAAGGCGACCTCTCTAACCTTCGATTTTCCCGTGACTCAGATGTTCCACGATCATAGTGGTAATCATCCTCCTCCATATGATCGCCATCGCGATTCGTGCCATGATATAGATCACTGCGGCCATGATCACCTTGAACATCCATGTGATCATACCGTCCCCTGCTTCTGCGATGCTCGTAGTGATCATAATGCTGGTCATCTTCTGCATCTGGCAGCTTTTGACCCTGCTCAGGTTGTTCATACCAGCCCATATCATCCTCTGGCTCGGCATGATCATTGTCCCTTTCACCATGTCGATCCCTCTCATGTTTCGATTCATCCCGATCATGAGAACGCCCATGGTAATGGTCACCAACTTCATAGTCCCTCTCCCTGTCCCGAGCACGATCACGACCATGGTCCCTCTCTCGATCACGCTCATAGTCACGGCCACGGTCCCGACCTCGATCACGTGTTCTATCACGGTCACGGCCTCGGTCTCTCTCTCTTTCACGATCTCTGTTATGCCTATCTTCTCTGTGGTCACGATCCCTTGGCCTGTCATGGGAGCGCTCATGTGACTTCTCCCTTTCTCTTTCTTTGTCCTTGTCCCTTCCCCTGTCACGAGACACCTCCCTCTCCCTGAGATGCACCATCCAAATAAATCAAACATATAACTTACAAAAAGAAAACATACCCACAAGACCCTTGTGTTGGTCCACATGTCCTTCCATATACTGTCATTGTGATTTTCAGGTAAATACACAGCATGTGAGCTTCCTCATCCAACCATTACAAGAACATGTTATACCAAACCAAGAGTTGTACTATTTTGCAAATCCTCTTTCATAAAACATTATGTGATAACTAAATTAGAAAGTAAGGAAAAATTAAGGGTAATCATACCGTTCAGTGTGCCGATCTTCTCGTGTCCTTGGCTCCTCAGACCGAGACAATCCTCCTGATTGCTGAACCTCTCTGAGAAAAGAAAGGAAAGCATGTTAGATTGTCCATGCTAACAATCAACTCCAAGATGACTAGAAGCATTCAGATTTTGAAGCTTAACATTATTTGAAATAATATAAAAATCCACATGGTGAACAGTACACGCTAAAAAACAGTCATATTAAACAAAATAAGCAAAGCATGTAAAAGGTGCATTACCCCAAAGAACATGATAACCACATATAACTATATAGCCCTAGCTCAAATGGAACCTGAGTAATTCCTTGCTTTGAAATTTCTATTTTAAACAATTGCCACCATTAGTCATGTACGTACAAACAGGAAAGACATTTAATTTCAATATTTGGTGATAGATGTATAAACATATAAAGCCAAGATGTCTGTGGGATGAGCTGAAATCAGAGAAATTACCTCCCAGGATGCCTCTGATTAACTTCTTCACCCCCAACTCGGGTAGTTCCAAGTCCACCACCTAGTCTGCGAGGTCGCCAATTTGGTACAGTCCTACCCCGTTCAACATCCACTAGTACCCTTCTGCCATCAAGCTTCCGCCCATCAGCTTGCTTATACGCAGCTGTTGGACAAGAAGCAGTTAGAAACACAACATGGAATGTATATTCAATAAAAGGTGCGAAACAACAAACCAAACCTTTCATGTCTCGTGTATGCATGTATTCAATGAAAGCATAGCCCCTAGGTTTATTTGACACTTTATCAGCTACCATGCAAACCTGCAAATCTCAAAGAAGAAGAATAAATAAAATGCAGCAACATAGTCAGATCTTCAAACAATTTCAACAATATTTTACCATTTATTCTCTATAACTTAGTGATAGCTCTACAGAAAGTTAAAAGTAGTAAATCCTAAATAGCACGGCAGGCAGGTGTTATGCCTCATTTGCCGTGCTCACCTTTACTCATAGGGCTTCGAATCGCGAGATGCATCACCACCAGTGCTAGAGTTGCAGAAAAACTGATAAATCAAGGCAATTTTACCAATTCTTGAACAAACTAACATCCCCTTACCAGGGAATAAATTGTTTCAAATAAAAAATAGTTATGGATAAAATACGAAATATCAGGACATCTTCCCAACTCCTGATATGTTTTGATAGCCTCTAAAGCCAAAAAAAATTAAAATTAAAATTAAATAAATTAGCAGCAATGAAATGCACTACAACATATTCAAATAGAAAGAACGAGATGCTAATACTCCCAACATGCTTTACCCAGTGCAGGAAAAAGAACAGAAGTCTCCTTTTGTTGCTTGAAAATAAAGGCCAGAGGGCACAGTGCATCACTGCTCTGCTCAACTTAAATCCAGATTTGCTGGCAGGAAGAAGCAAGATCTTTGGACTTGGACAATAAAAACTTGGAAGTGAAAATTTTCCATTTGTAGGGTGATGTCAAAAGCTCCCTTACCAGGGATCTCATATGAAGAGCTTTAATACTAAAATAATGCCTACAAACTGGAACAACCTTACCAGAGCTCTCTTAGATGAAAAACTTTGATACTAAAACAATACCTAAAACATGGAATAATAAGGATTACCATGATGATTTCTAAACCCAACTACATTGAAAGTACAGTTTTCTAGGAATCAGCAGAAAAAACCCATGTCATTAGTTGCAAATAGACAGTGATAACTGTGCTATTATTTCCAATTTGTACACTCCACCAATTGGATGGTATTCTAGCTTTCTTTATTGTAATACATGTGGAACAACAGAAGTGCCATATCCTAGTTGCAGTTCCCAAACAAATGAAACTATGATCTATCACCATGTTGAAGCTCGGTTGAAAATGGTTTCAAAAAATAATTTACCAAGTAACAAACAAGTTAATGTTGATTTATAGTTCAACGAACAAATCAGGTACAGAAAGGTGCACATGGGACAATTTTCATTCCCAGCCATTTTTTTGTTCATTTGAAAAAACTGAAATAAATAAAAACACAGTTCATAAACTTTTGAAAGGGATATTTTGAAAAGAATAAATAGATTTTTTGCATGACATGTTAAGGAGAAAGTTGCTGCATAACCTCTTACCAAACCCTCACGGGTATGCTCAAAAATACCCACCTGTTTTATTGGTCCATAAGACTCAAGCTCCCTTTTAATTTTACTCTCGGTGGTCTCATAACTCTGCAACAAAAAAAATAAGACACCAGAGCAAAGAGTAAATCATAAACAATAAAATTTACAAAGAATGAGTAAAACACTTACAAGCCTAGCAACGAATAGTGTCTTGTAGGGATCTCCTGATAATTTTGGATCATTATTAGGATCATCTGCATAGACAACAAAGAACAAGAATATGTTTGAAACCTGCATAATTCAAGTCCATATATCATGTAATTAATACTAGAAAGGAAGTTAAACTAACATTTTTGGAGCTCCTCTGCAGCTTTCTCTGCACCCTTCTCTAGTCGTGCCATGTGAATTCTAGCCTTTCTTTGTGACTGGAGCCCATGAAAATGCACCCTCAAAGTTATAAAATATAAAACAAAACTGCTTAGAGCGAGGAAAGATACAAGACAGAGGACATAAGAAACAATGATGGACCTTGCATAAACCATAAATAAATGAACATGGTAAGAATATCAGAAACTAGAGGATCGTAATTAAAAACCACAAAAAAAGAATAGAACAAATGTAGTAAGTAGAAAATTCTACACGAGTTTCAGCCTCTTTGATAGGCGGAGCATATTCCAGATCACCAGGCTCCGCAAAGTTACTCACAAACTGAGCCATACCTGGAAAAAAAAAAAAAAAAACAGTGATCCGAAACAAGACTCCAAATGCCAATAAATAAGCATCCAACAAGAGAAATCACTCTCAATAATAATATACAATAGATTAGATACCTGAATAAGGTGGGCATTTTCTCTTCTCTGGCGGGGGTTTAAACTCCAGAGGAAGTCGGGGCTCAAAAAGCTTCAAGAGATTTGTTGTTAATCCCGTCGGATGACTTTGGCCAATCTGCAAAAGTCAAAACATTCAGTACACTCCCACTAATAACAAAAATCTCAAACCTCAATTGCTTCCGACACTCTTTGTCAAAATTCCATCACAAATCCAAAAACCTGTCCTTCTCAAATAAGAGAAAACAAGTTTCTATTTTCTTCCTCTCTTCGACAATCAAAATTACACTAGTTTAAACTCCTCGAATAAATATTTAAAAAATGCCACAAAATAATCAATTCTTATTGTTTATAAGAGCCTAATCAATAACGAAAACTGACACATTAACGATTCTAAAACCCTAAAAAGGATGAAGCTAGACATATGGACAAATCCACAGAAATATTGCACAAATTCCAAAACTAGTAATCGTTTTCGATTAATTAAAAAAACAAAATCTAAAAAACAAAACCTAAAATCTCACATTAGAATCATAAAAAAAAAAAAAAAAAGCAAAAGCTAGTATGGAATCGAACCAGTTTGAGCTGGAGAACGTTGGCGCGGTTCTGTCCTTTCGTGGTGCCGCGTACAGCGGCGTTTTGGTTGCGCATGAAGGCATCGTTGTTGTCTCCCATGGTGGAGGGATCGAAGCTGTACTAGCTAGCTAGGGTTTTTGTGGTTTTATAGAGAAATCGAGGTTTTAACTGGATAGTGAAAATAAATTAATAATAACGTGCATCGATAGGGATTTCTTATTTTTTGGATTGGTTTTTTTAGGTCCGATTAGAATTTCTCGTAAGGAAGCGCCAGCGAGAAGGAAAGGGGCAGTGTGCGGTACTTCGTAAATAGAGCGAAACTAGATTGTTGGCGCGGTTCATTTATATATATAAAATATAAAAACAATTATTTAATTATAAAATAAAAATTTGATGAATATTGGATAACATTTTTTTTAATATTATAAATATAATATATTAAATTAATCTAGACTAACCTTGGATCAACTTTAAAATTCATAATTTCAGTTATAAAATTATAATAACTTTTTATAAAATAAATAAATAAAAACTCAATTCTCGAACAACCAATTTTAAAAAACAAGATTGAAAAAATATCAATTTATAAAAAATTAAAATTTAGATAAACTGGCCAAACCTATGTCACAAGTAATAAAAACGAGATATTCTATAAATTTGTTTTTTACAAAAATCAATTCTCAGCTAACTTAATATTAAATTATAAAAAAAAACATTCAATTTGAAAAAAAAAAAAACCTAAGTCAATCAAAGTTATCTCTTCAAACTTGCAAAACGTGTTATGAGAATGAGTTAATTCCAAAAGAAAAGAAAACTATAGAAGAATTATGAAGCCAAATTTCCTAACAAACTCATTATTAGAGGATGAAACTGTAAAAAAATCTATTTTAAAAAATTGAAAAATACTTGAGACAATTCAAGTTAACTTATTAAACTCACCTCCCAAATTATAAGATCAAAATAACTCTATATAAATAAAATAGAAAAAAATCACAAATCTCAATTCTTAATCAATCTTGTTTCAACAGATAAGAATAAAAAAATCAAACTAAAAAAAAAACAAAAAACAATCTGAGTCAACATAGATAAACCTTTCTAACTTAAGACATGTCATGAGATCAAGATTACCTTATAAATAAAATATAAAAAAATTATGAAATTTAATTCTTAAATAACCTAATGTTAAAAGAAAAAATCAAAAAAGAAAAAGAAAAACAAGACCTAAGTAAACTTAAGTCAATTCAACAAACCTATGAACTGAGTCATGGGACCAAAATTAACCAATAAAAAGCAAATTGGAAAGAAAAAAAAAAGAGTAAGAACCTCAATTCTCAATAAAAGTAATATTAAAAAATATAATTAAAAAAATTATAAAATAAAAATAATAAGGATTAAATTTGACACCAAAAATAATTTTGCAGCCCATTTTTATCTTTTGGAGAGGCAAGCACAAAAATCAAAACAATGAAAAAAAAAAAGAGAGAGACGAAAAGAAAGAAAAGAATAATGGTTCTTCGGAGCCCAATCAAAGCTCCTCAACTCACAAATGCTGCATGTGGCGGTAGACCGTGGTAAGACATTACAAAACACACAAAAAAAAAAAGTGGAATCAATCGTTGTAAGCCGTTACACGCATCATCAAAGTACGGTGGCCTTTTCCATGTACAAGAAAATTTTCCTTTTTTTTTTTTTTCTTTTTTCATTAAAATTGGTCCCTAAATTGGAAAGATTCAATTTCATCCCTAAAACTTTAATTATTGTAAATTAATTAAATTGAATTTGTTATTTCTAAACCAAGCAAAACCCAAGTGCCCGACTTTTTGCCTGAAAACTCGTGAGATTCCATGCAAAACCAGCTGAAGCAAATTTTTTATAATAATAATATCAGGGAATAAACGGTGCTATTCTAGTTACTTTTTGTTTGCTTGTAGCAATTTTTTTTTTTTTTTTTTTTTGTCTTGGAGGAAATTTCATGCCTTCAAAGTTTTTTTTTTTTTTTTTTTTAAAGGTTGGGATATTCTGAAGTTATTTTATATATATATATATATATATATATATATATATATATATATATAAACTAACTAAAAATTGCATTTTCATAGGACGAGCATATTCATCCACCATCTAATATTTATGTCGAATATTTTGAATTAAATATAAGAGTAAATTTTAAAAAATTATAAATGCTCCATAATTTCGTAAGTTTAGGCTAGCTAGCACTTTATTATCAAAACATTATAAGAAATGGTGTTTTTATTACACATCATTTTACAAAATATTATTTACTGTAATAGTATTTCGTGTTTTTTCTTCATATTTTTTTTTAAGTCTTATTTATTTATTTATTTCACTCCTCAATAACCTAATTTTTTAAGTTTTTTTATATAATTATGCTTTGTATTTTTTTTCTAATTTTCTTTATATTGTGTTATATACCAATTTTATGGAATTTAATATTTTTTTATGTTAATTTTTAATATTAGATTTTATTGGAAGCAAGACGTTATTATTTTATTTGTTTTTATAAATTTATCCCGATCCTATTATTTAAGTTATGGATTTAACATATTAATTTGGATTGGCTCTGAGTCACAATTAATACTAGTAGATGGTAAAAATCTTATGCTTTGGAATGGTGAATACTCGTTTTTATTTTGTTTTTGCATGCTTAAAAACACCAGGTTCTTTGGAGGCCATTCAATTTGGGAGATTCATGTCAGAAACCAGGAGCTGCTAGAATTTATTATTCTATTTTAACACCTTGATTTGTGAAACCCTAACTTTCTTCTGCATCATCCAATTTTAACCCACAATATTATAAACCATTTAATAAAGCTTTTCACAAAAGAAAAGGAAAAAAAGTTCCCAACTCAATCCTACAACTTTCTGAAAGAATTCATGTTCGTTATTGAAGTTGCTTGAATCAAACTGTAACATAGGTCTGATCTTCAATCCCACAAACAGTTTTTTTTTTTTTTTTTTTTTGAAACGCCAATCTCACTAACAGATTGGGAAGATGATATTTGGACAACATATAAAGAGAAAACAGAGGATGCAAATGAAGGTCCACTGCGTACCATTTGAAGAACTGTACAAACCAGGAAGAGGTGAAGCAGAAGAAAGAATTAAACAACATAGTACTTTTTATAGTAGAACAAGATACATGTCAAAACACAGAAAACTCACACATACAATAGAAGCTAGTGTCTGCTCAGTATATGAAATCCCAGGTATATTCACACTTGCAATCCCACATATGATGAGAGAAACAAATTCAATTAGACCAAGATTTAGGGTATCTTGGTGAATGCCATCTGTGTTTTTTCACAAACATGGCAAAAAATCATTAGGACCCCTTAAATATTTCGTCTCTCCTCTCTGAAGTTTATCCTTCAAACAAACACAAAGAAACAGGTTCCAAATCAACAGAATCACTTGAAAGAAAAACAATGACCATGTATATTAGTATGTCTGCGGTCGTTGTTTGTTCTTGACCACCAAACAGGCTCATAATTTGACATTTAGGCATTCAAACCTTGTCCATTTTTATGGTTAGTAATTAGACTCGCTATTTCTGTGGATCCCTGAAGGGCCCTGTTACTGGGGATTCGTTGCTTGATGTTCCAAGCTCATTGCTTCCAAACTCTTGGCTATTTAATGCCACCTGCCTGAACCTCTTCATATCTGCATTATATGAACTTGCATCATAGTCTGCGCTTCCGTTCGACCCGGAGAAGACTGAGCTCTGGCCAGGCTTCGTACCCTCGTTTAAGTCATCCAGTAACACATCTCCTTCTAATGCACGTGATACCTATTTTGCAGAACAATCACTAAAAGTGAAGTCGTGTACTCGTAATAATTACTAAGAAATTACCAAGTGGCAGTGGAGTTATTTGATGATACCTGGCTCATTTTTGGGCGCTTTCTTGCAGAATGACGAATGCTGGCTGCAGCACAAGCTATCATTCTTTGCATCTCTTGATGATTGTAGTTATTCTCCAACATTGGATCGACCAACTCGTTGTAATTGCCTGTGTCCAATGAAGTAATCATAAGTGGTCGAGCCTGTCCATCACACAAACACAAATATTATATCTATTGACACAGAATAACACAAGATGGCAAGTATTTCAAGAACTTTGTTGAAACTCGAAAGGTTTATTCTGAAGAGCATTTTAGTCGAACTTAGATAGCAAAAGAGAGAGCACAAACCCAGTCCACCAAGCTATCTTCCATTGCACTTGAAGGATCTACAGGTTTCTTCCCTGTTATGAGTTCCAAGAGCATGACTCCGTATGAGAAAACATCAGATTTATCAGTCAGCTTGCCGCTTGATGCATACTCAGGAGCCAAGTACCTGCATTCGTATTGGAGAAGTTATTAGGGGGGTGAATTCATTTTAAGTATCTCTTCTCTTTGACAGATAAGAATGTTTCGAAAACTAGTTTAATAGTCCACGGGAGGTTTATTTCCCGAAACTTTCTCTCATATCATCATATTAACAGTAACAGCTTTATCATTTTCCAAAAGGAAAATAAATGCTCAAGACTTTGCCAAATAGCTTCGAAAATGATTCTACTCCACCCTCAACTCACAAAAGAATGCATTATCACAGCTTACCCGAAAGTACCCATGACACGGGTAGATACATGAGTATAATTGTCAGAAGACAGCTTAGCCAGTCCGAAATCAGCAACCTGAATATGCAAAAGAGCATGATCAACTAGTTTAGTCAACATGTTTTGATGGAGCTACTGCTATAGGGCTATCGTACGTATAGAATAAAGAATAAATCTAGTTCTATCAGGAGAAGGTACCATGGCTTCAAAGTTGTTGTCAATGAGGATGTTAGCCGCTTTAATATCACGGTGGATTATCCGAGGATGGCCTGCACATATTTTTCAACTAAGTAACAGAAAAATCTGGGGGCACCTATATATGTGCATGGGAGAGAAAGGGAGTGTAGAATTTCTTACAGTCTTCATGAAGGTAAGCAAGACCTTTGGCAGAGCCTAATGCAATACGGAGCCTAGTTGGCCAATCCATGACTGGAAGACCCTTTCCTGCAAAACGAAAGTTTGAGATTATCTTGTTAATTCATTTTTTTTTTTTGCAAAATTTCGTTGTGTGAGGTTTTGCTGATGCATATCAGGAAGGCTTGACATATTGTCCAACATCTAGAGCCTATGCATTCTTTTGTCAAATCTAGATCTATTGATGCCTTAAGATTGGACAGGCTTCTCTTTAATCTTAGAAACAAGAAACTTAACAAGTGAGAGGTACCATAAAAGCAGAAGCGGAATCAGAAACTTACCATGAAGGTGATGTTCCAAGGTCTTGTTGGGAACAAACTCATAGACCAACATTCTTTGACCTCCAGCAATACAATAACCAACAAGTGACACAAGATGTCGATGATGGACACGACTAATGATATCAACTTCAGCCTGGAATTCTCGCTCTCCCTGTCCACTACCTAACTTTAAGCTCTTAACTGCAATATCCTTTCCATTAGGCAACACACCTTTGTGCACATAACCGAACCCTCCTTGACCCAATAGATTAGCTTGATCGAACCCGTTTGTAGCTGCTGCTAACTCATCATATGTGAAGGTACTTTTGTTGAACCCAAGAGCAATATTAGGTGATGGAGGCGGCAAGGGGGGGCGGTATGGACCAGAGTAATTGGAGCTCATATCACTACTGTTCATCATCGGTGGAGGTGGTGCGGGCCAGCCAGACCCCATTGGACCTGGTGATTGGGATAGCTTCATACCATGTTCTGTTGGGAGACCATTGTGCCAGTTTGATTGCTGTGGGCTGTTATAAGAAAATTGTTCACTTCCTGTGCATGAACATAGTATATGATCAACGAACGATTGGATTGATTTCTAATTGGAGCAAAAATACAGAAACAAGATTCAGGAATAATCTCTTTAAGTATTCAACCAGATTTTTACTTGGCCGCTCTTCAAAAATGTTCCACGTATATATAAAGGAGTCTTTGGCCTCTTTATTTCATCGCAGTTAGAATTGAGCAACAAACTAAGAAGCTTTTCATGCGTAACATTCTGAATCTTAAATTAGACTCTCCAGGTTAAAATATACTAACCCCTTCTCCCATAACAGTTAGTAAAAGGAAACAATTAGCTCGAACCATTCTGAAATCGGATGAACCATTTTAAATCTTCTTTCCAAGATATAACAGGGAGGTCAGGTCTTGGAACTTTTTCTATTTGAAAATTAAGAAAGCACGTAAAGCATACTATCAGAAAACATGGTTTTTCGTACATTTGCAGTTGAGACGATGCAATCCAACCATGATGATTGGTAGTGTTGTAATGCAATCAATCGTGATAGAAATGATTTACTAAGACATGAGGTTTAATGATTTAGCATCTGTACCTCCTTGAGGATTTTCTCCATAATAATGCATATTTTTTCGCTTCTTCCTGCGCGAACAATATGCACATATGAAAATCATGGCAATAAGGAATATCCCAACACCAACCGCCACCCCAACAACAATTTTCATCTGATCCGAAGAACCTCCACTATTTGATGAATTCGGAGGAGGTGGTGGTGGTGATAATGATCTAGAATTGGGTGGAGGAGGTGGTGACAATGATCTAGAATTGGGTGGAGGAGGTGGCGAAGCATTGCTGCGTTTAGGAGGGGGTGGAGGAGGAGAATCACTAGTAGGTGGTGGAGGTGGTGGAGGAGATGATGCATCTGGTGGTGGAGAATCCGACTGAGGTGGGGGTGGGGGTGGTGAATTCTCAGGTGGGGGTGATGAGGCTGGTGGAGGAGGAGGGGAGCCAGAATCTGGTGAGGGAGCATCAGGGGTTGTAGACATGTTTCTTTTTTATATCATGAAGAAGAACTTCCGGCCAAAAGGTTATCTGGTGCCGAAACACTCTTTAAAAACACGCCGGAAACTCTACGTATCCCCTAAGTGCTCTTCTCAAGATTTTTTACGATCCCTGAAAATATTAATGACAGAATCAGAAGAAATCAAGTGAATCACAACACATATTCTAACATGCATTCAAGAAATATAACAAAACAAAAGTAGTCATGTTTATTTTAAGGCTGCCCCTAACAAAGCATGATCATGGCTATTCTCCTTCAACCACCTTCATGTCTTCACTAGTTCTTCTTTCCTACGAGATTTTATGGGGATATCACATGTAATTTCTAACATTTCCCTTCTGTTGATCCCCCTGGAATATCATCTTACGTTTTTTTTTTATTATTATTATTGTAAATCAAGTACTGGACGGAGAATAAAATTATAAACGGAGAAAAATACCTGAATGAAGAAGATAGGTAGGATCTCAGAGGTAAGAGAAGAAAAGGGGTTGCTTGGCAGAATTCCAATTCTAGAAAGAGATACCTGTAACCTCCTACAAAGGAGGACCTCTCTCTCTCTCTCCCCCCTTCTTGTGTCTCCAACCCTAGAAGTTGGTTACTTTTTTTACCATTTCTTTGCTGTATTCCTGCTTTCCCCTCGTTGAACCAATAACTTTCCTAGGACATAGTAGCAAATATTAAGGTTCAAATATAAAGCTGTCCACCATTGATGGTTTTCTTCACACTTGTAAGAAGCACAGCCTCAGAGACAAAACATTTTAGCAAAGCTTTCGGTTGATCCACAAGAGGCATGGTTAATTATAAAAATGAAGTCCAAGAATAACGAGGCATGCATATGGTAAAAACTCAATCTGGCAAAATCAAGCAAAACATTATTTCCTCTAGCCAGCTGCAGCTACTTTTCAGGGTAGCCCTTGGAAATCGTAATTATGACTAATGAGATCATTCCAGCCATGATTTTCCCCTAATATAGCATTTGCTCCGGTGCCTTGTCATCCTTAATTTGATCTATATATAGAAAGCTAAGCATTGAAATAATTACAATTGATGCCAGATACAGTATACCTCGGCCATTGCCATGCAAACTATATCAAACGTTTTGTAATTACAAAAGGGTATAAATGCAATAAATTATTAGAAAAGATAAATGTAAAGACAGCCACTACCGATCTTTTAAGTTGGCAAGGACTTCAGAATAATTGCAAACCCTTCGTCAGGAAAATTTCTTTCTTTACCTTTAAACAAATATATATAGATGGCGGCGTTCTTCTTCAGCTTTGTTCATCAAATAAAGAACAAAAGAATATTTTCTACAAGTGCATCATCCAATATCTTCGAAAAGACCATCGGTAACAGCGGAACATGTATTGCAAATGGAACATGGTGGCGTTTATGAATCTCTATCATAGCTAGTTTATTAACCCGTCGCAACAGTGATAGCACATCAGAGAAACGAAAATTTACATCATTCAATCATAATGCTTTAAAAGCACCAGCGTCAAGTCAAAGTACCCTATGAAGAACTGGGATTCAAACTTCAAAAGGAAATTCTATGTTTAACTTCCACCAAATTCAGAATTTGAGCAGAAGTCATGTCTGATGCTTCACAAGAACAAATATATATATATATATATATATAGTCAATAATCCTGATACATCCATCCTTGAATCAATAAATTCAGGTTGGGAGAGACTTGTGGATTAACTGTGGATCAAATCTCACGGACACTAAGCTGCGTCATGCATGAAATGGCCGACAGGTGCAAAAGCTGTTCACGTACGGAAAATACTTCACAAAACCATCAGTCCTGGCATCACTTACCCATTCCATCCTATGTTCTCTTGCATGATAAGCAATCACTTTCGTCCCAAGAGTAATGATCAGTGTGTCATCATTCACAAATGCCAAAGCCCGGCACTCTCCATCTACAAGGTGTCCCAAGGACTCGGAATGAAGAGGAATTATACACTGCAGGCTCATGTCCATATTCCCGTAGACCTCAATTGACCATGCATCATCTTCTTTGTGAGGCAAGAGGTAGCATAACTCCCCCCGCATAACTGTCAAAGCACCAGTTGGTTTTCTTCTTGGTGGGAGACTGACAATCCCATACACTTCTTCCTTTAAATCGAAAACCAGAACTGCACCTGATTCGGTTTCCCAATAGACAAATCCTCTGGTGTAGAAACCATCACCATTCAGAGGCAGAGCATCCAGCTCCAAGCATACAGCATTGGAGACTCTCCAAGAGTTTGTCCTTGAAGAGTATATTTCAAACTGAAGAGCTTCCCAGTCAGGTAAAGTGACCGCACAAATAAGCTCGTATTGCGCTTCAAAGTTGAGGATATCAGGTTCAAAGGCAAGTGCTATGGCTGTTTCAGGTCCATGATATAAATTTGGCTTTGGAACCATCCTCCATCCCTCAGTCACAGGGTTGCAGATGTAGTAGGCATTGTCTCCAAGGCGGCTTTGGCAGCCAAGTAAACCATTGCAAGAGGTTCTTACGTCAACAGGTTCAGGCAAGAAACAGAGAGTGGGGTTAGGAACGCCATAAGCAACTGGATTGAGTGACATGAAGGAGGGACTCTCGCCAGGAAACTGACAGAAAAGACCAGAAATATGCCTGAAGTGGTTTGTCTGCGTGTGGACAAAAAAGGGACTGTTTATCCACCTAAGCCACTCTTTAGAAACAGTCTTGAACCTGCATAAGGACTTGGCTGGAAGGAAACACAGAGCATACTGCCTAACAACATCTTGAATTTCCATGTCCTCCTTCTGCTTTATGTGGTCAGGAAACTTAACACAGTTTTCCGAACTACTGTAAGAACTGGACTTGTATGAACAACTTGGAATCTGTAAACGAAGAAAAGAGCGGCTATTAAAGAATTTGCAAACGAAGGAAAAGATAATTAATAGTCTCCATAAAACCATCACAACAACAAAAAATACACAAAAAAAGTCTTTTTCATAACGATTAAACATAAATGAAGGGACACATGACAGGACCAGGAGGGACTACAAGGCGTTTGTAAATTAGTTACTGAAACTGGAGCAAGGTCTCAGATCACATGAAAGATAGCTCCTTTTCTCCACTACATCGTCCCTCATTTCGGAGATTTATTGAAAAAATAGATAAACAGATCATGTATCCAATTACAGCTGACAGAAAACAAAAGAATAACACCACCATCCTCCAAATCGAGGGTCAAGGCAAGGACAATGCACTAATTTCAAATAGATACTGAGCCAGCATACTGGGAGTTACACTGTTTCCAACTATTTCTCAAAACTAATTTAAAGGCCTCATTGTTAACTTCCTTAAGAAAACAGAAGCCAAAACAAAAAAAAACACCAAATCACATTATTGTCATTAAGACATTGACATCATATCTGATAATAAGTTCAATGGAGCATACCATTTCATGTGAACCCGCTGAACCCCCATCCATTAACGTGAGAGATGAGATACTGATGTTCGGTTGCAAGCTTCCCTCAGATGAATCCACTTCATCTGGCATGATGGGGTCATCTTCTGTTTCTTCCATTTGCTTGTCCACCAACTCAGCCATGTATCTTCGATCAAATGAAGCAAATAATCAATTCGAGGGGAACAAAATAACACATACATTAATAAATATAAATGATACTAAAAATAGAAGAGCTGTTCATTCTTCAATCCCAAGAGTGTCTGAGGGCAACTGTTGTGTTTTCATGTTTTTTTCTCAGGACAGCCAGACTTTGAGTGGAGCATTATCAATAACTTGCGTAGGTATCCCAAAACTTGCCTAAATATTCCCAATCTTCCCTCTCATTACAACAGTATCAAAAGACATAACAACATATGACAAATATAATAATAAAAAACCCATCAAAATGCTTGTATAATAACTGAAAGAAGAAGAATATTATCCATCAATAACACAACACGACAGATCTAATCCAATATTCTTTTCTGTTACCATCATATGCTAATTTCCGTACGTGACCCATTAAAAATGAGAAATAATTAAAAGAGAATAAGAGCATTACAGTTTAGGCCTTAGGGATTTTTTTTTTAATTTTTTTTTCTTAATATAGATTGGAAAGGTAACAGATAGGCCACCGACATAACTCCAATTAATTACCTTCAATCCCGAATAGTTGATGTACGAAAATAAGTCAAAAAAGTGGAAAGCAACTTTACATGAATGAAAACCTAGCACATCTATGCTTTGCTGTCTTGATTATCGAGATATTATTAAACGTTTCAGATTCATATCATGAAAACCCACACGAATTTCTGTATCACAATTGCTTTCTTGAGTCGCAAGATTCTTTTAACTGTTCACTTATCGCGTAACCGAATCACACGTATTTCAATTTATATGATTTCTTTCCATTCTCCTGCTTTCATTCATCTGCTTTTCATGTATTTCCCTGAATCCAAACAGATAATAACGTATAAAAAGAAAAAAAATCAAGAAACAAAACCCACCAACAAATCCTTAAAACTGTAAAAGAAACCCAAACAAAAAAATTGTAAAAAGGAAAGAAACAGAGCAAGTAAAGCGCTAAAGAACAGAACTTAGAAAGCATTTGAAGCGCACACGAACGGTATCGATTTCTTCCAAAACATAAAAATTTATACATATCACACTTTCACGTGATACAACAATAAAAAAAACAAGAAGAAGAAGAAGAAGAAAACTTCATATTGTAAGAAAAAAGATTGAAGAAAAACAATCTTTAAAGCGTAATTGAAAATGAAAGAAAGAGAAACAGAGCATCGAAAACAAGAGAGAAACAGAGAGAACCCATGCACAGACGGAATCTCATAAAATAAATCAAAAACTGAATGTTTTTCAAAACCCAAACACACACGTAAGAAAAATGAAAACCAAGATCGTATTTTCAAGTTAAGCACCAATAAAGAGCACAGTCAGTAGAGAAAATGAAAAACAGAGGATATGAAACTTAATAAAAATCGGTATTTAGTGTAAAACAGTGCATAAATTAAAATAAAACAACACAATTGCCTTAAGAGCCCTACGAAAAACCACAAAAAAAGGCGAGAATAATTTCAGAAAAAATCATTAAAAGAGATGTAATCACCAAACCAGAAAATAGTTAACCTTGGAAGAAAAAAACGAATCACGTTAAAGTGAATGTAGAAAAACAAGAGAGGGAGAGAGAGATTTTACCTTTCGAAACCTTAAAAATGGCGAATTTGATTACTGGACTGATTTTTATTTGAGAGGGAGGGTGGGAAGAGAGAGTTTGTCAAAATTAAAACCGGGAGTTGCGAAGAACGTGAAGAGAACAAAGGTGGTGCGGTGTGCTCTTCTGGTATTGTACGTGAGGAAGAAATGAGAAATCAAATGATACAAATACTCGTACCACATGCATATCAATTATCAAAATAATTGAGAAAATGAATGAATATAGTATAAATGGTCTTTCTCTCTAAATTTGAGAATCTCCTCCTTAGTTGCTTTATCTCAAACTTAGCTAAGAAGTTGCTACTTACTTTATTTTAAACTTACCTACGAAGCTAGTGGACTTGTATTGACTTTATTATAAGAAAGAAAGATCGAGAATTCAAAACATTATTTACATGTCTAAAAATATGTATTTTACGGTCAAAAAATGTTTTTTTAATAATATTTTTTATAAATTTTTAAATTGTTTTGATATGCCTGAGAGATTATTTGTCCGTATAAAGAGAACAAAACCAGAGCAACTATCTGCTCCACCAAACTAAAGGTGTTGGAGGCACTTCATTCTCCCAACCTGTGGTAGAAAGCCACGATATTAACAATAAAGGGAAAGGTAAAGCAAACAAAACAAGTTTAAAGGGATCTAAATGCAAGTGCCAATAACCAATTGGAAGGATTTCTTTAAGACCTTCCCATGGAGGAGATGGGGTTTTCCTGTATCAACAATGGCTAAATTATTAGAAAAGCCACTTTTGAAACTTGAGCAGCAGTTTATGTATTTGCCAACAAAAAATAAATAAAAAAGAGCATGATAAAGCAATATGATGCAATACAAATTACACCAAACCATCCATTAGAAGTTTTAGTTGGGTCAATTATAAAATCAATTATAAATAATAAAAAAAAAAAAACTTAAATATGTATTCAATGAGTTAATTTAAAGTGTTTAAGCCACAATAAATTGCTATAACTTCAATAAGTGATGATCAAATCTATAAACCCTCGCTTTGAAATTGATAAAATAGTATGGTGGACATCACAATAAATTGAATAAATTTCAACTGAATGACGTAATAATGTAATAACCTAACATAACTAAAAGAAAATTACTTTTATAAAGCTATAACAAATTTCTCCAAACAACATGGTGCCAACAATTACCAATATTATTTTTATCAAAATCAATGTCATTTTATAAATTAATTTGTAAAGAAAAAGGAAAAAAGAAAATTTTATTAGTGGTATTTTCTGAACAATTTATTTGAATTTTTAGGTGGTTCGTAATTAATATGCTTCTCTAAATCTACTAATTTAAGGGGAAAAGATCGATACTTCAATCAAATATTAGGGAAATCTTGATAAAGTTTTTCCATATGTAAACTGTTTCCAAATTAAAAGGACTTGTTTTTTCTTGTTCAAATAATTTCACGTGGAAGAAATAAACATTGACAAAAAGAATCCAGGGAATCGTCTTGTATGGGCATTTTGGGTAGATTAATTCTTTTATTTGATAGAAATTAATTGGGCTTATGAGTCCATTTATTATTACTGCTTGGTTTGTCTTCCAACAATCACTTGTTCGAACAGGAATGCCTTGCATAAATCCACGTACTCCGGGTAAAAATTTGTTCAGCTCGAGAAAATGTTTTCCATTTAATTTACCTTAAACTTTTTCCTTCTACGGTACATGAAGTTTGCAATTATCTATACACTGACAGTTAAACATAGAAAATACTTTTGATGTCTCAACAAAATATAAAATACAGGATTTGAAGCTATTTAGTATAAATATTTTTTAATATAGGATTTAAAGCTATTTATTATGTATATTTTATATTTATAAAGATAAAGTTTTAGTTTTTTTAATGTGAAATAAAAAAAATAATTTAATTTAAATACTTTAATTTAAAAAAATATCCTACCAGCATAGTTTTTTTTAATGTGGAATAAAAAAACCTTTTGCAAATCTTTTAAACTTTATTATTTATAACACATATAATCTATATTCACATGGATTGTTTTTTTAAAAAAAATTTATATAAAATATTAAAATTTAAAAAAATAAAATTTAATTTTTATTCAGGTTGATTTAGATTAAACCCGTGTAACCAGAATCCAATTTCTTGCTCAGATTAATTCTCAAATCAGGTGTAATAACTATGATAC
The DNA here is from genome assembly GCF_005239225.2 of Populus alba. Taxonomy (NCBI): domain Eukaryota; kingdom Viridiplantae; phylum Streptophyta; class Magnoliopsida; order Malpighiales; family Salicaceae; genus Populus; species Populus alba. Next base: position 10,203,972 of record NC_133288.1, read on the forward strand.
ATAGATAATATAATTCCAAAATATAGTGAGTACATGGGGTTTAAGCTAGCTTATGATATCCGGCTCTTTCTCTAAGCTGACTTCATCATAAGAATTGGGTTTTAAGTTTTTCTGGCGGGGCAATTGAGGAAGCAAAATCACTATTTGTAAACATGTAAATAAAGCAAGGATTTCTTAATGGACAAATTTCCCAATTTTCATATCTATGGACAAATTTCTTGCTGTCCCCTGATTTCTTACAGGAATATCCAACTTTTATTGATTTTTTTCACCTAGTTTTGAAATTAATTCAGTTTCGATTTTTTAAAATAATGATAATAAAATAAAAAGAGTTAAGATTTAATTTAATTTAGATGGGATTCCTTGACGCTGCAATTTAGAACGGATAATGAAGAGGCTGCCAAATTTAAATTTATTTTTTTTGGTGCATGATATGGTTGGTTTTTTAAAATATTTTTTATTTTAAAATATATTAAAATAATATTTTTTTTATTTTTAAAATCAATATATCAACATAATCTAAAAACATTAAAAATACATTAACTTTAAAAAAATATAAAAATTTCAAAAATACTTCCAACCAACACAGTGAAGTAGCGGCGTGGAACTCATGCACCAGTTTCACCGAGGGCCCATGTGCACTGCTGGATGAGAAATAGCTAAGAGTTAATAAATCACATCGATGACTTTACCTCTGAATTGCTGCTTGGGCTCACCTGTGTTCAAGGCACCCGAAGCAGCAAACAGACAGTCCACTGGCTAGAGATTCACATGATGCAGCTGCTATCACAAGTCAAACAACATACCAGGTCTCATTGGTCACGTGATTCAAAGCTTTTTTGTGCATCTTGGAACCGGTGGGTAAAGAGACTTGTGATTTCTTTGATGTTGAGCTCAATTGGCCACATTGCCTACCCACCACCTGCTAATAAATAATAAAAGCAACTGCCCAATTACAAGGAGACAAGTTGCAAGGGTAAAAGAAATGTAAAAGGGTCAAAAATCCTTTCAAAAGCCCACCTGATGGAATGAAACAGAGAGGAAAGAAGGAACTCTCCACCAGCCAGTTTTATAAACAAGCTTTGGCCTAGGCGGGGGGGAAAAAGAACCGAGCATTTCCCTCTTTCGTCCCTCCATTTATTTCCTATTTTTAGAAACACCCCCCCTGGAAGCAGAAAATTGGGCGGTTAAACCCTCCTTCATAACTGCCATTTGAATTAACAAGGACTAACGGCTATATAAGAAATGGAAGAAGCGGGACAATGCTAACAACCTTTTGAATCTAACAAGGATACAAGTTCCTTTCCCTAAACATATTGTCCACGAGGGATACCCAAAATCACTAACAGACTACAACCAATCTATCTAACATGTTCCTCTATTTTTCCAAGCTTCAAGACATGAACAAAACATTTTTACCCAGGAATTGAACAAGAGCTAAAGGTGCTTCTTTGATGACTTCGTCGTATACTCAACAACATCATCATCATCATCCTCACCATCATCATCCTCGTCTTCATCTCTCTTCCTCTTAACGTGTGAGGATGATGGTAGCACCTGCAACTCATCGTCATCATCAACTTCTTCCTCCCCTTCAGGATCATCTTCTTCATTCCCTGGCTCCACATCAATACCTCCAGCTTCAAGAACTTCAGCCTGCCCCACTGGTTGAACCAAGTACCCTGCCTCAGAGTCTTCATCCTGCCATTGCAATAAGAAATCATGTACAGTCAGTGTGTCAGAAAACAAGAATATCACTGCCATAATAAAAATTGGAAAAAGCTCATCCCTTAAAACATCAAATTATATGAGTACTTCAAAATGATAAAGAAATGTTTTTTCGACATGTTTCAGCTCGTTTGAATACTGGAAAGAGCTCCAAAAGAAAATAATCAACATATGCATAATGCATAGAGAATACAGGTGTAAATAGCTACACATTACCAGAAGATGATGTAAGAGAACAATCCATATACAATATCACGCACAGTTTCCACTAAACAGAAATAAAGTACAATAGAGTGAATGGAGAACCATTAAACCAGTTACTAAATGGAAACAAAAAGGTGTCAGATCAGCTAAAAGGCACACAATTTATCTATACATGGTTATATTAAACAAATAGGACACAATAAAACAGGAGATGCGAGCTTAAGAAAAAAAATCATCAGTGCCACGCCAACCACAAGCTACTAAAAAACACATTCAGATAAATCAAAAGATGATTTCAGTGCTACAACGAATGAGGAAGGAAAAGAAATTCCACATGCCATGTAGAAAAGTCTTCCAAAACCAATACCAAAAACTGGCAATAGCATTTCTAACAAGAAGAAAAGAAAGCCATAAAAATGAATAAGTGGACCATACCACAAACTAATATTAAGAGACTTCACTCTTTCCCCCCTAGTTATCAAACCACTTAACAGCTTTTTTTTCTTCCTTAGACATATTTCTCATGTCTTTCCTCGAAAATAAAAACAGCGCATAAAATATCGTATCCTCAAAAGGTTGCCAAGTTTCCTAAATTTTGTGAACATGACATTAAACCAAAACCATAAATTTCCCGATGTAGCTCAATTCAGCAATGATTAGTTGAGCAAACATCCAGAACCAACTAAACACTTTACAAACTTGATGTAAACAATCCTTTTCACATTAAATTTCAAGTTATAATCTGTTTTCCAGATTACCATCAACCATACTATGAATCTGCTGTCCAGGAAAACAAAGAATAACATATAAGAGCAAGATACAAAAACACTACATCCATTTCCTGACTACTGATAAAATTCAATAAAGTATCAAAACAAAACATGAGAGCAAATACATTAAAACCCAGATTCCTCAACCTAATGCAGATGAAAAAAACAGATTGTAAAGACGCTATAGACCAAGCAGTATCAACTAATATTTATGCAGTAAAATAAGGCCTTAAGCCTTTTCATAAAAGTTATGTTTTTCATCTTTTCTGCAAAATTTAACACGATAGCAATCAAAAAATTTAGCCAACTAAGCAACACAAATTGCAAACAAAAGTTAAATACGAAGGCCAACATAAGATTCCAGAGCATCTCACCTCCTCGTCACCATCTTCCTCATCATCAAACTCTCCATCAACCTCGACACCTTGCTCCTCCTCACCAGTCTCTCCATTGTCATCCTCCTCACCAACATCCTCCCCTTGCTCATGCCCATCAATCTCTCCTTCTGTACTCGTTAACCTTCCTGTACTCTCTGGCTCCCCAAGATCCCCTTCATCGTTATCCACCTCCTCCTCATCCTCTTCCCCCTCCCCATCCTCGCCGTCATCATCATCCTCCTCCTCATACTCCACCCCATCATCATTTTCATCACTATCATCACCAATCTCATGCACTTCCACCACATCATCATCTTCGTCGTCGTCGTCGTCGTCATCCTCATCAATCTCTTCTTCCCCGGACTCATCCCCCTCATCATCATCCCCCCCCTCCCCTTCCTCATCCCTGTCCACAACCTCAACCCGAAACCCATTTTGACTAACCCCATTAATCTCTCTCCCCGTCTCTGTCCCCTCCTCATCCGCCTCACTCTCCTCTTCCTCATCCACATCAACAATCCCTTCCCCAACTTCACTGTGCCCGTTATTCATCAAAAACGGCCTTTCCTCCCCATCAACCTCACCACTCCCTGGGTCATCCTCCTCATCCTCTTCATCATCATCTTCCTCCTCGTCATCCGACTCCGGTCTCTCATTCTCCTCAGCATCCATTTTATCCAAATACTTCAACGAACTAATCAAACCAAAAACCCTAGACCGATAATCCTTGAGTCTCGTAACAGGACACTCGTACAAATCAAGCGAAACCAACCTTAGCTTGGCCAACGGAGCTAGATCCTCAATATACTGAATCCTGTTATTGGACAAATCTAAATCCCGAAGCGAATCGAGTCCAGCTCCTACAAGAAATTCTAAACCACCAGAGATTCTATTATCCGATAAAATTAGTTTCTCAAGATTTCCAAGGCGAGGAAATTGCTCTAATGTTGAAACACCAATGTTCGCTATAGATAGATGTTGAAGATTCACGAATTTTTCGAATAAACTTGGTGCTGGTAATCTTCCTTGTATACACTTAACCGCACCGTCTAGGGTTAGGGTTCTTGCCGCTAACTTATCTGTTTGCCCCTCTAATGCTGTCTCCACTGCTCTTTCCCAGATCTCATCCATCAAAATTTATAAAAAATAAAAATAAATAAATAAAATCACCAAAACTCTTCTATTAATATGGAAATTTAGGGCAATAGTTTCATTGTAGATCAAAACCGGAATCAGTAGCTATAAACCCTAATTTTTGCAGAGATTGTACGGATTTTCTTGCTGTGACTGTGAGGTGTAATTTGTTTTCCTTTTTTCCTTGTTTGGTTTTAAAAGGGTAAAATAAAAGAAGGCAAAATAAAGTACTAACACTTAACTTTCTCTTCCTCTGTTTTTTTTTTTTTTGTATTTTGAAACAGGCTGTTGTTTTTTATTGGCTAAGAGAGAGGGAAGGAGAGATGTTTAGGGCTCGAGTATTTGGGGATCGGGCTGAGCCAGGACGCGGCTTGGTGGGTTAGGGTTAGTGTGAATTATTGGGAGGGTGTGGGCCGTTGGATTGCAGAGGATGAGGATTGGTGACGTGGAGGAATGGGTGGGGGAGATTGGAGGTTGGTGTGTTTGTTTTCGAGCAGAGAGAAGACGGTTTTCTGGCTGGTTTGGTCTCTAGCTGTTTGACACGTCAGTTTGATGTATATATCGGGGCGGTCATAGAAAAGCCATTCAGGATTAAAACATTTACGGGATTGTCATGAAGTTCGATTACCAAAGCATTACGACATCACGATCAGTCGTTTCGCTTTAAGAAAATAAAATTATGGAGACTTCTTTTTTTTAATGTGTTTAGAATCAAGCAGCAAAGAAACTAAGGTGTGGTTGGAAATGGAAAAACAAAACACAAGATTAATTTGCTGTCTTTTAGATAGGGTTTTTTTTTTGTGTAAAATATTTTTTAATATAAAATATTAATAGGAAAATTGGCTAATTTAATTTATTTATTAAAAAACTATTTTCACTCTATAAAATTATATAAAATATTTTATAAACAATAATTCACTTATAATTTTATAAACTTATTTCAACTATCACTTTCTTTTATTAATGTTGTCCCATTATTATCATTTATCACAATTATTATTATTACTTAGCTAACAACATTATTTTATTCATTGTTATTTTTTTTATTACGGCTATCTCATCTCTATCTTTATCACCATTGCTATTTCATAAGCACTACCCTTACCCTCATCACAACAAAAATATAATTATTGTTTTATTTGATTATTCGCTTTTTGTAGTTTAAAATGAATGATTTTGTTTCATAATTTTCTAATTATTTTAAAATCTTGTAAGTTGAATTAATTAGATTTAATTTTTATCATCCTATATTACCATATTTTTTGCATCATTATTTATCAAAATCATAAAAATATTTTTAATCATGAAAACTTGTTTTCAGCAATCCACCCTCCCCCACTCTCCTATCTTTGTTCTTTAAGTCGTGTTTTACCAAGGGTTGGATATTTTTTCCATAAAAAAATAAACATATAAAATTTTTTAATGTGTTTTTTTTATTTTTAAAAAATCATAACATTCCTATTTACCAAAACAATATATATATATTATCATAAAGTAAAGTCTTCTTTGTACCTGGAGATCTTAAGTTATCGATCAATATCTTCTTTCAATCTATTTATATTTTTTAATCTCTGATCCAATCATTCCTAGATCTTGAATCATATCAATCATACTAGTTATCCCTCCTCAATCCATGTGTTAATTCGCAATGGTAATTAGATATCTTTGAAAGAAGAAACCAACATAAATATTATCTATACCTGGAGATCTTAAGTTATCAATCAATATCTTCTTTCAATTTATTTATATTTTTAATTTCTAATCCAATCATCCTGAATCTCGAATCACATAAATCATACTAGTTATCCCTCCTCAATTCATGTGTTAATACTCAATGGTAATTAGATATCTTTGAAAGAAGAAACCAACATAATATATATATATATATATATATATATATAAAAAAAAGTTATAGGAATTACAAGTATAAAGAGGAATATTTAAATTCATACATCATTAATCAAAACTTTAACATTAACATTATATATTTAGGTTAATTACATTACAATCCTAAAACATAGTTATTATATCTAATCTATAATAACAAGAGTAATATATGATAAAATTACCTCTAGCATAAGTGAGATGGTCTAAAACAAATCACTAATGATAGTTAATATGCTGAAAACAAACACTAAAATGCATATAAAGCATTTCTTATTATACATTTATTATTCTTAATAACTTCTCATATTATCATCATCAAACTATTAAATATAAATGGCTTGGATATTTTTCTTTAATGCTGACATTAATTTCTAATAGATGTCATTAAACATCCTTTGTAGAATGGTTAATCAAGAAAATGTTAACACCAACTCGTTAGTATCATTAGCTATCATTTTCCCTAGATAGCTAATCAAACTTTAAGGAATATGCCAATATCATATTCAAATTGATATCACTAATCATTACTTATATAATGGTTGATCAAGAGAATGTCGATACTAGCTTACTAGTATCATTAGTTATGATTTTCTCTTGATAGCTAATCAAAACTTTAAGGAATATGTTAATAACAAGGTGTCTACCTTGATATCATCAGCTTTCCCTATTTTTCCGAAAAGCTAATCAAATTCATCATCTCTTATTCTTTTGTTGAAAGATGATGACAATGCTAGTGAATTTTATTAGCATCATTACTCCTTTTTGTCAAGATTGAGTAATCAAATCTAAGTATATACCAATATCAATATGTTATATTGATATCATTAGCGTTTCGAATCATGGAATAGCTAATAAAGTCCTTTACAATACATCATTAGCCTCTATACATGGATCAATTAACTAGGTTAATCCATTTATATCGTTTTCTTTTATATCTTTTTTCTTTTTGTTGGGTTAACAAATTTCCATTATAATACAAGAATATAACAAAGCGTGCACAATTTTATAGATGTAAAATTTACAAAAATATAGGTATTAGGCACCGACCTATTGTGTGTGATGTTCTAGTACATACTCCGCTTTATAGTCTAGTTGTCAAAGGTTCCTCTATCAATACAAGACAAAATCTATTATACTTAATAAAAATCAAAATAACTCATTCATTTTTTTTTTAAAGTTCTGTTTAATACTTCCATGGAATAACTTATCAAGCTAACACCACACCACAACTTAGACGATCATAACTCAAATAAAAAGTACTTTTTACATTACTCGTTCAATTTAAAGAAACTCCCCAAGTTTTTTCTTACTTGTGGCCGCTCACCTAAATCACAAACCACCATACCCCTCCATTACAATGTATAACACCTCAATCAACTCAATTCCATATACAATTATATTTCCCGAGAACCTTAATCCAATTTTATTTTTAATTTGTTCTTGAACAATAAAATCTTGCATTAACATATACATCTAGGTTTTAAGTATCTTACCGGTCTATAATTTGATCTTTGAAATGCAACCAGTCAAAATTTTTGTTCTCCTTTTTCATTTGCTTTCTCTTACCACATTCACTTTCCTTAAATCCCTTTTATTTGAAGTTTCAATGTTTCTCCCCTCCATAAACTAACTTCGCCACCCTTTTAACTCTAAATTTCTTGCAATAAAGGACGAACAAGAAGTTTTTTTGGAAGAAAACCCTCCCTTTTTTTCCAGTAGCTACTGACGACCTCCCTTACAAAATAAAAGGAAGGATTGACTTTTAGTATTTCTATTTTAGCCCCCATTAAATCTCTTATTTCTCATTTGTTTTATTTCCTTAATCACCAAAATTTTAAATATTACAATTTAACCCCACTTTAATTTTATTTTTTTATCTTTATTAACTTCTAAAACTAATATTCCTCTTCTTTATTTATTTATGCCTCCATTTTTATTATTACCATGAAATATTTCCATCATTATTATTATTTTTATCATTATTTTATTTCCTAGGGCTTACAAGAATTAAAAGTGGAAATCAAAAAACTTATGTATAAATTTAATAAAATAAATTGAGAACTATGTGTGTTAATAAATAAATAAAAAATCATTAATGATAACTAAAGATAAAAATTAAAAAATTAAGAATCAAATATAAACCAAGAGATATTTGGTCTCGCAACTTGCTTTGACATGGTTGTGTTTAACAACTTTGTTCACAAAAAATAATTTTTTATTTAATTAAATGATAATAAAATTATCCACACATGAAATTAATTAAATAAAAGGGAAGGAAAAAATATATTATGCAAAGTTACACATATTAAGAATATTATCTGAAAATAAATATTTTTAATTTTTTAAAATAAATATCATTTATATTAAAAATAAAAAAATATAGATGAATTAGAACAATCTTTAAAATAAATGCATACAAAATAACTAAAAAATAAATATTATTTAAAAGAGGATGGATAAACAAAATAAAAGAAAAAAGGGCATTAATTTAAATATAAATATAATTTTTTTAAAAAAAAATACATGTAGAAATAGGAATTAATTAAAAAATATTTTTTTAAAAAAATAAAAGGTTAGGCGTTGTTAGGCCTAGCAAGCTAGGCCATTGCGCCTAGCCCATTTAGTAAGGGTCGTACGCGGGTCGCAAGAGTATGTTTGCATGATTGGGCTCTTAATATATATTTTTTATGAGGTGGAAAACATATCATTTTCCATGTGTTTGCAATCTAACATGTGTTTTTTTTATTATTTATTAATGATTAAAGAACTGGTCTTTTTTAATCCTAAAATAAGTTCTCTTAGTATGATATATGGTGTAGCTTTATCCTTATCACCTTATATGTTTAGACACTACATCTTTTTAAAGTAGATCTTAGTTAACTAACTTTGTTGCTACTTTTTAGAGATGATGACAAGCTTTGACCAATTTGTCATCCATATCACTGAAAATGGATGATTTTTGTGACATTCATTTTAAATAGGTATTTTAGACTTAAAGGTCTTGGACTTTTGTTACACAATCTTTTTAGCTTTACTCCCTAAGTCATCTCTCGTAAGTATAAGTGTATGGCAATTGGGGCACATATATATTTTGTAAATAAGTCTTTCATGAATTTCATATGCTAATTTTTTAGCCTTGATACCTCTTGAATATAACAATATTAGTGACTTAAAGAAGTTCTTTTGATTAAAGAGCAATTACTATTGTTTTCATCTTAAAAAATAGGTTGTTATTTGTCTTCATCTTTATATATATATATAAGAAATGAATGTGATTGGCTTCCAATACCTTCTAAATCTAATTCTTAAAGGTACAACATATATCAATATTATATTTTTATAATACATTCCATTCACAATATTTCTTCTCTTTTATTTAATTAGTGATAGGGATTGAGCTCTTTTAATATCAAATGAGTAATGAGTGATTTTTATTTGCATAGACTATTTGATTATTTTTGTTTCTTTATCAATGAACTTATTAGCATCTCTGTGTTTTTTTAATGTGGGTGATCTCAAATGATTTTTTTTATTTTTAAATTTCATGATTAATGTCAATTGTTGTTGACCTTATTCAAACTTCTTATCAAAGTTTTAGTCTACCATTGAATAGGCTACCATAACCTTGTTTAAGCAACTAGCTAGGTATGTTCTTTTAAGTGACTTCTTTTCTTCTCGATTGCCCAACATTATTTTGTATCAAAAAGTGTCATTTATAAGAATACTAAATCATCGGTCCTTACAAGATGTTTTATAAAATTCCACTATATCTTATTCAAAATTATTTTAATGCATTCTTTCTCCATTATGGATGCAATACATTTGGTTTTTACAGTTTTGAAATGAAATACATAACTTTTTATAAACTTATTGGGCCTTGAACTATCTTAGTCATGTAAGCTAGTGTCAACTTTAGTTCAGTTCTATAAAAATGCTTATGAAAATAAGCCTTTATTTTCTTTCAGTTATTAATGAAGTTAGGTATCAATGTTAAAAATAAATGAAAGATGATTTTGGTTAGTGATGAACCATATAACTTTATTTTCATAAATAGATTAGTAACATCATCGCTATATTTATTGATTGGTTATTCTACCTAGAAAATTCTTTGAGGTCAACTATCTTGATTTCTCTAGGAACTAGATACAACGTCTTAATCCATTTAGAATATGCATGATTATATAAAAACCTATTTGCACATCTAATATCGAACATCATTTTATTTAAGTATTAGGCTAATTTAACCATTTCATTCTTCCCCTTACTTGTTGGTAATAGTAGGTCTTTGAAGGTGTAGAAAGATTGACAGTACCTTACTAGAAGATAACATGTGAGATACTAAATTGTCATAGTACAAGTTGAGCTAGCTATAAATAATATGGTTAGGCCATGTAATTTGGTTGAGACTGCTTTTACAATTATAGGATAAGTGATACCTCATGAGTGATTATGTTTAAATTAAGCTAACCTTATAATGATCCCTATTATATAGGCATGTAATACCTAATTTATGGCTGGGAACTCTCAGTCATTTATATTGGAGTGCTTGTTATCAAAATATATACTAAGGCATGCCTTCTAAGAAATTGGCCAAATGGAGTGCCCAATTGATTCTACCTAAGCTTGTTTTGGATTTGATTGAGCTAACCGATCATAACCTTTATGATCTTATTATCTACCACCTTATTATTATGGTAAGTTATGTTAATTTTATTTTCCATTCTTAGCTCGATAATCCTTAAATCAATATTAAATAGATTTAAGTTCTAATAAAAAGACATGCCTTCAAAAGAAGCCACCGTTGACTAATTGAAGTTTGGCCAAACTGATTATGGCCATATGATCATCACCAAGCCCTAAAAAGAACAACCATTAGGATGTGTTGGAAGCATAAGAACTCTAACATACCCACTAGTAGTTTGTAAAGGCAATAATGTTAGAAAACACAACACTATTATGGATCACACAGGAACATTATGGTTATATTCAAGTGTTTTTCTTTATCAATGTAAGAAATTAGATGATGGAGAGTCATCATGTGATACGTCTAATAAAGACTACTCTTGCAAACCCTTTGGTTTTTTTAATTTAAGAGAAATTTAATAAAGAATGAGATGAGGGATAATAGATAATTAAATGAAGTAAAATGAGCACTTAATGGTGTAAGAGTACTAAAGAATAACAGAGATAAAAATGAGCTATTAAGCATAATTTATCTGTAATAGAGAGACAAATAAATAAAAGGAGAGTGATAAAATAGATATAGCAAATGGAAAAAAAAATATTATGAGAATTAGTTGAAGCTTTAATATGAAATTATACCAAAAGTTAAGGAAAATTACCCGAAAATAAAATGAAGAGTCTAAGTAAAAGTAGAATGAGAAAAGAAAAGAAAAGAAAACTTTCCCTTCCCTTCTCCTCACAAACCCGACGAAGCAGCCAAAGGAGAAGAGGGAAAATTTTTTCTTCCTTTTTCATGATTTTTCACCAAAAGAAAAACCTTAGGATGATTCAAGGTTTAATGCTTGAATTAAAAAGGAAGTGAAGATTTAAGTGTATTAACTGCCAAAATAAAAGCGAATCAAAAGATAGAAAGGAAACTAGAGAGAGAAGCAATGAAAAAAATGGAAGAAAATAGGAGGAGTAGAAAAAAATTGATTGGTTAGTGCTCGAGATTCATTTTATTACCAAGTTGAGGGTTCTAATCTTAACTCTATAAGCTCAATTGAAAAGGAGAATGATTGATGCTAAATTTGTGAATTTTGGCCTAGGGTTTATGATAGGAATTTGAAGGAAATGTAAAATTTATGGTGATGATGAAGGGGAAACTAGAAAGAAATTATGAAAAAAAATCATATGGTTCAATAGAACTTATAGGGTCAACCAAGAAGGGATAAATTAGTATATGATGAAATTGTATTTATTCAAGTGGATTCTGTTAGATTAATGCATAATTTTTGTGTGAAAGATGATTGTAAATGAATTTAGTTACATTATATTAAATGATTGAATTTTTATGTTGTCATGAATTGAAAATTTTAAGGAAGATTATTGAATTTAAAGGGAAATTGTTGTATTGTGCTTGATTTCTCGTGTAATGGAAGATTTTTTATTAAAAATTGAAAATAAATCATGATATTAAAAAAGATTGTGGTGTTGGCCATTCAGGGAAAGAAAATGAAAAATATGAGATTTTATGAATTTCTTAATGATTACATGAAATTATTGTGTAAGGAATTGTTGGTGATGATTCAAAATTTGAGTGAAATTCTTATGTTAGTATATGATGAAAAACTTTGAATGGAAAAATTGAACAAAAAGCCTAAAAAGAATAAATGAATAATCTTGACTTAAAGAGAAATGAATGAGTTTGTTTTAGTATTTGATGATTTTACATATTTATGGATTATGTTTGTGTTTAGATAAGATAAATGTTATTAAATGCTAGAGGGATGGGTTATTTAACTATAATTTAATTAAATCCTATTATTTCTTGTAAATGTATTTTATAGAAAAAGGGAAAAGTTGTTGTGAGTAGCGGAGGCTAATGATATTTGTGTTTAAATGACCAAGATATTTGTTTAAACTAGTTGAGGCTAGTGGCGTTTATTTTTAGAAAACCAAGATAATTGTTTAAACTAGTTGAGACTAGTGGTATCTTTGTTCAAGAGGTCAAGATGTATGTTTAGATAAGTTGAGGCTAGTGGTATTTGTATTCAGATGATCAAGATATTTGTTTAGACGAGCCGACTAAAAAGAGACTAACGATATCAAAGTACTTATTGACCCATATATTAAATATACGTGTGCTTTCAAGAATAAGTATGTGATTTGTCGAAATTGGTTTTTTTGAGAAATTAAATAATGAGTTGGTATTAAATTTTTTTAATGTAATGAATGATTTAAATTGTCAGGTCCTTCACATACCAGAGTGGAGCAATAGATATGTTTAGTGCCCTCTTTGTATAATCAGGGTTAATATATTTATGGAAATTTTTGTAATATAACATATTATTGTATTTTGTTTGTATTAAGATAATACTTGTATAAATAGAAGAATTTAAGATGTAGCTTAATTGCACCCTTATTTGATTAAGATGGAGGTTTAGAAATATTAGTAAGTTTTTAGTTATTAAATGTATTTCCTTATTTATTTTGTTTTTTGTAATTACTAGTTGGTGCATGATAGTTTAATATAATTTAAATTATTCATTTTTGTTATATTATGTTATTGATTATGGTGATGTGAATAAAAATGATATGTGGTTGAATAAAAGGATAAGATCTAAGATGGTTAAACCATGTCTGTGAATTTTGAGTGTGGGATTATAGGTCATAATATTGATAACTTGGTATCTTATACTTTTGGGCAAACTTTATCAAAATTTCAGTAGAGAATACATTTCAAAAGATAAATAATGAAAATGTATGATTCTGTTCAAATCGATTAACCGATTTAGTTTACCAATTGATCTGGTCAACCGCTTAATTGAATGAACACCTAAAATTGTTACTGTCTCAATTAGTTGATGGAATCAGTTGACCGATTGATCAACTGATAAGAGAAATTTAAGAATTATTAGAAAAATCAGTCAATTTAATTTTTAGACCGAATTAATCTGGACGATCGTTAAATTGACATTGTACTGTTACAAAAAATATTACCTCCTTTTTGACATTATTGAAAAGGAGATCATGTAGAAATTGCATTAAAAAATTGAGGTTGTTACAACTTTATTAGCCTATGTGTTTATAAGTTGTTTCAGGATTCCTCATGGCTAGGAAAATAGCCTCTATCATTTACGGGAACTAACTAATAATCAATCATTATAACCATATGTTTTTTTTTTATTAATTTGGTTTTTACTTTACGTGACTACTAACATATTATTATTTTAACAAATGAGTCCCACCAACCATATAAATCTATTAGTTGATTATTAGAATATTTTATTAATATGTTACCCGTTATTTGTTCTTTCCTTCTAACTAGAAAAAACTAAAGTTAGGAATATAATCTCGAGTACAGGTAAGTAATAACCTAGTAAATTAATGGAATGTGGAATTATTATCTTGGTTTAATAGGTTAAAAGATGAAAGTGTGTAATATCAAGTAATCTACCAACTAAGTAAAATAAATAAAGATGACAGAAAATCATAAAGGAAAGCTGTAAATTATAACAAATAAAAGAAAATGATTAATTATATAAAATCTTTTAAAAAAGTTGTATATATATAGATCAAATCATTTTTTAATATATTTATAATATTACAGAGATTGAGTTCACGTAAACTATAAATTATAGTTTTATACAAGCTATGTAAGAAAAGATAAGGATTTTACAAACTAAATCCTAAAATAACTTGTGCTTTATATTTGAGTGCCTTCTCTTGAAAGTTGTACATATTAAAACTCTAATTATATTAAAATATAACTGATATTAATTTTCATTTCTTGAGAGCATCTCCAACAGAGAATGTAAAAGAAGAGCCAAAATGAAAATATTGTACTTTTAGCTTTTTTATTTGGTTATGTCAACTCCAACCAGGGAGCTAAACTCACAGCTAAAATAGCTGTTGAGTATGGTAAAAGTCATTCCTATCTTCTTCTATAGCAAAAGGCAAATGTAGCAAAAGATAAATAAAGATGTTGGCAGCTGTTTTTATTCTCTGTCGATTGTATCTGTTGGCCAACGTTAATATTTTTCATTTAAAAGGAGAACCAACCGAAAGAAGAAGACAACATTTAAACAAAATAGAAAGAAAAAAAAAACTTACCTGCAAATTTCACCATTTTCTTTTATTTAGAAAAAAAAGAATTAATTGTTCTCCAGATAATTAATAACATCGATTGTGTTAATTACTTGAAATCAAAAGGCATGTTTGCTTAAAGACTTTTTCTATTTTTTTTTTTCATCTCTTGATTTTTATTTGCTATTTGTAATGATTTTTATTTCTTTGTTATTTTATGTTTTTGATATGGGTTAAGGAAGATAATTTTTATTTATATTGTTATCTTTGACAAAATTGAAAGGAAGTAATGATGGTAGCTGATATTGATAAAAACATGGAGTGACATATCTTAAATTTATTTTTAATTACCTATTTTAATTTGAGGTCAATTATATTTTTTCTTCTTAAAAATGCAGCTAAACCAAGTGATTAGATTAATTGTATGATTAGATTAATGTTAGAACAAGTAGAAGGCAATTCTTATTATTAATTCACATTTATGGAAACTATAAAATTGCTAGACATCGAATATGAGCTTCCTTTACACCCTTTTATAAGGTTTTAACTTGAGTTTATTTTTTTTTTAATGTAGATGGATTCAAATTTTCCAAGCTCTTTTACCAACTTTCTTATGAGTGAGTCAGAAGATATTCTCTCTCAACCAAGTGATTCTAATCAATTAATTGATGACTTAACATACTCGAATTTAAATGTCCATTCGGCAAAAAAATCACAAAGAAGTAAAAATTTATCACCAGAGGAAGATTGTTTACTTGTCTTTGCATGGCTAAATACAAGCAAGGATCCAATTACAGGAGTTGAACAACAAACAAAACAGTTTTGGGCTTGTGTATATGCTTACTTTGTAGAGAATGGAGGAAACTTGAATAATCATTCTCAAATAAGCATCTCAAGTAGATGGCAAGAAATAAATAAAGAAGTTGGTAAATTTGTTGGATTTGTTACTCAAATTGAAAATCGTCAGCAAAGTGGAATGACCGAAGAATCAAAGGTAATTTTAATATTCATTTCTATGTTAAATTATTTAACACATATTTTAACATTATTTAATTAATTTATTTTTTTACCAGATTAATGATGCTCGGCAAATGTATGCTTCTTGCGTTGGCAAACGATTTCAACTAGAACATTGTTGGGTTTTCTTAAGAAAAGAACCCAAATAACAATTTGAGCGTGCTAGTCAACATCAAAAGTCAAACAAGAAACAAAAAGGTCATGTTAACGCAAGTCCGGCTTCATCAACTCCATCTACCCCTGATTATGTTAATTTATGAGAAGATAGTGAACCATTGTTTTATCAAGATACACCAATTGGTCAGAAGGCTGCAAAGGAACGATTTAAACGTAGACAAAGAAAAGATAAAGTTGGGGAGGTAACTGTAACAAATCTCTTACAACAATTCAGGGATACTCTAATTGAAATTGAGGATCAGAAGAAACAAGACAAGAAAATCATGTTAGAGCAACAAGCCATGATGATTCAACAAAGTCAAGACAAACAAGAATTGGACAGGATTGAGAAAGAAGAACAAATTATGAAAATGGATGTTTCTAATTTGGATCCAATTTCTGTAACGTATTTTCAAAAAAGAAAGTTAGAAATTATGCAAAAGAAGGGTTTTAATTTTTAATTAACTTTGATTGATTTGTTGTAATGTAATGTATTTTTAATTATTGGTTATTTTAAATATATTATTGTGAAATTGATATTAATTCATAATACTTTTTTGAAGTTCCTCTAACACTTAACAATAATAAGTAGGATTAATTAACTTAAAAGATAACAACCATAATGAAAAAAAAATAAAAAAACTTGAAAATTATGATAACATAAGAAGTTCAAATATAAAGATTCTACTCGTTTCCATATTGTTCCCACAAATGTTCAATCAAATCTTCTTGTAGTTGAGAGCTAGTTGCTCTATCCCTAATTCGATTATGAGTTTGAAGAAAATCATGTAGTTCTAGTATTTCACCATGTGACACTGATATAAAGGAATTGACTTCATGTTTATGATCAAATCCAAGGTTCATTGCTCCTTCATCCTCAATAATCATATTATGCAAGCTTTCATAATATATGCAAGCATTTCTTCATCCCAGTATCGAACAGGTCCATGTACAATTGCAAAACAAGATTGTAGCACCCCAAATACCTGCTTCACATCTTTTCTTGCACACTCTTGCTTGCTTGCAAAATATTTTCTCTTTGCTCCTAATGGTCTTGTGATTGTCTTAACAAAGGTTGACCAATTAGGATAAATCCCATCTGCCAAATAGTATCTCATTGTATATTCATGCCTATTAATTGTATAATTGACAGGAGCAGTACGACCTTCAGCAAATGCAGCAAAGATCAGTGACCGATCAAGAACATTAATATCATTTAATGATCCAGGCATTCCAAAAAAGGCATGCCATATCCAAAGATCTTGTGAAGCCACCGCCTCTAGAATTATAGTTGGTTCACGACAATGACTAGTATACATCCCATACCATGCAATTGGGCATTTCTTCCATTTCCAATGCATACAGTCAATGCTCCCTAACATCCCTGAAAATCCACGCTGCTCTCCAATTGATAATAATCGACAAATTGATGCCTTGTTTGGTGCCCTTAGATACTAATCACCAAAAATTTCTACGATTGCTTTGACGAAAGCTCTAAGACTTTCTATCGCAGTGGTTTCTCCAATTCAAAGATATTCATTAGTAAGATCTGCAGGAATACCATATGTAAGTATTATGTGAGTTGCAGTTACCTTTTGAAGGCAAGATAAACCAAGAACACCAAGAGCATATATCCTTTGTTTGAAATATGGATTATGAGCTTCCATTGCATCTGCGATTCGAAGAAAAAGACTACGACTCATCCTAAATCTTCTTTAAAATTGACTTTCAGTGAATTTAGGATTTTCTACAAAATAATCATTATATAGCCTTAACTCACCTTCCTTTCTATTACGATTGACAATATTGTGACCAAGAATAGAGCCACGATACCCTGTTCTCCGCCCTTGATTATTTGATTCTTCTTCAGCAACCACAACAATAGCAACTTGAAAAGCAAACACAAGAGTGTCATCATCAAAATCAAAAGCATCATAAAAATTAAAATTAGAATGATTCATTATGAATTTGAATGAAATATAACAAAGATTGGAGAGAAGAAAATGATGAGAAAAAATGTTAACATATATGAGAATATTTATAGAAGAATGTTGGCGGTAATTTTTTTAAAATTTGAAATTTTAAAATTTAAAATGTTGGCGGTTATTTTTTCAAAGTTTGAATTTGAATTTACTTTTAAAAAATTAAATTTTTAACAATAACATATAAAACTTAAAATTAAAAATATTCATATAAATAAATTTTAAATTATATCTTTTAACTTTCATATTACTTCATTAATTTTATACTACTTTTATAAATTACTCATATTAATTATATAATTAATAACATCATAATTATATTATATATAAAATATCTAAATTTGTTATATAATTATATTAAAATTAATTTAACATGAAATATATTAAAATATAAATGGCTTTTGTAAATAGCTTTTTACCATTGGAATGCATATAATAAAAAAAGCTATATTTACACTATTTAAAAAACTTTTTTTTTTATTTGACTTTTCAATATAATATTTAGCATAGAAGATGCTCTGACAATCTTAAAAGCACACCCCTTCATTGATCTATCTAGTGTATTTTAATTTTAATTTTTCCAGTATAGACCCCAAGCTTTGGCCCATAAATATATTTTTAAAATCATAACAATGATGAACTTTTAAAACAATTTATATCATGCCATACGTGTCATCTTACCATTCCGTATTTTAATTAATTGTACCGTAGAAAACATACCTCTTCATCGGAAGATGAAAAATATACCATTCATATCGCAGAAAATATATTCCGTGAGTAATTACGGATAAGTACTTTTTATATATCTTAAATTCCACCTCATCACTTCGTAAATTTGAGCGCATTATAAGCACAGAACCTTCTAACCATAACAATCACCGTAAAAAATGTTAAAAATACGTTTAGAGTAATGCACAAATTATTTATACCTATGAAAAAAATTGCAAAAGCGAGATTTGTTTTTATGCTTGTTCATGTGGTACCGTTAAATCAATCCATCCATGCTCTTGATTCTCGTAGCTCATTATTATGATATTATCCATCGTTCCATTCCGGAATCTATTTATTTAGTGTCTATTTAAAACTATAGCTAACGCATATTTTTTAAAAAATTAATCTTTTTATTAAAATTTATTTTTTAATATATTTTATAGCATTTTGATGTGTTAGTTTAAAAAAAATAAAAAAAATATCATTTGATATATTTTAGCATAAAAAACACTTTGAAAAGCAATTGTAATCACACTCCTAAATAAACCACATAATATTATTTATTTTTGCGGTTAAAAAATATTTATTTTTTAAATTATTTTTTATATTTTAAAATCATTTTAATGTTATGATATGGAAAATAAAATTTTAAAAAATAAAAATAATACTATTTTAATATAATTTAAAAAAATACTTAAAAAAATAAATGTCGCAATCACAGCAAAACCTAAAAGTCTTTTCGCCACGGGCCAACAATGGAAAAAAAAGTGATTATTTTGCAAATGGGAGACAGAAAAGGGCATCTACGACTTTAAGAGTTGTCGTAGAAAATACAATCACTACCTCATTGTTCGACTCTGTACAGCAGGATCACACTATCTTAGGAGAATTTTCAACCAATCACGTGAAGATGTGAAGTGATGGTTTATGTTTTTTAAAATATTTTTATTTAAAAAACATTAAATCGATTTATTTCTAAATGTTTTTCAGGATCTTGTCATATCAAGAATAATAAAAAAAAAACATTTTTAATTAAAAATACCATTGAAAAGTAAACAGCAAGCTGCAGGGATGAATCGGTTGACACAACAAAGTTGAACACAAACCATATGCCATGAGAAATTACGGAGAGGAGCTCTTAAAATTACATTTCCCACGAAATTTGGGAATGCTAATAAATAAAGTAGAAGTAGGTTTTTGAGAATATAATTATGGTTGTTTTTTAAAGTATTTTTTATTTGAAAATATATTAAAATAATATTTTTTTTATTTTTAAAAATTATTTTTGATATCAGCTTATCAAAATATCTTAAAATACTAGAAAATATTAATTTTAAAAATTTTTAAATGTTTTTAAAAATATTTTATAAATCCAAAACAAACAGAAATAAGCAATTTTCACTTGTCCATAAACATCATGGAGCGCAGTAGAGGCCTCGAGGCACGTAAGAAGCATGGATAGTGGGGTGAAGATATCATCATCCAACAAGTGCAAAAATACTGTGTCAGTGCTGAAATGTTTTCATGATTAGCTAGCTGTGCAGGATAAAGGCTGCCCTTCCCTTTCTAAGTCGTCAATAGCTTCACGTCTTGACATAAAAAGAAACACGCGCGCGCGCGTACACACTAACACTATCCATACCAATAAAACACTATTAATAGTGTTTTATTTATTTATTTATTTATTTATTTATTTCAGTATTCAACAACCGAATCTTTCGTCTTTTTTTTTTTTTTTTCAATTTCACAAAGAGCATTACTAAATTACTTCAGAATTTTTAAAATCGTGCTATAGAAATTTTTTTTTATTGGGTTGTATTTAATTTTATTTATTTAGTTTTTTTTTCATGATTTCAACTCTCAAAATAAAATTTGTTAGAACTTAGAAGTCAAGTTTTATTTTTTATATTTATTTTTTATAAATTGATTTTGATCTCAACGGGTTAACCCAATTATCTCGAGTTGTTTTTTATGAATTTTTTTTTTCTAATTAATTTGTTTTTTTAATTTTATTATTTAATATTAAGTTGGTCGGAATTGAGCAACATATTTATTTTTTATTTGTTTTCTATGGGGTTATTCTAATTTCTAGTTTGAGTTGCGAGTTTGGTAGATTGATTCAGGTTGACTCTAATTATTTTTTTATTTTTTTTAATTGAATGGTTTTTTATTAGGCTTTGTGATGTTTTTCGATATATTTTTTTATGAAGTTGTCTCGGTCTTATAATTCTAGTTGCATATTTGACAAGTTGACCTAGTTTGACTTGATTTATTTTTTATTATTTTTTTAATTGAATGGTTTTTTTTTCAATTTCACCCTCTAATTACTCAATCTTTTTTTATTTAGTTTTTTTTTCAATTTCATCCTTCTATATTAAGTTGTTTAGAAATTAAATTTTTTTTCTATATTTTTTAATTTGCATTATGTGGAGTTATCTCGGTCTCATAAATTTAGTTTTTTTTCCTCAATTTCAACATTTGACATTAAATTGTTGGAAAAGAACCTTCATATTTATTTTTTTCTCAATTTTATTCTTTAACAATGGTTAATTAGGAATCGATCTTTATAATTTATTTTGATTTTTTTTATAGGGTTATCACGGTCTCATGAGCTGGATCACAAATTTCACAGGTTAACCCATGTAAATCTAATATATTATTATCTCAATATTTGAAAAAAAAATATAATCTAATATACATCATGTTTTGAGTTCATGATTGATTTTTTTTAAAACACATTTGTAACTCTTGAATATTTTTTTATGTAAGAAAATTAATTTAACCCACAGTGCAGGGTGAGCTAATGATCTAATATATTTCTAAGTTGTTTTACTTTTTTCAAGATCATTTAGAGGTTGTTTGGAACTCTTGAAATTAAATTTAATTCAAATGGTTAAATCAATTCTTTAGTTTTGAATTTTTTAAGGGTATTGATTTGAATTCCAAATAAAATTCAATTGCTAAAAAATAACAAAAAAAACAAATAAAAAAGGACTATCTGATATGCTATAACAATTCCTTTAAAATTGACAATAAAAATAATATATCAAAAATACCCTTAATAATACAAACTCCACTATCTATTTCCAAATAAAATTGTATATTTAACATAAAGATGATAAAAATATTACAAGGATAGTAGTTAAAAAATAATTAATATAAGAGTATTGTATTAAAATTATTTGTGTAAAAAAGTGATTTTAAGGGTAAAATAGTTAAGAATTTAATTTAATTTATTTTCATGAGTATTTCAAATAGTATAATTAAATTCAACTATGTAGTTTAATATTTTCTTTCAAATCTAAAAATTATAATAAATTATTAATTAAATTTAAATCACACATGAAATTAAATTAAATTCCACAAGTAATTTAATCTCAAATAAGCGGTTAAATAACTAATTATTAAAAACAACAATTTAATCAAAATTTAATGATACTTACCTGACTCTACCAAATAAGAAATATAAATATTTGAATAATTAGTTTTACCATAATGGATAGAGCAAGTGGCAATTGCCACCCCTACGATCATTCCTTTAAACATCCCAAATTCTCGAGCTTTGCAAGGCCAAGCCACTAAGCTGTTCTTTCCGATGGGGCTACCAGTACTGGCTCAAACCTAGAAACTAGAGGGACAATCAGGTCCCTTGAAATTCTTACCCAAATGTCACCATCCATTCAAGTGCCTGAAGAAGTGAAAGCCCACTAAAATGCCAGTGTTGACTTCATTGATGGCCCTTGCAAGAAATTCAAGTCTGCAGATGCTTGTTGGATTTGAGAATGCACGAGCCCTGACAGATGTCGTTGGGATGCGTATGTGAGAATCAAACTGTAAATTGTGCAACCTAGAATCCGTCCATCCATGGAAGATATCATAAGATTTTGGAATGACTAATTTCTGTTCTGATATAAAAATAGCAATGAAGCATGATAAAAACTCTCTAGCACTTAAAATGAACAGTTCAAGAAAAAGTGCAAGACTTGATTAGCAGGGAAACTCGCAGTATACCTTCTGGTGGTGCACAACAGCATATACCTGAGAAAGGAGGATCCAGTTCCCGCCCTGCTACTTGTTGTCTCCCCTTATATTGCCTCTTTTACCTGAGATTCTGCCATGGAGGTGGACGGACGAATTACCAGTATTTTCAGCATCCTCTTTGCCTCTGGCCAACTCATTTGGCTTATTTGATTTACTCTCTAGTTGTTTATCTCTGTCTGAAGATATTAATTCAACTGGATCAATTCTAGTTGCAGAGGAACGGCCTGTGGCAATTGCAGAATCAAGGCATTTGCACTGAAATTGAATTGTTGTTAATAGGCTGGCTTAGCTGCAAGGCTTCTCCTAATATCTTGATCTCCTTTTGAGGTGCATTTCCAGCAATCGAGATCTCCTGTTAATATAATCCAGTCACTAAAAGTTACAAGTGATCAAATCTGAACGATTCCAAGACCATACACACAACTCCCCGGAGCACATCATCGGAAACTACAACTACTAGCCTGAACAAGAGCAGCAACAGCTAGAGCTTTGCTAGGGCCTCGGCCTTGACAACTAAGAAATTCAGAAAGATTGATAAGAGAGAGGGAAGAAGAAGAGAATTACAGAAACTGTTATTCTTTACTTGTCCTTTACGCTAAGATTACAACTGCTTTTATACAATGAATTTCCCTCCAAAACTAGCCGACTAACTACCTCTAACCATCTGCATTTATATTCCTCATGCTTGAATTCATGGAGTTGTAACAATCAGCAAGAATCCATCTTTAATCCACGTGCTTGAACTTCTGCCGCTGATTACTGGAGCTGCAACAAGCTTCGACGGTTCGATTTCCCAAACAAGTAGCAGAACAACAATCTCTAAATAAATGAAACGCATGACCCGATACGTCACAATCCAATCCCAAAATTGAAGCCACATCAATAATCTGCATAGACGCTCTCAGATTATCGACCACAACATTTGAACTTGAAGCCGGTGTAGAAGCATTTAATTCAATTTTCTGTTCAAGCTCTGCTAGGTGACCGGAGAAAGAGAGAGAAGAACGGAGGGAAACTGGGTTGCAGTAGGGGCACTTCATTGTTTGGTGGCGGGAGATGAAATTTGGGATCATGTTGGTTATGAGGGAGGGGTTTGAGTTTCAGGAAAAGCTCCTTTTTGAACAAACTGCGGTGATTGCAAATTCATTTTATTTATTTATCGCACCTATGAACTAACGTTTCCTTTTGGGTTTCTCCCCCATTTTATTTCTTATCAAAATAAATCAGCAAGTCTCTGCAGATTTCTTTCTATCACATATGTTGTTTAGGTTAAGTGTTGCACCAATACCTGATCAGAGAGCTACTTCATCTTGGAAGTTGATTCCTGCCTTGAAGGCTACTTTCTTCGAATTTCAAATTACAAGGTAAAAGCATAGCGGAGAAACTGGTCTTGCAGATTTAGCTAATCAGCTTGTGATGTGGAGTTCCAAAGAATTCTTTCAATTTATGGAGTAGAAGAGATCTTACCAAAAATTTTTAGTTGAATTGATCTATTCAAAAAGTTGTTCAAATCCCCACTTACATTAGGACTTGGTTGTGAAAGCAAAAGGTTTAATGAACAAGAACCTAATTGAATACATAGTTTATCCCTGTTATGAAAACAATAATCTAAGAGCATGGTTCACCCATCACCACAGCTCGAAAACCCTGGGTCGCACACGAGCATTCAGAATCGAAGGAAGATTTAACACCTCCATCCTACACTTGCTCCTCATCGTGACCACTCCCTTTTTTATGAAGTCATTGCAGCTCCAACCTTTTCTGCTACCTTCAGGCTCTTGCTTAATTCTCGCGCTCTCTGAAAGCGCACATAAGAAACACAAGAAAGAAACAGTTAACTATGCACAAGATAGCGCAGAGACCAATGAGTGTTTAAGCACTCATGTTAGCAAGAAAGAGTAGGCCTTACAGACATTATGTTCCTAGATGGGACAAAATTAAAGAAAATGCAGGTTAAAGGATGAGAATTACAGAAAAGGGGTTAAGAAGATACAAGATTTAAATCCTAAACACCTTACAGAAATGCCCGTGGAGAGGACAAAAATAAAGAAAATGATGGTAGTTGTATTAAGGGCAACTCTCTGTTTGAACATATTACTCAAGTCTCGCCATTTATGTTCTTTAGCCCTCTTATTTGATTTGATAATTAACATCCCAGAGTGAACTCAGTACATGACCATGGCACATCTGTTGCAATATTCAAAGACCGCACTTATCCAGAGAGCTAGAGATCACAGCAACTTGATGGAGTAGTGTGAAACATGATATGCTGCAACTGTATTGCGGAGAACACAAGCACGTAACATCAAGTGTATATTCCAATTAAAAAATCCTTCAGTGTATCAAATGAGAGCAGAAAATCATTAGAGGTCTAACAAATGACAGAGTCACTTTTTACAGTCTGGGGGTAGCAATAATATAACCCTGATGTTAGAAAAAAGAGTCAGCAAAGAAGAGAGACATGACAAGGGCCAGAACAACAAATTACCCCACAACTCCAAACTCCAATCCAATTTGCATAAGTTCAAAATAGGTTTAGAATTAGATAGCAGTTTGCAATCTTACAATGTTTCTATTACTTTTTTTCTTCTCTGGTTTATAAAACATAAAACCAATAAATTTAATAGATAAATACCTACTCAAGCACTACAAATAGGGAGAAGGAAGCCCACTCGATCCCTGGGGCAAAAGCTTTGAATAATGGGTTATTGTAGGTCCCGAGAAGTAGCAACAAGGTCCCACTCAGTCCTTACCACAACCCCTACCCTAACCCAAAACTTGCTTTTGCATCAAAATATCATGCAACGTAGAAACTCCCTGATCAAGCATTTGCAGATGTTGACCCTGTGAGAGTGATCTGAACTTGTTCCCAATTGATTGCATACTAGGTTTCACAGATCCATCTCATGATTATGCTAAACAATGACAAAAATCTAAAAGGAAGTCTGAGTTCACTGGAATCCAGTTTTCCTGATTGAAGGCATGTTGAAGATGGTTTATGGAATTCATCTACAATACCAAACTAAAGGTTTATTCTTAAAGCTATTCAAACTCCAGGTCTCTTGTAATAATAACTCATATTTTCCCACTCACCAACACAAGGATACCCTTGCACCTAGGATCTCATCAGGAACTAACAATGTCGTCGATAGGTTTGCCAACCAAATACCGATTTCTGGTTAAGTTTATGAATCACACAACATTCAATGGGGCTCCACCAGCTCCAGCTATCAGATGGGAGAAGCTGCTAAACATCTAGACCTAGCAATTGTAGCTTCTGTTGATTAAACATCAAATACACTCAGCTAAGATGACAATTATATAAATTAGATTACCCTCAACAAATTTTCAGCCGGGAAAAATTTGTTTGGTATATAAAGGCTTTCACAGAACTAATAGAACAAAATAAATTACCAAGATTCTGTATCAAAGGATGGTATAAAAACAAGAGCCTCAAAATTTCCTCATGTACAATGGTAAAAGAATGGAATAATATTTAGAAAAGGTAGGGAAAATTGAAGGAATCATCAAAATGAAACTTTCGTCACTGACGATACATAGAGCATTTATGATAGAACAAAATTCAATGAACATGGTGTAATACAACAAGTACTCCCTCTGGTCCTTAATATAGGTCCATTTTGAGTTTTGCACATTCTTTTAGCCAATCGCTTAAAATGCAAGGTATTACAAATCTCAAAATTGCCTCTAACTTCAAAAGATCCTTTTGATGCAATGGAATATTTGGCATGTTAAGGGATAAAAAGGGGCATTAAGATACAACAATTCATTGTCTTTTTTAGTATGGACAACATATTGAAACAAGAAAAAAATGGACCATTTTTACAGTCTAAAGGGAGTAGCCCATGAGATAACTAAATTACAAACCTGTATTGAAAAGAACGAAGCATTTTAAAACTAAAACACTTTAGAAACATTTTTTTTGTGCTGATATCAGTTGAATAACTTATTCAACAAGCTTATCAAAATTCTTCCTGATTTATAAATTATCTTGAAAGTATCTCAATAATGCAAACCCCAGCTCTAAACTCAGTACAAGTTTCTATCACATCTGTAAAATAATATATTCCAAAATTTTAACCAGGGAGTTAATGCAAAGCATTATAAACGATTCTTGTCAAGTGGAACATTAGTCGTCAGATTTTGCCAGTGATTTCAAACCACAAAACCTATCATCCTAAGATTAAGGTAAACATTACCATTACTGTTTTGAACAGAGAACTCTAATAACTGGATTCATGAGGATTCACAAGACCCTAAGAAAAGAAATAGCCACCATTGATTGGATAGGAGGTTGGATCCATTGAGATAAATAGATCTTAGCAATACTAGTCCAAACTCAATTTCACCTCATGAAATTTACTTAGTTTAATATTCAATATTTGGGTCGGCCATCCTTTCCACCACTAAGCTTGACGAGACTCTACATTTCTTCCATCATGGATCTGCCATTCCTTGCTCCGCTTTTTCATACGAGTTCTTTTACATGTCTTTCTTTACAATATTACCTATTCCCCTACTTCACCACTATACTGTGGCCTGGGTTACATCTTGTTCCTTATCTTTCTTTCAATAAATCATTTCTTTATTATTATATTTTCTATGAAAAAAACAAAAGATTCTACATATTATTTGCACCAGCTTATCAATAATATTCCTAAATGAACAGTAATCTCACTTAAGCCTACAATTGCTAAAATATAGTAATGCAAACTCCTACTCTAACGTCAGTAAGGTTTTCTTTCGATCACATCACTCAAACTTGTCTACACTAAAACCTTAACCAATAAGTAAAACCACAAAGTCATCCCACCTCCTAACCCCGAATCAACTACCCACAATACTTTCAATTCTCATCCAAATCAATAATCACAAGATCTATCAATGTCAACATTATCAAAATAAATTCTTTCACGGCAACTGAACAATTAAAAAACACAATCACAAACCCTAAAATAAAAATGTGAAATCCTCACCGTAGATTGCACCGGAAGCGGATTAAGATCAATAGACCGAGTAGACATCTTAGCGATCTCAGTAATAGCAGCCTCTTTAACATCAGGTGCATCACTAGTTAACTCTTCATAAGCAGCCTCAAATGCCTCTTGCCAGAATTTTGGTAATCTGATCCGACGGCTATTCGTATATATATCCCACATATGCTTCACTGCCTTTTCTCGCTCCTCCATTTCCTACCATTAATGACAATTCACCAATCAAAACAAATAATCATAATAATAATAAGCAAAAATAAATAAAATCCACCATTAGTGTTGTGTACTGACTAGGACGTCGCGATCGTCGCGAATGGGAGTGTCGATGTCGTCGGCGAGGCTATTGAGATTTCCAGCGGACCAACGGAGAGTGACGGTGCCGGTGAACATTGACCATAATGCTAATAGTAAAATTGCTGCCAAAGCCCAGAACTTGTAACGGACCTTGCCGAATAGACCAGAATCGGAGGTTTCTTTTTTCACGGTGGGTGCTGTTGTCGTTGGAAGAGAAACGTCAACCTTCATTTCGATTTATTTGTTATTTTAGGTTATTTTTTTTCTTTTTTCTGGGCGTGTTTGGTTAGTGAAGGAGAAAGGAAGAGTGTTTTTGATTGATCGAAAAAATATGATGGAAGTGGATTTTTCTATTTGGATTTTACGAAGGGGAGGTTCTATTATATGTTTGGGATATATACATGTTAGTCACCCAAGTATGGTAGGGGTTTCATATTGGTGCTCAAACTTTGAATTATTGCAATTTCACCATCCAACAAGTAAATCTAAATTAAATCGAGAGAATGGATGATTATAAAAATTAATTTAAAAATTGCTAAATTGATTTTTTTCAACTGTGTTTAGTAATTTAAAGTGACACTAAAAAAATAAATTTAAAATATGGTTAAGGTTATTTTTTAAAGTATTTTTTATTCAGATATATATTAAAATAATATATTTTTTATTTTTTAAAAATTATTTTTAATATCAATTTATTAAAATGATCTAAAAATATCAAAAAAAATATTAATTTTAAATAAAATAAAAAAATAAAAAAAATTTAAATTATTTTAAAAGAGATTTTGAAAGGAAAAAAAAAAACAGTAATCCGCCAAATAAAATCTTAATCAATTTATATTAAAATTAATCAAATAAACCCATAAAAAATTAACGGGCATACTAGAATATGTCTTAGGAAAATTAAGAATGGAATGTAATTGGTGGTAAAATAAAATAATGTTTTTGTGATTTTGAACTAATTTTAGATCATGTACATAATCAGGGGACTCATTTGTAGACCATAGTACAATGGATTGTTTATCTTTGACTTCCTGTGATGATTCGTGGCGGGAGTTTGCTGGCCGTTGAATTGTTGAGGAGTCAGCATTTTTGGAAGGGGCTTCTTACGAAGCCAATCCTAGGCAACCGACAAGGGACGACACCGTTCAGTTGCTTTCTAGATTGTGGCGTGGGCATTGAGCCATTGACGATTTGCCATATGGAGATGGACCCACGCAGATTTCAATGTGTAGTCGTTGTCGGTGTGAATTTTTACAGAGGGACAGTGGACAATCACAAATTTCTTTCATGAAATGCCACTCCTAGTCCCTGAAACCTGTACTTCAAAGGAAAAGGGGTGACTGGTTCTTTGTGAGCGCGGTTCAGCTTTTCAAAAGTTTTTATTTTTCTTTAATGTTTTTTATATGAATTAATATAAAAAAAAAAATTTAATTTTTTTTTTATTGGTGATTTTTTTCATCCCTTGTTTGTCCGTTAATAAACTTTATATATAACTGTCAAATAAATAGTATGTTATTCTATCCATGAGTAAATAGTAGTAGTGATGTTTGCTGTAAATTTTTTTTTTAATTCTTTAGAATATATCAAAGAATAATGTTTGTTGGTAAAAAATTTTAAAATATATATTTTTTTAAAAATATATTAAATAGAAATAGAGAATAATTAAAAAAATAATATAAAATTAAAATATTTATTACAAAATATTAATCTAGAATAGAGGCGCTTCGGCGAAAAATTAAAAATTCAAAAAATTTTCAATAATATATATACAATTATTAATAATAGAAAAATAAAAAAAATGCCATCAACATTTACACAATTATTTATAACAGAAAAATTAAAAAAATAAAAAAAATTCCCAATAACATTTATACAATTATTAATAATAGAAAAATAAAAAAATTTAAAAAAAATACAAAAACATAAAACATAAAAAGAAGAATCTTATCTTAATGTCGAGTTTTCTTGAGCCTAGAAAGAGGAAAAGAAATTTGAATAAATCATTAAATAAATAGAGAAGAAGAGAAGGAGACATACTTGCGCATGGAGTAGAAAAGAAGATAAGAGAAGATAATGGGTGGAGAAGAGAATGAGAGAGAGAAGAAGTTGTAGAGAAAAGAGAAAAGAAGAGATGTGTTTATTTGTTTTGATTTTAGGGATTTTAGTTTTTAATTTAGGGATTTATTTTATCAACGGTCAATTAAATATTAATATTTTAAATTTTTTTTCATTGGTGTTTTTGTTGTCAAGTATAATTGAAATTTTTAATCAAAAGTTTTTAGAAACATGCCAAGTAATACTGATGTCTTTACTATTGAAAAATTAAAAATTAACATTTTAATTGGTACGTCGACTTTTCATTTGTTAATGCTATCTTAAATTTTCAATTTAATCTAAAGTATTCAGAAACTGCCATGTATCATTGATGTTGTTATCAACAGTAAATTAAAAATTAATATTTTAATTTTTATCATCAATGTTTCCATCTATCAAGTTTAATTGAAAATTTCAATTTAGTATAAAATTTTTCAGAAACCCACCAACTATACATAGATTACTTTTCCGTTTGTCGGTGATTTTGTCTACGAAAACAGTAATAAACATTGCAAGTGAGAATGAACAGTACCTTAACTCTTGAAAAAAAATACCAAAATTCAAGAAAAATAGTTTTTATATATCTTTGCATGCACTTATGATCTGATAACAAGTTTATTAAAGCCATGAAAATTTAGCCTAAATGTAAAAAAAAAAGCATAAAAAAATAAATTTGTTTATTTTAATACTAATGATAATAAACTTATATGTAAAGCGTATTACTGAATATCAAAAGAAACAAGAACACAATAAGTATGTCTGAGCTTTAGAATAACTAAACTTAACTCAAAAAGTTATAGTCCACTGATCTATTGGGATGAACCTGTTTTGACCAATAGAAAAACTTATGGTTAGAAAACATAATAGTGTCTCAGTAATCAAACAAATAAATAATACAGCTTATCTAAAAGAAGGTGTATTAGGGATGTTATTGTCCTCTTTATATGTAATTAATCCTCTTGTTCAGATGCTGAAAACCAGTTAGAGTTCCTAATGACTAAAATATTAAGTGGCAACTCCTGATCTTTTTTAATAGATAAAAGAAAAGAATTTATTATTCTTTCTATCTACATTTGAAAATCCAATCCAAAAGTAATTACCGTGATGCCATACACCATGTAACATATGGCATCATATTTTATAGCCAATGATTACGTTGCAAACATAATCCCATGTTATATTCAAACCAAACACCTCCTTTCTTAACCAATGACCATTTTTAGCCAACATTTTATGGGCATTTGCGAATCTCTCATCTAATGATAATGCAAATACTAAATCAATGGTGAGTACCAATGTTTCCATCAATTAACTATGACACCACCATTTATATCCCAATGTGAGTTGACGTAATTGGAATTTTTAAATATCTTAAGTTACTAGGTAAACAGACAAGTTCTCAAACTCAATATCAACTTGGCCCAAACAATTACATCATGGCCCAAATGGCTATACCTTGGCCCAAACGGCTATGTCTTCCACCTTCGATCATATTTTTTCCTTTCCCATTTTCTCCATCATTTTCTCACCACACAGGTTATCCAATAAATGCACACTAAACATTTTCTTGAGTCCTGGGGAGTCAAAACACGACTTTATACATTGTTCATGCACACATAATTTTCTGTATTTTTACTAGCAGATTCTATGCAGGTGCAAATTTTTATACAAGGTTGGCAACATATTTTCTAGTCAATGGTGGCAATCCATGCATACCCTATGTTCTATGCAAATTAAACGCTTCATTTCTCTATCAATGGCTATTTTCAGCAAAAGTTTCATGGATATTCACTAACTTTTCAACCAATAACAATGCAAGACACCATAACTAATGGTAGATATTAATGTTTTCACCAATCAACTATGACACCACCTTTCACAACCCAAATAAACTACCATGATCAAGACATACAGAAAAGTTCTAAAAGGAAGTTGAATTAGGCTAATCCCGATCAAGCATTTGGGTTTGATAGATGTTAGAAAAACTAAAAGCCTGACATTTCAAGGGGCAAGCAAAATCAGATTCCTTGACTCAAAGAAGGCAATCCATGTCGGAGAGTGGAGACAATATTGAGTGTAAAAACAAGCTTTTAGCTTCTCCAATGACCATGTGTCCCCGGAATGGGCAGAGAATAGAGGAAAAGGGGCACTGGCATGCAAATATCATTTTGTTTCCTTGTATCCCCACCATGTTTTTGAGAAGAGGAGCTTCTTTTTTATTGACTTTTTACCTTGGTATGCTCTCTCTCTCTCTCTCTCAGATTTATTTATTTATCTTAACGTAAAAAAAGCAAGGCTCCTTTTTCTTCCACATGTTTTTGAAGTGATATGATATAATGCTAACAAATTTAGAGAGGAGTAGAGCAGCTTTTGTTTCTTTTTTCTCTGCTATATGAATAAATTCAATGACATTACCATTCATGAGGTTAGGTCTGAATCTGGCCGTGTAATAGCCTATTAGACTTGGAGACGAAAACATTTTTCACGGCTTCTGCTATATCATTGAGGTCTGTGCATGCCTCGAGAAAATCTACTTTAATTGCCAATTAATTCATAGCAAAAATCAAAATCATTAACTGTGTGCTTACGTTTTTCTTCTTTCTTTCCTTCCCTCGGTGTTTTTCCTTATCTAGCAGTGCTGAAAAAGGAATTCTTAAACTAGTATAGTGCCAACTAGCATAGTGCCTTGTGTTGCGCATATGGGACTTGCCCAACTAATAAATTTCATTTCAAGTTTTTGTTCTCTCAAATAATTCACTCATGCAAGAGTTGAAATAATCAAAATAATCTAATGACTAGAAAAAAAGAAGGATAATGGCATGAAAAACAAGATAAGAGAAAAAAGAATAAAAAGGAATAAGATATCAGAGACACCATAACTCCAATGATGAAACTCCAAGTACCTCTGAAAAGATATCGATAAAATAAATTCATAAATATCATAGAAAGCCAACT
This sequence comes from Populus alba, assembly GCF_005239225.2. Lineage (NCBI taxonomy): Eukaryota > Viridiplantae > Streptophyta > Magnoliopsida > Malpighiales > Salicaceae > Populus > Populus alba. The sequence goes on from NC_133288.1 coordinate 10,237,088, forward strand.
TCAAATGCTAACAAGTAAGAATATTGCTACCTTTAGACTCTGCATGTGTGACTCACTACTTGCTTTGAAATTGACTTTACATGGTGTCTATGAATTCGTAATATCTTTTTAGTGGAATTTGGAGTTCCATCATCGAAGCTTCGATATGTATCCGATACCTTATTCATTCATTCTTTCTTTTTTATTTTCTTTTCTTTCTCCTATATTTTCTTTTTGCCATGTCATCCTTTTTTTCTAGCCATTATATTATTTTGACTTATTTCATGTGATTGGATCATTATATATATATATATATATATATATATATATATATATATATATATAAAAGGAGAAAGGGAAGAGGAAGAGCAATGGCTGGCGGTGGAAACGACGGAGGCCAGTGGTGAGCTGCTCTCTATTTTTTAGATGCAACGGGAACAATGAAGAATGCAACAGGCGAAGGAGAAGGAGAAGGAGAAGGAGAAGAGGAAGAGTAGTGGCTAGCTGTGGAAATGACAGAGGCTAGTGGTGAGCTGCTCTTCATTGTTCACATGCAACGCGAATAGTGGATAATGCAAAAGACAAAGGAGAAGTAGAAGGAGAAAGGAAAGGGGAAGTGAAAGAGCAGTGGTAACAGTGGAGGCCTGTGGTGAGAGGGAGCTACTCTCCACTGTTCACTGCTCTTCTTCTTGTGACCTTTGTTTATAACACAGTTTACAACTCAACACAAAAAAAAAAGTATGGAGTTGCTTTTTGTTATCTTGCGGTTTAAATGTAAATGGTAATGAGTCTCATAGATAAAAAATTATATTAGACCATAACCAAATATATGACAACAACATTTTTATATAAACATAGCTCCAACCACAACATCAAACACGCACTAAATAAGCTATCAACATCCTAGTATAAAATATAAATTAAATTGAATTTAGATAAAGAAGAAGAAAGCTCCACGTGTAGACTTCGATCCTTTCAGTATTTGCATTGTGCTGAAGAATCCGTCAGTGTATGGCTGGATACACCGGATCGGGATGATTATAATCTCCATTTTTGAGAAATTCTCTCTTGGGATAGACGCTAGGTAGCTACCTTTCCCTCCAGAAACATTTAAATATCACGGAGTGTTTAAAATTATGGTATTGTTTTTTTAAAAAAGAATTTTTTATTTAAAAATATATTAAAATAATATTTTTAAATTTTTAAAAATTATATTAAAACATGAAAAAAATAAAAAAAATATATAAAAAATTAACTTTTAAAAAAAAATCTCTAATTTTTAAAAAATACATTTTAGAACCCAATCCCAAAACTCCCTCCATAGGAAATTTAACCGGCTAATTAATAGCATTTGTGTATGTAGCTCAACTTACCTGGATTTATACTGTTAACCCGTATTTTATCTTACTGTGAGTTCCTATATTAACGCTTTATTTATTTATTTATTTTTCATAATGCCTATGTACAGGCTTTTAATCACAGTTTGTCACATATTAAGAAAAATATTGATTAATTATAGCTCTAAGATTTACCTACCGTGGTTGGGAAAGTAAGCTTGTTTCCTTCCTTCAATTTCTTAAATCTGAACATTTTAAGAAATTTATTTGCTTCAAAGTACTGAAATCATATTTTAAATTTTTTCTAGAAAAGATTTTAATTTAATTATCCATTGATTTTAAATATTTGAGTAAGTGATCGGTTATACTTAAAAAAAAATAAATTTGATTCACCACATTCTTTAAGAAAGATAATATTATCTACATGTTTCTTCTAAATTATTTTTCTAAGCTTTTTCACAAGTTATTTATTATTAGTGGATGTTTGTCGAGTTAACATTGGGCCCTGAATCAAGAGTTTCGTAACTCAATGATTTTTTTAGTTTTTTTTAATATTTATTTATCTCTTAACATTTTTATTATTATCTTTTTTTTAAAAAAAAGGTTGAATAGAATACCAAGTTCAACCAACATTCGTCCCTACTAAGAGGCAAGTTATTTGTTGTTGGTAGATGTTCGTTGAGTTAATATCGGGCTTGAATCAAGAGTTTCATAACTCAATGATTTTTTTTAGTTTTTTTTATATTTATTTATTTCTTGACTTTTTTTTATTATCTTATTTTTAAAAAAAACAAAAGTTGAATAGAATATCAAGTTCAACCAAACATGGTCCCTACCCGAAGAAGACTCATTGACTTATTATCGACCTTGATTTTTATTTAAAACATTGCACTAGCCTTGCGTCAATCCATAAAAATATTAACCTAACCATTAAAATCCAAGTTTAAACAAAGCATGTCATCAACTTGACAAAAACTTGTCAATGTATTTTTGGACATGTTTTAAAGTTAAAAGCATTGCGTCAGACCCATGTCAATCCCTAAAAATTAGGAGATATATTGGCATAACTGTTTCAAAACCAAGTTTTGATCAAAACATGACGCTAACTTGATGAAAAATGATTGACTCATTATGAAACTTATTTTAAGGTTAAAAATGTTGTGTTATGTCTATGTGAGTACCTAAAATTAGGAAACATGTTGGCCTAATCATTAAAAATCCAAGTTTAAATCATGATACAAGCTTGATAAAAACTTATTAATGTTTTTTTTTAATAAAACTTTTTATATAACAACAAGTCAACAACAACAACAGCAACACACACACACATATAGTTTTATATTGAGACCAAACCATTATACATCAGATAAACCCATTGCAATTCAATCCTTCCAACCTTATCACATGGTATTAATTCTAGTCGTGCTCCACCTTGAAAAATAAATCTATGATGGCTTAATACTTTTTGGGTTGCCACACAATAATGTGAACTCCAACACTTCAAATATTTGAAAATCATTCACAATAAATTAATAATCAATTAAAAATTATTAAAAATGACAAACATTTTATCATAATATTTAATACATGTTAAAAATTTAAATTTTTTTAAAGATTTTTATATTTTTATTTTAAAAAAAAATATTTTTGAGAACAAGGATTCAACAATTGGATTATGACAGTAAATCTCAAACCCTAAGAAATAGATGTCTATTCCAAAATGCACCGCCTGTTTAGAGATGGATAGAAGTTTAAGGAAAAAGTAATTATAGAAATGTAAAAGTACATGAGAGATAAAGAAAAATGTAAATAAAAGCAAGAAAGAAAATTAAGAATAAAAACCTTACGGGAAAAAGATAAATACATTGCAAAAAATAAACAAGTGGGGTTGGCCATGTATACGATCTTATTTATATTCTTACAAAACTTTAATACTATTTACATAGATAATTTTAATTTTATATAGATATTGATATAAAAAAAGGTTTTATTAAATGTTAATACAAATTGAACTCCTTTTTTGTACTCATAAGAATCATATGATAATCTATAATTTCTAGATTTGATAAATACTACTTTGTTATATAAATGATTATTGTTTGTTATATTTCAAGTAAATAAATGTATAATTTTCTTAAACAAAGGAAAGAAAATTCAAATCAGCAGGGCTAAAAAATGAGTCATTGACTAGTTCATAATTAATTAATGTTTATGATCAGTTGAGACTCATCTAACAATTCGTCCACCATTTTGATATTTTCACTTCAATACTTCTGCTTTTCAATCAACTCCAGCCTTTTTCCCTAGCACACATGAAAACCAACAAAGGTACCCTCTTGGTTTCCAGGTATAAGACTGAAGTATATATATTATTTTTTTTTTTTTATAAACTATTTATTTTTATGTTTTAAAAATATTTTTAATTTTATTAATTTTAAATTAATTTTTTTATATTATTTTGATGTTCTAATATTAAAAAAAAATTTAAAAAATTATATTTAATTTTTAAGAGCAGATGGTGGTAAGTGGTAACAGTACATTTTCACCATTCATCTCACTCCCTATATAAACCCTTCATCTTCCTCGAACAAACAGTTCAATGCTTTGAAACTATAGCAAATTAAGCACTTGAACCAAAACAAAAGACTACAATGGCTAAACGTTCCAAGTTCAGATTCTCTCGAGTTATCTCCTTTCAATCTTGCCGTTCCAAAGACCCCTCTCCTCTCCCATCAAATCCTGTTCCTTCATTTCTTAGACTCTCTCCGGCCAACCACAACTCCATCATTATCAACAACCTCCACCTCCCACCATCACAACCGCCTTCTTCCAAACCCCATCAACACTCCTCCATCAAGCACCATGTGTCCTCAGCTTTCACATCAATGGGCTGTGGATTTAGATCAAAATCCTCCACGCATTCCCTCTCTGAAACCGACCACACCAAATCCTCACAACCAACTGAGAATTTCCACTGGGCAGAGGAAGAAAAGTATCACCTTGTGGCCAAACTCTTTGACGACGACTCAACTCCCCGCCGCAAAATTTACAACTCTTCGGCCTCTAAGGACTCTAAAAACCACGACGTTTTTCTCCCTCCGACTAACATAGAGAGGAAAAAACGAAGTGTCAAAAAGAAGAAAAGGGCTTCAAGGATCCGCATTAGCACTTCTTCAGCTGATAGCGGGTTATTTTTTAGCGGCGACGAAAATGTCATAAACGTGGAAGAAACGGAAACTTTAGTTTCTTCTTCAAGGAGCTTCTCCACTGATTCTCCCTCAGAATTCAATCCCCACTTGGAAACAATACGTCAATCTCCATTTACACGTAAAAAGAGAGGTAGGAAGGCGAAAGGAGGTGTTTTAAAGAAAGGAACAACAAGAAGAGGACGAAAGGCAAGAAATAGCTGCGATGGTTCGTTGTCGCCTGCAAGACTGTCGAGGCTTCAGTGGCTGATACCGTGCACGGTGGAGGGGAAGTTAAGAGAGAGCTTTGCAGTGGTGAAGAAATCAGATGACCCATTTGAGGATTTTAAGAGGTCAATGATGGAAATGATATTAGAGAAGGAAATGTTTGAAGAGAAAGATTTGGAGCAGTTGCTGCACTGTTTCCTTTCTTTGAATTTAAGGGAGCATCATGGGGTTATTGTTCAGGCTTTTTGTGAGATTTGGGATACTTTGTTTTGTAGAAGAAGAAGATCCATCTCTTCCAGGGTTTCAGCTGTTTAATCTCTTGTTTTTGTCTTCTTAGAGCTTTTTTAAATGTAGTAGTAAATTAATGACTGACCAAATTACTGCTGTAATAATAAGAGAGATCCTGTGAGTCTGCTTCCTTTTTACTTTATTACTTTCTGTCTTAAGTTTTTCACGGAGCATTTCCTTTTTCTCTTTTTCTCTTAATTTTTTGTGTTGTTGTCGTGTAAGCTGTTTCTTCTATTGAAATGGTTTAACGACCTTATTTTTAGTATTTGTAATTAAATTATATTTACAATTAAAAATAAGCTATAAATGTAATAAATATTTATTAAAGTGGTGATAAAAAACAAATGTTTCTAGAATAATTTTGAGTGATTTTCTGTAATATTTATTAATGGTAAAATATTTTTTTGTTATATTTTATTATATTTTATCTATTATCAACCAAATAAAATATAAAAATAATCATTCTGTTTTATATATCACTATCAAATATAATTTTATTTTTATTTTTATTTTTTATTATATCTTCTCTAATCTATTTTTATTGTCTCCATCTCTTATAATAATAACCAAATGCATTCTAGGAAAAAAAAAAAAAAAAAAAAAGACGACAAAAAGATAGAGAAAGAAGGAAATCATAAATATTTTTTCATAGAGATTTTAACATCAATTTCATGTTGTTCATTTGTTTTCTCTCTTCTGACCTATTATAGAAGTGAAGGATACAATACGGTATCTCATAAGAGTATTACTTTTTTGCTATAATGGTGCCTTTTAAGGATACAATACGGTATCTCATAAAATTTCACCCACTTCAAGTGAGGTTATACGTGAACTAAATGCGCCGCTAGGGATATTTTTGAAATTTTCATTAAAGTTTAAGGGTATTTTAGTATTTTTGAAATTTTTAAATCTTAATATTTGAATTATTAGAATTTAGCTATAGACTTTAATAGTTGGGAGTGTAAAATTACATTGTAAATTATACCTCTAGGTATTAAAAATAAAAAATAAAAAATAATGTGATGCTAAAAATTAAAACTTTAGAATAGCTAGGATTTAACCCGATAAGGTAGAGTCTTTTCCCCATAAAAGGAGATCTTTCTTGAATCGTAGATGATACAAACAAATAGAAACATACCTTAGATTAACAATCAATCGGCAATGCAACCATTATAAGAAGGGTGTATTGGGGTAATGCGTCTTTTCTTTGCACAACTAATCTTCTTACTTAAACTCTCGCAGACTATTAGGTTTTCTCGTGATCATAATACTTGGTGGCAACTCCTAAATTCTCTAATCATAACTTTATGATTAAACCCAAAAACACCCTTTAATTTCAAAAGACAGCTTCACCATTCAACACTTTGCATATCACAACAACACGAGTCACGAGGGGGCTGAGATTAATCCAATCTTTTATTTTCTCATTATTTTTTTTTAAAAAGGTTTCATCTTGAAGTTTTTTTAAATGTTAAGCCGTGTTTTAATCAGTTATTCAGATTGCATTTGGATCCATGAAATTTATTAATTTAATTCAGACTAACTCCGCGTGGTTTAATTAAAAACTCGAGTTAGGCAAATAGCAATAAGTCAAACATGAGGAATTTCTTAAAAAAAAAGATTCACCTTCTTTTTTAACATTTTTTTTCACATTGGTAAAAAGAATTGGTGACTTATGGCAAAACGCGAACCAATGGACTAGCAAGTATTAACAATATGACTTGGTCAAACATTATGTATATGAAATAATGAGAAAAACCATTTAGAATTTTCTTAAAAAAAAATCAGAAATTTTATACAATTTATTAATAAATTATTTTCCAGTTCATTTTCCATACAACCAAACACTGGAAAGTATTTTCCAGTTCATTACCAACATCGGAAAATAGAATTCACTTTCCAGGAATTCACTTTAATTTTTCCAAAAGGAAACCACTTTCCTGCAAACAAACGGAGTAAATCTCTATAAAATAAATTATATTTGTAATAGGCATTACTATTTGCATGCATAAATTTCAACCATGGCTACATCCTATACATAGCTTATAATTATTAAACCCGACCTGGAGTTAACCTGTCAAAAGGGTTGAGTCCCGGGTCACACGAGTTGACCCAAGTTAACTTTGAAAATTTTTTAAAGCAAATATTTGAAATTTTAATATCCTACATGAAAAAGTTAAAAAATATTTCATATGAATGTAGGCAATATATAGTTTTCACTCGGAAAAGTTAAAAAATGTTCCCTATGTATGTAGTTCATATATATAGCTCCATTAAAAAAAAAAATCCATGTGAAAGCTATATATATATAAAATCCATGTGAATGGGGTCTATATATAAAAGAAATAATCCAAAGCACCTATAAAACACTATATTAATTGTAATAAACCTAACTATGGCCTAAAAAAATCACAAAAAAGAGGGCAAAATGGGTTGAAAAACAAGTTTTCGGGTTAAAAACTTAAGCCCCGATTTTTTAGCCACCATAGTGGCTAAAATGTAGACAAATCAGATAACACGTCGTTTGATTTTTTTTTTTCAAAAACATTTGGGGCAGATGACATGTCATTCGACCTCCGTTGCAAACAAAAAAAAAAAAGGGCTTCATCATGCCGACCCTGACAAAATAGGTAGGCAGGCTGGCCATGCCAAATACCGTATGGCCTTTGTTATCTTTTTTTTTTTCTATTCTTTTTTAATTAATGATTTTTTTATGGTTTTTTGCTTCAAATTGTTTTAATTTATATTTAAATTAATATCCCTTCTCTCTTCATTTTGTTTGAAAAAGCCTTTTTTAAATGATGATTATTTTTTTTAGTTATGTATTTAAATTTGAAAAAATTTTCTTGTTCATATATATATATATATATATATATATATTTTTTTTTTTTGTATGGATGAATTTTATTTTTAAAAATAAAATTTATTTTCAAATAATAATTATAATATATTCAATCTTGCATGATGTTTTTTCCTTTTATTTTATTTGATAAATTTAATTTGTGTCTTCATTTTTATTATTGTTTGGTTAAATAAAAAAAATTACTTTAATAAAATTTTTTAACAAATATAGTAGGTAAATTGACCAGTCTTTCTAGATTAAATATCTTAATTTATATATATTTTTTTGATTTTAAAGCTTTAATTTTAGGTATCGTTAATGAATTTTATTTATTTATTTATTTAAATATATAATTCTTGATTTATTTGATTCCATGTGTACATGAAAAATTTTAATTTGAATTTATATCTTTTAAAATATAAAAATACATTGAAAAAACCAAGCGTACAATTTTTATATATAAGAAAGCATTGTGAACAGTGCCAATATATAGCGCTCTCTTTCTCTGTGTTACTGCAGAAGTGAGCTGGGGCTGCAAGTGACTGGCCTCGTACAATGAGTAAATGCAGATGTCCCTAATACTATTACTGGCCTCTGATAATTGATAAGTATTATAGATATTGAGTAGGGTTCTGTTATACCGTGAATGGCTCAGCATTTGAAGGATACCCGAGAGTTTTTAACATAGTTTTAACATCCGGTATGGTGACCAGCCAGATCCAAAATCTGAGTTTTTGATTTTTAATTGTGTTAACGAGTTGGCTAAATTAATTTTTTTTTAAAAAAGTTAAAATAATATTATTTTAATAATAAATAAATAAATAAATAAAAATCAACTTATTTTATAGTTAGGTTTTATCAGGTTAACCAGATCGCCGAATCACATTAAATTTTTTCTTTAATACAGTTCGGTTCTAGCCTTGTATTGGCCAGATCCCAAATCAACTTATTATGCCGAATCAGATTTTAAACCTATGGATTTTATGGTGTCGTGCCAAAGGGAAATGAATTTTAACTGGAAGTGGTAATAATTCAGTGTGCCTAGAAAACACACGGTGTCATAGATTCTTTGCCTGCCTGCGGAAACTGACCGGGATACTGTGCCCTTGTCTCCAAGACATAGTTGCTTTTTACGGTGTCCTTGTTTGTCTCCAACATATCAGGATCCCTAGCAGGCTTGCTTGTTGTCACTGCTTGATCATATCCGTCTGGTATTTTTAGGGAGGGTTTCAGAAGAATTTCGATTCATTTGAGGTCCGAAAACACACAAGTAGCAATCATCCATTAGAGAAGTCCACATGTTCCAAACATTCCCAAGTGTCACTGAAGCAAGAATTCCTGAACATGTATCATATGGTTACACTGATTTTTGGAGAAGAGGCAAGTTAAGAATGCCACAGAACATGCTTATATTAAGCACCTACGATTACATACAGCAGAACAAAACTCTCTTCAACTACTCCCATTACAATGATAGACTCTCTAATTTGCATTTCCAATGGCAAACTTAATCCAAATAATGGAGATTGTTGCAGAAATCTTCAAATGAAAAGAAGTTGACTTGTTCAGAGAAGATGAATGTTGTGCTTACGCCAACTCGCCTTCCGACGATAAACAGAATTAATGGCCTGATGGACCAGAATTGACTTGTTAATAAATCATGACCACCTCTTTAGTTAAACTACAAAAGAACATAATTAAGCAAATAATTGGTATTGATGATCGTCAATGACCTCATTATACAGACACGGTGGCCAGCTGGATACTTTACGTGACTAGAAACTTTACAAGCCGAGATTTGTTACTTCAAATGAATATTCCGGGGGAAGTGTGCAGGCTCCGGTCAACAAGCAAAAATGATGGCTGTAACGTTGTCAAGGACAGTCTAGGTTACCAACTCTATGGTACTAATTAAGAAAATGTCCTACAATGAGCGCACACGTGATACACAAACATTCAGAATAATAGCTGATGAATAGCCGCAGCTGCTCTAGTCTCAACTTGATGGTGGTGGTGGTGGTGGTGGTGGTGGTGGTGGTGGTGGTAGGGCATTGGGTGGAGGACGTGGTTGCATCAACATTTGTGGCATAGGGGGCCTCCCAGAAAAATGCTGTGGTGGTGGTGGCTGTTGCCAAACTTGTGGTTGGGCTTCCATTGCCATGTGCTGTGGGGGAGGCCTTGGGAACATAGGAGCTGCCTGTGGAGGAGGACGAGGCATGTTTTGAGGAGGTGGCCTGAATTGAACTGGAGGTGGAGGCATTGGTTGACCTTGCTGCAGTGGCTGACCCTGCCAAGCTGGTTGTCCAGCCACCTGCATCGGTGTGAATGCGGCAATTGGTGGGGGTGGTCGGTGCAGTGCTGGAACTGGTCCTGGAGCAACAGCGCCATTTGCAAAGGACCGTGGAGGAACAGGTGCAATCACAGCACCATTGGCATGAGTGGGAAGTGTTGGAGGTCCACTAGCAAACAGAGTACGGGGCCTGCTCTTTTGGTTAGTTGGATTGCTTGCAGCCAAAACTCTCTCTGCATCAATGATGGCAGAGCAATTAAACCAGTTCAATACATGAAACCATCAATGGAAACTTTGTATTACATTCTAAAATAAGAAGACAGGTATTCATCTAGTTAATTTCAAAGGACCCTTATACAAAGGGGCGACAAAAGAAATTGTAATTTGTAAATTTGGGTATTTAAAGCAACATTTCGATGACAAAAAGCCTCACCTGCTGGAGTACCATGGCGCTCCCCTTTAGTGTCTTTCTTGTACGCATATGAGACTGTTATCTGACGGTTGCAGAGATGGTGACCATTCATTGCCTGTTGAAGTCCAAAATACTATTAACTGATCAACTCTGTTTGGTCAATATAAGCCAAAAATCAAGCCAGAATGCTCATGGAATCTTAAGATCAACATTAAGCAGTTAAGCAGTTTATCTCATCCAGCATTTTGAACTCAATTAAGCAACAAACTTCTTTTTTTAATTTGATTTTTGATTTGATCAATTTCAACCCTATATTTACATGTTTTTTTTTTTCAATTTAATTCTTGGTTTTGGATCTTCTCAATCAATTTCTTAATTACTCATTAAATTTTAATTTTTATGTAATTAAATCCCTAATTTGACTAAATTAACTTTTAAAAATTATGATTTGACTCAAACTTTAATTTTTTCAAAATGAAGTTTAAATTGAATTCAAAAATCAATTTTTCTTACAATTAAATCTTCAATAAAATCAATTAAACCTTAAAAAATTCTAATTAATTCTTAAACATCCAAAATTAAATTTTCCTCTTCAAATTTAATTTTCTTTACTAATAGGGCTTTCATTAGTGGAAAATACACTATCAAATTTTTCAATCTTGTATATTTTAATCTTCCTCAACCAGTCTTCGACAATTTCCTGAGCATTCTAGTATATTTTTTTTTATTTTTTTCAATATTTTTTTATTATTTTGTTTATGTGGGGCTCCCAAAATAAATAACAATAAATTTCATAATAAAAAGACCATAATCTTCTTCAAAATAATGACATCGTTTTTTTTAATTAGCAGCATGTTTTTTTTTTTATTAAAAAGAAGTCACAATTAACATAAGAATTTGTTAAAGATTTCAATCATTTAAGATTAAAAAAAGAAGAAGATAGAAAATGTGTTTTTTCAATCTAAACTCCATTTACTTTCTGATGCATCATTTTATTATTTTAATGAAGGCATGTTATCACTATTGTTTTTAAAATAAAAATTCATCATGATCTTAATAGTAAGTTTGAAATAGGTTTATTGAGGTTTCTGAATGTTCTGAAGTGTTTGGGATGAAAATAAGTTGAGAATTGAGTTTTTAAAAACCTAAGACCTAAATTTCTAGCTATGGGAGGTGGCAGAAAAATGAATTAGATGAGGACACGTTGTTTAAGAATTGGGGATTAACTATGTGTCATCTGCCTTGTAGAAAAAATAAAAAACAATTAAGCACATTTCTTTTTTCTTAGTTGTCATTTTTTTAATTTATGAGAATATTTAACCGCTTGTCCAATTATGCCATTATTTTAAGAATATTAAGGCCTTTTGTAATGATATTATGGATTGCTTTATAAATAATTATATATTTAGTCTAATATATAAAATTTTTAAAATAATTTTGTTTATTAATATTGAATGATAATAAAATATCTATTTGTACATAATTTTCTTAAATTTATTGTTTTCAATTTATTTTTTTCATATAGGTGAGCAAAAATGATTGATTCTTGACTTTAATTTTTTAATCGAAACTTTCTTTCATGATCATAATAAATTTTTGTTTTAAAAAACACTATTTCTCATTAAAAAAATGTATGTTTTTTTATACAAATAAAGAAAAATTCATGAATGAAAAAATTACGTTTTTTAATTTAAAAAATCTGTTTTTTTCCTTTTTAGTTCGGACCATTATAGTTTTCTGAATATGCTTTCATGATTGCTATTATTTTTTATCAAATGAACTATACTTCTAACCCACACAACCACATCTCTTATATTTCAGACTCAAAATAGAAAAAAAAAAAAAAAAAAAAAAATTTCTTCTCAATAACACATTCTTTGCCATTACCTCCTGCAGAATACGATAATGCAATGCCTCCCAGCCAAGATTATCTGCAATTACAACATGCTCAATTAAGAAAGAAATTTGTGGGATTTCGATCTTTCATTTACTTACGGTTCACTACAAGGATTCTAGAAAAACTAATAGGCAGAAAACAGCCACTGTTACATATAATGGATCAAACATCAATAAGCTTCATTGCCATTGACAAAGCAAAAGCTTTAACCTAATTGGAAATGCAAAATCATGAGCTAAATCAGAGCTCTTTAGAGACAAAATGGAGCTCATAATTTCATTGCAACTCCCAAACCGGCTCCCCTGGCTAACTGTATCGTAAAGACTAAAAAGGAATAGAGCTAGAAAAGCTAAATACTGTTGCAGTGTGAACAAATCAAAGTTGATTCGCTTGTAGCTGCATTTATAACCCAGAACTGCCCGGAATACACATCTTATTAATCCCTAAGCTGTGGCCTCCTTAACTTCCTTGTCCTCCTCAGGAGAATGCAAACCAAGATGTTCCTCCACTTTCTTCCATGCATTCAATAAATTAGGAGGGAACTTTTTCTTCATTGTTCGAATCAATCCTTTTGCTTCCTTCATCTTCTTCTTCTCCGCCAATCCCTCCGCCAAATATTTCAATGTATTAAAATCCGGAATCCTGTGCACTCTAACACTCTCCTTAAATAACTTGTACCCTTTCTCATATTCTCCATTCTTACACAAGTGAAAAACCAAAGTTCTAAATGTTGCTGCATTTGCTTTACACCCATATCCCTCCAGCCTCTCATAAACCTTCTTCGCATCCTCCATCATCCCATTCATGCAATAACTAGTGATCAAATAATTATAACTGATCGCATCGGGTTTTAACGCAGAATTCTCCATGTCCTCAATCAACTCCTTCACTCTCTCCGGTCCCTGTTTCATGGCATTGCTAATCTTCACATTATACACTGCAGCATCCAACTCACACCCTCTTTTGACCATTGCATGCCAAAATCTCTCCGCCTCATCATCCTTTCCCATCGAATACAAACAATTCAAAACTGTTGTATAAACAACGGTCGTAACTTCCACTCCTTTCTTTTCCATTTCCCTCAGTACCTCATTCGCCTTATCTGGTTTCCCATCCTCACAATAAGACTTGACTAAAATCCCATACGAGACCTTATCAGGCAAGACCCTATATTTCTCACTAATTTCATCAAACAGCACTGGGACTTTATTATAAAGTCTGGATTGAATGCAAGCAGATAATAAAGCATTAAAAGAAATAGAAGATCGAGGGGTACCCAATTGGTCCATTTGGTGATAAGTTTTCATGGCCTGATCAAACATTCCAGCAACACCGTACGATCTAATTAATGAGGTAAGGAAGGGTTCTTGTTTGATTTTGGGGTCCGTTTTGCGGGATTCTATTAAGGACTCGATGTCGGTGAAACGGTGGGATTTGGCGAGACGGCGGACGGTGAGGTCTTGAGCATAGCGAGAAGCCGCAGGGGAGGAGTCGTTATTAGAAGCAGCGGAGTAGATGGCTAGTGCTTTGTCTGGGTCGTGTTCAGTGCGGAGTTTTGATTTGGCTTTGGAGATGGAGATGGAGATTTTCTGGGTGGTGGTGATGTTGGTGGAGAAGTGGCGGAGACTGGACGCCATTCTGGGAGTTAAATGAAGGGGGAGTGCGTCAGTGGAGTGGGAGGGTGGATGGGTTTTAGGGTTTAGGGGAGGTTGAAGTGAGAAATGGTTTTACGGAATTCGCATTTCCTTCCTAATTATTAAACGATTTTGGTTAAAAACACGTCATTTTTATTTTTTTATTTTTCTTTTGTTAATTTAGGTGGAGAAGACTCGAATCTTTTTCCACGTAAAATTATATTGATTAATGGCAAAAGTTAATGAAAGGAATGTGAAATGGTTTTGGAAAATTCTCAATTATTTAAATTTCAATTATATTTTTTTGTGCTATAAATCCATGATAAAAGATGACATTATAATAATTTATTTTATTAGACTGTCCATGAGAGTGTGAGACTTGCTTCGGCGTGCAGTAAATTTTATTTGCCATGGGATTTAAAAAATAATGCTACATTTTGTGCGAAGGCAGAATTGCAGCACACGATTGACTGCGAAATAGACATTACAATGCAAAGTTCCATCATTAACTCGCTTTGACATAATTCTTACAGCAAATCTCATTCTAATGTAGTGATCAAAATCATTACAGGCCTTCCTGTGATACGAGGTAAGCGACCAATAACCAGAAAAGGAGTTCAGTTTTTGACTGTCATCTGTTTATGGATTATGGATTCCAACAAGGCATTCAACTAAACAGCTAAAGCCATAAAGTAGACTTCTAAGCTATATATATATATATATCATTAAAAGCATAGAACAAACAGTATTCTAATCATGATGGCCTGATAACAAGGCATCACAGAATGCAAAACTCTAGAGGTGGAAGCCTGTAGAACTAATTAGTCATCATATTCTCCCTGGGAGAACCTGTTCTCTGGATAAAAGACAGCCACGACTTGATTTCCGTCAAATTTCCTCCCGTTCATCCCCGCTCGAGCTTTTGAAGAACCTTCAGTGTCTGCATACTCCAAGAACACCTGAAAATAATCCAAGATTGTAGTCAGCAAATATGGCCTCAAAATAATTGTCCCCTTTCTAAGGCATGAAGGACAGATGAAACAGATCTGTAACACATACTGACCTTCCCAACTCCTGGTGCATTTTCACCGTTTGGTCTTGGGCGCGGGATCACAACATTAACCAGTTGACCTGCATATAAAATGTGAAAACATGCAATCCAAAGTTTTGAAAACAATTATCTTTTTATCAAAAAGCTGAAACCAATCTCAAGTAAATATAAATTGGGGGTTATGAAGTCTTCTGTCTGTGTATGTTAGGCTCGATTCTTTATAGCAGAATGTGGGACTAGAAAAGGCTGTAAAACAGACATATAACACAGAAAATAAAGAAAAATCAATTACTATATACGAGGATTCACGGCAGAAAGATCTAGAAATAAAATAAATAGCCAGTTGAAAGATTTTACCAAATTTCCCGGCTTCCATTCTCATGTCTTCCAAAATGTCTTCATACTCGTCATCATCCTTGAGCTCATCTCCAGTAACTACTTGAGTTAGGCATACAACTTTTGTGGGCACAGGCTGTGGCTGTAACATAAGCCTCTGGAAAAAAAGATTGGGGGGGGGGGGGGGGGGGAGCGCGGTTTCAGTAAAACTAACCCACACACAATAATCAGTCTGTGGAGAACAAACAAGACAAATAACAAAATAAAGGCCATGTGGTTGAGGATAATTAGCATAAGACCGGATAGAATAATTTTTAATATATAAAAACGGAACAACATTTACCTGCAATGCAATCTGCTGCTGGGCATGCAATAGCACATTCTCTTGCTCAGGTTTTGGTTGGTTGGTGCCCTGGTTGGCACGCCTAACAGTGAGAGTTTTATCACCCATTTTAATGCCATTCAGAGCAGCACAAGCTATGTCTGTAACTGAAAGATCTTGATAAACACAAAATGCATAGCCTTTTGAATTCCCGGTTTCTCTGTCTTTTACAAGATCAAAACCACGGAGGGGTCCAAAAGACTCCAACAACTCCCTGATCTGTGATTCTGTGAAGTAATACGGAAGTCCACCCACAAAAATGCGGTCTGGACCCTCGAGTCCACCAGCCGAACCCGGAGCAAGGCCCACTGCAGATAGATTAAGATTGGGATTGGGTTGGCTTGGACCAAGTGTTGCAGCCAGAGATGGATTATAGTCACTAGGTCTCCTCACCTTAACAGGTGCTCCCTGTGAAAATAAAGTATTGTAAATAAATAGCTCAGACAGATCAGTAACATGTAAATGCAGATATCAAACATACCACAACCAAACAAAAGGATACAGCATAACAAAATTACCTCAAAAATAATCCCATCCAAAGCCATTGCATTACTGGCCTCCTCAACAGATCTCATCTCCACAAAAGCAAACTTCTTTTCATGGTTTATATAAACATTAACAACAGCATCCCCTTGCCAAAACAAACCAGGGAAATATTTAGTGACAATGAAAAGGACGCAGGTATTCTAATTATGTGCGTCTGCAAAACAAAATTGAAAAGAAAATGCACACCTGGGCCTGCAGTGTTCCCTCCAATTGCAGCCATAACCTGGCTAAAAAAAGGTAGCCACAGACTGCAGTACAGCACAAGGGATTAGTATTTAAACAAGGTTGTATAAATATGAGAAAAAAATAGAAGCCGCACAAACACCTGTTCATTGGCTGTAGGTGGAAGCCCTCCAACATAGACCCGCCGAGCATGCCTAGTAGCCTGAGATCATAAAATAAAACATATAATTAAACCAAAAATAATGACAAAAAGAGCGTGAAAAAAACTGTATCTATGCAAACCTGCCAACCTGTTGAGTCATAGCCTGAACTGGCATAACAGGGAGAGCACCAAACTGCTGCAAATGAACAATGAAATGAATTCAATGCAAATGAGAAGACAGAAACAAATACAAGTTGCACATAGAGTGATACATACCTGACCAGTCCCTAATGAAAACATGTTGGGAAACATTCCAGGAATGGGAGCAGTCGTCCCAGTAATCTGGCCTGCAAAGGTAATTAAACTGTAATGAGCACGCAATCATAAAGCAATCCTTACTCTAATGCAGTTGGGGTACCAAAATCAAGTCCTGCATCATTTTCTAATAGAACCTCTTAAGTCCTAACATTTGAATAAATTTATCAAAAGAGATGAAAGTATACATCATATTCAAGTTCTTGAGGATATATTTGCTAGACTAACAAAACAGGCAATAGTTGCTGGTTTATGACGAAAGAGAACCATCAAACCGATGCATTGTTTCCTTCTTGTACATAAAAGCTACAGAAGTCTGCTCATGCCCATTGTCAGCACAGGAGGACAAGTAGCCCAACATTGCCTTCTTAGAACAAAAGATAAGACACAAAACAAACAAACAAACACCAAACACAAGAAAAACCAAAACTCTCTCAGTTCCAGAATTGTTTCACCAAGCAAACAGTTATAATAGCAAGAGTACAGCCCATTCAGAGACGATGCCTTTAAGAAGCTAGGTTTACAAAGTAAGAGAACAAAATACTGCTTACCAAAATGATATCATGTAATTTGACACAAACTTTCCACACTATATCAAACAAAAACAAAGACAGTAGTTAAGAGAATATGGCACTTCAAGATGTCTACGAGGGTACATGTACCTGCAGCGGCAGCAGCAGCGGCAGCGACAGCAGCTGCATTAGGCAACATTGCAGAAGAAGGAGGAGCCATATCAAAACCGCTGATCCTTTTGCTGTAGTATATAAATATTGCATGCCAAACAGGCGTGCATAAATTAGTAAATCGAAGAGCAGAATATATGCTAGTATAGACAGGCATTTTGTGCACCCTAACATACCTCTTCGAGCGTGATCGTGAGCGTGACCTTGATCTGTGCTCAGATCTACCTTTTGAATGAGATCGTGACAGGTGTCTATGTCTGTCTTCACTGTCTCTATCATAATCTCTCCGCCTGTTAATAGAACCAATAAATAAGTAATCCAGCAATTACCATGATAAATAATGGAATAATCTACAGAAGACAATACTTAAAGCTCAGCCCTCAAAATATAGTCATATTTTATACCTGTCATAATCTCGGCTTCGATAGTAATCATCACCATCCCTATCTCGGCCCCGATCCCTTCTTTCACTGCGATCTCTATGTCGATCACGATGACGATCACTATCCTTGTCTCGGTCCCTTTCCCTATCCCTGCCCCTGCTTTTCTCCCTATCCCTGTCTTGGTCTCTTTTCCTGTCCCTGTCCCTGTCCCTGTCCCTGCTTCTCTCTTTCTCCCTGCCTTTTGAAGACTCCCTCTCGTAGTCACGAGACCCATGCTGAAATTCATGCATTGTAACAGCAAGATTCAAATAAAGAAAAAAAGAAAAGAAAAGCATTACACAGTACCAACCAAAAACAAAAACCCTTAACAGAGTGGCTATTTAAATCAAGAATCAAAATACAAGACTAACAGAGACTTAAAATCTCTAAATTCAAGCACTGCACAAAGCTAGACATGTCAAAATGAAGACTTAAACAAAATTAGAACATAACAAAAGAAGCATCCGCCAGTGTATTCAGCAAGTACAAACACCAAATCCATAACTACTGGGATAGACCAACAATATTCACAGTTAATTCGACTAAATAATCGTAGGGGATGACCAAAAAGGCCAACAGAAACTAATTCATGTTATTTCCAAGGCTCCTTATTTCTTCCAATTAAACCCTAAATCAGTAAATGCAGCAGCTACAAGCTTTCTATCAATAGTAAAATCCAAGGCAATAACATCACATAGCTCATATTCTCAAACAAAAACAAACATAAACCCTAAGTAAATTCCGTTCTTTAGCATTTTTTCTGTCTAATCGAATTGATTTACATCTGTTTATACCTGAGACTTGGAATCGCTGTGATCATCGCCGCCGCGTGGCGGAGGAGAGGAATCGGCACCGTAGCTGTTGTTTTCGAAAACAGCACCGCCGTTACCTTCGTATCTCTCAGCTTCGTAATCAGTCATTGTGTTGTATATTTTCGATTTTTGATGATTTAGCAGCAAAAGTGAAATTGAGAATCGAAGAAGAAGAAGAAGAAATCTCGGGCTTGTAATTGGGTTTTCTTGCTCTATTTATACGGCAGAGTGAAATAGTGTTCGGGTTGCGGTAGAAGTTGTTTCAAATATATTTTTTAATTATAAATATATTAAAATAAATTATTTTTATTTTTTAAAAATTTACACATTAAAAAAATTAATTTCAAAAACATTTTTTACTGTAAAAACATACTTATATAAGTGAGAAGTGTTTTTATTTTTTTTTTCTATTCAAAAAGTATTTAAAAAAATTGAAACTTTTTTTCAAATAATTTTTTATAGTTTTATATTGTTTTAATATATTAATATTAAAAATAAATTTTAAAAATAAATATAAATATTATTCTAATATATTTTTAATTAAAAAATACTTTTAAAAAATAACAAATACTACAATCACAGCAATAATAAACATCACAGCAATAAAACTGCCTCTGTTGGGGTATAGTTTACAATCACAAGCATCGGAAATTCGTGCCTTTTCTTTTCTTTTCTTTTCTTTTCTTTATTGTTAATCCCTTTGTTTTTGTACGAAAAATGATTTGGGTTGTGTATTTTATTTTGAGAAATTATTAGGTATATGAAAATTGCACTTCTCTTTTATATAAAATATGAAAATTTTTATGAAAAATAATAGTAGTGGTAAGATTTTATTTTTGCCAAAGAAAAGACGTAATGATAATAGTTTTGATCATGGTTATAATTGTGGTGGTAATGGTTATGGTGGTAGCATGGTAGGGGTAGTAAAGATAATATATTATTCATTACAATTGTTTATTTGTTTGATATAAACTAAGGATATTATTGTTTTCAAGTTATTAATCTGTCTAAGGTTTAAAAAAAGTTCTTCATCGATAAAAAGGTATTCATCTTATCAGGTTAAAACCTATTCATTCTAGATTTAAAATATATTTGTGTATTTTGTCTTTTAATATCGAGAATACATCTTTATAATAGGATAAAAAAATATATTTTTTATTATTAAAATATAGGTCAAGTTCTCATAGCTTTAATATACTGGTTACTAAATCAAAAAATACATGTAAAAAAATAACATTTGTATGATTTTTTAATATACTAAAATATGCAAATATAATTAATTTTTGAAAGACTTGGCCATATGTAACTAAAACATTTAATTTTTTTTTTGTCTTTTTGGTTTTAAGCATTCATAAACATTGTAAAAAAAATGCAAACACACACACATCTCTTTTACTAATTTACACAAACAACAATTACATTTAAAATTATCACATGTAATCTTAAAACACATTAAATCATTTGACTTGAAAAAATCTAGATAGTCAAGAGGAGCTACTGGAACACACAGGAAATATAGGAACAATGGTGGTGTGTGTGTTCCACGCGCCCCTAGTTGCGCATGAGAACACATGTCGTCAGTGTTGGGAGAGTAGAATCCTGTAAATCGGGTAAATCTCCTCTTGCTCTTCAATCCTATGCCATTGGTGGATCTCATCGCCATATGCAAAACAAAGAAATCAATATAAGCATTCAATTTTTTTTTTTGAAGGGTTGTTTCTCTCTCTTTATTGGCTTTCAACATCATGGGGCCTTCACATAAAAAAGGGCAAATAGTGTTGTTGTGGTGGTTTTCATTTGTTAATGGCAGGTCAGCTAAGAGTAATGAAATAGTGTGTGGCATTTTCTTTCACAATCAATTAAAAATTGAGCGGTCTCAAGTATACCTTACTTTACTAATCATTTGTTTTGATATGAAATCACAAAAATTTTATTTTCTCGAGAGATATGAATCATAGTGTAATTAAGCTGCAAAACATTCAATCATAATAAAAGAAAATCTTCAATTTGTTTGGCCAATAAGAAGATCTTAAATTAGAATTCAAAGGAAAATTGGGAAGCAAGAAAACGTGAAAGATTTGAGAGGATTCTAGATGTCAAGAGCTGTTTTAAAAATAATCTATAATCCTTGAGAATTTAAAAACATTTAGGAAAAATAAAGAATTTTTTATTTAAAAAAAACAAAAGCATTTTCTGAGAGGCCTTTTGAACCTCGTATCTTTGAAGATTTAGTATTCAGATCAAAATTTATATTTAATTTTGTCATAAAGATGATTTGATTTATCCAAATTGGACTTAAACTTGTTTAATATATATATTTCACAAAGTCATTACACAACTCAAATCTCTATAATAAAATAGGCCATCAATCAATTGACTATATAAATAAAAAATTATTGACTAACATTTTTTTTCGTTTCCAAAAGGAAGTGTCAAACTATTCATAATCCAACTTTCCTGAATCATAGTTGTTAACTAAGCATGGTTTAACTTCCTTGGCTTAACTTCCTGGTGGAAATAGTTGTATATAGGACTTGAAAGTTCCTTTGATGGATCAAGATACTCAACTGCATGTTTTAACATCAGTGAGTGTCTTTATCAATGTCTTAAGGTTTTTACAAGACATTGAAAAGGCTACCTGAGCTCTATAGGATTATAATTAGCATGCAAGCATATACTACACTTTTTTATTTTTCACATATTTACCAAGATATAATACACTTTTTATTTTTCACATATTTACCAAGATTAAGTCGTTTTAGATTGTATCATCAGCATGATGATTCCTTTAAAAACAAGTACCGACACCACAAAATCTAAGCTTAATATATCAAAAAAATGACAACAAAATTCTAACAAAATACCTAATACAATAAAATCTAACCATAATATATCAACTTTTCCCTATAATGTGCGATGATCGTACAAATGACAACAATAAAATAATAAAAAATTTAATAATGAAATTCGCAAGTGCACACTAGTATTTAAATCAATTTTGATAATTCTCAACACACTAATTATCTTTTCCTTAATATAACACATTTTCCATTCCAATCCAAAATTTTCATTGCTTTACAATCATAACCTCATTTCCACCCCAAAAGTCATATTCAATATTTACAACAATTCATCTTATTTGTTTTCTCTTAACAATGAAAACTACATATTATTGACTTTCATTTCACCATGAAAGCAATAGACGGTGGCTTCCACTCAACGATTGAAACTACAGACATTATCTTTCATCTAGTTATGAAAGCAATATAACAATGACTCCCGTTCATCAATTGAAGCAAGCAACATATCATTGGTTTTCATCCAACGATGAAAGCATAATAACAATAGCTTTTTTTTTCCAAGATAACAACACCCATTAGCTTCATTCAATATGAAAGCAACATAATCATTGGCTTTCCTTTAATAATAGAAGCAATAAACATTGGCTTTCATTAAATAATGAAAGCAACATAATCATTGGCTTTCCATAAATCCTTTTCCAATATATTTTTTTCACATTCACCAAGGTTTATCAAGTGTAAGAAATTGCAAGACTAATATACAAAATTAAAAAGACTAAGGTGCAAAAAGACTTACTTGGTGTATAACCTCTAGATGCGACACCCAGTTATTATCTTGTTAGTGTAGCCTCTAATGTACCAGTATAGACAAACATCACTGATAAGTTCCATGAACAATGAAAATGTCATCAATTTTCATCCAATCCAAATTTTAACTCATTAAGTAGGAAAAATCCTTAAAGTTTCACACACACACACACACACATATATATATATATATATATATATATAATGTTTTATTTTTCACAATTTTTATAGTGTCGGATTTCAATGAAAGGTTAGAAATTAATTATTTTCATCACTTTAGTCTAAGCCCTATAAAACACTGTTTCGCGTTTCAATCATACCCGAAGTTATAGAACTCGATTTTAAACTTAGTTATTTTCTTTAGAAAACTAAGAATAAGGCTACAACTTTTATAAATGGTGATGAACCCAGATTTGCCATTTATATATTGAAACGTTCTCATGAATGTAGCGTATGGGACTATCTAGTAGGTTCCATGTTCGACCTTTCATTAGTTTTTAGCCCATATCTAGAGTTTTATAGCTCAAAATTACACAAACCTAGTTTCATTCGAAAGCTAACACCTATACTTGCAACATTAATGAAGATAATTATTTCAAATTTTATCATTTTTCATAGTCAAATTACAGTTGAAAGTCTAATGATAAATCTGTCTTGTTTTTAGCTTATCACTTCAATAAGCAACCGGGTGTTTTAATGTACCTCTTCATCATTTAAGGCACCATTCCTTTTCAATATCATTTTTAATACCATTAAACGTAAATCTTACATAAATCAAATTAATCAAAACTACCCTCCATATACCAAAACTTTATCAATCAAACCATGATTCAATGACTACACATAGTAAACAACATCATTCCACCATAACAACTGACCTTTTGTATGTCCAGGATTAATGTATTATTGCTAGCTTTTGTTTGTCCTTTGATTTATGTATAATAAAGAGTTAAATGGACTATTTTAAATGTAAATTGTTCTACACATTTCTTCATTTCCAAACATGTAAAAACAATATCTTAATTAATGATAATAAGTTCTAGAAGAACAAACCTCTAAATGGTCTTTTCTTTAATAAATATAGTTATCATTTCCTGGAAAATTGTTTTATAATCCTTAGTTTTCACCCACTCGATGAAATAATCAGTGGCTACTAATATAAAAAAACTTTCTTAAAAAAAAAAGGATAAATTTTACTATATATATATATATAGACACACATTCTATCATTTAAAGGGTTAATTTTTTACTATGGCATGAAAATCAATTGCTTGAACATGTTCAAGTGGTTCATGTCTTTGATAAAACAAACATCTTTGACATAAACCATATAATCTCTTGCAGTGCCTAGCTAGTGGAACTCATGATTCATAATCATTCATCTCATTTTTATTTTGAATTAGTGGGCTTAACATACTCTTTAATGTACCTCATTCATGAGTAATAAAGGGTTTTTTTTTTTCTATTAAGCATTTGAGTAGAATTTTAGTCTTTTATCTTTTATATAAATTATTGGCTAATTAGTATATAATTTGATGATTTAAGTTTGAATGAGTGAGATATCTTGATGAAGGGATTCTTTAGCTAAGCTTTTATCCCATCTCGTCAATTCTTTTTTAGATCCAACAAATTTGGTTTGATTACGAGGCTTGGCATAATCTCAAACATATAAGAAATTAAATATTGGATGAAGTATTATAAGTCTAATATATTGAAACCTATTAATAGGGTCATTAAAACCTTGAAAAGTACAATGCCTTACTTATTTAATGCTACTTTATAACTTGAACTATTTTGAGTGAATTTGTTAGATTTAATATATTCCATCTCATTAAAAATAAAAAATTCAAATCAATAAATTTCTTAATACATGTTTGAGCGTGTTTATAATATTTAAGCAATATAGGATGCTCACATTTATATTCTCAATTATCTCTTTCAAAATAAGTAACAAGTCACTAGTAACCTTAACATGCTCTACACTAAAATTAAGTAGTATAAATAGGACAATAACAACCACTTCATATTCAATTTGATTATCGTTGCACTGAAAATCAAGTCAAACAAAGAGTAAAACTTTAAACATCGAAGGTGTATAAATTATAATACATGCTCTTTCATATTGCTTAGTCATTGAACCATCAGATTAGAATTTCCAAGAACCTGAACCCATGGTAGTTATATCAGGTTGTAGTAAAGGATCAATGTTTATCAAAGGTTGATCTAATAAAAATTCAACCAATATTTGTCCCTTAATTATTTTTTTGAGTGTGTTTGGTATTGCGGTAGCTGTTGTGGTTGTGGTTTTAAAAAAGTTGTTTTATAAAAAGTACTTTTAGTTAAGGTTGGTTTGAAAAAATAGGTGTTTGGTTAAAACTGTGGATTGAAATTGAAGTTGAAAAAAAAAAAGTAGTTTAATGTGTTTGGTTAAGAGTGCTTTTAAAATTGAGGTTATAAAATAATTTTAAAAATATATATTAATACTGATAATTTTTAATTTAAATATTGTGGATTTAATTATTGCTATTATATCATGAAATAAATAATACTTTATATAAAATATTTTTTATTATTCCATGAAACCATTTATAATTCCATTACGTACGAAATACATCCGACAAAAACTACAGTTTTCATAATATTTTTAGCATGTAATAAAATTGGATAAAATATTATTAGGTATAAAATTCACTTTAAACTAGTTTTTTTAAATGTTAAAAAAAATAACACACTAAAAAAAATAACACACTTAAAAAAAAAAAAAAAAGAGAGAGAGTTCCCGTAGGCAAGTGAACAGTGCAAGAGAATTGCACTGTTCACTATTTTTAAGTGAACAATGCAATTTTCTTACACTGTTCACATGAACAGTGTACACAATACACTGTTCATGTTAATTGCACTGTTCAATGAACAGTGCAATTAACATGAACAGTGAAAAAAGTAAGAAATATTTTCCTACGTTTCTAACCTAGAAATTAAGTGGGGCTCAGTGAACAGTAAATTGATTTTTTCCTTAACCAAACAGCTGCGCACTGTGTTTTAAATAAAATACAGTCGCAGCCCTAGCCACAGCCGCAGAGCCAAACAGGCTCTTTATGTTAGTTTTTATTTACCTATTCAACCATATAAAAATGATTGTGAGATCATATATTTTGCAAGATCTATCTTGCTAATGACAAGAATGTATATAGAAAACAAATGCCAAATAAGATTGACATATGAAAAATTTAAAGAAAGATAGTTTTATGATCGTATGCTTTGTCTCCATGTTTATAAGGTTCGACTTAAGTAATAAATTTTATTTTCATGCTATAAATCATTTTTTTTTTGTTCTAATAAAACTCTAGTTGAACCATGTACGATAGATAAATATAATTGTAATGGGTGGCTCTTTTTATAAGGCACAAAGACAGACAAAGAAGCTAAGTACTTTTTAATAGTATCAAAAACATCTTGATGCTTATCGATCCAAAGAAACTAGATAGTTTCTCTAAGATTTATTTATTGTTTTTCTTTTAATTCTTTACTTGTTTTTATTCTCCCATGATGTTGCTTGAAATAGATATATATTTTTTAAGGTTTAAAATCTTGGAATACACGCATTTTGGTTGGTTTTGCAATGTTGATACCTGTTTCCACTCAAGATTCATTTTCCAGTTATAGCATCTTCTCATTAAAAGGAAGAAACGAGTAACAAATAGCATAACTGGTCATAAAATTAACGATTACTCATTTTATTAGTTAATAAATAACTGATAGCATGCTTATATGTTAGATCATTAAATATATAACTTAAATACTATTTCATAGACCCAATTTGTGTCCTAAAAAAAAAAAAAAAACCGACTTAACATCAATCCTAAAGTAGAAGATCATTAACCAGGATAATTCATCATCCATCTCATACAATGAAACAAATAACCTAGCACTAAAAGGATTCTAAACCATGGCAAAGAGTAAATGACTAAATGTTTTGCTAGCCTATTTGATCGTAAAGCCTCGCATACACTCGAAAGTATTTAATTATAGCTAATATATGAATATTATCAAAAAAGAAAAGTGATAATTCAATTATCAAAACATAAGGCAAATAATTCATTCCAATATAAGAGTTTTTTTTTTATTTTTTTTTTTATCTCATTTCATGCGATAATGCAGAGAAACTCTTTCTAAAAAACTAGCTAATAAAAACACCAAATTGAGATTCTTCACTGCTCTAATATAACTTTTTAGAGGGTATTTTTTTAATATAATTTAAAAAAAAAGCAGTAGATTTTATATGGGGTCATGGTGTTTCTGCATGGGCACTACAATTTCCAAAAAGGCAATTGATATTCTTGATTAAAATCTTGAGGTGGTTGAAGCAAATCAAAATATTATAAAAGAAAAGGCACAGAACTTATACAGCGGAGCGTGCAGCCATTTGGATCATCCTTGGATGCGGCAGTACTTGTATAGTTGATGCTGTGCTCCAAACTTCCTAGAGGAATTAATAATTATGTCTTTTATTTTTTTAATAACTATGTATTTTATTAATTGCATTGGTGTTGGACACCTAATTAAAGTATAATTTCCTAAGACTGGTATATAAATAATAATTATTAATTACACAGCCACAAACATGACTACTATATAATTATCCTAAGACTTTTGGAAAATAGAAAAAAATTCAAAGATAGCGGTGGGGAGGGGGAGCAGGGGTTGGATGGAATTGAATGGATTTTGACTCAAGTTAAAATGTTTATATATTTTTATTTTTGTATATACTGTTAAATTATGTTTATACACTAATTTTATAGATTTTCTATATATTTTTTTATCAAATATAAATATATTAACCATTACAAAAGATAAAAAGCCGATATCCAACTAACTTGATTAAAAATTGTAAGGTACTAGCACATAACTAAATTACTCTGATCAATCCACATCTGCAATTTTTAGGTGTGAAAATATGTTTAGGTACCTGAAGTTTTTTATTTTCTATACTTGGTCCCTCTAGTCTTAGTTTTTTACATTCCCATCCTCAAACTTAAATTTTCTTAAATTTTAGTCCATAAATACTGAGAGAGGAGAGAGTTATTGGAAAATAAAAAAAGAAAAGAGAAAGGTTTGAACAACATATTCAAATCACATAAAATATTAATTTTAATCTCAATGGATTCATATTAGATAGGAGAGTTCAATAGAGATTGTTTTACCATTTAACTATAACAGGAAAAGTAAATTGAGATCCAATAACTTTTTTTTTATTTAGTTTTGGATTTTAGATCAATTTGATGATGTTTTGGGGTTGAAATTGGATTTATTGAGATTTTTAAAATGTTTTTGGGTTGTTTTCATGTAAAAAAAAGTTAAAATTGGATTTTGAATCCAAAAACATAGATCTCGAATTTTCGATGATCGTAGGTGGTTGGAAAATGTACAATTGAATGACATGTACTCTATTTTATTAAAAACCCTTTTGATGAGGTGTCATCCCTATTAAAAAAAATATATAAAAGCTAGAAGTGCATGACTTTTTTCTTTTAGGCTAGACATGGAGGCTTGTCCTCCGGAAAACAACCTTATTTTAGATGGCCTTTCATTTTTCTAAAAAAACAAATT
The DNA here is from genome assembly GCF_005239225.2 of Populus alba. Taxonomy (NCBI): domain Eukaryota; kingdom Viridiplantae; phylum Streptophyta; class Magnoliopsida; order Malpighiales; family Salicaceae; genus Populus; species Populus alba. The sequence goes on from NC_133288.1 coordinate 10,265,267, forward strand.
GAGAATAAATTTCACTATAAATAAAGTTAATGAGAAAATATTTTTTAAAAAAATTATCCAATTGTGCCATGATTTTCCAATAATATTATAGCTTTTTTATAATAATAATAATAATAATAATAATAATAATAATAATAATAATTAACTTTTTTAATTATTATATATGAACTTAATATGCAAAAAAATTAAAAAGATTTACTCAAGCATATTCATTAAGAATAGAATATCTATTTATATAAAAAAAATTTTCTTATATTAATTGTCTTGTCATTTTTATTATTTTTTCTAACAATCATATTAATAAGTTATGATGTTTTGTTTTTTAATTGAAACTTACTAAGTTATTATCTAAAAAAAAATGTATTTCATAAAAAAACATGTTTTCATAAAAAAAAAATGAATGAATAAAAAATATTGAAGAAATATTTTTCTTTTTTCGTCTCAATTCAAATCATTCAAATGTTTTATGAATATTTAATTTAATTGCCTTTAGTTTTTATTAAAAAAAAATGCTACCAATAAAAAAAAAACATGTTTTTTATATAAAAAAAATACATTACTTAGAAAAGGAAATTTTACTTTCAAAAATACATTTTTTCTTTGGATCTTAAATTGTTATCTTTTTTATGAATATTTATTTTAATTTCTTTAAAATTAAATAAAAAAATAAAAATTATCTCGCAGCATCTCGCCACACTTGCTAGTTCATACTGTATGATTTTGGATTGGGTTTTACCCGTGATTCCTCCATGTATTGTTTCAATTTTTTTTTTTATATATAGATCCTCTATTGGTTTTTGGTTTGATTAAGTTCTTGTACGTTAAGAAATGTCTATGATGGGATCTTTCCATTAAACTTAATAGTTAGTAACAAAATTGAACAAATAGATGATTGACTCATGTTCACTTCTAATATAAAATATTTAAAACTTGGTTTTTTTAATTTTTATAAATGAAAAATGAAATTTATTATTCGTGAAAAAAAAAAATCAATCTCTAATATAAATTCTCATTTATAATTAAGAGCAAAATAAGTAATAATAATTCTTAAAATGAAAATAAAATTATAATTTCAAATCATTTTGATAATAATAATAATAATAATAATAAGAATTAGTAAAGACCTAAATATGATTAGAATAAAAAATAATAAAAAAAATTTTTATTCTCTCTCTTGGATAGTTTTTGTGAAAAAAAATAATCTTAAAAAAATCATTGATATTTTTGTGATGAAAGGAAACTTATATTGAAAGTTAATTTTAAGAATTTGTTTCATTTAATAAACACTCATAAAAAATATTTTAAAACTATTATAATTATCTTATATTTCTTAATTACAATTATTAGTTGAATTTCATTGATTAATATTCAACTCTAATATAAGAATGACATCATTGATACGATATAATGCATAAACATAGTTATAAAACACAATACGAAATAAAAAAAAATTAATCCCTAAGTAGATAAAATGATGGATATGTAATTTCTCGGGAAATGTCTAGCTTAAGAAACCTAGGTCATAAAATCTAATCCTAATCTGAGTACTAGTTGAACTGTCCAAGAGTTTAAGCCGGATAACACATAAACATAGTTATAAAATATAATATGAAATGATAGATTGATCCCCAAGGTAGATAAAATGATGGATATGTAACTTCTTGAATAATAGGGGAATGTATAGCCTAACAAACGTAGGTCATGAAATATAATCCTATTATGATTACTAGTTGAATTGACAAAGACTTTGAGCCAAAGAAACCTATTCGATTTGATTAAGGTTTTAATGTTTCGGGTGATTAGTTAAAACTCGATCCATAATTCTCAATATGTTTATTCAACTAAATTCTATTATCAAAAGTAAAGGAACTTTTAAATCTTTAAATTGTTATTTATTTTTGGGTTAATTTAAAAATAATATTGATATTAAGGCTTGAAGTTGTTCTGAAATTGAGACACGTTAAATTCAATATGCTAAAATATTTTGCCCAATTCTTATTAATATAACCTAATTGGCCTTGAAAAATTATTGTAGTTCTAGACCCATTAACATTCTTATTAATAACCACTTTGCCCTTACCTAAAACTTTAAACCTAGCTTTTAAAGGCATTGAAGTCTTTTCACAAGGTTTATTTGTCATTTAAAAAATTGACCTAGGACAAATATGTCATTTCTCATATTAGTACACAATGAAATGACTGAAAGACCCTTGAAAGCAAAAAACTTAAACATGATTTCAAGGGATATTTTGGTATTTTCACAATGATGGTTTGGTTATTATAATTTAAGTTAAGAGAAAATTTGATATTTGTAAAAAATATAAAAATAATAAAAAATTTAAATGCATAGTGAAATGTAAAAATACCCATAAAAAAAAAAAAAAAAAAACCTAAGACAGATGCATTTTCAACTTTTTGTAATACTTTTTTTTTTTGTGACTACAAATTCAGCTCAAGGGAAATGTTGTATTTAGCTAAAGTAAAAAAAAAAAAAAAAAGAACATGCATATGTGGCACACATAAAACGTGTAGGAGGCACTAGAGCCTTTCCGGACAATACATGTAACACCTTCTAACATCCAAAAATACTCTTTTTTCCATGTGGTTAGAAACGTTGTCGTGTTTTGTTTTTAGTTGGTGTAGCGGGTGTCACCAGTGGTAGTCCAGTTTGGCGCTAGTGACCCTTTATTCTTCTTTTTTTTTTTTTCCTTCGCCTCTCTCTTCTTTTAAAATCACATTTTAACCCTCTTGGTTGTTGGTATTTTAACTTCAATCCCTATTCTTTTGATTTATAATTTTTTATCTTGACTCTCTTGTAAAAGTTTTATTTGTTTTCAGTTTCATTCTTCAATCCTAATTTATCAAATATCATATTCTCCAATATGGTCCTCATTATTTTGATTTTTATTTTTTTCATTGGCCTTTTGATAAAAGTTTTAGTGGTTTTTAATTTTATCCTTCAATTCAAATTAATGGTATTATGTTTTCCAATTTGGCCTCAATGTTTTATTAATTTCTAATTATTGTTTTTGTTCTTTTATAAAAGTTATTATTATTTTCAATTTCACCCTTTAATTGCATCATTGTTTTTATTTTTTTATGTCAATTTTGATCCTCATTCTTTTTTATTTTTTTTCCTTTTGTTAAATTGATTTTGTTTTCAAATCACCCTTCCATTAAATATAAAATCTATTTTGTATTTTAATTTTAATCCTCATTCTTTTAATTGCTATTTTTCTAAATCATTTTCGATATTGAAATTATTATTTTTAATTTTATCATTCAATATATGATTGATTATGAATTAAACTTCATGGTTTTTTTTTTAAATTAGGTGCTCTGAGTCTAATTTTGGAAGGCTTAATTAATTTTATTAAGGACTTAATCACAAGGAAAATCAATTTTTTGAGTCAATTTGGATGTTAATTGGAAGAAATTGAAGTTTGGGAATTGAAATTAGACTTTGTAATGCTTAATTAGTTAAATCAGGGGATTAATTGTGAAAAAAAATCAAAGTTTGAAGGCCATTTAAGGACTTAAATGCAAATCTCCAAGACTAAGGACCAACCTGTAAATGGCATGCAATTTAAAAAGTAGAAATTGGTGAAATTTGGGGATAAATTGAAAGGAATTAAAATTTTAGTGGTTAATTAAGAATGAAATTGAACAAATTAAAAACCAATGACTCGTTTGTAAAAGGCGCTGAACTTTGAGGCTAATATTTGAATTTAGCAGGGTGCAATTGTATGTAATTAAAAGTTCGGATATAACTGCAGGTGCAATTAAAAAAAATAGGAAAAGCAAGGATCAAATTGAAATTGACCAAATCCCAAATTAAAAAACCTTAATTTTTAGGGTTTAACCTATATGACATGTCATTCATCCGCTATTTATCTCCTTCCTTGGAAATTTGTCTGGTTGAGAGGCATCTTCAAATGAATGAATGATGTATTTCCAACCACCTTAGGGGTTGTGACACCACCATTTAACTAAGAAACACTCCGTTTTGCAACCTCGTGCCCATGAAATTGGATGTTTACACCCCAATTCTTCTATAGAAGTCTCTAACATCTTATCTCCGATTAGTTTTCCTTGAATTTTTAAATTCTAGGCCTATCGAGTTGGCATATTTGGACGAATGAATACAAAGATACAGACCTTTAAATGAAAAGTGTGCATTTCCTCTACGAACTTCAGGTGGTCCTAGGCAACATTGACATCGAAGTTGCTCCGATAAAGTCTCGAAAGTGATCAACCCAATCAGCCATGACTGTTACACCTATTTGGTTAAACCACTAACTTTTTCGTGTGTTCACACTTAAGACTTTCTCAATAGGTTCTTATCTAGGGTTTGCCGCATTTCTCTCACAGTCATAAGGCTAAAAAACAACTTATTGGTCACCAAGTCTGACAAAACCACTAAAATCCCCTAAACCAAAATCAACACTGCAAAACCAGACTAGTACAAAAGCTTTCAACTATTATTTTTTTGTCTAACACCCTTCCTTTCCAATCAAAGGGCCAAGATTGATCAATTTTTGATTGAATCCAACAAAAAACCCTAGGATACCTTATAAATAACCCTTGAAACTCAAAGCTGAGAAGGAGGGGGGGAAAGAAAAGGATGAGAGAAATATTGAGAAAATACCCTAGTATTTAAGGTTTACAAGCCTAGCACATGGGTTTATTCATTTTTGGAAGGGCACCAAGTTTGTCAAAGCAAAACCTTATAAAGAAAAGCAAAGAGGGCAGTACCTATTATAGGGTTTCAAAGGTATATTATGTTTTTAAATAGGGTGATGCTTAAAGAGTAAGGGCTATGTTTTTTTTTTTTTTGTTACTATGATTTTGATTCTACGGTTTGAAGCTTGTTTTTAAGGTGTGTTTGATGTTTTTAATGTGACAAATGCTTTCTAGTTAGGCTAGTTTTAATAAAACAATGCTTGGTTGTTTTATTTAATTTGATTAATGCATTGTGAAGCAATATTGTTTATCTTGAGTTTTCAAGGCTTGTTCATGACCAAAATATGTTTAGGAAACTAATTTTGAATCCAAATTGCATACATATGTAGGCTAGATAAGATTTGACAGTTTTAAAAAATTGAAACTTCATACATGTTATTGATAATTTGATGTTATTTGTTAGTTCTTTTGATTCAACTATACTTGGTATTGGTAATGTGGTTTGTGAGGACCAAAAATAGTATATTTAAAGGCCTAGAAGGCTAAATCTGGGTTTTGACAGTAGTTCTTTAATTTTTGAAAATTTTCTAGATTTTGGGTTAATGGTATTTGTATGAACTTTGTTTTAGCCTTTTATTTTGGAGTTGTTTTGGGTTAATTCTTGGCACAAACATGTTAACTTGCTATCTTTAACAAATAATCTAGGGTTAAAATGCATTAGTAACATTTATTCATGCATTTAGATTCTAGAGTTCTCTCAACTGCCCAAACACATTTTGATCAAATCATGGTTTTAAGTGTTAATCAAAGAAAATGGATGTTTCATTTTTGATCTATGCATGATTATGAACAAAACATTACCCTTAATTACATGAAAACTTGTCTAGTAGGGTGATCATTTTTCGTTCGGTTTGGTTTTTATCAAAAAAAGTAATTAACTGGTTTTTTCCCAAAAAACCGAACCGAAACCAATGCAAACCGACCGGTTTTGGTTCGGTTATTTTAAAACAAAAACTGGTTTTTTTTCCGGTTTGACTTGGTTTTTTCAGTTGGTTTGACTTAGGTTTTTTTTTCAGTTTTTTTTCAATTTGGGTTCAGTTTGATTTTTTCGATTTTAGGAATATAAAACCAAAACCGAACTGAACCGGTTGGTTTTTGAAAAATTCTAATCGGTTTAATTAGTTTTTTTTCACGGTTCGGTTTTTTCCATTATTTTTTTTCTGGTTTTCTCGGTTTTTCAGACCTCTATTGTCTAGTTTGTGATTTGTGTTTGCTGGGTTTCAATTTGAATGTTCATCATGTTCTTGGTGTTTGATATGTTTTTGTCAAAAAAAAATTATATTTTTGTGTTGTTTTTAGTTTTGATATGTTTTTGGTTTAATTGTTTGTTTTGCTTTAGTTTTTCAAGTCAAACCATGTTTTGGTTTGATTCAGGGTTGAACCAATGTTTTTTAGTCAACTTGATTGGTTTTGTTTGGGGTTACGTACTAAAGGTTTGTTTGGCTGATTTTTTTTTTTAATATTATTGAAAAAAATTTAGCCTAAGGAGTTGTTTAGAAAGCAAACCCTTTAGATAGTTTTGTTTTGAATCAAAATTATTTGTTTTGTCAAACAGGCCAAGTAAATTCCTAAAAATTCTAAAAAAAATCAAGGGTCAATTTAAAATTATTTGTGTGTCCCTTACACATTTTTACCCTAATTATATTTGATATTGAAGTTATAGACTTACACTGTAAAATGTTGATCTGATATTTAAATACCCATTCTCTACCAAAAGTTTTGAAAAAAAATTTCTCATTTCAAAAATATAAAAACGTATTTCATTTAGTGTGCATTTAGTTAAGTCTCTCAAAAGATAAAAATCATATTTTGCTTAAAAAAATATAGAAACATATGGTATAATTTAGCATTTTTTATATATACACAAAAATTGTAAAAATATATTTTCATGCATTTTTTGACTTAATAACTAATTCATTGAATCCATGAGAACTTGATCAAAATTTCAATAACCCCTAAAAATTTTAATTCATGAGAATTAATTGTCAATATTCTAATATCAATATTGGACCTACAAGTAGGCTGACATTTAAATACCACAAGTTAACTTGAAATTTCCCAAAATTATTTCGAGTATTCACCACTTTTAAATGAGAGTATTTCTCATCACAACATATGAGTTATGGAAAACTATTTTGCCTTCTAGGATTATTGAACCTTGTTAGGGCGTTTACATGAATTCTTCTCATAAGAATTTATTTAGGTATATGAGCCTATAATAAATTTAAAATACCAAATTTATTCATGAGAATAAATTTTTATTCTAAGTCATAGGTGGACCATCAGTTAGGAACCCATCAATATATTCGAGCCACATTTTGACCACACAATGTAGCTTACATTGCACTAGGAGTATTAATCATTCTTTAGCCATAATCAATTTCTTACCAAACCAAATAATTAGATAATGACTTCTTGATCCTGACATCCCGCTATATCACATACTCTCTTGTGATAAAATCAAAGCCAAATAAAATATCAATTGATTAACTTGATTTAATTAATGTTTGATTGCTTATGAGATCCAATCAAGCATGAAGTTATTATTATGTTTGATTGCTTATGAGATCCAATCAAGCATGAAGGACAAGAATGCTGAATCTACAAAAGGCCCTAGTGTTGTCACATTCCAGCTCAAATAGAATGCTGAATCTTATCTAATTCTAATGGTTGCTTCAAGAAGCAAGAAACCCTTTCGCGTGTGTGCTCGTAATTATCATCATTGGTTTGTTCTTGCGACCAAGGATGAGCTTTAGCTTTCCTCCAAAAAAAAAAAACAGAAAAAAAAAAAAGGAGACAGAAGAAGAAGATAGGTCGACTTCTACTTTCGAGGTTAAATTTTATCCTCAAGGCCCAACAATTAAATAAATAAATAAAAAGGCAACGTGTCTTCTTCTTACAAGAGTAAGAAAGGGAGTTGGAAATCAAGCACGTGTCAAAATCGTGTGGCCAAAATACAAAAAATAAATCAAAACGAAGAAAAAAAGTCCTTTGACTTTTAATAAATTTTGAAAGTACCACGACATTGACACTTCAGAAGTTCTCTCTACCCCTCCACACATCATGTCCAAAAACATTCACAAAACGAACTCGAACACTTCATAAAACGACAAATCACGTGCGTGTCTGAGAACGACAAATCTGCGGTAATTCTCCTCCTGTAATTATAAACTTGGACAATGCGGCTTCAATAGAAGCATCCTGACTAATTGTTTGATTATATTATATTATTTTATTAATGTTCTTTTTTATTTTTTATATTCATTCCTTTGAATTTATTAATTGCATTTTATTTATATTAACCTATAACATTAATGTTTCACTGTTCACGCTAAAAAAAGCTAAATTTATAATAAATTTGTGTCATATCATAATTGATTGAAGCATGTGGAGCAGCCTAAATAACAAGTTTATTTAAAAAAAAAAAAAAACAATTTTGAAGGACATCTTGATGCCAATCATATTTTTTTCAGAAAAATAAAGCAGGACAAGCATTGGCCCTTTGAGTCTTTTTTCTTTTTTTCTTAATTTTTTTTTAGGTTTTTTATACCCTATAAAAAAATTATCATTCACTTACTATTTAATTTTGACATGATTTTTAAATATTATAATAAATTTTTATTTAAATTTTAATAATTGTTTTCAAATATTATATATCTGATATGCTAATAACAAATTATTCAAGAAAAATAAATTGAAATTAGTGTTTTATTATTAAAATTTATTTTGAACATGATTTTATTATATTTATAAGATTTTTAGCTATCAATCATAAAATATAAAAATATTATTTTGATTTTTTTTGTTAACTTAGTTTAATAATTATAATATATATTTTTTCAACAAATATAATTATTTTAATTAGAATTATTATATTTGTTAAGATAAACAAGAGATATGTTGATAAAACTTAAAATACCAAAAAGTTCAACTGATAGTATCTTTGGAATTAATAATCATGCCAAAGAATTTCACGATTCCTAGATTTTTGTTTTACGTTTTGGTCCCCGCAACGTAGCATAAACATACATACTAGTTAAAACTAATAAATTTACTAAATGTTTGTTTTATATTATGGCATATTGTACTTTTTAAAAATATTTTATTTTTAATATTAATATATCAAAATTATTTAAAAACATTTAAAACATATTAATTTAATATATTTTAAAAAAAAACATATTATAAAGCAAAAACGAAAACCCAATAAGTCAAGAATATGTTTTAGTTGGATTTCCAATCTCAGATAATTTTTTTAGTGTTAGCTATTTTCAAATTATTTTAAAATTTTTGTTTCAACATAATGTTTTTCAATTTTTTTTAAATGATATATTTAAAGTGAATGGTTGAATCAAATCTTACAGAGATATATCTAAAATTTAGATTGGAATACCATTGCAACAAACCTCCCTTAATCAGGTTTTGAGACGAGTTTAAAGGGTATTTAATATTAAGTTTTAATTTTTTTTTTTTTTTGTTAAAATTTTATTTTTAAATTTTTTTAATGTTTTTAAATCATTTTAAAATACTAATATTAAAAATAATGTTTTTTAAAACAATATTAAATTTTTTTTTTGAAAACGTTAATATGAGAATTGAGATTCCTTGTATTAGAAAATAAATAACCATGAGGCAAGGTTGCTAAAAACGTTTTTTTTTTAGACGACATGAAAAATATAATATAAACTCGAATTCATAAACTCAGTTCGTAAAATCATAAATAATTTTTTAAAATTAATTATATATTGATAATTCTAGCAAAGAAATTAAATTACATAAAAATATGATAAAATAAATTAACAATATTATAATTCAATGAGCGATCTAAATAAAATAAGAGATATAGATAATATGAATTAATAAATTAATGACATGAAAAAATAAAAAGTTTAAGAACAACATTTTTCAATATAAGAGAATCACTAAAAGGTAGGAAGCACACAAAAACTTAGTGTTAGACCTCTTTTGAGTTGTAAGCTAATAAGTTTAAATTAGTAATTAACTAATATAAATTCAATAATGAAATAAACCCCTAAACAATATATAATATGCTAGAAAAATTTCAAATTAAAATTAATTATTTAAAAACAATGTATAATGTGCTAGAAAAATTTCAAATTAAAAATAATTATTTAAAATCAAATAAATAGAATAGAATAGAATTATAATAATAAAAAAAGTCTTCATGTTAAAATTCCTTAATGTAATCTGAATCTCTAATTTTTGCATATTCTTGACAAATTTGAGTCTTGATTTCAAATATGTCATTCTCTCTTGTTTGGATGAATTATTGGGCCTACAATATATGGTTGAAAAGTTTCAGATATCTAGTTTCTATCACAATTTTAATCAAAGCAAAATTCCATCGGTAACTCTAGATATGTCCCAAACGATACATGAAGGTCTTATTTGATATATTTGATAATTTTAGTTTACTGAATTTGACACTCTGAAATATTATGCTCCCTAACTCCATTTGACTTGAAAATTTAGTAAAATATATTTTCATGTATCTAATATTTCATTGTAAAATTTTAGCTTTATCCAACATATGGTTTGAAAGATATGCCCAATCTCACAAAACTAATCAGCAAACATTTTAAGACTAAATTTGGACCTGACTTGGTTCATATTATAAATTAATAAACTCGTAAAATTAGATCGAATTTACCAATTTTGTACGAGATAAGTCTGATTTTACTGGTTTCGATTTTTTAGTCCGATTTAGCATATTAGATACATGTTGATGCGTAAAATCACAAAATCTTAAGAGTTAACTCGCGATTTTAACAATAATTTCTTAAGAGGTATAGCTCAATTGGTCAGGTTATAGGTTTGCTTTCTAGATGTCACTTGTTCGAGTCCTATAAATCTAAAGGCCACTAGAGACTTGCATGGTCGTTAACTTTATAATATATAGGATTAGTCAAAATACACACAAATTAGTCCGAACATCCATATATATATATATATATATATATATATATATATATATATATATATATATATAGTTAATTAAATAAGATTAGTGAACACCAGCCAAATTCACTTAACCCATGTATGTGTTTTTTAGGCGTCTCTTTCTGTCAAAATCTTTTTTTCTCATCTCTGAAAAGTGAAGAAGCTAAAGTAAAGACCAAATACTTTATCATCTCCAAAATCTCTCTCTCTCTCTCTCTCTCTCTATCTCTCTAGAGCTTTCACACGAAATCTCCTTCTCTATAGCAGCCTTAAAACACCTTTCATTTCTGATCTTCGTTTAGTTTTCAGTGTTCGAGATTCAACTTTGACCATTAGATCCTAGATCATCAGTCGGCCGGTTGCTTTGGTTTCTGTGGTGTTTTTTTATTTAATGTTGTAAACTAACTTGCTTTACAGTGGTGCTCTGGGTTTAATCATTGAATTCTTCGGTTACTGTGAGATTTTGGTCAGAGAAGTGACTCGGTAGAGATGTTAGGTAAGTTAAAAAACACCCAACAAGAAAAAAGAGTTCCATTGACTGGTAGCTGAGAGAGAGAGAGAGAAAAGAAAAACCAAACCCTAGAAAAAGTAGAAAAAAGAGAAACTTGTCTCTCTTTCAAATTCTTGACAAGTTATAAATGCTATAGATTTTTGCCTTTGTGTTTTTTTGGGGGTTTCAAGTAGGAATCATGCCTGTTGATTTAGATAATTCCCCAGCTGCTTCTGGTGAAGCTAGTGTCTCTTCCTCTGGTTACCAACCACCACAACAACAAACACCGTCCAAGGCAGTTGCTATCGCCAAGAAAAAACGCAACCTCCCTGGAATGCCAGGTAAAGAAAAGAGCTTGAAGCTTTATCAGTTTTGGGTTAATTAAAGTTAAATGATTTCTGTTTTTTTTTTTTAAAAAATTTCTAGTAGATCCAGAAGCAGAGGTGATAGCCTTATCTCCAAAGACCCTTTTAGCTACAAATCGATTTGTATGTGAAATATGCAACAAAGGTTTTCAAAGAGACCAAAACTTGCAACTTCATCGACGAGGACATAATCTACCATGGAAATTAAGGCAAAGATCAAGTAAAGAAGTGAAGAAGAGAGTTTATGTATGTCCAGAACCAACTTGTGTACACCATGATCCAGCAAGAGCTCTTGGCGATCTTACAGGAATAAAGAAGCATTTTTGCAGAAAACATGGGGAAAAGAAGTGGAAATGCGATAAATGTTCGAAGAAGTATGCTGTTCAGTCTGACTGGAAGGCTCACTCAAAGATTTGTGGTACTAGAGAGTATAAATGTGATTGTGGTACCCTGTTTTCAAGGTAATACTGGCATCAAATCTTTGTTCTTGATGTGATTTTTGGTGGTTTTGTTTGGATTTTGAAGTTTTGTTGTTTTGGTTGGTTTATGAAGGAGGGATAGCTTTATTACACACAGAGCATTTTGTGATGCATTGGCGGACGAGAGTGCTAGAGCTCAAACTCAGACTCCGAACCCAAACCCAACTCATAATCCGGAATCTGACCCGAAAGTGCAAGTTGATTCATCTCCAGCACCAGCACCAGCACCAGTGGCCCCAGATTTAGGTCCCGGTCTGAATCAGGCTCCACCAGGGCTAGCTCAGTCAACTGGGATGACACCATCTACAGTCTCGGCAATTCAGAGTCCAGGTAAAAAAATTTGGAGCTAAATTTTTAAACTTTCAAATATTCTGTAACTTTTGTCGGTTTTGGAGTTTTGTCTTAATCAAACAAGAAAATCCTTGTGTTGTTTGTTGTCATCTCTCTTTGTCGTTCTTTAGATCTTGGAGTTTAGTAGTTTTTTGTCCTCTACTGATGTTTGTTGTTATGTTAAGTTAAACGGCACTGAATAGATTTGTAGCGTTAAGAAAGGAGGAAAAATAAGGTATTGAAAATAATTTTGAGATTCAGCTTGTGCAATCTCTGGCAAAGAACTCAAGTGATTCAAAAGCTAAAAAGGAAAGAGATTTGGGTTTAGTTTAGATAAAGGGAACAACTATTGACTCGTTGCCTTTTCTTCTAAAGTTCTTCATAAAGAAAGGCTTTACTTTCCATGTTTGTATGTAAGTGCCCCCCATTTAATGTCTTCTTTATTTCATTTATTCTTTTCAATTTGACATCATACAGAGTTACCAGATAATCCTACACAAATTATAGAAGAAGCACTGGCACGGGCACCTATGCCGGCCACAGTAACTGCCGGCTTCAATGGAAGCTGCAGCAGTAGCACTAGCTCAAGCAGCAATGGCAGCAGCACCAGTAGCGTGTTTGCTAGTTTATTTGCTTCCTCAACTGCTTCAGGAAGCTTGCAGACACCTCAGACTCCTGCTTTTACTGATCTAATCCATGCAATGGCCCGTCCTGATCGCCCAACAGACCTTGCTCCATCATCTTCAGCTGAACCTATTTCTCTGTGTCTCTCCACTAATCATGGGTCATCAATTTTTGGCACCGCAGGGCAAGAACGTAGGCAATATGCACCACCACCACAACCAGCTATATCCGCTACTGCACTGTTACAGAAAGCTGCTCAAATGGGAGCTGCTGCTACAAATGCATCATTGCTTCGTGGGCTTGGGATTGTGTCATCTTCTCTATCATCTGCCCAGCAAGACAACACGCAATGGGGTCCTAGGCAAATGGAGCCTGAAAATGCCTCACTTGCTGCAGGGCTTGGACTTGGCCTGCCTTGTGATGGAGGTTCTGGATTGAATGAATTGATGATGGGAACTCCTTCCATATTTGGGCCGAAGCATGCCACTCTTGATTTTCTTGAACTTGGGATGGCTGCTGGTGGGAACCCTAGTGGTGGTCTATCAGCACTCATTACATCTATTGGTGGTGGTCTTGATGTGGCTGCAGCAGCAGCTTCTTTTGGAGGTGGAGAGTTTTCTGGCAAAGACATGGGAAGGAGCTGATGACATTTTAAAGCAGTGAACTATACTTCTCCATTTTACTTGGGGAATTAAGTTGCATTTGTACAGAATTTTGTCTCAGGGCAACTGATTTTTCTCGAGGAAGGATGAAAAGATAAAATCTTGCGGAAGACATTGCTCTAATGGATGCGAGGATCAACCCATCGTTAATTGTTTTGCTGCCTTGGTGGTAGATATTTGGCCAAGAATTAAGGGACCCTGGCTTCCTGATTAGTGTAATTTAAGGCGGGGGTTGAAAATTTGAACCGTAGCTTTGTTTTTAGCAGTAAACTTGGGATACATTTCTCCATCCACTACTTTAAATTTATTTCTTGAAAACATAATAAAACAGATGCAATTTCAAAATTTGATTAGCAGCTGCGCACTTGGAAGGATGAACGGTACGAATTTGTGGCTGCGACGTGGAATTAGTCATCTTGCTGCCGATGATGGAAATAGCATAGGATGTATTTTGTAGTTGTGTTGTGTTGAGATCATGCTTCTGTATATGAAAATCTTGTCTTGAAGTTATTGTGTACTTGGAACTTACTGTAACTTTATCTTTAATTTTTTTTTTAATTAAATTTTTTTTATATTTTTATATTATTTTAATGTGTTATGTTAAAAATAATTTTTTAAAAAAAATTAAAAAATATATTATTTTGATGTATTTTAAAATAAAAAATATTTTAAAAAATAATTGATAAACTGCATAATAGATGGTTGTGAAAGTATTTTGATAGGGCATTTTGAAAAAAAGAAAAAGGGCTAGATTTTATGCGGTTGATTAATCTGTTAATTGTTTTGATCTGTAGAATCTAAATTAATTGCATGTTCAAGAATCTTAAGAACATCATTCCTTGAAAACTAGACGTGATTCTCTGAATTATGAATTATGATGTACAGCAATATATATAAAAAAATTAATTTTAAATTATAAAAAAAATCAAACTATAGTGATAATTTTTAATGAAGTTTTAAATATTTAAATATAACTTATTTCTGTTGCTAGACTTGTGCTTTTTGTTAAAGTCTTTCGAATTGAGCTGATTTTCTAATTTTGGTGGCAATCTTTTCTTTTCTTTTTTCTCTTCAGTGATCTGATTCGTCGCTCGGTTAATCATAGGATTTCAAGCACTAAAAGCCAATACACGTACATGAACATCACATGATAGAAACCAAGAGCCTATCTCATATTTATTACACAAATAAGCACAAAATTCAGATATGGGATTGTTTTGTACATTTTTTTTCATGGCATCGAGAGAAGCTATATAGAAGTGACAAATTAATAATATGGCTTTTTAAATAATGTAAATAAATCATTCTTTCATATATGCACTCTAATAAAAAAACAAACTATTTAATAAAATCAATTATATTTTAATATATTTAATATTGATATAATTATTTATTAATAGTAACCAACTAATAAAATTCCAATCAAAACCTTTTTTTTTTTTTTGCATAAAAATATATTAAATAAACTTTTAGCTCTTTTGACCAATATGTCAAAATAACTCTTTTGACCAATATTTAGGAATAGCTCTTCAACTTAGAGCAACTCCAAAGGGTGTGCTAAATAAAAAGTTAAAAATAAAAATAAAATATTATTTTGGCTCTCCCATGCTTGTTTTACATGCTTCAAAGGAAGTGCTAAATAAAATATCAAAATACATGTTCTCTTTCAAAAATATTATTTTTACATATCTCTCAAAAAAACCAAAACTAACAAAGTGGGGTCAACAAAAAAATAAACCAAATAAATGCAGCCATGTAGAAAAAAATGACATCAAACTCATTGAAGAAAAAATAAAGCACTTATTTCTCCCACTTCAATACAATTGACTTTTTAAATAGCTTTTTTTATTAGAGTATATATAATAATAATAAAAAAATTATATTTACACTATTCAAAATGTTATTTTATTAATTTAGCTCTTCAAAATAGCATCTCCCTTCAGAGATTTATTTTGGCTCTTCAATATAGCTTTCCCATTGGAGCTATAAAAATAAGGGATGAAAGCAAAAAAGTTTTTGTCTTATCCTTTTAGCTTTTGTTTTTGCTCTTTCATTCGAGATGCTCTTAGTTGATTAAGTATCAAATCAAGATTAGAGACCAAATTTATTTATTAACATTTCACAATACGTAGTAGGATGACCTTCTTGTAGTTATTAAACTTGTTATAGTGGGTTGATTTGGTGATGTGTTGACTCGAAACCTGACCTAGGTCAAGTCTTCTTTTGAACTGAGATGCACATTAACTCGATCAAACTCAAGTTATCTAACAAGTCAATTTGTAACTCATTTTGGGTTTGATCTTGCTAACCCAAAACCAAGATCTTAGGTCAGGTTATATCACAAATTAAATCCAATAATTATAGCTCTAATTAGAAAGTAATAGAGCCTTAATATTCTTAAATTGTTCAAAAGTTCACCAAACTAAAAAATCTTTGTGCTTGGATGCACAAACTTGTCTTACGTATTACTCTAGGTTTAAATTCGAGTTCTATGAGTCAAATCTTTTTTTCTTACTTTTAAAGAAAATTTATCATTAAACTAAACATTTATATATAATTGGTGTTTACGAACATCTTTTTTTGAGTTTATAGTTAGAGATTTTTTATTCTAAGAATCTTAGTTTGATGAAATGTGGTTCCCTCAATTCATCCAAAATATTTATAGAGAAAAATCTGCAATTTTTTTTGGATTTAGGCTTTGTGTGGATAAAAGTGAATGATAGTTATTTAAATTTTTTGGTTAAACACATCATAACTTCTTCAAGTCTAGTAAAATTGCCAAGATTTTCTCATAAGATTAGGGATGATAATGAGTATTTGTGGATCATGTTTCTTTATATTCATATCTAACCTGTTACTCATCGGGTAAAATAATTAGTTATTCATATCTTATTCATCGAGTTTTAGGCATCCATATGTATATTTATTGTTCAACAATTTTACACACACACACACACATAAAAGTATATATGACGTGTAATGTAGCGTGGATAAAAGTTAGGGTTCTCAAGCTCTAAGGTTACAAACCTAAATTATAGAGAAATTTAGAGAAACCTCTCTAATATTTTATTAAAAGTCTGAATAGTCTACATCTTAAAATAAACTAAACATTCATGTTTATATTAGTCCTAAAATCCTTTACATAAAATGATTCTTGATTAAAACTTACCTAACTAATATAATTCATCTAACATTAGAATTTCTAAATAGTAAAATACTAATTAAATTAAAAGTTCTAATTCAAGTACAAAAACAAATAATTAAAATAAAAAAATAGCAACTTCAGGCTTTATATCATATGCTTATGGGTTTCTTCGCAAGCTTTTATCAGGCTTAGCCTTATCTATCTTCTATAAAAGTAATTGTAACACATTACGGCCCCGTTTGTTTGCAGGAAAGTGAATTCCTTTTGGAAAATGAATTCCGGGGAAAGTGAATTCCTGAAAAGTGAATTCCGGGAAAGTATTTTCCGATGTTTGGTAGTGTTATGGAAAACACTTTCCAGTGTTTGGTTGTGTTATGAAAAATGAATTGGAAAATAATTTATTAATAAATTAATTTTTTTTTCAAATTTATCTAATATATATAAAATATTTAATATAAAATATTTAATCACTTACAATAAAAAAATAAAATCTAAAATGTATAATGATGAATTTTTTTTTATTATATTCTATATTCATACATAGCTTATTTTATAAAATATAACTATATATATCATATCATATTATAAAGAAATAAGCTTGTGAAATATTTTTTACTATTCTATGAAACCATTTATAATTTCATTACGTACGAAATACATCCGACAAAAACTATAGTTTTAATAATATTTTTAGCATGTAATAAAATTGGATAAAATATTAAGGTATAAAATTCACTCTAAACTATTTTTTTTTTAATGTTAAAAAAATAGCACACTTATATATATATAAAAAAAAAAAAAAAAACGGAACAGTGCACTAAAACTGCACTGTTCACTCTTTTTTAGTGAACAGTGTGTGTAATACACTGTTCATGTTAATTGCACTGTTCAATGAACAGTGCAATTACCATGAACAGTTACAGAGAAACACGCAGCATTGGCTCAGGAAAGTGTTTTCCGAGAATTTAAAACGGAAAACACTTTCCTTATGTTAAGCTTAATATTTTCCTTTGACTGGAATTACATTTCCTTTGACTCACTTTCCATGTATTGCCAAACATGGGAAAGTGAGGAAAATGGTTTCCAGGAAAGTGAATTCCTGGAAACAAACAAGGCATACATGTCATTCCTCTTTACTTGTGAAAGACTCGACCTCGAGTAGCCTTCAAGCTTTGGATACAAAGGCTAATTATTATAGAAAGGATAAATGTCTAGCTAATAAATTAAATTTGATAACTCTTGACTGGATTCATATTAAATCTAATTTTAAAATTAAATTATATAAAAGTTATTTTGATGTGATTCAATAATTTAACAAGTTAAAAAATAAATAAAAATCAAATGATAAAAAATAAAAACCAAATACGCAAATTCAAAAGTAATTTAAATGATTGATACAAAGCGATTTGACTTAAAAAAATAATATATATATATATATATATATATATATATATATATATATATAATCAAAACAAATTCTAAACATCTATATATTTTATTTAAAATGCAAAGGCTTGGGCTTGAAGACTTGCTTTCCCAAGCTTTATTTCTAAGGTCTATGCATGTTCATGTTGGGCACCCAGGTTAAGCACATAAATACAGGGTAGTGTTTTTTTTTTTTTTTTTTTTTGTTCTTTTCCTTTTTTTATACACTATTTTCTTTGCTTTAATATTTTGAATTTTTATAGGTTTTTTTAAGTTTCTTATTTTATGTTTTATATTTTTTTTTTATAAATAATGTTTTTGGTGATTCGAGGAACATTTTAATAAAAACAAATATGATATATAAAAGAAAATGTGAATATATAAAGACTAAGAAGTTTAACACATTTTTTTTAGAAAAAAACAATTATTGATTCTATATTTGAATTGCTAAAAAGGACTTATTTTTTTGTTTCCTAAAAACAACTATATGAGCAAAATAGTATTTATTAATACATATGTACAACCAAATTACTAATTAAATATATATTTAAATTGTTAAAATATAGGAGAGGAATTTAAAAACAACTAAATATAAAATAATATATATATATATATATATATATTATTTTTAAAAAATTATTTTTAATATCAACATATTAAAATGATAAAAAAAACATAAAACAATTAATTTTAAACAATTTTTTTTTAAATTTTTTGTGAAATGGCCTAGGTTATATTCTAAATACTACCTAAGTGTGTGTGTTCAAGATTATAATACAATGTGTTTTTTAAAATATTTTTTCATATGAAAATATATCAAAATAATTATTTATTTATTTTTATATTAGTACATTAAAATATAAAAAATATTTTAAAAATATTAATTCAATATTTTTTAAAATTAAAAATATTTTTTAAAAAGATTCAAGGATTCTGAAAAACACGCTATAAATACTGAACCAACAACCTACCACGCCTTAACATGTCACAACTATGCCATTTTAAGGTCCATAGGTGTTATTGTCTAGTTGGTTCTTTTACAAACAACCCGTTAATTCAAGCAAAATGTCAATCCCACTGCACATATGATAATGATATTGCAATCTTGAAATTAAAACCTAATTATAATGATATTTCCCAAAATACCCTCTAATAAAACCTGTTTGTCTAAGCTTTTTTACCTGTTTTTTAAATTAAAAAGATTAGATTAAAAAAAAAAACAAGTAGAAAAGCTTAGACAAATAAAACCTAAATTACATAAAATGTGTAGTTTGGTACTATGCTTAAAGATATACTACCAGAATTTATTATGAAAAAAGTACAATTTCATAAATTAAATGTTTATCTATAGAACATGTAAAATTCTAGACATATAAAAGCATTTCCAGTTGATTTCAAAGAAATTTTTTTTTGAATTTAATGGATTTATATTCTATTTCATCTCTTTTAGACAAATCTTTCTTAAGTTTAAGGAAGAAGATATAAAATTTGAATTTTTAACAAATTTGTATTTTCCTAAAATGAGTCAAATAGTTTTTTGAAAAAAATTATAATCTATAGAAAATTAATTAAAAATGTATCCAATTTGCTCAAATTTAAAAGATAAAATTCCATAAATTATATACTAGACCGGATATGATAATTTTATTTATATCAAAATATTTGATAATAATCTTTGATATATATACTCCTACGTTATCCCTAATATGTGAAACTATTAATGTAATTTTATAGAGTTATTCGATCTGAATGCTATACGAAGAACATAAGTTAGATGAAGGAATGAAAAGATCTAGGATGTAGAAAAGCATAACATGAGTTGTTCAACAGATTTTGATTCCTATATATTCACTTATGTAATCCTTGATTTTATTATATGATATATAAGATGTATTTATATAGATATTATCATTTATATCTATAAAATCATATCTTTTGGAAGAAGCTTGTTCGATGAGATATGATAAAATATATTTTTTTTTTATTACAAAGCTAAATAATCATTTTTTTTTATCTGGTCTCACGCGTTCACCAATTTTTTAAATCTTATGAGAGAATAAAATTAAAGAAACTAATAAAAGAATAAATCACAGGGGCACTTTGGTAAGAAATCAAACTTAGCCATAATCAACTGGGGCATAGAAGCTTTGGAAAGAACCAAAGAATAATCCATTTGGCTTTATTTTTCCTTCTCTGCCTCCACGTTTTCACTATTTGGACACAAGCAAAGCCTAGGCACACACGAGAGAGAGACGGAGAGGGGGGGGTGCCTCCGACGAGAAAGACCACCCAGATACCTTCTTCGGAGCTTCCATTATCTAACCACAAAAAAAAAGTTTCAGTCTTTTATGTTTTCTCACCATCAATCTCTCTAAAAATCCGAAAAAGGTATGTTTTCTTAACATTAAAATTTCTATTTTTTTTTTCATTTATATCTCTATATTCTAACGTAAAAATTCCAAATTTGAAAACCCATTTCAGGTTCTTGAGAAGTATTTGTTGTTACAGCAGGACTTGTTCAAATTTTATATTGGACGTAATGAAATTTATTGTTTTGGCTAAAAGAGTGACTGAATTTCGGTTAAGAGGATAAGATGCCATCTGGGGTCTTTTCAAACTGAATTTTGGAATAAAGAGAGCTATTGTTGGTAGAAATTCGATTCCTTTGGTGTCGAAGACTAGTCAATTTTCATCAAGGAGGTCTCTTGTTAGGAGTTCAATGGCTGCTTCCAGTTCTAAAGCTGTCTTTGGTGATGTTCATATTGATGACATGATTGCCATTTGTGGGAATGGATTGGAGTTTTCAAAACCCAGTGCTGTTTTTTTCTCTGATAGAAGTCGTTCTAGTTGTCTAAAATCGAGTGTTAAAATGAGAAATAGGGAGTTGCCAAATAGTCGTTTGGTGTGTGGAAACTTTATGCTTGATGCAATGAGAGGGAACGGTAAGGCAAATAATTTAGTTGTTGGAACATTGTTGAAGAACTTGTATTCTTCGTCTTCTGTGTGTTTCTCTGCTAGGGCTGCTCAAGATGTGTCCTTTGATGGGAATTCTCGCGAGGAACAGTACGTGCTCTTATCTGCTGTTTGTTTCAATTATTTTTCTTTCTTTGCTAACTCATTTTAGAGTTATAATTTCATTGAAGTCAATCACAAGATTGTGGTACAAATGTTCTTGGTTTCCCGTTATTCTCAATGGGTTTGGCAGTAGTGAAACAAGGGTTTGGGACACTGTACACAATCTTGCAAATGAAATTAGGATTCAAAAGGAGCCATTTTACAATCACTTATTTGCCCAATATTGACTTCAGGAATACTGTTGATTACAGAAACTTGAAGCTGCTCTCTGGATCATGTTACTTGCCACATCCTGATAAGGAGGAGACTGGTGGGGAAGATGCTCACTTCATATGTGAAGATGAACAAGCTATAGGTGTAGCAGATGGTGTAGGAGGCTGGGCAGATGTAGGAGTCAATGCAGGGGAATTTTCTCGTGAACTTATGTCTCATTCAGTAAGTGCAATTCAAGAGGAACCCAATGGTTCCCTTGACCCAGCCAGGGTGTTGGAGAAGGCTCACGCAAAAACAAAAGCTCAGGGTTCTTCAACGGCCTGCATCATTACCCTTAAAAGTGAGGTATGTTCTTCTTTAACAGGTGAAGTTACACCCAGCTGCTTTCTTAATATTATAATTGATGGAATGTTGTGGCAGGAATTACGTCTTGAATATTTTTAACACATTCTAATGAGCTCGGCTTTATGCATATGGTGCTTTGGCTATTGTTTTCAGTCAGAATCAGTGGTTCAATCTTCAAGGCACTTAAATTCCTTACTTTTTCCTTGAAGAATGAAAAATTCATCCATCAAACTAGTGTAATGGAGATGGATGGTCCATTTCTGTGTTTGATAACATGCAGTCTCAAAAAGTGGTAGCATTTTTGAAGTTCAAGGGTTTTAATTCCTACTATGGTATTTCAATTTCAGACTCTATCTGATAACTAAAATCCTTGTAAGACAATACAATCACTTAATTCTATATCTAGTAGATAAAAAGCAAAGGCCTCCCTTGTTTCACAAGTCATCATAAACAAAGTCTGTGTACCTTCCCATCTCTTTATTCTGGGTAGAATGTTGATTGACCCTAGACTGAAGACATTTGGCTATTGGAACTTGGCAAAATTCTAGCTCTTGTGGATTGGAATGCACAAAGAAATATCTTACTGCAAGCATATCCTCTCTTTGACTGGTCAACTTCTGGTGAAGATTGTTACTAGACTTGCCTTTTATATTTCTGTGCCTGTATTTTATTATTTTTGATTTTTAATTGCTTCGTCAATGATTGCTTTATTAAGTACTCACCAAGTGAAAGTTTCTACTCAAGACTGCGTGGTCTTATATGGACTTCTTCCCTCAGGGAATACGTGCTATTAATCTGGGAGACAGCGGATTCATGGTGGTGAGAGATGGATGTACTATCTTCCGATCCCCAGTGCAGCAGCATGGCTTCAATTTTACATATCAACTGGAAAGTGGCAATGGAGGTGATCTACCCAGCTCTGGGCAGGTCAGTTAATGTACTCTAATCTCTCTCTCTCTCTCTCTCTCTCTCTCTCTTATTCATTTCTGTTTTGTCTGTGTGTGTTTATAAGCTTTGTACTGTATTGTAGCATGCTTTCATGTGTAACATGTCTATGTGTTTGCAATACAAACAAATCTTTCCTGGGTTTGCTATACCAGTTTCTATCTAAATTGATCTTAAATGTTGTTTGTTCATATGCTGCCACATCACAACCTCTTAAATATGTAGAATGGCACCAGGTGTCTTTTTTTTTTCTTCAAAATTATTAGATGCTGATTTGAGTTTAATTCAAAGAGTAACCCGTGTGAAATTTGAACAACAATGACTGTCCTGACCCGAGCATCCTTCTGGGATTAATGGCCTCAGGTTTTTACAATTCCTGTTACTCCTGGTGATGTCATTATAGCTGGGACAGATGGATTATTTGACAACTTATATAACAATGAGGTTGCTGCTGTTGCGGTGCATGCTATAAGAACTGGCTTGGGGCCCGAAGCAGCTGCTCAGAAGATTGCAGCTTTGGCACGCCAGCGAGCAGTCGATAGGAACCAGCAGACACCGTTTTCCACTGCAGCTCAAGATGCTGGGTACCGATACTATGGTGGCAAACTCGATGACATCACTGTCGTTGTGTCATATATAACAAACTCCGCCAATACGTGATTCTGTCTTCTCCTTCATGGCTACACTGTGTTCATTGGCGTGGCTCAAATGCTATCAGTTCTGAGTTTTTGGTGAGAAACCATGTTGAGGAAGTTCTTTCTAATGGCGCTCTATGTTCCTTTTACCACCTCAGTTTTGATGAATGCAGCTTTGCATTTCCCTTTTCTTCCTTATTATCCCATGAATATTTTATAAATGATCGAAAGGTTCTTCGAAACTGTTGAAGGTTGCTTATAGCATCCAGCCATACTCACATCAAGTTTTTTCAGAAACAAGTCATCTCTATATACCAAAATTGTTTATGAATTACTGTCGCAAATGACTGAGCTTGGAATTTTTGGTCAACTCTCCATTTTGGTGCAGGCACCAGCCTAGGCCCTGTTTACAGATCAATTTTGTAACGATTATGATATAATTCCCCTACCTTCTCACATGGAAGTTTCGATCAACTAGGCGAAGCAATCAACACCCTAAACCTTGCAACCACTAGGAAGAAACATGATTATGATACTGTTTAGCTGTTTTTCGATAAAATTTAATATTTTTTTTTTTTATCTTAAATTAATTTTTTTTTAAATTTTTTTAATATATTAATATCAAAAATAAAATTTTAAAAGTATGATTTTCATATTTTTTAAAATAAAAAATACTATAAAAAATTAACCCTATCACACTCCCTATCATCTTTTTTTCAGCTTTTTTATACATATCCAAACCCGTGAAAAAACTTATTTCATTACTTGAAACAAATGACGTCCGAAACTTTGATGCAAAATATAGATATTCAAAAAGCTAATTATAAGAGAGACTGAATTTAGAAGCATAAAAAAACGACACTGCATACATCGAAGGGGCATTTATTTGCTTAGACAAGGAAAATGCTTGGAAACTAGCCAAATTAGAGCTTCCATACTTTCCTTAAAGCTCCTCGTCCTTTCCCTTCATCTTTTTAAACCAGGAGTTTACATTCTCCTTGTCTTTTTAAAATTTCACCCCCGAAACTTAAATTCATACCTGTTTCTAAGAAAAATTCTAGGTATTTCTTCCTTATTTCAGACTTCCTCTCCGAAGTTTCTTTCTCGACTTGAGAACTTCTTCATAAAACTGTTACCATAGGAATTTTCTTGTTCCTAAGTTCCTTCTCATCGTGATCTAGCACCCTCATGAGTTTTACTTCCACGGTCAAGCCTTCCTCGATCTCATAGGGACTTGGGGTAGCACTCGAGATCGATCTATTTCCCCTATACAAATGATCAATAGAGAGCCTTTTTTCTACCCTTCATGAATTTTCCTTCGATTTTCTATACAAATTATCAAATAAAACATAAACAGACAAGGAATTTAACTGCAATGTAACTGCCACGACATTAGGGGCAGCTCTTGCATCCTTATGTGTCATATGGAACACTTTGCCGTATGTCATGTCACCTGAAACCGATTACTACCTGATATTCACAATTCTTTTCTCAATGGGACACTTTACAAAGAAGTTTATATGTAGCAACCTTCAAGTTTTGTTTATCCTACTCTTTCCTCTCATGTATATTAGCTACACAAGTCTTTATATGAATTAAAACAAGCCCCTTGAGCTTGCTATACTCAACTGAATGATTATCTTCTCTCTGCTGGTTTTCATACTTCTACGATTGATATCTCTTTATACATTTTGTCTGTGGGTAATGAGATCTTTTATCTTCTTATTTATGTTGATGACATTTTACTTATTAGTATTAGTTTGGTCTTGCTTAACCTCAGATTAAATTGTTGAGCTTAGACTTCAAGCTTTAGGATTTAGGTTGTGCTCATTACTTCTTGGGGATTGAAGTTCAACCTACCAGTATGGGTATCATGCTATGACAACATAAGTATATACTTGATATTCATTATAGAGTAGGTATGTCATCTTGCAAACCTGTTGATACTCCTGCTTTTTCCTTTAAATTGATATGATGATTGATGATTTGTTTTATAACCCTACATAGTTTCGTCAAATTGCTGGTGCTCTTTAATATCTCACTTTTACGAGTTTGAATATCTATAATGCTATGAACAAGGTATGTTATTTTATACATGCTCTTACTGATGCGCATTGGGTTGCCATTAAATGTATTTTGTGTTATCTGAAGGGTATGACTTCTTATGATTTACATATTACTTGTAGTTCTTCTTTCCCCCTTCATGGTTTTATTGATGCTAATTAGGCTAGTAATGCTGATGATCATAAGTTGACTATTGCTTATGTAATATCCCACATCGGCGAGTTAAGACTTAGTAGTTGGCCTTATTAATAGTGTTGGTTACTGACTTGTCAAACGTGTTTTAGGGCTATGCGTAGTTAGCAAGAACAAATCCGTGAGGGCGGTAAGGTCCAAAGCAGATAATATTTGACAAGTTGGGTTGGGTTGTGACAACTTGTGTATTTCGGCACTACACCTATCTCTTGGAAGTCGGGAAAACAACGAACGATTGCTTGCTCTTCTACTGGAGTTGAATATAAGACGTAGTTGATGGGATTGCTAAAGTTTTATGGCTTCATTATCTGTTGTCAGATCTATGAATTACTCTTACTTTTTTGTCTATAATTTGGTGACAATTTGGGTGCTACTTATGTGTCCTCGAATTCCATATTTTATGCTCGTACTATTGCTCATTTTCAGTTCAAGCTCTCGCAGAGCTTCCAACCTCAGCTTAAGGGGGTGTATAATAGGAAGTGTTGAGTTATAAGGTGTATATTATAACAATTATACCTATTTTGTATAATGTGTAGATTTGATTTGTGTAATACTTTCTAACATTACTATTGTGAACTGCACTATCTATATAAATAAAAAAGATAGTTAACTCATTGTTTAAGCCTCTTTATTCTCAACTACGAAGAGTCTTCTAATGTTTTCTAACCCTAAATGATTACAACGCTTAAAAATTCTTTGCAAAGTGGATGATTCCGAGTCCGTCATTTCATTAATTCAAGTGTCATAAAAATAGTATCAAGAAATAACTTTCCCTGCAGACCATATAACTAACAGACACACAATAATCCACACTGGCAAAACCAGTAGTGCACCACTATATAACGAACACTGCACAAATCTGTTATACTCCCATGCATATAAGCAACCAATATGTATAGGCAATCTGTTAGACATTCTGTTAGCATATTCTTTGTTTACTGTATATATACCTGTGTTATGCATTTAATAAAGTAAGCCATTTCACAATACTGTTATCATGGTATCAGAGCACTAGTTTTTCTTCCCCGCCTACTCTTTAGTTTTTTTTCTCTCTCTTCTCTTTTTCTCTGCTCTCAATGACTACCACCATCTTTAACACTAATGATCATCACAACACATTGATCACCATCAATGTTGCAGCCCAAACTCCAGTCAAACTTAACTCCACCAACTACCTGGCCTGGAAACTTCAATTTCAGACTCTTTTCATCGGCTATGATCTTCATGGCTTCATTGATGGCTCCCATCCATGTCTAGCATCTCTTCTTCCAGCAACCACCACACCTAACCCAGCATATACACTATGGATCCGTCAGGATAAACTTCTACTAAATGCTATTCTTGGCTCCCTTTCTCCTACTATCATGTCATTCATTTCTCATGCATAAACCTCTAAAGAAGCCTGGACAATCCTGGCTAATACATATGCCAAACCATCTCGTGGCAGAATCAAACAAGTGAAAAATCAATTCAACCACGTCACTAAAGGTTCTATGGGTGTTTCTGAGTTCCTTCAAACCATTAAAGGTCGAGCTGATGAGCTTGCCATTCTTGAAGCCCCAGTGGATGCTGAAGATCTCTCAGACAAAATACTTGAGGGCCTTGGTGATGACTACAAAGAGCTGACCAGAGCAGTTCAAGCTCGTGATAATCCCGTCTCCTTTGATGAGCTCCATGAAAAACTCCTTAACTTTGAAGCATCCCTTCAGCATGTCAGCCACCCTGATCAATCTTACTTTCCTGCATTTGCTTATCTAGCCAACCGTCATTTAGCTCCATATCGTCAGCCCTCCTATTCTTATGGCAGACACACTGGCTGGCGTTCTCCTTCCAACACCAGCAGTATTGGTTGGTGCCCTTCTTCCTCCCCTAACACTCTTTTTTCTACTCTTTCTCAGTCTGGCTCTGTCATTCCACGTCCTACTCGTCACCCTTCCAAACCTTACTTTGGTTTTTGTCAAATCTGCCGCATACAAGGCCATACAGCTAAGTACTGCCCCTCCTTTAAATTAATACCGATTACCAATTCCCCAGTGTCCAACTCCTCATGGAACCCATCAGCTCATCTTGCTACCACCTCTACCACCACTCCACCATGGCTGTTAGATAGTGGTGCCTCTCATCATGTTACCTCTGATCTGAACAACCTCTCCCTTCATGCCCCATATCAAGGTTCTGACGATATTATGATCGGGGATGGCACGGGCCTTCCCATTACACACACTGGTTCCACCTCTCTTCCCACCTCTAATACTCATTTTTCCTTAACCAATGTTCTCTATGTGCCTAGCATGACAAAAAATCTGATTTCCATTTCCAAATTCTGCTTATCCAATAATGCTTCCATTGAATTCTTACCATCCTCTTTTCTTGTTAAGGATCTTCACACAGGAACAATCCGTTTGACGGGTAAAGCCAAGGATGGTGTCTATGAGTGGCCACCTTCTCCCTCTCTGATTGTCTTTTCCAGCATCAAAACCACCTTCTCTGCCTGGCATCACAAATTGGGACATCCTGCTCTCCCTATTTTACAACATGTCATTACTACACATGGCCTTGATTTATCTTCTTCCAGTTTCTCCAAGTTATCTTGTGATGCTTGCCATTGCAATAAGAGTCATAAACTCTCATTTTCCACTTCCACCATTACTTCCACTCGACCACTCCAATTCATTTTCTCTGATGTATGGACTTCACCACTTATGTCTTATGATGGTTTTAAGTATTATGTCATCTTTGTTGATCATTTTACTAAGTATATATGGCTCTATCCTTTAAAACAAAAATCACATGTCAGGGACGTCTTTGTTCGGTTCAAAGCCATTACGGAGAAACACTTCAATTAAAATATTCAAACCCTGTACTCAGACAATGGTGGAGAATATGTGGACCTTACTTCCTTTCTAGCTCTACATGGCATCTCCCATCGCACCACTCCCCCTCACACACCTGAACACAATGGGTTTTCAGAACGACGCCACCTCCATATCGTTGAGACAGGTCTCACCCTTCTATCACATGCTTCCATTCCTTTATGCCACTGGACTCATGCTTTTGATACAACTGTATACTTGATCAATAGGATGCCCACTCCAACACTAAAGTTGTCCTCCCTTTACAAACAAATCTTTGCTTCCCCTCCCAATTACTCCAAACTTAAGGTGTTTGGTTGTCTTTGCTATCCTTGGCTTCATCCCTACACCCATCACAAACTAGAACCTCGTTCCAAACCATGTGTCTTCTTCAGATACTCTCCCACACAAAGTGCTTATCTCTGTTATGATCCTTCCACTTCCAAATTTTTTGTGTCAAGACATGTTCGTTTCATTGAATCCATTTTTCCTTTTACATCAACTCTTCCACAAGCTGCACAACCTCAATCAACCATAATATCTACCTGGATACCAGCACCTATCCCACTTTGCACTGTCCTTATCATCGTCTCATCACCCTCTGCAGTTTGTTCTCCACATCAGCTTAACTGTGAAGATCCTACAATGCCCCAAGTTACACCACCTACATCTCCACATGTTCCCCTCATCTCACTTATCCTTCCCACTCCAACACATCAGATATGTCCCACAGAGATCTTGCCAGCACCTAGTCTCCCAACTCATCCCATGCAAACAAGGGCGAAAAATAATATTCATAAACCGATCAACAAACTCAATCTTTCCATCATGTTAAACCTGAATTCTGATCTTGAACCTACCATATCTGCCCAAGCACTTCAAAATCCAAAATGGCGCTAAGCCATGTCAGAAGAATTTAATGCCCTTATTCGCAATGGCACTTGGAAGCTCATCCCGTCCACCTCTTGTCAAAATGTTGTGGGCTGTAAATGGATCTTTCGCACCAAACGAAATTCTGATGGTTCTGTTGACAGGTACAAGGCTCGTTTGGTTGCCAAAGGATTCCATCAATGTCCAGGTATAGACTATTATCACACCTTCAGCCCGATCATCAAACCTACTACCATTCGGCTGGTTCTTAGCATTGCAGTCAGTTATGGCTGGACCCTACGACAACTTGATATCAACAACGCATTTTTACAAGGTACACTTATTGAGAATGTATACATGAGTCAGCCGCATGGATTCATTGACACAGACTTCCCATCTCATGTGTGTAAGCTTCAGAAAGCTATCTATGGTTTAAAACAGGCTCCTCGCGCCTGGTATCATGAACTCCACTCGTTCCTTCTTCAGTCCGGGTTCACAAACTCCCATGCCGACACTTCCTTATTCGTCCTCACCACTGATAAACATTTTCTCTATATACTCGTTTATGTTGACGATCTCATCATTACTGGGGATGCTGCTCCCATGGTCAATCAGTTCATCACTCTGCTGGCTCATCGGTTCTCTTTGAAGGATCTTGGAAACTTGTCATATTTTCTTGGGCTCGAAATTCTTCCAAACCATCATGGTTTTCTGTTGTCTCAACGTCGGTATCTGATTGACCTTCTCACTCGAACTCACATGACTGATGCTAAATCTGTTTCCACTCCTCTACCATCCGGCACCACCATCTCCCTTTACTTAGGAGATGCCTTATCTGATCCTACAGAATTTCATTCAGTTGTGGGCTGTCTACAATATCTACTTCTCACACGTCTGGATATTGCCTATGCAGTCAATAAACTCTCCCAATTCATGCACAAGCCAACCACTGAACACTGGACTCTTGTCAAACGCTTGCTACGTTATTTGTGTGGTACTCATGATCATGGTCTTCAGCTTTATAGTGCTTCTCCCCCTTCCCTCCATGCATTTTCTGATGCCTTACATGCCTATTCTGATGTTGACTAGGCCGGTGATCCAGACCACTTCTTTTCCACAAGTGCCTATATTATGTATCTTGGTAGCAACCCAATTTCCTGGAGCTCTAAAAAGCAGAAAACCATTGCCCGCTCTTCCACTGAGGTAGAGTATAGGTCGGTTGCCAACACCGCTGCAGAACTCAATTGGATATCCTCCTTGCTACATGATCTTGGCCTCCCATTACTAGCTTGTCCAGTCATTTACTGCGACAATGTTGGGGTTACTCAGTTGTGCTCTAATCCTGTTTTCCACTCCAGAATGAAGCATGTTGCCATCGATTTCCACTTCATACGTGATCAAGTACAAAAAGGCACTCTCCGTGTTGCTCACGTTTCCTCCACTGATCAACTAGCTGACCTCTTCACTAAACCGCTCTCCAGAGTTCGTTTTATGTTTCTACGTGACAAGATTGGTCTCTCATGCCGAGCTCCATCTTGCGGCGGGATAACAGACACACAATAATCCACACTGGCAAAACCAGTAGTGCACCACTATATAACAAACACTGCACAAATCTGTTATACTCCCATACATATAGGCAACCAATATGTATAGGCAATCTGTTAGACATTCTGTTAACATATTCTTTATTTACTGTATATATACATGTGTTATGCATTTAATAAAGTAAGCCATTTCACAATACTGTTATCAATAACACCGTGATTTTAAGTAGACTGTGCGGTTCTTTATGAGCTTCATAATAGCAATGAAATTAAAGACAGAAACTAGCAGGAGCCACGTACAATATGAAGGAATCACATGAAAACATAAACAATCTTGGTCATGATAAAAATAATAATTGAATCATATGGTATTTTTCAAAGCAAAACCAACATCTCCTAAGGATCCTTCCCTTCTATGTGTAAAAGGACATGTTAAGGATTGTTGTTTGTAAAATAAAAGATAGAAGATCCGTCACTACCATACATGCCCTTTTGAATGACCCTCCACTGCTACATTTCTTAGCCTTTTTCTTTTTTAGTGAGTGTACAGAGACTTCTTTTTTCATGAATGGTTACAAATTGAAATACCAAACCCTAATTTTTGGATGCTACAAGCTGCCCTTTCTTACGTCGATTGCGTGTGTTCCGTGTACGCTCAAGAGCCTTAATACCTAAGTATTTGACTTGGACCTTCTTATAAAATACTTATAAGTATAATCAAATGTTAATCACGAGTTCAGGAAAAACATTAATGAAACATTTAAGGATGATAAAGAATGTTGCCTCATCTGGGAAGTTCTTGTACTACTAAGGAATTGTTTGACTTTGTTGTATTGTATTATATACTTTTAGTAAATTGTCATTTTCAATGTATGATTAATATGTTTCGAACTTCGTAGAAATGTCAGCAGTATAATTTATATGATTTCGCTACGTGCAAAAGGTTTGTCCGGGATTTGAGTGTTGGAAAATTCTATAAAGAAAAAGAAAAAAAAATATTCGATGCCATTTTAGATTGTAACTTGTTATTTGACACGGAAATCGTCGCAGGGCTGATAATGTTTTTCAGCCAAAAACACAAAAATACAGCTCCTCTAACACGTTTTTAGATATCAAATGTAAAAAAATTAAAGGATAAAATTAAAAATAAATATATTTAATTCAAATTATAATAAAAGCAAGCTTGATTTAATGAGAATTAACTTGTCAAATCGATGATTTAGATCATACACGATTGAATTTAATATATTTTTATTTTTAAAATTATTTTTCATTTAATTAGATGTCAACTAGGTGCATGAGACTTTGTTTTTATATATCAAACTTGTTTTTTTTTTTTTAAAAAAAAAAAAACATAAGGGTTGTGTGTAAGATTGAAATAAAAAAAAAATTATGAATTTTTTTTAAAGTTTCATAAAAAAGAGTTTTTTTTCAAGTCAAATAAAAAAAGACCTTTAAAAAACAAATAAATGATGTATTTTTTTTTTAATTTTAAGAGGTAAAAAACACATTAAATTAAAAAAAAAAAAACAGGCAAGGCACATGAGCCTACCCATTAGTCTTACTTATAAAAAGGCCTAGCTCATGCGCTAGACCTTTTATTTTGTTAATAGTAAGGGATAGATGATGTATCGTCCACCACTCTTTTTTAAATTATTAAAGGGCTAACGATGTGTCGTCCATCATTTAAAAAAAAAAAATTATAGATGACTCGTCATTTGCTGGCCTAGTTTTCAGAAACTAAAGGTCGTTGGAAAATCAGACTCTATGTATTTTTTGCTCAAAAAATTATTTCGTAACACTTTTTTTTTACTTAAAACATGCACATAGAAAGCATCTTAGACACCATGATATGCCCATATATAGGTTCAAAAAACTCAAGAAACCAAACAAAAACTCGAAATTAACCTGAAATAAAAAAAATTATTGAGCTCAAACACATATTTTTAGGTAATTTGGAGGTGAAAAAACACCTATGTGAAACTCCCCTCACTAAATGAAACCTTTAGATACTAAAATTGACTATTTTAACGACTAGAATCGGTGTTAATGGTGATTTTCTCTCTCCTATGCTGAAACTTAGTGACTTTCTCTCTCATCTCTTCAACTAGGGACCCATAAATAAAGATATGAAGTTTTGGACTAAAATTGATTTTTTAAAAAATGTAGGAATTAGAGGACCTAATATTTATAATTCAGAAAATATGTAGACTATAATAAACATTTCATAAAAGTTCGATAAAGCCAGTCGTTTCCTTCTCATTTTTTACTTTAATCCCTCTCTTTTAATCTTACCATTTCCTAAGAAATCCCTAAACATTAGATTATTTAGGGATATCTTTGAACCATACGCCAAAACTAAATTTATTCTCCAAATGGGGCTTATTTTCGTATTAATTTTGTGCGTTTTTAAAAATAAATTCAGTTACTAAGATTAAAATTTGAATTCAAGAAAACAAGGAAACCCTTGTCCACCATTGCTCTAACTCTTGAGGTTTCTTATAGCCATTTGCATTTCATTTTCTTTTGCCGCTTGTAATTGATGAATTAATCTGTAAAGGAATAGCCAAAGCGCACAGTACAAGAGGGAGCAGCATTGGATCCCTTAGAAATGTTTCCATCAAAGAAGTAAAAGGCATTAAACAGAAATCTAAATCAAAGGGCACACAGCAAGCTTTGATTACGACATGACTGCCTACATCACACACAAAGCTAAAATCTAGAACATCTTTTTGCAGAGCTCGGTGGGCATGCAAATGCAAAGCTCACCAAAAACCCTTTCTCTCTTTTCCTTCTAAAGGTGTAGATCATGGTGGTTTCTCTCTTTTCCTTCCCTTCTTTCTTCCATGGTTCGTGAAAATGGACGGATAGATTCATTGTTTTCATCAATCAACCGATCAATCAAAGATAGATCACAACACCACTAACTTACATGAGAACATATTCTCTTCTTTTTAGTTTCTTTTTCTTTACCTTTTCTTTACTTTCTCTCTTTCTCTTGGCCGCCAAACCCCTATAAATCCTACGTGGGCATGGCTTCTACGCGCTCCTGGCTCGCCATGGACACGAAAGAATTTCTGAGAAAAGATTGAGCCTCAAACCCTTGATCCATGCATGGGCATATCCGACAGAAAGCGGCCAAGTGGGGTCCTACAAAGTCAGCCGTAGCCAATAAGATCAGATATCATGTCCACGTTGGACCCCACTTGAGGGGTCATATCTTCGTCAAACAAGAATCCCACAAACTTTTGTGTTTACTTTTCTTCTCATCTACTCCTATGGTGTGAACATTAGCTGAGAGATATTCTTTAGAAGCACGTTTGTGCTTGCGTCTTGATCTCTGGTGAAGTTGCCAGAAAAAAAAAAAAAAAAAAAAATCTTTGGTGCCATTGCATCGTATCTTTGCAGGATCTCCTAGAGCCTGATTACAGTCTTTAAAATCTTGTACTTCATTTCACCAAAATAAATAAATAAATAAATCTTGTACTTCAAGGGTTTCCCCCCCCTTTATGGAGTGTCTCCTCGTGGGGATAGAAAATTGATATTTTATGCATGATCAGGGTGTTCATAAAGTCGTGGTGGTGGCCCGGACACCCCAGGTTAATTAATAACATGTATTTGGTTTAACTAATATTTAAGGAATTTCTCGAGGCATGGAGAGAGATACTTATCCAATATATGATTTTTTTTGTGATCAATTATGAACTAAACTAGAATATTTGTTAATAATAAGATTGTTATTAGCATCGATATTAAAATTACAATGCAAGATTTAAGGTTCGATTTCTAAATACTTGTACATAGAAAAACGGAGATGAGCTCAAATTGGAGACTTGGTCCTATGAAACACCCAGGTACAGAGCATCGGGCTACAATCTGTGGTGGTAGGATGAGACCGTGCTATTAAGAATTGAGCTATAAATATCATCAGCAAGAATTATTGAATTTATTTACCTTTTTTTTTTGTCAAATATTTCAAATCTGTGGTGTGCCTTTTTGGGCATGTTGGGAACTACAAAATATATATGTTTTGTTCGATAAATTATTCCATTCAATTATTTGGACGGTTAAAGAGTATGGTTTGCTATGTACAGGAATGATGCATTGTAATTTTTTTTTTTTTTTTTTAAAGTCTTAAGCTACTTTATAATGCTTTCTTTTTCCAAAATGATGTGATAATGAGAGGCTGGTGGTGTTTGTTTTTGGCTCTCTGTTAATGGCTTTTGTGGGGACAGCTAAGTTATGGATCTTTAACGCCCTCAATTTGACCTCTTGGACACTAAAAGTTATGCTGTCCTTTTGCTTTTCTTTTTTAAACATCCATTTTACGAATGTAATTTGATCAATCGTTCAATTATATCCTTATATTATCCAACAATAAATAGCTTTCGTGTGGGTGTTTACTTATTTTTATAGCTTTTTCTCATAAAAAAAAATATTGTATAAATGTATGATTTATACATATTAGGGTTTGTTTGTTTGAGATTTTGTAAAAATATATTTGTTTGTAAATTGATGAAATTTATTTTGAATTTGCGATTTAGGTATTTTGTGATGAAATAAATAATAACTTATTTAATTGGTTCATTTCATATTTTATCAATTTTATTATTAAGTTGAAATTTTTAGTAAATGTATAAAAATTTAAATTTATATAGATTAATTAATAATGAAGTAGTTGTACTATTAAAATAGTTTGAATAAGTTTGATTTAAATCAATGTTCTATTATTTATTTAGTTTACATAATTAATTAATACAAGTTGTGCTCAATATTCTATATAGGTTTGATATAAGTAATGTATGATCGTTTATGGATATATCGAGACTCACTCGAAGGGTTGTGTAGGATGGATTATTGTAATGGAGTTTAGGGTTTTATTAATTATGCATTATCTAATCTGAGAAATATTAGTGGAGGCGGTATTAGATGTCTATGTAGATGTAAAATAAAAAGTTTCTCGATCCAGATATTGGAACAATGCATCTTATATAAAAAAGGTTCATGAAGAGATACCTATGTTGGTTTGCATACAGAGAACCATATGTTCCTTACAAGACCATGGTAGAAAAGATGGTTGGGTCAACTTCTAGTTCTAGCAACGTGCATGGAGTTATAGATTATAATAGTAATCCTTGTAGGAATCTGGTTATGGATGCGATGAGAATGAATTAGGGTAATGCTGGTCAATGTCCAATTATAGAAGAAGAACCTAATGCAGACACGACCATGCTTTTTATATATATATCTTTTCAAAAACTCTGACGAATCATTATGGGATGGGTGCACAAAACACGATAAATTATTAGTCATTATATAGGTGTTTAACATTATGTTAGATCATGAATTGAGTGAGGCCAATAATGATATATTTGTTTAATAGACAAGAAGAATTTTACCTGAAGGGAAAAAAAATTTTATACTGCTAAATTCATGATGAAACCCCTTGGCTTAGGATATCAGAAAATTGACATTTGTCCAAATTTCTGCATGTTATACTACCTTAAAAATGCAAAGTTGACTAAGTGCAGAACATATGGGCATGCTTATTATAAATCCTAAACTAGCAGGGAAATGACTGTTTGTTGCATATATAAAACTCAGATACTTCTCAATCACTCCTATACTATAAAGGTTATTCATGTCACTAAATACTGATGAGTAGATGACATAACATCATTCATATGATGCAGTAGATGGAGTGATGATATATCTTTCCAATGGCGAAGCCTGTAAATGTTTTAATAGGGTGCATTTTTAATTTTTATTAGAATCAATAACGTGCATCTTAGGTTATATAAAAATGGATTTAATCTATTTGGGTTATTTGCTACTCTTTATTCTTGATGATCGGTAATATTCACGGTTTACAACTTGTCACTGAGAATATGTATGAAATAGATGAATGTATCCATTTGAGATGTTAGAAATTACACATGCATCATAATTAAAATTCTATTGTGTTTTTTTTTTAAAAATCAAAACATTAATTTAATTTCACTCAGGTACTTGTTCAATCTTAAAAGAAACGAAAAAAACAAGATGTATGTTGAGACTTCGATATGCAAGGTTTATATTGTTGAAGAGATCTTAATATTTATCTCGTATTATTTTAAGCCTTATTTGAGAACAAGAATTAACTGCGTTCAAAGGCATGATGATGTTGGGGAAGTGCCTTCGAATATGAACTTGTCAATATTCTCCTATCTTGGACGATTCGTACGAAAAAAATGTTGCGAGGAGAAAATATTTGACAGAAATAGAATTAGACAAGCACATAATTATGTGTTATTTAATTGCGATGAACTGAGATATTTTATTCAGTAAGTATAATACTCCATATGTTATCACTTTCAAAAAAATTATCTCTTATACTATCATAAACTAACATATTGTTGAATTCCTTATAGGAAACATTGTCAATTTTTATTATTCAAAAACTCACAACTAACTAAATCTCAAATCTTTTGATTACAAAATGAATAATTTTCTACATGGTTAAAAACACATATAAGAATTGTTTAATTATTCTTTTCTCTCAGGATAATTAATTTCATTACACATTTCTTGTTAACTATGATGGAGATGTAATTCATGTACCAGGTTTAACAATTAGAAGTGAATGCTAGAGTTACTTTGAATTTACCAAGTCTAGGTCCTGAAAGAAAGGTGAAGTGCTATAACAATTATTTTATCAATGGACTAATGTTTCATACAGAAGATTATGGTCAAGATATAAAGACATATAATAGTAGGGTCTGTGTTAAGGGATCAACTTCCAATAAGTTTTAAGTTGACTATTATGAGAAGTTAGAAAAGGTCATTAAATTGCAATATCATAGCAAATAAAATAGTCTTTTAATCAAATGCTATTGGTATGATACCATTGATAGAGGAATTAAATTAGATCCCTTTTATGGTTTGGTAAAAATTAATATAAAGGCTAGACTTCATTATGTTGACGATGTCTTTGTTTTTTCCAAACAATGCCAGCAAATTTATTAAACATACATTCTTTTTTTTTGAAAGGCTCATTCAATATTTGATTGGCTATTTGTAGTGAAAACCAAAATAAAGGGTTGTGTCCAGGTTGTTCATGATGGAAATGATGAATTAATTTTGAGAGATGATGTCTTTCAACTTGATGAGTTAGTTGTTCCATATCAAGTTGTTCCATCTAAAGTTGGGAAGAAAATTCAAATTTTCCGTCGTCGCCGATAATACTTTGGTTGATATTGACATTGATGAGTTAAATAATGTTTTGAGAACCAGTGGACGTACAAAAGTCGACAAAAATGATGATAATGATGAAATCAAAGTAGAATATTGCGATGAAAATGATAAAATTAAAGAAGAATGACAATTTTGATTAATTTGCACAGCACGAATGTGTAATGTCATAAATTATAATGTAATATTTCTGGATGAAATTAACTTTAATGTAATGACAATAACGTTAATTTATTATTAAATGAATAGCAAACATTAATTTCATGTGATTTTAATATTCTACATAGAACTGGTGTGATTGTGTTGTTTTGATTTTAAACATTTGAAGGATGGATAGATAAAGAATACATATACAATATGGCAATAAAAATTGTTGTGCACTGATAAAAATACCGACGAAATGCAAAATACCAATAGATATACTAAAAAATTAAGGTCGTCAATATATTCTAGAGAGCATTAGAGCTTTTTTCCTCTCACTTGCACTGTTCATTACGTTTAATACAGAATGTATCACCGACGGATTAAGTCCGTCAATATATTTCAGAGATTATTGAAATTGTTCCCCTCTCAATTGCATTTTTCATTGTGTTTAATATAAAAAGTATTACTGACGAATTAAGTTTGTTAGTATATTTCAAAGAGCATTGGACTGTTCCCCTCTCAATTGCATTGTTCAATACATATGGTATCGTCGATGATAATAGGTGGCGGGTTTTTGAAAATTTTTATTAAATTGAAAATTTTAATTAGAATTTACAAATGGAAACACTGACACAATAATACATGATGTATTTCTGAATTTTTTTGAATAAATTAAATATTTCAATTAGACTTTACATACGAAGACATCGACAAAAAAATTCAAATATTAATTTTTAATTTTTTTTAACCGGAAAGTTGTTAGAAATATTATATTTGGCAGGTTTCTAGTTGTTGGTAAATCTAAAAATTCTAGTAGTTGAGCCGACACTATTTACACACTTACAAAATACAGTAGACATATTGTGCATTTTATTGTGGACCATTTAATCCTAATTAAAGACAACTTGCTTTTAATTTTTTAGGCAATGGTGGAATTAAATGAGAGGGACCGAAATGAAAAAGGCATGCCAAAAAGTTTTTTAAAAGTACAATTAGGTCTTCAAACTTTAAAAATAACATAAATTAGACAATTTAAGTCCCTTTAGAATTCAAAAAAAAAATAAGTTTAATTTGGTACAAAAAGTTTATTTATAGTATTTTTTAGTTCCTAGTTAGAAAGAAAAGAGATAGAGGGTCCCTAAATTCTAGCAATAAAAGAGAAGGTCATTATTGAAGCCATTTCTAACAATCAAAATAGATTTTTTTAGTGTTCATGAGTTCCATGAGATAAAAGGGGCTTAGTGATGGTTGTTTAGAATCTCAATATTACCTGAAAAAAATAGATTTAAACCAAGAAAGATAAATCTAACCTGATTTGATTTCATGTTTTTTGACATTTTTTTAGGTATTTTGAGTTGATCTATTGGATTATAGGTGTTTCAAGGGTGTTAGTGATGTGTTTTTAAGTTAAAATTATTTAAAATTAGATTTTATAGACAAAATAGGCATTGCCTTGATTTTTCAACCATTATTGGTTGACCAAAATCTAGTCACTTGTGTATTTTGTTTTTTTTTTTTTTTAAAAAAAAAAGATGCCCACCCCTTTAATATATATATATATAACCAAGCCCAAGCCCATGAGTCTCAGCTTGAAGGCTTACCCACGTGCCTAGGCGTTTCTTTGTAATGGATTATGTGTGTTGGACTATGTGCTTAAGATCTTGGGTTTTTTTTCTCTATTTTTTTGAAATGTTAAATATAAATTTAAGAAAAAGAACTACTAAACCTAGTTGAGTTAATGACATGAAATATAGGTTTGTCGAGTTAACACAATATTCAGGCTATTTTTTTTTCTAATATTGCTTTTTTAATTGATATTTTTTCTTAAATATTTTTTAAATTTATGTTTCAATTAACATCCCTCCTCTATGATTTTTTTTCTTCTTCTTATTTCACTGTTTTTGGATAGAGATGTTTTTTAATGGTGTTGTGTGTATTTAATTTTTTAAAAAATTATTCTAATTTATCTATAATTTTTTAATCTTTTATATAGATGAATATTTATTTTCAGATAATATTACTAATATGCATAGCTTTGTATATTTTTACTCCCCCCATTTATTAATACAAATAGTTCTTGAATTTTTTTTATTACATGCATGCATGATCTTTTAAATTTACATAATATTTTTATGTATAAAAACACTTTGAAAAAATCAGTATATACAATATTGTTTGTAGAAATTTTTTTTTTGATCCGAAGAGAAGCATGGATGAAATAACTAGTATAATCTAACAAATTTACGGTAAGTGTAAATTGGATAGAATTAAACAGCAAAAGATATAAATTGAATAAATCTTTCAAGAAGGGGATAAAATTAAATAATTGACTCAAACACGAGGATAAAAAAAAAGGGGTTTGCTTTGTTTTCTTTTCCCTCTTTTCTCCATTCCCCTCCGATTTATTTAGGAAGCTAGGATGTAGTGTTTGTCTAGAGATCCGGTTGGAAGTTTTTGGATGAAAAGGATTTCAATCCATTTCAAAGTCTAAAGCAGACCCTGAACTGTTCATGTCTTTAAACTTTATGTCTACAAAGTAGGCATTGTTAAAACTTTGTTTGCACCCAGTAAAACTTGAATTTTTTGAGACAAAAACTTGCAAGATGCTCTAGATGCATTCTCCTATGATGTAGAAGGCATCATTTCTCTTTTCCCTTTCTGGACATGCATGGAGTTTTTTAAGATTTTTTTTTAACCATGCTTGAGCTCTGCAAATAAAAACAAAGAAATCAATTCACAATTAATGTTTGCAATGAATTAATATATTTTTTCCATATCATTTATTGGAGTAGAAACTTAGTTAATTATAAGCTCCACATCATTTAACAGAACAAAAATAATTGAACTCTGCAAGATGGCTTTGACCATAACTATGTAGGGCTAGAACTATCAGAACTACTGCAAGAACAATACCAGAACGGCTGAGCTGGGAAAATAAACTGCGAATCCTGAAAAAAGCTAAAGGCAAAGTAGTGACTTGAGTTACAAGCTTCAAAGAGATGACAAAGGATTGGTCTCGAGTCTAGCATGTCATGGCCACACATGTCTCTCATGGATAACCATGCCTTCTCATCCCATACCCCCCCATGCATACAAGCAAAGATAAAAAGCCAGTCATCATAACCTCCAAAAGCCCCCTCTCCCTTGCCATTTCCCACTTTCTAAAGCACTCGAAACAAATTAAAGAGGGTTTCAAACACAGAGGGGCTACATACCTTCGTGCTCTTAGCTATGAAAGTTCCAGCTCCCTCACCACAAAACAGCAGCAGCAGCAGCAACAACCAGTCTCAAAACCCGAAACCAGTTTCTTGCAACAACACCAACAATAACAGCAGGAACATCAGCTTTAACCCCAACAATCGAAACTTGTGCTACGAACCCACTTCGGTTCTTGACTTGCGTAGAAGTCCAAGTCCTGCACGAGCTGGCAAACCGGCCTCTGTAACCGATCCTATCGAGTGGGAAGATCATGTCTTGCAAACTTTGGATTGGGATTCTATTATGAGAGAGTTGGACTTCCATGATGATTCTGCTCCTGCTCTCATCAATAATTTTCCACAATTCGGTCCTTACAGCGAGCCTCAAATCCAAAGTCATAACCTTCCTGAGTTCACTGCATCTCAACAGATTGATGCCACTCAGTTTCTTAACTCTGAGTTTAATGATATGTACATTAACTCTATCCCAACTCACAATTTGACTTCTCTTGATTTGTCCCATAGTTTTCATAACAATATTGGAAATTGGGATGCTGGTTCTGATTTCATTCGAGAGCTTATCAAAGCAGCAGACTGTTTTGACTCAAACGACCTACAACTTGCGCAAGTGATTTTGGAACGGCTCAGTCATCGCCTTCAATCACCAAACGGTAAACCACTCCAAAGAGCCGCTTTTTTCTTCAAAGAAGCTCTCCAGTCTCTCCTTACAAGTGGATCAACACGGCCACAAACTAATCCTGTATTCCCTTCATGGTCCAATACTGTCCAAACTATTAAGGCTTACAAGGCCTTCTTTAGCATCTCTCCAATCCCAATGTTCACTGACTTCACCACCAACCAAGCTATTCTTGATTCCCTTAATGAAAATTCAGTGTTTCTTCATGTCATAGATTTTGATATTGGATTTGGCTGCCACTATGCTTCTTTGATGAGAGAACTTGTAGACAAAGCAGACTCATGCAATAAGATCACAGCTCCGCTTCTTCGAATCACTGCGGTTGTAACAGAAGATACTGCGACTGAGACCAAATTGATCAAAGAAAGACTCTCACAATTCGCCCATGAACTCAAGATCAGATTCCATGTCGAGTTTGTGCTTTTCCTTACCTTTAAAATGTTGTCTTTCAAAGCAATCAAGTTTGTTGAAGGAGAGAAAATTGCTGTTCTCTTATCCCCAACAATATTTCGCCATCTTGGTTCAACAAATAATGTTACTACGTTTGTTAATGATTTCCGCCGAGTTTCGCCAAGTGTAGTCATAATTGTGGACAGTGAAGGGTGGACAGAATCTGGAGCTAGATTGTCATTCAGGAGGAACTTCGTCAATTGTCTTGAATTTTATTCAATGATGTTTGAGTCCCTGGATGCGGCGGTGATTACAGCCGGTGACGATTGGGCGAGGGAAATTGAGATGTGCCTGCTGAAACCGAAGATTTTGGCGGCAGTTGAGTTGTGTGGAGGGCGAATGGTGTCTCCATGGAGGGAGGTATTCGCTGGGGCAGGGATGAGGCCAGTGCAGCTGAGTCAGTTTGCTGATTTTCAAGCTGGTTGTTTGCTGAGAAAGGTGCAAGTGAGAGGTTTCTATGTCGCAAAACGGCAGGCTGAGTTGGTTCTTTGCTGGCATGATAGGCCACTTATTGCTACATCCGTTTGGAAGTGTTAGAAACAAATGATATCTTGTTATCTTAGAAGCTAATTAGGTTGTTTTTGGGATGTAATGACGAGTCTAATTACCCTTTTACCATTCGGCAGTTATCAGTTGGTGTCTTGCTAGAAAGAAAGAAAGGGGGCTGAGTATCTTTCGTCACTCTCCACGCCTCTCTTTCGTGTAACCTGCACAGAACTTTTGCCTGTTATCAAAGATTTGGGGAAATATAAATTAAAAAGGATAATAACCCCAATTAGGGAATCATAATCTGCCATCCTCTTCCCAGGATTTTTTTCTTTTTTGCATGCGTTCTGTCAAGATTATTTTGACGTTAACAGTCTTATAAAATATGAAGTTACTGTTCAAATTATTTTAATGTTTTTGCAATTCTTCCAAGTAGCTGTAAATGACAGGAAACTTAATCTAATCACACTTTCAAACACGTAATCAAATTATGCAGTATCGAAATTCTTGCAGGAAACTGATCTGAAAGAGAAAGCACAGCAGCAAGTAAAATACAGCGAGAAAACTAGGAAAGATAATTAGAATGTGGAGACAGACAGGTTCTCCATGGCCCAAAATACCTAACGGAATTGTGCAATCCAAAGCTGCAAGTGTCTTAGCAATATGCAGCAGAAAATCTACAGGCCTTGATGGCTGACTAAATAAAAAAGACAGCAGTGCTTGTATAATACCAACGAAAAGCCATCCACTACAATCAAATGGCACTGTAGAAACAGGAAAAAAAATTCTACCAGTCATTTTTTATTTTATTTTTATATAAAATAAAATAAAATAAAAAACATGAAAAATAAATGTGTCTTTATATATTTTTTTGTAAATAAAAGGTTGATGATATATTTAAAGATATATTGTTATAAAAACAAAATTTCATAAATAAAATTAATTAATAAGACAATGACATGTGCTATTGAGAAAGAACTTGAAAAACCCTACAAATCTTGATAAATAAAGGGCTTCACTCTAAACAAAATAGGGGGGGGGGGGTGTTTCTTATGGAAGATACAAAATCTTTTTCGAAACAAACTCTTCAAGTAAGGAAGCTCTCTCAAAAACTCTCATTCTTCCTTCATCTATACTTGAAGTTTACAAATAATGAAATTTTGTTGGATCAAGCCTAAATGCCCTATAAGAGTTATTCAACAATAATTTAAACACGAATCAAAGGTATTATTCAAAGTATTAAATCACCAAATCTCGCTCTGCAATACTCGTCTAAATTCGTGTTTTCACACATAATACAAGTCATCATAAATAAAATTTAACAGAAGAATCAGAGGATTATTTTATTCTTTGGTAAGAATATTTTAAATAGATATTGTAACCATTCGTATATTTTAATAAAATCAAATATTTGTACATGTTTTCTTGCTTACTTTTCAAGTATTCAAAATTGTCTACAAATTTCTAGCGACTCCACTAGGAACATCTTTACCTTTCATCTCTTTCTTTGAAGAAATTTTTTTCAACAACCTCTCAATGAAAACTAGGAAGAATATGATCATTGTTGTCACTTCCAAAAGCAATAAGACTGTCGATTTAAGTCGCCAACACACTTTTGAAGGTTCTTCATCACCATCTTTGAAAAACAAATTCATCACTGAGTTGTATGCGTAACGTCAAGTCTTAAGCCAATGTCAATGTGGTATGTAAAGGGGGCACAAAGGCTTCCTGTTTCAAGATTGAAACTACAAGCAACTCCATAAAATTCAAATGGGTGTGTTTCTTCAGCACTTAA
Organism: Populus alba; assembly: GCF_005239225.2. NCBI lineage: Eukaryota > Viridiplantae > Streptophyta > Magnoliopsida > Malpighiales > Salicaceae > Populus > Populus alba. Next base: position 10,310,228 of record NC_133288.1, read on the forward strand.
GGTGACTACTTTTGCAATTCAACCCTAGAGACTTCTCCATGTTAATTGTCGCACGTGTGTGTCGTCGTGGTAAGCATCCTTCTAGATTAAGACTTTGATGGTGTGGAGAAAGAATAAGGAATTCTTATCCTTTTATGGTTTAAAAAGTTTAAAGTCATCACTTAGTATTGTGGTTACTAAGAACCTTAATTGGTCTTTAGAGTTTAGATAAGGGGATCGATTATGTAGAGAGATGACAATATCAACACTAGTACACCCTATATAAGGTACGTTGCTTTGCTTATTTGTCTGATTATTACTAAGGCTTTGTTGTGATTTTTTAACCATTAGTTTATCTATTGGTTAAAGCAAGTCCACCCCACTCAGATGGATCGTGACTTAACCCCACTAAGATGGATCGTGACTTTATAGGTCAAGCCTAGCCATTCTAAAATCAAAACATATTATTTTACATTTGTTTCTTTTATTTAGAATATATCTTATGTATAAGTTTATAATCATTGATATTAAAAATCAAAAAATGATTTTTTGGTATTTTTAAATTTTAGGCCTTGTCCCATAGCTTTAATAAATGTGTTATTAAATCTATGATGCGTGCAAAATATAAAACTATTTTTTGATTTTTTTTTGGCATGCTAAATCATGCATTTTCTCTCTCTGTTTTTTTTTTTTTTTGGTTCAAAATGCAAACTTGATTTTCTTTTTGGAGAAACTTGGTCATATGCAATTTAAAATATAAATGTATTTTATTTCTAAAGAAGGACATTTTTTAAACAAAAAAACAGGTTTATTTAATTCCAAAAAAATCTTATGTATAAGTTCAAAATTCAAAATATTAAATACAAAAGGGTAAAATGATATAAAATACCCATAAATAATTGCAATATGTTTCTTTAAAAATCTAAAAAATAATTGAAATTAAACTAGGGTCTGTTTGGCAAAATACTAAAAACAAAAAACATAAATTAAATGTCGTGAAAATTATGTTCGGGTGTGTTGGCCAAACATGATTTTAGTTAAAGAACACAAGCTTAAAACACAACACAAATACCAAATTAAATCAAAATACAAAATTTATTAATTTAATAATTAAACCCATCAAACTAACAAACAATGCAAATGTTTTACCTTGCTTTTATGATGTGTAGGTGACCGGTGGTAGCGGTGGTTTGCAACAAAAAAAAATAGTGGAAATACTTGTGTAGACAAAGGGAAGATGATTTTGGTGTTTTGATGGTGGAGATTGGACAATGTTTTGGGTGATTTGGAGGTTGTTTTCTTTTGGGGCTTTTTTAGTTCTAGGGTATTTTTTTTTTTCTCTCAGGAGTGGTGGCCATGAAGAAAAATAGTTATGCTTATACATCGTAACCACGATTTAGAATTATGGTTTTCTTATGAAATTGCGATTCAGAATAACGATTTTTATTTAAACCATTTTTCTAAATAGCAGTTCTTTGACAACTACGATTCAAAAGATAGCAGTTATATATAAACTATGTCATTTCCATAAAATGTTTTAAAAGTGTCATTTCCTCTTAACTTTTTTGAAACTATGCTAATTTAAAAAAAAAAAATCAAAATTTAGGTCAATGTTGGTGGCTTGTTCTAGTGGAGGTGAAAATGAACTTTTATCAGTTTTTTCTAGTTCTTGAATGATTCTCCCTCCCTTTAAAGATGAGTTGAGTTTGGGATTTTACAAGGAAAAAAAAAAGATTATGGCCAACCTTGAATGATGGGAGAGACTGAATGTTTTTTTTTTTTTTTAACTTTTAAGTGGTGTGTGTATTGGTGCATTGGTAAGAGGAGAGAGTAAGGATTGTCAATCGTGAAGGGAGACACTTGATAGTGTCAGGTATTAAATATTTTTTTTTTTCTGAGAGTGGCAGCTTGTTTAGAGAAAATTGCCTAGTTTTTTTTTTAAACCCCCTCTTCTACACACTAGAATCTATCTTTATAATTGTTGCACGTGCACATGCGGCGTGACAAGATATCAAAATTAAAGAGTTGTCACCTAATTGTTTGGTTCAGGATCATTAAGAGAACCAAGTAGACTAGTCTTATATAAAATTTAAGGTATGGGATTGATTGTATCTATGGAAGATATTAACACTATTAGCGTATCTTACTTAATGTAAGCTGTATTGTATGATCTAAATGTAGCTTAAAGGTATTAATGGGTTCTTAACAGATGGACTGTCTATGGCTTAAAACAAAGATATGTTCATGAATAAATTTAGTATTTTGAATTTATTATGGGTTTGTATACCCAAATAAATTCTTAAGGAAAACAAATTCATATAGATACCCTGACAAGGTTCACCTATCCTAGAAAGCGAAAGGGTTTTTCACAATTCGTATGTCATTTTGAAAAATACTCCCAATTAAAATTGATGAATGTCCAAAATAATTTTGAGAATATTCTAAAAAATCAAGCATTCATTTTCTTTTATTAAAACTAAAAAACCATGATTTGATCAAAATGTATTTGGGCAGTCAAAGGAATCCTAGAATCTAAATGTATGAATACGTGTTATTGATGCGTGTTAACCCTATATTATTTGCTAAATATGACAAACTAACATGTATGTGCCAAGAATTAACCCAAAACAACTCAAAATAAGAGGCTAAAACAAAGTTCATGCAAAGAACACGAACCACATTACCAATACCAAGCATAATTTAATCCAAATAACTAACACATAACATCAAATCACCAATAACATGTATGAAGTTTCAAAGTTCAAAACTATCAAAGCTAAACAACAAACATATTTATGCTATTTGAATTTAAAACTTGACATTTTTAACATCTATATGTCAAAACTAACTTATATGAACCATGAACTTTCACTAAAGACATCAAATTCTTCAAAGTCTTTAACCCGCAAACAAACAACTTATTGTTTTATTATAGAATAAATTCAAACACCAATCAAAATACCTCAAATAATTTTTTAAAAAAATTCAGAAACTATATTATTATTTTTTATTGTTCAAGGTGGTGGCTCACTACGAGTCCATTTACCTTAAACATGGGCAACAAATATTTTTTATGTACAAAGACAAGGTTGATGATTTTATTATTTTAAAAATTTAGATATGTTAGCCCGATGGACCCTTTAATCTAAGCTTAGTTCTAATGAGCTTTATAAACTTGTTATAAAATCCAAAAATAAATTAAAAATATTTTTTGTATTTTATATTTTCTTTTTAAAAAAAATGCTAAAAAAATGATTTTAAAAATGCTCTACAACATATTTTTTTGTGGCTTTTTCCATTTTATATAAATGCTAATAAAAGTGAAAATGTGCACCAAGGACTTGGCCTTAAAAAAAATAAAAATTGGTCTAGATCCAAACCGACAACTTAATCTAATCTTTCTGAAGTAAAGCCAGCCTAAACAAGATCCAAAGTTGGTCCAGACTTTAGATTTAAATGTAAAGTAAAGGTGGTGACTCTAAGCATGGAAAATAAATTTAAAAAAAAAAGTAGTGTTGGTTAAACCATTAACTACAATTATTTCTCCTAGTTATTTATATTGCATAACCTTCCTAAGTAAAAACTAGTTTTTTTTAAAAGATCAACCCTAACTGTTACATGTTTCATTTTTTAAAACAACAAGCTTCCATCTGTTTTTAGGTAACAACCAACGAAGAATTCCATACCTGTAATGGCCAAAATCACATGATAAAAAAGAAACAAAGCCCAAGTCATTCTTTTGTATCAGTGTGAATCCTATCTCAACAACAGACTAAGTACTTCACATATTTCATATCAATCTTTTCTAAAGTGAGTGCATAAGAGAAGGAAAAGACTATATCTAAGGTTTTCAACTCCTTGGAACGTGAAGACTGATAAAATAATTAAGATCAAACACAAAAAAAAGGGTTAGAATTCTTAATTACCTGTTTATTATGAGTGCTTAAAGTTAACCTAAATACAAAGAAATTTTATATAGGTTAAACTGAAAATATTTTTCTACCCTTAATAAATAACACTAAATAAATATTATTTAACATCTCTCCTCAAACTCACGATGCGACAACTACAAGCATTGAGAGTTTGCTAATAAGAAAAAAAAAAAAAAAAAAGAGAAATGTAATGCGCATTGGTAAAGAAATCTGCAATCTGCAAAGAAGAAAAAAAAAAGGCAAAGTAATGGTGTCATGCTTGAGACGATGACGAGTAAGATGACAATCGATCTCGATATTCTTAGTTCCCTCATAAAAAACCGAGCTGTAAGCAATCTGAATAAAACTCTAGTTGTCACAATACATAGGAGTATGATGAGAAAATAAAAGTCTCATATCAGTAAGTAACCAACGTAACCAAACAATCTCTTTGGTAGTAGATGACATGACACGATATTTTGCTTCGGTGGATGATTGAGAAACAATAGATTCTTTCTTGCACTTTCAAGAAATAAAAGAATCACCTAAAAAGATACAAAACCTGGTAACAGACTTGCGATATGTGGCATCACTACCATTATTAGTGTTAGAGTATGCATGTAGCTCCAAGGAAAAGGTGGTGAAAGTAAAAGACTTTAAAAAACTGTACCCTATAGATATTGCAAAATACGAAGAACAGTTGCCCAATGAACAATAGTATAAGAAGTAATAAACTGACTAACAACATGAACAACTACTCTTTCTAGTGCTATTGCCCCCGGGGATAGAGAGATTTTGGGACACAGATAAAGAAACCTTATTTAGTTTAGGGAAACTAATTCCTTCTTCTTGTCCTTCGAACATATGTAATATCTAAACAAGTAATAGTGAGAACACAATAAAGTGATACAAGATCACAATAAATACAGAATGATACAACTTGCATTAGTGCATTTAATAAAAAGATCAGAATCATGACTATTAAAAACAAAGCTAAAGACGAGATCACAATAGAGAACTTCTCAAACCAAGCATAGGGTGTTTGTTTTAGACCATATATATAATGATTTCTTAAGCTTACAAACATATCTAGAGTCATGTGAAATACCAGGAGGGGGTGTCATATAAACTTCTTCTTGAAGATCTCCATTCAAGAAGGCATTTTTAACATCAAGCTAAGAAATATGCCACTGACGAATCGAAGCTATGACAATAAGAGTACGAATAGGAGTTATTTTTGCAATAGGGGCAAATATCTCCTTATAGTCCATAACATACTGTTAAGAGTATCCTTTTGTAAACAAACTCTTTATATCGCTCAATAGACCCATCATAATTAGACCTGATCTTATTCACCCAATGACAACCAACAACACTCTTATTAGGAGGTAGAGGAACCAAATACCAAGTATATGTCTTATGTAAAGCAGAAAGTTTATCATTCATAGCTTGCTGCCAAAACGAATTAAGAATTGCCTTTTCCTAGGAAGAGGGCTCAAAAAGACAATGAATAGAAGCTAAAAATGAAGTAAATGTGAAGAATAACAAGAATAAGCAAATTTTGGTGGTTTTATGGACTTACGAATACGGATGGACTGACATAGAGGTGAATCCACAATCTCAGATGAAGCTTAAGGGGCTGTAGATGAGAATGGAGCTTCAAATGTGCTAGAAAGTAAAGTATCAGTACCTATAGAGTTATGAGTACAAATTGGTCAAACATGGACAGAGATATCATTATCAAAATCCTCAGAAAAGGGATCTATACAAATAAGATCAGGTTTAGTCAGGCTATGAGTAGTGGATAGAATATAAAAAAAAAGGTATATGCTAAAGAAAAACAACATGACGAGACACATAAAGTTTCTGAGTTATTGAATCAAAACAACGATACCTTTTTTACCTTCACCATAACCCAATAAAACATAAATAACAGATCAAGAGGATAGTTTACTGCGTTCTACATGAGGATGAAGAACGAAACAAGTACAACAAAAAACTCTAAATGAGAAATAATCAGGGGCATACCCATATAATTTTTCAAAATGAGATAAACCAGAACTATGAGAAGATGAAATTGTATTAATCAAACTTACAGTAGTAAGAACAGCCTCTCCCCAAAACTCACTAAAAACAAAAGCAGACAATAAGAGAGAACGAGCAGTTTTGATAATGTGCCTATGTTCTCTTTCACCAACACCATTTTGCTCAGGAGTATCTGTACATGAAGTTTGGTAAATGGTTCCATCTAAGGTAAGTAATTGACAAAAAAAATTTAAAGGTGTATTCCCCACCCAAATCACACCTAAAGCATTTGATCACACCAGAATGTTGAGTTTTTATAAGAGTTCGAAAAGCTGTATATATCTTAAAGAATTCAAAATGATGTTTCATTAAATAAACCCAACAATAACGAGTATATTCATAAATAAAAGAGACATAGTATTGAGACCTTTCTTTTATGGCAACAGGAGAAAGTCCCTATACATCATAATGAATCAAGTTATTGGTGAAGAAAAAACAAAAATACTTAGATTAAAAGATAAAGCAGAAAATTTTGCTAGTTTACATCCACTACAATCAGAAATGTCACAAGTTTTCAAATTTCTTAAAGCTCCTGTGGATGCCAAAAATCTCAAACAAGAAGACGAAACATATCCTAGACGAGAATGCTATAAATAAAAACTAGAAGATGAAGGACTCAAACAAAAAGAAGACAAATCAATAGTAGTAGTAGCAGTAGTGGGAACTAACACTTTTTACTCATCCAAGATGTACAATCCATTCTCCCTACGACTTGTCTCAATCAGCTTCTAAGATTGCAGATCATGTACATAACAAAAAAAAGAGGAAAAAATGACTAAATAATCACTAGAATCATATAATTGACCAATAGAAGCAAGATTCAATTTGAGGTTTGGAATAAGATAAACATTAAAAAAAGACAAGTGAGGTGTGACAACAAAACCGACACCTGCTAAGGGCATGAAAGTGTCAAACAGTCAGAACAGGAATGAAGGGCAAAGGGGAAACATAGGTAAAAGATGAAGAATCTAGAGACATATGATGTGAAACATTATAATCCAAAACTCATTCAGAATGTGACATATATGAGGAACTATGAGGCAAATTACCTATGGAAGAAGAAGCGGACATTGCTTGTGGCTGCAATGAGAGAAACTTCTGAAATTGCTCAACCAAAGTACTAGGATCGATAATAGAACTTGAGGAAGCTATTGCTGCGATATTGTGGTGTGGTGGTTTATAACCCTGATGTGGTCTATAAGCATTAGATTGTGACTAGCTGTCAATAACGTCTCGTGTAAGGCTTATGGTGGTGATTGGAGAATTGCTTAGAGGGTACTGCTAGTACAGAAGAATTCGAAGCAGAAAGAATATCATTTTCATAATACAAGTAAAGATATATTTCTTCAGCCAATAACTCACTGACAACCGAGTCAATAGAAGGCAATGGAGAGTGATGTAGTATTGAACCTCTAAGTCCTTTGAAATCATTTTGAAGTGCTATTAAAAAATGTATCAATCATTGATGCTCTTTACGTTCAATATAAGCATCATATGCCTTTAATTCTGCTGATTCTGTAAAAGCCAATTGATCCCAAAGATCTGTTATGGCAAAATAGAACTTTGAATACTCATATTCTTCTAGTGAAGAGCTCGTATGTCATTCTCTAATTGATACTGCTTTGAAAAATTTGATTACATGAATAACATTTACAAATGATCTCAAACCTCCTTTGTTATCTCATACTTCACCAACTGCATACATATGGAATGCTCAACAGAATTGTTGATCCAAGTAATGATATTTGCATTGTTTGCTTCCCATGCATTTATCAAAGCAGCATCCCCTTCCTCAATTTTTTTAGGTACCATTGACATATCCCTACATCTTTTTACCCTTAAGAAAATTTTTCATTACATAGCTCCAATACGAATAGTTCTTCCCATCCAACCTCACACTCATAGATTGAAGCAAATCATCTCTTTCAGTAGCCATAATCAACAATCACAGAGAACCAGAATGCAAAAGCAGTAGAAAACAAAATACCAAATTGAAGAAACTAAATAGAGATTGCAGAAACTAAAAAAAAATATCTTCTTGAAAATTTACAATTATGCCAAAACATAAAAAAAATTTACAGAAATTGAAGGGAAGGCGAAATACCAAAGTAATTGCAGAAAATGAATGCAAATATCAAATTGTAGAAGCTGAAGGAAAGATGAAATACCAAATTTTACAGAAACAGAAGACAAAAAATCACTCCAAAAAAAATTATTAGGATTAGTTGGATCCGCGAAAGTTGTGTTTGAGATTAAGCCTCGTTTCATAAAACCAACTCTGATACCATGATAAAATAATTTAATATCAAACATAAAAGGGAGGCTAGAATTCTCAATGATCTATTTATTATGAGTGCTTAGAGTTAACCTAAATACAACGAAATTATATATAGGTTAAACTGAAAATATTATTCTACCCTTAATAAATAAGACTAAATAAATATTATTTAACAAAGACTAGTGCTCTTGTGCCACTCCAGGGGCTTTCTTTAAAGCCTAAAGGGTTTGCTTTCAACGATGGCTTCCCAAAACAGTCAACTTTGCAGCTTTTATGTTACAAGGGTTGAAAGAAATACCTTTGTGTAGTGGAAAGGGATTTTAACAGGTTGGTACTCAAAGTTTAGGGGTTTTAATGTTGGTTCTGATTATTTAGAGTTTTCTTGTTGAGCTCTATTTTTGTAATTCTTAGCTTGGCACCTTGTCTTACTGCAGATCAAGCATTTGTTATTGAACTTCTTGTCATTCTTTTTTTCTCTTTGTAACAAGCCTTTTCTTTTTTGTTTCTATTATTGGGAACAACAATGTTTGCTTTGGGGAATATGCTAGAAGAGTTAGCTCTTTTTTTAGACAACTTATGATCATCTTCTATCCTTAACCTTGAAATAAGGTCTTCAACTATCATTTCTTTATACTTATAGTTAAAGTAGCTTTTGAAGTCTTTCCAAGATTATGGTAATTTTTCAATAATTACAGTCACTTTAAAAGATTCATTAAGAACCACTCCTTCAGCATGAATATTATGCAAAATGAGTTGAAACTATTAAAATTGACTTATCATGGTGCTTAAATGACCATCTTGAAGTCTAGAAATTTACTGACTAAGATTTTTTTTATACCAGCATCTTTAGCTTTCTACTTTCGATCCAAAGCTATTTATAATGCCTTTGCACTCTATACACATAATAAAATATTTTGTCCAATCAATTTAAAATATAGTTCTTGTACATGAAATCCCTATGACTCTATGCATCCATAGATTCCATTATAGTGAGATTAAATTATTATCTAATAGATTTGACACTTCTTCAAGCAAGAACTTAGCAAGGTGGTAAGATAACATAATATATTTTATTATATCTCTTGAAGTTTAGTCTATTGAACTTTTTAGATGTCTTATCATATACCATATAAGATAATGATGGAATCCTCCATGCATAAATAACTCTTGCCAAAGTAACATTGATTTAAATAATTAAATCTTGAGTAGAAGACAAGATATAAATCTATAAACAAGCAAATATATAAAATTAAAAATTAGCTTTTAAACATGCAATACACAATAAGATAATAAAAATTCAACTAATAGATTAGCTAAACAATTAGATATCATATTTTGATAAGACAAAAAAAAAAAAAAAAAACAAGACCACAAGCAAATAAAGAAACAATTTTAATCTTAAGATTATTGGTAATATTTTAGTAGTAGCTATTATTTAGGAAGATTGCATGCGATGTTATATCAAGGTAAGAGATCATAAATTTGCAAAAGAGTAAAAAACAAAATCCTAATTAAGCAAATAATATAATATTTAAAGTTGTATTTGAATCAACAAAAAATCCTAACCTTTGACCATTTTTTATACCAAACTTTAAATCAAAATTGATGCAATTACTAGAATTAATTCTTATAATTTTACTTTCATTGCACATCATAAACAAGTAAAAAACCTGACAGATTTTTCATTTAAAACTACTCGTTTTTACTTGGAAAATAAATTTTTTAGGGGTGAAAGAATTATTTTTTCAACAAACCTAAATCAAAGCTGAAAATAACCAAGTAATGAAATATTTTTTTATAATCCAATGATTATTTATAGCAAACCCAAAGCTCCTATGGCCTCAATCGCATGTGGTTTAAATCTAGAGTTTACTTTGCATAAATCTTCCTTTTAAAAATTTTTGGTAATTTATAAGTTCATTTAGCTTTTGATATATAAACTATAAGAAAATCTTAGAGATAAAAAAGTTTTTTAATTTCATAAAAACATGAGAATTAAATATTTAAAATTAATTTTTCATTCTCCCTCATATTTTAAACATGTTAACATTTAATATGAAAATAATTTTATTGAAAATTAATCTTTAATAACGCTTTAACCCTAAATATAAATAACCCCACTTTTGTTTTGACCTCAAATATAAACAATTAACGACGTCTTTTTAAACAAATTTCTAACATGCTTTATCATCGGGTTATCAAAAACTTGTTTGCACGGAAACCTGATGTCCAATAATATGACAAATTCCAGATTCCTTACAGATTAGTCAAACATCAATGCTCCTGATTATATTTGCCAGAATTAAAAGCTAACGTTAAAGAGTCCCTCTCAAGAAATGGGAGAAAGGTTCCTTTTCAGCCAACGAAGTTAACTGAATTAATAATACAATAATGCGCATGGATTCATTGAGGTTTCTAGCTCCAGTTAAGATTTTCTAAGCAAATTTTGCCGTTACAGCTGAAGGGTTAAGGGTATGGATCAGTCATGAAAACCAAAGGTCCTCTTCTCGACTAATGGTAATCATGATATCCGGGAGGAGTTCCAGAAAGTATTCTTCCGGATGCCAATTCATGCCACAGTCTTTACTGTTAACTGTCTCCCTCACCACCTTGAGACTTCGGATCTGAATCGGGGTTGGTTTGTTCAAGGTTAGCTACTGCTTCTGGTCCATACAACCGAGTCAACTCCTCCTGTTATGAAACCCGCGTTTGTTAAATGAGTGATGTCTTGTAATGATCAACTTTTGGCAAGAAGAACGATCAAACTTTAATGAATACGAAGAATGGAGTTTCAAATAAAAAGGCCAGGGACTAAAATAAACCTTAATGAAATCGTTTTCGGATTTAAGCTTGTTGCATTCTTCGGAGAGGCTCTGCAATTCATCTCTAAGATTGCAATTGTCATTGCTCAAATTCTCTACCCTGACTTGTAGCTCTTCACACTCTGCCTGGTTAAGATGAAGAGTCAAAGCAATAGATATCAGCTTTTAATAGGAGAATAAGAGCAGCAAACCTTAAGATAAAATTCAACAACAAATGTTCCCATCAGAATCATCCTCATCACCGATATGAAAAGCAACAGTATGTTGACCGACCTAAAGAAGCTTTTCTTTTATTTAAAAGAAAGATGGCAAGCAAGCTCTAAATTGGACCTTGAACTTCAAAAGGCAAGGTGATGCTCTTAAGGATCATGGGGTCAGGTTAGAGCTAGACAGTGTAAGAAAGTTCTGAAACAGTTGAAGTTGTTAAACTCTTTTTTTTCTAGGCCAGCGACTAGTGAAATTATTTCAGGACATGAGAAGTGTACTACTTAAGGCTGTTGAGGATTAGAGAATCATCCTTTGCTAGAAAAATACGAGTTTGGTAACGAATATTTTAAATAACCTGTTTTACCACTCCACCTATCACAGTCGTAAAATAAGGAAGTGGGAGATGAGCATCTGGTTTGGAACTAACAATGGTGAAGAAATAAGCAAACATTCAAAGACAAGAAAAGGTGCAAATTACAGCAGTACCTGTTTACGTAACCTTGACCTTCTGGCTGACTCTCTATTAGATTGTTTCCTCTTCTGTCTTTTCAATTCACGTTCATCCTGTCAGAACCCAAATCTATAATTCAGTGGAAGGAAAAGGAATCCAGATAGCCTAACAGCTGCATTAACAAACAGAAATGCCTCCCATAAATAACATCCTTTCTTCATCATTCTCAAAAACAAATTGACCTGTTCCTTTTGAGGTATAAGAAGGCCAGAGTTTGAATTTTCACGAAATTTGAAATATTATAAGTTAAGGAAAATACAAACGTGAAAAAATGAAAAACAAACTGCTGAAAGGTCAAACCTTTGATAAGACCATGACAGCAGAATTAATTTGATTGTTAAAAACTGAATTTTAATACATGATTTTAAACAAATGCTCAAGAATGATGCAACAAATAACTGCAGGGTTCATACTTGAATCCACTGTTCAGGCAATCCAGCAGGAACAACACCAGATGAGGCACAGGATGGATTTGGTCTCATTTTTGTAGCTCCAGAAGCAGCTGGAGATGCATTCCATAAGTCCATCCCAATGTTTAGATTAGTTGCGGGCATAGACACCACAGGCTTCCCAGGCACAGAAGTTTGGATATTTGCTCCGGTTGAGTTACTTTGTGCATTGGCTGTGAAGAAAGTCAACTTGTTTAGCAAGCTATTACAGCAAACAAACAAGAACAGATAGAGACAAGGAAGAGAAATGTCACCATCTGCTAGCATTTGGTTGAAGCTTCCTTTCTTGTTTGCAGCATTTTCCTATAATATTTAGGCAGGTTTTCATTAAATAGAATATAAATCACACTTTCCATTGGCTGGGTTAACATAGAAAACTGCAATTCCAAAAAAATTCAGGGCATCTGAATTTCTACAGCATGAACAAGCTGAAAAACCTGTTTTTGGGATAGGTCACCAATGCTTCAACAAGATCCCAGTCATTTGCACTAAACAACAAGAGCACACAGAAAGCAAAGAATAGGAGTGCACAGAAATATACCTGCTGGTTAGTATTCTCATCACTGGTATCAGATGAGCCATCTGTACCACTTTCAGCACTGTTCAGATAGCATATAGGTCAATATCACAAGAATTCAATGTATATGCATTTCAAAAGGAAAAATTACCAATAAACTTGAGCTTAACTGACCTTTGGGAGGCACCATCATTTCCTGAATCCGAAATAGCCTTTCCACTCTCTCCAGCTTTTCCTCCTGAAGTTCCCTTAGCTTTTTTAGCTGAAGCACGGTCCTTTCCGTCAGGGACCTTGCCTTCCAACTCTGTATTTGCCGGTGCTGAATTTGGTGTCTGCAAGGAAGATAATGAATATGAAACATCAGATTACCAAATAACTGGTAGGAATTCATAGGGATCCTAAATACATTTGCCATGGTAGTAAAAGGGAATATCAGCACAAGAAAAATTCTTGTATCAGAAACACTCATTATTACCGGGGCCATGTTTGGATGGGCATACACTCCCCCTGCAGGATATAAAGCTGGGTATGGAACTGGGGTTCCATAAGGTGGGATTAAAGGATGCTGAAAATTGTCAACGCAAAAGAAAATAAGTAACTTCTCTGTCAGATGAGTGGAACTGATGCTTTTCTCAAACAATAGGAGATATCCACCTGGCTTCCCCAAATATAGGGATGAGGTGTCGGTGAGGCAACTGTTGAGGCAAAAAAGGGAGGTGGGGTAGCTCCAGCACCATAATAAGCCTAAAAAAGTAGCCAAGTTATGAGCATTTAATGTTAGTGCTGCAGATATAAAAATCAATATATGAATTTGATAAGCATAAACCTGCACAGAATTTGACCAATCAGGATATGAAGGCGTTGTGGGTATTTCCTGTAAACACAATGAAGAGGGATTGGTATGATTGTCAACATGTGAATCTCTGTACATTTGTGTGTGCATTTGTGTTTGTGAGTATGAGAGAGAAAGAGAACCTGATTTGAAGATGCTGGTTTGGAAGGCTTAGCAGGTGTGCTTTCTTCCCTTGTCCCCATTTATATCAATTCAGTAAATACCACCAACTTCAACAAATTATGTTTGGATCTATTGTATCCAGAGCAATATTTATAAAGCACCTGCTAACGTCATACTAGATTACAAAACATATCATGAATTACATGCAATCATTATGAAATCAATTCTCATTACCATACATGGAAGCAATTATCATTGTGTTAAACATTAACAGGCGTACAGCCAAAGCCACCACTGCATTGACACCAATGTGCAAAAAGTATAGCAATAGTCTCTAATGAATTGGAACTAGCCATGCATCCTTAGCTAAAATGCTTATAGCTAGCTCACTACCTCTCTTGGTGTTAAGAAGACATTGTCATCACTCGTTGCAATTAAAAAATCATGCTATCAATCACTTTCCACATATCACATGACATTTTGGTGGGGGAAAAATTACTGCTCACAAGATTCACCCTCGAACATGGGATGAAGACGGTGACTGTGTTGCAAGACAAGCATTGAGGAAGAAATGGAGAAACTAAAAAAAAAGAAGAAAACTTTAATATACTTAATACTTAACAACTCAACAGAGCCATAATCCCAACCATGTATACATGGACATGCCCACAAGCCTTTGTAGGTGAAGTTCCCTTTCAAAATCAACAAGTCTCTTGGTCACTTATAGTGACCAATCAAACCCTTGTCAATGCTCACACAAATGACCTTCACAACCAGAATAATGCAATAGTGTCTCATAGTAATCTCATAAATCCCTACATAATCTGGACCAGGGCTCAACTACAATATACATTCTAAAGCAACCCTGCTCCATTCCTATTGGCCATGGTTATTTCACTTGTAGTCAACCTGTAAACAATCAGTTTTCAATCTACATTACCATTTATGATTTATCTTCTCCATCACCAGCGGACATCTCCGTTGCTTAAGTCCTAATACTTCAAAAAGATATAAAACAACAGTAAAGAATATTTAAAGATCCATCGGCAGGCAAAAAAGGAACCATCATTACTGGAAATATTATTTTACATTATGCCCAATTTTTTAATAGATTAGTGAGTGCTTCGTAAGAAAAAATGCAGCACTTCAAGTGTCCAAAAAAGATAATCTTCACTTCATATGCAAGCTGTGTCCCTGCTATTCTGAAGCTTCACCAACATCAAAAAGCTGATACCATTTTTGCTCATCGAAACAGGCATCAGTTCATTACAATCAATCCATAACTTAGCCAAAAAGTATAAAAAATCCTTTCCAAGGGAAATTAACACTACATTAAGCTCCTCCATTACAAGTACTACTTACAACAGATTATAGTCACTATCTTCATCCAAAGAGCACGCTTTATATGATCTTCTTTGGAGATATGGGAAATATTTGAACTTTCACCAATTTCAAGAATGCAGGCGTAGCATCCAAAATGAGTTTCTTATAGTCAGGTTAAATTGTAAGAACCACACCCCTTACAATAATAAGCCCTAGAGTTGACTATTAGTACCTTTAATTATAATAAGCTAAAAGAAGTTTATTAGTGTCAATCAAATCATCAGTGTTCTTCAAGAACATCCTCCTGCCACATGCCCATTGTAATCATAGATTTATTGTAGGTCCCACAATAGAATTAAAGAAAATTAATTAATATTGTATCAATATATATAAAGAAAATTGATTTATCATCAACAGTCTCTACCAAAAATGCATGAGCAAACAGCCACTGTATTTATGATTCATTACTCATTTGTCATTGTTCTGTAGGTTAATCTATTACCGCTGCTTATTAGGGGAAAATAGCATTTTTCTATCCAGAATGATCCCCACTCTCCCATACGACCTAACTGTTATCTTGACATGACTAAAATCCAAAGAGTCATCTTACCTCTTGCTATAACCAAACAAAATGCATAAAATCCATTTCAGCCATTTGTCAATAGCTTCCTGTATTTTCTCATTCTGTCAAGCCTAGTTAGTATTAGATCTTTACGACTCTGATCTCAGTTAAATAAAGCTATCATAGATAAGTTTCTTTAAATAGACCAGCAGCAAGCATCACAAACATGCCCTAACTTACACTGAATCTCTCTAAAATGTTCTCTAATGACTAGAATATACCTTATTATTACACACAATAGCCTAAAATTTCAAGCTCGAAGCATAAATATTTTTACTAGTACAAACTAAAATAAAGCTTTAATAAGTACAATAATGAAATGTACAGCAGAACTAGCTATTTCCTAACAATAGCAACCTTAAAAACTGAAAACAAAAAAAGACCCATTCATTAAAACATAAGCAAAACACAAAACAAATTCATAAACAAAAACTTTATCAAAATAGCACAAAAAAAAAGAGGAAAGGAAACAAACCCACTACATACTACCATAAAATAGAACTAAATAATCCCATAACATGATAAATCAAACTACAGGAAAAAACCAGAAGCTCTAGTACATCACAGAAAAAAGATATGAAATGGTTGAGAGCAGAGCAACAAGAGGCACCTTAGTTTCATGCCTGAAGAGAGAGGAGAAAAAAGAGTGAGTGGAAGGTCCAAGTTGGATGAAATAAGCCTCCTGTGTGCTAGTAAAAAGAACTTCCCTTTCTTTTCTCTCTTTTCTTTTTCTCTGAGAAAGATAAGACGGGCTGAGATTCAAGTGAGAGAATATATTAAACAGACAAAAGAGTCAAACAGAAGAATACGCAGATCCTCTTGCGCTGCCTTGCTATTAATCATTTCCTCTATGTCGTTGGGGCTCTCTCCAAAAAACAGGTGAAGGAGTTTTGGCTGTTAGAACCTCAGAATTTTAGGATCTTTTATGGAGAAGACGAGCGAGGAGTGATGATGGTGGGGTCTATATGGTATATAGTTGGGATCCCTAACCTTACATATCTATACCTGTATTGGGTCCCCTAAAACTATCTTAATTCCGAAATCATTCCTCTAGTTCTATTTATTGAACTTATATTTTGCGGCTCCTTAAAAGATGAAAACCACTGTCTGATGATATATACAATATGATAGCCCTTTAATACATTTCATAATTTCTAAAATTTCCGGATTCCACCCTCGGACCAAAGGTAATACCCATGTGAAATAGATAAAATAATGCAATCTTATGGCTTCAGAGGAGCTTAAACAATCATCCTACTTTAACGAGACTAAGGACATCTATTATCTATATTTACTCTCGGTTAGCGAATTCAATTTTTTTGGTTACCTTTTTATCTAGGAGAAAATGTGTTGCTATATCCTCCCCCTCTCCCCTTTCCCTGTTGGTGAAATTTAAGCACAGATTCTACGTGGGGCGGGTATGATTATCTTAGATACAAGTGAGCATTCAAATATCATAAACACTCAGGGTTCAAAATTAATACAAACACCGAAACCAAACTAAAAACGCTTTACATAAATAAGTAGAAGTAATGAGGAATGCAGCCATAATCATCAGTCATTAATGAGTTGTTCGAGCTGGTTAAGTTCTACTTTTACAATTAACAAAAGTTTTTAATTAAAAAAAATGAAGTCTTATAGACACTATAAAATATTATTTGAAAAGATTAGATACTTATTCCAGTTAAGAGAATATTTTTTAATAAAAATTTTATAGCTGATCTAAATAACTCTTCACATAAATTTCAAATACATAACATATCTTTCTTTACCGTCATTTCAATTAAATAATTTATACACTTTAGATTGTGACACTATCAATCAGACAGAGTGAGAGATAAGCTAGTCGCGCGGTTTTGTTTGACAATAGATGACACTTACTGTCGAGAGACTAAGAGATAAAGGAAATGCCCAGCATGTCCCATGTTCCCCGTACTGACTGGATCTAGAGCATATTTCTTCATTGAATTTCCAATGATAGCTATCGGTACATGAGAATTGTGATTATTGGATGACTCGTGATTGGACAAATCCGTCACTCTCCCCTATCGAATGGAATAACACAAATTAATCTAAAATTAATTATACATAAGCTTAATTGAACAAAAAAACTATTAGTGTGTTGAAAAACACGGTGATTCTCATGTATAACTTAACCTTGGGATCTCATCTTGGTTAGATCCAGGCAACCGGATAAAATAGATCATCTGCTAGAACTCAAGGCGGTCGCAGTTTGAAAAAAAAATAGAGGTTAAGCTTAATAAAATTTGGAAATGCTGTGACCTAATGTCTGACAGACTTGTGACAGAATTAACCCCGGTTGTAAATTTTGATTGACTTTCTGCTTCTTATTTTTTAATAATCTAAAAAACGAATGGATCGTCGGTATATTTGCGATTTTTTGTTATAAATAAATTATAACAAAACAAAGCAATTACCCTTGTGACCTGTCAAAACACTGAAACCCGGGCCTTGAACTGGACCAAGTTCTAAAAACTATAGAAAAAAAACTAGTATTATCCTACCATTAAGAGCTTAATTAACATTAATTAGTTAGATGGTTAGTTAACAACAGCAAACATACAACATTAAAAATCACAACAAGCTGTTGTCCTAACTGTATTTTCTTGCTTTGCAGTCTAGACATGAGCTGTGATTTTATCTGTGTTTTCTTTCAGGTTATGTATTGGTCTTAAAAAATGGATGCAATACATCTCAAAGAAGAAGAGAAAAAAAATTAGAAGAGCTTTTATATACCAAAGAGAAAGGCAATTTTTTTTCAAGCAAAATGGCACCAATGTGCAAAGTGCCTCAACAACATTATTCTAACCAACATACAAACAACTTCATACTTTTTCATTTTATCAACAAAAAAATTAACATGCAACTCAATTACATGCCTACATGAAAAACAACTTCATGTCCATAAAAAAAAAAAGGATAAAATAACATATCAGGTAAGCACAATACTTCAAATGAATCTGCACTCCTCAAGAGACCCTAGCCACAAACATAGTTGTCTCCATCAATTTTCTTTCGAGTCTCAGACTCATTCACATGCTCTCCATCATGAAAATAAAACTTAAACAAAATATCCACGAAACTCAACCAACTCTTAAACACCATTCCTAAAGTATGGAAGAATTTTTATTTGACACAAAATGTTACATACTCGCCTTTCCAAGCATTTTATAACTAGGAAGGTCAACCTGAATAACTATAATGGTCTCAAAAATCCTATAGAGCTTATAAAAAATGTTAGAAATATTTTGGAATCGATGACAACAAAGAATGATGTCATATGCAAGATTTTCCCTTCAACATTTTATGGATGTCTTAAGGCATGGTATCATAGCTTTGCTCTTAGCTCCATCCTAGGTCTTTATAATCTTTTTGTGGAGTTCATCTCTTATTTCAACACTAATATTCTAACTAAAAAAACACAATTAAACCCTTTACTATTACACAATTGAGAGAATAAAAAGACTATAACAAGAAAATGTTAAGCAAAAAATATGCTCAAGTCTATCATCACTAAAGTCTTGATCAGTGAAGTCTATAACTACTCATTATGGGAACTCTTATACACTTTCCATGACAAAACACTTATTATCATAAAACAAATGATGGAGAACCATGTTCAAGTAAAGGAAGCCAACATGACTAGATGGGGTCACCATCATTTTTAAAGAGCAGAATCTTCACAATATCACTAGTCTCTTACTAGAGCATAAAATAAAAACACCAAATGACACTTTCATGATCACTAGACATTTTTTGAACTTTTAACCACACTCACATTTTATGTTCTTCTAAGCTAGACATTTTCAGTTCTAGAAGATGTTTGTAATGACTAGCAAAGTTTTTATGCTCCTCATCACTAGGATTGAATGATTTTATATATATATATATATATATATATATATATTATATATAGTATATATATTATATGAATGGTATTTATGCTAAATCATTTGCTAGTTGGTTTTCATGTCTAAAAGTTTTGGTTTATCACTAAGTTATTACTTGTTCAACATTACCTTTTAAGTTTTTATATTTTTAAAAAAATATATGATACGTAGGACACTTATACATATCACTAAGAGTCATATCCTAGGCTTGTCAAATCATCTATTTGATTTTTTTCATGTTGATTGTACTTTTTTCTAGCACTAACATTAATCTATTGTTTATTGTGATCGATCGAACTTGATGCTTTAGAGCTCTCAATTTCTAATAAGTCCATCAAGCTTCGAGGTATCAAGTTTCATTTTTTAAAAAACAGTTAAAATAAGATTCTTTAACCTATTAAATACAAGAACTTAACTCATAGTTTTAAGGTAGGATCAACTTTTTATTTATCCCCGTGCCCCGAATCTAAACCCGAAACAATTGAATCAGAGCTATTTGACTCGACCCAAGCCTACCAAAATGCCAGATCAAGTAAAGAAAGGTTCTCATTTTCTAAAACTCTTTCAATGCCTTTGCAGAAGAAAAGAAAAAACAAGCCATATGCTATTCCGATCCTTCGAAACCATGTAGGCAACCGTACTATGAAAAGGCCTACGATGTAGCTGGTGTGCCTGCTAGATAAACAGGCTATTGGTCTGGATGTGATGTCCATGCGGGCCTCTGGAGAACAAGGCTTTCCAGATTTAAGGACAATATGGCCGACAGAGACTGTAACATGGTTGCCATCCAGTTCCCACATTCTGATGATAAACCCAACAACAACTACATTCGAGACAAGGACAAACCAGAAGTGGTCTTATCCTGTTAGCTAACTTACCCTTTCACATGAAGTTTGTTGCCTTTTGTCCCTTTTCGATAGTATAGATTTGAGCTACGTGTGATCAAAATGTGTTTGGGTTTGAGAAAAAAAAAATTTCATTGGATTGAAAAAAAAATAATGATATCAAAACTATTAAAAAAAAAAAAGCTTTTTTAAAAATATTAATTGAATGATTAACATTATAATTATATAACACTGAAAACAAGTAAGAGAGATTTGCAACTGTTCACAATAATAAAATAATCGAGTCACTGTTCATGGTATTTTTTCGTCCTCATACTTTAAAAATGTTTTAATGTACGGTTTTTAGTTTTTAATTTACATTATCACATGTGTGTTATGAAAAGAATTATTTTTAAGCTGTATGAAGATTGCTATTATGGAATAAAATTGTAGGGTTTGGTTTTAAAAAATAAACAATTTGGTTTGATTTGATTTTTAGTTTTTAGGCTAATTAAAGTTTTTTCCATTGGAAATTAGGTTATTTAGGTTCTAAGAATGTTCCTTTTTTTTTTTTTTTTTTTGTGTTTTTAGCTTTTTTAAAAGTAGTAATTGGCTTTTTAGAATTCAACCCTGGTTTTTTTTTTCTTTTTTTATCATTTTTGTGTTAGTGAACAACATTTTTGTTTGCTTAATCAAACAAGGTTTTATCTATTCTATTTTTAATAATAAATAAATAAAATATACAGGATGAAAATAAAAAATATTTTATTTTTTTGTTATTATCAATTTTTTATATTTTGACAAATTAATTAATCTTTTATTTTATTTTTAATACAATGGCATATAAATTATCGAACCATTATTATTTTCTTATCTAAAAAATGCTTCAAAATCATGGTCAAGGTAGAAAATAAATAAGTTTAAAAAAACCAAAAGGGAGCTATGGCTAAGGAAAAGGATGGTTTTTCTTCTGAATTTAAATCATTTAAACTTATTATGAATATTTATTTTAAGTCTTTTATTCAAATAACCATATTTTTAATCAAAACAATTTCATCAAGATAAAAAAAAAATGTATGAACAAAAAGAATTTGACCGGTTTTTGCTCGAGAACTTAAAACCATTTAAATTCTTATATAATTAGTATTTATTTTATTATATAAAATAAAATAAAATATAGGTTTCGAAAAAACCAGTATTTTTTAAAAACATTTTCACTATATATTGATAATAAAAAAACCTGCACTCTAAGAAATAAACTGGGATGTGGTGTGTTGATGACTTTTGCTTCTTGTTGATCAGAGGTTTCTTGCTTGTTGGTTCTGCGCTTGTCTCAGAAACATCTTCTAGCATGAAAACACGCACACAAAACATGAGAACAGCTACTGTTTGCAGGCAAACTATATAATTAAAACTGGCATGCATTTCCAATTTCTAGCTAGACGAAGACACCTCCTGGTAGACTTGACGAGGAAGATTTTTACATTAGGCTGTTGCTTAATCACTATCTACATCCTAAAAAAGGTTAGCCAGTCACATATACTGATTAATCCATTCCATTCCGGGAATGTAATTGTTTTCTGGTGGCATGTAGAAAGCATCTCCATATCCTTCCAGTACTGCAAATTCTCCCAGAAATGGGGGCTCCATGGCCATTGACAGGGATGAACTGGGACTGCTGGTGGAAACCCTATCAGCACGGTCTGATAGCCTTTGGATCTCCTTTTCTGCTCTAGAGAGTTGTTCCTTGAGCTTTAAAACCTGCAATTAATGAACCCGTATATCATTAATTATGTAAAAAACACTGAAAATTGGAATAATTTGACATGTTCTGATGAAGGTATGCTTGTTCCATCAGTCTAGCTTGGACAATGGCGTGCCTCGTCGCGCTCGTGGAGCAGTGGATTTGAAGGGCCCGACCCAATACTATTTAGCTTTAAACAACGTTGTACGAACTCATGAACCACATTGTAGAATTTTGTTGTAAAAAAATGGCAATTTTCTGTTCATTTTCAATGTTTTGGTTCACTTTTATGATGAATTTTCCTCTGAATCCTAATCCATTAGGCTGACTTTCTCCGAGCCTAGGGCCCATGTACGTTCGAGAATGGACGGTGTGCTTGGCATTGTTACCAGACTACAGTTCATTAATTTTTGTTTTTCTATTTTAAACTAATTTTTTAAAAATGTTTTCTGATCTCCTTTTCTATTTTAAATTAATATTATCCCAGAAACGAACCAGACCAGATCAGAAGGAAAACAAAACAACAAAAAAAAGTATGCCAAAGAGAAGAAGACATGCAAGAAATTAACCAGTGAATTCCTAGACTAGTAGAATCTTGCGTATGCAGGCAGGGGGGCGGAAGCATGTAAGAGAACTCAAATTGGAGTCCTAATTTTATCATTTTGCATGAAAAAAACCAACGAGGTACGTGAGTCTACTTTTATTTTATTTGGTATTAAATAAGATATATAAGCATAGTTGACCTTAAACAACTCAATTTCATCAAGTAATTAATTAAATAGTTTCACTAAGTTGATCAGTGCTTCTTCATTGCTAATAATATACCTAATAAAACAGTAAAATATAGCACTTGATCAAGCAATTAGCTATACTCAATTTCTTCCTCTGGTGTAATAAAAGAAAACGAATGATCCAAATCACTGAGCCTTAATAGACTAATAAAGTACTTAAGAAACATGTTCTTAAACATACAGAGAAAGACTAGAGAGAGATTGACCTCGGATTCAAGCAGGCATTTCTCGACAACTATGCTCTCATGGGCTGTCTTCAACTTTGTGTATTCCTCCTCTAGCTTCTTGTTCTTCCACCTTGCCCTTCGGTTTTGAAACCAAACCGCAACTTGACGAGGGTCAAGCCCCAAATCTGAAGCAAGCTTCTCCTTCCTCTCGGTTTCCAACTTATGTTCATCACCAAAAGTCATTTCTAGGAAATTAACTTGCTCAGCACTAAGTTTCCTCTTCCTTGCGCCACCAACACCTTCTCCTGTGTTCTTCTTTCGCCTTCGTCGTGGTTTAGATTCACCTAAACATGTCCAAGAGCACATGTTAAGGAAACACTATCAACTTATTTACAAGCTCATGATCAAAACACAAGAAATTGTGATGGCTGCTTGGTTTTCATGTATCAGTACTAACCTTGTTTTGGAACCATTTGAGTGTATAAACCGGGGTACAATTGAGATATGAGTGCTATGTGATCTTCAACCTTGTGATTCATGGTGGTTGTCCTCCTATTGGTTGTCTTCCTCTCTTTTCCTCTTATCTCAGCACTCAAGATAATTATGATGGTGTTCTAGGTGTTGAAGAAGGAGTGGGCAGCCTTGAGAAACATGAAGGTTCATTTTATAAGGGTGGAGTAGGACTTAAGTGGGTGTTTGTCAAAACGGGCTTTCTTGAAACTTAGGTGGTGAGGACTTTAATTTCCGTGCTAATTTCAACAATGCCATTCATGCACCTTGACCAGAATATAGGTTAAGAAGAAGATGTCAACATCCCTCTAAAAGCCCTCCCTTTCTTTTACCATTTCTTTGCTAGTAAAAATAATCGAATATGCAAGTGAATAAAGAATCTCTCTCTCTATGTGTGTGTGTGTGTCTATATATATATATATATATGGATGAAAACATGATTAATTTGAATGAGCATCTACATGAAATTAACTACTCTAGCTTGATGGAAACCAAAAAATAAAAAATACAATCACTTTATGTGCTCACAAATTTTACCAATTCTGTAAACATATCTAAATTGGGTCAAAATTTCACAATTATTCATTGACGGGCATGATCAGCCTTTAATTATTAATTGGGCATTAACCCCCTCCCTAGCTATGGCATGTAATAATTAATAGGTTTGTTCTAGGCTTTCCTAATTAGGTAATTAGTGAAGGATGAACAAAGAGCTCACACTACCTTGTAATTTCATACGGGTTAAGATCCCAAACCTGACCACTGATGTTAATAAACAATTTGGTACGATTGTCCTCTGCATTTGGAGATGCAACTTACTTTTGTTGTCCGATTAGGTGGCATTCTCCTCTCCCCCCGTCCATCCTCACTAGCCAAGTCGCACTCTTTTAGCTTGGCTACTAGAAATTTACATGTGGTATGCTATGCTACAGATCAATTAATTTATTTTTATAAATATATAAAAATATTCAAGTTTGTAAATTTACTTTTAATAAAAAAAAAAAGAAAACCATATAATGATTGATTTAACATGACTTAGTTGACATGGCAGATCCAAAAACAAATCGAATAATCGAGAAAAATATAATTTAACTAAGAAAAAATCAACACGTCATTTTTAAAAAAATATTAAAACGATAACATATTAAATTGACTCGGATCAACTCAGGTTAACTTGTTAAATCTGTTACTTAGATCATGAGACCTTAATAATCTTATAAAAAACAAATTAAGAAAAAAAATATATTAAACTCAATTATCAATCAACCTAATATTGTAGAATGAAATTAAAAACTAAATCCAATTAAAAAAAATATCAAGTCAACTCAAGTTAACCTTTCAAACCTGGATCATGAGATCGAGATAACCCCATAAAAAATATATCGAAACAAAAAAAAAGACACAAAAACCCATCCAAGTCAATAAAACAAGCTCGTGACCTGAGTTATGAAATTAGAAAAACCTCATAAAATGTACACTTAAACAAATTATAAAACTCAATTCTCGGTTAATCTAATACTAAAGGATGAGCTAAAAAAAGAAAAAAAAATCATACTCAATCAATTTAACTTGCAACCCAAGTTATAAGATTATGATAACTCTTAGAAAGCAAATAAAAAATAAATTATGAAGTTAAGTTCTCAATCAACCCAATGTTAAAGGATTAAATTAAAAATAAGATCAAATAAAAAAAAGAATAAAAATAATGATTCGAGTCAACCCGGGTTAACCTATCAAATTCGGGTGAGAAGACTGGGATAACTCCATAGAAAAAAAATCAGAACAATGAACCTCTTTCTCTCTTCTTCATCATTTCTAATTACTTTCTCATCTCTCAAACTCAATGATTAATAAAATGTGAGTGAAATAAAGTTTTGTACTATATCATATACTTTTCAAACTCAAGAGATCAAAATAGACATGGGTCAAATTCTTAAGGCTAAAAGGCATTGATACCATTTTTTTTAAAGGCTTTTATTTTACCAAGCTTTAGTTTTAATCCCCGCATTTTTATTTCCTTTGAAATACAAAAAAAAAAACTTTTTTTTAAATCAAGAACTAACCTAATGCCATAAATTTTTTTTTATATTACAATAACCTAAGAGAAAACAATATAAAATAAACCATCACTTTGAATTACCAATCAACACAAAATGAAATGATGATTTTTTTTAAAAAAAAGCTTGATTGTTGGACTAAAAAAAAAGAAAATAAAGGACAAAAGAAGAATGTTTGTTTTTTCTTTTTAAAGAAAAGGCTGCCACTCCACCTCACTTTTAATTTGGGTCCCCTCATTTTTTATTATTCACAAACTAATTTGAAATCATCTTTGGAAAATCAAGAATCAACTTAATGACATGATTTTTTTTTAGATCATGAGAAACTAAAAAAAAGAAGCACGAAATAAATCTTCACCTCCAATCACCAACCAACATAATGTGAAATGCTATGACTAAAAAAAATCAATGACTGAAGTTAAAATTTTTTTAAGCAAATCTACAATGAATCTTTTCATAAGCCATAGTATTTTACTTATGGCCATTCTTTTTAAAGCATCTAGCTTAATCTCAATTGTTGCTATACCACATATAGGATATATGCAATAATAAAACTCATAGGCTGAAAAAAAATATCTTTGTCATTTGAGAATTTTTTTAATTTAACATGTTGTTTCATCAAAAACCTTGTATTATTGAGTTTTTTGAATAAATTTACTAGTTATTAAATTAACTCGAGTTTGAAACTAATATATTTTGCTGTTAGAGAATATTTTTTTATTCTAGCTTGGGTGATTAAAAAAAAAACCTATGTTATTGAATTTTTGGATTAATTTGTTAGTTATCAAGTTAACTTGTGCAAATTAAATAACAGTCAAGACTCGAGAGTAATTTTGGAGATGGCTGAAGCTCAAGCTGAAGCCAAGTCTAGGATTGATGGGCTCGACAAGCTGATCGATAAAAAAAAAACTAAGTGGTAGCCTCTCTCTTCCTAGTTCATAGAAAATTGGGTGTGCGTGTGTGAGAGAGAGAGAGACAAGCTGGCCGAGGAAAAGGCACATGGGCGGCCACTAATCACTTCTACGCGTCTCAACCCCAAGAAAACTCACGGGGGGACCACATAACATAAAATCCACGTGTAGCTTTTCAATAGCTGTAGATATTTTACTACAGCACATGCCCACCAATAGTACTCCTCTTATGTTCACATTTACCACTACTAGTCGCCCTAAATTAACCCCCCTTGAAAAGCTAACCCCGACCATTAATATCTAGGGGATAGTGGCAAATTAATAAGGATATTAGTAGTTAATTTTTCCAATTTAGCAGTTAACTAGGGGGTAGTGGCAAATTAATAAGGATATTAGTAGTTAATTTTTCCAATTTAGCAGTTAACTAGGGAGTAGTGACAATTAATATCTAGTGTACCAAAGTAAGGTTAACATGAGGTTGATAATATATTTAATTAAATCGAGCATTTGTTTTTGTGGTTGAACTGCTTTTTATTTTAAAAGCATCATATTGATAATTTTTATGTATTTTTTTTCAAGGTTTTGATGTTAATTTTTTTAAAAAATATTATTTTAATGTAGTTTTAATTGAAAAAATAATTTTGGAAAATATTCTACTTATTATTTATAGAGGTTTTGCTTCATATACATAGGCAATTTGAGTCTTTAATTTTTAGACATAAAAATAGGGATTTATACCATGCAATTGATTTTCAAAAAACATGTGAAAATATAGATTAGATTAAGGGGAAATAAATGCTACTTTTATTTGTCATGTTAGATTAATTAACCTTGTAATATTAATTAGAGATTTCATTAAATCAATTTTTAAAAAAACTTAAAACCTTACTTAAGTCATGTTCCTCGTCATGAACTTTTTGAATCAATCTACTGTAGTCAAGCATAGATTTAACATCTATGATTATGATTTATGGATGTCAACCTTCAGTTAGGGCAACGTTGCATCGCATCTTCTTCAATTGGTAAGGCATGCATTGCAAGCAAAAAAAGAAGGGCCTTAGTTCTCTGGTTAAATATGATATCATAAACTACCTAGTCCTATATCGTGGAACACTTTTTGAGCAAATGATACGTGTTATGAGGACGTTGCCATAGCATAATTCAAGCAACCCCTAGTTTTAACAGCCTAAAACTAGAAAGGGTAACATTTTTTGGCAGCCTCTGAAATCGTGTTGTATCTAAAGCTAATATATAGGAAGCTTCCTTCATCTTCTACTAATTCAAGTTGGATGATATATATATATATATATATATATATATATATATATATATATATATATATATATATATATATATATATATAATGGTGTCGTTCTCCTTGAATTTGTTAAAGAGAAGATGTGCATGGTGTGATAAGGATTCCCTTTGGATGCTTTTGAGTTGTTTATGGATTTCAATGAACATTTTTTTTGATTAAATAATCAAACTAATTAAGAGACTTAAACAAATGGGTGTCATGTTTATCCCGACACTTGCGACCCTTGTTTCCCATCTTCCACACTTCCTTCTAAACCACCTATATAGATCCCTTTCCCTCCATTCTCCTCTCCTCCTTTTTTTGTTTTTTTATTCTGCAAATCAAAACAGTAGCCACTCCCTTCTATTCTGACACAAATCTAAATTTCATCACTACAAATTTTTCCACTCAACACTCTCTGAGTCTCTAGTGTCAGCATTATTATCCTAATACAATTTTCCCAAAATATTCCCTATACTAAGTAAATAAACCTATTTATTTATGTTTTAAATTAATGTATTTTTGTTTATATATATATATATATATATATATATATATATATATATATACTAAAACTCTTATTAGCCTTATAAAAGGCTCCGCCCCTGACTACAATATACAAGAAAGTTAACTACACTACAAATACAAAATATATATATATATATTTGGTAGTTGGTGCTCTCTAACATTTTTTGATGGAGATGTTTTATCTCTACTAACTATTTTTCAAAATATATCTCTGTCTCTTCTTGTTTTTTGCTTTGAGATTAGGGGAATTAAGGTTTTGAATTATTATTTTTCCATGAAATACATATAGATGGAGTAAATGTTTTGGAAAGAATTTATAAAAATCATTGGGTGGCTATTAATCATAGAACCAATCATGAAGGAACTGTAAGAGAATGGAAACTTTGGGTGAAGTCTTGTGTAATGATATGTTATTTTGATGTGTTTGTGTAAGAAATAGGATGTGGGGGTAATTGTTTGTGTTTGTGGTATTCAAATAGGTATTTTATTTGCTACTAACTAAATTTTGTGGTTATTAATATGTTGTATTAGGTGTTTTAATTTTAGTTTTGAAATGTAAAAGGAAAAATAATAAAATAAATAAAGGGTTTAAATGGTATAAATAGATAAAATATAACTTAAAGATTAAACAAGAGCATTTGATTTTACAATTAGTCAATTGATGGTCGAATTTGTCAATAGTAAAAGGATGTTCTGAATCTTATTCAAACACTAAATGGGATTGTATATATGTGGTTGCTTATGGTAATGTTATGCTTGGGCATGGGTTGAGGAAGTTGAAAAAATTTAGTGTTGTTTCAAATTGACCAAATGATTAGGTTGCAAGTCTTTGAAAATAAATATAAAAGTTTAGTTGATTTATGTCATTTCTATGTCATTGGATATGTTGACAAGCACCATGATGTCTAATTATATATGCATGGAAAAGTTTTGTTTAAATTGTTATGAGGTGTTATGTTTATGTTGAAAGGTGATCATAAGAGATTGTATTGGGATAAGTTCTTAGTTGTAAAAAAAAAAAAAGGAGTAATTTCCATGTTGTTTTAAAATTAAGGTGAATAGTTTGTTATTTGATAATTTGTACAAGTTAGAAAATGATTGTGATTATCTGTCAGGTTGGGTTCTGTATAGAGGTGCTGCTAGAATTTTGTTATAAATGGATAGATGCACTAAAAAAAACAACATAAAATATTGATTAAGATTTTAATTGAATATTATTAGATATTTAGTTATATTGTTTAGATGCCGAGAAAAAGTATAATGTCCAAATAGAGTTGTGATGCATTGTCAAACAATAGTGTTCTTAACCTTTTAGTTCATTTAGGTATCGATTATGAAGAGAAAACCTAATGTACCCTCTAATGATGTTGGTTCATTGACTAATGGTCATAAATTTAGGGCTTTATATGCTAAGGATTTATATTCTGACAAGTTAATTGCGAAATGAAAACCGAATTTAAATATGCAAGAAACTCTAATTTTGTTTAAACATAACATTAAATTAATGTTAACGTGTTTATATAGCTTGAAGTTAATTATTTTATTTTCAAGTTCATAAATTTTAAAGCTGCAAGATCAACAACATCGATTATGAAAATATTGCTAAGAAGCCTCATTTTTAACAGAGTCAACTTAAAAATTATCCAAAATAAAGGCCATTAGTTGATGTTTGGTAGAGATAGTTCAAGTTTATTACTTAATCAATATTTTTGGTAAATTAAAAATGTTTTTAAATTTCAGGACTACTTATTTTATGAAAATGATTTCATGGAAAAATCCTAGTGGGATGACATAAACTTAAAGGTGGCAAAACAAATATGGAAAAATCACAATGCGACTAGGTAAGTTTTGATGTGTGATATATATATATATATATATATATATATATATATATATATATATAACTTTAATATTTCATTTCATTATATTTGTTTTAGTTTAATAAATTTATGAGCCAAGTTGTGTGATTTCTGGTATAAAACATACATCTCAAATGACTATGAGGTGTGGAAGAACTATAGACCTCCTCACATTTGTTTTGCTTTTAATGTTATTTTAAGTTGATTTTTTTTTTCAATTTCATCCTTTAATATTTAATTTTATTTAATTTTTGTATCAAATTTGATCCTTATTCTTTTGATTGAGATTTTTTTTTTATCATTTTCTTGATTTATTTTATTTTCAATTTCATCCCTCATTATTTTATTTCTTTTAATTTTTATACTAGATTTGGTCCTTATTCTTTTAATTGTTATTTGTTTAGTTTTTTTATCCTTTTATTGATTGATTTTTTTTTATTTTCCCTTAATATTTGGATGGTTGAAAATTGTGCTTCGTTATTTTTCGTGTTTACCTTCTAAGGGTCAATCTTGGTCTTATGACTCAAGTCATAAGTTTTAAAGATTAGCCCAATTTTACTTTAGCTTTGTGAGTCTTTTTTTTTTTTTTTCAGTTTCATCATTCGATATTAGATTATTGGGCCTTAAGCTTCATGATTTCTTATATTTTTTTTCTATAAATTTATCCCAATTATATGTTCCATATCGCGGATTAGTCGAGTTAACTCAACTTAACTCAAGTTTTTTCTTTCTCATTGTTTTGTTTTTTCAATTTCGCATTTTATAATTTAGTTTTGTTCAGAGTTGGCCTCTATTATTTTATTCAATTTATTTAGTGCTTGGTTATCATAGTCTCATAACTTGCATATAATTAACATGTTAACTCGAGTCAGGGTTTCTTGTTCTTTTTTACAGTTGATTTTTTTCCCAGTTAATCCTTCATTATTTAATTTGATGATAATTGAGCTTTAGTTTTTTATTTTTATTTTTATAAGGTTATCTCGTTTTTATTTAATTTTTGTTTTGTTATGAAATATAATCATATAAATTTTTTAAAAATATTTAGAGGATACTTTTTATAATTTTTTTATTAGTCATTGTTTTTTTTTTGTTTTTTTATGGTCGTTGGTTTTTTTATAATTATATTATTAAATTAATTAAATTTATTGAATTTATTAAATTGATGACCCTTTTTTATTTCCGATGAAAACACTATCATTATTCGAATATTTGTTTTTCACCCGAGGATTGGATACGGAGATCACCTATGAATAGCCATTGTCTTTTTTATCAATCATGCACATAGCATGATGGAACATCATCCCCGGACACGATGAGTAGAGTAGGCCCCAAGCTCTCCAATGTCGATACGATAAAATTGCAATATAGCGATGTGTGTGGCCTCTGGATTGTGAGTGCTATTCATTGTCATCCCATTAAACATCTCCCTCAAGTAAATTTTGTCTGTGTTCCATGCACAATATTCTTCCCTGTTTCCCATCCTCCCACTCGAAATCCTTCACGCTTTCTCCTCTAAGTCCGTGCCCATAACATTACTCATTAAATTAAAAATAAAATAAAGCTGATCATCCGGGTGATGGTCCAATGATAAGAGCTTGGACCAAGAGATTTGTTTTCTCTGTGGTCTCAGGTTCAGGCCCTAAGTTGCTCATATGATGGTTAGTACTGGAGACTTACATGGTCGTTAACTTCAGGGCTTTGTGGAATTAGTAGAGTTACGTGCAAACTGGCTCAGACATCCATGTTAAACTAAAGAAATAAAAAAATAAAATGAAGTTTCTAAATTTAATAGCTTAGGTCTCAACCCCCTTGAATTCCGCCTTGTTTGGGGACATTATATGGGTGGGTTACAGGTTAATTTTATTATATTTAGCTCTAAATTCAATACTAATTCCTACATATCAAATGAACCGCAGGCCAATCGATGCACGGGGGGAAAACTCCAAAGAATTAGTGAGAAAAGAGAGAAATGTTTCAACCTAACCCACATCTCAGCCAACGGTAATGAGGATGGTATGGTCAACTAGTTGAAAAGAAATCGAATCCACAAGGAGTGTAAGACCTTTTACTCTTCCAATGGAGCGCAAACCACAAGCTTGTCATCTTCACTAAAGCTAAAGTCGACATTGAAAAGCAAGAAACCTCGCCAACAGCTAAGTTTGTATCTTCTTTTGGGTTTAATTTATGATCAAAGATTCTAAGCTCCATCGAAACCTTGTTCTATACCACATAGTTTATGACTAATTATCATAAAACGTACGAAAGTTGGATGGTGGACAAGTCGGTATGTGTCATTCCATGGTCCCTGCCTTTGTACTATTTTCTCTCTTTTATATATATATACTCTGTTTTCTCCTAATTGACAGGCTCTTTTCACAGATCCCAAGCTGTCTTGATTTCCTTAGGTGACTTGCCCTTGCTAACTTTAGCACATGTCAGCCACCCTAAGATATTAGTTTTGTAGCTAATTAATGACTTTAATTAATGCACATCTTCTCTTGATGATCATTAATGCAAATGATGCTGTTCTAACAACACGTGTTGGTGGCCTCGTGTAGTGTTGATTATGGATTCTTGCAGCATTTCTAGAGTGCTCTCTCAGGTGTCCTAGATCCAAAAACAATGGCGTGGCTTCTTTTAGTGCTTAGTGGCCACGACTGGTGTGCTTTCACGGTGGTTCGTGGTCTTAAAATGTAAGGAAAAATGGCATTGCAAAGATGAATAAGCTACAAGGAAGCATTGCCTAATTGGCTGATTTCTTTGATGACGTTTGAATTTTTACGAGATAATTGGCTGATTTCTTTGATAACGTTGGAATAATAATAATAATAATAATAAAAGATTGGTTTGAAGGCCTAACCACAAAAGCGGACAATTGTAGTTGTCTAGTTAAAAAGTTAGACCATAGGTATAACTACCCCTATAACAAAATAACAAGCTAGCTACAATAATATAAACAAAAAACCTCTCTCACAGAAAAAGAAGGTAGGACAACTTAAAAAATAATTGACTCGTGAGAAAAAAGAAAGAAGAAGAGAAAGAAAAGTAAAATAGAACATTAAATCCAGATTAAAGCTTGAATCATAACATATATCATGTTTCTGAAAAGCTCTTACCGAGACAAATTAAACCATACAAAGAAAGGCTCTTATATAATTTGTCTTGCTCCATGAGATAATTTCACTTAATTGAGAAGTATAAATATCTTAGATCACTAAATAACAAAATTATAGAACATAAAACACAATACATAATCATAATATTCATTATCCTATGCATTTTATTTTCTCCTCTTTTCTATATATTATTGCACTATAAGGTCTCCTATCTTTTTTAATAGAGGACTTGGTTTTTAAGACGGGGACCATCCCAACTCAACTTAAATAAAAATTTCTTTCAACCCATTACACAAGCTGTAAAAATTCTTTTCAACATATATATATATATTCTTGAGTATTATAGAGGTATTATCAACCGATAACACATTAATTATGTGGCTTAGGATAGGGAACAAGGGTTAGGCTTTAAGAAAACTACAATATTTAAAGACATTGTATTGATACAATTCTTATTATCAATGATGATCTGATGACTTTTATCCGCACAATTGATATAGGTATTACAGATAACAATTCTTCTTCGGTCTTTAATTGGGTACTCAACCCAACTTAACCCACTCCAATCTCTTTTATTTTTTAAATTAAATTTTTAAAAATTAAAATCTAAATTTACAAAACAAACTATATCTCCATTCATGAATAAAAAAAAAATCATAAAAAAAAGTTCAAACTTTAAATCTATGTATAAAAAAATCCTTCATGAAACCTAAGAAAAAAACACATATGGTATATATATTAAAATATAAAATTATAACTTCATAATTTAAAATAAAAAGTTAAAAAATTAGATAGAGGCTAGGTGTAATGGTAGGGTGAACTTCTTGCCTCCACATCAAATTCTGATCAAACTAGATTAAATTTTATAATCTCCGGTTTGAACATAAAAATCCAATCAAACTAGATGGGATGATACAAAATACATGATGGATTGAATAAAATTATTATCTCAACTCCAGATAAACCCTTAAGATAAAAGAAATATGAAACCTACAAAATAAATTAATATCTATGTATACATAAACCATAACTATACCATACACAAGTCAAGAAATACAATGAGTTTTTATTATGATGTTGTAAACAATTAACCATGAAACCAATATTTTTTTCTTTTTTTAAAACTATTTTTTAATTTTATTTTAGCAAAATTTCAATTGATTTATTCATTTTTAAAAATTTTACTTTATACTTGAAGGGTTTTTTCCCTCTTTCTTTTAAAATACAAGTTTTTTAATTGAAAACGAGAAAAAGAACTATTTTGAAATTTGAATCTTATCATTCTTCGCCAGATTTATTGTGCTTCCCACATATTATGCACTATGTATTTTAACGTTTTAAGAGTATTTTAAAAAAAAATTAAATTTTTTTTATATTTTTATTCACTTCAAATTAATATATTTTTTTAGTATTTTTAGATTATTTTGAAGCGATAATTTTAAAAATAATTTTTTAAAAATAAAAAAATTATTTTCATATATTTATAAAATAAAAAAAATACTTTAAAAAACAATTATAACTATAATTTTAAATAGGCTCTCAAGAGCTATGTGGATGCAGCCATGGGCTCGCAATAATCCACGTTACTCAGCCCGAAGTGGTTTCCAATTTGGAGCAAAATCATGTCGTGTCATTGCTAGGCAATGTGCCCATACGCTAGAAATCTCAGCCCATCAAAGGATTAAGTCTTAAGGGTTTCTCGTCATGGTTTTCTCTGAAATTTGAACTCATGTTAAGATCATTATCACACAAACCTCATCCATTAATTATTTTCATAATCAAATCCGTCTGTCTATAAGTAGCCTAAGCAAGCAGCAACCAGTCACGACACCTTTAAGAGAAGACAGTGCACGCGCGCTGCATCAGCCTTTTAAAATCAAGAAGATTATGCCTGGTTTCTCCTTGCATGGACACCTTCACTGTTCTTGTCTAAAAGATCTGGCTTGCAGTTTGCAACATTATTGAAATGTGAAATACCTTTTCTCTTTGCATCGTCTTTTTTTTCTTATTCGCTAATGATTAAACATGGTTTGTTACCACTGCTTTGATTTTCTTTTCCCCGGAATTACTGGTACCGGGAAGTAGAAAACACTGCTTTGAACATTCTCTGCCCGCAATCTGTTGGTTCCGTTGACGAATAGAAACTTCAATCCATACCTAATTTGAGACAAAATAACTTAGAATTTTATTCTTCTTCATTCATTTACTTTGTTGTGATCTTCAGTGTTGTAGAAGCTTTTGGATCTTGCTCATTTTACCTGCGTCTGCTCCTTGACGGACTGATCACCTTGTATCCCCTCACTTAGATGGATCGGCCACGCATCTAGCTAGCTGGATTCACCTTATGTTCTCCTCCTTGACGGACTCCGGCCCCTTGCATCCCCTCGCTCGGTGGACTTCCCATATGTCATTTAGGACTCACCTTGCATCCCTCTCTTTAGCTGACTTATATTGCATCCTCTCTCCTTGGTTAACCGGCCATTCATGCCCTAGAATAACCATGCTTCCCCTTCCTTGACAAACTCACCTTGTGTCCCCCTCCCGGACTCAACTTATATCCTTTCTTGGCGGGCCGCCATGCATCCCCCTTCTTTATGGACTAACCCCACATTCCCTTTCTTTGGCAGACAGACTAGTATACGTTCTCTTATTCGTGGACTAACCACATGTTTCATCGTTGGTGACCAACCATACACCCTCTCTTTGGCGAACTCATCTTGTAACCCATTCAGGGGACTGGCAATGCATCCCTCCGAACTCACTTTTTACCATTTCCTTGTTGGAGAGACCATGTTTTCCTCTCTTTGGCAAACTCACTAGCTAGGACTTGTTTGTTTTTATGTTTTAAAGTACTTTTAAAAAAAAAATTAAATTTTTTTTTATTTTTTTCTTCACTTCAAATTAATATTTTTTTTAGTATTTTTAGATCATTTTAATGCACTGATTTTAAAAATAATTTGAAAAAAAATATATTATTTTAATATATTTCTAAGTAAAAATTATTTTAAAAAACAATCGCAATACAACCTAACTTCACCAAAAACAGGATGCACGGTTGGTTTGATAATAAGGAAACACATAGTTAGTTTGCCAAGAAGAACGGACACATGGTTGGTCCGTCAGTGAAAAGGACGCAAGGTGAGTCCTCCAAAGATGAGGAAATGTGTGGTTAGTCCACTAAGAAGAGGGTTGCAAGGGACTAGCCACATGTCCTTTTAGACTCACTTTGTGTCCTCTATTTCTCGATAGACTCACTTTATACTCTTTTTTTGGTATACCGACCACTTATTCCTCCTTTTAACAGACTCACCTTGTATTTTGGCCTCTTTTGATGAATAGATTGTGCTTTATTTCCAAAAAGGACTAGCCATAAGTCCTCTTGGACTAACTTTGAACCCTTCCTTAATGTAATGACCATACATCCAACTAGACTTACTTTGTATCCCTTACTTTATGGACTGGATATGTGTTCACTCCAAACAGGGCTAATGCTCTCAAATCCAACTGTTACACCTTGGATGTATTACCCCTAGTTAAACATTGTGTACTTTTCACCAACTACAAAGATAAAACGTACATGCATTAAATAGTTATTCCTTATATATTCTCTAAAAACTCACACAACATAGCCTTCAAGGCTTCATTTCTTCTACACCAGTGTTAACTTAAGCATTAAAAGGTCTTTTAAACACAATAAGAGCTTTGTTGTACATATATTTGTGAAACCCAAGTTCAACAATCTTTATTTCTCAATGCAGCTACCAATCTTAGAAAGACATTGATCTTTTGAGGTTTTTTTCAAATCTCATCATTATCGTTACTTATAGGAATTTTTTTTTTTTTTTACTAAAATCTAATTCAATTCCTCTTCTTTTCATATATTCCCAGCTTTTTTCATGGATCACAACCTAGAAACTTAAGGACATTGGATGATTACATACCTTTCCACCATAGACATCTTTTCCAAATATTCAATAACTAACCAAACATATGAGAATGCTCACAAAAATTTGTTTGCCTATATAGGGACAATTGAGGGCTTTAACTATTTTTTAGTAGGTGGCTCATCTATCAACACCACCACTTGCACCTATATTATGTGTAGTCAACTTCAATTTAAGGAGGAACACATTGTAATTACATGTAAAACAGTGGAAAGAGGGCTACCACCCTTAAAACCCTTACAAAAGCTTCTCTCACCACCATAAAAACATATTCAAGAATAGTCAAAGGATATCAACATGTAGTCGTAGTCACAAAAGAAAATATCATTATCATCATCACTTCTCATCAAAGACTTCTTATAGTATCCT
This sequence comes from Populus alba, assembly GCF_005239225.2. Taxonomy (NCBI): domain Eukaryota; kingdom Viridiplantae; phylum Streptophyta; class Magnoliopsida; order Malpighiales; family Salicaceae; genus Populus; species Populus alba. Next base: position 10,347,915 of record NC_133288.1, read on the forward strand.
AGAAAAAAAATGGCTTTAAAGGAAGCTAGATATGTTGTTAAAAGATTCCTTAATGTAGAGCTATATATCCCTCATCAAGTGAGGGGTTCTTAATAAGCTAAAAGAGTATTGGATACTCATTTTTCAAGAGAATTCATTGCATATGTACAGCGTCATGATGATCATCCTCTCGGAGCTGGATCTTCGTGGTGATAGGTGGAAAAAACAAGGAATTCTTGCTTTTTATCAGAAAATAGGATAGAGTCGCCACCTAATATTCTGGTCACTATGAACACTAACTAGTCTTATAGTCTGGATAAGAAGACTGCTTGCATATATGGAGAATGTATTACTCCTAGTGCACCTTACCTAAGATAATCTACATTATTTGTTTGTCTAATATAAACTAAGGTATTATTGTGTTTTCTAATTGTTGGTCTATCTAAGGTTTAAAAGATTCCTCCTCAGTAAGTAGGTGTTTATCTTATCAAGTTAAAACCTAATCATTCTAATGTAAAAGCATATAAATAAAAGAAAATGTCTTTTTTTATTCAATATTAGGCATGTATATTAAAAGAAAATAAAATAATTTTTTAAATTCTCCCAATCATATTCATAAGTCCATGAATATGATCCACACTTATGAAATTTTATTAAATAAAATAAATCTTGTATATTAAGTTAAAATCTCATATCATATAGGACATAGACTCCATGTGTTAGATTCACCTAAACATATTCATGGGGTCAACCCGGATGTGGTATTATTATGTGGATCTCAAATCCATTATTGGTTTTGAGAATCTCTTTGTAAAGCTTATAATCTATTTTAATAAAAGTATGTAAACCAAGAAAAAATTTATTAACTTGTTTCCCATCACCTAAGAAGAGAATAAGGTCAGTTTATTTTTATCAAATTTTATCCTTATTTTTTTGTTATTATTTTTTTTATAAGTTTTTTATTAATATTTTTTCACGATTTCATCCTTTAAAATTGAATTTATTGAGAGTTAAGTTTCTTAATTGAACTCATGTCCAGGACTTCACAGGTTGTAGGTTTTAGAGATTAGATCAAGTTTAGGAAGTTCGTCCAAGTTTGCTTAGGTTTTTTTTTCTTTTTTCAAACTCATGTTTTCTTTTTTAAAAAAAGAAATTTAGGGGTTTTTTCTATTATTTTTTTGTAGATTGATTTTATTGGGTTAGCCCTTCATATTTTTTTTTCTATTATAACAACTACCATTTTTTTAATCTATAAATAATCTATCAAATTACAAATGTTTTTAGTTTCATCCTATATGATTTTTTAATCTTTCAAATTTAGTACTCATTCTTTAATTAATATTTATTTTTTTGGGTCATTTTTATTTTTATTTTTCAAATTTCTTCCTCCTTAAGTTTTTTTTCTCTCAAATTTTATCCTCGTTCTTTTTATTGTTTTATTTTTGCTTTTGCAAGTTTTTTTATTTATATTTTTCAATGATTTGATTATTTAAAATTAAATTGATTGAGAGTTATGCTTTTTGATTTAACTCGAGTCCATGATTTAACGAGTTTCAAGTTTTAAATATTAAATCAAATTTAGGGGTATTATAATCAATAATACTCCTTAATTTTTTTTTCTCAAATTTTGTTTCTCATTCTTTTTGTTGTTTTCTTTTGCTTTTACAAGTTGTTTTTTATTTATATTTCTCAATGATTTCATTATTCAAAATTAAATTAGTCGAAAGTTATTTTTCTTGATTTAACTCGGATCTATAATTTAACGAGTTGCAAGTTTTAGAGATTAGACCAAGTTAACAAATATTATAATCAATAATACTTAAAAAAATGTTAATCTAGCCTTTGTTTGTTTGCTAGAAAGTAGCTTTTTTAAAAGTGATTTCAATAAAAAGTGACTTATTTACTAATGTTTGGTAGTGTCATGGAAAATAAGTTGTAAAATATTTTTCAATTTTTGACTATGTCATGAAAAATGATATGAAAAATAACTTATTAATATTTTAATTTTTTTCAAGTTTATTAAAAGAACGATTACCGAATTTGATAGATAAGAAAAAGTTAAAGAATGATGAAATTAAAAAAAAAATCTAATTTTATAAACTATTTTAGATAAGACAAATAGCAATTAAAATATTAGAGATCAAATATGATAGATGAAAAATTTAAAAACTAATGAAATTGAAAAAAAAATCATAAATAAAATAAAATAAATAGTAATGAAAAAAATAAAAATCAAATTTGACAAATAAAAATTTTCAATTAAAAAAATAAAAAGAATAAAAACTAAAGTTGATAGAAAAATTAAGGATGAAATTTTAAAACAAATTAAAATGAAATATATAGTAGTCTAAATATTGAGGACTAAATTTGATATAGTTAACTAATAACAAAATATTTTTTAAATTTTTTATAATTTTTTTTATTTCGCACAAGATAAAAAAGATATTTTTACTAAAAACTAAATTAATTTTTTTTGTTTGAAAAGTATTTTTTATTAATCCATTTTTGTAACAATAAATAGATATAGAAAAAAATTTAAAGTTATTTTCCATAAATCAAACGGTCGCCATCTCCAGATCCGAAAGAAGAAACAATAAAAAGAATAGAAAACCATACTAATTGGACCACACGCCTGGACACTATTTCTAACCTTTTCTCTCCAAATCTCCGATTCATAGTCCAAAAACCCCCATCCGAATTGGGTTCTAAAATGGGAAAAGGAGGGGGATGCGTTCCGAGTAAGAAAAAACAACCGCCAGTCTCCGACGATCCCGTCTCCTCCCAGGAAGCCGCACCAATCGCTGTTCACGACGATGAAACTATTGATGTGGCAACTACGTCACTAGAGCCGAGAATTCCATCAAAGTTAAAAATCTTTATAGTGTTTTACTCCATGTATGGGCACGTGGAAGGATTGGCCAAGAGAATGAAGAAAGGAGTGGATGGAGTGGAAGGAGTTGAGGCTTTTTTATATCGGGTCGCGGAAACGTTGTCTGATGATGTTTTGATGAAAATGAAAGCTCCGGGGAAAGATGTTGGGATCCCGGAAATTACGGCGGCGGAATTGGTCAACGCGGATGGTGTTTTGTTTGGGTTTCCGACAAGGTATGGCTGCATGGCTGCGCAAATGAAATCGTTTTTCGATTCGACGGGGCAATTATGGAAGGAGCAGAAACTTGCCGGCAAACCTGCTGGGTTTTTTGTTAGTACCGGGACTCAAGGAGGAGGTCAAGAAACTACTGCGTAAGTTGATAATGCTCTCTCTCCGTCTCTTCTTCAAGATTCAAAGTTAATGTTGTTGCTGTTATGATGCCAGTCTAATTTTTAATGTCTAAACAAATCATAATTATGTTTTGCAATTTTTCCTTACGATCTCAGTTTCTTGTTGATTCCTTGCTTAGACAACTAAGGAAAGCTAAATTTTGTTCGGTAGGAGCAATAATCATTTGAATGTGGAAGACATGAACCTTTCATTCTTGAAGATTTTATACAGGATGTGCTTTTCTCATTAAATCACGCATTGATTTGGGCCTCGGTTTAGGTTAGAAAGAATGATTCATGGAAAGTAGAGGCAAATAGTCGAAACAGATGCAGGGAAACTTGTTTAGGCTCTAAACAAATGGTCGATAGAAAACCTCGGTGGTCTGTGAATTAGTGCAAAAAAGAGAAGAAAAGAAAAGAAAAGAAATTAATTGTAATGAAAATGAGGCAAAGATATAGCTCAATAAAATCAGAACAAGATACTGTTAAGTGATGCGACTGGGATTTTATGGTGATAGATGCAAGTGAAGAATTAACGTTTATATATATAGTTTGTAATTGGGCACATTTTAGTTTTATTTGAGCATCCAAGAGTTTTGGCATGCCATCAGCTTGTAAGACATTTATACTTACCTTGTCAGCCTGCCAAACTGAGCTTGAGTTATCTTTTTTACTCTTCGATCTTGGTTTATGTTTTTTGCTTGTCAGAGTGTAAACTTTATTTAAAGATGAAATTGTGCATTCTCGTAAACAAAAAAAAGGTTGGTTTTTCTTTGTATGTGCATGCAGCTCATCTATTTTGGAATCTCAATGTTTTATCCTTTTGTCTTGATAATTGAGAGAGCCTGGCTTTTGTTCTGAAGTCACCTCTGTTGACTTAACATTTGATGGGATGATGATGTTATAGGGATGGTGTTTTGGCTTAGTACGAGGAATTATGAAAATGAATGAGCTGTATGAATTCATATGTAGAAAACCAATATATTAACCATTTTCCATTGCTTTAATCCTCTTGTTTGGATTGGGGCAGATGGACAGCAATTACCCAGTTGACCCACCATGGAATGTTATTTGTTCCTGTTGGATACACCTTTGGAGCTGGTATGTTTAAGATGGACACTGTTCGAGGGGGCTCTCCTTATGGTGCTGGAGTTTATGCCGGTGACGGCTCAAGAGAGGCAAATGAAACAGAGTTGGCGCTTGCTGAGCATCAGGGCAAGTATATGGCTACAATAGTCAAGAGGCTTGCCCAGACCTGATGACATTTTATAATCTTTAGAAATACATTTGCTTCCCTACTTGTCAATTTGAGTGCATTTGTTTGTTATTATTGGTCTTGTGTTTTATGTACTACCAGACTTGGAGAATCATACGTGGGTTATACGTTCTATTCTCACATTTCTACCCTTCCACTTTGTGCAGCAAGCTGTATATGATTCGAAAATATTGGAATAGTGATAATTTGTTGGACATTGTTGTCTTGTAGAGTTCATTTTTCTGGTTTGGTTTGAGAGTCATTGTAATAAACATGGTATTCAAGCATTTGACTTGCTATTAGTTCATTTATATCTATTATTATCTAATAAATAACACTAAACTGGTGCTTGTTTTTAGCATTGCCTATAGTTTTGGATGAAGGGCCGTGTGTGCATGCTGCGGTTCAGGCCAAAAAGCATAAAAAATAATGCTTTTTGGCTTAAAACGCAACGAGCAATCAGGGATGAAGAAAGACAAGCTAGCTGGGAGGGCCAGGATCATAAACTTTGAATATCTGGAAGTGTGGATATGGGAATCTTTGTGATGCAATCTTGTCCTTGAATGATGACTTACGCAAATCTGCTTAAAGAATTCTATTAGCTCTTTTGGATAGGGATACCCTAACCTAACGTACAGTACTAGCTACTGTGGAAGGAAGAACCGCTTAAGTTTACCAAAAATGCGTACATTCTACTTTTACATGATTTCACCAACCAAAGATTCGCTTTTGAGCCCCGTATTTCCACAACAAAAAACAAAAAAGCAACCAAAGATTCCGATAAAGCTAATTTCCTTCTGTAGCATATTTTAGCACAGTGACATGGGTATTTGGAATTATTATATAGTGTTTTTTTTAAAACAGCCTTTCAATCGAGAAGGATTTTTTTTTTAATTTTTTTATTTTTCATCTCAATACATTAAAATGATTAAAAAAATATTAAAAATATTCATTTAATATTTTTTTAAGAAAGATCAAGGAAAAGGGAAAAGTGTGATATTATTTTTTTTTCAATTTTATTATTCATGTATTAATTGTGAATAATTTTTTTTTTCATTTTATCATTCAATTTTTTATTTTTTTGCAATCTCGTTTTTTTAAATTATATTAGAATAGTTTTATTTGTGATATTTCTTTTTCTTGAATACTCTCATATATAGGAAGTTTTGATAAATATTTTAATAATAAATTAAAGATTGATGTTGTGAAATAGAGTTTTAGATTGTAGTTAAAAAAATAACAAGGAAAATTTAAAAAAAATAAAATAAAATAAACTCTATTTTCATTTTGGTATGTAAAACTTCATTTGGTCCCTGAAGTTTTAGTTATGTATTACTTCTTCCTATTGTTTTTTTTTTTACAATTTTAGTTTTAAACTTTATTTTTTTAATTTCATCATTAGATGTTAAGAGAGGACAGAGAGTCACTAAAAAAATATTAAAGAAAAAAAAAAGTGCTCGTTTAGTTATATTTAATAGCTACCCAAAAAGACCGATCTTGATTTCAATAGATTCATATTTGTAAAGTAAATTAAATAGAGGTGCCATTATTCTTTATCCATGCTGAAAAAAGCATATTAGGGTCTATAAATCTTTTTATTAGTTTAATTTTCATGTTTTATAGTGATTAGATGATATTTTGAGTTGAAAATAAGTTTTTGAAATTTTTATAGTGTTTTTGAGATGTTTTCAGGTAAAAAATAAATTTAAAATATGTTTTTAAATTCCAAGAATTTTCCGGATGTGAAGATGATTTTGGAAGATGAAAGTGGGAAATCTTATCAAACAAAAAATATCTTATACAGAAGATAAAGATAGGGTCGGCAATGCTAGATGGAGAATGTTCTCCATTGTTCAAGCTTCTATCCCCGGGCCCACTGAAACATCCTGTAAGGCATGCAGGCTGGTACTCTTGAGGATCGAACCCAGGTCGCAAAGACAAGCTTTGCTGTTGACCATGGGCTAGACCCTCAAGTGTTCCATTGCTCGTAACTTGATGAAGGGAGATGTGGTTTTTCGTTTAGTTGATCCTAGCAAGATTCTATGACCCCTTCTTACATAATTACTTAATTTAAATTGCTAGCATCGTGGAACCATCAAATAAATAGAAATAATTTAGTTGGTTCTAAAGTTTTAGGGTTACTTTGGAAACAAATCTTTACCGGGTTCGGTTTTAGCATTTGAAGCTTTAGAAAAATGAGGTCCTGGATAGGTAATTCAGATGCTAAATCTTAAAAACCAAGAGTAAGAAAAGTCGCATTACTCCAGTAATGGTAATATTTTCTGGTGTAACCATTTATAAATTGTCTCACGCTCTATATTTAGAGTCGTTATGTCGAGAATCTGAGCGTGGTAAGCAAAGAAATGGAAGACCAGGATCTTGGACACCCCTGAAGAGAACATTGAAAGCAATCGCACAAGGGACTATTCTACTGACCATGGACCTGTGTCAGATCATTCTGAAAATGAAAGCGAGGATCTGGGCTCCGAAATCACAGATGGAATCAGGTTATCAGTTCTGAAGATTTCAACATTCTTGTAAATGGCTCAGTTATCAACAGTGAGCTCTCTAAACACCTTCAAATCAAGTATGATCATGAGCTTTGCAGCAGTCGAAAATGCTTTCTCCATGACCATATTATTGAGGACCTTAATTGTAAATTGGTAGGTGGAATGCTTGCTGAGACCATCAACATTGCTGATGGTATTAGAGCTCCAACTCTTACTACCTTCCAGGAGAATTTTGCAGCTTGGGAGAAGACATTGAAAGCCTTTCAGGCCTTGCTAGGCTCAAACAGCTTCAGAAACTTCCAGCTAAATGGAAGAGGAGATGAGAACTCTAATTAAGGGCAAAGCTTTTGGAAGCAACAGAGACTTTGATTAGGCTAGATGCTGAGATTTGGCACATTGGAGGTGTATACAAGTTTTTGCAGAGCTTATGCTTATGGGAAAGGGTGGTAATGATCCATTGTAAAAATTAAACTTGTATACAAGAGGTGCTTTTCTCCAGCAGCAGTGCCGTTTGATGTTTGGTTATGAATAGTTTGCTTTAGAATTATTTTCATAACATAAAGGAGTTTTAATAATATTTTGAAAAACTTCGAATTTTTATTTTTTATTTTTTTTATAATTTTCAGTGTTACTCATAGTTTTTTTTTCATTACATATACTTTTTTTATTAGGTAAAGAAATCGGTTAGCCTTTCATTAATTACATCACTATTATCAGCATTTCATTAGTTAAAAATCATAAACATTTTGAACCACTAGCATATTCACCTAATTTATTTTTGTATTTTAAAAAGTGTTTTTATTAAATTATTTTTTATTTTTTTCTTCAAATTAATATTTTTTTATTTTAAAATTATTTTAATATACTTATATCAAAAATATTTTTTTAAAAATATTATTTTAATATATTTTCAAGCGAAAATACTTTTGAAAAACAACCATTATCACACTTTCAAATACCCCTTAACATTTCTCAATAGCTTTTTTTTTTTCCTAATATCATCTATCATCAACATTTTTAGCTGCCTGAATTATGAATGTTACTGACTGAAGACAAAAGATATTTGAAGACTAATAAGAAAGAAAAGAAGAAGCCAAAAAATAAGAAAAAAAAATGAAGAAAAGAAAGAGTGGGGTTGAAAAAGTCTACAACTTTATAAATTTTATTCAATTCATTATAAAATTGATTATAACTGTCAAGGAAATTATATATAAATAATAAAACCGAAACCAAATTTGGGCTTAAAACTAACTAATAAACTGAAGTCCAATAATAAAGATAAATAAAATCTAATAACTTGGGATTGAAAAAGTCTACAACTTTTATAATTTTTATTCAATTCTTAGAAAATTGATCATACTGTCAAGGAAATTACATATAAATAATAAAATCAAAATCAAATTTGAGCTTAAAACTAACTAGTAAAAGTCTAATAAAATAAGATAAAATGAAGTCCAATAATAAATATAAATAAAATCTAATAACTTGGGTTTGGATAAGCCTAAACTCTCAATCAAAGAACAACAAGTTGGGCTACTCTTCATCATTGATGATCATACGCACACGTAAATCATGTCTTGGGTCCAGTTTTCCTGTCAACTCCATCGGGGTTGGAAGAACTCAACTTCATCGAGTATAGTTCAAGACATCTTTGGTAATGCTCTCAAAGATCATGATCAAGTTGTTGTGATGTCTCTCTAATAATTCAAGTACAATCTGAATCTGGTTGCCTAGCTCATATACTAAGATTTGTTGAACTTTATCATCCTTGATAAAAACAACTTATACATCCAAAGTAATATTTGACAAGTCTTGTACAATGAAACTAAAATTGATAATAAAAAGAAGGTGGATTTTGCTATTATTCCCACCTTTTTTTATCAACCAAATGGAAAAATAAAACTAAGAAAAAACATATTTTCTTAACCTCTACATGCATTTTCCATAATTTATCAATGCCCAGACAAATAAATAGCATTAAAAAAAATCTAAAGTTTACAAGCTTATTTTCAAATATTTCAGTTCCAAGCAATACAACATTAAAGAAACCATTTTGATACCATAGTTGTATACCCAAAAAAGAAAACAAAATGATAACAACCAAAAAAGCTAATGTTTGTATGTAATTAATGTTCATGAATCTGATTAGAAAAAGAAATGTACTAGTAAGCGAAGTGGGCATATCTCAAAGAGCTTTGTTTGTTGAAATCACAAGTAGATCTTTATCTTTCTTTCTTTTTTTCTCTAGAGTACTACAAAACAAAAGGAATTAAGATGGAAAAATTGTAAGATGAGGAAATCAAAAAAACATTTTGATGAGAGAGATGTTTTCTTGAATGAAAAGTGTGAAAGTAGAGAATAAGAGTGAAGAAGACAACTGGTAAAATACCATAATGAAATTAGTCATGGAAGCAAGACAAGGAGATTGAACTTAATGTTTTCACTTTCATGAAAATTTAAACTCAGTGTTATAATAACGAGTTTATTAATTTTATCGAGTTAACTCATGATTTTAGTTAATTTTATTAGTTTTCAATTTTTAAAGCAATTTCACACAATAAATTTATGTTAACTCATAAAATTGTATAATTTTACAAGTCAACTCGTGATTTTAACAGTCATGTCTTGCACTACTCACTTGTAATTTATGATTAGTTTCCAAATAATACCATTTAGGTCTAATTTATATCATGAAATAATCTTAAATATTAAGTACATCATAATACTTATGTAAATTAGCTCAAAATTTATATTATTCACTATTTGCTTGAATTTGTTTTATGATCTCAACATGCAAATTATAAACTCTACATATAAAAGACTTGGCTGAATTAGACATTTTAGAGTGAAGAAACATAGGAAGAAGATCTAAAGGCTTTTAAGGTTTGTAACTATGAAAACTATATAACTGGGGGTATGAAGCAGAACAAATAATATTTGAAGCATTGGTAGATATAGTTTGGATACAACCTAGTAAATTAAGATTATCTTCATCTTTCTCATCACATATTAGGAGTAAGGGGTAAGAGAGCTCAATATGTTGCTCTAAACCTATGACGTGCAAGATGTCAAGCATGGTGGGTAGGGAATTAGGTAGTTTAAAAGGATTATTATCATAAGACTTTTCTAAGACTATATTTACCTCTTCAGGTAATTCCACTAAAGAGTTTCCTAAAACTTCTTCATCTACCATTAAAACAGAATTATTATATTCTTCATTAAACTCATTTTCAAAATCATTTGAACTTAAATGTTAAGTCCTTTTTTCTAGCACATCAACTTCATTTAGGTCACTAAAATCATTAGGATTGGGTTTATACATTTGAACACAATATTCTTCCCATTCATATATATCCTTACGTTATTGGATGACTAAGGGTTTACAGGTATAGTTCACGAAGATATGACTGAAACCTTGACATTTAAAACATCAAACCTTTGAATTCTTCCTAGACATTTCATTCATGTCTTGTTTGTCCTTATCTTCTTTATATATTTGGCCACTACTAGGATTAGATCTATAGAGTGGAGCACTTAGTAAAAAAATATTATTTCTAAAATGAGATTTAAAAAAGGTACTACAAGGATCCTAACTTTTATCCATTTTCTTTTTATAAGCAACTCATAATCTTGCGGTACAATATAAGCTTGGTTAAGAGTAACACCTATGAGCATGATCTCTTTTCTAAAATCATCATTCAAACATTTATAAAACTTACGCAAAGTCATGGATTCATTTTCCTTTATGATACATCTCATTTGGTAATTATTAAATTATATTATATACTCATTGACAAGCTTGTTCCCTTTTTTAATATTGTTTCATTAGTCTAAAAGTCTTTGTTTATATGATTGAGGTAGGTATTTCTCTTGTAATTTTTGTTTTATTTTACTTCAATTAGTGAAATGAGGTTTACCTCTCCTCTCCAAACAATCCTCAATATTTTCCCTGTCAAATTAGATTTCACTAATCATCTTCATCTTGGAAAACTTACCACTTTTATTATCAAACAAGTTTGTATCAATCAAAATATATTCATATCACTAATCCACCTATTAAAAATCAAAGGGTTCATGACAATCATCAAAAATTATATCAATCAAATAAGTTATTTATAGCACTATCTATTTTGTTAGGAATCATGACTCATTCATCAAGGTCATCCTATCTAGAATAGCCCAAATAATAGTCATATTAGTGGTATTTAAGGTAAACTTGCCTATAATGGTTATTGTTGTAATTTTTACTAGTTTTTAGGTGCCTTATTTGAAAGTATTTAAGGATTCAAATCTCTTAGAAATGTGGTTCATTTAGATTTGCATAAGATTTTATTCCCCTTGATACCTATATGGGTATCATTAAATGTTGGGTTCATGGTAATTATAAATTTAAGGTTTAACACTAAATAATCATGACATAAATGCATGCAACATTAACTTGAAGAAGATAAGATGTATTATTTTTTAAGTGAAATCACAAATCAAAGATAATGTTAATGAATAAATAAAAAAAAAAAATACGAACGATCAATAAAAAAAAAAATTAGAATTTATAAGCATGCAATAATATTTAATATATAAAATAATTAATCAAATAATAGGTTAACAATTATCAAAGATGGAATGCTCAGATAATGTTATTGTAAAAAAAACATATATAAAAGCAATTTTAAAAAAAAAAAAGCACCAAAAATAAAATTAACGACCTTAAAAGTTAAAAAATCACCAAAAATAAAAATTCAGAATAAAAAAAAAAAATAGAGTAAAATACAAAAAAAAAATACACGGTAGAATAATAATATAAGACCCATGACCCCGGACGAGGGGGGGAACCCGGACGAGGGCAATAATATTTTTAAATATAAATCAAAGTGGGGTTTAATCAATAACTTCCTTAGTTAAGCAAGGAAAAAATATGTTTTTTTTTGCAATGTATAAAAAACCTTTTTGGTTTCAAAGATAACATAGTATCTTTTCAATGTGGGAATTTGAAGACTACATGCAATGCTGAAACCCATTAATATAAATGTTCCCAAGAAAAAAAATCAGTTCTTTTTCAAATGTGGGATAAAAAAGTTCAAGGGATAACATAGTAAAAAAAAAGGCCCTTTCATATATATAAAAGAAAAAAATTCATGTTTTTCAATGTGGGATTTGAAACCTCATTGGGTTATGTTTTTTCAATTGGGATAAAAAACAATTTTAAAAAAGGGCTTCAAATCCCACATTGAAAAATAAAATCCTTTTTAAGTTGAAGTATTTAAACCAAAAGGACCTTAAATGAGTAGAGTAAATGGTTCAAATCCCACCATGTAAAAATAAAATTCTTTGAAAAGATACTAATCTCTTTAAAAATAGAGTTTACAGATTTTATAATGGATTTTTTCATGGATTTTTTTCAACCCAAAACGGTGACCCGGCCCCTTGGCCGGGTCAACCTTCCGGGTGTGCACCCGGCTTGTCTCTTTTTTCTGATTTTTTGTTTACCCATTTTTTAATTAAAATACTAATAAATAAATAAATAATGTTAAAAGAAAAGGAAACATTACAGTAGCAATTAAATTTTGCAGGGGCGAGAGACACTGCGTTTGCTTTCTTCATCACAGCCTTCTCTCAAGTCGCTGGTGGCTGCTGTGGAGTGCTGATTTTCCATGTGATTTTCTCATCCGGACAGTGGTTGAAAGGATGAGGGTTGCTGCTGGTGTTGACCGATCGATTTGTTGTGGTGATTTGAACTGCTGGTAAGTCTGTGAGAGACATTGTGCTGGTATGTTGAGGAAGACCAATAATGAAGGGTTTGTTGAGTTGATGGGAAGGATGATCTGCTGCTGCTGTTGCCAGTGTTGGACTAGTGTAGTGGTGGCTGAAATTGGTTTTGTGGTGGTGTGGATGGTTGTTGTTGTTGAGTGACAGAGGAGCTGTGGAACGTCGTGGCCAGTGGTTGTCTTCCATATATAGGTGGTTCGATAGCAGGTGAGGAGAAGATAAGAGGGCTTCTGGTTGTTGCCAAAACAGAGGGAGAAAGGTTGTTGGTGTGTTGCAGTTGTTGTCGTTGGTGGCGTGAGTTTGCTGTTGGCGGCTGCGCGAGGAAGTGTTGGTTTTCGTGGGCTGATTTGGCTGGTGGGTTAGATGGCAGCTGTGGTGGTGGGGTTGGAGGTTTAACTGGTTTTTTTTTTTTTTTTTTTTTGGTTATGGATGGTGGCTGGTGGGTAGGAGGCAAGTGGCTGTGAGGAAGATGAATAGTGTGGCTAGGGTTTTTTTAACTGTTGATAATGATTCTACATAGCTTCTAGGTTGAATTTTGAGGATTTTTACATGGAGTTGAATTTTAAGAATTTTCTTAAAAAGATCAATTAACTGTAAAAATAATTAAATATTTATACTGGATATTAAAGTTGACGTGGGGTGGAAAAAAAGATTTAAAGCCTAATAAAAAAAAATAAAACTAAAAAGGAAAATGTTGAAGAAAAAGTTAAAGAAAAAGAAAAAATATAATTGGAAAAGTAAGTAATTTTATAGTCAAGAAAATAGTAATGTCAAGAAATAATAGGGTTGAAAAAGTATTTAACTTTATAAATTTTATTTAATTCATTAAAAAACTGATTATAATATTAAAAAAAAAAATTACATATAAATAACAAAATTCTAATCAAAGTTAAATTTAGACTTAAACCATATTAACTAATAAAATATATAAAAATAACATAAATTAAAGTCTAATACTAAAAATAAATAAAATTTAATAATTTAGAATTGAACGAGCATAATCTCTCGACTAAAAAGCAGCAACAACAACGAGAAAAGAAAAACATCTCAGTTGTTCATGATAATGCCAACAGTTTGCTTGAAGGGAAAAAACACATAGCTTAAGAGTTTGTTACATGCTTGTATGTTTTTTTATTTTTAAAAATATTTTAGAAAAAAATTAAAATTTTTTTATTTTTTATTAATTTTAAATTAATATAATTTTAGTATTTTCAAATTATTTTAATATACTAACATTAAAAATAATTTTTAAAAAATAAAAAAAAATATTATTAATATATATTTTACCGTAAAAATTTATTTTAAAAATAATCACAAAACCTTAGTGTATCATTGCTGCTGGAGGGGGAAGAGACACGAAGACAGGGAAAAGTACATGTACACAAAAGGGAGTGAAAACAGGAGTAGTAAACAGAATTCGGGGAGAACGCTGATACCCCTAATAATTGAGACTGAGAAGTTACATTAGGGCAACAGAGGTTCCATGCCCAGTCGCAAGAGATAAAAAATCACATGGAAAGGGTCCCTCTGATGGGCTAGTTTTACTGCCACGGAAAATCACTTTGAAAGGGCCCACAAGCAGCTGACAGTCAGTTGTACTGCCTCAGCAAATAACGAGCACTTCCAAAGATTCTCTAATTTTAATCATCTGTACAGTGCCTGTATGTTTGTATCGTTTCTTTTTTTCCTTTCTTCTTCTTTATGCAGCTCTTGTAGTCCCGTTCGATGAACTGCAGAAAGCCAAACCAGAAAAACAAGATCATAGCAGCAACTATTCCTGTATTTGAGCATCTAATGTAACATTAGATGACATTATTTTGTGGGTGGGGCTGCCCTTCTACAAGAAAGCACAAGGTAACCTTGGACGGATAGTTGATTATTAAAAGGGTATCTAAAAGGATAATGATATTATTATTTGAAGTGTTTTTTTTTTTGAAAATAATTAAAATAATATTTTTTTATTTTTTTTAATTATATTATATATCTCAAAATATATAAAAAACAATTTAATTTAAAAATTAAAAATTAAAAATTAAAAAAAAACATTAATTCTTTTAAAAAATAACGCTAGTTTGTTATTAGAATTAAAACACAAGAATATATCATGGAGACTAGGACTGAAGTCCAATCTACACTAGGTTTACTGTTTTTGTAACCATGTTATTTTTATAACCTGGCTAACCGCTAACCTAACCTAGATAGAATAAAATTATTTCGGCACTAATTTTATTTTTTTATTATTAATATAGATATCTAAACTAACTTATACATATCTTAAATAATTTTATAAATCTTGAAACTAGTATTAACAACCATGCTTTTAGATTTATTAAATTTAAACTAATAGCCTTTAAAAAATAAATCATCTAAAACCTGATTGATCAGTTAAATTATATCCTTCTTATCAGTTTTTCAGCACTTTTTCTGAAATATTGATGGTGTTGCTTTTGCCATCGAAAGGATAATAATTAGAAACCTTCAGTTGTTTTGAGTTTATGTTTCTTTGAAATGTCTACGTGGGTAAGAAAATATTCGACCCGAATGAGCAAAAGGGACACAATCTCTGTAATTGAAGCTTGTGAGACCGTCGTCCCTCACCATTACAGCTGACACCATCAATGAAGAATTGAAGCAGATGCAGTAAACATAAACAAGAGAAGGAAGCGTATAACCTTCCAACATCAATATCATTCGCTCTGGTCTTTTTCCCCATATACGAAAATTAGGCGACTTTTAGCTTAAGCGACTGAATCCTAATAAATTCCGATTCTTGCTTGGCTTCAAAATAATAATAATAATAAAAACTGTACATCGATCTGAAATACGATAGGAGGCATCAAATGTGAACTCGCAGTCTTCCCAAGCTGGTAGTAGCCTCAGGTAAAACCCAAGCGATGCATGCCATTGGTTAAGAAAAAAAACAACCACGCCATTGAATGAGAAATGAATTCAAGCTACTTGTCGTTGCTACGTTCCCAGGCTAGATCATCAATGGAGGCTTGACCATGGACCTTTCCACTTCCAAGTGTGAGCTCAAGATCATCCACCCCAATCTCATGAATCCTCTCACCCTCCCATGGCTTCACCCTACAATTCTCAAACTCAAACTCAGCACCTCTCCCCCTCTCTGCTGCTACCCCCCAGCTCAAACCTTCATGCCTATCAACTCCAATCTGAAAAGCACGCTGTTGATCCACTGGTTTAACAAGATTAAATGTTGGTGAAGGAGGGGCTACTAGGGGTGCCACTGCCTGAAAACTCAACCAACGGCCAGAGTCCACGGTGGAGGCATCAGACTCATCACACTCTTGAATTGTGGCAGGTGTTAGATGGGGGCGCCGTGTAGGACTTGAAGGGGCAGAAGCTGCAAAAAGGGGGTGGCGAAACGAGTTTAGGGAGCCATTTGAGAGGGATTCCCAGTCAACTTTCCGCTTTGAACTTCTACATGTAGGGGATGAACGCGGTGGGGTTACGGGAGCACTATTGGATATTCTAAGAGGCGGGAGGTTTGTGGGGATGGAAGCTATGTTTCGGAGGAAAGGGAGGAGGTACGTGGAGGGGTTTCCATCGAAATAAGTAGGACTTGGGAACGAGGAGGATGAGGGACTGGCATGGTAGGAAGGTACAGGGCTTGCAAAATTTGAGGATTGTGGGCTTGGTTGAATTGAGGAGCATGCACTGATGTTTGCTGGCATGCCAGCAATCTCAGATGGAGGTGGCCTGCAGCCCTGTGACAGTGCACATTACAGGAGTATTACTCACAGGTGACAAAATTACATAAAAGAGAAGCTATGCATACAGATTTTAGAAGAACATATATTGCTTTAAATTAAAATCATAAATTTCAATCCTAAATCAGTTTGATTACAGTATGGATGAGATTATGGGACTACTCATGACACTTAGGAAACCGGTTATAGTCAGGCTGGGGTAAATGGAGGATTTGATTGACAGTAAAGTACAAATTTCCTGATTACAAGCAACCCACAAATCAGCAGAAACAGAAATCTACTCCCATATCAAATTAAAGCAGGGTAAAAAGAAGAAGAAAAAAAGCACTATCCTGTCTTAACTTTTAACATAAATCGAAGAAAAAACCAGACAAGAACAAAAACATTACTGCAAATGACATAAATCAAAGCCAATTGGATACGGAATCAGGAAACACAAAAACTAATGAAAGCTACAGAAAAGATAAAACGAAAACACGAAAAGGCTACCTAAACGAAAAATCCACTGCATGCATGTATAGATCTATAAATAAAAATCCATTAAAACAAAAATATAATTAAAAATCAAACAAACCTTGCGATAAGTGGTACCGTCTTCTTCAACAATCCAGCCAGCTTCAGCACAAAGAGCTTTCAAGACTTCATTATTATCACAATGTTTTGGTAACTTATAATCCCCTTGAGTCCTAAGTCCTGTATAGATCTTGGCAGCTATAGCTCTTCTCCTTCTTTCTCTTCTCATGTTATTCTCTCTTTCTTTCCACGTTGGTAACCTCGCTGAGGATCCACCGGCTGTCATTTTCCCCGGCAAACCCTCCCCCACTCACGCTCTCTCTCTCTCTCTCTATCTCTCTCTTAAGTTCTAGTTTTTGTGTTGCTTTCTCTCCGTAGACTCTATGGTTTTGTGTGATTTCTCTCTCTTTATCATAAAGGCTCCTCCTTTTTCTTTCTTTCTTTCTTTATTACTGAAGCTCTTTTTTTTTTTTTCTTTGTATGAAAGAAATATTGCTGCTTTGATGCTTCTTTAGATTCTTCTTTTTCACGTTTCTGTTTTAGGTGGGTTTGTTTATTGTAAAATATTTTATGAATTTTTCTTTGTTTATTTTTTATAAAATGTTTTATAGCAAAATTGATTGATATAAAATATTCTACTATCAATCTTTAAATTTAATTTATTTACTAAAAAATATTTTTAGCTTATAAAATTTTGTAAATTATTTTACTAATAATAATCCACTTACAATATCTTTTAACTATTTCAGATACCATATTCTCACCACCACCACCATCTCTTCCAACACTATTATTGTTTATTTTTTGCGTTTTAAAAGTGTTTTTAAAAAAATTAAAAAGATTTTATTTTTTTTCTTTGCTTCAAATACTATTTTTTTTTACGTTTTTAAATCATTTTGATTCACTGATATCAAAAAATAATTTTTAAAAAATATAAAAAATTATTTTGATATATTTTTTAGTGAAAAATACTTTGAAAAATAACTGTAACCACACTTACTAACAAACGTATAACAAATAAATAGTAAAATCAATTGGCTTAGAGATTTGAAAACATTGTCTTTAAGGTATATATTTATTTCATATAGAGACAACACCTCCAAAATACAACGAATTCATCTAAACATCTAAAAGAATAAAAAGAAAAGACAAAGGAAAGAAAAATATATTGTTTTTTATATATGATTTCTCTTTGCGTATTAATAGGTTTAGATACACTATAAATATTTTAATGAAACTATATGACTGTTAATAAAACGATTATGTTTTGAATTAAATTGAATAGTTGTTATTCAGTTTTATCACAATAGTCACAAATATAAAAATTAATGATGAGAATTAAAAAAAAAACTCCATAAAGAATTGATCTCACTAACAAATTAAGTTTTAAGTATCTAAGTGTCAAGTGTTATCTTTTTTTTATATTATAAATATACATATAATATCATTAGAAAGCCCACTATAAGAACTTATTCATCATAGCTTTCACTTATAAACACTTATGATGGAGTATTTCTTTTCAATGTAGGATAAAAATATTTTTCTTATTTATTTGCTTACAAACTACACCAACCATTCCCTTACTAGTTTGTACTGAATGTCTTTTCACTTCATAGAATTATGCTTGCAAAAATGTATTTTTCAATTTAAATTCTCAATTAGTTTTAGAACTTAAATTTTACTTAAGTTATTGGAGTTCATATATTAAACCATTTTTTGATTTGTAGAATCAAAGATATTACACTCACAATACTATGTAAGCTCTTAAAAAGATTCACAACTATTTAGCATTTATTACAGTCATGTGCAAAAATTTTATTTTCATGAATATTTTTTTTAAAACAAGCCCTAATTTTTGTAAAAAATAAAAAATAAAAATAGCATCACTTCTATATTCATATAGGTGATGCAAGCTCTTAAAGAGGTTCGCAATTATTTAGCATTTATTATAATCATGTGCAAAAATCTCGTTTTCATGAATATTTCAAAGAAAAAACCTTAATTCTTGTAAAAAAACACCATCACTTCTATATTCATATAGGCAAAATTATACAAGTTTTTGTTACATTAAACATGAACTTTAAATTTCACTAAAGGCTTACACTGATCCTCCTTTACTTAATATAATGCATTGAATACTATCAGAATATGGTTCAAAATTAATTATTATTGTCCAACATATACTAAATAGCAACTTGTTATTACCCATAAACCTTATAAATAAACTTCTTGCTAATCCGATATCAGGTTTTCATTACCGATATCTTTAATAGCGGGTTTTAACCCTATTTTACTAATTCTTTCCTTACCATGTCTCTATCACTTACCTTAAAAGCAAAAAAAAAAAAAAATAGAACAAACATTGAGAGGCTTTTTTTATCATTTAATTTTTTACAGTAAGATAACTCTATTACCTTTAAAATAAAGAATTTTAAAGCTTGTGTCCAAGGGTTTTTTTATCTTTTTTTTTTTTTTGTTATTATGAAGTCTATTAAGGGTAATTTAGTCTTTTGATAAATATAAATGAATATTTTAATGAAAATATTGTTAGCATGAGGGAGATACTCGTGCCCTTTAAGTGACATGTGTGGCGCTTCCTATAGATAAAAAAAAAACTCCTTTAGTCATGTCGTTTGAATCTTCATTGCGTTCTCTTCCTATTGAGATGACGTAAGACGGAGAAGGTGGCATGATTTGTTTTTGACTTTATTCTTCAATCTCAATTTTTTATGTATTATTTTTTTCAATTTGGTCCTTATTATTATTATTATTTTTTTCTTGACCTTTTTGTGCAATTCTTATTTGTCTTCAATTTTATCATTCAATCCAAATTTATGATATATTATGGTTCTTATTATTTTGATTTCTAATGTTTTTTTTGTAAAAATTTTATTTGATTTCTATTTCATCCTTCAATCTCAATTTGTGATTTATTATTTTTTTCAATTTGATCCTTATTATTTTAATTATTTTTTTATCCTCTTGTTAAATTGGTTATTTTTTCAATATCACTATTCAATTAAAAATTTATAGTTATCCTCTAATTTATTTTGAATTTCAAGTTTAGTCCTTATTTTTTTAATTACTATTTTTTATTTTGGATCCTTTTATGTTAGTTCGTCTCTTATTATTTAGGTTGCAAGTTTGTCATTTCTAATTTAGTTTGACTTGGACTAATTTATTTATATTTAATTTTATCATTTCATATTTAATTATTTAAAAATTGAGTTATATTGTTTTTTTTTAAATGTTTTCCCCATGTTATCATAATTTTTATAAATTAATTCATCTGTAATAATGATTTATTTTTTATTATCTAATTAAAATAAAATAATCCAGTTGCAGAACAGCTCGAGTACAAGTACACTTTCAAGTATAGGCATTGAAATGATATTTTTAAGTGGAGGGCTTTTTCTCCATATCTATGAGACATGTTAAAAGGAGGATTTGTCTTTTTTTTTTTTGTCAGGCAAATAATGTGAGGGACATGTGTAAACTAGAAAAAGTAGCCTCAAACTTAATGATTCTTTGAAATTTCTTTTTAAATGATGTTTTATTAAATTTTGATTTTTAAAAAAATTTAATTTTTTTATTTTAGATTATTTAATTTTTTATTTTCAAAATAATTTTAAAATAATAAAAAATATTATTTTAATATATTTTTGAATAAAAAATATTTTAAAAACAATAAAGAATATCCAAAATGCACATGTAGTGTTGTGACTTGTGACGTGACAGCTAGCTAGGCAAATTGCAAAGGCTAGTCACTGAACATTATTGAGTACCGATCTGATCAAGAAAAAAGGTGACACGTGGGGTAGCAGTTCTGTGCTCTGGTATGCTCAGCACCCAGTACAATATATCTCTTTGGCCTGACTAATTTCTCATTTTCAATAGTTTTTTTTTGTAAGGCTGTAAGTTGGTGAAACTAGGACCTCGCTGTTCCTGCTTTATCTGTGAAAATGACACGACTCTGCCAGTAAAAGTGAAAAGTAATAATTGTCCACCTCATTGTAAGTACATGATTGACCTTTATTTTCTTCTGCTGGCAGGGAGAAGGGAACACATTTGATATTACTTTTTACTTCGATTTAGTGCATGTGTGAGAATGTGATAAATTTTAATTTTTAAAATATTTTTTTATTTAAAAATTTATTAAAATACTTTTTAGTTTTTGATATTAATATACCTAAACCGGTTCAAAAACATAAAAAAATATAATACAAAACTAAAAAATTAAATTTTTTAAAAATATAGTTAAACCAGGACAAGATCTTAATATATATATATATATGATTTTTAATTTAATCACAATATAAATAAATGGAGAATACCACTCAGTGCTAAAACTGAAATTAAAAAAGAAGTAAAAATCGAGCAACAGTCTCTTGCATAATTTACTTGGGAATCAATCAAGAAGGGCGCCTCCATCGTTGACAAAATGAGCATCAATTTTCATATGAACAAAACATTAAGAAGGGAAAGGAAAATATGGTTTCGTGCCCGTATCGCTATCCTCTAATTTTATTATGGATTTCTATGATGATATTTTATTTATTTTTTTATAATTAAATTTTTTCTCAGTAATTGCATTTTTCTATGATTAAATTTGAAAGTTAATTACTTTTATTTTATTAAAGGAAGGTAGAATTAAAAACATTATAACATTATAAAAAAAACACACGAAAAAAAATAGATGATCGTTTTGAAATTAACAGAAAAAAATTACTTTGATCTTTTTAGTTTATAATATATCTATTTTCCAACCCTTTAATTTTTTCTAAGGTTTATTTTTGGTTCAAAACTTTATTTATTCTTTTTTTTTTGTTGCTGGTTTGAGGTAGAAGAGAAAAAGTCATTGAATTCATAATGTATAGAGTGAATATATTGATTGATAATGATTATAACCACCAAAGTGGTCGATCTTGGTGTTTATGTTTTATTTAATGAGAAGAGTTTCACTAATGTGTTAGTTCACATTCAAATCTCCTGAAAAATCAGATATTAACTCGGGAAGTTTTTGGATTTTGGGTTGATTTGTTGTTTTTGGACCTTATTTGAGTTATTTGAATGCATAAACAGGTTTATTTAGGTCTCTATAGTATTGTTTAGATTTTTTGGGTCAAAGATGCTTGAAAATGTATTTTTTTGTGTAAAACACTTATGCCTTGACTTTTTTGGCGACCTCTGATCACTAGAATCTAGGCAAAGCAAGCGATGCGTTACCAACTATTTTCTTAAAAAAACAGGGGTGAACTACAAGTCATCCACCCCATAAAGAAACAGAGCACGTGGGTTGTCCTAGGCCATGCGTTTGAGCTTTTATTTCCTTCTTTTATTTTATTTTATTTTTTTATTTCCTATTTCTTTTTGTTGGTTTTTTTCCTAATTTGACCATACATAATTGAATTTTTATGCTTATTTTTAAAAATTTTATCTTTTAACATTTTATTGATTTTTAGTTGGACAACACAATTTGTTTTGGCTTAATATTTGTAGGTTTATTGCGATTTCAAACATATGCCCTAATATTTAGTTGATTCTAAATTTTATGAACATCTATTTTTCTTATCATGTAGTTAAATAGAAAATTATATTAAAAAAATATTGAACTCGATTGAGTTCATGACCCAGGTCACGGGTTTGACTAGTTAGTTGGTTAGGAACCGGGCTTTCTAATTTGTTTTAGATACACAAATAAGTCTTGATTTATTTAATTAAATACATGCATAAACTTTTAAATTTATGATTGAAATTTACTCTCATATTTATTTTTTGTGTTGAAAAAGAAATTTATCTAGCCTGTGATGAAATGTTGGTGAAATAGTTAGTGAACTATGAATCCATGAAGCCTAAGTCTACGAGTTGATTAGGCAATGAGATCTAACATATATAACATGGTCCCTGTAGTACTATTCATTTATGAATTCACAAACTAGAAATAACTTATCTTCAAGTTCGTGCTTTTTAGCATCTCCATTTATTAGGATTAGCATGAATAGCAATTAAAATTACATTGATGTTACTCCAAGTTCATTATAGTCAAATTTATTCTTGCAAACAATCTTGAACAATATTTTCCTTCCCTATTATCTAACTTATAAGGTGTGTTTTCAAACCAATACTGGTTTCTTTTAAAGAAAATAACACTAGTGAAACATTTTGAGAGAAATAACATAACAAATAGAAATCACTAGATGGAACAATGTTTTGTTGAAAAAGTTTTGGTCTAACTAGTGATTTTTTACACTATATTATACCCTAAACATTAACCTTAACCCTAACTAAATCTCAAACCTCAAATACAAACCTTAAACAAACAACTAGTCAGATAAGTGATTGTAGTGCAGAGGTAGCGATGTTGCAGGTTAGAGGAGAGGGAGGGAGCAATGGTTTTTAATGGAGAAAAAGGTACGAGAGGCTAGGAGACAAATAAAAGACGAGGTGCATGTTTGATTAAGAATGATAATGGAAGTTTTTGGTCATGTTTGAAGAGGCAAAGTCACTAACAAAAGGGTTTAGTTAGGGTTTATGGCGAGGAAAAGAAAGATAAAATGAGGTTTATATATAAGGAAAAACTGCTAGTTAGACTAGCAGTTTTTATAAAATGTTGATGAGATCATTAGTCCTAACTATGTTATTTCTCAAAAAACAATTCCATGTATTATAATTGTTTATTTTTAAAAAATAAAATTGCATTAGTTCTTTAAAAATTTCTAAATTTTGGACTCTCTCGAGTGATAACAATAGGATTACATATTGATGGATCGACACATTTTATACATAACTCACTATCTTGAGTGGACATGAATAGAAAGGTCAAAGGTAGGATGATGATTTAGTATGCATAAGCTTAATAGAATAACAAATCCAAACGATGTGGGTCTAATTCTATTTTCAGATCTAACACCATTGGACTCAATTACGTGCTGAGCTTAAACGTTTATGGTTCTGACAATATACTAGACTCAACCTCCTTGAGCTCGGCTACACACTAAGCATAAATACTTGTAGATCTAGGAAGATGTCAAACCCAACCTCCTTGAGCTTGACTACATGTTAAGCCTAAGTATATATGGACATAACAAGATGCCAAACCCATCCCTCTTAGGCTTGGTTGCGTGTTGAGCTTAAGCATGGGTGGATCTAGCAAGAAGCTAGACCAAAATCCCTCGGGTTCGACTACATACTGAACTTAAATGCACGTTGGTCTAACAAAATACTGAACCTTAAGATAATCATTCTCCTACACCCTTAGGTGTATTAAAGTCCTCTAAGTGATAGATATATTTCAATTAACATTAAAGCTATAATAGAGTTATTTTCATCAACATTAAATGTTGTGTACAAAATAAGGTATAAAAATCTTCTACATCTCTACTGTTTTTTCATTAACACTAATGGTGTGTAAGAGTAATTCTCATCAAAATTAATGTTATGTAAGAAGATATTTCCATCAGTATTAATGCTAATGTAAGAGACTTTTTCTTTACTAATATATTCAAGAGAAAAAGACTTTTGGCATTTTAAGCAAAACAACAAGGTTCAAAGTACATGGGCTATAAATATTCCCTAAATCTTCCAAGTAAAAGAATGCACAATCTTTATTCTTTTATCATACATTCTTGAAGTATTTATTACACAAAAGCTAAGAGCAAGTATTCATGTTCTTAGAGTTTAATGCTCTGCTCTTCATTTATTATAACCCCTTACTATAAAGTCACCAACTTAATCATGTGAGGGTCTTTAAATCCTACAAAAATACACTGTTTTGCGGGTACTGAAACTTTAACCACTAATCATATGCTTTTATTGTCCATATAAATGGAACATTGATGTGAACATGTGATCATCCACTTTCCAAATACTTAAATATTATTCCTAAGTGTATTGAATCATGGGATATCATCACATACACATGCGAATCCCACATCTGGATTTTGATTAGCCATATAAAAGTATGATATTTTCCTTAATGAAGACTATTAATTTAGAATATGCTTTAGGCATTTTTTTAGGTTGGTCTGACCTGATGTTAGGTTTGAATGGTACATATTATGGACAAGAAAAAAGTGCGAAGAAAGCATTCTTTGAAGAAAAAAAAAAAGAGTAGAGCTAGATTGCTCATGTTCACGGTGTCACCCTCGCTTTTGCTTTTGCATGCTACAAATCATGTGAACATTTTTAGGGTACTATTTTAGGAAGGAAGAGGGATGGAGCCAGGGACCAATCAGCTCCACATGTGTATCATAGAAATCCATAAAAAAATTAAACACTACCATATCTCAATGGCTATGCGGAGGTCACATCATCTCTTTTACATGTTGACTACACCACGAAACACATCATCTCTTTCATTCTTATTCCTTAAAAGAAAAAGAAGAAGATGAAGATGAAGATGAAGAAGAAGAAGAAACATTTGGCTCTGCCAAAATCAATTTCTTTGCTATGGTAAAATATAATACCATCTTGGTTTTAACTTTTTGAGCCTGAATTGATGTAGATTTGTTTTTCTTATTTTAGTGTATTTGTAATAGCAATTTGTAAAAGACAACCTAATAGTTTAATACCTCTTTTTTGTTTTTTTTTAATAAATAGACTATTATGTGTTTGAATTATAAATCCCTTTATCATTTTTATTACTAAAACCCCACTTTTATGACCATTAAATCGACCTAAAAGATCATTAAAATAAACATTTCAATCTTTTAAAGAAGATTTTAATATAAAAAAAAAATTAAAAAACTTAAAAATTTGAGTTTTAGTTTTTTTATTTGAAATTCTTAAATCTTTAAAGGTTGAAACCCAATGATAATAAGGTTTAAAATTGGTATAAATTAACTTGCATCTATAAACCTTTCGTTTCGTGAAACTATCATCGCCAATATTAGCTATATGTAATATAAAGGTCCCTAATCATAGTTAATATATTAAAATATTAAAAACAAATAGGTGGGGTGTCAATCCAAAAAAAAATAATGCTTAAAAAAAATGGTAAAGGGGGTGTCAATTCAAATAAAAAAATAATAAGAAATCTCCATCCAAATTATCAACAATTCAAGAGCTGTTTATACAGATTTATTTATTTTTCTTAATTAAAAGAGGTAGCAAGTTTTTAGCTACACAATAAGAATGGCCCAATTTTATTATAATTAAAAAAATCCTAAAATAAATTTAAAACATTAGTGTGTTGAATTTGACGCAACAATTTTTTTCTACCAGCATTGTTATAGAATATTGTATTTATGTAATTATGATTAATATTTTATACTAAGTTGAGAAACAAAGAATGCATACCAATCAATTTAATTTTTATTAATGAAATAAAATATAGTTTTTTTTTAAATTTATATTTGATTTAAAGTATGAAAATCAACAAAGCAAGCAAAATGGATATTTGAACTTTGAGAGATTCAAATTTAATGAAGTGAGAAGAAAAAAAGGGGGGGGGGGAGAGAATTTCTTAAGAACTAAATTTAATGAAGTAAAAAATAAAAAATAAAAAAAGGTATTAATCAAGAGACCCAATAGTGGAGCCAAGACCACGTGCGGATCCAACTAATGGTTGACAAGACAGCTGGTTGGGTTGCCTGGCCAATCCCCATTCCATTTTAATGGCATAAACAATTATGTAAAATCTTTGCAAAGAAGAAGCATTGGCGCCATCGTATGTCTTCCATCGATACCAGAGGACCACGTGGAGGCTCCATTATTCCAATGTTTTTTTATTATTATTATTAATGTGGGTATCTGGATCAGCTTGTGAGTAACTCGACTAATCTCATAGGCTTGAAGTTAACGATCATGTAAGTTTCTAGTAGCCCTGAAGTTTGCGGGACTCAAATTGGTGACCTCTAGAAAACAAATCTAAGATCTGAGTAATTAAGTTACACTCGTCAGGGTTATTCCAATAGATTTTATTTGATTATTTGTTGCTAAATGAATCCTTGATAAAAGTAAGAAAGAAGATTAGTTTAATCATATGGGAGGAGATTTGGAAAAGAAATGGAAATTACTTATATGACACAAACCATAAACTTAAGCAACTATGTGATACTTGGCTACAATGGTCTAAAGTACTTACTTTCTCCTTTTCTATTCTCTTTATATATATATATATGCTAACAAAAAAATATTTTTTAAATGCAACCATAATGTTTTAGATTATAGTGCTTGTAGCATTGCTTCTGCGCGCGCGCGCGCGCACACACACACAGATATATATATATATATCAATCTACCAATTTACTAATTTAACGATGCTTTTCATATTGAAATTCAAATAATATTTTAGATGATTAACTTTATTGATAAGTAATTTTGTTCTTCATGTTATCATTGATAATTCATGTGTTAAGAGCGATTATAAAAAAAAAACTAATTTCTTATAAATTTATTCAATTTGAATTTGAATGATTTATTTAAGATCAATTTTAAGTGAAAATAAATTTAGTTTTCATATATGCACCTATAATTTAATATAAAGTCAATTATACATATATAATGTGAATCTCATGAATATATTGATTTAGAAACCCACAATCATGGTTCAATACAATCCTGGAAAGTCAAAATTAAGTTTGATAGAAAATGTAACACATAGATTATCTAAATCAAAGCATTAATATTATTGGAATAAAACCTCACCCAATGATTGACAAATAGTGAACGAGAAGTATAAGAAAAATATCATAAAAATAGTTGTTCTTCAATAAGTCAAAATCAGATCTTTAGAGAACTAAAAAATATGAGTATCCTCACATACACACAAAAAATATGTGATAGAAAATCAATAATTATCAAAACTAAAATAAGTTTTTATAATAGTGTATTTATACTCCACAAATAATACTAATGGACCCAAATGTTATGGGATGACTTGGACACAATTACAATTAAACTTAGAATAAATTAAATAATTCCAGAATCTAAGTAGAAATAATAAAAATAATAAGTTTGGTATGTAAAACCAAAGTTGTGGCGCATAATGTAACAAAATAACCTAAAATGATATAATTCCCTAACTTAAATACATGTATGGTCAAATTTAATGTCCTAGTCTGTCTGGGATCATATTTATGCCCCCTTGAGATCCCAAATAAAATAGGAGAATCAAATCTAAATGTTTAATTTTTTTTTTGCTAGGATAATTTAATTGTGCCTTTAAATAATTATCTCCAAATAAGAAAAAGGTGTAGCTGATCATATATTCTCCTTGTAAGACTAGGAAACTTTCTCTCTTATTGCTAAAATATCCTTGATTTTTTTAGAAAAATTATTGCCACCAACTAGTATCCTTGTAGAGTATGGAAAGTAGCCCATCATGGCTGCCCAATTAGCCTCTAGCCTTAAGCCCATCGTATGGATGAATTGAGCCCTTCCTGCACTTGAATTAAATTAATTATGGGATGCCTTATAGGTCTTGTAGCCTTTTTAAAGTTTGCATTAACTCAAATATATTGAACAAACATATTTAGTGTCCCTTTTAGTTTCTTGGCCATTAACCTTGTGATTAGTCTAATTGGCATCTCTAGTGGATCCTTATGTTGGTAGGCTGGTCTGTATCATCCTCTCTCTCTCTCCCTCTCTCCTTAAAAGGATTTAGCCTCAAATCTTCATCTACGTCAAACAAAGTGAGATAAAAAAAAACATTAAAAGTAATACTGACACCATGCTCACTTTGTAGATCCACTTTGTAGGTATTGTTATTGATCATTTCAAGGATTTGGAATGACCTTTCTCCTTGCAGCTGCAATTTTGATTTTTGATGGGTTAAAAACCTCTCATTGAGTATATGCACCCAAACCCAATTATCTGGTTGGAAAACAATCCGTTTACATCTCTTATTTGCCTTAGATGTATATTGGTCATTCTTCTTTTTGATATGTTTCCTTACACTTTAATGGAATGCCTTTAACATTTGTGTTTTTCTATTACCATCAAAACTAGCTCTTTCATCAATACATAAATGAATGAAATCTAATGGATTCAATGGATTAAAGCTATAAACTCTCAAATGGTGAAAAATCATTAGTAAAATACACACTATGACTACAAACAAACTTCATGAATGACAAATAATCCTCCCAACTTTTAAGGTTATCTTAAATGATAATATGTAAAAATATAGTTAAGGTCTTATTTGCTACTTTTATTTGTCCATTTGTTTATGGATGACATGTAATTGAAAAAAATAAATTAGTTCCCAACTTTCTATATAAAAACTTCCAAAAATAACTAAGAAACTTAACATTATAATCTGAAAACTATGCTCCTATAAACCCTATGAAGTTGTACTATCTTTTTAAAAAGCAAGTTTATTATATTAGTTGCACCATCAATTTTATGACATGCTATAAAATTCATCATATTTGAAAACCTATCAACAACTGCAATATAGAATCTCTATCCTTTTTTGGCCTGGGTAAATCTAAAACAAAGTCCATTGAAATATCTATCAAGGGCTCCTTAAGTTTAGGCAAAAGAGTATACAAACCATATAGTTGGACCTTAGACATAACTTCTCTACACGTAATGCATTTATCACATATGCGTTACATATCCTTTTTCATCTTAAGCCAAAAAAAATTCTCCTCAACACATCCAAAATTGAATTCTCACATGCATGATAAACATTATCAAAGTTGCTATCATTCATATACAATTCCTTTATATACTCAAATCCTAACATCTTAGTATTCAAAGTAGATTAAAGAGCATACATTCGTGATAACGTGTCCACCACAATGTTTTCTTACCTTGCTTGTATTTGATCATGTATGGAAAGGTTTCAATGAAATCCACCCATTTGGCTTGTCGTCGATTCGGTTTACCTTGCCCTTTTAAACGCTTTAATGATCCATGACCTGAATGAATCACGAATTCATTTAGCTATAGGTAATTTTACCACGTCTCTAAAGTCCTCACCAACACATATAGCTTTTTATCATATATTAGGTAGTTCAAGGTTGTGTCGTTAAGCCTTTTACTAAAGTAGACAATAAGCCTTTTATCCTATATTAAAACAGCTCCAATACCTATTTATGATGAATCATATTTAACCTCAAAAGCTTTAGGTAGATTTAGGTAAAGATAAAACATGCATAGAACATAATTTTTCTTTCAACAAATTAAATGTATTATCATGTTCAGTTTCCCATTTAAACCCAATAGACTTTTTATAATTTTAGTTAAAGGTATAGTTAGCGTATAAAGATTCTTAATAAAATGCCTATAAAAACTAGTTAGTCATGAAAGCTTCTTACCTTAGTAAATAATTTAGGTATGGTCCATTCTTGGATATCTTAACCTTCTTCTCATCCATTTTAATACCTTGTGCACTTACAATATAAATGAGAAAGATAGTCTTTTCCATGCAAAAGATACACTTCTTAAGATTAACATATATTTGTTCTTTACACAACATATTAAGTACATTACGTAAATGTTCAAAATCCTTATTCAAGTTCTTATTACAAATCAATATATCATCAAATAAACAACTATAAATTGACCAACAAATGCACGTAACACATGAATCATCAATCTCATAAACATACTAGGTGCATCTATAATTTCAAAAGGCATGCCTAACCATTTATACAATACATACTTAGTTTTAAATGCAAATTTTTCATTCATCGCCTTCTTTCATGCTAATTTGATGATATCCACTTTTCAAATCAATTTTTAAAATACACAAAATCTATGCAACTCATCTAACATATTATCACGCCTAAGGACAAGATGTCTATATTTTATAGTTATGTTATTGATGGCACAACAATCAACATTTATCCCTAAATTTCCATCCTTTTTAGGCATAAGTAAGATCAAAATAGCACATGGACTCATGCTTTTGCATTTGTGCCCCTTTTGACATCAACTCTTCCATTTTCTTTTGAAGTTCCTTTGTCTCGTCATGATTACTTTAGTAGGATGATTGATTTGGAATTGCAGCTCCAGGTACAATGTCTATTTAATGTTCAATTCTCCTTATTAGTGGTAAACCACTTGGAATCTTTTTAATAAATACATTATTAAATTCATACAATAAAGAAACAGTCACACTATAATCATAAAAATCAAGGTCATTAGCATTAAAATAAGCTTTTTTATACACAAGTATAATCATCAGCTTGTTATCATAAAAACCAGATTTAATCTCACAATCTCTTACATAAAAATTAGGTTGTTTTTTAATTTTTCCATATTGTTCTCATTTCACACATGTACTTTCTTCTCTTCTTTTATTTTACCTCTACTCTTGGCCAAATTAAATTTTAATTCATTGATGGCCAAATCTGACTTTCTTATCTTAACATGTTCCTTGCTTGAATTTCCTCTCCCCACAACCTAACTTTTACTTTTAAATTTAATCTAATCACCATACATTTGTTTGGAAGATAATGGTATAAAAATGATGTTTTTACCATCTTTCACAATAGTATACATATTCCTAAACCTGTCATGCATTGCTTTCTTGTCGAATTGCCAAGAATAACCTAATAATAAATTACTCGCATGCATAGAAACCATATCACACAATACCTCATCAGAATATCTCCCAATTAAAAATGAAATCAAAACCTACTTAGTCATTTTAACTTTGTTGTCATGACGTGCATGATGTTGAATAGTGGAGCTGCCTCTTAGAATGAAGGGGTTTAGATTTCATTATAAAGTCATGATTTGAGGGAGTCGCCACCTAATATTATGGTTACTAAGAAGCTTATGGTCTGCAAGAGTATGGTAAGGGGACTAGTTGTGAAAGGAAAAGATACATCACCCATAGTGCACTTTACCTAAGGTAAACTAAATTATTGATTGATTGTTATTCTAAGAGATCACATTCTCTAATACCAATTAACACAGTGTATAATAAAGAATGATATAATTAGACTTTTTGAAGCCCTAAGATTACAACCTTTAATTCTAGAGAAAACTCTAAATATATTATAAAAATTTAGTAATCTAAATAATCAATCTCTTATATATATATATATATATATATATATATATATATATATATATATATATATATATAATATACAAGATGGATTAAATAAAATCCAAACTGACTTAGGTATAAAAATGTAAACCAAATAAAATTATAAAAGTTAACTAAGATAGGAATCTTAAAACAACTAGAAAAATAAAGAAAAATCTTAAACAATAACTTTTGAACCGGATTTAGGAATGCGACCAAACTCAAATGACCCTGTCTTGTTATTTCCATAAGGAACATGATCTTTAGAACATGTTTGGGTAGCTTTCAACCTAATCCAACTATTTTATCAAACGTTATGGCTATTGTTGTCAAAAAGGTCATTTAACATGTCTAGACTTCTTATTGGACTTGACTTGTCATTATGCATCTCATGTTAGCCTTTATCATAATGACATCATTGATTTTACTAATTTAATTTCTTGTTTTTGTATTTATGATTAGTCCAAGGAAAACTTTAGGTATCAACCACAACACTAGTGATAATTATTTAAGGTGCTTATCAATTTTTTATTATTTAGTTTCTTCACATGTTTCACTTTTTATTATAATCTACATATAATTAGAGTTTTATTTAATGCAAAAAAAAAAAGTATGTATTGTAATATAACCTTCTTTATTTTGTGTAAATAGGTGATGGGGAACTCAATGTCTCAACTTCTTTTGATTTGACAATTTAGATTTTTATGGCACAAGGATGAGCTGATAAAAAAGAAAAATTGTTATACATCATCAATTTGGACAAAGTCCTAGACAAAAACAAAAGTTATGAAAGTGAACATTTCAGATAATTATCAGGTAAAGCATTGTTTGTTCCATATTATGGACTATATTGGTGGTTTTTTTACCATGTGGTTTGAACTAATTGGTAACTTCTATTGCAAAGGACATCTTGATGAAGTGATTAGGATGATAAAGGTAAAATAGAAGGAAAAAAATTGTTACTTAGTTTTTTGATAATTAGAAATCCTAACTAATCTTTTGGATGTTCTGGGTAAAGGGTTGGTTATGATAAAAGACAGATGAAAATTATCAAAAAAATATTATATATAAGGTAAGTTGTTTCACAATTGTTTTTAATGATAAAACATACCTCTCATGTTTATATATTAAGAGTTTGTCTAAACTAGCATATGTGCATTTGTGGTAAAGGTCTACTAAAAACCTAAAGCAATAATTTTGTATCTAAGTAAGGCAACATAATCTAATCCTCACTTTTTTAAATACAGATGTTGATTTGGTCTTGGCCCATTTTATTTTGTTAAGTTTGAAATGGTCCCAAAAACCACAATTCGTACTTGATTGGGGTTGACTCAACTTCAGTCTACTCACAATAATAGGAAGAACCATATTGCAAGATCCAAATATTCATACATTGAAAAAAAAAAAACAATGACCAAGTAATATTTACACAAAGATATTAGAAAAAAACTATTTATATGATTTATATTTTTTTTACTAGGAAAAAAAGAAACAAAAACAATCAAAGACATGATTTCGAGGAATAAAACCCTTATAAAGATATTAGTGCTCATCGATTGATTCTTTTGTTACAAAAAAGAAAAAACCTTTTGTTGCAACTTGAAAAATAAATCATTGGCAATTTCATACATTTATGGTTCACACGATTACCACACAACGTTGTGAATCCCAATATTTCAAATATTTCATCACAATCTTAAGGTGGATTCTTTTGTTAAAAAAAAATGAGAAAAATTTTTTATTGTAACTTAAAAAATAAATCATCAGCGTCTTTATGCCTTTGGGATTCACATGGTTGCCATATAACAATGTGAACCCCAACATTTCAAATATTTCATCACAATATGCATAACAATCAATAATACATGATAATTGCTCAAAATAAACAATAAAATATGTTAGAAGCTTGAAAACAACCTTTGTAAGTTGCTAAGATCAGGGGCATCACTAGTGCCTAGCTATGGGGTTTACACGTTGCCACCACCTCTGACCTGTGGAACTAGGCATTGCCATTGTTGGGGCACGTTTTGTTGCATATCAAGAGCGCCTTCTTCCCCTAGTCCTTTTTATATTGATGATGAGATGTATTGTCATATGAGGATGAAGATCAAGGCAGTGGAAGTTTTGGTCTAAGAAGTCTAAAGCTCAACTTTTTAGCCACCTGAGGTGGCTGGAGCTGAACAAAAAACGTTGCGTTGTCTTATTCTTTTTTAAATAAAAAATTAATACAAATTACATGTTATTTGCGTAGTTTATAAAGAAAGAAGGGCTAAGCATCCAAACTTGAGCTACCATGTCCACGCTCTTAGACTTATTTTAAAGGCTCCAGCACTAAGCAAGTTTTTTTTGTTTCTTTTTTAATGAACTTCAATTTTTATTATCATATAATTAAATAAAAAGTATTTTAAAATATTATTACACCTGGTTAAGTTTATAATCTAAATCACAAGTTTGACAAGTTAATTAAAATTAACCTAAATATCTTTAAGATTTTATCATCTTAATATTAAAAAAAAATCATATTAAAATAATTCTTGCTCAAACATCTAACACACCTTTGGATTGGATATTGTTATTATGCTTTTATCTCAACTTCACAACTTAATATTTGATTTGCAGTAAAATATATTTTTAGCATTTATTAATCTATTGTGTTGAAAAAAATATACTATAATTGTTTTTCATTGTTTAATTTTTTTTGGTCTGCTAGAAAATCATGTTAACAATGCTTTAACTCTTTTTTTTTTTTTGCATAATTTTTTTTTAACCCATAGTGAAATGCTGGTCAGTTAACAAATTTAACAAATCAATACAAATCGCATCCAAGAGTTTGCATTAGCATACAGTTTATGTTTGTGTTTCAGTTGCATGGTGCCCAACTCCACCACAAAAATAATAAAGGATGACGGTGAAAGTTGCAGATAAATTTTACAACCACGGGTATTCAAGCATTGATAACATATCTGAATTGGCACTTTGTATCACCACACACAACCTAAATACATCGTGGAAAGAAGGTTTGCCCCACATACCCGCCTGCCAAAGCCCTTCTCACATGAGATTCAAACATCTTAGGGTTATCCCTCAACACTGCAGCAGCATCATGATTAAGAGGATCCTCGCAATTTGGTTCCTGAATGGAAATTTAATTGAAGGAAAAGGAATTAATATTAATAGGTCAAGGATACCAATTGCCTACAAAATCACGGAGATGTACTTGACAGTTGAACACACTATATAATACCGTGAAGAGATGATATAATCCGTAAATGATAGTGTTTATACTGAGGACAGGTTTCCAATCTTCTCGCAAGATATTGAGGCAGACATTTCCTTCTAGATCGATGTTTGGATGGTAGACCTGCGAGATGGACACAACGTATAGAGGCCATCTTAAGCAGATCAGTAAAATGTCAATTTTTTTAATCATGTATAGAACATTAAAACATCATGAATTAATTTAGAAATGCAAGGTCTTCATGAAGTACCTTGGTCTTGCACTTAACTTTCGGTGCTTCGTGTGGATAGATTGGTGAAACTTGAAAAGAGAACAAAAACATTCCACCTCTGCAAACACAAAAGAAAGCACGAAGTTGAAATAATCTTCCTAGAAAAGAAACAACGCAGTCTTTTTGGATTCATATAGCAAGAAACTCATGCGCCAAGGAAGATTTTTCATTAGTCCAAAAGAACCCATTCAAATATATCCTAGAGAAAGCTTCAGAGAAAGTTCATTACAAATAATATCCTTCATCTGGTCGGATAGAAACCTCAAAGTTCATAAGGTCGTCCTTGCCATTGGGGAACATCATGTTGCATGATGTAGGTAGGTTCAACTCAGAAATATCTGCAACATGTGATATAATACAGGAAAAGGGTAAGAAAGTCAACAAGATAACACCACATAAGAGCTGCTGTCAACTACCAAGATTATCTAGTTTATGTAATAGTAGTTATCATGTTAGACAAACCCACGAGCACCCTGTAAATCTCTTATGGAGTTTATTATGTCAAGTAAAAGGGTCTAATGGGAGGTGCAAGAAGATTGAATGAAAGATCAATTTATATGCTATGTGTGCAGGCTTCTTTGAACCAGGGAGATACTTAAGACACTACAATAGACCTCTTTCTTAACCCAAGAAGAGCGATAAAAAAACCTTTCTGTGCAGGAGAAATCAGCTAACTGATCTGTTATAATCTTCCTCTCCTTGTACATCAAAGTTACAAAAATTTATCAAAAATTGTAAACTTACTTGGCTTGAGAAACATTTTTAAAACTAGCAAGCAAACATTACAACAAGATACATTTTCATCATCAACAGCTTAAACGAGAGAAATTAAAACAGAACAAAATAAAACAGTGGAATTACTAACTACAAGAGACAAACCCTTATGAAGACGCAATTCTCCAGCAGTTTGCTTCTTGATTGGTACACCACCATTAGCATTTTCAGCAAGTTCTCTCTGCTTTTCCTTCACTTTAAATAGCCGAATCATAGCTCCTGACATAGAAAAAAAAAAAAACATTCCGCCAGAAAAAACCCTTAAGATTATCACAAAGATCATGCGCATCAACAAGCTTTAAAAATCAACTTACCTTAACAACACAAATCACAATCACACACAAAACTATTAACCAATCAATCAAAATAGAAAAAGATCCACTTAAATATTCTAAGGATTTGCTCTAACAACAAAAGGACCCCAAAAAAAAATAATCAAAGATCACATGAATCCTAGAGTCATTCACTAATTCAACAATCAGATATTCTCAAGTTAAAAATGATACATTTTTTTCAAATAGATCGCAATCTTTTATATTCAAGTCTAGATTGAGGCAAAAGAAAATAAAGGGGTTTGCCAAATGATTGAAAAACACACAAAAAATCAACTTTAAAACTTACAATCACACAAAAAATCAAATAATAACAAAAACAAAATACCTACACAAAACCCAGAAATCAAAACGCCTAAGTAGAAAATCTAAAATGAGAGAAATTAAAGGAAGAGAGATATTATAAAGGTACCTTATCTATTCGAGGAAAATCCACAAAGAGAAAAGGAAGAAAAGTTTTTGTGTGCTTTGACTGATTGATTGATTGATTTACAAGGGAGTGAGAGAAGAGAAAAGGCTTTTAATAAAATGAGGGGGAAGGGGAATTGTTTCTTCGCACAAAACACCTATATATGCTTATGCAAATTATTTATGAGTAGTTAAGGTTTCTTCGTTTTCTTGGAAATGCACAACCAAAAATAAATAAATCAACCATTAAAGGACAACCTTTCCTAAAGTCCTCAAACTTTAAAAAGTATTTCAACTAAGAGTACTAAGATCAAAATTAAGCAATTATACTCTCAATTCGCCCTCATGCTACTCTTCCCCATCAAAAGCATCTGGTAAAATTAGGGGTTTCTGTCCTTTTCTGCACATGCCAACACATTTCAGATTTAAACTAGTTTTTTTCCCTGCAAGATGTCGTTGAGCCATTTTTAAAAAACTGTTTTTTATTTAATTTTATGATAATCAAAATAAATATTCATAACAATTTTAATAATTTATATTCTTGAATAAAAAAATATTTTTTAGTCAAATTTTTTTTATTCTTATATTTCTTTTTTTTTTAGAATATAAACATGTTTTTTTTAATCAGAAATAAGGTTTCTTAAATAAAAACTAATCATAGTTTCTATATATACAAACAATTATAACTTAATATTTTTTATGCGTATGTATAAAAAAATTAAAAATGTTTAATTTAAAAAATATATATTTTTTATTCTCATAAATATACCTAAGAAATTTTTAAAAAACTTTGCATATTAAATTCATATATAATTATTCATAAAATAATTAATAATATTATAAAAAAATATAATCTTATTTAAAGATTATGGCATCACTGAATGATTTTATAAACATCATCTTAGTAATTTGTTTTGAAGAATTGTTTTATAATAAAAACAAAAACAAATCATTAAAAAAAAAGATAAAATATGGTGGGAAAATTCCATTTAAAAAAACAAGCCAAACATTGCTAGGTTTGGAAAACTATTAGTGTTCTTGGCCTCTTTTTTTTTTTAATAAAATAGACGAAACCATCCGTATGGTTATTTTTTAGCTAAAACATTCAATTTTCAACATATTTCAACATAAAAATACCTCAAGAAAATCTTAGAAACATCAACAAAATTGTTTTTAATTCTAAAACACCATTTAATCATATGAAAAATAAAAATCAAACCAAATATAAAAACCATTAACAGGTGGCATTTTTATTTTTATATATATATGCTTGAAGGGAAAAACACATTCATTGAACTCCACTTTCCTAAATTGAATTCATTAATATTAACATTGACTTTTTATAGTTGAAATGTGGTTGGCCAAACTTTTTCTTTCTCTTTATTTTCTAGTGACTTTCTCTTTTTACTCTTAAAATTTAGAGATTGAGCCATGAAAAAATATATTTTAAAACCAAAATATAAAATTATAAAACAACAAGAACCACATGCAAAAATAAAAAAATTTAGGGACCACACTAAAGTTTTTCGTGCCCTTTTCACAGCAAGAATTAAAGGCTTGTTTTTTAAAGGAAAATTACACAAACATTCCAAGGTTTGTTCTAAATTTTACTTTCCCTAGCACATTTAAAAAATTATAATTTATACATCAAGTTAAAATCAACTTTAAAATTTTGATAAAAAGACAGAAAAGACCCATGTATATTAACAACTCGGATTTCTCCTCTCTCTTAAACCAAAATCCCTAATTATTTTTTCTTTGTCTTAAACTAAAATTCCTAATTCTTCAACTTCTATCTGAAACCTCTTTCATTTTTCAAAATCAAAGTCTATCAATAAATATAAATAAAAAAATCCATAATAAATAGAAGTATATATATAACATTAACTCGTTTGGAATATTTGAAGCGATTCATAAACAAAAAAACATCCTGCCAAACTTATAACTTTAACTTGTCTTAGTTGGACCATTATAAGAATTATTAATCTCTTACTTTACAAAACCAATCTATCCAGCTATCTTATTGAAGAATGAAGTGGCCTTAGTTTATAATGGGTGAAAGATGATAAAGGTTAATGGTTGACCTATGATTTATAAGAGAATGGTGGTCGGGGAAATAGGAGAGATTGGTTGTGGTGACTATAATGTCTTTCTTTTTTCTTGTTTTGTTTGTTAATATTTTTGAACTTTTTTATTGACCGGTTTCATACATTTTTAGCTTAGTATATAAAATTTTATTAATTATATTAACAATAGTATATAGTGCATAATTTTTCAAATGTGAAAGAGAAAGTGCAATCTAAAACAAATCTTAGAATGTTTAATGTATTTTTATATATATATAAAAAAATTGGTCTTTGTTCTTTCAATTTTCTTAACTATATCTAAAATTTTATTTCACAATATTGATATTTAATTTAATAGTAGGGTATTCTCATATATTTTGCTCACATGATAATATGTAAAAAAGAGCAAATTCCAACACATAAAATGATGCCAGCATGACTCAACTATGAAATAGCTAAAAAAATAAAGTTCAATGTCGAAAAAATAAAAACTCAATATTGTTCAAGTAACAATGGCATCCATTAATAAAAGTGGAGGTAAGCTACAATAATATAGTGTTTTCACGTTTTGTTTTAATTTATTATTTTAGTTTTAGTTTTTATGTAATATCACATTTGTCATATTTCAAGTATTAAAATTTATGTGACTCGTAGTGCAATGATAGAAAACCCTTTTTTTTTTCTTATACTCAGGATGAGAATAATGTAAGGAATCTACATGCTTATCAATTAATCTTTTAAAGTATTAATTTTTGGTGCCAAATCAAATGATGACAAATAAATTATTTTCTATAATTTTACAATGAGTATTTATTAAAAGAAATTAAAAAAATAACTCACAAAATGTACATGATTTCATTTGTTTTATAATGAAATATTTGCATATGACATGTATAAGAAATAAATCTTATTTTGAGATTTGGTTATTTTCTGCGGTAATATGGAATGATAGGTTTTTAAGGAGCTTGTGCAATAATTGCAAATCAACTCTTGCATTTCAAACCAATACACAAGTGTGTGCTTGTTGGTAAATCTTGTGTTGGCGGGTTCTTCCCCGTGGTTTGATTTTATGGAGTGATTGCTC
Organism: Populus alba; assembly: GCF_005239225.2. Lineage (NCBI taxonomy): Eukaryota > Viridiplantae > Streptophyta > Magnoliopsida > Malpighiales > Salicaceae > Populus > Populus alba. The sequence continues at coordinate 10,388,092 of NC_133288.1, forward strand.
ACAAGTGAGAGTATATATATATATTAAAGGAGATAAAAAGGGCAAGATTGAGAGGGAGAAACTAGGACAAAAATGAAATGAGAGAAGGATTGTAATAAATGGATGAAGTGGAAAACAACCACCTTCCATTGTTAAAAACAATAGTTTTTTAAGGGAATGAAGGGGATTATATTAGAAGTACAATAATTTAATTTCAATTGAAATTCAAAATACATTATCTGATATTGTTACACTATTTATTTAAGTAAAGATATTTTATTTAGGTGAGATAATCGAGAATCTCGAGACTTTAGTTTTTAGGAGACCCAAACTACCTCAAATTAGTTCAAGAAATAACTTTTTCCCTTTTTTCCTTCACTATGGTATTGATATTATTTCAATTGTTAAATAAGTACAGATTAAATCTTTTTTAACATGAATTCTTTTTTAAATCATTTTAATTTGATATTAAAGTGTGGCTGTCCATGGCATATGGAACTCTAATGTCACAATTGATTAAAATAGCAAATAGTATGAAGTAGCAGCAACACCTGCAAACATAATAATAGGCTTTTAAGGATCTCGTGCAATAGTTGCAACATATTTATACCAAGATGGATCATATCTCAAAGGCTCAAAGGAATAAACTTATAAAATCTCTACCCAACACCCTATAGCATCAATCAATGGTCATTAAAGGCATGATGCAGATCAATATAGTGATAATTAGATCTAGTTAAGGGCTATGAAGTTAGATTTCTCATTTTTCAATAAGGATAACCTTATTGGATCGTGTGTATTAAGTAAACTAGTTTTTTAATTACCATAACAGTAATCCACAACATGGGATATTACTTGCAACTTTTCATATGAAAGGACAATTTATAGTTTTATTTAAGAAGATAGAAGAAACATGAGCAATTATGAGCTGGGAATCATTCATAAAGGCTCTACATATTGATTCAAAGCCTTAATCTCAATGACCTCATAGAGGCATTAACTAACTTAAACAAGTTTCAATTGTTAAGAGTTACAAAACTCAATTTAAACTAATTTATAAGATGCTTAGTGGATTGTCAAATAACCATCAATTAAGTTGTTTTCTAAATGGCTATAAAGAAGAGATTAAGATATGCGTTAAAATGTTAAACCTCTAAATTTTAGTTGTTACACATTGGTTAGCAAGAGTGTAGAAAGAGAATCTCATAATGATTTGTAAGAGTTGAAAGCTAATATGTAGTTGGCTTTAATGAATAACTCTTCTACTAGTCCAACCTAGAAATGAGCCCAACCCTAATTTAGTAGCACATAGGTTGACTTTGGTTCAAATGAGAGAAAAAAAAAATTAGCTTTGATGTACATGCGATGGCAAATGGAGTCAATGTCACAAGCATGAAGGCCCATGATTATTTCCAATAGAGGAAAAATATGAGGAAGTTAAAGAGGCGTGGGATAAAAAATATGTAATTTGATTGACTTAAAGGAACCTATTCTTACCAATGATGAGCTTAAAATTTATGTACATGGGGAGTCATAATTCTAAAACTATAAGAATTCAGGCAAGGATTAACAATCACCTAATGATAATGCTTGTGGAAACTAAAAGCACTTATAACATCGTTTACCTTAAGTTTACGAGGAAGGTTGGAGCAGACACAGTGGCATGCTAAACCTTAGGGTAAAACTTGTAGATGACACTATGATTTTAAATTAAGATAGTTATGCAAGAATTAAGTTTGGGGTTCAGGGCTCCTAATTTTAAACCAATACTCTTATAATCTAATTAGAAGGGTGTGACATGGTCTTAAAAATATAATGGCTAACGGATCTGGTACTAATCTTAATGGATTTAATAGAGTTGACCATGGAACTTAAGTATAATAAGCTAAGGTTAAACTTGAAGGGTCTTAGAGTTTAATAATCCAAGATAAAATATTGGGCTTGATTTTATCTAAGAGCTAAAAAGGAAGACTAACGACATATTATTGTAGATATAAGGCTTGGAAATAAAGCCCAAACATATAAATAACTTACCAAACCTAGTGAAAAAAGTTATTACAAGAGTGTATAATAGTATTCGAAGAGCCTAAGGGGTTACCACCTATTCAAAGTATTGATCATTCAATTATGTGAAAAGAAATAACTACTTTGATTAATGTTATTGTTATCCATATTACTAAAAGATAGAGATAAAAACAGAGAGCTATTAAAAATAAAAACAATTTACCCTAACTAAAGCCCATTCTCATCCCTAGTTTTATTAGTATAAAAAATAAATAATTGTTGGTGAATATGTATTGATTATAAAGCTCATAATAAAGAAATAGTGTAGGATGAGTTTCTCATCCTAATGGTTGAAGAGATATTAGATGAGTTATATGTGTCATAATTTTTCTATAAACTAGACTTAAGTTCAAGGTACCATCAAATCAAAATTAGATTATAAGATATTTTAAAAATGACATTGCAAACCTATAAAGGTCACTATGAATTCATTTTCATGCCTTTTGAGATAACTAACCCGCTTCATATTTTGAGCTTAATGAACGAGGTATCTAGATTATTCATACTCAAATTTGTTTTAGTATTCTTTAATGATATACTTGATTGTAGTAAAAAAAAAAGAAAAAATTGAATCATATAGGTCACTTAAGTATTATCTTAAGAATTTTGGCACAACATTAGTTATATGCTAAAATGTTTAAATATAGATTTTTATTTTATCAGGAAACAGAGTACTAGGGCCATATAGTTTTGGTCGAACAGATTAAGGCTGACCTAAAGAATATAAAAGCCATGATAATATGGTTTTGACTTAACAATATTAAGTCTCTTCGTGGGTTCTTAGGGTTGTTAGGTTATTGTTAAAAGTTTATAAAATGATATGGGATCATTGTAGATCTATTAACCAAGTTAGTTGGAATGGAAGAATCAATGAATCTTTTTTAGACTTCAAAAGGACATTCACTAGCCTATTAATTTTAGCTTTACCTAATCTCACTAAACATTTTATGATGGACTGTGATGCATTGGGCAAGGGTGTTGGTGTAATATTTATATAAGAAGGAATGTCCATTTCATATATGAGTAAAGAACTCAAATGCAAGGAGTTATTCCTATCTATATATGAAAACGAGCTCCTAGTTATAGTAATGAAAGTCCAAAAATAGAGGCTTTATCTGTTGGGAAAATGTTTTTGCATAAAAATTGACTAGCATGGCTTTAAACATTTATTGGAATAAAAGGTAGGAACCTTAATTCAACAAAAATAGATCATAAAAATAATTAATTATGACTTCATTGTTGAATATAAAGTTGTAAATGAAAGTTGTGTGGCCGATGTCTTATCTAGGAGGATGAGATAAATGGATGAAAGGAAATTTTAGGCCATCATTATCCCATTAGTAAGCTAGGTAGATAAGCTCAAGGCAAGCTTTGATAAAGATAAGAAAATACAATAAATCTTTCAACAAATGAAAGAAGTCATTGTATGTGTCTTAAGATTTCAGAATTTAGAAGGATTGTTGTTATACAAATGCTGAATTTACCCGAGTAAGAATTGTTCTTTTAAGCCAACTATCATGCAATAAATATATGACACCTATATAACAAGTTATGAAAAAACATTAAGGCAACTAATAGGAATTTTTATTAGGTGGATATTGTTAGAGAATAATATAAATCATATCTTGGAGCCCCACTTAATAGCTTAAGCTTTTTGGTTGAAATGGTTTTTTGACATGGTATTAGAGCCTTGTTGACCAAGAGGTTACGAGTTCAAGTCTTACCACCCTAATTCTAATTAATAAAAATTAAGCACAAGGTAATGTGAGTATGTGCAAGTTTCTAGCCCAATTGACTTTCATTTAAGGGGGTGTATTAAAGAATTATATAAACTATATCTTAAAACCTAATATAATAGCTTAAGCTATTAGGTTAAGATGGTTCTTTAACATAGTATCGCAGCCTTATTAACCAAGCGGTTAAGTGTTTGAATCTCACCACCCCCATTCTATTTAAAAATTAAGCACACTGTAGTGTGAGTTTGTACAAGTTTCAAGCCCAAAAAACTTTCACTTAAGAGGATATGCTGAAGATAATATAAATCATATCTTGAAGCCTCATCTAAAAGTTTAAGCTTTTGAGTTGAATTTATTTTCTAACAGATATGAGATTTTAAGTTAAAGACTACATCAACTAATATAAAATTTAACAATGTGCTAAAACAAAAAAAAGTCAAACCATCAGGATTACTACAACTACTACTAATACTAGAAAGATTGTGGTCATAAATTTATATGGATTTTATAGAAGAGTTGCCATTTGACAACTGATTAGTACTCAAAAGTGTATTTTTATCAAGGTTTTATATCATCATTTTGCATTTGAAGTATCAATAACTCCTTAACTAAAGCATGTTTTATAATAACATACCTAATAATATAAGATACCTTTAATTTATGGTAAATGTTCATCTTAAATGCATGCCTATCACATAAATGAAATGATTGATTGATGAGTTTAAATATTGAAATTGAAAGGACAAAGAGAGGGCCAAACTTAGAAAAGAGATGTTGGTGTAGTCCAAACTGGAACATTGTTCGTTAATTGGGTCATATCTCGAGTTCTAGATGTCCAAATGACCTTAATTTTTTGGACAGATTCGATAAGACATAGGCCTACAACTTTCATGTAAAGTCCAAGATTTAAAAAGGTTGTTTTCAAGTCCAAATTATAGCGACAACAAAGAAGTTTGAATCTATCCTGCAGCCCAGACACTGTTCAGTGTTCAACCCATATCTCGAGTTCTAGAAGTCTAAATGACCTCAATTTTTTTTCCTAAAAAGATAAGACAATTTCCTATAACTTTCGTACAGTTAGTTCCAGTTCTGATGTTAGCAATGATGTTTTATTCAGACAAGAAGATAAGGATTTTCACCAAGTTAAAAGGTGGCCACCAACTTAACAATTAGTCATCAAATCAATAGTTCCAAATTTTGGCCTATAAAAGGAGGCATTTACCATGCATTTAGGCATTTTGGTTGTTCAGATCAAGAACTTGCTCTTGCTCTTTCTCTCTTTATATTTTTTGTAATTCTTAAGTTTTACTTTCATTAATATCTTGTTTATGCTTTCCATTTCTTTTCCTTTACGTAGTTAACTTGTATCTTATTTATGTTTTTGTTTTGTTTATTTATGTTTCTCTTCTTCATTATGTTTAACTAAGTTTATTATATGAAGGTGAAAAGGTTACACTAATGGTGTAAGAATAAGTATAGTGTAAACTCAACATGGACCTTAATGTTTAATATTAACATGTTTTATCTTTTTATCTTACTCATTTTTAATACCTTATTTGTTAAATAATTAATCTAGATTTGTGTTGTATAACACTTGGTACAACAAATGCTTGGCACTCTCATAGCTCAACCGTATGATATAACCTACACATGTGCTATGAAAGGAACTTGATTTATTGTTAACATAAATTAGCATCATGAATTCCTGACAATATTTAAAAGTTTGGTGTTACTTAAATAAGATAATTAATATGATCATGTTAACAATTTATAATGAGCTATTAATGACAAATCATCCGATTGTAACCTTCTTTTTGTGTGGTTTCCAGTTGAATAATAAGAGTTTATACTATACTTGTTTGAAATATCATTAGTGGATCCTCTAACCTTGACATTTGTTTTTATAATTGTTTAATCCTTACATTAATCTTCCATCTCAAAGTTCTCATCAACTTCTTTATTATTGTTTTGTTGTTGTTGTTGTTGTTGTTGTTGTATTATTGTTATTTATAATTTATACAATTAACCTCTCTGTGATTTAACCTCGGTCTTGCCGGGTTATTTATTACTTCGACGCTCTTGCACTTGGAAGAAGACATCAATCTTTTGATCGTGTCAACAACCATAACATTATGATCTTAGTGGTTGGGAATAAATTATCTAAGTATGCACATTTAATGGCTTTAATGCATCCCTATATAGCCTCCAAGGTATCTCAAGTCATCTCTCAAAATGTAATAAAGCTATATGAACTACTAAAGGGTATTATGACTAGCCAAGATTCTATTTTCACTAACAGTTGCTTATTGGTGTAGAGTCATTAAGAATATTAAGACTTTAGTTATTTGCGAGTGTCTATTTTTAATATCATATGATTAAATAAAAATAGTTTCAAAAAATATAGTTATTAAACTTATTCAGGTCTATAACCTGAGTCATGAGTATCATATTTATTAACTTGAGTTGGTCCACGTAGATCCAAAATGTTGTCGTCTTGATATTTTTTTAAAAAATTATGTTATCTTTAAAAAAAAATTAAGTCATATCGGGTTTTTACCGGTCTCCCCAAATGGCTTTAGACTTACCTAGTCGATTAGGCTATATCAGAACAACCCTTACACAATTTAATTTAGGCAAGGAATCAAGTTGGAAGGTTTCGAGACTGATCTATTGGGTTGGATTTGAAGACGTTAGTTTATATTATTGTTATTTTTTCAATATACTCGCATTAAAATTATCATAATGTTATTTTTTTATAAGTGGAACTTGATTTTGGAGTAATAATAAGATGTTGTCTAAAAAATAAATATTCTAGTAAAAAATTTCCAAAAACAATTAAGCACATTAATAAGACAAGGAGGTTATTGTTGAAAAATAACTTTTTTTTTTAATTTTAAATTGTTCAAGTTTTTTTTTCACACATCCTCTTATTACTTTTTATTTTTAAGAAATACATGAAATTGAGAAAAAAATGTTAGATTTTCTTTGTCGGAATTAAAGATGTTAATAACAAAGGAAAGGAAGAAATAGTTTATTTCAAAGAAATTTTAATTATTAATCTTTAAAAAAATTTAGTGTCATTTAATTAAGTAAAAAAGATTTAAAGAGCTCGCCATAATACAAAATCAAATATCCTTTCTCAACTTAACAACTTAGTTATTAATTAATATTAAAATATATTTTTAATATTTATCATTACATATGATCCTTTATTTATTTTATTAAACATGTGCATTAATTTGAAGTTTACAATCAATTCTTTTCTTATCATTATAAAATATATTAGCAATACTATAATATATTTTTTTTACATTTAATTTTTTTCTACTTAATCCACAGTAAAGTGAGGGATAATTATTTAGTTTCAACCATAAAATAATCTTAATTTTACCCTAAAACTTTCAGAAATTCTTAGATAAGGATTTTCATCTAATTTTAAGTTTTTATATTTCCATCCAAAAGTATACTTTTATTATATAATAAACGACATTATTTGTTCAAATAGTATTTAATATTTTCGGCTAAGTGATTATAATCTAAGTCATAATTGAGAAATCAAAATAATATACGGGTAAATTTGATATAACAAATAGTTTGGATGTAAAATTGATACCAACCCCATAGTTTGGGGTATATTTGATGTTTGCCCTAATAAGAAAACTTCCGTGCGAAACGTTTCAGAAAAATGAAAACCAATGTACTCTCCCAATCGAAACTCTCAAAAACCAGTTTCCACAGTCCTTCAACGTCTCCCCCCCACGCTTGGTAAGCCCTCGGCCTCTCTCTCTCACTCTCACTCTCTCACTTAGGCAGCCAAGACTGCAAAAATGGGAAGAAACAATTTCTCGATCTTAACAATTCTATCGATCACACTCCTTCCCATTCTCTCCCTCTCTTTCTCCACTGATTCCCCAACAGATCGTCGCCTCTTAGTCCTCCTCGACGACTTGTCACTCAAATCTTCCCACTCAATCTTCTTCAATTCTCTCAAATCTCGTGGTTTCGATCTTGATTTCAAGCTTGCTGATGACCCAAAACTCGCCCTTCAACGTTATGGCCAGTACTTATATGATGGCCTAATTCTCTTCTCTCCTTCAATCGAAAGTAAGTTATTGAATCCAAACAAATTGTTGCTTGTTGTTATCAAGTTATGATTTTTATGGTTCAGTTTCCGTTTTGAGAAAATAGGTCTTGGTACGATTTTGTTTTTTTGGTTTTCTTGGAATTATTTGTAATTTGGGATTTTTTTTAGGATTTGGTGGTGCTTTGGATTTAGCTGCTGTTCTTGACTTTGTTGACTCGGGCCATGATTTGATTATTGCGGCGGATAGTTCCTCTTCTGATTTGATTAAGAGTCTGGCTACTGAATGCGGGGTTGATTTCGATGAGGTTGGTGTAGAATTTATGATGCATTGGATGTTTTTGTCATTTTATTTTATTTATTGAGTTTTCGTTATATTGTAGGATCCATCTGCCTTGGTTATTGATCATAAAAGCTATGCTATCGCTGAGACTGAGGGTGAGGGTGATCATACATTGATTGCTGCCGATGATTTTATTGAATCTGATGTGCTGCTTGGAAAAAAGAAAATTGAGGTTAGTTTGTTTGATCTTTTCATTCGTTGCGTCAATTCCTCGGGAAGTTTAAGATTTTTATTGAATTTGGATTAAACAGGCTCCTGTGCTCTTTAAAGGGATTGCACATTCTTTAAATGCAGCGAATACCCTGGTAAGGTCAAATGTGTCCTGGTTTATTTCTATGTTAATGTAGCCTGATGAAGAAGTTTTAATGGGTTTGCTGGGTTATGTGTTATGATGTATAGGTATTGAAAGTCCTTTCGGCATCTCCTTTGGCTTATTCAGCTAATCCAAGCTCCAAATTGTCCAGTCCTCCATCATTAACTGGATCTTCCATCTCGTTAGTTTCAGTAGTGCAGGTAACGTAGCTCTCTCCATCAAAATGTTGCTCCTTTTCTCTCATCACACATAAAACAGCTGAAGAACATTGGTTTGTTGTCCTGTAATTTATGATTTATTTTAATTTGGTTTTCTGACCATTCCATTTATCTCTAGCTATCCTTCTTTATGTTTCTCTTGAATCCCGTACATGCTCACATGTATGTATGACTTTTGCATGTCATGGTGGTTGTCTGTGTTATGATGAACACCTGCTCTTAGCTGAGGGTTTAATAAAAAATAATGAATTTGAGCGAGATTTCTTCTTGTTGACAATTTTTACATAATGCAGGCTAGAAACAATGCTCGGATTATGATTACAGGTTCATTAGATATGTTTAGTAACCGGTATGCAATCATATGATGGTTTTTCAACTCCAGTATTTCTCTAGCAATTATTTGTTTCATATTTGTTGAAATATCTCTTTGTGTGATTCAGATTTTTCAGATCAAGCGTACAGAAAGCTGGGAGCCCAAGAAAGTAAGTGAAGTTCTTATCAAACCTTTTTTTTTAGTTTACATCTATTTTGGGCTGCTAAGGTTTTGTAAAATGTGCTGTTTCACAACGTTCAATAAGGAATCGTTGCTGCATAAATGATATGTCATCTCCTTGTGCCTAGTATAGTACAAACGAATGAGAATAGGAAAACTAATGGTCATTGGCTTAATGCATTTTGAAGAGTACAAGGAAATCACCTTCCTCTGCATCATCAAGACTTTTCCTAGGCGTGTGTCATGTTGATAGCGTTATATGAATACATATTGCAAACTTTAGTTGCAAGTTTCATTTTTACATCACACAAACACACAATGTGTATTCACTTTTTTATATGTCAAGGCCGCAGTTGGTTGAGGTAAGAGCTTTGGGCCCATATATCTTCTCTTTATTCTTGGTCGATTTCCATTCTCAATATGCATATGTTTGCAATAAGATGAGGCATAGTTTTCCTGAAGATCCACAAAGCCATGATGTTTGTGTGTTGCATTCTCATGAAAGAGTGCGTAATTGATTTTGAGTTCACATTGGGAGAGAGGGAGTGTGTGTGTCGGGTGGGGTTGGGGGGGGGGGTCATTGCTCCTTACTTTGTTGTGGAAATTTTTTGGTTGGATGGTTTTGTTAATTTTCATCCATTTGCCTATTTTTCCCTCTGCTGGCCAGTTGTGTAGCTTGTGAACAGAAATTGATATATTCTGATTTTTTAAGGGAAGAAAGTCACGTTATTTGTGACCATGTGTTGACAGATATGATAAATCTGGTAACGAGCAGTTTGTGACTGAACTTAGCAAATGGGTCTTCCATGTAAGAGGTCATCTGAAGGTTAGGTTTTTATTCCAGTCATCTTGAGTTACTATATTTGTCTGGCTAATGTGTAATTATATTTAGGTTGTTGATATAATGGCAACTTTTAGGATTTCTTTCTTTCTTTCACTTGATTGTGTTTTGTTGCATTTTCATCTGCTGTATAATATCAATCTGTTCTTGCCTCCAGGCTGTGAATCTTAGACACAACAAAGCTGGGGAAACAGATGAGCCAGCAATGTATAGGATCAAAGATGATCTGGTAATTTGTCAAGCTGTGCACTCATTTAGTTATTTGAAATTTTGTTTGGAGAAGCTACTGATGAGAGAGAGTATTGACAATCACCCTGAACTTGTATATGAGTGCAGGATTTTTCTGTTGAGATATATGAATGGTCTGGAAAGAGCTGGGAACCATATGTGGCCAATGATGTCCAGGTCCAGCTTTACATGATGAGCCCTTATGTGTTGAAAACCCTATCAAATGACAAGAAGGTACACTTTTCCTAGGGTCTGATTTTCATTTTACCTTACAAGTTACAAGCATGCCCCATGCCAACGTCTGATCTTTTTTGCACTGGGTTTTGCAGGGCTTGTATCATACATCATTCAAGGTGCCTGATGTTTATGGGGTTTTCCAGTTTAAGGTTGAGTATCACAGGCTTGGATATACTAGCCTCTCACTCTCCAAACAGGTAAGCTTCTTGGACTTGGATAATCTTTCCTTCACTTAATCAACTTAGCAACTTACCTGGTTTACTGTAGTGGATTGACTGGTGTGATTATGATTGATTTTAAAAATGCTGGCTGCAATTTGATGATGATAATATAGCCAAATTTAACATATTTGGGATGTCTTATAAAAAGGAATTTGGATGGTTAGTTCGGGTGCAGTGTCCTGACTTATTAGATAGTAGAAGTGGTGCAGCTATATTAATTCAGCTGCTTAATTTTTTTGCTGGAAGGACATAATTATGCTCATTTGGGGAAAAGCACTTTGAGAAACATTATTGTGTGCTGACCTGTCCAAAGATCTATTCATGGGACAACGATAACGAATCCCAAAGAAGCAATTGATTGCAAATTGTATTGCTTCAATTTATAAAATGTGAATTGTTTTTATGAAGATTCCTGCATCTATTATTGTATGTTGTTAATATATCCTCCGCACAGAATTCTTCATTATAGTGGTGGATGCCCTGAAAGACAGTTAAAAAACCAATTGAAATTGTGAGTGCAGATTCCAGTTCGGCCCTTCAGACACAATGAATATGAGAGATTCATTACAGCTGCTTTCCCCTATTATGGGGCTTCTTTTACTATGGTATGTTCTATTTAAAAGAAACTGGAATACTATTGTTTTGTGAACATATAGTATTTGCCTGTGTGCATGCTAACCATATTCTCCTGTCGTTTGCAGATGGCCGGGTTCTTTATCTTCAGCTTTGTCTACCTGTACCACAAGTGAGGCCCTATTGTAATAGAGAGGATTGCACTGCTATGAACATGGTTCTTTCTGATATACACTGAGAATATATCGAGGGCCTTGTAACAGTTTTCCCCCGCAGTTTCATTATTTAGGAAGAATTTATTGTAGTAAAATTATCCGGCATTAGTATGGCTCTTCTGAGGTGGTGCCAAAGCTTGAACCTTGGTCAGGTAGTCGGAGCTTTCCTACAACAAACCGCAAGGCCAGAGAGCACTGGTATCGAAATGTCTCTCTTTCTCCGTGAAGAAAACTGTTGACGAGCACTAGAGCCAGAAAATTATAGGTCCGACACCGTTTTACTACATGATGAACAAACTTCTAGATTCTGGTCTAATAAATTCGCCAGTGATTAGTACCAAGTCTCTAGTCAATTTTTCTTTCCCTCTTTGAAAGGTCTCTAGGCGCTCTTTGGAAAATGGGCTTTTTAGTGCCTTTATATTTTAGCTTAATAATATTAAATAGAAAAAAAACTAGGAAAATTATTCCATTCAAATAGGAAAAAACTAGAAAAGCATTATAATACATAATAAGAAAACAAAACTAGAAAAAAAAAAAAAAAAAAATTAATCATGAATGTGTGAAAAAGAATAATACTATCAATTTATGTATTTTTCAACACGAGTGCTAGACTGCTACTTGATATATAACCAGATTTACAATGTTTGTATCGAAACTCTACTTGGTTGCATTAACTAACTAATTTTTTTAGCTAAAATAAATAAATAAACTTATTTTCAAACAATAAACAAATGAAAAAAATTCTACTTTGAAAGCTTATCCAAGCAAGTTGCTACAAATCATAACATACACAAGTTAATTAAATTCCATACGCCAAAACTAAATAAGAACAATCCTCAAATGATCGATCACGATCAGATCAATCCCGAAAGCCAACCAAATATATATATATATATATATATATATATATATAGGCACACACACAGGGAGAAGAAGAAAGGTTAACTTGCTGGAAATTGAAGGTAGGTACTCTTTTGCGTGTGGATCGGAAAGAATAAGCTTGGAATTGATGGGAAAAGGGGTGAGACAAGATTCATGGCAAGAAAGGATTTTTTTTTTTTTTTTTTTTTTTGTTTCCTTTGCGTGTGGTTGCGGAGTAGGGATTTTATCCTGGAATCAAAATTGTGACATTTCAAAACATAAATAGGGTTTTATTTGGGTTTTTTCAAATTACCCGATCTTGAATTAACTCGATAGATCACCTAGATTTAATTAAGCTAATTTCTCAATAGAATTGTATATGAATTAGATTGATTCAAGTTTTGAATCATTCATGTCTTAGGTTAATCAGTCAAGACATTCTTAGCTTTTTAATTATAGTATCAATTTATCAAGTTTTAAACATCAGAGAAAAATGTTATTTATCTATGTTACAAATATATTTGGATAATTTGTGGTCGGGGGGGAATAGTAAGCTTAATTAGCTATGTATCATAACTGAATTTATAATACACCAATAACAATTAAGAAATAATTGAAATGGGATTAAAGGGAATATAAAAGTTTTCCTCTTTTTTTTTTCTAGACAATAAAGAAGGAAATTGATTCCTAACATTGCATGGCAAACGGCTATATATATAAAAGGAATTGAAGAAAAAAAAATCTCATGATAGTTCGTATGTTTTTTCCTATAAATAAGTTTCTAGATGATGAAAAAAGAAATTGATTCGAGCATGTGTTTTTTAAGGTAATAAAATAATTTTTATATGTACCAATAAAACCCTCTCAAATATAGGTCATGATTTCTAAAGTTTTGAAGGATTTTTACCAAATCAAATGTCTTAACAAAATCCTATTCTTGTATTTGCATCGTATTTGCAAATAAAACCTTTTTCTACTATATTCAATATGGTTTCTAAAGTTTATGAAATATTTTTATTAAATAAAATATTTTGACAAAATTTCTATTTTTTTTAAAATATAGTTATAGACTAGATTGGGAACCCGTGTTGCGTCGAAAGATGATTGTGTTTTGAAAGAAGCAAGAAGAACCTGATACTCAGGTCATTAACTTGATTATATCCAATAAAATCTGTTAATTTAATATCTTATTTAAATCAAAGGCAACAACATAAAATGAATTGTAAAAAAACACATGTCAGTAATAAATAAAAAATAAGTCATCAATATCATACATATAAGGAAAAGAAAGAAAAGATCGTTGGAGACTCACAACCACTCTATTATGGACATCGTTCACAACCAAAAAAACTTACTGAATTGGTTTAAACTTAACTGCAAAAGGATGCAAGACGACATCAAGAAAATGTTACATGGTTTATTAGAGCAATATCCTATAAAAGCAAACTGAATAAAACACAATGAAGCTTATATCCATTTATATTTAATCAATCAATTATATTTAATTAATTTTTTTTTGAGAAATATATCTAAAATGGAACAAAACATAAAAAGGCCTTAGATAACTCAAAAAAAAAAGGGGGGATGCAAAGGGAATATGAAAAAAAATAATGAGCTTAATCTCCAATAAAATAAAAATAAAAATAAAAAAGTATATTAAAAAAAACATTAGCTTAAAAGAACAATAAAAAGAAAAGACAACCCCTAGTGAATGTCTTTAAGCTGGGTTAATTTTCCAAATTAGAATATGTGAAATTTAAAAATAGAGTTAACTAAGAAACTTGAATTCAAATTAACTTAACGCTGAAGGATAAAATTGAGTGTAAAAAAACCAAACTAAAAAAAAATAGAAAAGTAAAAGGAAAAAAACAATCAAAGAAATAAAGATAAAATCTAAATGAAATGATCGATGATGAAATTGTAAAAAATGATCGATAATGAAATTGTCAAAAGAGTTACACTATAAAAATTATATCAAATGAAATAAATATCAATTAAAAGAATGAAAATTAAATAAGTAAAATAAAAAAAAATTAAATGAGGATGAAATTGCAATGAATTTCAATTTTTATAAGTTATTTCAAATAAAAAAAATATTAACAAAAAAACCAAGGACTAAATCAAAAAAACAAAGAAAAGTAAAAAAAATCGAATGGGGATGAAATTAAAGCAAATCTTGATTTTCATAAGTTATTTGAAATAAAACAAATATCAACAAAAAAATCAGGGACAAAATCAATAACAAAGAGAAGCAAAGGGCTGACTTGAAAAATTGTAGGGTAGGGCGTAAGAATCAAGGGAGAGAGAGGAAAAAAAGAAATAAAAATGTTTGTTGATGCAAAACAAGAGCTCTATTTTCTACACGTGACACCTCAATATAAAGAAAACACCGAGATGAATCTAATGACGTCCTAAAAAGTCATTTTTAGTTGCTAGAATCAATAGCATGTGCCGTCTAAAGAAGAAGAAGCAGTTGACGAGTGCTTAGCATGTGCTAGTGTTTTTTAAAATCCATTTAATTTATTAAAAGATCAAAACAACCCTCACTTTACTAAATAACAACAAAAAAAACCAATACTACATGCAGTGGCGGAGCCACGTAGGAGCAAAAGGGGGCAATTGCCCCCTTAATTTTTTTTATAATATTTTTTATATTAAAATATTAATATAATAATATGATGAGGGTTGATATACAGTTATTATTGTTCACATGTGTCTTAATATAATAAATAATATATATAATATATATGCAGCATCCCAGCCCATTTTTCATTTCCCCAAACTCCCCCCTATTTTTTTCTTTTTTCCGTTAACTATTCAAGAGTTTTCTATTTTTTTTTCTAGCTGTTCTCTTCATTATACAATTTTTTTTCCACGTCCAGTTAAGCAACAACTTTAAATATTATTTAAAGGTTTTAGATTAAATTTATAATATTTTTGAATTAATTAAAAACGAACGGTAGTGGAATATACCGGAAGATTTTGAACAATAAACATTGATTTGATTGTTTTGAATTAATTAAATATTTTATCATTTGCAATTGAATTGATTACGATATGGAACTAAACTTTTTAACGAGATAAACAAATAAATATTCAAATTGTTGTTAGCAAGTAAAGATTGATATTTGCATAATTAAAATTGTTTTAGCTTGAGATTGGTCATTTTTATGATGTTAATTTCCTTGTGCTTTCCTATAAAATAATCAAGATAAATGATTAAATAATTCATATTTTATTTGTTTTTTTTTCTTTTTCATTTTCATCAAACAATTTGTATTTTGCTGGAGAATAATTAACACGTGCGTGCAAGTTTGATTTTAATCAGTGCATCATATCCATGCATTATGTATAATATGTTATATGGTAACGGGGTGTGAAATGAATTTTGATGAATTGATGTGTATTTTATTATGAATTTCATATGAAAGATTTATAATTATTATGTAACTAATTAACTGAATTTTGTTATTGTGAAAACTAAAAAAAAAATAAAATTATAATGTAAGTTTTCTCATTTTAAAAGTATTTTTAAATTAATTTTGCTTTATATAAGTTAGTATATTTATTTCGAATTAATTTCTAATATATGTCTATATAATATAGTATTTATTAATAATTTTTCCCCTCATTTAAAAAATTCTAGCTCCGCCACTGACGACATGAACAAAAATACCCTTAAATCTAAGACATGTAAAAAACTAAAACTCAAGGGCAATAAGATTTTTTTATAGTGCAAATACAAAGGATAAGAGGCAAATACTCCTAACTTGTCAAAGGTTTTTTTATTTATAAGGCTAGATTAGTAATTTTACCGTGCTACTAAAAATATAAATATACCTCTAAATAATACTAAACAATGTATTAACATTAAAGATATTTATGATAATCTACAGTACAAATTTAAAGACAAATACCTATTTTGTTCTCAAGTGATTTAAAAATATCAAAATATCTCTATTGAGAAAACAATTATGCCTTCATCCTCTAGGCAAATTTTTTTTTTTCATGAGTAAAAAAGAAATAGGGAATTAACTGTTTCATACATGGTGTACGGTGTCTTGCGGAACAGAATTCTCCATTTTTTTTTAGTTTTAATTATAATATATAGTTTATAATATAGTACAGGTGTACTGGTGCTCATCTCCTTCAAGTAAATGCTTCCTTATTATCCTGAAACTTCCATCCAAAATTGAATTTTTCAGATAACACCAATCATTTATACCTACTGACTACTGTACGTGCGTATCAATTCGATGTCCTCCATCATTAATTGAAGCCGTATTTTGTTATCGGCTGTGGCTCAAGCTATTCCACCAAAAACTGGTCTGACTTTGTCAAATCAATTTAATGTATTAAATTAGTGTTCAGAAATATGATACGATTTGATTTGACTGTACAATTTTTTATATAAAAATATATAAAAATAATATTTTTATTTTATTTTATAAAATTTATTTTCAACCCATTATTAATTTAAAATTAAAAAAAAATTAATTTAAAATTAAAAAAAACTCACAAATTTTCAAAAATAATTTTTGAATGCAAAATCAAATACACTCTAGATAATGTTTAAGATTATGGTAATGGTTGTTTTTTAAAGGTTATTTTACTTAAAAATATATGAAAATAATATTTTTTTTATTTTTTATAAATTATTTTAAATATTAATACAATTTTAAAAAATAAAAATAATAATAGACATGAAACACATTTCAAGAACAAAAACAAGCCGCCTACTATAAATGATAAGAGCATGAAACATGTCCCGGCTGGATAGGGGCAGTTTTCTCATGTCTTGAAACATGTGTTGAATCCACAAATTGTAAATGCATACGTTGGGAAAGCAATTATTTCATATCTTCATCTGATTGGTTAAGAAAATTGCATGCATTAAATAAAAGTTAGATTAGCTATTTATTGAGTATCTATTGCGGTACTCCTTCTCTATTCCACTCACCACGGCTAATACCGTGTAAAGAAACGCGTTTGAAATCAAGTTTTTTTTTTTTTAAAAAATATTTTTATATATATTTTTAAATTATTTTAACATACTAATATTAAAAATAATTTTTAAAAATAAAAATATATATTATTTTAATATATTTTCAAATAAAAAAACACTTTAAAAAAACAACTATATCTTTTAGCACACCCCTAGACAACTAAAAAACAATGGCAGATATAAGGAAAACAATCACTCTTCCACAAAATCCTCACTCACCAGCATCAGATCCTCACGTTTGAATTTGAATTATGAACAACTTGTAATCAGTTATAGAATAGCTAATCTTCAGGCTTAACAAGCTCCTCAATTCCGTATATATACATGCAAAATGTAAATGAATATATGAGCGATTTTATCTCATCACAGCCCCTTTGAAAATCTTTATGGTATCAGAGCTTCTTCTCCAACGAGTTCTATTCTAATTCTTTTTTTTTTTTTTTTTTTTTTTCGATTCTGCAATGGCTTTCTCAGTCTCTTCTCATGTTGCTATCAATGTCATCCAACAAATTACAGCTAAACTCACCCCAACAAATTATCCCTCTTGGCATGCACAGTTTGAGTCCCTCCTTCTTGGTTATAACCTGTTTGGTTATATTGATGGCACACTTTCATGTCCTTCATCCACGAGTCCTGATGCAGCACCTACTGCTGCCTCCATTTTTTGGTTTCGCTAGGACAAACTCATTTTGAATGTTATACTCACTTCGGTGTCTGATTCTGTGATACCCTTCATAGCAGCTTCCAAAACATCCTCTCAAGCCTAGAACAAACTGACCAAGCTTTATGCCAGTCGTTCCAGAACACGAGTCATGCAACTCAAAGAGGATCTCACACTCATTCAGCGTGGCACACGCACTGTCACAGACTTTCTCTATTCTATTAAGTCTATTGCCGATGAGCTTGCACTCATTGATGCTCCTCTCTCTGCCGATGATATTACTCTCTATGCTCTCAATGGCTTAGGGCCTGAATATAGAGAAATGGTAGCTCCTATTCGTACACGAGAATCTGCCCTCTCATTTGAAGAACTTCATGATCTTCTAATTGGCCATGAGTCTTACCTCAAACGCCTGGAAATCACTTCTCCCTCCCTGGTTGTTACAGCACATAATACTCAGCGCAGGCATCACAATTTTTCACAAAAACAACCGTGGTCTTCTCATTCAGCCCCGCAAAGATATGATTCCAAGCCTCAATCTCGTTATTTCAGGCAGCAAAGGTATACTCCCAAATGCCAGTACTGTGATCAATTTGGCCATATTGCCAAACAATGTCCTAAATTACATACCAGAAAACCTACAGCAAACTGTACAACTGCTTCTCAAAGTCCAGACCAGCGTTGGCTCATTGACTCTGCTGCATCACATAACATCACCTCTCAAGTATCTAATCTGCACTTGCACTCTGAATATGATGGCATAGATGAAGTGCTTATTGGAGACGGCTCAGGTTTGAAAATCACTCACTCAGGTTCTCTTTCTCTTCCATTTCCTAACCGAACATTCCACATTCAAGACACTCTTTGTGTTACCACCATAAATCAAAATTTGATTTCAGTCCATCATTTTACTAAACACAACAATGTGTTCCTTGAATTTCATCCTTCTTGTTTTTTTGTCAAGGATCCACAAACGAGAGAAACTCTTCTTCAAGGACCCTGTGAGAATGGTGTTTATCCTCTGCCTCATCCCCACGTCTCCACCCCCATTGCATTGGTTCATGAACGCACTTCCATTCCAGGTTGGCATCAGCGTCTAGGTCACCCCTCCTCAAAAGTTGTTGACCGAATGATCTCCTCCTTCTCTCTTCCTGTTTCCAGCACTTCTTCTAAGTCTCTTTTTTGTGATTCCTGTTCTATCAATAAATCTCATCGTCTGCCTTTTCATAAACATGGTCTCACTAGCTCAGCTCCTTTTGATTTAATATATACAGATGTTTGGGGTCCATCACCACATATAAGCATTCAAGGTCATAAATACTATGTGATCTTCATTGATCACTTCACAAAATATGTCTGGTTCTTTCCCCTTCGTAACAAATCTGATGTTAAAATCATTTTTCCTCAGTTTCATAAAATGATACATAATCGGTTCAATGCTAATATAAAGGGACTCTACTCTGACAATGGTGGAGAATTTGTTTCTCTACAGCCATTTCTTACCCTCCATGGCATCAGTCATTACACCACAGCCCCGCATACTCCTCAACAGAATGGAGTCTCAGAGCGTCGTCATCGACATATTGTAGAAACAGGCACTACGCTTCTCAGTCATGCACATCTGCCTTCTCATTTTTGGTCCTATGCCTTTGCAGCAGCCACCTACCTCATAAATCGATTACCCTCTCCTATCCTTCATCACAAATCTCCCTTTCAAACCTTGTTCGCGACCACTCCCAATTATCTCAAACTCGGAACGTTTGGTTGCTTGTGCTTTCCTTGGCTGAAACCATATCACCCACACAAACTTCAACCCAAGTCTGTTCCCTGTCTGTTCCTTGGCTACTCTAATACACAAAGTGCATATCTTTGCCTTCATTTGCCTACTCAACGATTATATATCTCACGGCATGTTACCTTTGATGAAAACACATTTCCCCTACAGACTACCATCAACCAATCCACCTCTACGCCAGTTGCTCCTCCAGTCTCTACTCCTCTCCTGCAGCTTATTCATCCAACTAGCCAAGACCTCCCTGCCCCAGTCTCTACTGCCCTTCAAGAAAACATCCCTCCCCCTGCATCAAATTTAAACACCACCATCTCCAATGTTCAGGTACATCCTCAGGCTCCTGTTAATCCTCAAAGACGCCATAATATGACCACTCGGTCTATGAATAACATCTTTGTACCAAAACAGTTTCATAACACCACAACACACCCATTACCTGACTCCCCTAAGCCCACGTGCGTTACTCAAGCACTTAAAAATCCACTTTGGCGCAATGCCATGTCAGAAGAAATTTCTGCATTACTTAATCATGCCACCTAAGATCTTGTTCCTCCTACAACTAATCAGAATCTTATCGGATGCAAATTTGTTTTCAGAACAAAACGCAATCCTGATGGCACCATAAGCAGGTACAAAGCTCGCCTCGTTGCAAAAGGCTTCCATCAAAGGCCAGGCATTGATTATTCCCAGACATTCAGTCCAGTTGTCAAACCAGCTACCATTCGCCTGATTCTCTCCCTTGCTGTCACTAATGGTTGGTCTCTCAGGCAGCTCGACATAAATAATGCCTTTCTTCATGGCAATCTTGAAGAGACAGTGTTTATGCATCAACCTCCCGGCTTTAGGGATGCTTCCAAACCTGATTATGTTTGCAGACTAAAGAAAAGTATTTATGGCCTGAAACAGGCACCTCGCCAGTGGTACAAAGCTCTTCGGGATGCTCTTCTGCAGTTTGGCTTTGTTCACTCAGCTACGGACACATCCCTATTCATATATGTCTCTAACAGTGTTCTCTGCTATTGTCTTGTATATGTTGATGACATTATTGTCACAGGAAACGTCTCCACATTTATGGATGCTATTATCGCCAAACTCAGTCAATCGTTCTCTGTAAAAGACATGGGACATCTTCATTTCTTTCTTGGCATGGAGGTCATTCCTACAGCCAAGGGGCTTTTCCTGTCGCAGCACAAATACATCAGTGATTTACTCTCAAAGACATCCATGGACATGGCAAAAGATGTTCACACTCCACTGTCCACCAGCACTCCATTAACCTTATCGGATGGCTCAGCTCCTACAGACAGCACAAAATATCGCAAAGTTATTGGGGGACTGCAATATCTTGGTCTAACTAGACCTGACATTGCATTTGCAGTAAATCGACTTTCCCAATTCATGCACAAACCAACAGCATGTCACTGGACGACAGCCAAACGAATTCTCTGGTATCTCAAGCAAACAATGTTTCATGGAATTCTTATTCAACAGAGTAGTCCCTTCAATCTCCACACTTTTGTTGATGCAGACTGGGCTGCCAACACTGATACACGAATCTCCACCACTGCTTTCATCACTTTTCTAGGCTCTAATCCTATTTCTTGGTCTGCATGCAAACAACGAGTTGTCTCACGGTCTTCTACATAAGCTGAATTTCGTGCATTAGCAGCTGCAACTTCTGAAACAGTTTGGCTTCACTCCTTAATCAAGGAACTTGGTTTACATCTTCCAAACCCTCCTCAGGTTTTCTGTGATAACATTGGTGCAACTCATTTCAGCCTCAATCCAGTGCAACACACTCGCATGAAACATATCGACATTGATCTTCTCTTCGTTCGTGATCTTGTCCAGAAAGGTCGCATTGCTGTCAACCATGTTCATACTTTAGATCAACTTGCAGACTTTCTCACAAAACCTCTTCCCCGTCAACGCTTTCAAACCTTAAGATCCAAGATTGGCGTTACTGATGGTACCTCCATCTTGCGGGGGCATATAAGGAAAGCAATCACTCTTCCATAAAATCCTCACTCACCAGCATCAGATCCTCACGTTTGAATTTGAATTATGGACAACTTGTAATCAGTTATAGAATAGCTAATCTTCAGGCTTAACAAGCTCCTCAATTCTGTATATATACATGCAAAATGTAAATGAATATATGAGCGATTTTATCTCATCATAGCCCCTTTGAAAATCTTTAGCAGATAACATTAATTTCTTAATTATTTAACAATTTCTTGGTTCTAAGTATGCAATGTAATTTTGGTCAGATTTTAACATGAAAATTTTTTTGTTCTTTTTTTTTTAAAAAAAAACATGAAAACTAGTTTACATGGTAAAGTTATATATAGGAACATTAACAATTTAGCCCCCATTTTATATTGTGTTTCAAATAAGAATAGGATAATTGTAAAAAATAAATTAAATTAATTTTTTTATATTTCAAAGATCGTTATGATACGCTGATATTAAAATAATTTTTAAAAAATATAAATAATATTATTTTAATATATTTATGAATAATAAATACTTTAAAAAGTAACCATTATCATACTCTAAAACACTCGTATTACAAACAAAATAAATTTAGAGAAAACTTAAATTTTTATTTGAAAGAGTGGTTGCAGTTGCTTTTCAAAATACTTTTTATATTTTAAATAAAACTTAAATTTAGTTAATTGAAGAAAAAACTTAAATTCCTGTTTGAGAGTATGGTTGTAATTGTTTTTTAAAGTGTTTTTCATGCTGAAATGTATTAAAATAATATTTTTTTAAAATTATTTTTTAAATCAATATATTAAAATAATTTAAAATATATATAAAATAATTTTTAATAAAAATAAAATTTTAATTTTAATGGAACGCGGTTACCTAACACTCTAACGCGGTGCTGCTTGGTAATTTGTCGGATCTGATTAGGTTCTACTCCTATCGTTCTTGGGAAAGGGTCAAATTCACCACTTTTAAGAACTTGAAATGGTTGCGGTTGAGTTTTCGTGTTGATTAGACAGACGGTTAGGATTTCAATATTACACCATCTTCTTCAAGTTTCAATAATTTCTCCCAAATATTTAGTACCATTTTCTATCCCTTTCAGTCAGTCTAATTAGTACTTAATTGACAAATACAAGACGGCAAGTAAGTTTGAGAGATATAACCCTTTAATTAGTACTTAATTGACAAAGATATATTTATTTACATAAATATTAGTTTTTTTATGGTTAAAATATGACTGTTTAATTTTTTTTAATATTTTCTAATTTCTTAATATTTAAAAACTAAAAAGTGATGAAAATTAAATTCAATATTAAAAAAACATGGATTTCCAAAACAACAAGGACTAAAAAAATTAAAAAACTAAAATAACAAGGAACAAGTTATAGTTTTCCATGACAAAATTGAAAAGAGTCATGTTTTATTTTTTTTTCAAATATAATCCTTGATTTTTAAAATTTATTTTCAACCGTAATATTCTGATCTCACAAAATCAAACCTAAATTTATTCTTAAAAAACTTTAAAATGAACTGAATCGAATTGAAATTAAAATCAATCAATTTAAACCGGTTTTGATTTTTTTAAAAAAATTTAATTTGATTAATTTTTTTTTTAGTCTAGGATAAATCTACTCTCGAGAATCTTTAAAATCCACATGTGAGATAATGAAGTCGAAAGAAATGTCAAAAAAGAAGAAAAAAACATGACTGCAACTTCGATGGATGTAAGAACAAAAAAATTAAGAGTGCATGGAGAAAGAAAAAACAATGTTCAAAACCAATAGAGTAATATAATTATTTTTCATATTTCAAGAAGTAACACATTCTCGAAGATCCAATCTGGAAACACAGAATTAGACTTAACCTCTGTGCACCAGAAGAATTACCTCTTGAGTTTAATTAAATAATTACCGGTAATGTCTCTAAAATGTCAATCGAAAACCACTCACACACACAATAGCTTATGAAAAGATTGTGATAGTGCGTCCTATAAGACCCATCCAATCAAATCCAATCCAAAATCTTATCTCTGTCACTTCTCATTTCCGTTGGCCTTAGCCTCAGGCATCACAGCTCCCACACCCACTCTGTCTGTCAAAATTTTCCGATTCCAAGCGCTCTCTAGACTCCTATTTCTCTGGGTAACTTGTTTCTCAGTACTTGTTGTCAGAAAAGTCATTACGCATTTGTGGGTAAGATGAACTCTTATTGCCGAACTTTAGCACTACTGTTCAGACGTAACCAAACCTGTTTTTCACTTGCACTTCAGTTTTTTATTACAATTATATAGATACCCACCAAAGCAAATCCCCCGTAGGTTTGATCAACTCACATTCACAGAGTTGCAGCGAGCCCTCTCTCTCTCTCTCTCTCTCTCTCTCTCTCTCTCTCTCTCTCTCTCTCACACACACACACACACACAAGAAGAGCAAAAAGAAAAAAAAATGACTTCTGTGAATCTGGGTCCATGGGTTCAGATAACTTCAGTCATCAACAAAGAAACGAGATCCAGATCCAGACCCATGTCAAACTTCTTGTCCCCGGGCCTTAAAACCCTTCAAATCCCTTCAACACATCAAAGACAGAGAAAACCCATGTCTTCGATTTGCGCAGTTCTTACAAAAGAAGAGACTCTTCAAGAAGATCAACACAAACCCACTTTTGATTTCAAGTCTTATATGTTACAGAAAGCCAATTCTGTTAACAAAGCATTAGATTCTGCTGTTTCTCTTAAAGAACCGGCTAAAATCCATGAGTCTATGCGTTACTCTCTTCTGGCTGGTGGCAAGAGGGTTCGGCCAGTGCTTTGTCTAGCTGCATGCGAGCTTGTTGGTGGGTCTGAATCCATGGCTATGCCTGCTGCTTGTGCTGTAGAAATGATCCATACTATGTCATTAATACATGATGATCTTCCTTGCATGGATAATGATGATCTTCGCCGCGGAAAATCCACCAATCATATTGTTTTTGGTGAGGATGTTGCGGTTTTGGCAGGGGATGCTTTACTGGCATTTGCATTTGAACATATTGCAGTGTCTACACTCAATGTTTCGCCTCTTAGAATTGTTCGTGCAGTTGGTGAATTGGCGAAAGTGATCGGTGCTGAAGGACTTGTTGCTGGGCAAGTTGTGGATATTTGTTCGGAAGGGTTGTCCGAAGTGGGGTTAGAACAGCTTGAATTTATTCATATTCATAAGACTGCTAAGTTGTTGGAAGGTGCGGTTGTTTTAGGGGCTATATTAGGTGGAGGGACCGATGAGGAAGTTGAGAAATTGAGGCGATACGCGAGGAGTATTGGATTGTTGTTTCAAGTAGTGGATGATATTCTTGATGTTACCAAATCTTCACAAGAATTGGGGAAAACTGCAGGGAAAGATTTGGTTGCGGATAAAGTTACTTATCCTAAGTTAATGGGAATTGAGAAGTCTAGGGAGTTTGCTGAGAAGTTGCTTAACGAAGCTAGGGAGTTGCTTGCTGGATTTGATCAAGAGAAGGCGGCTCCGTTGATTGCTTTGGCTAATTACATTGCTTACAGGCAAAACTAATTTATGCTGTATTTCAATTGTTTCTCGGTTGCCTTGTTTTCTTATAAAGCTAGATCTCTCTCTACAATTTTCAAAGAAAGCTTATTGCATCAATGTTGTCACAGAGAGGTTGTAACAACATTGCGATTCAGATTAATAGCAATTGGGACAGTTTAGTTTTCTCTCCGTGCTCAAGTTTTCATTGCTCATAAAACAAGCATGTTGTCTCATTTGTGTACTAGTAATACTGGAATTTCCCCTTGTAATCGGGGTTATTGCTTTGTCATTCTTTTTGCTTGCTTTTCATGTTTTTCATTTACAAGAGTAGCGGTCCATTCAGTTAATGCATTAGGCATTAACTGCAATAAGAATGTCTCGGGACAGTGTGTCAAGCTATTCAGTGTGTCTTAAGAACTGCAGAGCAAAGAAAACAAAGATTATATTTCAGGACGTAATTCTCTCCTGGTTCTTGTAATGTGTCTAGATGAAGAATGCATTCGTAGATTTTGAGGCATTCTGCATTGATGAAAGCTTGAAGTTTGCTGTTCTGATATATTCTTAGGTGGTTTTCCTTTTCTGTTGTATTTCCCCCTGCTGGTGTGCCTTTTCATATCCTGAAGCACCATAGCATGCAAATATGCTTGCCTCTTGTTATCTGCCAAAAGGACTAGTTTCTAGCTTCTTTAACTTCAGCTGCCCAGGCGGGGCTGTTAGTATGAACATGCCTCTCCTGGAGACTTGTAGGCTGCTAATTGGAGAAGCATAAATGAGGTTCTAGTCCAGGTTAGTTTTATCGTTCTTTCTAAAATTTTTGTTGCTGGAGTAAATCAAGTTTTGCTACATATGAAGAACGGAATCAGACTCTGATTCATATTTTTGTGTAGGCTCTCAGAGATCTAATAAAGAGATAATTTTTGCTTTAGATTGGAATTCCCTGGTTGTTCAAAATCTTTGCTGGAAGTAGGGAACAACTTTGGAAAATATAGTTAGTGGTATTGATATTAGTGACTCAAAGTGTCAGTTCTTAGCACAAATTAGGCAACTCAGAGCGAGCACTTGGTGGCGAACGTGGCTCTGCTGGTTCGAATAGCAGATCACACACGGTTCTGAAAGTCAAAAATGTTTTTGAGTAGTTGAATTTGCATCATGACTGCTAGAGGTTATTATTCTTCATATTTCAATTCTCCAACCACATTATGGAAAAGGACCGCTACTTTTGGTTTGGAGCTTACAACTATTCCAAGAAGAATCCGAGATTATAATGAATCAAGACATGTTCGCATGATCTTGTAGGACCAGGCAGAGACATAAGATTTCCATGGTTCCATGTGAAACTGTCTTGGAAAATAAATTCATTTACTATTGGGCTGTACCTGGTCATGGCTCATTTCTAGGAGCAGCATGTGCTTCAAGTTGAGAAAGGTCACGTATGTGGCAAAAAAAATAACGCCGTTGCCGGGGATCGAACCCGGGTCACCCGCGTGACAGGCGGGAATACTCACCACTATACTACAACGACTTTGCTGGTACCCTTGTTTCCATAAACTATATATATCATATAATTCCTTGCTAACAAGCACTCAATCAACATAGAAATTAAACATAATCCACATGACCTTCCTTTTTGAGAGAGGTAATAAAAAAATACATAATTAAGTAGGGTCTGATGAGCCCTCTTTATTCGATTAAAAAGAAATTAAGTTATATAGAAGAAAATTATTTTAAGATTTTAATTTTTTATAAATAATTGACAATTTGATTATTATATGTTATCTTTATAATTCTTTTTTAATTTCATTAAAACTTTTTGTCTATGTAATTAAAACTAGCACACTAGGCGACTTTTAATTGTGCCCACAAAATTGAAAGTTGAGGTTTGAAAATCCAGATCATTATTCATAAGGCTATTATAGTCATTTACAATCTTAATTGCTGGTATTAAATGAGCTCTGAATCTTTCTACTTGAAGCTCTCCTCCTCCCAAAACAATGGATGCAAACAATGCCATACTAATCTCCTCCGCAGGTCAACCCTATTATCTAATGCGCCTTTCCTTTAATGTAGTGGAAAGGAACAGATGGATTGTGACGAGCACTGGAAACTGGAATCCATTGGTGGAGAGCATGGGTTAGCTGGAGGAATCTCAAATCGTGAGTAGTAACTGCAGTATTGTTAAGAACACGAGTCCTGCTAACCTTTTGATTATGGATTAATGGACTGGTGTGCTGGAGAAATGCTATTGGTGATGAGTTCGTGAGTGGAGAAAATGAGATCAAGTCTAGTCACTGATGTCTTTGATTTTCAAAGTCAGAATCGAGGATAGAAAGGTGTACAAGCTATTGTAAATAGTGTTTTCTTGAATATATTTTGTTGGATAATGACGAGGATTGTTGAAAACCCACCAAGATAAGTCTTTTCATGGTCGAAAGATGATCAGATAGGAGTAGTGTGTGTAAAATTTTATGATATTTAAGGAATAATTAATAGTATCTTGTTAATTACTTCTTGGATCTCTCTTAGAACAAAATATACGCAAAGATGAAACATAAAATAAGATTTATAACACTAAATAAATAATAAAAATATCTTTATCCAAGATTTTTTTTCTTTATCTTATCTTTATTTTTATCTTTAAAGTAAGCTTACTATCTATTCTCTAAGCACTATACATTTTTTTCTAGAGTGTTGGGCTGAAGGGATCCTTTCGGTTAAGAAACAGTTAGAATAATTAACTGTTAGCAACTATCTTTCATTGTTGTTATTTTTCTGTTATTATTCTGTTGCTTTTTTTTTTGTTACTTTCTTGTTATTTCAATTACAATGTAACAGGCTATATAAAGCCAAGTCCTAGTCAAATAAACGTGCTCTCTTCTCATTCCAATTCATCAACATTTCTTGAAACTCTCATTATACTCAACAAGTGGTATCAGAGCCTTTATCATCTGAAATTCTTGCAGCAGCATGACGACAGAAGGAAGCAGTTTTGTTCAGCCAGCCATTCCAAGATTCAATGGTCATTACGATCACTAGGGTATGTTAATGGAGAATTTTCTCCAATCCAAAGAGATGTGGGAACTGGTGGAGATTGGATACATTGAGCCGGCAAGTGGATCAGTACAAACTGATGCACAACAGAAGAAGAATGATGAGATGAAACTGAAGGATTTGAAGGTAAAGAATTACCTATTTCAAGCAATCGATCGAACAGTTCTTGACACTATTCTTAGAAAGGATACTGCCAAGAACATATGGGATGCAATGAAGAAGAAGTTCGAAGGGAATGCAAGGGTTAAAAGATCTTACCTGCAAACTCTCCGCAGAGAGTTTGAAACACTGGAAATGAGAATTGGTGAA
The DNA here is from genome assembly GCF_005239225.2 of Populus alba. Lineage (NCBI taxonomy): Eukaryota > Viridiplantae > Streptophyta > Magnoliopsida > Malpighiales > Salicaceae > Populus > Populus alba. The sequence continues at coordinate 10,416,826 of NC_133288.1, forward strand.
GGAGTTAGAGAATACTTCTCTAGGGTCATGACAGTGGCAAATAAAATGAGAACGTATGGAGAAGATATGCAGGATGTGAAAGTGGTAAAGAAGATCTTACACTCTTTAACTGAGAAATACAACTATGTTGTATGTTCCATTAAAGAATCAAAGGATATTGATGCTCTTAGCATTGATGAACTGCAGAGTTCATTGGTTGTTCATGAACAAAAGTTTCAAAGGATAAAGGGTGAGGAACAAGCATTGAAGGTAGCATATGAAGGAGGAGGCAGAGGTGCATATGAAGGAGGTAGAAGTCGTGGTTGAAACTTTTACAGAGGAAGAGGAAGAGGAAGGGGACGAACATATTTTAATAAGGCAACAGTGCAGTGCTATCGTTGCCAACAACTTGGACATTCTCAATGGGAATGTCCCTCTGGAAATAGAGAATCATTATACACAGAGCTTGATAATAAGGAGGAGATGCTCTTGATGACTTATGTGGAGAAACATAAAGCCAGAAGAGAAGACGCATGGTTTCTTGATTCGAGATGTTCGAATCACATGTGTGGTTATCAAAAAATGTTTTGTGACTATGATGAAAAGTTTCGACAGTTTGTGAAATTGGGAAACAACACAAGGATAAACGTAATGGGAAAAGGGAGTGTGAAGCTTCTACTGAATGGAATAATTCACACCATTGCAGAGGTGTATTATGTCCCAGATTTAAAGAACAACTTGTGGAGTATAGGTCAGCTACAGGAAAGGGGGTTGGACATTTTGTTCAAGGATGGAAAATGCAAGGTATTTCATCCGAAAAGAGGTTTGATAATTCAAACCACAATGAGTATCAATCGAATGTTCATCCTGTTCCCAGACAATGAATCCTCCTCTCAAGAACAAGCTGGATAGTGCCTTCATACAGGAACACAGAACCTGGGTTCTCTTTGGCATCGACGTTATGGGCACCTAAGCTACAAAGGTCTAAGGACCTTGTTGTATAGGAATATGGTACACGGTCTCCCTTATATTTCAACCTCAGACTCAGCATGCATTGAATGCATCAAGGGGAAGCAAAATCGCTATCCAATTCCAAAGAAGAGTACCTGGAGAGCAACACAAAAATTAAAACTCATTCACACCGATATCTGTGGACCGATCACTCCCACATCAAACAGCAATAAAAGGTACCTTTTGTTGTTTATAGACGATTACAGTAGAAAAGCTTGGGTATACTTCTTGGCAGAGAAATTAGAGGCCTTTTATTGGTTTAAAAGTTTTAAATCAATGGTAGAGAAACAGACAGGGTTATTTGTCAAGTGCCTTCGAACTGACAGAGGGGGAGAATTTGTGTCCAATGAATTCAACCATTTCTGCCAAAACAATGGGATCAAGAGACAAATGATAACTGCATATACACCACAGCAAAACGGTTTCGTAGAGAGGAAAAACAGAACGATGATGAACATGGTGTGATCCATGAGGCAGTAAATTAGGCTGTTTATGTTCTCAATCGGTGTCCCACTTTGGCTGTAAAGGAGGTTACACTAGAGGAGGCCTGAAGTGAAAAAAAAACCTTCAGTAAGTCACTTTAGGGATTTTGGTTGCAGGGCACATGTTCACGTTCCAGAACAAAGAAGAACCAAGCTCGATAATAGAAGCATTATGTGTGTTTTATTGGGAGTCAGCGATGAATCAAAGGGCTACAGACTTTTTGATCCTGTAGCTAAGAAAATTATGGTGAGCAAAGATGTGATTTTCGAAGAAGAGGAGAAATGGAAGTGGGACGAGGACACTGTACAAGGTCCAGTGGTTGATTTGGAATGGGGTGATCAAAATGGAGAAGAAGAAGGAAAAGATAGAAACAGAGAAGGAATTGACGGGGAACCAAGTGATGCGAGAGAAATCAGTCAAAATGATGTTGATGAAGATTTAAATTCGAGTGCTGAAGGGAGACGAGCTGTTGAGGATGAGACAGTAAGGAACGGTGCTGAAACAGGCCGTGAAGAGAGAGTTGCAAGACAAACACGGGAAAGACAACCTCCAATATGGTTGGGTGATTATTTCAGTGGTGAGGATTTGCAAGAAGATGAAACGGAGATGGCATTTGCAGTATCAACAGACCCCTGGCTTTATGAAGAAGCCATAAAGAATTGCAATTGGAGAATGGCCATGAACAATGAGATTGAGTCCATTGAAAAAAACAACACATGGACACTCACTGACTTACCTGCGAGAGCAAAACAAATTGGGGTAAAATGGGTCTATAAAACAAAATACAATGAGAATGGAAAAAATGATAAATACAAGGCTCACTTGGTGGCGAAGGGATACTCCTAAAAATATGGAGTAGACTACACAGAAGTTTTCGCACCAGTAGTAAGGATGGACACAGTGCGGATGATTATTGCTTTGGCGGCGCACAAAAATTGGGTAATTTCTCAACTAGATGTCAAATCAGCTTTCCTTCATGGAGAGCTAAGCGAAGATGTGTATGTGAAGCAACCAAGAGGATATGAAAAGAAAGGCAATGAGCATCTAGTTTACAAATTACACAAAGCACTGTATGGATTGAAACAGGCTCCACGGGCATGGTTTAGCCGAATTGAAGCACATTTCATCGGTGAAGGATTTCAAAGGTGCGGAAGTGAGCAGATATTATTCACAAAAAGGAGTCAAGAAGGGAGAATCATCATTGTAAGTATTTACGTCGATGACTTAATATTTACTGGTAATGATGAAGTAATGTTATCCGAATTTAAAGATTCCATGTTGAGAGAGTTTGACATGTCCGATTTGGGAAAGATGAGATTCTTTCTTGGAATTGAGGTTTTACAAAAGTCTGATGGCATTTATATATGTCATAGAAGATATGCGTTGGAAGTCTTGAAAAGGTTCGGCATGATGGAGAGTAATTCGGTGGGGAATCCAATAGTCCTGGGTTCTAAGATGAGCAAAGAAGGAAATGGAAATCCTGTTGATGAGACGTGTTACAAACAATTGGTGGGCAGCTTAATGTATCTGACTGCCACTAGGCCCGATATGATGTTCGTTATTTGTCTCATAAGCAGATACATGGCGAAACCTATGGAAATTCATTTACAGGCAGCTAAAAGAGCACTACGATACTTAAAAGGAACCGTGAACTATGGAATTCATTACAAAAGGGGAGAAGATGGAGAAGTGTTAGCATTCACAGATAGCGATTATGCTGGCGACATGGACGACAGGAAAAGTACATCTTGCTATGTGTTTCTTATGGGTTCGAGTGCAGTTTCATGGTGTTCGAAAAAACAACCCATTGTGACATTGTCAACCACAGAAGTTGAATTCGTAGCAGCGGTAGTATGTGTTTGCCAAGGAATCTGGATAAAGAGAATCTTGAAGGAATTGGGTCACGCAGATACAAGTTGCATGACCATAATGTGTGACAACAGTTCTACTATCAAGCTGTCCAAAAATCCAGTGATGCATGGTCGCAGTAAACATATTGATGTGAGGTTTCATTTCTTGAGAAATCTTACTAAAGAAGGGACGATTGCATTATTTCATTGTGGGAGTAGATCAAATCGTAGATATAATGACTAAGCCACTAAAGCTTGAAGAATTTCTTAAACTTTGGAGATTGATGGGAATCTGTGAAATTGCTAATATGGAAGTAAACTAATTGCGTTATATAGCATTTAGTTTAAAGGAGGGAATGAAGGGATCCTTTCGGTTAAGAAACAGTTAGAATAACTAACTATTAGTTTCGGTTAAGAAACAGTTAGAATAACTAACTGTTAGCAACTATCTTTCATTGTTGTTATTATTCTGCTGCTTTCTTTCTGTTACTTTCTTGTTATTTCAATTACAATGTAACAGGCTATATAAAGCCAAGTCCTGGTCAAATAAACGTGCTCTCTTCTCATTCCAATTCATCAACATTTCTTGAAACTCTCATTATACTCAACATGGGCTTGGTTAATGGAAACATCTGTATAATAAGTTATTTTTATGGGTTTAAGAGACAGGCTCCACATATAAAGGAACGCTATCTAGGTTTTCGAATTCGTTATCTAGAAGGGATGGGAGATTTAAGGATTAATTAATGGTCCGAGTCTAAATCCTTCAAGTTTAGATTTTTGTCACTGCCCTCCATTATAGAAACAGAAGAAGAAGAAAAAAAGATTAAAAAGGCATGGAAAATGCACCTAATGGTAACGTTCGAAAGAGCGATGGACCTACGAGCTGGAAAAGACGTAAGAATTTAGGTGAAAAAGAAAAGAAAGGATGAAGAAAGAAAGAGAAAAGAATGAAGCGAAAGTATGAAAGCAAACGAAAATGAATCAACAAAAGTGAGAATTAAAGTTGTATACCTTAAATCTTGGTTGTTTCTGATCCCCCAAGCATGAGGATCGCGTAATTGATTGAGATGAATATAGTTGTGATTGTTTTTTAAAAATATTTTTTTATATAAAAAATTATTTAAAATATTTTTTTATTTTTTTAAAAAACTATTTTTTGAAATTAGCACATTAAAATGATCTAAAATACTAAAAAAATATTAATTTAAAATAAAAAATTAACTTCTTTTTTTAAAAAATACTTCTGAAATATAAAAACAAATAAGATTTTTATTGACTAGAGTTATGGCAGTGAAGGCTCGATGAGGCCTAAAAAAATCAAAATGAAGCTTCTGTCAAAAATTAAAAGATGACATAATAATGATGATAATATTTAATAATTAAGTAACAATTTACAAAGAGTGCAAATAATTTGATAGGAAGATGATTATATTTTATAAGATGATAATACAAATAAAAGATGATTTTGAATACTAAAAAATGACTTTGTATGAAATTATTATATAATATACTAACCAAGATTAATATTTTATTGTTTATTTTTTACTATTCACCAAAATATAAATCATTGTGGATTACTACAATTTAAAGATATAATTGTTCTTATCAAAGGAACTTGATAAACATGTAGTTGAGAGTGAGATTGTCTTTTTCATATAACACATTTGGCTTTGAAAAAATGATTGGGGACACAAAGGTCCATTTGAGTTTTTTTTGGTGTAGTATAAATACTACTCTGCCTTTTAGAACACAAAATTTTAACCTTTAGATTGCGGGCTTCCAATGTCTTTCCAAGAAAAATAAACATGGCTACTAGACCCTAGGTACTAAACTCTAAGCATTTCGTGTCTGACAAAGTAACTACACTCTAGGCACTCAGGTCAACATAGTTGCCAAACCCCAATGCCTTGGATTTGAAATGTCATGGGTCTGGCAGAGACGCCAGACCATGTTAATTGGGTCAAGCAGGGGATGTTATACCCAAGTAATTTAGGTATGACACCAACAAATCCAAGTTACTTAGGTCTGACAAGGGATGCCAGACTCAAGAAACATGAATCTTATTATTATTATATTTAAAATATTATTAATATTGAAGAAAAATCATAAATTTTAATTTGAAGAGTAAGATTAAAAACTATAAAAACTTGGATCGGACATGTTTAATATTATAAATATTATTACTTTCATTATTAGTAATACTATTGAAAAAAACTTTAGATTTGATTTCAAGGATAAAATTAAAATTATTATTATTATTATTATATAACCATAACCAGTCCGCGTGGTTTTAACATGATATGTACAAATTTTAATTTTCAACTGTCACTATCATAATGATTTATATTGTTTATGAATTGATCCGCAACAACACACAAGTCATCTATCTTAAAAATATTGTTTTTTAATATTATTTATTGATAATTTTTTTATAAATACCCACAATGTAATGCTTAAAATCTAAGTAGTATTACTCTGAGACAAGTAATGAAGATTCATTATATATAAAAAGGAAATTACATTGACCATGGTGAAAATAATAATAAAATAGAAGAGAGAGAATCATAATCAATTTTAGCAGTTTTGTTTTCTTATTACTAAAAAACTCAGGACTATCTTCATGTTCTGGAACTTGTTTTCTTATTACTAAAAAAATACTGATGACTATGTCAACTCATGACTATGTCCATGTTTTAGTTCTACAACATGAACATAGTCATGAGTTTACTATGTCCACCTTGAAGAGTATGTTTGTTTTTGTAATAAAAAAATATTTTTAAAATTATTATTTTTTATTTTAAATTAATTTTTTAAATATTTTTTTATAGTTTTTATATGTTGATGTCAAAAATAAATTTTAAAAAATAAAAATATTATTTTAATTTATTTATAAGTTAAAAATATTTTTAAAAGTAACTATTATTATAATTCTAAGTATTATTAAAATTAAGAATAAAGATCAAATATGCAGACAATGAAAATAAAACAAAAATTCAATCATTTTTGGATTATAGTATGTTTTATCGTGTTACTGTGTGGAGGGGCTAAGATATGTCATGGCAAGAAAATTGAGACCAATATTTTGCTTACACAAAAAGTAGGGAGTGTTCTTTTACCTGCTAACTAGGTCTCCCAGCTATTGAAAAAAATATATAAAAAAGAAAAAAACCAAGAGACACGACAAGTTTCTGCCTCTTGTCTTTGGGGCAGTGGTCCTACCTCCTTTCTTACCCTATTTTCTGGGCCTGATTCCGTTAATTCCATCGGCTCATGTTCAATAATAATAATAATAAGAAGAAGAACAATAATAATAAATTCCTTTGACATTTCAAAATAAGAGCCTAAGATCCATTGACCCAAGCTGTTATTTTCGTAGCATGTTCTTATTTATTCACACTAAATAATCAAACAATCATTATGCTGTTAATAGCTTAACAATCTTGACACAGTGAACCTCTCCGGACAAAAAATTGTGTTTTTAAAATATTTTTTATTTAAAATAAATTAATATATATATATATATATATATATTTTATTTTTAAATAAACTTTGGTGAACATTGTCAAAAAACTTAGTTAGAACCTGTTAATCACGTTGTTAACGACACCAATTAAACACTCAAAGGGTATTTTGTAAGAAAAGACCTCTTCCATACGCGTAGTTGAATCTAAAACCTGCGGTTTCGTCCTCTTTGAGGACATTATTGTGTCTTTCAGTACATTTCCTTACATTTTCTCTGACTTCCTGTCTTTCAAGTTTCCTCTTCATAAGATCGCCTCAAATCCTCCTCTCTTCTTATCACGTCGCTTATAAAAACCTCTTTCTCAAAAATCTACTGTCCAACATACACAAAAACACAAGATCTTAGCGTTTTGTAGCGAGAGGAAGTAATTACTCGTACCTTTTCATTTTCAGGTGAATTTTTCAGGCAGTTGAAGCTCAAACGATACAAGGACTATAATGTAAGCTGAAGCCTGCTTTATGAATTTCTCTCTGTTTTTTTTTTTTTCCAGGTCCTTGAATTCATTTACTCTTAATCCTGTAGTCAAGTGAAGGATTGATTCTGGGTTCTAGATATCAGATCAAAAGTTGTTAATTTGGGTGTTTTCTTATTCCATAAGCGTGTCTCGTTTCAGTTTTGGATGATTTTGTCAGTTAACTGGATTTCTTGAGTTCTGTGACTCAACTTGATTTCTTAGTATTGCTTAAATTTGATATTTTTATTGTTAGAAAGCATTTGAAGTGAAAAAAGATCTCATCTTTTTCTTACTTTGAGTTTTCTTTTACTTTTGTCAGCTGTCATTTGGATATGACGAGAGGCGATCAATCTTGCAAGACTAGAGGCGGTGATATCCCACCACCACCTGTTCAAAGCAGCACCCATTCCCAATTCGCGGAAGATTTTAGCTCCTACGAGGATGCTTGTAAGCTAGATCCATGCTTGCAATCCTTTGATGCCACCCTCATGGAGAAGACTAACCATGTCATAAACTCACTTAGCGCTGCTGATATTGCCACGGGATCCACAGGCTCATTCAAAGTGGTCACTAATTGCCTTCTTGAAATGAACCAAGATGTGGTTAAATTCATACTAGAAAGCAAAGAAGATATCTGGAATAATCCGGAATTGTTTGCTTTGGTTGAGGAATACTTCGAGAGTAGCATCAAAACTATGGATTTCTGCACTGAACTAGAAAGCTGTGTTACAAGAGCTCGAACTAGCCAGTTGAATATATTGGCTGCCATTGCGCATTTTGAGAAGGAGGTGGAATTGCAAGATGGGGTGATTGAGAAGAAGTACGTCAAGACATTAGAAGAATTACAGAATTTTATGGTTGCAGGGGATCCATTTACCCCCAAATTCTTTATGCTGTTTCAATCGGTTTATGAACAGCAGGTCTCCATGTTGAAGAAATTGCAATCTCATAAGAGGAAGCTTGATAAGAAATTGAAATCGGTGAAGATCTGGAGGAGAGTGTCGAATGTTTTATTTGTGTCCGTTTTTGTCACCGTGATGATTTTTGCAGTTGCAGCAGCTGCCATTGCTGCACCGCCTGTTGTAACTGCTTTGGCCAGTGCTCTGGCTGACCCAATGCACTCGGTGGGAACGTGGTGTGACTTGCTTTGGCATCGGTATGAGAACGCGTTGAAGGAGCAGAAGGTGTTGGTGAACACAATTCAGGTTGGAACTTTCATTACAATCAAGGACATGGACAGTATACGGGTGCTTGTCAACAAATTGGAAATAGAAATCAAGTCCCTCTTGCACCATGCTGACTTTGCTATCAGAGAAGTAGATGTTGTGAAACTTGTGATAGATGAGATCAAGAAGAAGATGGCAGTGTTCATGGAAACTTTTGAGGATTTAGCTGCCCAAGCTCATAGGTGTAACCATGACATAATCCTAGGAAGGACTATGATTTCAAAGAGGATAATCGAATTTGCAGGCAAGTGAAGAATTCCTTTGGTATTTATGCCAATGACCTCCCAACTTGCTTATCATATATGGATTCCCATCATCAGAAAAAGTGACACTTGACATCTTGGGTTCATTGATTTGGATTCAGCCTAGAAAACTGTAATTTTGTGCAGAAAAAGATTGACAGACCAAAAATCATACAAACTGGTATGATAAGTGGTGATCAGTGGGTCTGAAAAACATCAAATGATTGATCGATCAAGGAAAAAACAACGGGCACATCGGTTTGTATGAAATATTCGAGTAGTTTGCTTTTTTTTTTTTTCTGTAGGATTTGTCTACATATTTTCTCAATAGGTTCCATTAGGTTTGTGTGCAAGATTATTGCAGAAGTCAGTAGCCCTAGATATTCTGATGTTGTGCAATTGCTGTATCATATATTGGACTGTAACAACTTTAATTTAGTTGATCACATTCATCAGCTATCAAAAGATGTCTGGAAAAGCCCAGCAGCCTTGATAATAGCCTGCTTTAATTAAATTCTGCATAACGTGTGGCCTCAGTGGAGGAAAACAAAGACAACATGGTGTATCAGATATAAGAGAATCTCCCTTGTCTTTGCTTATGGGGAAACATTTTCAAAGAATTATTATGGTCGAAGACAGAAAACTAAGGCTAGGATAAGAATTGCCGCTGAACTCGCTTCTTGCTTAAAGACAGAAGAAAGCAGGAAAAGGATGAAGGGAGTGATCGTGCTGTGTTCTTTCCTCCGAACATTTGCTAAAAGCAAGGACATAAAAATAACAGAGATAATTAATGAGATTCAAGAACACTAAAATTGATAAGAATATCTTTATCTAAGATTTTTCTCTAACTTGTCTCTATTTTTATCTTCTTTAAAAGTGGACATTGAAAGTAAACTATTAGTTACTATCAAAGCACTATACAATTTCTCCTATAGTGTTAGGCTTGGATAATAAAAACATCGGTATAATAAGTTATTTTAATGGGTTTAAGAAACCCTTTAATCCCTAGAGAAAAGAAGTCTTAATGAGATTGTGTGATATGTGTGCTACATAACTTAATTAAGGAAGAATATGTAGTTTTTGTATGAAGGATAATATTGTAAAAATGAATATTTTCTTACATCAGGATTCAAAGTTATTTATATAGTTTTGAACTCATGTGAGTGTATTATTCATGTAAAGATAAGGAGATCAAGGGAGAATATTTAGTCTAGTTACTTGGGAAAAAAAAAGGTCTAGAGTGACAATGAATCTCTACAAAAGTTGTATTTGTTTTAGATTTTGTGGGTTATTTATTGTTAGTGATGATAGTAGAACCAATCTTTATTAAACAGATGCCAAAGACACATACTTTTATTTAATGTATGCACGCATGGTTAGTGAAAAGTGAACCAGATTTAACTAGTGAATAATGTATTTGGAGGTAGTAGTTGACACCGGAGTCAATGCCTCTACTCATCCAAGATTGGGCCAATATGGCATCATAATAAATCTTTTACCCAAGATGTGGACTTTGTTGAGTCATTAGGGTTTCTAAACGAGACTATCAGCGATGAATTAGCTTTTGCTGGTTATAAAATTAAGGAGAAGCGACCTTTCAACCTTGGAATAAAGTTAGGAATGTTCGTCCTCGATAAGTTGGTAGAATCTTGACGCAGTGAACCTGTCGCGGTTTTTGTTTTTGGATGCTATGTTTTAAAATGTTTTTTTTTCTCAGAATTAAATTAAGATGATATTTTTTATTTTTTAAAATTAATATATAAAAACAATACAAACAAATTAAAAAAAATTGATTTAAAAAATAAATTAAATATTAAACAAACATTGTTTTAGCAGTCAAAAACTTAGCCAGCACCGGTTTATCGCATTGTTAACGATAACTAAACACTGTACGGTTATTATCTAAGCCACAAAGGGAATTTTTAGTGGCATCGACCCAGCCATTGGCCCCGTCCCCGCCCCTCTTGGGTTGTCCTATTTCCTTATCAGCTTCGTTTGTTTCCATCGGATCAAGGCAGCCGCTGTTCACAAATAATAACAATAATATTAATAACAATAATCATAAAGTATTGTGCAAGAAAAAACCACTTCCATACGCGTAGTTGAATCTTCCAGCTCTAGAAAAACCTGCGGTTGTGTCCTCTTTGAGGACAGTAATGTGTCTTTCAGTACATTTCCTTGCATTTTCTCTTTACTTCCGGTCTTTCAAGTTAACTCGTTATAAGATTGCCTCAAGTCCTCTCTTCTAATCACGTCGCTTATAAAAACCTCTTTCTCAAAAATCTACAGTCCAACATACACAAAAACACAAGATCTTAGCGTTTTGTAGCGAGAGGAAGTAATTACTCGTACCTTTTCATTTTCAGGTGAATTTGTCAGGCAGTTGAAGCTCAAACGATACAAGGACTATAATGTAAGCTGACTAGTGCCCCCAAAGCCTGCTTTATGAATTTCTCTCTGTTTTTTTTTTTTTTTTTCCAGGTCCTTGAATTCATTTACTCTTAATCCTGTAGTCAAGTGAAGGATTGATTCTGGGTTCTAGATATCAGATCAAAAGTTGTTAATTTGGGTGTTTTCTTATTCCATAAGCGTGTCTTGTTTCAGTTTTGGATGATTTTGTCAGTTAACTGGATTTCTTGAGTTCTGTGACTCAACTTGATTTCTTAGGATTGCTTAAATTTGATATTTTTATTGTTAGAAAGCATTTGAAGTGAAAAAAAAGATCTCATTCTTTTTCTTACTTTGAGTTTTTTCTTTTACTTTTGTCAGCTGTCAAAATGGATATGACGAGAGGCGATCAATCTTGCAAGACTAGAGGCGGTGATATCCCACCACCACCTGTTCAAAGCAGCACCCATTCCCAATTCGCGGAAGATTTTAGCTCCTACGAGGATGCTTGTAAGCTAGATCCATGCTTGCAATCCTTTGATGCCACCCTCATGGAGAAGACTAACCATGCCATAAAATCACTTAGCACTGCTGATATTGCCACGGGATCCACAGGCTCATTCAAAGTGGTCACTAATTGCCTTCTTGAAATGAACCAAGATGTGGTTAAATTCATACTAGAAAGCAAAGAAGATATCTGGAATAATCCGGAATTGTTTGCTTTGGTTGAGGAATACTTCGAGAGTAGCATCAAAACTATGGATTTCTGCACTGAACTAGAAAGCTGTGTGACAAGTGCTCGAACTAGCCAGTTGAATATATTGGCTGCCATTGCGCATTTTGAGAAGGAAGTGGAACTGCAAGATGGGGTGATTGAGAAGAAGTACGTCAAGACATTAGAAGAATTACAGAATTTTATGGTTGCAGGGGATCCATTTACCCCCAAATTCTTTATGCTGTTTCAATCGGTTTATGAACAGCAGGTCTCCATGTTGAAGAAATTGCAATCTCATAAGAGGAAGCTTGGTAAGAAATTGAAATCGGTGAAGATCTGGAGGAGAGTGTCGAATGTTTTATTTGTGTCCGTTTTTGTCACCGTGATGATTTTTTCAGTTGCAGCTGCTGCCATTGCTGCACCACCTGTTGTAACTGCTTTGGCCGGTGCTCTGGCTGACCCAATGCACTCGGTGGGGACGTGGTGTAACTTGCTTTGGCATCGGTATGAGAACGCGTTGAAGGAGCAGAAGGAGTTGGTGAACACAATTCAGGTTGGAACTTTCATTACAATCAAGGACATGGACAGTATACGGGTGCTTGTCAACAAATTGGAAATAGAAATCAAGTTCCTCTTGCACCAGGCTGACTTTGCTATCAGAGAAGCAGATGTTGTGAAACTTGTGATAGATGAGATCAAGAAGAAGATGGCAGTGTTCATGGAAACTTTTGAGGATTTAGCTGCCCAAGCTCATAGGTGCAACCATGACATAATCCTTGGAAGAACTATGATTTCAAAGAGGATAATCGAATTTGCAGGCAAGTGAAGAATTCCTTTGGTATTTATGCCAATGACCTCCCAACTTGCTTATCATATATGGATTCCCATCATCAGAAAAAGTGACACTTGACATCTTGGGTTCATTGATTTGGATTCAGCCTAGAAAACTGTAATTTTGTGCAGAAAAAGAGTGACAGACAAAAAATCATACAACCTGGTATGATAAGTGGTGATCAGTGGGTCTCAAAAACATCAAATGATTGATCGATCAAGGAAAAAACAACGGGCACATCGGTTTGTATGAAATATTCGAGTAGTTTTCTTTTTTCTGTAGGATCTGTCTACATATTTTCTCAATAGGTTCCATTAGGTTTGTGTGCAAGATTATTGCAGAAGTCAGTAGCACTAGATATTCTGATGATGTGCAATTGCTGTATCATATATAGGACTGTAACAACTTTAATTTAGTGGATCACATTCATCAGCTATCAAAAGATGTCTGAAAAAGTCCAGCAGCCTTGTTAATAGCCTGCTTTAATTAAATTCTGCATAACGTGTGGTCTCAGTGGAGGAAAACAAAGACAACATAGTGTATCAGATATAAAAGAATTTCCCGGGAACCATTTTAGCATTGGGCATGTCTTGTTGCTGCTCCTTGGGAGGCCTCTGAAATATGAATCAAAACCAAGCCTGCTTTGCACAGATCACTAATCATGCCTGATCATGCCTGGGAATTTCTTGTCCTACATTTTCTCTCTTTAATATGACTAAAAAAATAATTTTAGGTTATTAAGTGGGGTTAAATTTGCATAGTTCTATATTATTTAATATTTAATTTTTATTAAAAAATAAAAATAATAAAATTTAAACTCCTGACTACTTAATCATTAAAGTTCATATAACCTCCTATTGTACTGCAAAACAAACGAATATCGAGTTTAGCCTGCCCATTCTAGTCTAGCCATTGGTTTAAAGAGGAGAAGCGCCACCAGTACAGGATACTTGAAATCTAATCTCACTTTTATACTCACCCAACACAATTGAGCAAGTTTTTTGAGTTTTAAAAAAAAAAATATATATATATATATATATATATAATTTTTATTTTAAATTAATATTTTTTATGAATAGACATTATAAAGGATGGTGTTTGTATTAAAATAATAATAATTTAATAACCGGATTGAATTAGAGAACAGTTCAAATACAAACCCGGCTTCGATAAATACTAGATGTGGTCCAGTTCAATGCCTCGGGTTATGGCCAAGACTAGTCAAATAAGATTGTTTTATTTTAATCATAAGAAAAAAATATAGACAATTATAGTAAATAAAAAATATATATATTTTTTAAAATAAGCAATTATAATAACTCAATGCCTCAGGCTATAGCCCAAACTAGTCAAATAAGGTTATTTTATAGGTTTAAATACACTAGTTTTCCCTCTAGTGACCATTAGGTGAAAAAATTGATATAGATAGTTATTATTAAAATAAATGATGGTGGTGGAATGGAAGGAAAGACTATAGATACAACATAAAATATCTAGGGAAATGAGTCACCATCATTTCATGGCAAACAAATAAAATTAGAAATAGAACAAGATAACAACAAATCCTAGAGGTAAAAGACATATTATTACTAGGCTCTAAGAAATCAAGGAAAGTAATATAAGTTGTAAAGTTGTTGTATCCCATCACTTATATAAAGAAAGATAGTTTTATAAATCCAATTTGATGATGCTAGGATAGCTGGCCGAGAGTTCTCTCTTGGCGTGATTAAGCTAGTCATCTGCATGGCTTTGATTGGCTAGAGTTTCACTTTGCTAGTGGTTGTTTGTTGGAATCGATGCGCACGTTCGCACTTCATCAAGGAACCCACTTTTGCCTTGGGCGCTTGCTTTTGTGTATGCTGATTCTAGCATTGTCGTTTTCCTTGTTGCTTTTTGCATTTAGGTTGTGATTTAGAGTTTTTTCTCTTTTAAGAGAGCTTGTTCCCTTTGACGGGTTATGTATGTTCATTTGTTCTGCTGATTTCCAGCTTGTTTCGTAAGCTTCGCTTACTACTTTTTGATCTATACAATACTTACATTTGATCAAAAAAAAATAAGATAGTTTTATAAAATTAGACTTGTTTAAAGATATAAAGATATTGTGTCTTGCACTTAAGATAACAAAAACCCTTATGAAGTGGGTTATAACCTAAAAAACAAGGAGAATATTTGAGAGATAATCGGTTAGGAATATAATCTTATAAATAAAAAAATATAAATATCAAAAGGTTTGAAGAATAAAGTAGCTGGATTGTTTACCAAATAAGAGATTGTAAAGAGGTTTGCTATCAATAATTTGCAAGAGAAGTCGGTTGATTAGATAAACAGTTGTGAAGAAAGTCTCAACCTAAAGATTTAAAGGAACACAAGCATAAACATAATAATAAGATCCATTTCAGTAACATGTCGATATTTGTGTTCAGGAACCCATTTTAATTTGGTGTATAAAGGTAAATAATATGTAACACAACACCATAAAATGTGAGATGATTGTAAAATTTATTATATGTAAATTTAGTACAATTATTACATTGAAAAAACTTAATTTTGAAAGAAAACTGAGTCTCAATATAATATTAAAAATTGATAAAGATATTTTAAAAAATCAGATTTATGTTTTAATAGGAAAAACCAATTAAATCTGGTACAATAATCAATTAACACCGTATAATATTAAAATCTAGTAGTGGGATTTACTCCATGAATCACTATGTGAGTGATCAAAAGATAAAACTATTATTAAGTGAAAAAGGGTAAACGAAAGCTCTTGGCAAGTTTACATCCAACATATAAACTTAAATATAAATCTATCAATTTATTACTACAAGAAATAAAGCCAGACTTGGAAATAAAGTTAGCATTAGAAAAAATATGGTGGCTTAGACAAACACAACATAAATGAACAGAGGCATGTGACTTATCAGAAGAAATGGTGGAAGCAAGGGCATGATGAGCTTGTTCAAGCATGTACAAAGGAATAAAATGATATTTTTATAACAAATAATTAAAGGATGTCAGTTTGATGGTGAACATATACACCATCATGTTCAACAAAAGGAAGATAATGTAGATAAGATGCTATAAAAACAAAAGAAAAAACAAATGTATTGCCTAACCAAGCTTTTTTTTTTTTTTTTTATGTGGGTGTCCGGGCCAGCTTGCGTGCACCACGACTAATTCTACGGCTCACTGAACATCCTGCAAACCCAGTGAGCATGTAAGGCACCGCGGGGATGACAGGCGTGCACGGTGATGTTCGAACCCAGGATGCAGAGGAAGGGAACAAGTTACTTCAACCGTTGGGCCAAGACCTCAAGTGCGCCTAACCAAGCTTTGATATCATATGAAAGTCTAGTGAATTGTGTATAATATGGTTAGAATTCTAACAAAAACATTGAGGTGATTGAGTTTCATTATGTGTATACATAATTGAAAAATCCTTTATAATAGAAAACAAATAAATGTAATAGATACAATTCAGAATATCCTATAAACTAGGAAAGGAATTAGAAAATGATTTTTACTTATCAAGTGGTATACAATAAAATCATTTACTAATCATTCTCATAATTACTATCATATTTCTGGTATAAAGATTGCAGTCTAATACTTGTATAGTTACTTTTACTCTCCTCCACATGTTTATTCTTCACTGGCTTATTACTGTCCAAAGTTGCAACTATTTTTTTTTATTCTCAATTGAATTTTTTGTTAACAACCAAATAGCATGAATATTGGACTCACCTAGAATTTCATAACAACGAATGAAAAAATTAGCCTAAATGAAAAAAAAAATCCCCTTATCACAAATCAAGCTCAAAATAAGGAAACCCTAGATTAAAAAATCAAATCTTTTCTCAAATAATCATAAAAAAATATATATATATTTAAAATTTAAGGTCCAATACTTCAACCATTTTTGCTCAAATAAAAAAAAAAACATTTGGAAGAAGGAAACAAACCTTTTTCAGTGTGAGATTGATATAAAAAGAGTCACTTTTGAACCGACGAGTAATGCTTTTTGTAAAAGAAAAATCATCGTCTTCTTCAGTGCTCTCTATTTCTTGCTTAGTTTCTTTTTACAAAGCTCTGCTTTTACTTATGGAAATCTTCAGTTATGGTTGGCTAAAAAATCAAAATAAAAAATAATTAAAATAAAAAATAAAATCTCACTGAAAGAAAAATAAGGAGTAATCTGATAAAATAAAAAGAAGAGAGAGAGGATAACCTGTCATTCAATAGATTTTATTTTTTTTAATAAATACAAGGTTAGCTTGTCATTCAATAGCCTTGTACACCTCCACTTACAAGTTACAACTTTTTGTCTTGTTAAATTTTAAAATAAAATAACTAAAAAAAACTTGTAATCGGGCCATTGGCCCATCTATTTAAGACATTAAAGCAGCCCATTTTCACTCATCTAGTCTTTTTCTGTGGACAGGTTCAGCCTACTCATCTGGCCCATGTTAACAACACCACCTCTCTTAAATCCGCGCGCTTCTTCTCTTTTCCAAATTTCCTATACAGACACAGCTTTGGCGTTCGTTTCCCATGTAGGGTTTGGATCCTCATAAATTTATATTTATGTTGCCATTCAAAACTCTCAAGACATTTCTCACAAAACATTTGTTGTCTCAATCTTACATAAATTTTCCTTCTCAGTATTTCAATATTCCCATAAAATGCTTTCACCAATCCAAACCCCAAAACTTCACCAGATTCTTCACCAGAAAACCAAGAAACCCAAAACCCAAATCACCATCGTCAAATGTAATAGAACCCCAAAAAATTTACATGAGGGACATTATCTCAAACGTATACAAAATCTTGAAATACTCAACATGGGACTCGGCACAAGAAGAGCTTACAAAACTAAATATCAAATGGGATTCTTTTACAGTCAATCAAATACTTAAAACCCATCCACCGATGGAAAAGGCTTGGCTTTTTTTTAACTGGGCTTCAAAGTTGAAACGGTTTAAGCATGACCAGTTTACTTACACGACCATGCTTGATATTTTTGGAGAAGCTGGAAGGATTGAGTCGATGAAGTATGTATTCAAGAAAATGCAAGAAATGGGGTTAAAAATTGATGTTGTTACCTATACTTCAATCTTGAATTGGGTCTCAAAGTCTGGTGATGTTGACGGAGCAGTGAAAATTTGGAAAGAAATGAGAGAAAATATGTGTTTTCCTACTGTTGTTTCGTATACGGCTTATCTAAAGGTCTTGTTCGATAATAAGAGAGTGAAAGAGGGTATTGATGTTTATAAGGAGATGCTTGAATCTGGGATTTCTCCAAATTGTCATACATATACTGTTCTGATGGAGCATCTTGTTGTTTCTGGTGAGTGAGATTTAATTGCGCTCTTTGTGTTTGTTCTTTTGTCTGTGTGAGTGTGTTGTTTTTCTGGTTGGTGGGTTTGATGACATGAAGGCTTCTTTAGATGGAAAACTTGGAATCTAGTTTTGGTCAATTATGATGTTTTGTGCAAAAACTAGTATAATTGTTGATGGTTTTGAAGATATTTATTTTGCGCTGGAGGCTTATGACTTGCTTTCATTCAATGATGGAACAATAAGTCTGCCATAGCAAAAGCTTAAATAAGCTTGACGGAAGTTTGTGAAATTTTTGCTATGGCTAAAATCTAAAAAGAATCGCTCATGAACTTTAGTGATGTTTGGAAATGATCCTCAACTTCTAGACAATTGATTGTGCCTCCTCAACAAGTATTTCTGTTACATTACAACCATGAACTAATGGAGAAAGCTAATGTGGGTGATGCATGGCATGACCTGCTGGCCACACCAAACGTGATTACCAAAAAACAAAGTTGTAGGATAAAAACATGGAATTTCGGTTCAGAACAAATTCAATAGTTTTTTTAGCAGTTCAGTACATGGTTTTTCATTTTAGCATTTCGTTACTGGTGCTTTAAACTTACAACTTCTACCACGCATTGCTTTTCCAGTATCGGGCTATATTTTGTTGCAGTATTGTATTTTTAGGAGTTTAATTTCCTTTTTGTGATGGATTCCAGGCAAATACCAAGAAACCCTTGAGATTTTTAGCAAAATGCAAGAAGCAGGGGTACAACCTGATAAAGCTGCATGCAATATTTTGGTTGAGAGATGTTGCAAAGCAGGGGAGACAACGACAATGACCCACATTCTTCAATATATGAAACAAAATCAGCTCGTTCTTCGTTACCCTGTATTTATGGAAGCACTCGAAACTCTAAAAGATGCTGGTGAGAGTGATGCTCTCCTCAGGAAAGTTAATCCTCATATTGATACTGAATCAATTGGTGATGTGGATGCCTTTGAGACTATGACAACTGTTGGTGAAGATGCTTTAGATGGAGGTCTTGTACTGATACTCTTGAGAAAGCAGAATCTCGTAGCAGTTGACCATTTGCTTGCTGGTACAATGGATAAGAATATACTGCTGGATTCTCGGATTGTTGCAACCATCATTGAAAGAAACATTGATCACCAAAGACCTAATGGTGCTTTGTTGGCCTTTGAATACAGCATGAAAATGGGTATACAACTTGAAAGAACATCATATCTTGCTTTGATAGGCATGTCGATTAGATCAAACACATTTCTGAAGGTGGTGGACATTGCTGAAAAAATGACTCTGGCTGGGCATTCTCTTGGAGTGTATCAAGCTGCACTCTTAATTTATAGGCTTGGGTGCGCTAAAAGGCCTACTTGTGCTTTAAAGATTTTTGATTTATTGCCTGAAGGCCAGAAGTGCACTGCCACTTATACTGCTCTAGTTAGCGTATTTTTCTCTGCTGGCAGTCCACAAAAAGCACTTCAGATTTTCGAAAACATGAAAAGGGAAGGGATACATCCTTCTTTAGGTACTTACAATGTTCTATTAGCTGGTCTAGAAAGTAGCGGCAGAATCAGTGAAGCAAAAACATATAGGAAGGAAAAAAAGGGACTGCTGATTAATAATCATCATCAAGCCATTTGGTATCTTGACACCATGGGGCAAAAGATTTGTAACCTTCTGTTTGCCAGCCATTTGGTATCTTGACACCATTTTGGACAAGCGTTCTCATACTGATGGCATCGCCAAGAAAAGGTAAGTAGATTGTATGTTGAGCTGACAGCACCATGTACATGCGCAGGAGAGTGGCAGGGATTAGTGGCTGTTCTCAGCTCTGGAAAGTCAAATTGCCACTTAGATAGAGTTCTCATTTTGGCATGTTTGTATTATGAGTGTCTCAATCAAATGCGTAAATATAGGGTTCTCATTTTGGCATGCTTGTGTTATGAGTGTCTATCAACTGCTGTGTTTGCTGATGTTTTCCAAGTTCATATTTAATAGAATGATATGATAAACTGATGATCTTTCCCCTTTGTCCTGGTGCTTTTATTCTGAAAGAAGTTTCCCTGACGTTCTCCAAGCTCTTTTCTATACGATGATAGGGTGAAATCATAATCCACCCCTTCCTACAGGTGATATTACTGTTGTTCTGTGACAAATGTGCTGATGCTGCTTCAACTCCTTAACGACTTGGTTGTTCATTGTGGTGGTATATGTTTTGGTTTTAGATCCAGAGCACATCTTCTTGGATTCATTTCCTTCTCCGGTGAATATATGGCAGGGACACCATACTATGCCCAAGATACAGTTCGCACACATGATCTTCAATGATTGGAAAATAGCCTAATCTTTGTTTATTAGTTGGGAGATTGAGTTTTAGCTTATGTTTTAGGTTTAGATTTTTTGAATCTTTTGTTGAGTTTTGTTATTTAATTTGATATTATTTTATCTTGAGCTTCAGTTTTGTTATAATAGGACTTTGACTAAATAATTAATTATTTTAGAGTTTTACTATTTATATGTTTTTTTTTTTTATCATTATAGTTATTTTATGATGAATTGATAAAAAAAAAAAAAATAAAGATTTTTTTTGTATTCCAGCCCTCAATTTTCCTCTATTCTTTGGCTTCTTTCAACTCATTTTCTTCTAATTATCGGTTTTTCATTACTCTCTTTTTATTTTATTTTTAATATGTTTTTTTTTTTTCATGAATTAGTTTAATATCAAAGTAAAACTTTTAATTATCCTCACAATTAGACAATCTATATGCTTATTCAATTCCCAAAATTTAAAATATTACCTAAATCTAGAATTTGTGAGGGAGGCCATCTACAATAATCTAAAAACAAAAAACAAAAACATAGCAAGACATCACCAAAGGCCAGGTCAACAATAACATGAAAAAAAAAAAAAAAAAAAACACTCAGCCAAACATATTTTTAACAATTTGTTTGAAATCATGCGAAATAGAATTAAGTTTTACATATGATTTTAATTCAATTAATGAACTATTGTAATTCTTATATTTGTAATATAATACTGAATTAAATAATTAAATTCAATTACATTATTAAAAATATATGTGAAATAAATTGAACAAGTTTACCTCTCATTCTTCACTTTCTGAAAACATTTCGTGCAGGTGGTCCAAGCCATTCACGCATTAGCAGGATTTTGCTCACAAGTTTCCCATAGCTAGATGTGAGTTTGAGAGGTAGCTAGTGCCCAACAGGTTAGGGTTTGGGTAGCTACAACACCCTGTGATTTTCTTAACATTTCATATACTATTTCCATATTTCATGAATAAAACTAGGGTTGATTTTTTTTTTCTTTTCATGCAAATTGTCTATCATTAATTTCATTAATTTATCTTTTTAGATTAATTAAAATTTCAGTAGAGTTTCCTCTCGACTTAAACAGCCTTGAACCACCCACCTTGAAATTATTTTTCCATTCAATACCTTTACATCACTTTTCACAATCTTTTAATGTCCTTTACATTTACTTAAGATATATATATATATATATATATATATATATATATATATATATATATATATATATATCAAGTTCTAATGGATTAATAAACTAATTAGTAAATTTAAAAATGCATAAAACCAAGGGCAGAGGCATGCATGGGCTAGGGTGGGCTCTTGCCTAGATCAAGATTTTATCAATATATTTTTAACTAATTTTATATAAAGACAATTTGTAATTCTCAATTGAGGTATCAAAAAATTCTAAAATTTACATGGAGCTTTCTAATATGATGTTTTAGCTTGGGTTAAAATTTCAGAATTTTTGGAGAAATTCATAAACTTGAGAAAAATCATAATTTGATTAGTTTTACGATATTGGGTGTAATTTTTAATCCGACCATTATATTGAGCTGAAATTTTATGAGGGATCTTAAAATATGTTGAATAAAATCTGGTTAAAATTTTAGAATGAACAGAGTTTGGTAGTGCTAAAAAAAGTCAAATAAAAACAAAATGACTCATTAAGGGTAAAATGATTATTTGTCATTAAAAAATAAAACAAATCAGTTCTTTCTTCCTTTTATATGTTGTCGACTGGGCAGAAGCAGAATAAAAAAAGAAAGAAAAGAAAAGGAGAGAGAGAAAGAGAGAAAAGTAAGGGAAAAGCACAAAAAAATCTAAGAAAAAAAAAAGTGAGAAAATAACCTTGTAAATTTACAATGTCCAACTTATAAAATACTAATCTAAGGAAGAATCAGGTGAAGGAAGGAGGAATTGAGAGAGGGAAAAAATTTAATTACTTTATTTTTCAGTTGACATAAGATTGTTATTTTATCCAAGTTGAGGGGTTGTTATAATATCAATTCAGATTCGATTATAGATGAATTATATTCCACAAAACATAGAAGAATGTAACTTTAATAGTGAATTTATTTTTTACTTTCACTTTAATTTTATATACTTTTAAATTTATTTTTTAATATTTTGAGTAATGTATTTGAATTAAAACTTTACTGTTAACTTTAAAAATTCATGTATATAAATTAATAATTTATCTTTAAAATAATTTATATATTTATTTAATAGCCCAGGAAAAATTCCTGACTCCGCCATTGCATAAAACAAAAATATACTTTATCAACCAATGAAGAGAAAAAAAAACAAAGCAAGAGTACAACCCCTTGCTGGTTCCCTAAGACTTCTTTTCACCGGCAAACACCTACAAGTTTTAACTTGCCAATCATAGAACGCAAAACAACCACCCTCGCTGCTTCCTCGTTGTAGGGTTCGCACCAAAATGTGAAAAATAACTAGGCTAATTTAAAATATTAATTTGTTGATTTTTTTTAACTAGAATCAAAATGTTTGTTATTTTTCTATTGTGGGGTTTGAAAACTTAATGCTTTCTAATTGCAAGATTAACCTAAAAGTTCTTCTTAATGATAGGGTTGATCTTCTTCTTTTCTTGAGAATATATTTTCTAATAATATGATTTTTCTTACTTTTCTTTTTGATTGCATGGTTTTAAAAAAATGACATTTCTCAATTGCTGGGTTTGAACTACGTGTTTCTTGATTGTAGGGTTGACCTGAAGATTCTTCTTGATGACAAGGTTGATCTTCTGATTTTCTTAAGAATTTCCTAATAATAGGATTCTTCTCACTTTTCTTCTTGATTGCAGGGTTTAAAAAAACTGATATATCTCGATCTTAAGGTTTGAACTTGGATTCCTTGCTATCATAGCTTAAGGGTTCTTTCTTTGTCAACTCTGATTCATCAAGATCTTGCTTGATTTTGCAAAAGGATCTTCCTAAAAATTCTAAAATATATATGCAATGTTTTGAGGTTAGATGACATACATTCATCTATACCTGATTTAAAATATAGGCTTCCATCTTTGATACTTCATTGTTATAGGGTGTCTTTGTTTGCTATCCAAACCTTCTTAGTCCTTTAATTCAACAACTCATTTCAGTTTGCTATAAGTCAATCTTTCGCTCGAATATAAGTGTGTCATCATGGACTATCCATAGCGATTACTGCTCTTATCGTTTATCAAACATGACCATCCCCTCATGTGTGGTTTTACTTAATTCATCATGAAAAAATTTAACAAATCATTCACTTCTTGGATTCTCACAAGAACTTTCCTCTAATTAGTTGTGTGCATCCTGCTAATAATCATCAAATGGTTTTCTAGTGTCAACCTTATCTTAAATTGACTTTGGAATTTGAAGCTTTATTTGGTAATGCGGCTTAACCTGTTTTTCAAAATGCTTTTCAAATTATTTTTCATCTAAAAAATTAAATTGATGTTTTTAAGTGTTTTTCAATAGCTTTGATGGGTTGATATACAAAATAAGATAAAAAATCTGAAAAAAAAAATTATTTTGATATATTTTTAATTAAAAAATACTTTTACAAAAATATTATTCACTACATTACGAAACACACACATAGAAACTAATTAAGTAGATAATCAAATCAGATGACTTTTTCAATTTACAAACTCTTTACAGCAGAGTTACGTGTGATGCATGCTGCGCATAAAAATATTTTCTTTTTAGTTTTCACTGTTTTGAACATTTTCGGACTAACTTTCATATATTAAAACTAAATTTCTTTCAAATCAAGCTTTAGGCAAGCCATCCATAAACCATAGACGTATCTCTATATCTCCTTTTGAATTCGAACATAAAATGGTATTGTGAAGAGCAAATCTAGTAATTTCTTAACTTGAAAAAATCTGCGAAACGAGTCTCAAGATAATAAACAATGTAGATGGGCAAACACTAAGCGTGAGGGTAAAGACAAATTAATTAACCAAGATCTTCCAGCATTAGCAACAACTAGTTTGCATGCTAGTGTTAAGCTACGGGTTGGATGAAAAAAAAAATAAATACATATATAAAAAAAATATTTTGGTCGGGTTAATTGTTGCTCTGACACAAGCATGTTCAATCTTTTTTTGATGCTGTAGTGTAGCTTTGGAATCATCTCTACTTTCTTGTGATAAGACGATGTTAACGGTGGAGTCATGGTTAATATTTAATATGCTTTTTGTTTTTCTAACTTTATTGAATATTATCAAGTCAATGGCTCGAGCCTTTGATTTTTCTTGTTTTTTTTTTAAACATTGATATTGCCTGCACATTATTATTTTATGTAAGAAAAATATTTATTTAATTCGTGACAAAATGATATAGTGTGTGTCACCTATCTAATTCAACCTAATTGATAACAAGAATTTAAAAAAACAGAGAAGGTAATGTGATCACATAGCAACTGTTTGCATTTTGTATGTAATTTCTAATATATCTTCGGGTGTAATTTTCAGATTAATTCACTAGGATTAGTCATATAATTTGCACATTATACTAGGTTTATACTTAACTATGCGTTAGGTTTATAAATTACGCGTTTCTTACTTACAAATTACGTAATTGATTTCGATGAACTGACCTAAAAATATCTCACCAGAAAAATAAATTGGAAACTTATTATTTATTTAAGGATAAAATTGACTCGAATAGATGAAGTCATTAAAAACGAAAGAAAGATAGAAAGATTTGACGAAAAAAAGTTTAATTTATAAAGATTTTGTCAAATTCTTTCCAACTTCAAGAGCAGCAAGGAACTAGGTTCCTTCTATCTAGATGTCTTGTCGCTTGCATTGGACATGATAGTATAGGAATAAAGCATCACCTACTCGATCTAGGCTGGATTGTTTCTCAATTTCTCAAGTTGTTTTGACGTGAAAAATGTTACAAAGATCTTATGGGTTGCCATTGCTGCACTGCATTGTCCTCTCTTATCTTTAGCCACATACATCCACAGATTTTTGCAAAATTTCAATTTTTTTTTTTCTAAAATTAAGTGCGGTTTGTATTTTCTGAATCGTTTTGATGTGCTGATATCAAAAATAATTTTTAAAAAATAAAAAAATATTATTAGCATGCTTTTCGACACGAAAAATTATTTGAAAATCAACCGTTACCACATTTTCAAACACCCTTTTAATGGTGCTGTGCAATTAAAATGAATGGTTGCAAGCGTACAGCTTTGACACTTTAATTCCAATCCTCAGCTTTAGAAGGAACAGATATTTTTTTCTCGAAAAAAAAAAAAAAAAAACTTTATTTACCCCCCTCTAGTTATTTAGCCTCGCATTCCAACTCCAGGAAAAGACAAACGGGAACCCAAAGCACACCACTAATTGGGGCATTAATTATTATTATAACTGTAAAAGTTTTTTTTTACTTACGTGTATCTTAATTATTTTTTTAGACTTTTAAAGTTAATAATTAAGTAAGTTTTTAATTATTCTAAAATTTATAGCATTAAAATTAGTAATCTCTGAACAACAAATTTAAAATCTGATTAGTTGAGCTATTAATATTACTGTTGTATTAATTGCTGATTGATAGTTTAGTAGAGGAATTCTTTGTGTGAATTCCATTATTATGCCTCAAAATGCTTGTGTGCCAGTGTTTCCACTGGGATTGTGCAAGAATACGAGTGTGGCATTTGCATTTGAGATTTGACGCTTTGAAAAAGATTGTGTTCCAAGTGGAAAGAAAACAGTAGTCCTATGACGTCTGCAAGCATGTGCTCCTGTATCTTTCTAGGAACGGTTCGAAGGTAAAAACAATTCTTATGAGCAAGGGAGCATCCCATCCTCTCAAATTATTCCGGAAACAATTATAGCCAGTATATTTTAATTGGTTAAATTATTAATTTAAATTTTATAAATTATTAATTTAAATTTTATAAATTTTAAAATTATTAAAATCTTACATGATTATTAATTTAAAGATCTGTAAAATTAATTAAGGTAAATATAAGCTTGCCAAACATCTATATTAATAATAATAATAAAATTATTATGAAAAATCCTTTTATAATGTGTAAAATCCCTTAAAATTTTTCTCATACAACACCTATCAAATCATTTTAAACCTTCATTAATCATTTTAGATTCAATAATCCATAAAAACATGGTGAAACAAATTAGTTTAACCTTATAAAATAATTTTTTGGTTAAGAAGGTCTACTTATTCAACTCTCATGCGCATCTTTGAATAAAAAAAAAAAAGAGGAAGGAATTCTTTTTTTTTTTACCCTAACTATCTCACCTTAGTCTTTGATTTTCTTTCCATTAAATGATTCAACTTTAGTTACTCTAATTTTTTATTTTGATTTTTTATCTTTTATTAAATAAATGATATTTTTTAATCTATTATAAGCACATTCTAGTATGAGAATGAAAATCTCATTTCTATTATTATTCAAACTTCTTGAGTTTAGTTCTTACAACAAGAGAGAGGTTGGCACAATAGATAAAGATAGACTAGATAAAATATTTTTTTTTGTGAAGTTGTTCAGTGTATCTTTGAACTACACAAAAATTAATATTTTTCTTGTCCAATGTTATTTTAGAGGAGAAATTTTTGTTGCGTTAAAAGGGTAGGACAAGCTTATTTAATTCATTCCACAAATATTGTTATTTGTTGAATTATTATACTACTCTTCATGTAAAACTTTCCACTTAATAAGGGTTGTTAAAACTTTATCTGTCTCTCTCTCTAACCTCCTCCACTCCAAAAAAACCATCACTTTTCATATCATCGTCATCATCAACACCCACTATAGGCAACAAGATTAGTGGTGAGGACTCTTCCATTACAGCCTCTGAAGAAGGAGCGAGAGACAAGTTGGGTTTCTTTTGATTGCAGTTTGAAAATGTTTTTATCTTGTTAAATTATTGACTTGGGTGTTTTTTTGAATGATTTAAAATGGGTGTAATTTAGGGTGTTGTTGGTAGATTTTATAGGGTTTTGATGGGGTTTTGGGGTGATTTGAAATGGGTTTTTAGGATGATTTTGTTAGGTTTTCTAAATAACATACACGTAACGAAAGTAATAAAACATAATTACTTAGGAGTTTCTAGGATCTTGTTAGACATATCTAGAGTTATTTAGGGATTTATTACCTAAAGATTTAAAGGTTGGGTTATCATAAAACATAAGTCATCTAATTGTTCGATCTCCAAAGGTAATCCACATGAATCACCAGTGAGGAATCTTTTAAATCCTTACTTAGGAGAAAAAGGGATTGATATGCCTGGAGTGTTAGCTTTCTATTTTGTAACTTGTGTAGTTTTTTTTATCTAACGAACAACCACTAAAATAAGAGGTAAAGTTTATTATTTATAGGGAAGTATAAAAAAAACCCTATAATTTAGCAAAATATCAATTTTTTCCTAAATAATATCCATATATTAATTCAATATAATTTTAGAAATTAACTTAATCAAATCCTTACTTGTTTGTTCTAGGTCTAGAAATATAATACATATATTAATTATATTTTACTCTTTAATTTCTAAAATATATTTTAATCAAGCCATACTTAATTAAATCATTCCAGTTTAATTTTTGACTAATAATTCTTAATGTATGTGGCCTATTAGGTATCTAATATATTGACCCAAATATAAATAATAACTCTAATTAAATAGAATTAAATAAATTAAAAAATTTAATGTATTATCAATTCAACAATTGATTAATTTATATTTGAAGACTAAGTGCATCGTCTAGGAACATGTCATGATCCCCCAAATATTAGAAAAGTCATTAGTGGTTTGACTTAACCTTTTAGTTATCGGTTTCTTAGTGTAATTAATATCATTTAATCAATAATGTTCCAAATTAACATTAAATCATGGAGTATGTTTGTCATGTTAAATCATGTTTGTTTTTTATATAATAGTTATTGATCGTTTGAATAAGATTTGAAATTTTTTTTGAACTCTCATTACACCTTGGCCAAGGATTTCTCAGTCAATACTGTTTGAAAACAAATGAAACATTTTCTTTAATTCACCCAAAGTAGTAAATCATCTTTTAATCATTCAAGTGCTTTCATATAATTCATGTTATACTCATTGTCTACCACTTCGTTACCTCGATTAAGATATCATGAAATTAGATCAAAGCATAACATTTTATATACGATAACTGTCATGTGAGCCTTTTCCATAGACATAGGTGATCTTTCCATATGAAATTCTCATGTGAGTGAGTTCATTGTATATATCTTATGACAAGTGTCTACATATTAGTTCCATGTATTCCTTATATCTTAACTTATAAGAACAACCGCTTCCTTTTATAAAGCAAAAAATATAATATGTATTAATTTCTATGACTTTAATAAATGTTCAGTATTTAATAGAGCAATGACAAAAAATATTTTAAAAACAATGTTTTAATACAATATGAATCTCATAATTACAACAACTTTATAATTTTCTTTGCAGAGCATTTTTGTCCCATTAACTTTATGTTTACCCTAGATTCATAAATCAAATACTAGATTCATTATCTAATATTATATAAATACTAAATTTAGATAAATTAAATATTTATTAATAACAAATATATATTTACATGAATATAATAATGCTACGTGTAACTAACTGATTGGCTACATGACATATTAAACTAATAAATTTAACATAAAAAGTTATGGATTTTGTTCAAAATAAAATAATATTTAAATAAATACTAATAATAACTATATATATAATGTATGTTATAATCTATACTTTAAATATTAGACAAGACATGAGTGTTATGGGCATTACAGTACAATGTTTATCAAATACAAAACATGACAAATTATTCCATCCAGTCCAATATATACCAAACAAAGACAAAATAGTTATTTGTTTAATCTAGACCAGCTTTATCTAGTACAGCTTAATTTAATTAATACTGTCTATCATATTAAACATTACCTGAGTATTGGAAAAAAAAATATATGTTTGGTGATATTTGAAAAGCAGAGAGAAAGAAACAGAGCCATATGAGAAGTGGCTCAAATCATTGAGAACAAAATGTCTATTGTTGTAATTAGTGTTGCTGACAATAATACCTCAGAGCTTGCATAGCCTAATATTTATTTAGAGTAGTCTCAAAATATAATTTTTAATAAAATACTAATCTATATAAAAATAGAAAATACCATACCTGTATTCTATATGTAATAGAGTAACTCTTCCTATATAATATGGAATATAAATATTATTCTAAATTTAATATTTAATAATAAATAATATTAAATAGTAATAGAATAAAATCTTATATTAACTAAATTATAGTTCTATTCTATAGTAATTTTGGATTTAGAATTTAGATTTAGAGTTATATTTTTATAAAAACCCACCTTAACTAAAACCCCATCCCCACCATGGCATAAATGGATAGACCACCACAAAATTGAAAACAAATTCCAAGTTTTAATATTATTTACAATAAACACCTATCTTAATTAATAAATAGGTTAACCTGTTTTGCGGTGTGACTTCCATGTATTTGTTAAAAATTTGAATTTTTTAATTTAAATTAATTTTTTTAAAATAAAAAATATTATTTTTAATATATTTCTAAATAAAAACACTCTTTAAAAAGAAATACTATCCCATTAACAACCACTATCTAAAATTGCCTTCATTTTCATCAA
Organism: Populus alba; assembly: GCF_005239225.2. Lineage (NCBI taxonomy): Eukaryota > Viridiplantae > Streptophyta > Magnoliopsida > Malpighiales > Salicaceae > Populus > Populus alba. The sequence goes on from NC_133288.1 coordinate 10,446,885, forward strand.
GACAACACCTCCTATAATTAGAGTGTGATTGAAAATGTAGTAGCGATCGTTTTTAAAATATTTTTTATTCCAAACATATTAAAATAATATATTTTTTTATTTTTTAAAAATTATTTTTAACATCACATCAAAATAATATGAAAATATAAAAAAAAATAAATTTTTTTTTAAAAAAAATACTTTTCAAAATATAATACCAAACACAACTTTAAAGTCATCGACAGATGAGGTCACTATCTTTTTACATATGTTCTTCATGAAAGATATGTGGCGACACGTTTGCGTGAACGCAAATGGACCCCATCGGCCCACCCCTTCTCAAGTAACCAGTAGGCTAACCTGAGCTGTCTAGTTCCAATTTTCCAGTTCTTTTGATAGAACCTTTTTCTTATCCCATGTAATGAAGTCTATTTTAACTTTCATATTTATCAGAAAACGATTCCTCCACCCTCTTACACGTGTAAATATGTCGTGCTAACTTCAGGTTCAAGTCATCATAAAATTAATACGGTGCTTGCCTACCAAAATTAGCCAACCACGTGTACGGTGACTAATCAAGACCCCATGATATTTCTCGTACTCTTAACCAGTTTTCAGCCTTACAGGTAAATTTCCTATCAGCAGACGGTGATTGCCGGTGTTTTTATAGTCTACCAAAATTAGCCAACCACGTGTACGGTGATTAAGCAAGGATCCATGATATTTATCCTCGTGATTGGGCCCCATATACTCAACCTCCCAATTTCTCGAAGCGAATATATTTCAAAAGAACGGGAGAAAAGTAAAAAAAAACTACTGAATTGATTTAACTCATTAATTATAATCACAGACCGTGATAGATAAAATATTTCAATATTATTTTTCTTAAGTATATTGTTAAAATATCAAAGAGGTTAAAGTGATTAACACGTTGTAAAAGCAGGCATGGAACTTGATCTCAAACTCGAGTAAAATAATTTATTTTGTGAATGCTCTATTTTTAGAGCATTTATTTTGTTTTCATCTAAATAGTGATGATTTAAACTTGTACAAATACTACCCAAAAATACCTAATCATAAAATAAACTAGAAAACATCCATAAAATATATATTAAACCATGAAAAAAGTTGTAATAATTCATAACATAAATTAAATCAAAATATATATCATAGTAAGATATAATATATACTTCGACTTTGTTTGATAATGCGATTCAACTTGTTTTTAAAGTATTTTTTTTTTCAAAACAATATTAATTTTATATTTTTATGTGTTTTTTTTGTGATTTTGATATGAAAAGACATTAATTTTATGTTTTTTTTGATGATTTTCATGCTAATTAAAAAATATATTATTTTTAATTGAAAAATATTTTTGCAAGGAATCATGTATCAAATTACCAAACACAAATTTAGAGATGATTTAATATTATGATACTTTTTTGTCTTTTACCCTACCATAAAAAAATTGTTTTGTTAACTAAATAATTTTTAGTTTTTATATTGAACCTTACACATAATTATATTTTAAATCTTAATTTTATAAAAATTAAAATAATGAATTTTTCATTTATATATACTTATTTTTCATTTATTTTATATAAAAAAATTTATCCCATTACAATTTTAATCAATAACATATATTTTTAAAACTATAATTAAAAATACATATATTTTTTTTTAAATTCAAACAATCATTTTTAACCTAAGAAAAAATATGCCAGGGTAATAATTAAATTATCGTAACCTCTCAAGAAACCACGACATCTTCAACTTCTCCTGACCTCCCTCATCTTTGGACACCTATATAAAATGCCACATCTTCTTCAACCTTCCCATTCCATTGCAAAACAATACCAGAAGCATCCATTTTTGCAGAGCACCGGAGGGCATTATCTCTATCTCTCTCTCTCTCACTCTCTATCTGTCCCGTTTTCGCTTTCATTTCTTCTTAAGGTAGCCATTTCTATTTTCCACAATGTCGCTAAAGAAATCCATAGCAGTGCGTCTCTTTGCTTTCTCAAAAATATCCAACCAACACATAACCAATTGCCGCATTTTCTCTTCTCTCCAAGCCCGAATCCGCCAACATCCTGTTCATCCCCTCATCAGGCCCGACAACCCTGGAGAATCCGGCATTTTCCGACGATTATTTCACAAACCTGCCATTTTCCCGCCTGAGCTCCTGCAACTGCCGTTTGGAGAGGGGTTGATTGATAAAATCCGGGGTTTTGACATAATGAGGGACAGGATCCGGTTGGATGGTCTGACTCCCCCTCCCGAAGTGGCGGCTGAGGAGGGTTTGACGGTGGAGGATGCCAGGAAGTTGTTGAAGGCGGCTCAGGTGGAGGGTGTGAAATTGAGGCTGAGAGAGATGGAGAAAACGTGGATTAGTTATTCGGAGTTTGTTCGGGTGTGCAGTGAGAGTTGTTCGGATCTTGAGAATGGTATTCTGGTAGCAAGGAGTCTTGATGAATCTGGGACTGTTGTTGTCCTTGGAAATCTTGTTTTGCTAAAACCAGAGCAGGTAAAAATATTAACTTTTTATTGTTTCGTTAGAATTTTAATTAATTCATAATGTTTGGTTTTTTGGTTAATAAATTTGTTTTACAGATATAAAAATGGCAATATTGGCCCTGTGAAGGTTAAATTGAGTACAATTTAACCCGATAATTAACAGATAAATACAATTTTTGTTTTGGTATTTTCTTTAATTTGTGGAAAGCTGAAAACTGATATGTTCTTTATGCATATTTTTTGTGTTTTCTTTCGGCAGGAAAATGAAACTTTTGTTGTTACACTCCAGATCTAAGGGCCATTCAGTTTCTTCAGTGACAAGATTTGATTCACACTTGTGGTGCATTTAGATATTCCCAAATGAAAAAAAAAAAAAGGATTATCTAATTAAAAAAAACTAAAATCAGATAGATAGAAATTGGGAGTGAAAAAAAAAAAAAATTGAAGTGGGTATTTTTGTTTTTCTAGTGGGGAATATAAAAAAAAATAAAAATAAAAGAAAAACAGTGAGAGAGATGCAAGAGTTTTATGAAATTTTGAAATTTTTTAATTTAAATTTTTTTTTGAATTGTTTTTATGTTTTAATATCAAAAATAAATTTTAAATTTTAAAAAGTAAAATAAATATTATTTTTAATTAAAAAATACTTGAGTAAAATATGGCAATCACAATTTCAAATATCTTAGTTAATTGGTGGTTGATGGATGGCTTGAGTTAAATTTAGAAGTCTAAAAATGGTGGTAGTGGTAGTTGTGGAGGAGGAGGAATTATGATTTTTATACTTGATGATCAGAGCTTATAATTCATAATAATCTGGACATGAACCTTAGAATCAGTGACATGGTTCCATCAACACGATTTTACCTGGAAAATTTCTTTTGCTGAAAGATAAAAGATATGTCTTGACAATGGAGTTCTCTTTTGGTTTTTAATAATAGAAATTATAGTTATTGAGTTGGTGACAGAAAAGTAAAGGAAAGAAAAATGCTGGAGGATAAGAATTTCAGCTATTTATTTTCCTATTAATTCTTTTTTATCAACTGATTTTGAAAAAGCCTAGCAGGCATGATCTGGAAAACAGGTCAGCTTGCAAGGCTGTAGCTGACCATGTGTAGATGATGCAAATCACTAACAATGACCGAGCTATTTTCTGTGTCTTTGTTTTTATACTGATTATTACGCTTTAAAACAAAATATTGATTTGCTGATTTCTTCCGTGGGAGATTGATTTCCTTTCTTTAATCATTATATTTTATTTATTTATTCATAAGCAATTTCCTTTCATTAGCTGGTGGTTAATCTACTAACAAAATCAAGATGCTTAGTCTCATATAGTTGTTCCTTTACACAAACGATTCTTTTCAATATCTGCTAAACACAGGTATTGAAAGCAATTGGAGGCCTCATTCCATTACCAGCAACCAACCCCAGTGATCCAAGAAGAAGGGAGCTGCAAGAAATGGAGAAACAGAAAGCTGCAATTGATCAGAAGGCCAGGGCTCTGGTTCGCCGGGAACTATGGGGTGGTCTTGTTTTCCTAGTTGTTCAGACCGCCGGATTCATGAGGCTGACATTCTGGGAACTTACATGGGATGTCATGGAGCCCATCTGCTTTTATTTGACGTCAATCTATTTCATGGCTAGCTATGCCTTCTTCCTCATGACGTCAAAGGAGCCTTCTTTCCAGGGGTTCTATCAGAGCAGGCTTGTAGCCAAGCAGAAGCAGCTCGTGAAACTCTACAATTTTGATGTGAAGAGGTACAGTGAGCTCCAGAAAGTATGCTGCCCGCATTCATCGTCTCTGGAGCAGATCCAAGCGATCACTTCATTTGATCAAGCTGGGAAAATATGATAAAGCGTTGATGCCAATAGAGAAATTAACGTATACAATTTTATTGAAGAACTTCCTAGGCAGTATTAGGCAGGGAGCTAGTGTCAAGGGTGCTTGGTTGCCATGACAAAAGCTTTATAAATTGGCCCCCACCATTAGAAAGAATTTAGAGTGTCTAGAAATATTTGTTATAGTTGGTAAATCAAAATTTCGTACCGTTTTATTTTTTCTCGAATTTAAATAGTAATACTTGGTAGAATCACTTGATGCAATTACAAGTTGCATGACTCGAATATTTCATTATATTTGCCCTTATAGGTATATATTTGCTCTTATAGGTATATTAATATTTCCTTTGTACCCCGTAATTTAAAATATCTTAATGTTACCCTTATAGTGTTTAAAACGTTTCAATTTTGCCCCTTACCGCCAACTATCAAAACTCTTTTAACTTTATCGTATTTTTATTTTATTATTTCTTACTCTTCTCTCATTCTTTCCTCTTAAGTCTTCGTATATGCTATGATATTGTACAAAAAGACTGAAAAAAAACGTATCTAAAATTCAAAAAACCAAATTTCATAAGTAGGCAATTTAATAATTAAGAGTAACAAATTTTTTTATGATAATTTGTCTGTTTATATATATATATATATATATATATATATATATATATATGGTAAATAGAAATAGAATGTTACTTAAATTTGTTTAGTAAATCAATACAGAAAATATTGATTACAAAGAAAAATAATTACAGAAAAACAGGAAAGTAAAATTTTTTTAAGGGAAAAATGATATTTTGCCTTCTAAAACTCTAGAAGTCCTCTTTTATAGATGAATTACCCTGGAAGAGGCCAAAATAGCTTTTGAAAAGCCTGGAAATTCCTCCTGAATCCATGTGTTATTGTCTTTTATAATTAGGTGACGACAAATTTAAAATAAATCATAGTTTTTGTGGGATTTTTGTTTGTTATTTTCTTATCAGTGATATCTAATTTATCAGTAAATAGTATCAGGTAATATTTTAGGATATTCAATTATGTTACTATTCCTAGGGAGGGCATTTTGGTATGAATATATATATATATATATATATATATATATATATATAGAGAGAGAGAGAGAGAGAGAGAGAGAGAGAGGTTTCTGTCACTCGTCGCCGTGCTATTAACTCCACGCTGTTGGAATACATTTCCATTTCTGTATTCAGATACCATCCTTAGGCCTTTCCTGTCACTGTCGTATGATTAATCAATTACTTATTTTATAAGGACCAAATAATAAAATTGGGATTATTCAATTTGAATTTTGGAAAGAATTCAGGCCAGGTTCGTTTCTGGTGGAGGTGCAGCCAGGGAAGGTTCGGTTGGAGAAGCCTCATGCCGTCGGATGGGCATTGACGCTTGTGACGTCATAGATCAATGGTTCGTTGTGGCAACCGTGTATCTGACTAGACTTGACTAATTTTCTGTCTCTTTATATACCTGTCCCCGGTAATTGGTATAAAATTGCATTCTAAGTGATGTTTTATAAGAATTTAATTTTTTTATTTAAAATTATTTTTATGTTATTAAATCGGTTTTATTAAAATTTTTAGAGTTTAAAAAGAAAAAAAATAAAATAAATTTTATCAAGCAAGTCATTCAAGATTTTCCACTTAAATTGATTTTAGCAAAGTTCCGGAAAATCTGGCAGAAACAAAGGTCACTATGTTGAAGGCTGTCATGGAGGAGATGGTGGTTAAGCCCTTGACACCTAGAGGCTGATGTCAGCACTACTTTATGTTGGGTTTTTAAGACAAATTAACCATTCAAAGACAGCAAGCGATAATTCCTTGTCGAGACTCTTTTTCCCTCTTTATTTATATTCTTTTCTTAGCTCAGCTATGACTAATACATGCTGTGTTTTTAAGACAAAGTAGCCACTTTTTTGGTTAATCATCCCCACTTTTCCCCCTTTATTTATTTCTTTAGCTTAATTTTGACTACAATTTTCCTTAGCCATTACTACTCCGTCAAAAATAAGTTAAGAGCGGCCACTAAAAAAATCTAGTTTAACTAGTTAAATTCTAAATTTATTTTTTAAAAATTATAAGTTCGAGTCTCATAAGTCTCAAAGCTAATAAAATTTTATATAATTATTAACTTTAGAACCTATCAAATTAATCAAATTACATTAAAGTTGGAATACTTGTATTAATCTAAAAAAACAAAAAAAGTTAAGAGGAGCCGTAACTTGCTAGCAGCTTATGTTGAATCTTTTTGGCTAACATGACATACATTTTGTACCTCCAAGTTCAATTTGAATTTTGCTACAAATTATGGCACGCGATTCATATCTTTATTTTACAAGAGTAGAAGAAAACCATACACATGTGCCGACTATTCGTTTATATATATCGGCAACCTCAAGGATTGTCTCGATTATAAAAAAGATATACTTCATTTCTTAATTTTTCAAATTCAAGTTTTAGAGTCAACATTAAAAAAAAACTTTATTAAATATTCTTGAGTGCGTTAGATTAATGTTTAATGTGGAAGGTGTGCTTTTAAAATGGTTCAAGAAGTTAATTCAATCTCAGTTTATGCACAAATTGATAAATAAATAAATATCTCTCATTCTTAAAAAATTATTAAAATTAGTGATATTTATATTTTATTCCGTTTGATTTTTATAAAAAAAAAATAACTAAATTAAAATTTTTTTAATATATAAAAAACAATCAAAACCGGTTCCAACTGACAGGTTTTGGTTTTGTTTTTTAGAAAAAACCGGTTCAAACCGGTTTGGCTCGGTTTTTCTAGTTTTGGCTCGGTTTTTTATGTTTGGCTTGGTTTTTTAGTTTTGCTGGTTTGACTCGGTTTAGTTTATTTTGTTTCAGACTTAAAAAATCGAACCGATCGGTTTTTTCAAAATTCTAATTAGTTTAATCGGTTTGTTTTTTACGATTCGATTTTTTTAGTTATTTTCTTTTTGATTTTCTCCACTTAATCAGTTTTTTTGTTTTTTTACTCACCGCCGACTAAAACAGGTATGCTCCTCCATTGTTAAGCATGCATGGAACATTAAGAAGAAAATGTTTTGAGTTTGAACATAGCTTTAGAAGTTAAAAAAAAATATTTTTTATATATTAATGTGAATCTTTGAGTTTTACTCAGCCATTATCATGAATTTAGTTTCATTGCTTCTGATGGGGATGCAAAATCCGACTCCTAAAAGAGGAAAAACTGGAGCCCAACAACAAAGAAGAAGGATGCTCTAAAAACCAAGCATCCAGGGATGAAAACCTTGGACTCAAAATCGAGATCAGGGAAGAAAAGCTGGGCTCAAACTGAGATGGTGCTCTAAAAATGGAACACTTAGGGAGGAAAGCATTGGGCTCAAGGTCTAGCCCAACAACAACAAAGAACAAGGAAAAAGTTACAAAGATAGAAGGAAAGTTGGGCTCAAAACCAAGCCCAACAAACAAAGAAAACATGACATGGAGGAGATCTCTGGACTTCAAAAATATTTGGCGATCAAATCTGAGATGAAAAATCTTGAAGGATTAGAGCATTTTTTAGGTATTAAGGCAGCCTTGTCATAGCAAGACGTATTTCTGTGCCAAAAGAAGCATGAGTTGGACTCTTGCTTTTAGAATGCTCGAATGCAAGCATATTAATGCTCTAATATGTGAAAATCAAAATCTGGTAACCTAGTTACCTGGGAGGAGAAAAAAGAAGAAGAAAGTAATGGAATACTCCGATAAAGAATCTGAGTTTAGAGGAATGATCAAAGGATTTCTATTAACTTTTTTAATTAAAAATGTTACTAATGGAGATTGGTATATGCACTTGTTTTGTGATTTTTTTTTTTGACAACAAAATAGTCCTAGATATTGCTCATAATTCAATTCAACATGACCATACAAAACATGTTAAAGTAGATTAGTATTTTATTAATTAGAAATATGAGGATGAGATAATAATAAAAATATTATTCTTAAATAAAACTATATTTAATTTTAATTTTATTCTCGCTCCTCATTCTCATTTGGGCTTTATTTACTTCAACATGTAAATTAAATTCTTTGTTCATTTTCATCATTAAATTCTTTGTTATTAATAACAACTTCAAGGATTGAAAATTAAATGAAAATAAATAACTTGAAATTAAATAAATATTAAATATTTTAAAAATACATTTCCTAATAAATTAGTACACCCTTGTATAAGATGTGTATTAAAAGTTTGAGTCTAAACTAAACAAGCTTTTTGATAAAAACAAGCATTCCATAAACAATAAACAATTTTGTATATTATTTTTCATTAAATTAAAGACATTAAAATGTTACAAATTATTGATGTTAAGAATTTATCAAACCATAGTTTTCTGTATTGTTTAAGATTGTAATTTTAGAGTTTGAGAAGTTCTACAAATAGTGTTAGAGCAAGTTGACATATTCAATGGATTGAGATATTGTAAATATCTTCTCACCTCGTGATGCAGGTAAGGAGTTGAGACTATATAGAATGATGTAAGGGCTCAAGAGACAACATAAAGAACCCTATCACAAAGATTTGATTGGTTGGATCAATTATCAATAAGAGACGCAAATAGGCAAACCAAATCCCAGATTAATTCTTACAAATCCATATAGGCATCATGTCTACATAGAGAATGACGTTTATAATTGGCGATGCACTTGAGATTCTCAGCAATCCTTTTCATATATAAATTCCTTATTTTAATGAAATTCCTTTATTTTATAGGGGTTCTTTAAGAAAACACTTGCAAAGATGAACATCATATTTGTTTCATGGTAAATTAACACAATTTATGTTTTAAGTGATCTCAAGTTAGCCACAATCTCTTTGTTTTTACTCCTACCCTAATTGATCAGGGGATTTTTAGAATTATGGAATTTAAATTTTGACCAAACTCTTAAACTTGGCATAAATTCAACTCAACTCAAGCGCAACAGCCTTGGGTTAGCATAGGATCTTAGCCAATCCCCTTTTGCACTCAAGTATTAATTTAAACCTTATCTGGACACTTGCATGTTGATCCTTAGCCCCCCTACCCATCCTTATTGCAATTCCTAGAAGAAATCTCAAGATCAAGTCATTTTCAAGCTCTTCCTCGCACCACCTTAATTTCCTAAAATCTTAAACCTTTATCTTCTATACTTATTTTTCCAATTACTTATTTTTTGTAGCAAATATTTCAATGGCTTCTTTTAAAAAAGCTGATAATAATCCAGACACTCTATCCTTGTAAATACACATATTATTTCTCAACAAATTATCATTATTGTTTTCTTTATTCACTTGAGCTCATTCAGTTTCTTTTATTATTTTATGGATTTGTAATTTTATTAGTTCTATTGCCAATGGTAAACCATTTCAATCAGATGTTTGATCGTTTTTTGCTCCTTCAAAGGTAAAGTTCAATTTATGGCTTGATATCTTGAATAAGCTACCTATAAGAGATTTTCATTGAAGTTGTTCTTTTAGTAAACAAAACTGAAACTACAAAACATGTTTTACTCTATTGTGAGTTTGTATAGAAATTATGGTTATGGGTGGTGGCATGGTTAGGATAGCAATGAATTTTATCAAAATATTTAGATTTTTTTTTATAGTGGCATGAAATGATCCCAGGACCTATACAAAGACATGAGTGGTCGTTGTTGTTTTGTGGTATAGTTTGGTCTCTTTGGAATGACTGTAATAATTTGATTTTCAATGAGGTAGTAATAGATTATGATGATATTTATCACTTCTTTTTTTCCCATAGAGTTGCAACATGAGCAAAATGTCATGATGAGAGCTTCTATTATACAAGGATAAATTTGCTACAACCATTAAGGCAAGAATACAAAGTGAATCACATGGATACCAACATGTCAGTTAAAGTGGAATAGAAATGCTTCTATAAATGGCAAACTAGAGCTCTCAGGAATTGATGGTATATTAAAAAACCATGAGAGTGCTTTTTTCTATACCTTTTCATGTTCTATGAGTATTAAAAATTCCAACATAACTAAGGTTTTGACAATTTAAAAAGATATTCAATTGGATATTGATTGTTGTTACACTTCTTTTAAAGACTAGATTATATAGTCTAATTTGCATAATGCCATTACTTGGAGTAAGGGTACCAATATCATGTGGCCATGATGTTTACAAAATGACTTCAATGTCATTTCAAATCCTTGTAGTGTTCTTTCTTATGTGAATTTTAAAAACATTCATAGAGAGAGAAATCATATAGTGGATCACTTGGCCAAGCAGAGAGTTAATAGAGAAGCTAATTTAATTGTATGGTTATAATTTTATTACAATTTTTTTTTTTTTGTATTTGATCTTTGGTCATATTTTAGTTCAATGAGTTAATAAGAAAGTTGTTTTAGTTGCTTGGTTCTGGTTTGCTTGTAAAGAGCCTAGAACTCTAACTTTGTTTTTTTCTTTTGATGTTAAGCTATGCTTTTAATGATAATATCAATTCTTGATAAATTTCTCTCTATATATAATACTTGCTTAAAGTGTATTGTCCAACCTGACCGGATACGAGGCATGGTTTCATTTAATTATTAAAGATAGGGCAAAGAGTTGAACAAATAATAAATCAAAATCACTTCATAGAAATCATGATTTTCTTGTTGATTATCACATTAGACTTATTATATATATATAAAAAAAACCCCATCATTATTACTATAATGTGAGTAAAGACATTTGAGCAAACCAAAGTTATTAAATCAAGCTTAAATAATGGGTTGGGTAGAAAACCAGGATTAATTAAAATAATATTATTTTAAAATAAAAAAAACAAGCTAAAGTTTTGAGCAAGTTGACCGGGTCATTCAAGTTTAATCAGATCAATTCTCTTCTAGTTTTTTTAAAACTCAATCAAAGCCAGATTCTAGATCAACCAAATTTAATAACACTAGAAAAAACTATAAATTACAAAGCATTATTTTCCTGAAGAATTAGAATTAAAATAAAATCTAAATCACTCAAAACATCTTATTATTTTAATAAATGACTAAAACATAGTTGTTTTAATAATTCATTCAAAAAAGATATCCTTTTTTTTCTCTCACTATATAATTAATTAACATATCTAGTTTTTGATTGGATTAAGTCAAGTCTACTCAATTGAATTTTAATTGGATTGGATTAAATATGATATTTTTTTTTTTTTAGTATTAAGCCCAATTTGAATTATGCCTCAAATCGCTGGACTTTCATTTCAATTCGTATAATCAGACCAGGTTTAAAAAATAGACTGTAATAACCTATGCTCGTCAACAAAAGACTCCAACTAGCTAGTTGTGTTGACTGGCCGGCAAAGTTGACATGGCAAAAATAACTAGCATATAAAAAACATATTGCGTCGATTTGTATTCTGGTCCATGATTTCTATATGAAATTGCAACCGAAAAATAAATAAATTAAGAAATCAAAATATCCCCAGAAGTTCAAAACCTCCTGGGCGGACAAGTTACCACCCTTTATTATTCTTTAGTGTGGAATGGTAGGGCTCCTTTGTCAACACAAAATTTTTAGTGTCAATCCAAGTTTTGACAGCCAATGGCACTCCATGGAGCATTTCCATACTAGAACGCCACTAGACGTTTTTCCATGAACAATCCTACCTGAGAATGAGTGCTGCATTCTCTGAATTTTACATTTTTATGTTGATTAAAATAATTTTTTTAAAATAAAAAATATTATTTTAAAATTAAAAAAAAAAACAATTTAAAAATTAATTTTTACTATTATTTCATTCATAGTCAAATCCTTGCCTGTGTTAGACAGCAAGCCCATGAACTTGAGTGCCGAGTCCTTTATTTTTCAGATTTTATCCAATGTTTTATTTGTTTTTGCATGTATTTTTTTAAAAAATAAAAAAATATATTTTTTATTTGTTTTAAATTAATATTTCTTTTGATATTTTTAAATATAAAAATAATTTTTTAAAAATAAAAAATATTATTTTAATATATTTTTAAATAAAAAATATTTTAAAAAAAATAACAAGAAGAAGCTCGACAATCATAATTCATGAGCCTCGCAAAAGCTTTGCACGGAATATCAGGCTGGGTGATGTTAACCAATTCTCAAGGCCCAGCCCAAGAAACCACACAATCCAAATCATCAAGCGGTTCAAATAGCTGATCACGTCTTATCAAAATGGAAAACCGTCTGATCATTGATCGTAGAATCAGACAAACACAAGCATGCACATTGTTTAGCAGGGGAAATCGACAAGTTAAAGTTTAGGTAAGGTAAGCCACATCCATCCAGAATCTTCCTGTTGAACCTTTCTTCTTCTTTTATGTTTTCAATTTTAATAATAAAATAGTATTAACTATTAAAGACTCCTCATTCTCATTCTCCAGCAAAGAAAAGAAAAGAAAGCTTCTTTTGTGATTCCCTGTCTCTCTTGATCAAGGTGAGTGGTATTGGTTCCTGTCTCCCTATGAGGTTTTGCTTTGAGTGTTTTATTGCTTGTGTTTATAAATGATTTGGCTGATTTTTAGAGGATTTTAATGGTTTTTTTTTTTTTTTTTTTTTTTTTTTTTTTTTTTTTTTGTAGTTGATCTGTTTTCTGGTTTGATTTATAAAGTTGCAAGCTTTTTCTTTCCATCTTTTTCAAGGTTTTGACATGCTGAATTATGATATTTTTGTGACCGACTATGATGGGTCATTTTACTTTTTTTTTTTTTTTTTAAATGACATCGTGCATTTCTTATGATCATGTTTGCTTTGATTAGGTTGTTTTATGCTGGATTTGTGGAATAGGTTCAATTTTTGTTATTTGATTAGTTGTAAATGAAGGTGACAAGTTTTTATTTTGGAGATTTTTTGTGCTTAAGGTTACAGAGAATTGAAGCATAAAATTTGTTGTTCTTGATGGTACCTGAGGATTTTATGTGATTACAGGCTGTTGATTTTGAGGGTTTTTGGATAAAGAGATGGAAAGTGGATACGTGGAATCGACAAGTGTGCCTCCAGAAAGCTCGTCTTTTTCGAGCAATAATGGCCCTGATGCAGGCGATTTTGAATGCAATATTTGCTTTGAATTAGCTCAGGACCCGATCGTAACTCTTTGCGGTCATCTCTTTTGTTGGCCCTGTCTATACCGATGGCTACACCACCATTCGCATTCACATGAATGCCCAGTTTGTAAGGCCATCATTCAAGAAGAGAAATTGGTTCCTCTTTATGGCAGAGGGAAAACGCAGGCTGACCCTCGATCTAAATCTTATCCGGGTATGGATATTCCTAGTCGCCCGTCTGGACAAAGGCCGGAAACTGCTCCTCCGCCGGATGCAAATAATTTACCCCATTTTGGGTTTGGAATGCCAGGAGGATTCATGCCTGCAGCGCCTACAAGGATTGGTGGCTTTACGATTTCAACTGCTTTTGGTGGTCTCTCACTTTTCCCATCGCTGTTTAATATTCAGTTTCAAGGGTTCCCAGATGCTACTGTGTATGGAACAACATCTGGATTTCCATATGGCTTTCATGGTTTTCACGGCAACCATACGCACCGCTTCCCACCTGCAACTACTCGAGGGCAGCAGGCCGATAACGTTTTGAAAAACCTCTTCTTTTTTATTGGATTCTTGGTGATCCTCGCTCTGCTTTGGTGGTAAATCAATGAATTGCTTTTTGAACTTCGACTGATATTGTCACTTGGAATTGTTTCTGTTGTATCTGTATATACATCATCTGCGATTGTTTTACTTAGATAATTCTGTAATGATTAAAATCCTTTCGAGGGAGTTTTATGTTTTCCACAACGACTAGCAATCATGGAACATGATTGATTATAAATGGGATGTAGATTTTCCAACTATTTTATGTTTTGCTTATCTAATCTCGAGGAGGTAATTTCTTGTTCTCCTATCTGGTCTTATTTCTTCTGCTGGCAAATTTTGTACAGCGAAGTAGCCTTTTAATAGCAGTTCAACTTCACATTGGTATTTGAATAGTGTACATTGCGTTGCAGTTGATTGAAGCTGCTTCTGCCAGCTCTTTTACAGGTAAATTATACATGATTCTCACCCAATAAGGATTAGGACGAATAAAATTAGGCTCTTAATGTGAAGCAATGGAGTTTCAGATGAAGAGTCGGGAAAGTTCAGGCGTTTAGAGTGATGAACGGGGATGGAGGGTTCCTACTGCAATCTGCAATATAAGAAAATGAACCGTAGATTTCGCTTCCTTCAGTAGATTTACCATTACAAAAGGATGGTTCAAATCATCGAAGTGGTTTAATAGTTTCTTGCAAAAGGATTGAGCTTCTTTTCTTGGTAATTACGCCATAGTTGATGAGACATGCAGGAAAGCGTTGATATTTTCTTGAATTTGGTTGGATGTCAATTTCTTTTGCATGTATGCCAGGTTTTGTGATCATTTGTGATGAAGACGTCTGCAATATTAGTCAAATCTCTCATTATCAATTATTTATGATGTTTTCATTTAAAAATATATAAAAATATACTTTTTTAACTAATAAATTACAATTGTTAAAAATCATTTTGATATTTCCAATGCGTCTAGAAAAAACAAAATTTCATTCCTATACACATCCTTAAATGGATAGATGCACAATGAACCTTCTTTGGGACAAAAATAATCTTTTTTCCATTTAATTCCTGGCTGAAATTTTCTTTTTCTGGTTATATTGTCTGAAAATGCTCTGTTTATAGTGAAGTCCAAGGTTTGCTGAAATATATTTATTTTTATTTAAAATTATTTTTTATATTTTTAAATTGTTTTGATAAATTAATATCCAAAATTAATTTTAAAAAATAATAAAAAGTATTTTTATATATTTTTAAATAAAAAATATTTTAAAATATAACTGTTACTATATTCTCAATCACTCTATGATATCAATAGTCTAATAGATGGAGAAATTGATGTGTTAAAGTTGTTAAATTTATGGTATTTATGTTTTACTGATAATTATTAATTAAAAATAAATAAATCTCATATGAAAACCAATATGGATAGCAAACAGTGCTTTGTATTTTTTTAATCTCTTAAGATTTTTTTTATTTCAATCACCAAGCCTTTTTTTTTTTTAAATTTATCCTTTTATATTTTGTTATTTCATATTTGAATATGAAAAATTGTTTGATTAGCATGTTCTCGAGATATTAATTTATCTTTATATTTTTTTTATGTTTAATTTTGCAAAATAAAAAATATTTGATTATGTTGCTGTAATTTTCTTTTAAAAAAATAAGGATTAAAATTGACATTATATCTAAAACAAATTAATTTTTATTTTTTTTTGTAATCGTGCCTTTATGGCATTTTTTTTCCTTCAAGATTGTTTTATTTTGTTGTTCTTGTCCTTTTTTTTGCAATTTTTATTTTAATTTATAAATTTATTTTATATATTTTCATTTCTTGCTATGAGAGAAAAAAGAAAAGGAGTCGTTTAAAAAAACATAAAAAAAAGTTGACAATTGACAAAACTTCAATAACGTAACAGGTTATTCATGGTGTCAATAGGCTTTGTTTTACAAGAGAAATTCCATTTAGATCTTTTTACCAGACGGAAAATGTAGATCAAGATTGGAAAATAATATTTCTCAACTTGATTTTGTGGGTTTTTTTTTTCCTTTAATCTAGGGTGTTTTGCCTTTAATCTAGGGTGTTTTTGAGTTGAGATATTGATTTTTTAAGGTTATGAGAGTATATATTAGTTGTTTTTTTTATAAAAATTAATTGAAAAATAACTTTTTGAGTAACCAGGTTTTTTAGTAGGTTTTTGATAGTCAAAAGCTAGGCATTTACACGATGTATTATCTATCACAGTAAAGGACAATTCATCTTCTGAAATAGATAACATGTCATTTGAATTTTTTTTCAAATCCCCCTTTTAAAGATGCAAAAAAAAAAAAAACAAACAAACAAAGGGCAGGTTGGTGGGCTCTCCTAAGTCCAGAATTGTAGCCCCTTTTTGTCTTTTGAATTTTTTCTTATCTTTGATTTAAATTGAATAAAACTATTTTTCTGTTTTTATCTTTAATTTTTTTTTTACACTTTCTTGTGAACGTCTATTTTTAGTATCAATCTAGATCCGTGGGTCGAGTTGCACCGCAAGCTGAATAATGTTTTCTTTAAACATAAAAAAGTAAATGCATTGCTAACGTGTTTTCAAGAAAAAAGATATATTTAATTATGAATTATGAATTTAAAACATGATGCATATTAGAGGACACCTTTTTTAAATATTGATATAGTGATATACTAGATGATATTTTAAAAAATAATAATATTAAAACGATGACAAATCAGCTTCCTTTGGGATAATCCTGGTTAACTTGCGAATTTCACTATTTAATTTTGGAGGATAAAATTATAAAACACAAGAAGAAATAAAAAAAGAACCCAAGAAAAGATCCAAGTCCATCTATAAAAAGCTTTCAAATTTACGATTCAAGTCATGAGATTAAGATTAAAAAAATACACGCCATTAGAGATTGGGGGAGGTGTAGCTCTTTGACAACATGTATGGCCTTCTCTGGTGGCCAAACCCACCCTTTAGTGGTGGCAATGTACATGTGTATGCTTATTTTTTACGGTGTGTCATCAACATTCATTTTCTTTGGTTTTTTTATATCTCTTTTCTCTCTCTTATCCTTAGAACTCGCTATCACCATTCAAAACTTTATAATTGTCATCTTATTTTATTGTCATTTCAAATTTGATCTTTTTTTTTTTAATTTTTAAGTCTTTGTTCAGGGATTTTTTGTTTTTTTTGTTTTTTCTAAAATTGAGGTTGTTCTTTTATTTTATTTTTTAAATTTGGTTTTCATTCTTTTAATTCAAGTTTTTAGTTTTTGATCCTTTTGTGAAATTGAATTTTCTTTTCAATTGCATCCTTCAATCCAAAAATGTCAAATCTCCTTAACTTTTTTATTTCTAATTTGGTCCTCATTTTGTAATTTTTTAAAATCTCATCCTTAGACATAGTGTCGGAAATTGAGCCTTATGTTTTTTCATTATGGAATGATCTCAGTTTCATA
Source organism: Populus alba (assembly GCF_005239225.2). Classification (NCBI taxonomy): domain Eukaryota; kingdom Viridiplantae; phylum Streptophyta; class Magnoliopsida; order Malpighiales; family Salicaceae; genus Populus; species Populus alba. The sequence goes on from NC_133288.1 coordinate 10,464,257, forward strand.
ATTCAACTCATAGATTTTAAAACTTAATCCGGGTTAACATCGTTATTTTTTCATTAGAGTTTATTTTTTACATTGATTTTCTTTTTTATTTTTATCTTTCCAAGTTGGTTGTTGTTTTTTTTTTTTTTAAATTAGGCTTTATGATTTTATTTGATTTCCTTTCAATTCAATTATCTCGATCTAATTACTAGAATTACAAGTTTGGCGGTTAGCCGGAATTGACTTGGTTTTTTTTTTTGTCGTTGCTTTCTTAATTTAATATTTTTTGGTTTTGTTTTTTAACATTGAATTACTTTAAAATTGAATTTTGTGATTTTCACTCAGGTGCATTTAGGTAATTTTTTTTTTCTTCTTCAATTTCAATATTTCACTCTGGGTTGGCTTGGAACTAAGCTCTATTGCTTCTTTATTATTAATCTTTTGCTAACCTTTCTAGTAAGGTTCTTATGGAAACTTATTTTTGTTTGATTTAGTCCATCTAGCTCTTTTTTATCATCAAATTAAATAATATCGGTTTATTTGACTGGGTTACGGATTTCTTTTATTTGTTTAGAGCACGCAAGCACCAATCAGACTATTTTTTTTTTTTTTAATGCTAGTTTTGTTTTTTCTTTTTTTGAGCTCGCACACAGGGTAGTAACTTCTAAATTTTTAGAGTCTGTTTGGCATTGCGGCCAAATAAGCTTTTCAAAAAAATTCAAAATTTTTTTTTTTTGCTAAAATTAAGTGCGGTTTGTATTTTTTGGATCGTTTTGATGTGCTGATGTCAAAAATGATTTTTAAAAAATGAAAAAACATTATTGGCATGCTTTTCGGCACGAAAAGCTATTTGAAAAGTAACCGCTACCACACTCTCAAACACCCTCTAAATGCTCAAAATTTCACGCAGGGCTGAATTTCATGCTTGTACCAAAACGCACGTGTCAAGACCAAGTCCTCAGAACCTTCATGTTGATAGAATTCTTTAATGTATTATATATATATATAAAATTTTGTTGAATTAGTTATTCTTTTATGTTTACATACATCATAATATTATTTTTATTTAAAAAAAACCAGTTCAAGTTCTTATATGAAAATCATGTTTTCTGAGAATGAAATTTTTATCAAAATAAATAAATAACAAAAAGGGAGTTTTGGCTATTTATTTTCTTTCTAGATTTAAATCATTTGAGTTTTTATTTTAAGTTCTTTATATTTTTATTCAAAAAAATCATGTTAGAAAAATAATGTATAAATAAAAACATTTTCTAACTCCAGAATTTTGAATTCTAAAACTACCTTGTCTCTTGCCCCTATACATCATCCATATGCAACAAAATAGTTTGACAACTGCCCTTACATATCCCTATTAAATTCTCTAGCAAACAGACAATTTTTTTTGACAACGAGCTTTGCCCTTTTTAACGGATTTTTTGGCCGCCCCTTCACCTACTTTGAACGCAAATTGAAATTATAATTCATAAATATTTATTTTTTTTAAATGATTTTAATTATTTTGATATATTAATATGGAGACGTTCACATGGGGTCTTGTCATATATATAGAGATTCTTGTACAAGTCATTATTACTAGAGATTTAAATAAAGATTTTCATAGAAATTTTTTGTTAGAAATATGAACAATCTGTTTAAAGATACAGAGATTTCGTAATGAAGATTTTTATTGAAGGTATTAGAAATGTGAAGAAACATTACAGTTTTTATTCAAAAGTTCAGAAAATTATGAAGATACAATTTCTAAAAACTATCTAATTTTGAATGGTGCATCATTGGATTTTTTCCTATTTGTTGAGGCTGCATTTTCTTCTTTAAAGATTATTAGAGATATTAGCTTGAGATTAATCTCTCAATCTCCTTTTTCAGGGCATGTCATTCCTTAGTGTCATAACTATTGCCATTATGATAGTGACATAACTAGTTAGGGTTCATTCTGTTCATGTCACTCTTCATTAGATATAAGTATTACATGAAATCCTTTCCCTAAATGACAACAAACACCTCAACACATGTTGTGGTAAAAGGTGTGGCCGGGAACTTAGAGAAAGTCAAGCAATTATGAATGGATCCCTTGGTGATTTTCTTGGATGCCCTAGTACGAGGCTAATTGGACTATAAATATTCTTCTATTTGAAAATAATAGTGTCCTTGTCTAGTCACACTTGCCTTTTCTACTCGAATATAGTTCTTCATTTTCTATTTTAAGTTAAGCAAAGTCTTTTCATGAAGAATATATAGATTTTTTCATAATTAGTAGTTGTAGACTCCACTAATTAAGACTTTAGTGGCAATGGGTTTGAGTATACTTTTAACATTTAGTATTTTCTAATTAAATCTCTGAAGATATGTTATGATTCTTTTATCTTTTCATTGGATGATGTTGAAAATCCCAGCCATGTTTTTTTTTATATTTTTTATTTTTATTGGAATACTAGTGTTGAAATGAGAAATGATTTTAATGTAGATATCATTAAGGTCAATGATGGAGTCAAATTCAAGGTTGTAATACCACACCCTAGTAGATTTATAAAAGTTATAGGAAAATATTTTCAAATAGCATCACTTTTTTTTATTACCACATCTAAGATGTTTCTAACATTTTGTGCTCTCTAGGATCTGTAAAGTTAGTATAGTTATCCAAGTTGGTCTATGTGATGACATATTTTTTTGAGAGATGAGTGTGTAACACTTTATGACAATGTACATAGTCTCTCTCCTAGTGAGAATAATGTCAATTCGTATTCTTAGGAGCTGGTACAATCTTGCATCCATGTCTTTTTCAACCGGGAGCATGTGAGTGAGAGTCAAAAGAAGATTGATAATGATACCCATGTTTATGGCTAGGTTCTATTGAGGAGTGCTTGCTTCTTTGAAGAGTTGGGGCATCGTGCCTATTGCTTAAGGGAAATGGAGTTGTTTATGTGCACTTAGTGCATATATTGAAGTTGTGTGTTGTATTTTCTTTTGATGGAATGAAAAGGTGCAAAATTGTTCTTATATAACTAGAACAATATTGTTTATAACTTGTACTTGAAGGGAATTTAGAGGGGTTGGAGTTTTTATAATGGGGTGATCAGTTTACTCTTTCTTGTTCTGAAGTTTCATCAGCCATAAAAAGAATTAGTGAAGAGTGAAATGGAATGTACTAGTTTTTGTTCAGGTTTCCACAAATAACATCAATGATGAAGTTATAAAAAATTTCAGATAAAAATTAGATTTTTCATAGTTGCATCTTTTAATTGTTTAAACTTAGCTCAAATGGCCAACAATTTCTTTTTAATGCTCCATCACATACTTTCATTAAGGACATTGAAGTGACCACCTTATTAATTGGAAATTATATGTGAGCTCGTTATAGGTTACGCATGCAAATTTAGCCTCAACGAATCCAGTGTTTGCTAGCTTTTTCCTTATATATATATATATAACTATTATTTCCTCGAAATTTAACAATATTTAAAGAACATGTGTAATATCTCTCTCTTTTTTTAAATCTTTTTACATATAATCAAGTTAATATATCATGATATATATATATATATATATATATATATATATATATATATATATATATATATATATATATATATCATCATCATCATCATCATCATCATCATCATCATCTAGAACTCAAATTCAAGAATAAACTTCGATAAAGAAAGTTATCATATATTTCATTAATATTTAGGTGATCAAAGGGATTAAATATAAAATATAAATGATATTTTTTAATATTATATAAATTTTTCAATAACAAAAAGATATCATACTTTTGTTTTGTTGATTAGGAGAATGAATTATTCGTTATTTCGGTTTAGGAGTCTATCTAATTAATGCCTTTAGTGTCTTTTTTTTTTTTTTTTTTTTTAATGATGATGAGGTATATTTTTAGTTTAATTTTTGGATATAGAGATTTAAATATTTTTTTAATTTATGAAAAACAAATTATCTACACTAAAATCAAAAGAATTTTGACAGTTTTGATTACCAAAACTCATAAACTTGAATCGAGATCGATAACATATGGTTTGATAAGGAGCCTATATATTATTTCCTCGAAATTTAACAATATTTAAAGAACATGTTTAATATCTCTCTCTTTTTTTTTTTAAATCTTTTTACATATAATCAAGTTAATATATATATATATATATATATATATATATATATCATCATCATCATCATCATCATCATCATCTAGAACTCAAATTCAAGAATAAACTTCGATAAAGAAAGTTATCATATATTTCATTAATATTTAGGTGATCAAAGGGATTAAATATAAAATATAAATGATATTTTTTTAATATTATATAAAATTTTCAATAACAAAAAGATATCATACTTTTGTTTTGTTGATTAGGAGAATGAATTATTCGCTATTTTTCGGTTTAGGAGTCTAATCTAATTAATGCCTTTAGTGTCTTTTTTTTTTTTTTTTTTTTTAATGATGATGAGGTATATTTTTAGTTTAATTTTTGGATATAGAGATTTAAATACTTTTTTTAATTTATGAAAAACAAATTATCTACACTAAAATCAAAAGAATTCTGACAGTTTTGATTACCAAAACTCATAAACCTGAATCGAGATCGATAACATATGGTTTGATAAGGAGCCTATAACTATCAACAACCATAAGTTTCTTAATATGTGATGTAGCCAGAAGTGAAGGATAACGAGGCTTGTTACAAGTCAAAATCTTCAAAGACTAAGAAAACTATAACTATTGAGAGATTTTTTAAAATACTTGATTTTATTCATTTATATCCCCACTTGTCAAAAGACTATAATAACCTTTATATATATATATATATATTAAAAAAAACTAGAAAACCTTAATAATACTAAATAGAAAAAATAAAATAGAAAAAAATTATTCTTTTCAACCACTCTCATATTTGTTAAATATAACCACTCTTATATTTGTTAAAAGATCAAAATCTTTAAAATCATAACAGACGGGCTAACTTTCTTCTTCTCTCTTCCATATCTTCTTCTTCTTCTCTTGTTATCTTTTACAAATTAACACTAACGTCCCTTTCTTTCTTCTTTTTTTTTTCCTCTCTCTCTCTCTCTCCTTATTTCTTCAACTCCTTCACTTCTTTTCTTTTCTCCTCTACATGGAACTATGTCTTCTTCTTTCTTCTTCCACTAACTTCTCTATTTTTTTTTTTTGTTAATAAACATACCGTTCGAAGTTGTTATATATATATATATATATATATATATATATATATATATATATATATATATATATATATTTATCTTCTCAGCTTCACTCACAATGAAATTAAGGTAAGATTTAACTTTTTTCTTCTTTTTTATGTTTTTTTTTTTTCATTATTTTTTAATTCTGTTGTTCTTAATAATTGTATTAATGTTGTTTTTGGAATTTTTTTTTATATGAGAACAATTTTGTTGCTCAAATTAAATTAAATGTATAGGATTGATTTTAATTATTATTAGTTAATAAATATTGTATTAAAAATTAATAAATTTAAAGTATTCTTAGTTAATAATTATTAATTATCATATATTCATAATTATAAGTTCAATTTAAATAACAAGTTAAAGTTATATATTTAGATTGATTTTTATATGATATACAATATAATATTATTATTATAATAATTTATATATAACCTAATTATAGAAAAAAAAGCTTTTCTATTTATAAAGTTAAATTCTAGTTTAAAAGTAGAGATTCAATAATTATGTATGGCTCTATAATAAATATATGTATTAAAACAAATTCTAAAAACTACGTTAAATCCAAGTTGAGTGAACTCTTCAATTAATGACAAGGAAACAAATTGAATAAAATCAAACTAGTTTGTGGAAATTGAATTTAAATATTATAAATTAGCTATTCTTTTTAATATCCATGGGAACAAGTTCATAGACATGGTGGAGAAAGCTGAAATATCTCTACTTGTAACAGAATTCAAAATGTTAATAAGATTAGATGGCAAAAATTCTACTCTAACACGCATATAGTAGACATTAGAGTTCGAGTTGGTGTTAATGAATCCATAATTCTTGTTCCTCAGATCAAAGATCCGCGCGAAACGGATGTTACCTTCAAAAGTTGGTCACTTGATGCAGGCAAAGTCGATTTTGACCTTAGTACTTTTTTGTACCAAATTGCACTTTCTCCTTTTTTTTTTTTTTTTTTTTTCTCTCTTCAATATCCGACGGCTACTAATTTATTTACCCTAATAATAATAAAAAATTCATAAAGACGAACTTTCTCTGTTGCTAATTGCCAAAAAGAGTCAGTGGTTAAAGCGTGCACATTTCACAGCATTTATTTATTTTTGGACTTAGTTTTTGAAGCACATTTAAAAAACATGTGGCTGCTACTCTTGGCTTTGTTTAAAATCATTGAGTGTTCTATGCTTCCTTGCATTTTCCCTGCTTTAACAAATTGGATCCATAGACAAGATTGATGTGGGCATGTCTCCTCTCTTTCTAAAAGGTTAGAACCCATCATTCAGAGTCTCTCTAGCTTTTTTAAATCTCTCTGCCCTGCCCCAAGCCATGTTCAAACCAGGACGAAAATTAACACTACCATCACCGCCACATCTCCTCCTCTCCCTCCTTCTCCTCCTCTCCATAATTATAATCAATGCCACCGCCACGGCTACCGTCAATACTAAAAGGTTCAGAGAAGCCCCACAATTCTACAACTCCCCAACATGTCCATCAATCTCCACCAAAGACATGTGCTCTCAGCAAGCAGTGCACGTGGCTATGACTCTGGACTTCCCTTACCTCCGCGGCACCATGGCCGCTATTCTTTCCATCCTCCAACACTCCTCCTGCCCGGAAAATACTCGTTTCCACTTCATTTCCTCCCCCTCCTCCACCTACCTCCACGAAACTATCACCTCCTCCTTCCCTTACCTCCGTTCGCAAATCCACCCTTTCGACACCAACTCTGTCTCCGGCCTCATCTCCACCTCCATCCGCTCAGCCCTCGACTCTCCTCTTAACTATGCTCGCAATTATCTCGCCAACATCCTTCCTCCTTGCGTCCGGAAAGCTGTCTATTTAGACTCCGATTTAGTCCTAGTCGACGACATTGCAATGCTGGCAGCTACTCCACTTGGTACCGGAACTGTGTTAGCAGCACCGGAATATTGTAATGCTAACATTACCGCATACTTTACGCCTACATTCTGGGCAAACCCTTCGCTCTCCTTAACATTTTCCGGACGCAATGCCTGTTATTTTAACACAGGAGTGATGATTATTGATTTAGAAAGATGGAGAGAAGGAGATTACACAGCAAAAATAGTTGAATGGATGGAGCTTCAAAAGAGGATGAGGATTTATGAATTGGGCTCATTGCCTCCATTCTTGTTGGTTTTTGCAGGGAATATTGCTGCTGTGGATCATAAATGGAATCAACATGGCCTTGGAGGGGATAATTATAGAGGTCTTTGTAGGGATTTGCATCCTGGTCCAGTTAGTCTTTTGCATTGGAGTGGCAAAGGGAAGCCTTGGGTTCGCTTAGATGAAAACCGGCCATGCCCTTTGGATGCATTATGGGCTCCTTATGATCTTCTGCAGACACCTTTTGCTATTGACTTTTAGAGTTTAGGTCTTTGTTTAAATTTTCCATCGCTGAAAATAGATCGGCAGAAGAGGGAAGGTGTTCATAGATTAGTAAGTCCATTAACAGACCTTACAGTACTTTCTTCTTCTTCTTCTTCTTCTGGGTTTTGCTTTGTACTGAGTACATAGTAAGGGCTAGTAGTGCAGTAAAGTAAAGAGGGAATTACAGAGAAAGATATATTGAATTACCTTTTAATTATATATATTTTTTGGCATGTTCTTTGCTATGATTTCTGTTTGTAATCACTATTTTTTTTTAAATTTTTTTTAGATCTATTTTTTGTTTTGTTTTGTTTTATGATAAAACGAAAACTAAGATCTAAAATAAAAAATCCCCATAGCATCAGCTATGAGACAGTGCTAAATCAGTATTTATACTCTTTGTTGCGTTCTTCGCTGAAAAATCTGCGTAGGAGTTGGAGCAGCAGCACAAGTTAGATTTCCTATTTTGTCTCAAATGCTTACCTTCTCATTCCTAAATTGGATCATGAACAGTTTTAAATTGTAAGATTATTTGTTGACCATTTAAAATTAAGTGTTAAGTAGACTACGTACCATTTAGGAAATTAATTGTGTTTCTAAAAAGAATTAGCTCTAATTTAATTTGTGTTTTAATTGAAATATTTTAACGAATTAATAGTTAGCCGGCCATAAAAATCGGCATAGATTGAATTGACTGATACTGTAGATTTGAAAATTCATGTATATAATTTGTTTTTACTCTATATTGTTTTCTTTTATTTGGATTAATATTCATTATTACATTTCTAAGGAAAGGGACTTTGGATTATAGCTTTATTTTTATCTCTTTCCAAAAATAAATATTATAGGCTTTAATGTGTATTCTTAACTATTATGACTTTATTTTTTTTTTTTCCTTACTTGGATATCCTCACATCCTTTTAAAAGAAGAGACTAATCCCGTTCGGAGTTTGTGGTTATCCCTTTCAATAAATACATTTTTCTGAAAAATTAAACTTGTGTTCTAACCCTTGCAACTAAATTAAAAGAATTTTGTTATTCTCACTCCATTAATTATTAACATCCCTCCATAATTCTTTATTATTTTTTTAGAAATCTTCTCTCTGATCAATAACTTTTTATTAGTTATAAAAACCTATGATAATACCATGATAAATCAAACAATTAATTAGTTGTTTCTTTTATCATATTCAAAATGATGGTTTTAAAGTATAATGTAATGAGCCGTGACTCTAAAAATACATATAGTAAAATGGTATTGTAAATAATTTTTTCAAACAATAAGTTATACTTTTTTTAAATATAGTATGAAAATAATTATTTATTCATATTTTATTTAGTATAATAAAATTGTTATTTTTAAATAATTAATGATATGTGATGCAAGTTGTACTGAATAGCTTAAATTTGATTCAAGTGCGCGCATACTCGTATACATATAATAATAAATATTAAGTTTGATTTACAAGTTGTTATATATATATATATATAATAAATTGTAAATCAACTTAATATATATTATTATTATCCATGTTTTATAACATAAAATTATTATCTATATACCTTGATATTTATCGTTCTCGTTATGAAAAAGCTACTCCTATATATATATATATATGATAGAGTAGAAAGGAAAGCGAGTTTTGTCAGACCAATAAAACTATATATATGGATCGGGATTTAAATTAGATATAGAAGGTTGTTTTTTCTTATTATTTTGATAAGGATTTTTTCTCCCGGATGTTTATTTCATATGGTTCCAAATACAGAAGATGTAGAAAATATATGGACGCGCAGATCCCAGTCCTATAATAATAATAACAATAATAATAATAATAACTTCTCCTTGGACAGCATTTCTTCATTTTGTGATTGGATACTCCTACAATAGATGCAGTGTAGTTATTTTCATCACAGCTTTATTTGATGTGCTTTTTCTTTTTCCTTTTCTTTTTGAGGTCTTTCCTCTGGTCAAAGCCAAACAGTACTGATTGTGTTTGACCAAATAATGTAACACATCAATATAATTTCGACCCACCAATGTAGATTGTACAACGAGATGGACCCAAAATACATCCAACAGTAATAAAAAAATATATTTAAAATTCAAGTGCATCGTTTATATTGATTAAAGTTATTAATTTCACTCAGTTTTTTAAATGGAATGATCAATACATCTTAATTATATCATTTTGAAAAACAAAATAAAATGAAATAAATCTTATCTCGTCCAAGATCTTGAGTTATTCTAGATTTAATGTGATATTTGCATATCATTTCCTTGCATTTCTTCATCTAATCAGTCTCAGTCGCATCCAGTATATATCCAGCCATTGCAGATGTGTTCTCTTGATACTTTATTTTCCTTATTAATGTTCATGGGATGTTACATACTCTTCCTTATATGCAAAGGCAGTTATTTGTGCTTGTGTTCTTGAAAATCTATGGGTGTAGCTGTAATAATAAATTCTTGAAACCAAAATGTTCAGATCTTGTCGTTGATTTACTCAATCAACCTTTCAAGTTTCGCAACCAATCATAGCATCATAAAATATTCAGATCGTTTTGTCAAAATATTTTGAAATTAAAATTTATGGTATTGATCGGATTTATTTCTCTAGCATACCGGCCATCAATGGATTCAGACCAAGTCAAGAACATTATCCTCAAAGAACCACGAAGTCATTTTCCCCCTAAAATGAACTACTAGAAAAAAAAAAAAAAAAGAATAACAGGTTTTCAACTTTCCATAGCCCAGAAAACTAACATGACAAGGCAAAGAACAGATAGCTGTCGGTGAGTTATGTTAAAAAAACCTAAAATGCAAAAAACGTTAAAATCATAGAAGCCATAACTAGTACGTACTAACTAGCATGCAAGAAACCACTAATTATTAACGTGGGGACATCCAAGCGGTTAGATGTGGAACTATCCTAGCTACCTACTTGAGGTTTTTAGTTCACATGGTAGGATGGATCGGCTCGTAATTATTGTGGTACTGGATATAAAATATTTTTTATTTAAAAATATATTAAAATAATATTTTATTTTAAAAAATTAATTTTGATATTAATATATTAAATAAATATAAAAATATTAAAAAATATTAATTTAAAAAAATTAATAATTCTTTTAAATTTATTTGTAGTATATATCGGCTCATAATCATTGTGTGATCAAGAATTAAATAAGATTTGAAGAATGTGGTGATTATTGTTTTTTAAATAATTTTTTATTTAAAAATATATTAAAATAATATTTTATTTTTTAAAAAATTAATTTTAATATTAGTACATAAATAAATCTGAAAATATAAAAAATTTATTAATTTGAAATTAAAAAAAATAAAAAATACTTTTAAAATATAAAAACAAGCTGCCCTAAATAGAAGTATTAATTTAAAATCAAAACTAGCTGGCTAATAGATCAATCTTATGTTCCAGAAACCAACAGTGATTAATGCTAATATATAGAAGCTGTTGTTCTTCTGTCTAATTTATCTCTTCTCCAGGTGTCCCCGACGATCTAGTTCCTGTGCCTGCGAGATCTTTGGCGCCTCGGCTGCATTCTGGCTGAAATTATGGGGTTTTGGAGTCAACTCATGGGGATTATAAATAGACTTGGAATTAATTATTTTTGCTCATATGATCTATTTCTATTTTAATCAGTAGGCATAGACTAATGTAAAAGATGCTCGATTATCAATATTGTGAGTCAACTTAATTGTCTAATAAGAGTAATTCAAATATAGCAAGATCTGTGATGGGGAATCATGAATATAGTCTGTCTACGTCATTGGCAAGTGTAATGAGCTGAAATTATGATGAAATCATACGTACTTAGTGGCTGTTTGGTAGTGTGGCTGCCCGCAGCCACACTACCTAGTGTTTGGTTAAAGAAAAAAAAGGGTATTTTGTTGGTAGGGCCCACTAATATTTGAGGCTGCACCGCAGGTTTTGACTGACCTAACTTTAACAGTGGAGCCATGCTCCACTACGCACTGTTCACTGAGTGAACAATTTTTTTTTTTTTTGAAAAACTAGTACGCAAAGAACTAGTACGCAAAGTTTTTTTTTTCCTGAAAAACTAGTACAGTTAATTAATTGCACTCGTATTGTTCACGTGAAATATATATATATATATATATATATATATATATATAATTAGTTTTAAGGTAAATTAAATTTATTCGTACTGCAATCTCAATTTTATTCCTGATAATATTTTACTTAATTTTATTGCACGCAGGAAAAATCATGATAACTGTAGTTATTGTCGAATGAATTTTTGTACATAATGAAATTGTTGATTTTTTTTTTTAAATTGTGTTTTACTCGAAAAACTAGTACTTAATATTATTTAATAATACTACATAAATTAGAAGGATATCGCATAATGACATAACATTTGTGAAATTTGATCGCAATTCCATTTATGTTATTGCCGGGTCCGGCCTAGTAAAAAAAAAATTTAGTTTTTATTTTTATTTTAATTGTGTACTATTCAAAAAATTAGAAGGAGATCGCTTGATGACGTAATAAAAGATTCAGTTTTTGTTATTGCGCGTTTAAGAAACCATGAAAAAATATAGTCCTTATTGGATAGATTTCGTATGTGATGACATTGCACATAGTTTAATGAAATAATAAAATAAAATTGATATCAATATTATTTATTTTATGATGTAATAACAGTAATTAAATTTACAATATTTAAATTAAAAATAATTAGTATATATATATATATATAATTATTTTATAACCTCAATTTGAAAAGCATTTTTTTAACCAAACACATTAAACTACTTTTTCTTCAACCTCAATTTTAACCACAGTTTTAACCAAACACCTATTTTTTCAAACCAACCTCAACTAAAAGTACTTTTTATAAAACAACTTTTTTCAAACAACAACCACAAAAGCTACCGCAATACCAAACACACATTTGATGGTCGAATTGATGGTCAATATTTGATGGTCGAATTTAAAACGGATAAAGAATTTAGAGTGATCTTTCATATTCTCTTGTTTTCTTCAACTTCGTGCTAAGAGATCAAAGAATGAGAGGTAATCACTATAAAAAAAATCAAAAAAAAAAAAACAATAAAAATACCAACAAAAAATATTTTGATAAAATAACGATGAAATATTCACACCAATAATTTCTAATGAAAATAATGATGAAATTGCCGATGGTATTTCATTGATAATTTTAAATGAATTAAAACTTTTTGATAGAAAAAAATAAATAAAAACTTACTCGGCAATTTAACATGTTAGTAATGTTGATAAAATTACTGATGGTATTTCATTGTCGATTTTAAATGAATTAAAACTCAATAGTTCCTCTTCTCGTAACCATGCTCTTCTTCTTTATTCTCTTTCAAAACAACAACCCCCTCTCTCCTAATTAATTAGCAAATCCAGCAACCCCTTCCCAAATCCAACCACCTATTTGTTAGTAGCGTTGGTTTCTCTCTCTTGGTTTCATTTATTATCAAACTTCACTTCACCAAGTAAACAAAATCACATGTTTTTTTTTTATTTATAACTCATTTATATTTCAAGTTAATTTATTAACGTTTGTTTGTAGTAGTTGTAGTTTACTTGTTTATTTAAGTGTTTTAAAGTCTTTCCCTAGATAATTTTTTTGTATTAATGTATGATTTGTATTTTAGGGTTTGTTTGAGATTTGGAAGAAATTGATTTTATTTATCACATGATGAAATTGAATTTGGTTTTATAATTTAGGTGTGTTGAAGAAATGATGGGTAATTTAATGAGTACCAATTATATTCTGTCAATTTTATTGTTAAGTTAAAACCTTGGGGAAAATTGATTTTTGTGAAATTGATAAGAATAAAAAGGTTAAAAGGTATTAATTTAGGTTGAATAGGTTTAAATTTAATAAACAATGGGGTAATTAGTAGGGCACCAATTATTTGTTTTCGCCAATTTTATTGTTTAATTGAAATTTTGATGAAAAATTAAATTTGTGTGGAATTGATAACCAATTAGGATTTAATGTAGTTCAACATATGAAGTGTTTGATAGATATTGGATTGTGAATTCAATTTTAATAAAAAAAATTAAATTTGTTATTGATAGTTATATTATTAATAAATGTTGTAATCAATACTCTATATAGGTTTCATAAGTAATTGATTATCATTCTTATATATATTAAGAGTCAAGGGAAGGGGTGTATAAGCAAGATTATCTTGAAGTGGTTGAGGGTTTTAATTTTGTACTTTATAATCCAAAGAATATTAGTGAATGTAAAATTAGATGTCTATATGTGAAGTGTAAAAATAAAAAGTTACACAAAAATATTATAACGTTGTGTTTACTTAAAAATGGTTCATCAAGAAATACTTAAATTGGCTTGCATACAGAAAATCCTATGCTCCTTACAAAACCATGTTAGAAATAATGGTTAGCCAAACTTCTAATTCTAGCAACGTGTGAATGACAATTAAAATCCTTGTAGAAGTATGGTGATAGATGCAATGATGATGAATTAAGTTTATTTAAGTAAAGCTTCATGTAAAATCTCTATAGATGAAGAACCAAATATAGATATAGCAATTTTTTTTTTTTGAATTTTTAAAAGATTTTAATGAACATTTATGAGATGAGTGCACAATTCACAATAATTTGTTGATCATTAAACATGTGTTTACCATCATGTTACATTAAGGGCTGAGTGAGGCCGATTATTATTAGATTATTGAATGGGGAAAAAACATGTTACTCTAAAGGAATAAGCTAAAAGATAACTTCGATGCTGAAAAATTTATAATGAAGCACAAGTTAGTGAAATTCCTTGTAGGCAAAATTATATAGTTTGGAATCATTTTCTCTTATATTCTTTTATAAAAAAAAATTTAAGTAAATTCCTTGTAAGCAACATTTTAAATTATTATTATTACAAAATTCAAATGTTAGTGAAGCTCAACTTTTCCAATTACAAGATAAATAATGTTTCACGTGTTTTAAAACACATATATGTGTTTTAAATCACGTGAATATGTGTTTAATAATTCATAACTCCTAAATTTAGAATTATTTATGTTTTTCTTTAAGCATTGATAATTGTTAACTTTAACCAGGTATTTAACATGGAAGTTAATGCTGGTAGATTAAAATTCTTTTCTTGAGATCCTAAAAGAAAAGTCTAATGTTATAATGGATATTTCATCGATATATATGTCTTTCATACTAAATAATACGGTAAAAGTAGAAAGACATATAATATAGGGGATTATGTAAAGGGTTCAAATTTCAATGAGTTTAAAGTTGATGATTATAACAAGTTAGAAGAGGTGATTGAATTGCGATATCATAGGTCGCAAGATACATTATTTTTATTCAAATGTTATTAGTATGATATTGACGGAGGAATTAGAGTTGATCCTCACCATGGTTTGGTCAAAATTAATAATAGAGTTAAACTTCACAACATCAATTATGTTTTTATTTTTTCAAAAAAATACCAACAAGTTTATTATACATACACCTATTCCTTTATAAATGATCATAATAGAGTTGATTGGTTATTTGTTGTCAGAACAAAACCTAGGATTTGTGTTCTAGTAGTAGAATATGATAACGATGAAGTAATTAAGGGTGATAATGTATTTCAAAAGGATGAGTTAATTGATCCATATTGAGTAGCTAAATCTACTGAGTTAGAAAATCTAAATTTTCAAGGCAATCAAAATACATATCTTGATATTGATTTTGATGAGTTAAATGTAATATTGATTACCGGTAAACATATCGACGTAGATAAAGATGTTGAGATAAATCTTAAAATAGATGAAGATGATGAGACCGATCTTGAATTTAATGAAGAAAATGATGTTGAACATGACAATGATGAAAATTGTTGCATGTATGTGGTGTCGCGACGATCGTCCACCCTTAAGGAAAAATATGAAATATGGATTATTCCTGGCAAATATGGTAAGAAAAAGAATTCTTGTCTCTTATTAGTAAAATATAGACTGCGAGTCGTTACCTAGTATTCTGGTCACTAGGAACCTTGACTGGTCTCAAAGATCGGGTACGAAGACTGGTTGCGTAAAGGGAAGGTATTAGCACCCTAACTACGCCCTACCTAAGGTAAGCTGCATTGTTTTGTCTGATAAAATTTAAAGTCCTGTTGTGGTTTCTAATTGTCGGTCAGTTTATGGTTCAAGAAAAGTCCTTCTCTGTAAGGAGATTTGTATCTTATCGGGTAAAAACCTAACTATTCTAAGTCGTCAAAAGAAAATATCTTTTTAATATCGGGAATACGTTTTATGTATAAATTCGTAATCCCTGATACTAAAATCAAACAAAATAAAATTTTTTGTTGTTTTTGAAATTTTGGCTAATATTATCTTAACTTTAATAAACTGGTTATTAAAGCCAAAATACATGCTAAAACATTGTTTTTTTTTTTTTTTTTTTTTTTTTTTTCTTTCCTTTTCTTCTCTTCTCTCTTCTATTTTTTGTTCTCCTCTATATGTTCAGCCGCCCCTCTACCACCCTAGGGATAGCTCTTGTCCCCTAACTTTAGCACATGGAAAGCTTTTCATGTGGAGGGGTCGGGTCGGCGTCTTTTTGGAAGGAGTCGGTGGCGGTGACTGAGGAAGAAAAAATCTTCTTCTTCCCCTGCTTTGTGCGTCTAGGGGAAGAACAAAGGTTACAGTGCCGTTCAAAACGGCACCGTTTTGGGCATTTTTTTTTTTTTTTGTGAACAGTACATGAAACGACGCTGTTTTTCCCAAAACACGCTGTTTCATTAAATGGATTTTGGCGCCAAAATTAGTCAGATTCAAAATCATGCCTTCAATTTGCTCGCGTTTTGCATTTTGGTCCTTGGTCTCGGATTTCTTCAATTAAGTCCCTAATTGGCCATTAAACTTCAATATTTATGCAATTAAGCCCCTGATTTGACCAAATTAACTTTTAAAAATTATAATTTGACCCAGAACTTTAATTTCTTCCAATTAAAGCCCAAATTAACTCCAAAATCAATTTTTCTTGCAATTAAAACCTCTATAAATTCAATTAAACCTCCCATAAAATTTAATTGAGTCCATAAACTTTTGATTTTGGACTTTTCTTCCTCAAATTGAATTTTCTTTGTCAACAGGGCTCTCATCAATCAATGATATACCGTCAAATTTTAATTTTTATATTTTGAACATCCTCAATCAATTTTTAAGCATTTTTAGGGTGCTTTGGGATTCTCTTTTCACTGTTATATTTTTTTGATGCTATTTTTTTTTTTTTTTTTGTATCTTATTTTTTTTGTGTGGGGACCCAAAAATGGGTTACAAAAAAAATGAAGAGGAGGATTATAATTAAAAAGTGTTGAATTGATTTGATGTGACCTTTCATTGTGTAATAAATTGGAAATGCATAAAAAATTTGTTAGTGCTTTATTAATGCTTTATATTCATATTTATTAGATAATTTTGTAGTATATTTTTTGGATCTTAGCTCATTGTTTCAATCATTGCACAAGTATTTTTTGTTGTTTTTATGGGTTTAATATGAACAATTATTGGCTTGTTGTTGTTGTTGTTGTTTTTGTTTTTGTTGTTTCGTTGGCTTGGGAATTATAACAACAAACCTAAAAAAATAATAGTGAAAATGTCGATGAAATCGCCAACATAAAGGCAATTCTGTTTTTAATTTCGTTGGAATCTTCCCATCTATTTTATACTTTTTAACAAATTTTTTTTATTTAGGGGTGAATTTGAAAATAAAAGGCAATTTAACAAAAGGCAAATAAAAAGCAATTAAAAGTATGAAGATCAAATAAAAAAAAACACAAATTAGGATTGAATGATGAAATTGATAAAAAAATCAAAGTTTTACAAAAGAGCCAAAAATCAAAATTAAAAATCAAAAGAATAAGGACCGAAGTAGAAATCTCCATAAGTTAGAGGACATCTCTAAAATTTTGCATGGTCAGCACAAATTTCAAAGGGATTAAAAAGAAAGAAAAGAGAAAAAACAAAAGTGATGTTGGTGACAAACTGTGTTGCCATCAACCACATATGGTGCCTATAAAAAAAGAGGACATAGCATTGTTTTCATTGACAAAGCGAAAATGGTATCTAGACTATCGAGAAGCATTACACACGTTGTTCATAAAGCATTGGTGCCTTCCACACCCGCCAGCCACTTTTTATTTTTGTTTAATTTCTATTTTTATGCAAATATCAAATTGCCTCTTAGTTGACCAAATAATAACAAAATAAATTATTGTGAAAATATAAAAAAAATCCCTTGAGACAAGTTTTAATTTTTTAACTTTCAAGGGCATTTTGATTGTTCACTATGCTTTTTATCTTCTTATTATTTTTATATTTATGAAAATACCAAAATTGTCCTAAGCTGAATGATTGATAACAAAAAAAATCACTGTGAAAATTAAAAAAAATCCTCAGACCTTAATTTTTAATTATTTGCTTTTAAAGGTATTTTTATTGTTTCACTATGTTTTAAAATGAAAAAAAAATGTATTCTCAATCAATTTAGTAATAATTAGTGTGCCTTGTAAAAAGACATTAATGTCCCCAATAATCAATTTAATATGTTTTTGTTTGAAGGGCAAAAACATTGATATGCTATTTCAATTAATAGTGTAAATGGATATATATTTACGGTATTTTGGTTTTGTTAATGTTAAGAATTAAACCAAGCTATAATAGGATACAAGGAATTCAAGTCAATAAGTAACATTAAAATGTAAACGATATGATTTAAATAATGTGATTATTAATCTTAACTATTGGTTTGGTTAAAAAATATATGTTTTATTCGTTAACTTCATAGATTTATACTATAGCATACCTTGAATGCACAAGATGCTTCTTTAAAGTGATTTATAAAAGCTATTTAAGCTCGATGGATGTGTAAAATGGTTTGAGAAACTTTATTAAATACATAAATGACAGCTAACACTAATGCTCAAAGAGCATGAGAAATCTTAATTTTTTTCCATAGAAATAACTCCACTAAAGTGCTTAACATCCTCCTCCACCACCTCCTCCACAAACACCTCCACCAGCTCCAGGAAAGCCCCCCCGACTGCAAATAACTCCACTAAAGTTTTTAACCACCACCTCCACCACAACCACCTCCGCCACCTCCGCCACCTCCGCCACAACCACCTCCTCCAGCAACAACTCCACCAGCTCCAGTAAAGCCCCCCTGACCGCTGGGGCGGCCTCCACCTCCGCCTGAACCACTATCACCACATGCGAATAGGACCATGGAAATAATTGACAAGGAAACAACAATCATGCATAACAACAGAAAAGCCTCAGAGGAATCAAGCAGGAAGCCTACTTCTGAATGGACACTGCCTTCATGAAGTATGAACTCTGTCGCCATCTTAATTTCCTAAGATATATGCTGCTAACACAAGGCTTGCTGTAGCTCTATTATGTTGTTACTAAAACCATTTTATATACAAACTTGCTGGAATATTCAATTGCGTTTGCTTAAGGAAGAGGATAACTTGGTGGATTTGTCAAACGTTTTGCTTAAGGAAATGAACATATCTAGGTTTAATGTCTTTTACACCAACCATTTGGTATCGATTCAATTTCAAAAGTTTGGCTAGTAGCAAATGAAAATATCCAGGTTTAATGTCTTTTACACCAACCATTTGGTATCGATTCAATTTCAAAAGTTTGGCTAGTAGCAAATGAAAATATCCAGGTTTAATGTCTTTTACACCAACCATTTGTTATCGAATGGGTCTACATATTTAAGCATTGACGCTTATCGATACCTGTGAATGATCAATGAAACAAAACTCAGAACAATTTATTTATTTATTTTTTCATTCTCATGTTGAGATGTTATCATTTTCTTCTATTATATTTGTTAAATACTATCTTCAAAATTTAAATCAATGATTAGGCTTACTAGTAAGTTGTTTAAATGAAGGTTTGTCAAGAATCATAATATTGTAGGGTTTTTTAATATATATATATATATATATATATATATTTGGTGAAGAAGACCAAAAAAAATCCAAGTAATCTAGGAATAGGATTTCCGGGTTAGATAATTGGTTAATCAATTGGTTCTATTAATCTCATTGTTGTTACCCAATTTTTGATCCATCTATTTGATAAAATTTTTTAAAAATCCAAAAATAGCAAAAAACAATGAAAATCCAAAAACATATATTGGTTCTATCTGTCTTTCTCCAACAGAATCCAGACCGATCTTCCTCAATCTCTTCATCTCCATCAACATCAAAGCCTTCCCTTTAGTAGCGTCTTCTTTTCCTTCGGTCTTCTAAACAACAATGCCCATAGACCAGCCAAGACAAACCCACTCTCTTCGTCATCTCCTTCAACCGGTCTATAGCAGACCCAGCTCATTGCCTCCAGCAGCGACATCCCTCTCTTGTCCGTTCCTCCTCCTTGTGGCTGGTGCATGGAACAAAAGAGAAGAAGACAAACAAAAGAAACAGATATGTTGTGAAGCAGATCCAAAAAGATCCAAAAAGAGACCGAAACAGATCTAAAAAAGAAATAAATGAAATCAACTGTCGTTTGTGTATTTTTCTCCCTTTTGCAGGTGACGGAGATTCTCATCGCTGGCAGGAAAGTGAAGAGGGGAGGAAGCCATTTCGGATTACCTCGTCCCGTGGAGTTTCTTGCGGCGACGCGTGAACCCATTCGCTGCAGTGGCAGTGGCGCCTGGAGAAGACATGCCGCCACTGTTCCTGCATTTCCAAAAGGCCTTCCTTGCAATTCTTGGATTTTTTAGGGGCTATTTTTGTAAATTTTAAATTGTTTAACGTAATTTTTGTTTAGTTTTAAATTTTTTTATAATTTGTAGTGTGGATGTAAAAAAGAAAAAATATAGTGAAAGTGAATGTGTTGTTTATATTTTTTATGGATGTTTTTTTTAATGATAAAATTGCAAAAAATAAAGAAGAATTTAATATTTTGATTTGCTCATGGTTAAGGATTATGAACTTACACGTAAGTTGTATTTTTAATATCTGATGAAAAGATAAAATTTTTAAAACTTCTTTAATTCATCAAAGCTATGAAGTAGCTTACCTCAACTTACCTTTTAGACGTGAATCTCTGATAAGACCAGTACATTCGGGTTTCCTAGTAACTCTCAATTAAATACTAGGTGGCGACTCCCAACGAATCAAGCAAGCAAACAAAAAATCGCCAACAGACGTCGGGTGAGTGACGTGCAACAGAATAACGACTTCGCTGGGGAAGGTACTGTTTCTGACAATATTGGACTAAGCTTTGTGTATTTGATGTGTTTAAGTTTTTTTATTTTTATCTTATTTTTTTTTATCTATGCATTTTGTAGAATTGTCTCATGCATCATATGTATTTATTTTTGAAAGCACACACAAGCTTCTAGGTTAGGTGGGAAAGTAGCGATCTGCCATATGACTATTGGTCAAGGTTCAAATGTGTGAAACACTCAACTCATATTTAAGTGCCTGCTTGGTAATGGTGGGTATATGTGCCTTAATCATTTCTCGCAACGCCCCTATACTGTCTTTACGAAGATTGTCACTAGGCAGATTTAAGACCCTTTTGAGACCAGGTAGAAAACCTACACATGTTCACATAATGAATAGAACTTGTCCTTAGGTTGTATGTGCTATCTTTATTTACATCAGGGGAAACCCTTCTTGAAGCATCTTGAACTCAAAACTTGTGAGTGACAAAATGACCGTCACTTAGAAAATTTTCATTGTAGAGTTTGGGAAATAATCAAGATTCTTGTTTCATCATTCAAGAGTTACGATCATATATCACCTCTTGAAGGGTGAGTTCATCATATAGATTACATGTTCATACATTTATTATGCATGCACCGGGATGAAAAGTAGGTCCCTTACGAGTCTACAATACCCAACTTTGAGCGAGAAACATGAAAGTTGAAGAGCATGCTCACCGTAACGTCCATTTTCAAGAAGAGTTGGAGTTTCTGAAGACAAGCATGTCTCGCCTCTAGCTTCCTCGAGCAAATACTGAAAAATAACTTTAGGGAAGTTCCTTCCAACTGACCTATCATCTTTGTTCAAAACCTAACAACGACTCAGCCCGAAGAAATTGGGGGCAAACATGGTCAAGAGCCTCAACACAATCCATCATTTCTGTAAAAGCTTTTATGGGAAGGCTGACCGAAGGGGAATTGCACCATAGTTGCAAATTGGAGCCTGTTCTTATTTTATCCAAAAATAACTATTTCTGTTTGATCATGCCTTGAAAGCTTCTTGATTTTTTATTTCAACCTGTTTCAGTCTTGTTAGTAAGCTTATAATGTCACAAGATTTTCTCAGTCAAATGAGCCTTTCTTGTTAATAAGATCATGTGTTTTTCTGTGTTCATGACATGCCTTTATTTTTGTTGTTGTTTCATGCAAATAACACATTGAGCATAACCTTTAAGCATGAAACTATTGTGCCAATTTTTTTTTTTGTGTGTTTCCTTTTTCTTCCAAAACTATGCATGATCGCACATGTTCACAAGGATTTTTTGGAATTCAAAGTTTAGTAAAAAAACAGAAATCATGTTCGTGTTTGTCCAAGCAAACAAGTTCTGAAAATTCAAGTAATCCCTTAGAAAGGTAACCTTACACCTAGAAAACCTGAAAAATCCTGAAAAAAAAAAAAAAACACCATGAGGTGACTCTAAAATTGAGTTTTATTTGAATGAATAATGAGAAATCACTTTACATACTCGCATGAAAGCAAGGCTTACTGATCCTAAATGCATGAGTTTGGAATGAAGAAAGGCTATATTTGATAATCTTTTCACGATGGTAAAATATATCCCTTGCAATCCTTTTTGAGCCTAGTAAAGTTTCTTGTAGGAAGAACCTTAGCTAGGATCACACCCTACACTAGGGACAAGTGCAAGAGATAAAAAAAAAAAAACTATTGAAAGTGCCCATTGGGGGGCATAAAAGAAAATTCTCAACCGTATGGTATTACCTACACCTGTGCTATGAAAGAAACTTGATTTGTTGTTAACATAAGTTAGCATCATGAATTCCTGACAATATTTAAAAGTTTGGTGTTACTTAAATAAGATAATTAATATGAGCATGTTAATAATTTATAATGAGCTATTAATGACAAATCATTCGATTGGAACCTCCTTTGTGTGTAGTTTCCAGTTGAGTAATAAGAGTTTATACTATACTTGTTTGAAATACCATTAGTGGATCCTCTAACCTAAACATTTGTTTTTATCAGTGTTTAATCCTTACATTAATCTTCCATCTTAAAGTTCTCACCAACTTCTTCTTCTTCTTCTTCTTCATTATTATTATTATTATTATTATTATTATTAGTGTTGTTGTAATTTGTTGTCTATAATTTATACAATTAACCTCTATATGGTTCGACTTTGGTCTTGCCGGGTTATTTATTACTTCGACACTCCTGCACTTGGGACAAGACATCAATCTTTTGGTCGTGTCAAGTTTTAGACACCATTGCCGGGGAGGTAAATTCTTGTACAAATTATAGTATTTATTTTAGTTTCTCTTTTCACTTTTCATTTTATCTAACTCTTGTTTCTTTTGTTTTGTTTTGTTTCTTGTTCTTCTCTTTTCTTTTCTTCCTTTTACTCTCTTCTTACACGTGCATGAGAATTTGATCACGTGCATTAAGTGATAGACTTTGTAGGGTATCCTAATCATTTTCAAAAAATATGGCCAAAGAAGATAACCAGTCACTTCATAATGAGAATAATGAGACCACATGAATCCCACAAGAACAAGTGCACCCTCATGCATAGTTTTCCCTCTTGATGCATCCCATTTTAATTTTAAGCCAGACATTATTCAACTTTTACCTTCTTTTCATGGCTCAGATCTAGAAAATGCATACTTGCATTTAAGGGAATTTGAGGAGGTTTGTAACACCTATAATGACTTAAATTGTAGCATGAATACCATTAGATTAAAGCTTTTTTCCTTTTTCATTAAAAGATAAAGCTAAAACATGGCTACAGAATCTTAAGTCAGGATCCATTCGTGCTTAGGATGAAATGCAACAATAATTTTTAAAGAAATTTTTTCCATCTCACATATCCAACTCTTTCAAAAGACAAATCACCATTTTCACTCGAAAACCAGGTGAAATATTTTACCAATGTTGGGATAGGTATCGAAACTTGCTTAATACTTGCCCTCATCATGGTTTTGAAACATGGAGATTGGTTTCATAATTTTATGAAGGGTTAAACCTAAAGATAGGCAAATGGTTGAATTGATGTGTAATGGAACTTTTGAAGATAAAGACCCTAATGAAGCAATGGAGTACCCAAGACAAAAGAAAGTTCTTGAATGAAGTGAAGAACTTTTATTGGGATGACCTTTATTTATTCAAATATTGTCCTGATCAAATATTTTGAAGATGCATCCCTGATAATGAGGTAAGTAGCGTCATTAAATTTTGTCATTCTGAGGCATGTGGGGGTCATTTCTCATCAAGAAAGACAACTGCAAAAATCTTACAAAGTGGATTTTACTGGCCCACCATGTTCAAGGACTCATATGCATTCTACAAGACTTGTGAAAATTATCAAAAGTTGGGATCTATTTCAAAATGTCACATGATGCTTTTAAATCCTATTCTTGTTATTGAGATCTTTGGCTGTTAGGGTATAGATTTTATGGGTCCATTTCCTCCATCATTTGGTTTCTTGTACATATTAGTCGCAGTAGATTATGTTTCAAAATGGATAGAGGCAATTCTAAGTTGAAACAATGATCATAAAATAATGATAAATTTTTTGAAAGAAAACATTTTAAGTCGATTTTGAATCCCTCAAGCGATGATAAGTGATGGTGGAACACATTTCTGCAACAAGCCATTTAAGTCTTTAATGAATACATGGAATCACACACAAAGTTCCCACCCCTTATCACTCTTAGACGAGTGGACAGGTAGACCTTGCTAATAAGGAGATCAAACAGATCTTGGAGAAAATAGTGAACCCTAATCGAAAAAACTGGTCTTTAAGACTTAATGATGCACTTTTGGCTTATCGAACTGCTTATAAAACATCATTAGGTATGTCGCCTTATAGACTAGTCTATGAAAAACCTTGTCACTTGCCTTTGGAAATTGAACATAAAGCTTATTGGGCTATTAAAGCTTTCAATTCAAACCTTGATGATGCTAGTCAGTTGTGAAAATTGCAAATAAATGAGCTTGAGAAAATAAGAAACGATGCATATGACAATTCAAGAATTTATAATGCAAGAATCAAAGAGTTTCATGACAAGAAAATACTAAGAAAAACATTTAATGTTGGTAAAAAAGTCTTGCTTTATAATTCTCGACTCCATTTATTTCCTGGAAAACTAAGATCAAGATGGAGCGGTCCTTTTATTGTGAAACATGTGTATCCATATGGGGCCTGTGATATCAAAATCCAAAGAATGGTAATGTTTTTAAGGTAAATGACCATCGTTTGAAAGTTTATTTTGATAATTTTTCAGTTGAAAATGACTTTATTGAATTGGGTGATCCTGTATATAAAGATTGATTCTTTTTCTCATATTGTTTTTGTGTGACTTTTGTTTTGCTAGTCTCTCACCCCGGTTAAATGACGAATAACGATACTCCGTGACTCTTAAGTCGGTTCTTTCAGTTTCCCATGATAACTGATATCTGTGTATATATTTGTGCAATTCTTTGCTCTTTCTCCTTTCTTTGAATCTCTCCTCCAATTCTCATTTGAAAATGGATACCACTCTTGAAAAATTGAAAAAATATTTTCCCACTCTGCCTTAGAATGCGATTATAAAAATTTACCGTGCTAAATGTGCAAGATTGAGATTGTTAATGAACCATGGAATTCCTGAAGATATTCGCTGGCTGATTGAAGCAAATGTCTGATTATCAGATGAGTCCAATTCTTTCATTTAACACATGCCAAGAACAGGTAAAAGCACTTTTGCGAAAAAACGTCATGCAAAACAACTGAAAGTCTGTCACAGATATGCCAGTTGGACTTGTAATACGACATGTCGTTCTTTAGGAATGGTATCTGTAAACCGTGAGGATAAAATACAATTCATTAAGGATGGCCTGAGTAAGGGGTCTTTAGATAATCTTCTATTGACTCTTGAGACGCACCCTAGTGGAGATGTGCATCGTGCAATTCATGATTTATGGCCACAATTCCATAAAGAACATGCTCGACTTAGTTTTGAGAATTTGACAAAAAAAGACCCTGTTTGCTAGTTTTTAAGAAAACTGGATGGGAAGCCTATCCCCGACCCATAGAGGGCGTTTAAGCCGTTCTTGAACATAAAACTAAGGAAAGATGTGAGCCACAATCATAACTACCTGTACATACGCGTGTTTTTTCAAAATAAATAAATAAATAAAGAGAGAGAGAGAGAGTAAGACTACAACTGGCCTACATATAGGTGGTATGATTGGATTTTCAATTTCTCATCTATAAATTCTTCTATTCCTTCCCTTCATTTCTACTCAACCCATACATTCATCAAATATAGAAGTATGTAGAAATGGCAAGTTCCTCAAGTCATCACATAAACAATATAGGTGTTTTCGGTGGATCCAGTCTTGGGAAAGAAAAATAGTTTTTAGAATCAACAAATCATCTTGGTCAGGTACTAGCTGAGAGAAAGATTCATTTAGTGTATGGAGGAGGCAGCCTTGGGTTAATGGGGGGAGTGTCAAAAGCTGTATTTTTAAGAGGTAGTCAAGTTTTGGGGGTTGTCCCTAAAGCTTTAACACAAGGGGACATCATTGGAAAAACAATTGGAGAGGAATTACAGGTCCTCACAATGTCTGATCGAATGAATGCAATGTTTAACCATGTTGATGCCTTCATAGCCTTACCAGTGGTCTGGGCACATTGGAAGAGATCTTTCATATTTCCTCTTGGGCCCAACTGCACATTCACCATAAATCCATAGGTCTTTTAAATGTTAATGGTTTTTATGATAAGTTGTTGTCTTTTATTGATCATGTTGTGGAGCAGGAATTTCTAACATCTTCGGCACGACAAATCATAATCTCTGTTGCTACTGCTAAACAATTGATTGAGCAACTACAATCTTTCATGCCTGTAATTGATCCCTCCATGAGTTGCATAAATTGGTCAACTAAGGAAAGCTGTAAAAAGATTAGATTGAATTTGAGCTTGTGTTTGTAAAAAATTTGTGTCTTTTGGTTTTATTATTGTGTTTTGTTTTTTCTTATATTTTTTTAAGTGTGTTTCAGGTTTGTCAGTGTTTGCTATTTTAGGTGATGTCTTCTATACTTTATCTTTCTACTTTAGCACATTGAGGACAATGTCTTATTTTGGTTAGGGGGGAAAGGGTAGTAGTTGATATTTTTTTTTTTTAAAAAAAACCAACTGTGTTTTTATTTCATATACTATTTGCAAAACTATTGTTACTAGGATGACAGAGTAAAATGAGTTCTTTTATTAAAGTGACTCTTGAGATGCATCTTAGTAAATATTCTTAACAAGGTCTATCAGAATACTTCTTGAAATATTCAGGTTTACAAACTCTTGTATTGTTATCACTTGATTCTGCTCATATGCTCATTTAACAAGTATTCTTAAATCTTTATTTTCACACACACATTTTAACATATGATTGTGGTTGCACATTGAATTATTACATTATTTTTGTTCTTTTGTTAAAGGTAACAACTAAGGGAAAATGATAGTATATAATTTGTAAAAAAAAAACAACAAAAAAATAATAAAAACGTAGATAAGTTTGGTTTTGTAGCCTCTCTAACCTAAGCAATTAAGCCCGAAGGGGTGTTTTAACACTTAATACCCTAAAGTCAACTGACTTGGGAGATATTGGCCTAACACTTGTTACATGGGAATCAAACATTGCACTATTTACATATCAGTATCTGCAACCCAAGTTACTAAGCTCGTAGTGGTGTCTCAACACCAAATGCCCTCAGACCAACTGGTCTGGGAGTCATTAGCCGAAAGCTCGTTACATGGGTTAAAGATGCATTGTGTTTTAAGTTATATGTATATATATTTAAAAAGAAAAAGAAAAAGATAATAATCCTAACCCAAGGAAGTTAACCTTAAACATTAGAACAAAAATTTTGTTTTCTTCCAAGTAAAGCCCCATAACAATATGTTGATATTTTAAGCACAAAAGAAAGGTTTATTAATACCTTGTTTAAAAGGTATTGAGCAGATATATGAATTTAATGAGAGTTTGTTTATCTGGATAGATTAATGGAAGTTAAATGATGAATGCCTTGCTTTGTGGAACTTGCATATTGTTTTTCTTCTATTTTAACGCTTTGATTACTAGGGACTAGTAATAAGCTGGTTGGGGGGGTGTTATTAGTACTTAAAAGTGATATTTATCAAGGTTTTATATCATCATTTTGCAGTTGAAGTATCAATAACTCCTTAACTAAATCATGTTTTATAATAACATACCTAATAATATAAGATACCTTTAATTTATGGTAAATGTTTATCTTAAATGGAGGCCTATCATATAAATCAAAGGATTAATTGATGAGTTCAAGTATTGAAATTGAAAGGACAAAGAGATGGCCAAACTTAGAAAAGAGATGTTGGTGCAGTCCAAACTGGAAAACTGTTTGGTAATTGGTTCATATCTCGAGTTCTAGATGTCCAAATGATCTCAAATGTTTACACAGATTCAGTAAGACATAGACCTTCAACGTTCATGTGGAAGCTAAGATCTAAGAAGGCCGTTTTCAAGTCCAAATTATAGCAACAACGGAGAAGTCTGAATTTGTCTTGCAGCCCAGACACTGTTCAGTGTTCAGCCCATATCTCGAGTTCTAGAAGTCCAAATGACCTCAATTTTTTTTCTTGGAAAGCTAAGACAATTTCCTATAACTTTTATAAGCATAGGTGGACCCAGTTCTGATGCTAGAAATGACATGTTATTCAGACAAGAAGTTAAGGATTTTCATCAAGTCAAGAGTTGGCCACCCACTCAACAATTAGTCATCAAATCAATAGTTCTAAATTTTAACTTATAAAAGGAGGCATTTGCCATGCATTTAAGGGCTTGGTTGTTCATATCAAAAGCTTACTCTTGCTCTCTCTCTTTATATTTTTTTTTTGTAATTTTTAAGTTTTGCTTTCATTAATATCTTGTTTATGCTTTTCATTTCCTCTCCTTTACTTAGTTAACTTGTATTTTATTTATGTTCTTATTCTGTTTATTTATGTTTCTCTTTTTCATTATGTTTAGCTAAGTTGATTATGTCAAGGTGAAAAGATTACACTAATGGTGTAAGAATAAGTATGGTGTAAACTCAACATGGACCTTAATGTTTAATATTAACATGTCTTATCTTTTTATCTTACTAATTCTTAATACCTTGCTTGTTAACACTTGATACAACAAATGCTTGGCACTCTCATAGCCCAACCGTATGGTATTACCTACACCTGTGCTATGAAAGGAACTTGATTTGTTGTTAACATAAGTTAGCATCATGAATTTCTGACAATATTTAAAAGTTTGGTGTTACTTAAATAAGATAATTAATATGATG
This sequence comes from Populus alba, assembly GCF_005239225.2. Taxonomy (NCBI): domain Eukaryota; kingdom Viridiplantae; phylum Streptophyta; class Magnoliopsida; order Malpighiales; family Salicaceae; genus Populus; species Populus alba. The sequence goes on from NC_133288.1 coordinate 10,493,453, forward strand.
TTAATAATTTATAATGAGCTATTAATGACAAATCATCTGATTGGAACCTCCTTTATGTGTGGTTTCCAGTTGAGTAATAAGCGTTTATAATATACTTGTTTGAAATACAATTAGTGGATCCTCTAACCTTGACATTTGTTTTTATCAGTGTTTAATCCTTACATTAATCTCCATCTCAAAGTTCTCAGCAACTTCTTCTTCTTCTTCTTCTTCTTCTTTATTATTATTATTATTATTACTATTATTATTACTATTACTATTATTGTTATTATTGTTGTTGTAATATTGTTGTCTATAATTTATACAATTAACATTCCTGTGGTTCAACCCTGGTCTTGCTGGGTTATTTATTACTACGACATTCCTGCACTTGGGAGAAGACATTAATCTTTTGGTCATGTCAGGTAGTGTGTTTTTTAACCCTACCTCTTTTCGAATGCGCCTTTGAGCCTTTACTCTTTCCTTTTTTATTGGGAGGTCACTCATTACAATGAGACCGATATTTTTCTGGGTAGGTCACCCATTACAATAAGGTCATTCTTCCACTTGGATAGGTCACCCATTACAACACGATCAATTCTCCACGTTTTTTTTTATCTAGGTAGGTCACCCATTACAATGAGGTCATTCTTCCATTGGGGTAGGTCACCCATTAAAATGAGACCAATATTTTTTTTGGGTAGGTCACCTATTACAATGAGGTGATTCTTCCACTCGGGTAGGTCACCCATTATAATGAGATCACTCTTTCCTTTTTCCTTTGGTAGGTCACCAATTACAATGAGACCAATATTTTTCTGGGTAGGTCATCCATTACAACGTGATCAATTCTCCATGTTTTTTTTTTTATTTGGGTAGGTCACCCATTACAATGAGGTTATTCTTCCACCCGGGTAGGTTACCCATTACAATGAGACCACTCTTTCCTTTTTCCACTTAGGTAGGTCACCCATTACAATGAGATCATCTTTTTTTTTTTTATAGATCACCCATTACAATGAGACCATTCTCCATGTTTTTTTTTATTTGGGTAGGTCACTTATTACAGTGAGACATTTCTTTCACCTGGGTAGGTCACCCATTACAATGAGACCACTCCTTTTTTTTTTTTTTTTTTTTTTTCTGCGTGGGCAGGTCACCCGTAAAAATAAACTAGTGTGAGTTTGTATGGGTAGGTCACCCGTGAAAATATACTAGTGTCAGTGTGTGGGCTGGTCGCCCTTGAAAATAGACCACTTTTCTTCAAAAGGGGTAGGTCGTTCAAGATAATGAGATCATATTCCTTTTCTTTTCTTTACAAAGCTTACTATGTAAAACATTGAGGAGTTTTGCTTCGTAAGCATTGTAAAGAGGGAGCATCTATTGTTACCTAATTTTTGACCTACCTATTTGATAAAAATTTTGAAAAATCCAAAAATAGCAAAAGACAACGAAAATCCAAAAAAAATTATATTTTTTAATATATTTGCATCGTTTTTAGCTTTTTCAGCATCGACTCAAAAGAATTTAAATTTTTAAAGGTTTTTTTTAATGTGTTTGACTTTTCACGCGTTATTTTTAAAATCAATGATTTTCCTCATTTGAGTCATTGTTGATATGAAAAATCCAAAAAAAATAAGAAAAATCAAATTTACAAAAAAAAAAAGAAGTTGAGGGACCAAGTTTGGAGACCAAACAATATTTTGCATATAAATAGTAGCCTTTAACACACACAAAAGTGAGGGGGAAATTTTGCAAATTTGAGGGCATAAAAAAAAAAAAACCTAAACCTAATTTTTTTACCCAGCAAAGAGAAGTCACACCCCCCAGGCTTTTGGTTTCTTTTTTTTGCTGTCACTCCCCGCTTCATCTCTATGGCCGCTGACCTAAACAAAACACTAGCCGCTCACCTAAACTAGAAAATCGACTCTCCCTCTTCAAGCAGGCGATCACCCCCTAACCTTTTCCCTTCGGCTGCTCCTTCTCCCTCAAACCAGCCACCCAAAGACCCCACTTCTATAGACATTCCCTCCTCACCATATCCTTTGTCTTTCTCCCACATAACCCAAACAGATCTTCCCAATCTCTTCATCTCCAACAATATCGAAGCCTTCCCCTCAGCAGCGTCTTCTTCTTTGATCTCCTCAACAACAATGACCATAGACCAACCAAGACAGACCCACTCTCTTTGTCATCTCCTTCAACTGATCGGCAACAAACCTAGTTCATTGCCTCCAACAGCGACATCCCTCTCTTATCCGTTCCTCCTCCTTATGGCCGATACATGGAACAAAAAAGATGATGAGCAAAAGAAATAGATTTGCCGTAAAGCAGATCCAAAAAGAGACCGAAACAGATCTAAAAAGGAAAGAAATAAAATCAACTGCCATTTGTGTATTTTTCTCCTTTTTGTAGGTGATGAGGATTCTCACCGCCAGCAGGAAAGTGAAGAGGGGAGGAAGCTGTTCCAGATAGCCCCGTCTTGTGGAGTTTCTTGCGGCAGTGCGTCTTCTCCATGCGCCGCCACTGTTCCTCCAATTCCTAGATTTTTAGGGGCTATTTTTATAAATTTTAAATTGTTTAAAGTAATTTTTGTTTAGTTTTAAATTTTTTATAATTTGTAGTGTGGATGTAAAATATAAAAAAAGAAAAAAATATAGTGAAAGTGAATGTGTTGTTTGTATTTTTTATGGATTTTTTTTATGATAAACTTGCAAATAATAAAGAAGAATTTAATATTTTGATTTGCTCACGGTTAAGGATTATGAACTTACACGTAAGTTGTATTTCTAATATCCAATGAAAAGACAATTTTTAAAACTTCTTTAACACATCAAAGTCACGAAGCAGCTTACCTCAGGTAGGGTGTGTTAGGAGTGCTAATACCTTCCCTAACCACAACCAGTCCCTTACCTATGAATTTATAATAAGACCAGTATATTCAAGTTTCCTAGTAACCCTCAATTAAATGCTAGGTGGTGACTCCCAACAAATCAAGCAAGCAAACAAAAAATCACCAACAGACGTCGCACGAGTGACATGCTTTTCTTTAGCCAAGGTGGTTGATAAGTTATATTTGGTGCTTAATAAATTAAGATGGCTTGTGACTAGTACCTGTAAAAGATCTCTTTTGTTAGAGGTGGGGACTCTCTAATGCCTAAGAGCCTGTTTATTTTCGCTTTTCAAAAGTGTTTTTGTAAAAAAATAAATATTTGTTGCTTCAAATTAAGTTTTCTTTTTTGTTTTTTTAGATCATTTAGATCTGCTGATTGACACGAAAAAAAGATTGATGTCTTCTCCCAAGTGTAAGAGTGTTGAAGTAATAAATAACCCGGCAAGACCGGGGTCGAACCACAAGGAGGTTAATTGTATAAATTATAGACAACAATAATACAACAACAACAACAACAACAATAACAACAACAATAATAGTAATAATAATAATAATAATAATAATAAAAGAAAAAGAAGTTGCTGAGAACTTTGAGATGAAAGATTAATATAAGGATTAAACAATGATAAAAATAAATGTCAATGTTAAAAGATCCACTAATGGTATTTCAAACAAGTATAGTATAAACTCTTATTATTCAACTGGAAACTACACACAAGGAAGGTTCCAATCGGATGATTTGTCATTAATAGCTCATTATAAATTGTTAACATGATCATATTGATTATCTTATTTAAGTAACATCAAACTTTCAACTATTGTCAGGAATTCATTATGCTAACTTATGTTAACAACAAATCAAGTTCCTTTCATAGCATAGGTGTAGGTAATACCATACGGTTGGGCTATGAGAGTGCCAAGCATTTGTTGTACCAAGTGTTATACAACACAAATCTAGATTAACCATTTAACAAGTAAGGTATTAAGAACTAGTAAGATAAAAAGATAAGACATGTTAATATTAAACATTAAGGTCCATGTTGAGATTACACCATACTTATTCTTACACCATTAGTGTAACCTTTTCACCTTGACATAATAAACTTAGCTAAACATAATGAAAAAGAGAAACATAAATAAACAAAAGAAGAACATAAATAAGATACAAGTTAACTAAGTAAAGGAAAGGAAATGAAAAGCATAAACAATATATTAATGAAAGCAAAACTTAAGAATTACAAAAAATATAAAGAGAGAGAGCAAGAGCAAGAGCAAGAGCAAGCTCTTGATCTGAACAACCAAGCCCCTAAATGCATGACAAATGCCTCCTTTTATAGGCTAAAATTTGGAACTATTGATTTGATGTTAATTATTGAGTGGGTGGCCAACTCTTGACTTGGTGAAAATCCTTATCTTCTTGTCTGAATAAAATGTCATTTCTAGCATCAGAACTGGGTCCACCTATACTTATGAAAGTTCTAGAACTCGAGATATGGGTTGAACACTGAACAATGTTTGGGCTGCAGGACAAATTCAGACTTCTCCGTTGTTGCTATAATTTGGACTTGAAAACAGTCTTTCTAAATCTTGGACTCCATATCAAAGTTGTAGACCTATGTCTTACCTTTCCATCCATATAAAGTAGTTCTAAATTCGAGATCTACAACTCTAGATATGATCCAATTACCAAATAGTGTTCCAGTTTGAACTCTACCAACATCTCTTTTCTAAGTTTGGCCCTCTCTTTGTCCTTTCAATTTCAATACTTGAACTCATAAATCAATCTTTTCATTTATGTGATAGGCCTGCATTTAAGATGAACATTTACCATAAATTAAAGGTATCTTATATTATTAGATATGTTATTATAAAACATGCTTTAGTTAAGGAGTTATTGATACTTCAAGTGCAAAATAATGATATAAAACCTTGATAAAAATGCACTTTTAAGTACTAATCACACCCCCCAACCAACTTATTACTAGTCCCTAGTAATCAAGCGTTAAAATAGAAAAAATAATTTGCAAATTCCACAAAGCAAGGCATTTATCATTCAACTTCCATTAATCTATCTAGATAAACAAACTCTTATTAAATTCATATATCTGCTCAATACCTCTTAAACAAGATATTAATAAACCTTTCTTTTGTGCTCAAAATATCAACATATAGTTATGGGGCTTTACGTGGAAGGTTAACTTCCTTGGGTTGAGATTATTATCTTTTTTTTTTTTTTTTTAACATATACATATAACTTAAAACATAATGCATCTTTAACCCATGTAATGAGCTTTCGACTAATGTCTCCCAGACCAATTGCTCTTAAGGCATTAGGTGATGAGACATGACACAACCAAAAGATTGATGTCTTCTCCCAAGTGTAGGAGTGTCGAAGTAATAAATAACTCGGCAAGACCGGGGTTGAACTACAGGGAGGTTAATTATATAAATTATAAATAACAATAATACAACAACAATAATAATAACAATAATAATAATAATAATAATAGTAATAATAATAATAAAGAAGAGGAAGAGGAAGAAGTTGATGAGAATTTTAAGATGGAAGATCAATATGAAAATTAAACAATGATAAAGACAAGTGTCAAGGTTAGAGGATCCACAAATGATATTTCAAACAAGTATAGTATAAACTCTTATTACTCAACTGGAAACCACACACGAAGGAGGTTCCAATCGTATGATTTGTCATTAATAGCTCATTATAAATTGTTAACATGATCATATTAATTATCTTATTTAAGTAACACCAAACTTTTAAATATTGTCAGAAATTCATGATGCTAACTTATGTTAACAACAAATCAAGTTCCTTTCATAGCACAGGTGTAGGTAATACCATACGGTTGAGCTATGAGAGTGCCAAGAATTTGTTGTATCAAGTGTTATAAAACACAAATCTAGACCTTGGTAGTGAATTTTATAATATGCACTTGTTAAGGAGTTACAGACAAAAAGAAAATCCTTGATGATATACTTGTTATTATAAAACATGCTTTAGTTAATGAGTTATTGATACTTCAAGTGCAAAATGATGATATAAAACCTTGATAAATATGCACTTTTAAGTACTAATCAACAACCAAGGTCTTTATATTTCAAAGCATTATTATTTTGAAGAATGATACTTACTTGTTCGGCTAAAAAGACTTTCTTTTTCACATTCAATTTTCTCTTTACAATACACAGATCTTCCTACAATTTTATCATTATAGAATATTTAGGATTTCTTGATAGAATAAGTAATGATAAATTTTATGATAAATTAGTTGTTGACGGAGTTTTCGATCGAAAATGAGTAAAAAATTCTAATTTTTTAGCGTGAATATTTCATTGCATGTTCCATCATTATGTGAAATTTTCGATGGAGATACAAACAAAAAGAAAATCCTTGATGATATACTTTTTGATAATAGGTTTCCATCGACAATTAAAATACTGATAAAATTTATGCCTGAACATGTTTAAAATATTTTGTCAATGTTTTTCAAATTTTTTGGTAGTGAATTTGATGGGCCAAACAAAAGAGAATCTGGGCTCTATTGGTCACCATGGGCCAAGCCTATACGAATGGCCTTGCTGGTCTCCATGGGCTAGCCATGGAGACTAGCATGGTTGCACTATTTTTAGGTTACTCGATCTTACAAGTCGCCAAACCATTAACCAACCCACTTTCCTCTCTCAAATATTTTTTTTCTTCTCTTCTTTTTAACAAATAAATCTACATGGCACACACTTTTATGTATAATTCTATGAATTATTATATGATAATTTTACTTGTAGCACATATTTTTTCTGTCTTACATACATAAGATTTGTAGGACAAAACATCATATTTATCATTAATAGTTACTTGTCTACTATGCCTATCATATGATGGCTAATAAAAATAAATATACCTTGTTCCATTAGCACACTATCTTCTCCTCCACACATACCAGGCACATAACCCAAGCTCACACTAATGAGTAAACTTGGTTGGTTAATGATATGATTTCTTTCTCTACGATGAAATCCTAAACTAATGTATAAATACACTTGTTCTTACTAAGTATAAACCAACTTTGGACTTTAGATAATCAAAGGTTAAATCCAGGTACACACAATATAATTTTAATTTTCTTTTTTTATAAATCACCTTCTTATTCTCCATAAGTACTAACTAAAGCATCTAAGAGCTATCATTTCATGAGAAACTTATTTTTCATGAATTCCTAAGTCACAAGGCCTAATTTTATAGCAAACCATAAAAAGCACAAACATTCTTTATGAGTTTTTTTTTTCATGTCTTTATTAGTGATGCCATCTGTAGAAAATTGAATAAAAAGTTAGGTAATTCACTTTCACCTTTTTTCAAAAACTCTTTACATGATCGACGACACTCTAGTACAAAGGAGAGTGATTGATCTCCCTACCACCACAAGGACTCTAGCTCTCCATGTCTCTAATAACTCTCCAACTTGGTGCAGTTACTCAATGATGTTGTCACAACAATGTAACTGTATCTTTTCACTCAGCCTCATACTCAACAACAATAAACTCCCATGAATGCCTCACCAAGTTTGCAAAAATGATTGCAATTCCATGAAGAGACAATGAATAATGAAATATAAGTGAGTAACACTTGAACTCTTACATTTCAAAAGAGCTAGGTCAAAACGATCCACTCGCCATCAATCTCCATCATCTCACTTACTCAATAGAAAAAGACCTAGGCATAACACAAGCTTTATAACTCCATAAGTTCATCAGCAAAAACAAAACTTAGCAAGAGAATCTACACTTTATCACATAATCCTCCACTCTTGACTCCTTAAAGAGTATGTCTATGCAAAAACCATTATAAACAATTATGTGAGAGTCACAAATCCTTGGGGAGCATGTATAAAATGTGAGAAACATTTTAGAGCTTATGACAAAAGACTGATTCTTTATGCAAAATTCTTCCAATAACACTTCATGAATTTGCACATGTATGGTACTATAACCTAAAGCATGGGCTATATTCTTCACTTTTGTGATCTTAGATCTAAGATCATCTTTTGCTTTAACGTGCCTAAAAGAGCACCAAAAAGCTCTTTCTTATCACATAATGAGAAGATATGGACATTAAGGCCTACTTCAAAAGGTTCGATGAAAAAATGCTCAACATGAAAAGACTTCCTGAACTCATCACCATAAAATCTTTAATTAGTGGAGTATAAAACTATTCCTTGTGGGAAAGGTTATACACCCTCCAACTACACCATAAAAAATAATCAATTGGCATATACATGATCTCCTAGCATTCTTTAAATTTATCATTATACTTTTAACCACCAAACAAATTAAGGTGCTAGTTGCTACAAATTGAAATAACTTGTATGATATCCTCCTCCTATGAAAAACAACGCAAACATGATGAATCCTATAATTTTTTTCTATTTCATAGCGATAATGAGCATGATACTAAATAGTGTCACACACTAAAAAAGAGAAAGAATGATTGATATCCAGATGATACCTCCACTAGTTTATGAATACAATAATCCCTGGATTGTATCTAAAGATTAATATCTTCATCTTTTGATTTTTCAATAAAATAGTACTATTTGTTCATGAAAAATCTCTATGAAATCTATTTAGTCTCCCACGTAGTCTCTATAACTCCTAACCTCCATGAAAAAATTTCCATTGAATCTCCAAGCGTGTATCAGGGCTCCCATAACCACTTAACTCTAGGTCTCATGACTAATTGTCTCCAAAAAAATTAAGCATCCTTCTTAAAAATGTTGGATAAAATTTAAATGAAGAAATACAAAATACGCTGATTCTTGCCACAAAACACGGACCTCGCCATGATAATATTGTTGCACAGATTTACAAGTAACATTTGTATGTTTTTGTCCCCAACTAAGTTCAATGTTTTGAACACCTTTTTTGAAACATTTAAGGGGGGTAACAAAAAAATAAATTAGGCCGTTCTAGTCACCATAGGCTAAACATAGTTGCTCGTTTGGGTGACCAATGAGGTTGTCCATTTAAGCAACCAACATGGTTTTCCTTTTGGTGTATAGACACACCCGGTCTCATCAAGTAAAAAACAACTTTGAGCCCAGATGCATAGAGGTTAAGCCCTGATATGCAAACAACATACTTTTAATTTTTTTTTCTATACATCATATTTTTTTTCTTCACAAATACTAACTCAAGTAATGGAGAATCCCTCGTTCTATGAAAGATTTACTTTTTCAGGAACTCCTAACTCTCAGAACCTGCCCTTACTAATCCTTGATTCAGTATTCAATCCAATAGAACTTGCCCTTACCTCATGCATCATAAGACACTACATATAAACAAAGTCAAAGTCTAATATCTACAAGCCCAATCTACATTCATATGGAACCAGAACCTATCTTTCTAGAGCCTATTTTACACAAATCATATCCAATCACACTACAACAACATTAAATTTAGTTGGCCTAATACTAAAAAGTCTAATAGATGAACCTACATCAACTACTGAACCTATATCTTAAACTATAGCTCCTATACTTCTTGAATAATGTAAAACTATGAATGAATAATTTTTAGTTTTATTACAAAATGGAACATGGTACTTGTTCCTCCCGAACCTACCATAAACTCGTTGGCTGTAAATAGATGTTTCAAATAAAAAAGAAGGCTAATGGTTCTCTTGTTGATGGTTTTCTTTAAAAGGTATGAAGCTCGTTTAGTAACCATGGGATACCAACTGCATGAAATATTTTACTTTAGTGAGACTTTTAGTCTTATAATTAAACCAATTATGACCCGTTTAATTCTCTTAATAATTGTCTCTTCAAATTGGACCATTCAACAACTAGACATTAAAAATGCCTTCCTCCATGGCTTTATTGATATAGATGTCTACATAGTTCAACCATCATGTTTCAAACATCCTGACTTTTCAAATCATGTATGACATTAACACAAGTCTTTTTATGGACTGATGCATGCACCACATGTTTGGTTTCAATGGTCAATTCCAAATTACTTGGCATGGGCTTTACAGGTTCAAATTACCGAACACATCTTTATTTATATTTACCAAAAGCCTATCATCAATATAGGCCTATCTCCAATATACATTTTGATTTATATGGATGATATAATTATCACGAGTTTGAATCCAACTCTCATTGCCAACTTAATCAAAATGTTACAAACTACATTTTAAGGACCTTGGCTCATTATATTTATTCATGGGGGTGAAAGTTTACTTCACAATAAATGGTTTATTCTTCATTGAATAAAACTATATTTGCGATCTTGTCCTCAAGTCCAACATATTGATTGCCAAAGGAGTTACGTCTCCCATGTCTGCTATTGCAACTCTTACATAGCACAATAAGAATTTATTGTCAAATCTCATGCTCTATAGGAGTATTGTTGGCTCACTCCTATATCTTAGCTTTACTCGTTTTCACATTGTATATTTTATAAGAAATTTTTTATCAATTCATACATCATCCAATAACTAATCATTGTATTGTTGTGAAAAGAGTACTTCGATAACTTTGGCATGCTATTTCTCATAGTTTAATTCTTCGTCAATCCAAGTCCCACGCTCTTGAAGCCTTCTTAGACTTTAACTGGGCAAGGTGTCTTGATGATTGACTCGACCAAAAGATTGATGTCTTCTCTCAAGTGCAGGAGTGTCGAAGTAATAAATAACCCGGCAAGACCAGGGTCGAACCACAGAGAGGTTAATTGTATAAATTATAAATAACAATAGAACAACAACAAAAACAATAATAGTAATAATAATAATAATAATAATAATAATACTCAGTACGTAGCGTTGTTATACCTGAAAATGATCTAAAAGATCGGGTCACAGGTTTCCAGCCTATATACCGAGTTTATGAAAAGATCAAAGATATATATTATATAATATAAACAAAATGTAAATAATAATAATAATAATAATAATAATAATAATAATAATAATAATACTAGTAGTAGTAGTAGTAGTAGTAGTAGTAGTAGTAGTAGTAGTACTAATAATAATAAAAGAAGAAGATGAAGAAATTAATGAGAACTTTGAGATGAAAGATTAATGTAAGGTTTAAACAATGATAAAAACAAATGTCAAGGTTAGAGGATCCACCAATGGTATTTCAAACAAATATAGTATAAACTCTTATTACTCAATTTGGAAACCACACATGAAGGAGGTTCCAATCAGATAATTTGTCATTAATAGCTCATTATAAATTATTAACATGATCATATTAATTATCTTATTTAATATGATTTTCGGGAACAAAAAATGGAGGTCATTTGGATTTCTGGAACTCTAGATATGGGCCAAACACTGAACAGTGTTCGGGCTGCAGGACAGATTCGAACTTCGCTATTGTTGCTATAATTTGGACTTGAAAAAGGCCTTCTTAGATCTTGATGAAAACATGAAAGTTGTAGGCCTATGTCTTACTGAATCTGTGTAAAAATTTGAGGTCATTTGGACATCTAGAACTCGAGATATGACCCAATTACCGAACAACGTTCTAGTTTGGACTGCACCAACATCTCTTTTCTAAGTTTCACCCTCTCTTTATCTTCATAAATTTCAGTAGTTGAATTCATCAATCAATCCTTTGATTTATGTGATAGGCCTGTATTTAAGATGAACATTTACCATATATTAGGGCATTTTATAGTATTAGACTTGTTATTATAAAATATGCTTTAGTTAAGGAGTTATTGATACTTTAAGTGCAAAATGATGATATAAAACCTTGATAAATATGCACTTTTAAGTACTAATCACCCCCCCCAACCAGCTTATTACTAGTCCATAGTAATCAAAGCGTTAAAATAGAAAAACAATTTGCAAATTCCATAAAGGAAGGCATTCATCATTCAACTTACTTTAATTTATTCTGATAAACAAACTCTCATTAAATTCATATATCTGCTCAATACCTCTTAAACAAGATATTACTAAACCTTTCTTTTATGCTTAAAATATCAACATATAGTTATGGGGCTTTACTTGGAAGAAAAACAAATTTTTGTTCTAATATTTAAGGCTAACTTCCTTAGGTTGGGATTATTATTATTTTTCTCTTTTTATTTATTTATATACACATACAACTTGAAACACAATGTATCTTTAACCCATGTAACGAGTTTTAGGCTAATGACTCCCAGACCAGTTGGTCTTAGGGCATTAGGTGTTGAGACACCCCTACGAGCTTAGCAACTCGGGTTGCAGATACTAATACGTAGGTAGTGCAGTGTTTGATTCTCTTAAGCTTTTCTCCTCAACCCATGTAACAAGCGTTGGGCCAATAACTCCCAAGTGAGTTGACTTTAGGGTATTAAGTGTTAAGACATCCCTTCGGGCTTAATTGTTTAGGTTAGGGAGGCTACAAAACCAAACTTATCTACCTTTTTATTATCATTGTTTGTTTGTTTGTTTTTTTTTTGCAAATTATGTACTATCCATTTCCCTTAGTTGTTACCTTTAATAAAAAAACATAAATAATGTAATAATCCAATGTGCAACCCACAATCATATGTTAAAGTGTGTGTGTGAAAATGAAGATTTAAAAATACTTGTTAAATGAGCATATGAGTAGAATCAAGTGCTACAAATACGAGAGTTTGTAAACTTGAATATTTCAAGAAGTATTCTGATAAACCCTGTTAAGAACGTTTACTAAGACGCATCTCAAGAGTCACTTTAACAAAAGAACTCCTTTTACTCTGCCATCCTAGTAACAACAGTTTTGCAAATAGTTTATGAAATAGAAAACACAGGTTTTTTTTTTTTTTTTTAATATCAACTACTACCCTTTCCCCCCAACCAAAATGAGACATTGTCCTCAATGTCTTAAGGTAGAAAGATAGAGTATAGAAGACATCACCTGAAATAACGAATACTGACAAACCTGAAACACACTTAAGCAAATATAAGAAACAACAAAACACAATAATAAAACCAAAAGACACAAAGTTTTTACAAATGAAGGCTCAAATCTAATCTAAACTTTTTACGGCTTTCCTTAGTTGACCAATTTATGCAACTCATAGAGGGATTAATTACAGGGATGAAAGATTGTAATTGGTCAATCAATTGTTCAACAATAGCAGCAGAGATTATGATTTGTCGTGCTGAAGATGTTAGAAATTCCTGTTCCACAGCATGATCAAGAAAAGATAACAACTTATCATAAAAATCGTTAACATTTAACAAACCTATGGGTTTATGGTGAATGTGCAGTTGGGCCCAAGAGGAAATATGAAAGATCTCTTCCAATATGCCCAGACCACCTGGTAAGGCAATGAAGGCATCAGCATGGTTAAACATTGCATTCAGTCGATCAGACATTGTAGGGACCTATAATTCCTCTCCAATTTTTTTTCAATAATGTCCCCTTGTGCTAAAGCTTTGGGGACAACCCCTAAAACTTGACTGCCTCTTAAAGATGCAGCTATTGACACTCCCCCCATTAACCCAAGGCTGCCTCCTCCATACACTAAATGAATCTTTCGCTCAGCTAGTACCTGACCAAGATGATTTGCTGATTCTAAAAACTCTTTTTCTTTCCTAGGACTGGATCCACCGAAAACACAAATATTGTTTATGTGATGACTTGAGGAACCTGCCATTTCTACACACTTCTGTATTTGATGAATGTATGGGTTAAGTAGAAATGAAGGGAAGAAGAAGAAGGTTTTATAGATGAGAAAAAGAAAATGCCATCATATCACGTATATGGAAGCCAGTTGGAGTCTCTCTCTCTTTCTCCCCTTTTTTTTGAAAAAAAAAAACATGTGGATGTACAGGTAGTTGTGATTGTGGCTCACATCTTTCCTTGGTTTTACGTCCAAGAACGGCTTAAACACCCTCTATGGGTCGAGGATAGGCTTCCCATTCAATTTTCTTAAAAACTAGCAAACAGGGTCTTTTTTTATATAGTTAGATTCCTAAGACTATGTCGAGCATGTTCTTTATGGAATTGTGGCCATAAATCATAAATTGCACGATGCACATCTCCACTAGGGTGTGTCTCAAGAGTCAATAGAAGATTATCTAAAGACCCCTTACTTAGGCCATCCTTAATGAATTGTATTTTATCTTCACGGTTTACAGATACTATTCCTAAAGAACAACATGTCGCATTACAAGTCCATCTGGCACATCTATGACAAACTTTCAGTCGTTTTGCACGACGTTTCTTTGTAAAAGTGCTTTTACTTGTTCCAGGCATGTGTGAAATGAAAGAATTGGAGGACTCACCTGATAACCGGACCTTTGCTTCAATCAACCAACGAATATCTTCAAGAATTCCATGGTTCATTAACAACCTCAATCTTTCACACCTAGCACGGTAAATTTTTATAATCGCATTCTGAGGCAGAGCGGGAAAATACTTTTTCAATTTTTCAAGAGTGGTGTCCATTTTCGACTGAGAATTGGGGGACAGATTCAAAGAAAGGAGAAAGAGCAAAGAATTACACAGATATATACACAGATATTAGTTATCATGGGAAACTGAAAAAACCGACTTAAAAGTCACGGAGTACCGTTATCCGCCATTTGACCGAGGTGAGAGAAACTAGCAAAACAAAAGTCACACCAAAAAGGAACACAAAAAAAAAAAAGGTGAGAAAAACAAAATAATCAACCTTTATCTAAAAGATCATTCAAACCAATGGATTCATTTTCACCAGGAAACTCATCAAAGTAAGCTTTCAAACGATGTCCATTTACCTTCAAAACATTGTTATTCTTTGAATTCTCAATATCAAGGGCCCCATAAGGATACACATGTTTCAAAATAAATGGACCACTCCATCTTGATCTTATTTTTTCAGGAAATAAATGGAGTCGAGAATTATAAAGCAAAACTTTTTGACCAATATCAACTTTTTGACAATTTTCACAAGTTTCGCAGAATGCATGCGTGTCCTTGAACATGATGGGCCAATAAAATCCTTTTTGTAAGATTTTTGCAGTCATCTTTCTTGATGAGAATTGACTCCCACATGCTTCAGAATGACAAAGTTTAATGACACTACTTACCTCATTGTCAGGAATGCATCTTTGAAATTTTTGATCAGGACAATATTTGAATAAGTTAGGGTCATCCCAATAAAATTTCTTCACTTCGTTCAAAAACTTTCCTTTGTCTTCAGTACTCTAGTGAGCTGGAAAATCTGCCGAAACAAGAAAATTGATA
Organism: Populus alba; assembly: GCF_005239225.2. Lineage (NCBI taxonomy): Eukaryota > Viridiplantae > Streptophyta > Magnoliopsida > Malpighiales > Salicaceae > Populus > Populus alba. The sequence continues at coordinate 10,508,561 of NC_133288.1, forward strand.
TTTTTAGCAAACCAAGGCATTGAACTAAGAGAAAGTAAGGATTTGTCAGGAAAGTAATCATCGATTGGCGGGATATCAGATGTCAAATCTGTTGTCACTCTTGAAAAAAGATTAGCATCAACATTTTTGGTGTCTTTTTTATCCGTGATTTCTTCCTGAGAATAAATCATTTGCAAATTTTCAGATTCATCCAACTTAATTTTACTCAAAGTAGATTCAAGTTGATCATGAACTAATTCTTCAATATGATCTACTTCTTGTAAATCATTATCATCTCCAGGTTGCTTGCAAATGTTGAAAATATTCATCTCCAATGTCATATTTTCAAAAGATAACTTCATGAGTCCATTCCTACAATTAATCAATGTATTAGAAGTTGCAAGAAACGGACGCCCTAAAATAACAGGAAATGAATTACATACTTCAACAGGTTGTGTGTCCAAGACAATAAAATCCATAAGATAAATGAATTTATCGACTTGTACTAACACATCTTCAATTATTCTTGTAGGCACTTTTACAGATCTATCAGTAAGTAAAAGAGTTACAGAAGTTGGTTGTAACTCACCTAGATTGAGACTCTGAAAAACTGAATATGGAAGTAAATTCACACTAGCTCCAAGATCAAGTAAGGCTCTTTCAATTTTATGTTCTCCAATAAAGCAAGAAATGGTAGGACAACCAGGGTATTTATATTTCAAAGCATTATTGTTCTGAAGAATTGCACTTACTTGTTCGGCTAAAAAGGCTTTCTTTTTCACATTCAATTTTCTCTTCACAGTGCATAGATCTTTCAAAAATTTAACATAGGAAGGTACCTGTTTAATAACATCCAACAAAGGTATATTGATCCTTACCTGTTTGAAAATTTTAAGGATTTTAGAATTGTGATTGACTTTCCTTTGTTTGGTCATGGCATGAGGAAATGGAAGTGTTGGCGGATAATCAGTCTTTCTTCACAATGTTCAAATTCAACCCCTTCCTTACCCTTAGAGATTGACTCATCATCTTTCTCATAAGGTTCAAGAGTGGGTTTTTCAATAACCTTACCACTGCGAAGAGTGATGACTGATTTGACTTGATCTATATGTTGGCTTCCGAAACTACTTGCATTTGCATTGTATTGCCCCTTCGGATTTTGCTGTGGTTGAGATGGAAACTTACCTTTCTCTTAAAAACTGAGAGCAGATGTTAACTTTGCAAGAGTATCTTTAAAATCTGTCATGCCTTGAGCAAGTTGAGTGTTGATTGCCTCTTGCTTTTCAATGAATACATGCAATGTTTCCTCAAGATTTCTTCTAGGAGGTGGAGCATAAGGAGGTGCATATCCATGAGAATTTTGGAAATTATGGTGTGCTTGAAACGGTGGTTGTGAAGTTTGTGCTTTATTGTTATCACTCTTCCAACTAAAATTTGGGTGATTTCTCTAACCAGGATTGTATGTTTGCGAGGATGGGTTATGATTGGGCCTTTGGAAACTGTTTAAAGCATGGGCTTCTTCATGGAGGCATTCCTTGAAAGAAGGCAAAGTTGGACAATCATTGGTTGCATGTTTATTTGTTTCACAGATTTCACACACAATGTCTTGAACAGATTTTAATTGACCACTCTTTTTCAATTTTAGTGCCTCGACTTTTCTAGCTAAAGATGCAAACTTTTCTTGGAGGTCATGATCATCCCTAAGGTTATACATACCTCCACTAGATGTATGAGGTTGAGTTTTACTTGGTGCCTCATAAGTGCCCGTAGTGTCCCAATTTTATGCATTTTCAGCTAGCAAGTCTAGGTACTCCATTGCTTCATTAAGGTCTTTATCTTCAAAAGTTTCATTGCATATCAATTCAACCATTTGCCTATCTTTAGGTGTTAACCCTTCATAAAATTGTGAAACCAATCTCCATGTTTCAAAACCATGATGAGGGCAAGTATTAAGCAAGTCTCGATACCTATCCCAACATTGGTAAAATGTTTCACTTGATTTTTGAGTGAAAGTGGTGATTTGTCTTTTGAAAGAGTTGGTTCTATGAGATGGAAAAAACTTCTTTAAAAATTGTTGTTGCATTTCATCCCAAGCATGAATAGATCCTAGTCTCAAATTTTATAGCCATGTTTTAGCTTTATCTTTTAATGAAAAAGAAAAAAGCTTTAATCTAATGGTGCTCATGCTACAATTTGAGTCATTATAGGTATTACAGACCTCCTCAAATTCCCTTAAATGCAAGTATGGATTTTCTAGATCTAAACCATGAAAAGAAGGTAAAAGTTGAATAATACCTGGCTTAAAATTAAAATGGGATGCATCAGGAGGGTAAACTATGCATGAGGGTGCACTTGTTCTTGTGGGATTCATATGGTCTCTAAGTGTCCTAACACGGTTATTCTCATTATTCTCATTATGAAGTGACTGGTTATCTTCTTCGGCCATATTTTCTGAAAATGATGAGGATACCCTACAAAATCTATCACTTAATGTACGTGACCAAACACTCATGCATGTGTAGAAAGAGAATAAAAGGAAGAAGAAAACAAAAGAAAAAAAAAACAAAATAAAAGAAACAAAGTTAGATACAAGAAAAGTGAAAAGAGAAAACAAAATAAATATTATAATTTGTACAAGAATTTACCTCCTCGAAAACAGCGCCAAAAACTTGACACGACCAAGAGATTGATGTCTTCTCCCAAATGCAGGAGTGTCGAAGTAATAAATAACCCGGCAAGATCAGGGTTGAACCACAAAGAGGTTAATTGTATAAATTATAAATAACAATAGAACAACAACAAAAACAATAATATAATAGTAATAATAATAATAATAATAATAATAATAATAATAATAATAATAATAATACCCAGTACGTGGCGTTGTTATACCTGAGAATGATATAAAAAATCGGGTCACAGGTTTCCAACCTATATACCGAGTTTATGAAAAGATTATATAATATAAACAGAATGTAAATAATAATAATAATAATAATAATACTAGTAGTAGTAGTAGTAGTAGTAATGAAAGAAGAAGATGAAGAAATTAATGAGAACTTTGAGATGAAAGATTAATGTAAGGATTAAACAATGATAAAAATAAATGTCAAGGTTAGAGGATCCACCAATGGTATTTCAAACAAATATAGTATAAACTCTTATTACTCAATTTGGAAACCACACATGAAGGAGGTTCCAATCGGATGATTTGTCATTAATAACTCATTATAAACTATTAACATGATCATATTAATTATCTTATTTACATAACACCAAACTTTTAAATATTATCAGGAATTCATGATATTAACTGATGTTAACAACAAATCAAGTTTTTTTCATAGCTCAAGTGTAGGTAATACCATACGGTTGGGCTATGAGAGTGCCAAGCATTTGTTGTACCAAGTGTTATACAACACAAATCTAGATTAACCATTTAACAAGCAAGGTATTAAGAATTAGTAAGATAAAAAGATAAGACATATTAATATTAAACATTAAGGTCCATGTTGAGTTTACACTATACTTATTCTTACACCATTAGTGTAACCTTTTCATCTTGACATAATAAACTTAGCTAAACATAATGAAGAAGAGAAACATAAATAAACAAAACAAAAACATAAATAAGATACAAGTTAACTAACGAAAGGAAAGGAAATGAAAAGCATAAACAAGATATTAATGAAAGGAAAACTTAAAAATTATAAAAAAAATATAAAGAGATAAATAAAGAGCATGAATTTGATCTGAACAACCAAGCTCCCAAATGCATGGCAAATGCCTCATTTTATAGGCCAAAATTCGAAATTATTGATTTGATGACTAATTGTTGAGTGGGTGACCAACTTTTGACTTGGTGAAAATCCTTATCTTCTTGTCTGAATAAAACAAAACTACTACCATCCGAATTGGGTCCTCTAGAAAACATGAAAGTTGTAGGAAATTGACTCGGCTTTCCAGAAAAAAAAAATGGAGGTCATTTGAACTTCTAGAACTCTAGATATAGGCCAAACACTGAACAGTGTTCGGGCTGCAGGACAGATTCGAACTTCTCCATTGTTGCTATAATTTGGACTTGAAAACGGCCTTCTTAGATCTTGATGAAAACATGAAAGTTGTAGGCCTATGTCTTACTGAATCTGTGTAAAAACTTGAGATCATTTGGACATCTAGAACTCGAGATATGACCCAATTACCGAACAGTGTTCTAGTTTAGACTGCACCAACATCTCTTTTCTAAGTTTCACCCTCTCTTTATCTTCACAAATTTCAGTAGTTGAATTCATCAATCAATCCTTTGATTTATGTGATAGGCCTGCATTTAAGATGAACATTTACCATATATTAGGGCATTTTATAGTATTAGACTTGTTATTATAAAACATGCTTTAGTTAAAGAGTTATTGATATTTTAAGTGCAAAATGATGATATAAAACCTTGATAAATATGCACTTTTAAGTACTAATCAATGATCGTTGTGCTCAACCATTAGTGATTATCTTTATTTTGGCCCTAACATCATCTCATGGAGTTCATATAAATAAAAATCAATACCTTGGTCTAGTATACAAGGGGAGTACCATGCCATTACCAACACAACAATTGAGATTATTTAGGTTCGTTCACTACTGTTTGAACTTGGTATCAATCTTAAGCAAGCTCCTACGTTATAGTGTGATAACATTGATGCTACCTATGTTATTGCCAATCTTGTCTTCCAGTTAATGACCAAACACATATCTATTTAGTATCATTTTGTTAGATACTAGGTAGCAACTAACAATCTATTAATTAATTTTTTGTACTCCAAAGATCAAATTGTTAATGCTCTGACAAAGCCTTTTCTAGCTACATGTTTCATGTTCTTACGAGACAAGTTGAACGTCCATCTCCTCCTATTCCACTTGCGGAGGCGTATTAGATTAGCTACAAAAAAATCATGCAAATACGAATATAGCAAAATCTGATGAAAATAATAACTTTGCATTTAAAACTCAACAATAAGATTTCAACTCAAAATAAAAGGATAAGGATAAGATTACCTAGCTTTATTTTAAATTATTTTCGGTCGTAATCATGATTTGTTTATATCTACTGCATCATAATATTATGTAAACTCTATAAATATATCTTAATCTCACATTTAAAGTGAAACAAACTAGTTTTTCAAAACTCTTCAAGTGAGATCATAAAATAAGATGCTAAGTCAAAAAAAATTTTCCCCATCCTACGCAATTAATTATGCATGTAATATTCGATCTCAAAATATGGAGGATCTGATGAGATCAAATCTGGTTATTTTTAGGAGGATTTTGTTTACTTTGTAAAAAGAAAGCAAGATGGAAAAGAGAATATGGAAATATACTCACTATGGTATGGTAAGTGTTTAACACTCTATATAGAGCGTGAAAGTTACAAAAATATATATAAGGACAGTGATCAATCAATTTTGGGACCCCTTTAGGAAGTTGCCGTGAAATTTCCTTCCCCGGAAATATCATACATTGTCATTTATCTTTTCTGCTCTGCAATTTCGTTGCAATTTCCCTCTTCTGAAAGCCATTTTGTCAAAATAAATGTGCTGTTTGCTTTCTCCTATCTATATAAACCCTTGCATGCCAGTAGACGTCCTGTAGGTGCTTTGTAAATATATATATTTTTCGTTTTCACTTCTCTTATGGCGACTGATAGAGTTTCAAAATCATCTAAGTGGTTCACTAACAAGGGTCTGAGGTTAAGTCTCCATCGTCGTAGATCAAAGTCTAGTTCAACATTAAGCTCTCCTAACTCCCTCACGTCCCCACATACACCAAAAAAGGATAGAGCTAGAGAAGATGAGCTAAAAGAAGTTTTTCGTCATTTCGATAGTGATGGTGATGGAAGGATCTCAGCCCTAGAGCTTAGGGCATACTTTAGATCCATAGGGGAGTACATGTCACATGAAGAGGCACAATCAGCGATCAACGATCTTGATGCAGACCAGGACAACATGTTGGACTTCCAAGACTTTTTGAGGCTTATGAAGAGGGAGCCTAATGATTATGATGATGATCTCAAAACGGCCTTTGAGATGTTTGAAATGGAGAAGGGATCGGGGTACATAACACCAAAGGGCCTGCAAAGGATGCTGCATCGACTAGGAGATGCAAAGTCTTATGATGACTGCGTAGCCATGATTCATGTTTTTGATATTGATGGTAATGGAGTTCTTGATTTTCATGAGTTTAATCAAATGATGGCTTGATTTGAAATCTGAATTTGTAAATAATGTCTACAAAAATAAAATAAAATTCAGTTACCTAGATCTTCATGAATGTTCTCTCTTTTTCCTTGTAATTTGGGAATCCCTTGTTGGCGTGAGTCAAAAGAATAGTGGCCAAACAACCTTAGAGTTATGCCTGTCGCGCAAAGCAGAACCAATCGTGGAAATAAAGGATAAAGTATGTTTGATTTTAACCATTTATTTTTTACCATTTTCTTATCCTATTTATTTTTGGTAAAGGATCATTTTCTTATTCTAAAGCTCGTTGATAAATCCATTGTGTCTTGAACTTCAAAAATACAGTGGACATTAATCTTCCTCGATCGATGAACCGGCTTCATATTTTTCTTATCGTTCCAACTTAATATTCGAGTGAGAAGCAAATTACCAAGAACAAACCCCAAGAGCTTGAAAGATGCTTACCATGCTGGAAATATCATACACAATAGCTGCTGCTGCTGCTGCACCGCGATAGTACATAGGAGCCAAGCTATGGTATCTTTCTTGCCCTGCTGTATCCCATGTATCAAAGGGGCTTTCACAATATTATCTTGATCGTATCTTGATTTATAATTTCTTGTATATTGTGTTGCTATTGGTACATAAAACATTAAAAAAAAAAAAAAAACCACTTCTATATTAAATAAGAATCACATAAATTTAATTCAGAAGAATATAGTTCAATTAATCAAACTCTAGTTTTATTTTCTAAAAATTATCATTTTCAATTTCATAAACTATTAAAAATTTATATAATTATTAATTTTAAAATTTATAAAATTAATTAAAATATATACAAACTGTCATGTTAATAAAAAAACAAATCATGAAAGTTCATTTTTACAAGTCAAGGATGGATTACATGCTTTGTCTAGTCTTGTCCATGTCCTCGGGTTGATTGCTGAATGTGTCCCTCCCGACTTATGTCATCATATGTTTAATGTTCATCCACAATTCAAGATTATTTGTCAAATTATTACCTTCATGCAAGTCCAGCTCATCTATTAGTATTCGATGTTAGCCCTGTCCTTTAAATAATTCGAGTCAGTCGTCAATAGGATCTAGCTACTGATAAAGTGAGTGTTCAGCTTCCTTTCACTTGATTTTCAGTGATGTACTGATAAAGTGAGTTCAGCTTCTTTTGACTTGATTTTAAATGCAACTTGTTTGAATTTTTCTTTGCAATTTCAAAATAAAATTTAAATGTTTGGGTGCTGAATTTCGTGGGCTTGTCAAATTATTTCAAAATTAGGTACTATTTATAAAATAATGTGCCCTTGAACTCATGAATAAAATGGTTTTGTGAAAATGCTGACACTGACGGGTCATGCGAATAGATGCTCATTGCACGCCATGTTTTATTTCATGATGAGACAATTTTTTCATTCAAGCATGATGTGTTGAAAATCTGCATTAAAATCATCTCTGGCTTCTTCATCAACTAATGTATTCTAGGAACCATCCACAAGCTTGTCTCATCGATATTTCACCGTAAAAAGGGTAGTTGATACATGCAACCAAACTGGTTATTGCCTGACGCAGAACGCTATTATATCAATTGATGTAGAGCTTTTATTCCATCTTCTATAGATAAAAACAATAAAAAAAATAATAACAAGAATAAGCAACATAAAATTTAGTAAAATAGGTCTCTTCACAAAATCTTAATTCAAATTTTTATTATTGAATTTTTTTCAAGTGGTTTACTCAAATAGAGAATCTAAGTAATCCTATTTATACTAAAAAAATCCTAAACAAATCCAAAAAAATAATAAAATAATTATAAACAAAATATTAAAAAAATAATCATTCATCAACCAGAAAAACATGAGAATTCCCAAATAGTTAACTATGTGCCTTATTCGAAGGATTTTATGATTTGTTTTATTACTATAAAGTTTTAGCTCTATAATAAACATAGCCTCTAAAATCTTTTAATGAAATTTGAGTTTGATTCAATGGTTAGTTCAAAAGTTTTGTTTGTTAACATAAAGTTGTACATTATGTAAAAAAACATATCATATATCAGTACTTTTCTTAAGTTGAAAAGAACTCGTCCTTGAATTTAAAACACTTTTGCTTCGATCTCATGGCTATCCATAAAAAAGTTTTTGATCTTTTACATGCTCAACCTTTTTGTTAGAAATATTATACCTACCAACAACATGCTCATCCTTCTTAACAACAAATTCAACCATAAAATTACATTGAAAACTATATGTAACAATTCCTACAACAACCTTCTCAAAATCTAACTTAACCAAAGACTTAGTACTATAATAACCAAACACTTATGTATATTTTATATCATCACTAACAACATGTGTGGTGGTTTCTCCACTAGGATAACTATTGGACTCTACTTCAAACCTTTTATTTAAAAAACAAGGATATTAATTTTGACCCTATCAATACTAGAATTCTCCTCAAGCACGTATGAGACACTTCCTCTACAATATGATTCATAAAAAGTCATCTTTTTATTTTAGCATAAAAAACTTTTACATACTCAATGTCATCATGAACAAAGATGTATGCATCAAAATTTTCTATTTTAGCATCATCTTCCTCATTCTACTTGAGTTTTGGTGGTTAATTTCAATACACAAATGATCTAGAATCATAAAAAAAAAAAATATTAGTTTCAATATCGTAATCATCCTAATAAAAAAGTTAACTTATTTTTATATATACTTCTAAAACAAGTTTTCAAATTAGCCATGAATTTATAATCACTCTTCTCACGATCCACTTGCTTTCTCTTCTTTATCTCCATTAAGAAACGAGATAATTCTTCAAATTATCTATGTAATTTTATCACCATTAATTGATGAGTCAATTCTAAAACATGTATGTAAATGTTTTCTATCAGTAGTTCCTAAACATGTTTTTCTCAAGAAAGAACTTTATGATCCTATCCTACATGAGCTTGTTCTATTATGTGATCACATTTTTTCAACCATAATTATTCAACAACACATAACAACTAACAATTAGGAATTGTTGTGTTCAGATACCAACTAATGCAAAGCTTTGATACCAATTAGTGTAAAGCTCTAATACGACCAATACATAGCTCTAATATCAACTAAAATAGATGAAAAAAAAAAAAACACAAGAAATATTAGCAAGAATAGGCAACACAAAATTTAGTAGAATAGGGTCTCCATACAAAACCTTAATTTGAATTTTTATTATTGAATATTTTCTCTTAAAGTAATTTGTTGAAATACAAGCTAAACAACTTTATCTGTAATAGGCAAAACATCATAAAAAAACAGAAAAAAAAAAATAAAAAATGTCTAAATCAAAAAGGAAAAAAAATCATCAACTAGAAAAAATATGGCAATTCCTAAACAATTATTTTTGGGCCTTATTTGAATAATTTTACAATCTCTAATTATTATGAAATACTAACCCTATAAGAAATTAGGCCTTTAGAATCTCCTAGAAACATTTCAGCTCGTTTCAATTCTCAGATCAAAAGTTATATTAGTTATCATAAGGTTACATGTCATAGAAAAATCTCCTGCATCAGTCAATCTAATGGTCGAATCTTTTTCTTATTTTTACCCTTTTCATGGAAAGATTGCTCAGATATCTTCTATGATAAAATGAGAACTTTAGTAGGGAAAACTTAGAGCTAAGCTTTATTTTTTTTCTATGATAATATTTATTTTTGTCGACTCACGACACAATACTTTATTAAAACATATATTGCTTTTGGTTAGAATTGGGGAATTAATGATGTCCCAATGTGGTTTTGACTTTTCCAATACTGATTTAGTTAATTAGTAGATTTGTTACTCGTATTCCATCACAGACTAGGCAAATTTTTTCTTTGGTGTAAAAAAAAATGTTAAGGTAAAAAATCTAAGACCCGAGTCATTAGTTTAATTGGTAATTTAAATAAAAAGAATCAGACCTAAGTTTATCTAGATTATCAAACAATCAAATAGTGAAGGATGAAACTGTAAAACAATATTAAAAAAAAACAAGAAAAATCATTGTTAAACTAAGTGAACTCGAAAAGTCCATGATCATAGTTATAAGATTAAGATAACCTTATAGGGAAAAAAGCATAAAAACAAGTTTGAATGATAAAATTGAAATAAATCAATTTTTTATTGAAAAAATGAAATAATTCCCAACAAATTTAATTTTAAAAGATGAAATAATTGAAAAAATATTAATAAAAAGCTTGTGAAAACAAAAAAAATATAGCAACAAAAAGAATGGGGATAAAATTTGGTAGGAAAAAAACTCAAGAATGATGAAATTATAAGAAAAAAAATTAATTTTAAAAGTATACCAAATAAAAAAAAATAACAATCACAAGAATAAGAAGCAAGTTTAAAAGATTAAAGAATCATAGGGGGTGAAATTGAAAAATATTTATAATTTAATAGATTATTTATAGATTAATATATGATAAAGGGTGAAATTTAAAAATATTTGTAATTTTATAAATCATTTAAAATTAAAAAAAATAGTAATCAAAAGGACATGTATAAAATATGAAGGAGAAATAAATTTCAAGGGCTAGTTTATTTTTTAAAGGGACTGGCGTTAAATTCAAGGGGGGGGGGAGAGAGAGAGAGAGAAATTGATGTTGTCGCCAAACCCAAAATGTGTTAGGGGCATACACCGTCTAATTACATCGAGGACATCAAGACCTTCCAAACATCATTCAGACTAGTTAGATAGTCCACACATGCCACCTAAACAGTGTGAGGGTCGTCCAAACGCTAGTGCATAGGATTTTTTTTTTTTAATAATAATAATAATAATAATAATAATAATAATAATAATACCCAGATTAACCTTTAAATTTACAATAAAATCAATATAAAATGATTAAAAAAAACCCTTATGAGAGTTATGTTGATTTTGTTTTTAAGATTATTAAAGTAATTATACTATATAAAAAAAACTAAAAAGACCACAATGCCCCTTAATGATAGGCATTATAACTTTTTAAACAATAATTAAATTAGTAGTTTTACTATGCAAAGAAATGAAATGATCAATCCAACTCCATATAATTTATAAAAAAAACATTTGTATTATAGTAAAAACATTATCTTGCCTCCAATATTAAGTTAAAAGATTTAATGGCTAACAACTAATTTTACCATTATACTATTTTAATGAATAGTGTTAGGAGTTTTGGTGACCATTAATTTTTTCTTAAGAGATTCTCTTAATTTAGATTATCTCCTCTCTTAACAAAGCTCCTTCTCAAAAGCTTTCATTCGTGTGTTTCTTCTTCTATTAATTACTCATAGTCACTATTTTTTTTTCTCTCCTTTTTTTTTTTTTTTATTATCTGGCGAAGCTCTAGATTGGTGTTTTTATCACTACTAAAAAAGAAGAAGCTAGTAGCATCAAGTTTAAGCGACGGAATAGTTTTGTTGCTCATTTAGCAACGAATTAACAATGGAATGTATATGTATAATTTTTTTTATATTAACAACGGAAAATCCTTTTCTGGTTGCTCTTCTTTCTTGGCTTAGTACTGAGTGCACTGAATAGTATTGGAGAATTCATTGCTTGTGCCAATAAAAAAAAAAAAAAAAAAACCTGCATTGTCTGTGCCACACTTTTATATGGTAGATTAGAAATAATCTTGTTGGATTTTATCACGATGATGCTCTTCAAAGGGCTATCAAAGTTTAAGCAACTAGCTAGGCAGCGCTCATTTATTCTTAAAAAAGGATAGCATACCTTGGAAATGCTTCGAATCACGAGGAATTATAAACATTACCGTCATGAAAACTTTTCATCATTCTCATCCAACAGAAGCAAACAACTGTTTACAGATTCAAGCAATCGGAATGTTTTTGCCTTTACCAAACAGATTCTTGTTGATCCTGAATCGAACAGGACGGGGAGATCGTTAATGCAAGCTACTCTTCTTGTATTCTATCTGCTCACAAGTTTCCCCGACGGGCATGTTCAAAATTTCAAGGTGCTTGCCTAGTATCAAAACCATATATATTTGATTAATGTGCATCTTTTCTGCCACTAAATTCACTTTAAAGCAGCAATATTGTTTTTACTCAGAGGACAATGTGGTTCCTGGCTTGCTATCGCGGCGAACCTATTCCTTCCTGAAACCTTTTCCAGGTTGCGTTATTCTAGAATATATACGATGATTATTTCATCCTTAGGATATGGTATATTTGACTGTTAAATTTGTGTGTCTCAAGAACGATACTTGCTGCTAATGCACTGCAGTTTCTAGGTTTATAGCATCTGTCATCGTGCCCAACTGGCTGGTAGATGGATTGCGTAACAGCATTGCTGGTGGTATGTATTTCTTGTCTTCTGATTGGAATTTTGTTTGTCGTAATGAAGATTCGAGAAATTGCAGGACGCAGGAATTCTGAATGCGGTTTTCCTTCTTCTTCTCCTTTACAATCCTGCATCTATGGTTAGGGATTTGGTGGAAATGGTCTCCAAAGCGATGATAAAGAGTTTGAAATCTGCATAATAAATCTCGAGTTCAAGATAAAATATATATTTTTTGTAAGAATTTAAAATAGTCAGAGTTTTACCCGATTATCTAGACTAATAAAATACATTGTTCAAGAAATGGGATTTTATCAGATCTAAAAAAAAAAAAAGATTTGATGGAAATGACTTCTGCCGGATCGAAAAGACATTTCTTTCCAGCTAAAATCACGCAACTTAGGCTCATCAATGGGAATGATTTTCTTTACCATTTCCGTTGGACTTGAGCTGCATAAATCCCGTGCCTTGGATTGTTTACAACTTTACATACATTGATAAATTAATAACCTCAATTAAATAGTTTTTTTTTAATGTTGTATCCTAAATAATTCATTAAATTTATAAGATAATATATTAAAAAAAACTCGTAGATCCCAGTTGATATACAAATTAATAATCTTTATATATATATATATATATATATATATATAATTAAGAAGCTGTGTGTGGTATTATCGTATTACAAGAAAACATTATATAATGTGATTGTTGCTTTAAATATATCTTTGTACAAGAAGACGGTCTTTAATTTTATATCTTTCTTGTCATTTTCCATAGCATTTTTAATAACTTGTTCGTCATTTTACAACTCTTAAGAAGCAAGACTTATAACACTATTTATTGCGATAGTATAATTATAAATTTTGTTTAAAAAAAACAAAAATTATTTATTGTAATAGTATAATTATAAATTTTCCCTTGAAAAACAAAAACATTGAACTAAATAATGGAGGCCAAGTTATCTTTTCTTCATTATACAATTGCTTTTAAAATTTTACATGTAATTAGATTTTTTCACAGTAAAATTATTTCTTTTTGTTGTTAGTTTTTGCAAGATTTTTTATAAAAATATTTTTACTGATTTTATTATTTAAAATTAAATTGGTTGAGAATTAATTTGCTTGAATGAATCCAAATCCAAGATTTCATGAGTTACAAGTTTTAGAAATTATATTAGGTTTAAAAGATTTTCTCGGATTTAGTTGGTTTTTTCTTTTATTTTTTTAAGTTATTTTTTCTTATTTTTTATCTCTTTTTTTTGGAGTTTTTTTTTTTATGGTTTGCTTTCTATTAGTTTAGCCCCGCGTTCGACTAGGATCACTAAGTTTCAAAAATTAATGTGGTATCATTTTTGTATTTTTTTTAAATTGATTTATTTAAATCTCATTCTTCATATATATTTTACTATTTTTCTTTCTATTAAATTATCTTATTTTTATGTTTATAAATGCTAGGTTTTCGAGTTCACCTGATTTAATAAGTTTTTTTTTAATTTTTTTTTAACAGGACTGTGTGGACTGCAACTGTACACAGTGTTTGATACTGCTGGGCTTGGCTTATAGATTGATTAAGCAATCAACTGATGTTTTCCACAAGTCAAAAGCCACCGTTGGGACTTTTACTTGGTCACCGTTTTTTTTTTTTTTGGTTACAGGGACTGTGTGGACTGTAACTGTACAAAGTGTTTGATACTGCTGGGCTTGGCTTATAGATTGATTAAGCAATCAACTGTTGTTTTCCACCAGTCAACAGCCACCATTGGGACTTTTACTTGGTCACCGTTTTTTTTTTAAAAAAGTAAAATGCAAAGACTTTTCAGTTGGCCTTCCTGCTTCCTTGATTATTGTTAATTTGTTGGAATTGCGTGCAAATTTGTCCACTGACCTGGATGCTATTATCTGTTCAAAGTTAAACTCAGAGGTTGCTTCTTCTTCTTGAACTCGTTTTTCTTTTGATTTTGTCTTAGTTGGAAGGTGAAGGGATAGACTAGGTCAATAATTGATGGAACAGTAACTATGTTTTTGAAGACCACCTCCATGATTTAATACCTCCTCGTTTTCACTTTGTGGAAAGAGATAGGATGGTCAGACCACTTGCATGATTTAATACCTCCTCATAAGTAGTTGTTATTAAGAATCTTTCTTCAAAGGAAAAGGAACAAGTTCCTCACGCTACACCTCTGCCTTGCCTGAATACATAGCCCATTCCTATTGTTTCTCCTTAAATCGTTCCCGATTCGACATGAGCTGCCTTTCTGTTGTTTCTTCTTTTGTTCTCTTTATTGTTTGTTGCAGTTCTTTGATTCAAGCTCAGCAACCATATGTAGGGAAAGGTACGACAAATTGTGACAACACAGAAAATTCTGCTCTTGGGTATTCTTGCAACGCCCTAAACAAGAGCTGCCAAGCTTATCTCATCTTCAGATCCCAGCCTCCTTACAACACTGTTGCCTCCATATCTACCCTTTTAGGATCTGACCCATCTCAGCTCTCTGAAGTAAATTCAGTTTCTGAGACCACATCATTCCCATCAAACCAGATGGTGATAGTTCCAGTAAACTGCTCATGTTCAGGCGAGTACTCTCAGGCAAACGCATCTTATATTGCTCAACCGAACGATAATCTTTTGTTGATTGCTAATAACACCTATCAAGGCCTCTCAACCTGTCAAGCTCTCCGGAATCAAAAAAGTACGCGAACTAACGGTATACTTAGCGGTGAAACACTCACTGTTCCTCTTAGATGTGCCTGTCCCACAAAGAACCAGAGTGATTTAGGTATAAGGTATCTCTTAAGTTACATAATCATACCGGGAGATACAGTTACAGTTATTAGTGAACAATTTGGCGCAGATACTGGGAGAATTTTCGAGGCTAATGGACTCCCTGAGCAAAATCCCACCATTTTTCCCTCCACAACACTCCTAATTCCTTTACAAAGCACGCCAACAAGTTCTCAAACTGTAGTGCCACCACCACCTCCAGCTTCATCTTCACCACCATCACCATCTCCAAACCCTGAAAAAAGCTCAAAGAAAACATGGCTTTATGTTGTGGTTGGGGTTGTTGGAGGAATTGCTCTTACAATAGTCATTGGAACCATTATTTTCTTCATGTTGTCCCGTAAAAGTAAGAAGCAACCCGGTCCAGTTATCGAATCGCAAAGCTTTGAGGCACATGAGAAACCACTCAACAAGAAGTTGGATGAAGAATCTCAGGAGCTTTCCGAGAGTATATCCGCTATAGCTCAATCCATCAAAGTCTACAAGTTTGAAGATCTGAAAGCTGCAACTGATAACTTCAGTCCTAGCTGTTGGATCAAAGGGTCTGTTTATCGTGGCCTAATCAATGGTGACTTTGCTGCCATTAAGAAGATGAATGGAGACGTGTCTAAAGAGATAGAATTATTGAATAAGATCAACCATTCTAATCTAATTCGCCTCTCCGGGGTTTGTTTCAATGGTGGTCAATGGTACCTGGTTTACGAGTATGCTGCTAATGGACAATTGAGTGATTGGATTTATGATAGAAGCAATGAAGGGAAGTTTTTAAGTTGGACAAAAAGAATACAGATTGCTTCCGATGTCGCCATGGGACTTAATTATCTACATAGTTTCACTAACTATCCGCATGTCCACAAGGATATAAAGAGCAGCAACATTCTTCTTGACAGTGATTTAAGGGCTAAAATTGCAAACTTTTCCCTGGCAAGGTCAACAGGTGGCCTGGATGGTGAATTTGCTTTGACAAGGCACATTGTTG
Organism: Populus alba; assembly: GCF_005239225.2. NCBI lineage: Eukaryota > Viridiplantae > Streptophyta > Magnoliopsida > Malpighiales > Salicaceae > Populus > Populus alba. The sequence goes on from NC_133288.1 coordinate 10,524,866, forward strand.
GGACAAAAGGTTACATGGCTCCTGAGTACTTGGAAAATGGAGTTGTCTCCTCAAAGCTTGATGTCTATGCATTTGGGATTCTCACTCTGGAGATAATTACCGGGAAAGAAGTTGCTGCTTTACACACTGAGGAAAACAGGAACTTATCAGATGTTTTAAATGGTGCTCTATCTGAGGAAGATAGGCAGGAGGAGAGTTTGAAGCAACTCATTGATCCTTCACTGCATGAGAGCTATCCTTCAGGACTTGCTGTTTTAGTGGTCAGATTGATTGATAGTTGCTTAAACAAAAACCCAGGAGATCGCCCGACCATGGATGAAATCGTGCAGTCTCTCTCAAGAATTTTGACTACTTCGCTAGCCTGGGAGTTGTCTAGCAATGTATCTGGCTATCATATCTCTAGTTAGAAACCTAAGTGAATTCTTTCATCAATTACTCTTTCGTTTTCTCAACGTTTTGTTCACCATTCATTTCTGGTTTCCATCTAATAGCTTAAGTTTGTAAAGATGAGATGTATTACAAAGTAGGAACCGCAATTATTATATTTTTCAGTGTAGCGACATTTGAAATCATTAGTCTATAAATTCTATGATCATAGTCGAAACAAGCTAAATATATCTATGTAAAATTTTAAATTTCATCCATGGTTGTCTTTAGATTTAAGTCAACCGGGAAGATGGCTACCAGTAATTCTTAAGACAGGATGAATTAAGATTGTTGCATAGGAGATCCATCAGATTCACGACCTAACTTGTTATTGAAAGGTTCTTCTGCGTTATGGATAAGAATTAAAATTGGAATCAAATGGCACAGATGCAGTTTCCAATTTCTAGCAGCAACTTCTTGTTATTCCTAGCCCATTCAGGGTAGGATGGAACAGGTAACCAGATGAACTGTTGAAGTCATTTACCTGATAACACTGCTACCTACCTTGGTAGTGAAAGCTGTTTCCTATCATATAAATCAAAAGTATTTGGAATTGTTTATTGATTCAAGAGAATGCACTGTATTCTCGAGTTATTCTAATTTCTCTGCAACCTCTTGCCTGCTGCGAATGTCATGAACCTGATAAAATACTACAGAAATTGAAGAAAAAGGCAACGGGCTTCGAAGATTTTTCCTGTTTTCAATTATTTGTAATTGATTTGGTCTCAATTTAATGCCTTAAGACCCCATATACCTTCCATATAAAAGTTGATATTCTTAGAAACACCTTCTGCCAAGCTGATATAGACAAAAAAATTATTTAATGTTACTAATGAATCCAGTGAAGCTGAGTTTCAAAGTTCACACTCTCTCAGTTCAATTTTTCACATCAGCAAGTCTTTTGAAATGTGTCATCCAACATGAATCAGCTTCTTCTGAGTCTCCTATTTTTGTTCTATTTATCTCCAAATCTCCATGCCCAACAAAATTATTCAGGAAACGCAGTCATGGATTGTGATAACAGCGATGCAACGGGTCCATCTCCAGCTTTTCTCTACACCTGCAACGGCAAGAATCGATCCTGCCAAGCCTTTCTCATCTACAAATCTCAGCCTCCTTATAACACAATCTCTAGTATTTCAAACCTCCTGTCTGCAGACCCACTTGAGCTTGCTCGCATCAACAATTTCTCAAGCTCAGCTGTCTTCCCAACAGATAAAGAGGTAATAGCTCCTGTACTTTGCTCCTGCTCAGGGAAATACTATCAGGCCAACACCTCTTGCACAATTCCAAGTAATTATGATACATATTTTACAATTTCCAACTACACTTATGAGGGTTTAGCAACTTGTAGCTCTCTTATTCACGAAAACAATTACAGCGAATTTGGCTTGGATATTGGTATGAAACTGCAGGTGCCACTTAGATGTGCTTGTCCTACAAGCAATCAAACCAAAAATGGCACAAAGTATCTATTAAGTTACTTGGTCAGTTGGGGTGATGAAGTTCGTAATGTCAGTAGGAGATTCAATGCGAGCACAAACAGTGTAACCTATGCAAATGGGTTCACTGAAGATAATCCAACTGTTTTTCCTTTTACCACTATTCTTATTCCACTGTCAAATGAACCTTCAAGCTCTCAAACCATAATTCACTATCCACTATCAGAAGCGACTGGTGAAGTTGAGTCTAGACTGCTTGGAACAAGAACCAGAAAGTAGACCAGGTATGGGTGAAATAGTCTCCTCACTTTTGAAGATTCAAGTTGATGTACAGAAACCAGAACCATATTTGTGGAGGGGGGTCAATTTCTGATGTAAATGTTGACTATATAGTGTTCGATTGCCAGATGCAGTAGCATATGTACTTTTACTATACAGTTCTACTATGTTATAGATTGAAAATAAGCCAGAATATAAACTCATTATGAGGTTAAACATTGCTCTATTCACACTATAAAACCATCCATAACTTAAACTGAAAGATTGCGAATGTACACTGATTTTCATTGCATGAATTGGATGTAGGAGATCTACTTGGACTGGTCAGCCCAGTTACTTCTATGCTAAATCAACGAGCTGTGACAGGGCTGATGAGTCGAGTAAAATTTTCTGTTTCCATCCCAGATGTCCATCTTTCAAATGTCTCAGGAGATGACTGAGTGAGAACTGTGAGGTTAAAGACAATTTCTGCCATGCTTGGCCTTTCTGAAGACTGCTCCAGAGTGCACAACCTTGCCAAGGTTGCCAAGCTTAGAGCACTATCAATGGGATAAAACCTCTCCAAGTAGGGATCCATCCACTTTCTTAGACTCTCTTCTCTTTTCTCTTCAATTTCCAAGACGGCTTTGATTTCCTTGCACAGCAGAACAATCTCGCCATTTTCTTTGGTTACCATGGCCTTCTTTCCAGAAAGCAATTGTAACAAAACAACTCCATAATCAAATACATCAACTTTAGGCATCAATGAGTCTGTGGCAGGTCTAGCCATTGAGAAATTTGCTATTTTCGCCCGAATTGTGGAATCGAGAAGAATATTAGTTGTTCGAATATCCTTGTGAACGATGCTTGGTTGAGTGTGTTCATGCATGTATTGCAGGCCATTGGCCACATCTAGTGCTACATGTAACCTTTGACTCCAAGTGAGGAAACCCGCAGAGCTTGAGGAAGTATCAGAGATGGGATGCAACCACTTTTCCAGCGACCCATTTTCTGCATATTCATAGACCAAGAAGCGATTTCCTTCTCTGTCAAATCCAGATGACATCCCCATTAGTTTAACCAGACTTGCATGACTGACTTTCTGCAAAATCTTTAGTTCTTCTGTGACATCATCCTTGGTTTTCTTCACTGCCAAGACCCGGCCATTGATTTTGGCCCTATATACTGATCCTCCTATCTTATAATGTTCATTTAGATCCATCGTTCCCTCCATGATCTCTTTAACCTCATAAATGATCGGCTTGCCCAGATAGCCTGAAACCCCTGGAAGCAGCTTATCTGGTGTGATCTTTGCCTCAAAACTCTCCAGTTTTGTAAGTTCCTTTGTTTGATTGAGATCGCTGGTCTCCAAACAAGATCCAGTGCGATCCAAAGCTTTAGTTCTCTTATATGAACAACGTTTATGGGCCAGAAAAGCAATCAAAAGGAAGATCAAAAGAGCGCTTGCAATGCTTGCAGCAACAATGAGGATCCAACGATTCCTGGATTCTCTTCTTTCAGGAGAGGGGTATTGCTGAGAGAGAACTGGCAAATGGGACACAGGGATCAATACCGGGAGATAGACTGCAGCAGTAAAGTTCACATAGTTGTTTTCAATCACAATGCTACGTTCAGAGGCATTAAGTTTAGCAGCAACTTTAGTGAGATCATCACTAGGTTGCCACACATAAGTAATGAGATAAGCAATTCCGCTCTCCAAATGAGTTTTTGAAGGGCACTTACAGAACAAAGGAAATATAACCTTGTCACCAGCATGCAAGAGGGTTCGAGTCAGACTGGGGTTCAAAGCTTCCACCTCTTGCCAACGGGTGAGGTTCTCAAATGAAGTAGTCGAAACCAAGTAGATGCTATCACCTTGCTGGATTTGGTAAGTGATATTGGCAAAAGATAGGTTACCGGTGCAACCACAAGGTTTAGGTACAAGCAAAAGTTGATTTGGAAATAATGGGATGTCCACAGACTCCAGGTTGCTTGCAGCTGCTATTTCTTTACGAGTGACCCCAAATAGATCAGAAATGTTTCCGAGGTCCAAGAAATTTGGTGGCCGGGCAAGGTAAGTGAAATATGTAGAGCATGTGGTAGGTGAATCAACAGGACATGAAAAGTTTGAGGCAGGTGGTGCTTGTGAGGTGACATAGGTGGAGGAAAATAAAAGGATCAAGAGAAGAAGAGCTTGTGTGGAAAAGAAGGGGAGCAAAGATATTGCCATGAACATAAGCTTGGATGATTCAGATTTTGAAAGAAGCTGTCAGATGAACTAAATAAAAACGTAATTCGCCAAGTGTCGCTTAAGGTTGATAGAAAAGCTAATCATCATTGTTAGCCTGGAGGTTTTATTCTAATGAATACACAAGAGGCCTTGTCTTTAGCTTTGATTTGAATGATTCTCTTGGTTATCTTCTCCTTGATGTAGACATGATAAAAAATAAAAAAAATAAAACAATTTGGCCTAAAATACACATTATATTATTGGCTGACAAGTTAATACACCAAAAGGAATCAATCATGACAAAAGCCCATGGAAGTCAGAGGGCCAATGTTTAGTGAACAACTAATTTGATGGCTCCTCTAGTCAGGAAGGATTGTTTGCACAGATGAATTTTAAAAACTTTTTCTCTACTGTAGCATCAGAGTCTGACTAATAAAGTAAGCTCTGTAGAATCAACTCAGCTGGTCTGTCCACAAAACTGCCTCCACGCTGCCTGAGTTGTCAGAAATATCCTATCAAGTTGGATTACATTTGTTGCAAAATAATCACAACAGACAGCATAAAAAAGACACAGAGCGCAAACGAAAGGATTTTCCAGTCTGAAATTTGCGACCAAATCAAAGGATCAATTATCTCTTTCACATTTATCCTTGAGTGGCTTGAGAAAGGGGAAGAGAGAGACGCACAGTATTCTCTCTTCCCTAAACTATCATAGCTTCAAAAATGCATGGAAGAATATGAATTCCATTTTCTTTTTCAAAATGAAAGTGTGTTAATGGTAATAACCAAAGAAAAGTCAGTGTAGAGAAAACTCACGTGTGGCTCATTAGTTTACTGCTGGGAAGAAACGAAGTTGTGCAAGAAGAGACTGAAATGCACCCAGTAACTGCTGTTCATAGTGGTTCTCTGCGGAAACTTCATCCCGATATCAATACAAAAGGAGGGGAAGGGGAAAAAATCAAAAAAGTTGAGTGCAGTGCCCTTGTTCAGCATAATAACAAAGCTCAAAAACGAGTGTCAGAATCAAGATTTACGCAGTCGCATTTGAATTGATCCAGTTGACTACAAGCAGTACCACAGGAATTAATGAGGAATGACCTGTTCGGGTCATTTCTGTTCATTTACCAGCAACTCATCTAGACATAATCTATCAGGTAAAAAAAATTTCGAACTCCATTTGTTTTTGTAGTCACAAGGGAAGGATGATACACTAATAAATTCAAATCCAGATGAAGAGCAAAAGGAAGAAGGCATTTTTTTCCTATAATATTATGATATAATTGAATGCAAATATACGGTTTTTAAAGTGACCCCTGCTTATTTTCTTAATCCATAGCAAACACTAGCTAGTGGCCATTGCTCAACTTAAAACTGTTTGAATAGAGATTATAGATTTTTGCGAGATCCGCAGAGCTCACTGTCCATTTATGGCCATGCTGTTTAAGTGGAAGGACAGAATTTATTCCGTCGCAGCTTTCTTCTACAGTGGCAGCCTCTTTCAGCTTGCCTTCCCTCCAGAGACTCTTCACAAGCAAATCTTTTGTTGCAACATCAGGTAACAAATTTGAGTTCTTCATGTCTTCAAAAATCCTCCATGCAAGAGCAGCTCTATCACATTTGCAATAAGCTTGGATCAATACTTTGTACATGTAAGCATCTGGTTCTACATCGCTCTGCCGAACTATTGTTAACAGTTTCTGCACGGTTTTAATATCTCCTTGCGATGCAAAGTGATGCATCAATCCAGAAAATGTCTGAATATCTGGGCATATCCCACATAAAATCATCTCTTCAAGCACATCAATGGCATCAGAATCTCTCTTGCACTTGGTCAATGTTCGTATGAGAGATGAATACAAAAGCATCAGATTATATTTTGTTATGGGACCACAGAGTGCTCTGTCCTCGCGGAAGACCTTTAGAGCAGCATCGGCATTCTTTGAAATACCACAGAAGTCAATAATCAATCTGATGGTGCTAAAAGGCAACCTCATTCCCTCACTTCTTATCTTGTTTATGAGTTGATCAACCAATTCAACCTTTCCATGTTTCGCTAAAAGTGTCATCATCCGTTGTACTGTATAAACATCATGGGTGAATCCCGGCTGATAAGCAACCCAACAGAAGAAATCCCAAGCTGTTTCTGGTGAATTAATGTTTCTAAGAACTTTCCAAACCAACCGAGTGGTCCAAACAAATTTCGCATCCTCCAATGCGGACACCACATCAGGGCTCCATTTATTCAAGGCCTTAGCCAAAGCTCTGGGGTCCAACCATGGTTTCAACCGAACTTCATGTATGTCTGCAAAAGCACCACCATGGTTTTCATCCTCATCCTCATCCTCATCCCCATCACCATCCTCATCCTCATCACCATCCTCATCAAAACTGATATCCCAACAATTGCTTATACTCTTTATTCTCTCGTCCGGAAACATTTCCTTGAGAAACTCTTCTGTCTCCTCAACGAACCCTGCCTCCTGCAAACACTGTAGGGCCTTACGCATGGCTCGGCCAGGAAACTTCCCATCAGCCCGCATTTCATCAAGCAAAGTTCTAACTCCATCAAACCGTTCCAAACCCACAAAACCTTCCACCAAAACCAAATACTGCTTTAAAGTTCGTTTAATCCTCATTAACGGCAATACACTAAAAATTTCAATTGCTGGATCCAATTTCCCCGAATTAACAAGATGCTCAATCATAACTGTATATGTTCTAGAATTCGGAATTGCCCCTTCATGAATCATCCTATAAAAAACCCTTACAGCATCACAATCCCTCCCCTTCTGAGCATACAAACCCATAACAATATTATATGACTCAGTACACACACGCTTATCACCGTTTCTATACTGCTTCCAAACATCTAAAACTGCCTCTAGATCTCCAGTGGCAGCATACCATTGCATAAGATTCATAAAACTAAAGCGAACATTACCATATTTCCCCTCATTAATTTCACCAATCAAAGCTTTCAGTTCCAAACCCCGCTGCCACCTGGCTAGCACCGTGGCCAGCGCATGGAGGGTACTTTGATGCAGGGAAAGATGCGCTGTATTATCTACTTTCTTTAATGAATCAACAAAAGAAAGAGCGGCATCAGCATTAGGAGCAGAACGCAGAGCCTGAGTGACCACAAAAGTGTCCAAAAGACGAGTATTGATGATGGTTTGGAGTGAATTGGGATTGTTTGAACGAAGAACAAGTCTAATTGAATTAATTAGCTCGGCACGGCGGAGGTAATGGGTGAGCTTGTTAGGAAATGGGTCTCTAACAAAGTAGCGAATTTGATGGTTGAAGGGGATTATGGCACGCGAAAGACGAGTGATATTCATTGCAAGTGTGTGAGATTTCAAGGAAAATGTGAACTGGAGTTCACTGTGTTAATATATCAAACATCTAGTGTGCATTAGTCGGAAACATAGAACGTCATGTTCTTGATGAAGAAACGGTTGTAGATTAGTGCTGGTTTTGGTTGTTAACTTAAAATAAATTCCCGCCAAGACTCGAGTTAAATAAAGGACCCTTTTCAAATGTTGTTGTGGTGAGGTGATACGTGATAGGGCTTAAACGACAGAGCATTTCGCAAATAGCAATTATGCAGTACAAGTCTAGTAATCGAGTGACTCGAGCCATGCACGGATGCACCTCAGAGTCTGCTTTATTTTATGCAATAATAATAATAGTGAAAACAATAATAAAAAGAAAAAGAAACTTACCTTCTAGGGGGGGATGAACAAGGATATTCACTATTCATCCAGACTTTTTTTTCATTTTAGTCACCTCACTTTATTTATTTGCAATTTTACCATCCCAAATTATATAAATATGGTTTAATGTGTTGAGATTTCTTTCGCTTTGTGTCAAAAAATATTTCTATGATAAATTAGAGATAAATTTTACAAAATAGAATTTTTTGTTGTAATTAAAAAAAATAAAGAATAAAAACAATACCCCTTTTCATTTTGACTTGGAAAACTTCACTTTGATTCTTAAATTTTAGCTTATATATTATTTCATCCCTATTATTTTAGCATTTTATATTTAGAATTCAAATTTTAATTTTTTTTTTCATGTTTCAGTTCCTAGATATTGAAAGAAAAGAGAAAAAGTCATCAAAAAAAAATAAAGAAAGAGAAAATAATTAGCTAGCCATATTATAGCCACCACGAAAAGTAAACTTGGTTTTTTAACTTGGCTATCCTTTGGAAGGGTAATTCAATGGAGGTTGTATTTCTTTCTAACCATACTAAAAAAAGGTAAATAGAAAGTCATAATTTTTTTTTTATTTATCTAACTTTTGCTTTTTAGAGTTATCAGAGAGTGTTTTTTTTGTTGAAAATGGATTTATTGATATTTCTATGGTGTTTTTGAGTATTTTCAAGTAAAAAAATAAGTTGAAGAATGAGTTTTGGGTGCTCCATAACCTATAAAGAATGAGGTAGTTGGGCTTTATAGACTAGTATAATAGATTTAAATCTAAGAAAAGATCTAAAATTGTTAAGATTGATTAACTCTTTAAAACTATGATAATAGGAGATTCAATTGTTGGATCGGGCTCGGCTTCTTACAAATAATTCTACGAATAACTTTCTCTAAGATAGCCACTGTGTCATTTAATGGACCATCAGATCTTTCAAAATTGCATTTTGAGCACTAATTTTTCTGTATGATAATTCTTATTATTTTTTTATATTTTTTTGAATTTTATGTTTTAATTTTGATTTTTTTTGTTTATTTCGTTATGTTTAATTTAACTTTAATTTTTCCTCTTCTATTTTATATAAATAAATTATATTTGCATTATTTATTTATAAAAAATGAAAAACATTTGTTCTTAACAACTAGAACAAGATGGAAGATAAAATAAATGAAAATTTATAAATAAAAATGTATAAAATATAAAGAAAAACTAGAGTAAAATATTTATATTTTTATCTGTTTTTTATTATTATTAAGAAGGTTAGTTCATTGCTTTAGTATTTAATTAGTGTTAATAATTATTTTTTATTTTTCATTTGATATATTTTTTAAAAAAAAATTCTATCATATCCGAAAATGTAAATTTTTTTTTCTTATGTTAAAAATTAACATGAAAATCGTACATGTAACGTAGCATAATTGGTATAGTTGGAATGACTAGTAGTTGCGTGCAATCCTTTCAAATCATGCATATGAAAAATAGTCCTCCTAATGAGGACACTGTCCAACTGGACTCAGCATCCTACCATTTTTTTCTTTGAGTGTTTTTTATAGACTATTTCGTTTGTATTAACTTGAAACAAATTGAATGGTAGGTCTCTTTAATTTAGTATTGTTATAATGGTTATTTTTTAAAATATATTTTGTTTTAAAATATATTAAAATAATAATTTTTTTATTTTTAAAAACTTATTTTTGATATATATATCAAAATAATTTAAAAACATTAAAAAAAAACTAATTAAATTTTTAAAAAAAAAAAAAAAAAACAGTGTTAGCCTGTTCAAATCTGCATTGCTTCCGATGTAAACTCGCTCTTTATACCTCAGTGCCACCATCCTGGCAAGTCTACAAAGGAAATGAGCCTTCATAGACTGTATTCTTTGGATCAGTGGCTACCCATAACCATAAATAATACACCCTAAATAGTTAGCCTGTTCTTGAGCATTTAGATTGCTTAGCTTACAATCGTTCTCTTCTCAAAATATTTAGTATAATCTTGAGATGCTAAATATGGAATATTTAGTGTAGAACAATTATAAACTAAGATGACTTGAAATGTTGTTTGAGCATTTGTAAATACAAAAGGCATTACTCTGAATCCATAGTCACCTTGAAAGGTTCTGAATCAGCTTCACTCATTCATATTTATATCCAACTCTAATATCAATCTTAAAAAAAAAATGTGCCCAGCTAAGCTCATCTAGCAAATCATCAATGAGTGGAATTAGTAACTTAATGTCATTTAACTATCTAAAATCAACAAAAGCCTTCAAGCATTATCTTTCTTTTTAACAAGCAACATATGAAAGGCAAAAGGACTTTTGTTTAGTTGGATAATACCATTCGTAAACAATTTAGAGGGTGTTTAGGAATATAATAGCAGTTTCTTTTCAAAGCATTTTTTGCATGATCCTTAACTTTTAAGGAATTGCATGATCTCTCGATAGGTCATGAAACCTATCTACATTGCTTGGAAGCCACAACACAACAACTTGTTGTCTCTAGTCTCGACAGATTACACCAATTGAACGAAACAGGGTTCAAATAACAATTACTCTACATGACACTTTAATAAACAAAATGGACAGCCCTGCTCTCAAATTAATTCTCAACAAGACAATTGTTGGACTCAAATGATTAGGTTGGTCCAACAGATTCAATTGTCGCTATCAACCTCGATGTCAAATTTGTGATCAACTAGGACATATCACAAAGACTTTTTCTCAACTCAATTCTAATACTGCAATAGTTCAGACATTCAATGTTATACATAAACCCTGGCTTCTTGATTCAAAAGCTTTGTATAACATTACAAGTGATCTTGTAAATCTGTCTACACACTCAATGTATGATGGCACTAACGAAGTAACTTTAGGTGATGGTTCAAGTTTGTAAGTTTCTCGTACTAGTTCTTTATCCTACCATTTTTCAATATATGTTTAAAATTATTTTCTAACACACCCCCTTGAATAGACTTGAAACTTATACAGACTCAAACTATTTTGTACTTAATTTTTATCAAATAAATAAAAGTGATGAAATTCGAACTCATAACCACTTAGTCATCAAAACTCTAATATCATGTCAAATAACCAATTATACCCAATAGCTTAAACTATTAGATGAGATCTCAAGATATGATTTATATTATTCTTTAACATATGATTTCAACTGCGTTCTCAAATGCTACCTTGGCCACCAACCTCTCAATCTCATCCTTCAAGACTATATGGTCTTACATTCATAGGTTTGGCATCTGATCATAAATGAATTTCATGATCATGTTTCCTAGTCAGAGGCAGCTAAGTATGTTTAGCAAACACATCAATTTATTTAGCTAACAAAACACAAATCTCATGATGATGATAGGCTTTGGTAACAAACTCCTTATGGCTTGTGTTTAAGAAAATTTGAGCTAAAAATATACAAATCTTAACTGTAAGGTTCTTAGAAACCTTATCTAGACATCATTAGTAATTTCACTTCATCAAAAATTCCCTTCAACTCAATCATTCTTCCTTCTTTCTTTAAAGAAAGATTAATCTTAACAAAATCAAACAATATCACCCCTTACCCTCATACCAGAATCAACTAAGTCACCATCTCCATTTCCCTTATCCACATCACCAAACACATCATTTCCCTTTTCTCGAGCTTTCATTGCATTCATCTCCCATACTAAAACAAACTTATTCTTTTTAACCATGGAAAAAATACTCTTCTTGCCATTTAGCTTCATCAAAGACTTGATTTAAAGAAGTAGGTTTCAAGATTTTAAACTCTTTAAGTCCACTTATAAAACTAGAGATGAACTAAGCCTTTGATAAGTAAGGATTAACATCAAAATCATTAAAGATTAAGTTCTTCAAACTTTTTTATATAATCTTCAACATCCTTCTCTTGTGCAACTTTGTTAAATCTTCAACATCCTTCTCCTGTGTAAGTTTGTTAAACTCCTCTACCATATCATTTCTGCTACCAAACCTTCTACATATCTCTTCCTAATTTCCAACATCAGTCCCTACAACAAATCCTCAAAACCAAATTTCAGCCTTTCCCTCTAAATACATGGAAGCAATCTCTATATATTAATTAATAGAAATAAAATTCATCTTGAAATTTTTCTTGCACTTACATATCCACTCTAGGATTTTCACCATTAAATAATTGAAGATTAATCCTAGGTATAGAAACATTATAAGCAAACCTGGTGGATTCACGTAAGGACGAAGGATTCTCATCATCTGTTCATGATGTGGGAATCAAGCCATCGCCTGAAGACTTGGATTTTGATTCCTGAACTAGTTCCTGCTCTGCTCCCTATGCTTTAATCATCATTATAATGTTACCAAATTAGGCAATATTGTATATATAGCAATAATTTATATTTATAGGATCTTTGTGGTTGGTAGAGCAATGTTAGGGGTTTTGAATGGTTTGATAGAGAAAATCATCCATGTAATTAATAATTAGGTTGTAAATAGGAAGAATTTTAAATATTTAAAGAGAGGCAAACCTCCATTGAGAGGCATTCAAACTGAAAACCAATTTCAATCTTTCTAACATGGTATCAGAGCTCCTAGCTTAAATTTCTAGAGTTGTGAAAAATTATTATCTTGGTTTGTGGGCTGATTCAGTTCATTTTTTTGAAAGTTCTTCTGCTTGAGCTGAATTGTACCAACATCTTGTTTGTGGCATTAGTGTTTTCATTAATCTTGTTTATTTTTTGAGGTTGTTGTGGTTTCTTAGTCATGTCAAAAGAGAGAACTTTCATTGTTCTCATGAATGGCAAGAATTACTCTTCTTGGGAATTTTAGTTTTGGATGTTTGTTAAAGGAAAAGAATTATGGAGTCATTTGGATGGATCCTTTATGGTTCCAACTGATCCTATAGAACTAGGATTTTAGGAAAGCAAGGATGCTAATGTTTTTTTATGGTTGTTGAGTTCTAGTAAACCTCATATGGTCAATAATCTTCGTTCCTTCAATACAACTAATGAAATGTGGGATTTACTTCGACGAATGTATCATCAAGATAACTCTGCTCGAAAGTTCAAATTAGAGTTGGACATTGGAAATTATCACCAAAGGAATCAGACAATTAAGCAGTATTATTCAGGTTTCCTAAATTTATGGAGTGATTATTTTGGGTTGGTGCGATCTAAGGTTCCAAATGAAGCATTGGGAGCAGTACAAGCGGTCCATAACAAAAGTAAATGAGACCAATTCTTAATGAAACTTCATCCAAAATTTAAGAGTGTACGCGCTAGTTTGATTAACCGCAAACCTATTCCAACCTTGGATGAGTGCTTGGGAGAGTTTCTGCGCAAGGAACAACATCTTGCCTCATAACATGGCATTGCCCAAGACACTGTCAGTACTGAGATATTCAATATAAGCCTATGCAACTCAAGGAAAAGGTAGATTCAAATCCTCGCCACAATGCTACAGTTGAAAGGAGTTTAGGCATATAGCAAAGAATTGCAGTAAGAAGTTCTGCAATTACTGCAAAAATGAAGGTCACATTATTAAGGATTGTCATATACGACCTCAAAATTGATTTGCCCATGCCTTGTATACTATTGACCAGTCCAATTTTATGACCACGCCTCTAAATCAACCAGCTATCCCGAGGTCTTCTTCTGCTCTTACACCAGAGCATGTCCAACAGATAATAGTTTCCGCTCTTTCTACTCCTGGACTTCAAGGTAAGACATAACTACTCCCCTCTAATAGTTTTCGCTCTTTCTAATCCTGGACTTCAAGGTAAGACACAACTACTCCCCTCTCCTTAGTTAATTGATTATGCGGCTTCCAATCACATGACTGACAATTTTAAAGCACTACAGGATGTTTGAAAGTATAATGGTGAGCAAAATATTCAAATAGTTGATGGTCATACTATTCTTATTACTACCATTGGCAATCTAGGGTCTGTATTTACCAATGTTTTTGTGTCTCCTGACTTATTTGCCAATTCAATCTTTGTTGCCTAATTGGTAGAAAATGATTATTCCTTTCATTTTCACCATCGTTCTTGTCGTGTGCAAGATCAAGTATCGAGACAAGTAGTAGCAACTTCGCCTAAAATAGGACGTCTTTTTCCTCTTTAGTCTTTTCTATACCTCATTCAGTATCTTTGGGTTGTTCTTCTATTACCAGTACTAGTCATCTTTGGCATAGAAAATTAGGACATCCTAATTCTGTTATTTTGAAACATCTTGTTAAAAGTGGCAATTTGAATAATATACATGAGTTTTCCTCCTATTTGGCTTTTGATTGTACTTCTTATAAACTTGGTAAAAGCAAATCCTTATCATTTTCTATGCAAGAAAGTCGGGCTTTTGCCTGTTTTGAAATTATTCATACAGATGTTCGGGGTATGAGTCTTGTTCTTTCTCATGCGTAGTATAGATATTTTGTAACATTCATTGATGACTATAGTCGATTCACCTTGGTCTATTTCCTTCATTCTAAAGTTGATGTGTTTTCTATTTTTCAAACCTTTGCTACTTTTGTAGAGACACAATTTTCTACCAAATTAAGATCTTACATTCCAATTCTGGAGGAGAATACATGTCTCGTGACTTTCAATCCTTCCTACAGCAAAAGGGTATTATCTCTCAACGTTCATGTCATTACACTTCTCAACAGAACAGAGTCGTCGAGCGTAAGAATCGACATCTTTTAGAAGTTATTTGTACTTTACTACTTGAATCTTTTGTACCTCCTCGATTTTGGGTAGAAGCTTTATCTATAGCTGTCTATTTGATTAATCGTTTGCCTTCTCAAACCTTAAATCTTGATTCTCTATATTTTCATTTGTTTGGAGTCCCTCCTAACTATAATTCTCTTCATATTTTTTGTTACATTTGCTTTGTTCACTTACCTCCCATCGAACGCCACAAGATTGTTTTCTAGGCTATAGTAATTCCCATAAAGGATTTGTATGTTATGATGCGAATAATAACAAGATTCGCATTTCACGAAATGTGGTTTTCTTTGAAAATCGGTATTTATTTCCGTCTCATGGAAAATTTGTTTCTTCTTCTACGTTGCTTCCTTCTTTTGATGATGTGTTTACTACTGTTAATCGTTTTAAGCCAAAAATTGTCCATCAACGACGTCACCCAATGCCTCTTTATACTCCTGAACCAACATCTGATCATGTTTTACAAGAGCCTCAACAGTCCACTCGGGTTTCACAACCTCTAAATAGGTATGGCTTCTCACATTCTACTCTTCAAACCAATATTAATACTATTTTTGTGCCTAAATCTTATTTTAAGGCCTCTATTCAAGAGTGTTGACAATAAGCTATGCAAGATGAACTTCAGGCTCTTCAAGATAATCATACTTGAGACATTATTCCTTGTCCCTCTGGGGTAAAACCTATTGGATGCAAATAGGTATACACCATTAAGATGGGTGCCAATAGATCTCTTGACCGATATAAAGCTCGACTAGTGGCACTCGAAAACCGACAACAATATGGCCTAGATTATAAGGAAACATTTGCTCCTATGGCCAAAATGACTACTATTTGTATTGTTATGGCTATTGCTATCTTGAAAGGATGGTCGCTTTGTTAGATGGATGTGAAGAATGCTTTTCTACATGGTGATTTGCAGGAAGAGCTTTACATGACTCCTTCTCCTGATTTGTTTTCTTCCTCTTCTACTGAGGTTTGTCACTTAAAGCGATCTTTATATGGTTTGAAGCAAGCACCGTAGGCATGGTTTGAGAAATTTCGTACTACTCTTTTGGATTTCACCTTCACGTAGAGCCAGTATGACTACTCTCTCTTCTTTCACAAGACTGATATTGGGATTGTTCTATTTCTTATGTATGTCGATGATATTGTGATAACAGGATCTGATTTACAGTTGATTGAGTAGCTTTAGCAACAACTCAAATCTTCCTTTCATATGAAAGATCTTGGTCCACTGTAGTATTTTCTTGGTCTTGAGGCCCAACATTATCCAACTGGCATACTTTTGCATCAATATAAGTATACCCAGGAGCTTCTTTCCTTAGCTGGACTTGCAGATGCTAACTCAGTTCTTACACCTATGAAGGTCAACTTGAAGCTACATCATGAGAATGGTGATCTATTGCCTGATCCCTCAATGTATCGACAGTTGGTAGGAAGTTTAAATTATTGATTATTACCTGACCTGATATCTCATTTTTTGTACAGCAGGTTAGTTAGTTTATGCAGGCTCCTTGCCAAACCCACTTAGTCGTTGTCCGTCGTCTTCTTCGATATCTTAAAGGGACATCTGGTCGTGGTTTGTTCTTTTCTTCAGGGACTTCTTTACAATTGGAGGCTTATAGTGATGCTAATTGGGCTGGTTGTTCAAATACTCGTCGTTCTGTTTCAGGTTGGTGCATGTTTCTTGTCAATTCTCTTATTTATTGGAAGAGTAAAAAGCAAGCACGTGTCTCAAAGTCATTTGCCAAGTTTGAATATAGAGCCATGTCATCTGCCTATTCTGAAATTACATGGCTTCAAGGGCTATTAGGTGAACTTCATGTTCCACAGCTTACTCCAACTCTTTATGTTGATAACACCAGTGCTATTCAAATTGTTGTCAATCCTGTTTTCCATGAGCACACCAAGCATATTGAGATGGATTGTCATTCCATTCGTGAAGCACTTGTTCGTTAAGAGATTACTCTTCCTCACATTTCCACCGAACATCAAACTGCTGATATATTTACCAAGGTTCTCTCTCGTCACCGTCATAAATTAATTATTGACAAATTGATACTTCTTGAACGATCAACATCAATTTGAGGGGGGATGTTACCAAATTAAGCAATATTATAGATATAGCAATAATTTATATTTACATGATCTTTATGGTTGGTAGAGCAATGTTAAGGAATTATATGGTTAGTGGAGCAATGTTAGGGATTTCGAATGATTTGATAGAGAAAATGATACATGTAATTAATAATTAGACTATAAATAAGAAGAATTCTAACTATTTAAAGAAAAGCAAACCTCCATTGAGAGGCATTCAAACCGAAAACCAATTTCAATCTTTCTAACACATCATTGCTTCAAAATGCAACCGTCTGCTTCTTCAATTCCTCTATAGATTCTTTCAGAGATCATAATCTTTCAATTGGAAATCCAAAATGTTTGGTTGTCTCCTTGAAGACAAAAGTTGTACATTGAAAGCCTACAAAAGGTCATAAAACAAAGAGTTTCTTTTTTTCTTTTTCTTTTTTGTAATGAGAGAGGAATAAAGATTTTAAAAAAATTCCCATGTTCCAAATAAAATAAAATAAAAAATAGTAAAGATTAAAAAACAATGTATAATAGAAGTATTACAATGACAACTATATGCGGAGAAGAAAATAGAAACCCATCCCTTAACAAAATGGAAATTTCACAAACCAACCATTTAATTCAGTTTCTTGTACAAAGTGCCTGACTGAGTCATGTAACTAATATAAACAAGCTGCTTCAAAATGAACAATGGATAGTAGGGAAATGTTGTAAAGAAAACCAAAAAAGGAGGTATACACATTCTAATATATTCAATATTTTGATGAGATTCAATAGCTTGTCATAAAATGCTATCCATGTGCTGCCCACCTTTAAGAGTTTTGCAGCAGTTGCACGGAAGCAATATTATTATATATGAAGTCTCCTGGTGCATACCTTTTTGTGGGTTTTTTACTTTAGATAGTAAAAGCTTAATATCGTAGGGGTGAGGTATTTGTGAGAGAAAATACCAATTATTGCTATAACTATCAATCAGTAGATCAGACAGGAAAGGTTCCTGTCATCTGAATATGGTCAAGGGTTGTCCCGAGGCCATATTTCAGCACTGCCTTGTTACCTATCCTGAAACCTTCTCCATAAGCTGGCGATGTATCTGACTCGATCTGGTGTTTGAAAAACTCACCAAGTTTCTTCTCAAAGTCAGATCGCGGCCCATTCTTTGATGATGGTGAAGATGATGATGATGACGAAGCACCTTCACCCCCCGAACTAGAATATATCTCAGAATCTAGCCACATATGAGCCAGGACCTGGCATATGCCTTCTTCGACCTCTGGACGTAGGTTGGGATAACCTGTCAAAGACAACATTTGCACTTCTTAGCTGACCATATGAAAGTAAATAAATAAAAACGAAGGAAATACTTGACAAGATCATGTATGTCATAGGATGGGCAAACCTTTAAGTCGAAGCCAAGCATGCATCATCTCATGAGCCAAAATTGAACCCGTCAACAACCTGTATGTATGGAATGTAAAGGATGCATACTTGAAAATTCTCAAATATCATGAATGATGATGAATTTGATGAGTGATCAACACAAATACATGATAGTACCTGGGAAGGCCATACAGAATGAGAATTGCAGTTACTTCACACCTAGGGCTTAGCCTATAAGGCTCTGTTCTTATGTCTATGAAAGGGTATCCTGCCCCAATCCTTGTTCTCCTCAAAACCTGCTAATTGGGGTGAAATAAATATACAATTTCAATCTATAAACAAACACCTTTAAGAAACCAAACACTAGCTTATGTAGGACTTGTGACGAGAAATTACAGTGGTAACAGTTTGTTCTTCCGACAAGCAGAGTCCTCTGGTTTCAGGTAAGTGATGATGACCCTGACCATGAAATTGTAAAAATTGAAAATAAAACCATAAAAAAATATAACAAAACAAAAGGCTTAATTATTGATGGTCTCGATGCATCAGCCTTACATTCTTTTCTCCTTCCATAGCCTCATTCAGGGCTGGTCTCTCAACCAAAAGTAAAGGAATTTCCTGCTTGACCTTCATATTTAAACCTTCATAAAATTTTCGAATTTCAAGGTAAAGAGGTTGGCATTCATGAGTATCCATTATTGCAGAGTCTAGACACTCTAGACATAGCTTCCTGCCATCATCAAGCGATATATATCTAGTGTCCCTAGGCTGCATGGCATGGGAAAAAATATTATTATAAAATTCAAACCATTTTTCAGAAAACCACAATTTACATTTTCTTTCTAAGCTTCTTTATCCCCCTCCCTTCACTTTGGTTTTGGACAGCAGAAAGGTTGATTCAAATTCTTTCAACTGACCTCCATTCTCTCACAACTACAGCAACGAGGAGTCCTATCACGCTCATGTGAGGGACAGTATTGTCGTAGCCAGAAAGGATGACCCCTACACTCAATGAGCCCAGCTGAATTTGTAGGAATCTGACAAAAGGGAATGGGAAGAAAGATTTTAAGGTCAACATGAATCAAGGAAATATGATGGAATAGTAGTCAATTAACTCTTTTTTTTTTTTTTTTGGCTTATTGTAGATGATATATGATTAAAATTAGAGAAAAAATCATATTGTAAATCCCATTATCCCAGAAATGTTAGAATAAAGAAATATGCTGTAGCCAGCTACTTTAGCAGACAGCAAAATGTATCACAATGCCACATGGCAAATCCAAGGTTAAATGACACTACCCACAAGGTTGGTCAATGACACAACACGCCAAGGCATCTGTCAGCCTATGACCTTTATAAGCTAACACAAAATGCGCTCATAAATAATACGACAGGCAAATTGAGCTTTAATGGCAGCTGGAGAATACTAAACCACAAAATTACTAGGATATTACTATCAATGTTCACTACCTGGGAAAAGAAATGCGTGCATCTAGCACATCAACCCAGATTATTGAAGTCGAGATGATTTTTGTTCCATCTCAAAATAAGCAAAACAATATGGCATAAATTGACCCCTTAAAATTTGTTCACTTATTCTTTATACATTACAGACCCAAATTCAACGTACCTCTATCCTTTTTTTCAACAAAAATATCTGGTATCAGGCTATTTCATCACTAGATGAGGTGCACAAAATATTAGGTGATTACTCGGTTTGAAAAAGTACGAAGCAAAAGAAAGAATATCAGAGATAATTCCAGTGACTCTCTAATCATCATTTATTTATTTTGGATATACAACTAGCACACCAATAGTTGAGCGAAAGGTTTGCTGAATTTAGCAGCATCAGCTCAATTTTGACAAAAAAAGGCACCCTTCAACAACTTTACCAACAAAAGCTGAATCTTCTTTGGCTAACAAGATGGGTGCAATGAGGGTTTATGAAGTTAGTCCGGTTAGATTGCAAACTTAATCTGGTTTTCAATGGCTTAGCTTCATTGTTCATCTACTCAACAAAGCCTTCATCCAATCGAACGTATTCAAGCACAATACTAAACCAGCAGAAGGTATTGTTGTGTTTCTGTCATATAAAAACTTACAAATTTGTTGCACACATCACATCTTGGATGATCCTGCTTCCTATAACAAGATTCGTGATACGGACGATTCCCAGACATTGAAAACTATTACAAGAATGAATTTGAGGGTTAGTAAACATACAACAATCTCTTGATACTCAACCAAAATAAAAGACATTAGTTAAGAGCTCATGATCACTGCCATCAATTCCAGACAAAAGTATCAATTCACTAGACTAAGATTCAGATTTAAACCTCATCATAATCAGTAATTGGCAGATTGCAAGCATTGCAACAAAAACAATCAGGATGCCAAACACCGCCCACGTAACTCAAAAACTGCCCATGCCCAATCTCAGTGTTGCACCCAGCACAGATCCTATGAGCAATAAATTTTCAACAATCAGATTAGATTTTCCATGTGGTGTCTCTGAACTGTGATATGCAGAAACAATTTTAAAGAACAGGCAAGAGACATCGTATCTGAAAGATATTAACATGCAATTCCGTGTTATAAGAATATAAAGCACCCCCAATGTTTTCTTAACTAACTTCATTTTGTCTCTTTGATAGAAAGATGCAAGCTCAAATGCCTGGCTAACATAATAGAGACAACATAATATTCTACAAGTTGATCCTGTAAACTAATGGTGTTTCATCTCATGTCACTGCACTTCGGTTAGCATGACAACAAAACAATCACTTTACTGAAAGGATCTTTTAAGAGAAGGAATAAATATTTATCCTTTTGAAATCTGATTGGAATGCATGTTACATTATTTGAATGCAGACAAATGGCTGTTCCACAAGACCACAGTTACCTGTAACCAGATGAAAATGGATAAGGTGGAACTAGATTTCCACCATCATATCGAGCTCGAGGAGGAGACTCCAAACTTACACTTTCTTGAATAGCTTTGGCAAGTTGCTCATCTTCTTCCAATTGAGCTGTCACATTTGTAATATTCCTCGGACTGTTCAGACTCATTATGTTCCTCTGGTTGATATAAAGTTTTTTACTTGATAATTAAAGAATGAACTGGATAACAGCATGGGTGCATAACTAACACAATCTATCATCAGTATATACATATGAAAGGATGAATATTTCTGTCTTGGCTGACCATGAATTTTATGAATGAAACCAGTCACGGTTATTTAAGATGACGAGGACTATATTATCATTTTTATGAAACCTTTAAAGTGATTTGTTGTCTGCGATGAAATCTTTTTATTTGTGTAAACTGTAGGCGTAATTGACCAAAACACCATCATATGAATTGTTGTGAAATTCAGTTTATATTGCCCGGTATTGAAATAAAATATGGTATGAAAAAGAACATAATTAAACTATAACCATTTTGTTTCTCTTCATTTTGGTACTTCTATCTAATATCTTGTACAAAGCTGCTTGAAACATTGGGTCAACAGTCATGTTGCACAGTCAATATAAGTTTTCAAATAAAAAATGGGAGTAACAACCTAATCAATTCTAACAGCTTTGCAACTTACCAATTACTTTTTTTCCTTTTTGATCTTCTACGGAAAGGGAAAGTGCAATAGCACATTCGATTTCTTCATTGTCAAAATTCGATAAATCATCCTGCCTCGAGTTGTCCATGACATACAGTTAGCTCAGGAAAAAAAATTAGAACAAACTTTTAAGAGAAAAGTGCCAGTATATAGTTTTGCAAGAAGATTACATCATCCCATCTTTTCACACAACTTTTATACAACCAACCAGCTCCAGCCAGAAAGACTAGGCTAGCATCATACCATGGACAAGCATAAGCAAAGGAGAACAATTATAAAAGTACAAAGACTGTGATTACCACTGATCGGCGAGGCTCATCCCAATACCTATCTTCTCCATATCTCCCAGGATAGTGCCCTCTACTGCTAGAACCTTCGAGAACCTTGGTCCACCAATCCATAGTGCAATAGGTTTTTCGGTAGCAGGCTGGTGAATTTTGGTCTTTTGAATAATTCATGAGCGCCACAAAGAATTTGGGATAAGAAAGGAAATGAAGTAAGTATTTAATACATCACTTACAACAAACTCATTCATTATTCAATATACAATTATTACAAGTTCTTAGAACAATTGGTTGACAATGAATATATCAATCAAAGAGATGAATAAATGAATATTATTTAACAGGGTAAATAAAAGGCTTGTAATGAGCAGGCGTCTGAAATGGTAGTAGCAACTTGGAGCATACTTCACAGATGCCTTCGAATTTCAAAATTCAGAGGCAGCAATTCAACCGAGCATGGCAGGCATCAGGCTAAAGAGGAACTATAATTAAGCTCACCAAATGAATAAAAAGATATCAATTAGATTAAGGAAACGAAAAGGACGTCAATCCAATCAAGAGAAATAGGAATTCATGACAATAAATAGGCAATGCAGTATCACTCTCCATGATTACAAGTTTTAGCCAAATTCATATATGATGTAATCATTCGTCCCTCATATCTCACCCCAACGCGCCCAGCATCAATACTATCAACAGAAAAAAGAAATTCAATTCTTCATGGATAAAGTTCTCCAACCTCATCTTGCAATCATACAGAGATTACATGGCACAGCTGTCTAAGCTATGCTAAAACAGTAAAACATAAGTTTCAGACAGAACTTCACCTGAAACAAATTAAGAATCTGGAGAAACAATAGAATCTGATGAATCCAGGATCAGTTACAGAAACCAATTCCCATGAATACAGAATCATCGAAAAAGGAATCACATGACACAAAAAGCCATACTTTCCATCATCTCTTCAGCAGCAACCAATCCTGCAAAAACAAAAAACACTTCAGACTTTTCACTTTGACAAAACAAAAGTAGTATTGCAATAGTGAAGATAATAACATTTCACAGAAAGCGCGAAAATAGAAAGAGAGAGACCCAAAATAAGAAAAGTACTTGAATTGAATCCTACTCAAATCCAGGCTGAAGGGGGAGCAAAGAAAGCCAATAGTGTGAGCTTTTTCGGAATTTTTTATCACATACTATAGTTACATGTTGTCTAACCTTCCTTGAAACTCGCAATTTTTATATGCGCTGAGAGAGAGAGAGAGAGAGAGAGAGAGAGAGGAAATCAAATCAAAGGGCCGGGTGGGGTGGTATAGTCCGTAGAATTATTACCGACAACATTTTCTACTTTTGCAAGGGGGTCCTATAGCCATTTTCCACCACAATTCACAAAATGTCAAAGAACCCATATATCTTTCTTGTTGAAAAAATGGCATGGGAAGAGAGAGAGAGAGGGATGGTGGGGGATGGTGGGGGAAGGTGGTTCTGGTGATTGTTGATCTTCGCTCTGTATGGACTTGTGAGCACTGTAGAAGTTGAATAGGGTGGTGTGTGTACTTGTATACCAAAATATTTTGTCAGTGATGAGTCAAGGTCATGGTGGGTGCTCTTAACCCTTGTAAGTTGTAACACTGCCACTTTTCTACAACAATAAGATCTTGCCTCTTAAAATTTACAAGCCATGTTTTTCTTTTTTATTCTTGCAATTTCATTTGCAATATTTTTTACGGGAGATTCATAGTTTTGAAATTTGGACTGGCCCGACGAGCGACCCTTGACTCGGCCGATCTAGGCCTAGGACCGATCCAGGTCTAAGTAAAAACTTGCAGGGAAGTTGGCTCGGCAAAACTCGGTCGACCTGACAGGTCAACTCGGAACCCGGGCGACCCAAGTAAACTTGGCCGAGACCCGGCCTCTTTATATATATATATATATTAAGACGTGAAACGATGTCATTTTGGCCTTTTAAAAAGCCAAAATGATGAAGACGAAGAGCAGAATTGCAAACAAAGAGAAAACCTAGTTAAAGAAAAAGCAATTTCAATCGCGAAGAGCAGAGGAGCAAAAGACTCTTGATCAATAAAGGAAAAGCGATTTTAATAAGGTTAGACTCTTGTTTCTCTTCAGGAATCTTCTTCTTTCACTCTCTCTTTTCTTTATTCTTTTCCTTTTTTTGAACTTGCAGTTCTTAATCTATACATCGATTCATTCGCAGTTCACACCAACAAGTATGTTTCTCTGTTCTTTTTTTTTTTTTTTGCATGTCTTTATTTAAGGTTTTTACATGCATATCTTTGAGTAAATTGACAGGGTTGAATCATCTTGGATAAAGATAATGATGAATTATTTCAATTGTATTCTTGATTTTTGAGGACAAGTAGGATTTTTTAAAACACCTGGATCAAGAAACTTGTTAAGTTACAAAATTTATGAACACCTAGATCAAGAAACTTGGTTCTGGACATAATCTCTGCGAGGAGGGAGATATAAAGAGAGATAAGAAAAGATTACTATCTTCTATTCTTCGAAACAATGGCATCAAGAGGAGGTTTATGTCCATTTCTATTAATGTTGTTTATTTTATTTTCACATGGGTTTCTATTGTTGACTTTGATTTGTAGTGAGGTTTGGCTAAAAAAATAGCGAATTTGTAATGTTGATTAAGAACATAAATTAATTATCCTAGTTTAGTGTGTGTGTGTGTCTATATATATATATATATAATGTTGATTAAGGTTTTTTATGTTCTTTTCTACAATGTTGTTGGTTCTTGTGTGTACTAATAATTGATGACATCTTGGTAACCTGGCAAACTTGAATTATCAGTTAAACTTATATCTATTCCTTTTGAAATTGAACATTTTGAACATTGATACTTTAGGGCATGCAACACTTGTTTTTGTGAACAAAGAACTTGTAGGTATGTACCCTACTAGCTAATTGACTTGATTCTGCATTCTTTGACAATTTTTTATATGATGCTAATTCATGTTGAAATTCAAAAACTTGTTAGGGGTTTTTCTCGATTGATTTGAATTTTATGGGAGCTACAATGTTCAAGATGCTTGGATACTACTCATCTTGTGCCTTGATTGGTTATAATATATGTATGGTTGCTTCATTTTACATTTTTTTTCTTCAGTTTTTATAGCCTTAATCTGTTTTTGAAACTATTCCATCATATCTTCTGCCAGCATTCAGAAAGTATTCTTAAATCTTCTTCCTCTCTAGTTGCTTATATGTTGTTATCATTTCATATGGAATCATCGTCCCCATTTTAGTGAATTGCTTATAGATGCATAGTTGTTGCTTTGCATTTTGTGTTTATGTGTTAGTATGATAATTGGTGCACATTGCATATTAGGATATCAGGCAGCTTTTGGATATGGCAATCATAAATCATGGGGTAATTATAGAGATTGAATATTTAATAAAAGTATATGATTTGACTTGAAATTATATTCCTTTTTATAAATTATGACAATCATGAATTTATGTTGTTGAATGTTTTGTTTTAAATATTTTATATTTGGTTTATGTTTTGAATATTAAATTAAATTTATATTGTTGGTTTAAAATTTAAATTTGGTTTATATAAGTGTTGCATTGTAACTAGTTAGGTGTTTTCTATAGGTGTTGTTTTGTTTTTTTTTTTTTTGTCGACCCTGATCAACCCATTTGACCCGTGACCTAATCATTAGACCGGGTCAACCACCGGGTCGGGTTTCAAAACTATAGGGAGATTGATTTTATGTTTAGATATGTGTTGCTTAGATTTATTTATTTTTATTGAATTTCACGATGAAAAATAGTTGTTTAGGAATGGCAACAAAAGGTAGGGGTGTTCAAAAAAACTGATAAACCGAGAAAACCGACAAAAAATTAACTGAAAAAATCAAACCGAGAAAAAAATCAATTAAATAAATTAAAATATTTTTTAAAAAATCCCGATTTGGTTTGGTTTTTGGTTTTATAATGCAGAAATCTATTAACCCAGACCAGACTGAACAGGTTAAAAAAAAAGGTCCCTAACCACCACTGGTGTAAATGGAAACTTTTGCCCCCCTCTCGCCTAATCCTAACAGACTACTAGAGGCTAAAAAAAAAAGGTCCCTAACCAGAGCACTCGCCCCAGTACTTCTCACCTCTCCCTCTAGCCTCTCCAAAATATGTTAGTCTATAGGACAAGTTCTTTCGTTCAGTACGAGTACATCACAGAAGCATTAATGGGTAGGCATCAATTTCCTCTCCTTTCCTTTTGTTTTTAGGTGATGGGTTTTTGTTGATGAGGTGATGGAAACAAGATTTCTGATGAAGCAATTCTAGATTATATTACAAAGGTGAGTTGTGAGTTTTTGATTGATATTATCTTTTACCTTTCTTCTTCTTCTTCTTTATTTCATAAAGGTGCAAACAGATCTGATTATTTTGTTTTATCTCCAGTCTTTAGGGCCAAAATCCTGTTTTACATCTTCTATGAGATCTGTTGAGGTTAAACAATCCATGGACCACACTGCAATTGAGTTAACAGGAAGTGCTAGACCAGCAGCCATGATGCAAGTAACTAATGAGGAAATTGGGCATCAAAAATTCACATATAGGTTTTTTCGATTTTGGGGTTGGTTTTGGTTCGGTTTTAGTTTTTATTTTGGTTTGGTTTTTTTTTGGATAAAAACCGAATCAAACAAAAAATGATCATCCCTAACAAAAGGAGCACCTGCAAATTTAAAATGTTTTAACGCATTTCATTTGTAATTTTCTTATCGGTTTTTAGTGTGTTTAGAATGGTTTCTTATCAGTTTTTAGTCTGTAGAATTATATTAACTTTTTAAAGTATTTTTTATTTAAAAAATATATATAAATAATATTTTAAAAATTTTATTTTTAATATCAACATATTAAAATAATTTATAAATATAAAAATATAATTTTAAAAAAATAATTAAAATTATTATTTTTTAACACTAGCCAACCACATTTCAATACACTTTCTAGGAGTGTGTTTAGTATTGTTGTAGCTTTTGTGGTTGTAGTTTAAAAAAAAATTGTTTTACAAAAAGTGCTTTTAGTTAAGGTTGGTTTGGTATTTATAAGTGTTTGGTTAAAACTGTGGTTGAAATTGAGGTTGAATAAAAAGTAATTTAATGTGTTTAGTTAAAAAAATTCTTTTCAAATTGAGGTATATATATATATATATATATTAATGGTTTTTAATTTAAATATTATAGATTTAATTACTGCTATTACATCATGAAATAAATAATACTTATATCAAATATTTTTTATTGTTCCATTAAACTATCTACAATTGCATTACATATGAAATCCATCCAGACTACAGTTTCTTTGGTTTCTTAAGTACGCAACAACATCAGGTAAAATATCATCACGAACAAAATTAGAATTGCGATCAAATTTTGTAATTGCTACGTCATCAAGTGATCTCCTTCTAATTTTTATTTTTTTTTTGAATAAAACACAATTAAAAATTGAAATTGATCCAGGGGCCAAAAAAATTTTTTTAAAAAGAATTTTTCATGAATAAGGGTCTGATTGCAAGATATCATAATTCCAGTGGCCAAATTGAAGATCGACTGCTTCAGCTCAAAACGATGCCATTTCAAAGCAAACTGTTCATCTCCTTCATCCCGATTTAGTGGAAACTGCAGAAAATCATGGTAACATCCTTCTCACCCCCACAATGCATGCCATTACCGAGGCACAAACGAAGAACAAAAACAAAGGGAAAGATAATAGAAAGGACCTCGGGGATAAACAGAGGACGAACAAAAACAAGAACAAGGGATAGACACAAAGTGGACACACAGAACACAGGGAGTGAACGATACACACAGAAGGCGAAAGGGAGGACAAGCAAACATATGAGAACAAAAGGACAAAAAAAAAAAAGACCTAGGGAAGGAAGATCGGAGAGTAAGCGAAGGAAAAATAGAAACAGAGAGAGGAAAGCACTGGTCAGCCAACGCACGAGCACCAGCTTTGCCTCCAAGTATACCAGCCCCCTCAGCTCTCCCCCTTTGAACAACAAATCAGAAAAGAAACACAGATGAAGAAGAAAAAAAAACAGAGGATCGAAACCAGTAGAGAGAGAGAGAGAGAGAGGACAATCCAGAACAAAAAAAAAGAAAGCAACAGAATAGAAAGAATCAGGGAAAAAAAAAAACTAAAGGCAAAATAAGAGGCATTGTCCAGAGTGCACCATATCCATTTGCTTCATCTCCAGCACAGGTAAACTTCTCTTTCCCAATCATAACAATTGACACTATACACATAAGTGAACAGTCTTTTTACAAAAGTGAACAACTTACTGTGTATGGAGGCAAAGTCGAGGGTGTTTGGGAGTGTAGTTGCTGTTGCTTTTCAAAGTGCTTTTTATTTAGAAAAGCATGCCAATAATATTTTTTTTTTTTATTTTTTTTTAAATTATTTTTTAGATCAGCACATCAAAATAATTTGAAAACATCAAAAACATATTAATTTAAAGCAAAAATAAAAAATAAAAAATTTTCAAATTTTTTCGGAAGTGCTTTTGAAAAGCACTCCCAAACAACTGCATATTTGCTGACCTGCATTCAAAACGCAAAACATGATGGGTCCCTCATGAAATAAATCACATTTCCGCAGTTACCAAACACTTGTTTTTTGTGGTTTGCTTCAAAAGCAGAAGCAATCATATAAACAAACACCCACTTACTTGAATGGCCATCAATAATGTTCACTTGGATTAGACACCAAATTGTTCTTTTCCTTATTATCACTATCAATTCAATTTGATACTAAAAATGGACCATTTGGGAACACTGCTCCAGATAGAGTTCTATAGAAAATTAATTTTTTTGTTTAAATTATTTTTTTATATTTTTTATATATTAATATCAAATATAATTTTTTTTTTAAAAATTATATTTTAATACAATAAAAAATATTTTAAAAAATAACCACTACAGTATTCACAAACACACCAAAATCATCACGAATGTAGGGTGTGAATTTCAGTGACATGGATGCTCTCCGTTTCAAGTGAGAAAGAAAGAAAGAAATTGACAACGTGCCTGATATGTTTTTTTCCCCTTCTTATATGAGAATAGCATGTTTAAAATTACGTTCTGAATGACTATGCTATTCTCAACTCAGTGCTGACATTTTTTTTTCAATCCTTGAGCTAGCTTCAAACTCAGATTCATTACGTGAATCTGTGCTTTCTATCTTCAATAAAAGGGTTCGGAGGACATTTGTGGCACTGTTTGTTTTTAGTTTTACTTTAAATTATATTTTTAATATTTTTTAATTATTTTAATATATTTATATTAAAAATATTTTTTTAAAAAATAAAAAATAACCGTCACCTCATTAAAAAAAACAAAAAAACCCCACACCCCTCCTCCAACTTTGAATCCTAAGATCCGCAGCTCGAAATAATTGAGACAAACTGCCAAAATTCACAGTTCATTGCCACCTTTGTCCAGATTCTTAACTTGGCCCAAACATCATTCGCAACGGATAATGATTCGTGAATGCGTCAACAAACGATAAGGTAATAAAAGCAAGCACTCTCGGTAGGATGGCAATGATAAAGTAACTTCAGGTGAGGTTCAAGTTTGAAAATTTCTAATATTGGTTTTGTACTACCATTTTTTAATATATAATTAAAATTATTTTTTTAACATATTCCTTTAAATAAAAACTCATTAAATTTGAAACTTCCACTCATATTATCATATGCTTATTTTTTATCAAATAAATAAAAATAATAAAATTTAAAATCATAATCGCTTAGTCATCAATACTCTATAATACCGTGTCAAATAACCAATTATACACAATAACTTAAACTATTAAATAAAATCTCAAGATATGATTTATATTATTTTATAATATATAATTTCAACTGCATTCTCAAATGCGAGTTAGCCGCCAACCTCTCAATCTCATCCTTCAAAACTATATGGTCTTGCATTCACAAGTTTGGCATCTGATAACAATTGAATTCCATGATCATGTTTCCTAGCTGGAGGCAGCTGAGTATGTTTAGCAAACACATCAATTTATTCAGCTAACAAAGCACAAATCTCATGATGATGATGACAGGCTTTGATAACAGACTCCTCATGGCTTATGATTAAGAAAATTTGAGCTCAAAATTTACAAATCTTGTCTGTAAGGTTCTTGGAAACCTTACCTGCTGACATCATTTGTAATTTCACCTCATCAGAAATGCCCTTCAACTCAATCATTCTTCCTTCTTTCTTAAAAGAAAGATTCATCTTAACAAAATCAAACAATATCCCCCACCGCCATACCAGAATCAACTAAGTCGCCATCTCCATTTCCCTCATCCACGTCACCAAACACATCATTTCCCTCTCCCCGCGCTTTCTTTGCATTCATCTCCCATACCCGAAACAAACTTATTCTTTCCAGCCATGGAAAAAAATACTCTTCCTGCCATTTAGCTTCATCAAAAACTTGATTTAAAGTAGGTTTCAAGATTTTAAGCTCTTTGAGTCCACTTATAAAACTAGAGATGAAATTAGCCTTTGATAAGTAAGGATTAAGTTCTTCAAACTTTTTTATAAAATCTTCAACATCCTTCTCCTGTGCCAGTTTGTTAAAACTCCTCTGCCATATCATTTCTGCTACCAAACCTTCTACATATCTCACTCACAATCTCCTCCCAATTTCCAACATCACTCCCTATAACAAATCCTCGAAACCAAATTTCAGCCTTTCCCTCTAAATACATAGAAGCAATCTCTACATATTAATTAACAGAAATCAAATTCATCTTCTAATTTTTCTTGCACTTACATATCCACTCTAGGACTTTCACCATTAAAGAATTGAAGATTAATCCTAGGTATAGGAACATTATAAGCAGACCTGGTGGATTCAGGTAAGGACGAAGGATTCTCACCATCTGTTCATGGTGTGGGAATCAAGCCATCGCCTGAAGAACTGGATTTTGATTCCTGAACTGGTTCCTGCTCTGCTCCCTATGCTTTAATCGTCATCATGATTGCTTCAAGATGCAACTGTCTGCTTCTTCAATTCCTCCATAGATTCTTGCGCAGATCATAACCTTTCAAATGGGAATCCAAAATGTTTGGTTGTACATTGAACGCCAACCTTATCATAGTTGAAGGTCATAAAACAAAGAGTTTATTTTTATTTTTATTTTTATTTTTTGTAAGGAGAGAGGAATAAAGATTTAAAAAAATTCCCATGTTCCAAATAAAATAAAATAAAAAATAGTCAAGATTAAAAAAAAAAATGTATAATAGAAGTTCCACAATGACAACTATATGCGGAGAAGAAAATAGAAAGCCTTCCCTTGACAAAACGGAAATTTCACAAACCAACCACTTAATTCAGTTTCTTGTACAAAGTGCCGGACTGAGTCATGTAACTAATATAAACAAGCTGCTTCAAAATGAACAATGGATTGTAGGGAAATGTTGTAAAGAAAACAAAAAAAGGAGGTATACACATTCTAATATATTCAATATTTTGAGGAGATTCAATAGCTTGTCATAAAATGCTATCCATGTGGTGCCCACCTTTAAGCGTTTTGCAGCAGTTGCACGGAAGCAATATGATTATATATGAAGTCTCCTGGTGTATTCCTTTTTGTGGGTTTTTAACTTTAGATAGTATACAAGTTTAATATCGTATGGGGTGAGGTATTTGTGTGAGAAAATACCAATTATTGCTATAACTATCAATCAGTAGATCAGACAGGAAAGGTTCCTGTCATCTGAATATGGTCAAGGGTTGTCCTGAGGCCATATTTCAGCACTGCCTTGTTACCTATCCTGAAACCTTCTCCATAAGCTGGCGATGTATCTGACTCGATCTGGTGTTTGAAAAACTCACCAAGTTTCTTCTCAGAGTCAGATCGCGGCCCTTTCTTTGACGATGGTGAGGATGACGACGAAGCACCTTCACCTCCCGAACTAGAATATATCTCAGAATCTAGCCACATATGAGCCAGGACCTGGCATATGCCTTCTTCAACCTCTGGACGTAGGTTGGGATAACCTGCCAAAGACAACATTTGTACTTCTTAGCTGATCATATGAAAGTAAATAAATAAAAACGAAGGAAATACTTGACAAGATCATGTATGTCATAGGATGGGCAAACCTTTAAGTCGAAGCCAAGCATGCATCATCTCATGAGCCAAAATTGAACCCGTCAACAACCTGTATGTATGGAATGTAAAGGATGCATGCTTGAAAATTCTCAAATACCATGAATGATGATGAATTTGATGAGTGATCAAAACAAATAGATGATACTACCTGGGAAGGCCATACAGAATCAGAATTGCAGTTACTTCACACCTACGGCTTAGCCTATAAGGTTCTGTTCTTATGTCTATGAAACGGTATCCTGCCCCAATCCTTGGCCTCCTCAAAACCTGGTAATTGGGGTCAAATAAATATACAATTTCAATCTATAAACAGACACCTTTAAGAAACCAAACACTAGCTTATGTAGGACTTGTGACGAGAAGTTACAGTGGTAACAGTTTGTTCTTCTGACAAGCAGAGTCCTCTGGTTTCAGGCAAGTGATGATGACCCTGACCACGAAAATGTAAAAATTGAAAATAAAACCATAAAAAAATATAACAAAACAAAAGGCTTAATTATTGATGGTCTCGATGCATCAGCCTTACATTCTTTTCTCCTTCCATAGCCTCATTCAGGGCTGGTCTCTCAACCAAAAGCAGAGGAATTTCCTGCTCGACCTTCATATTTAAACCTTCATAAAATTCTCGAATTTCAAAGTAAAGAGGTTGGCATTCATGAGTATCCATTATTGCAGAGTCTAGACACTCTAGACATAGCTTCCTGCCATCATCAAGCGATATATATCTAGTGTCCCTAGGCTGCATGGCATGGGAAAAAATATTATTATAAAATTCAAACCATTTTTCAGAAAACTACAATTTACATTTTCTTTCTAAGCTTCTTTATCCCCCTCCCTCCACTTTGGTTTTGGACAGCAGAAAGGTTGATTCAAATTCTTTCAACTGACCTCCATTCTCTCACAACTACAGCAACGAGGAGTCCTATCACGCTCATGTGAGGGACAGTATTTCTGTAGCCAGAATGGATGAGCCCTATACTCAATGAGCCCAGCTGAATTTGTAGGAATCTGTACAAAAGGGAATGGGAAGAAAGATTTTAAGGTCACCATGAATAAGGAAATATGATGGAATAGTAGTTAATTAACTCTCTGTTTTTTTTTTTTTTTTGGCTGATTGTAGATGATATATGATTGAAATTAGAGAAAAAATCATATTGTAAATCCCATTATCCCAGAAATGTTAGAATAAAAAAATATGCTGTAGCCAGCTACTTTAGCAGACAGCAAAATGTATCACAATGCCACATGGCAAATGTAAATGACACTACCCACAAGGTTGGTCAATGACACAACACGCCAAGGCATCTGTCAGCCTATGACCTTTATAAGCTAACATAAAATGCGCTCATAAATAATACGACAGGCAAATTGAGTTTTAATGGCAGATGGAGAATACTAAACCACAAAATTATTAGGATATTACTATCAATGTTCATTACCTGGTAAAAGAAATATGTGCATCTAGCACACCAACCCAGATTATTGAAGTCGAGATGATTTTTGTTCCATCTCAAAATATGCAAAACAATAAGGCATAAATTGACCCCTTAAAATTTGTTCACTTGTTCTTTATACATTACAGACCCAAATTCAACCGTACCTCTATTCTTTTTTTCAACAAAAATATCTGGTATGAGGCTATTTCTTCACTAGATGAGGTGCACAAATAATAGGTGATTACTCAGTTTGAAAAAGTACGCAGCAAAAGAAAGAATATCATAGATAATTCCAGTGACTCTCTAATCATCATTTATTTATTTTGGATATACAACTAGCACATCCAATAGTTGAGCAAAAGGATTGCTGAATTTAGCAGCATCAGCCCAATTTTGACAAAAAGGGCACCCTTCAACAACTTTACCAACGAAAGCTGAATCTTCTTTGGCTAACAAGATGGGTGCAATGAGGGTTTATGAAGTTAGTCCGGTTAGATTGCAACCTTAATCTGGTTTGCAATGGCTTAGCTTCATTGTTCATCTACTCAACAAAGCCTTCATCCAATCGAATGTATTCAAGCACAATACTAAACCAGCACAAGGTATTGCTGTGTTTCTGTCATATAAAAACTTACAAATTTGTTGCAAACATCGCATCTTGGATGATGCTGCTTCCTATAACAAGATTTGTGATACGGACGATTCCCAGACATTGAAAACTATTACAAGAATGAATTTGAGGGTTAGTAAACATACACCAATCTCTTGATAATCAACCAAAATAAAAGACATTAGTTAAGACCTCATGATCACTGCCATCAATTCCAGACAAAAGTATCAATTCACTAGAATGAGATTCAGATTTAAACCTCATAATCAGCAATTGGCAGATTGCAAGCATTGCAACAAAAACAATCAGGATGCCAAACACCGCCCATGCAACTCAAAAACTGCCCATGCCCAATCTCAGTGTTGCACCCAGCACAGATCCTATGAGCAATAAATTTTCAACAATCAGATCAGATTGTCCATGTGGTGTCTCTGAACTGTGATATGCAAAAACAATTTTAAAGAACAGGCAAGAGACATCGTATCTGAAAGATATTAACATGCAATTCCATGTTATAAGAATATAAAGCACCCCAATGTTTTCTTAACTAACTTCATTTTGTCTCTTTGATAGAAAGATGCAAGCTCAAATGTCTGGCTAACATAATAGATACAACATAATATTCTACAAGTTGATCCTGTAAATTAATGGTGTGTTTCATCTCATGTCACTGCACTTCGGTTACCATGACAACAAAACAATCACTTTACTGAAAGGATCTTTTAAGAGAAGGAATAAATATTTATCCTTTTGAAATCTGATTGGAATGCATGTGACATATTTGAATGCAGAAAAATGGTTGTTCCACACAACCACAGTTACCTGTTACCAGATGAAAATGGATAAGGTGGAACTAGATTTCCACCGTCATATCGAGCTCGAGGAGAAGACTCCAAACTTAAACTTTCTTGAATAGCTTTGGCAAGTTGCTCATCTTCTTCCAATTGAGCTGTGACATCCTCCTCTGGCTGGTGGGGCTTGTAATATTCCTCTGACAGTTCAGACTCATTATCTTCCTCTGGTTGAAATAAAGTTTTTTACTTGATAATTAGAGAATGAACTGGATAACAGCATGGGTGCATAACTGACACAATCTATCATCAGTATATACATAAGACAGGATGAATATTTCTGTCTTGGCTGACTATGAATTTTATGAATGAAACCAGTCACGGTTATTTAAGATGACGAGGACTATATTATCATTTTTATGAAACCTTTAAAGTGATTTGTTGTCTGCGATGAAATCTTTTCATTTGTGTAAACTGTAGGCGTAATTGACCAAAACATCATCATATGAATTGATGTCAAATTCAGCTTATATTGCCTGGTATAGAAATAAAATATGGTATGCAAAAGAACCTAATTAAACTATAACCATTTTGTTTCTCTTCATTTTGGTACTTCTATCTGATATCTTGTACAAAGCTGCTTGAAACATTGGGTCAACTGTCATGTTGCACAATCAATATATGTTTTCAAATAAAAAATGGGAGTAACAACCTAATCAATTCTAACAGCTTTGCAACTTACCAATTACTTTTTTTCCTTTTTGATCTTCTTCGGAAAGGGAAAGTGCAATAGCACATTCGATTTCTTCATTGTCAAAATCCGATAAATCATCCTGCCTCAAGTTGTCCATGACATACAGTTAGCTCAGGAAAAAAAATTAGAACAAACTTTTAAGAGAAAAGTGCCAGTATATAGTTTTGCAAGAAGATTACAAAATCCCATCTTTTCACACAACATTTATACAACCAACCAGCTCCAGCCAGAAAGACTAGGGTAGCATCATACCATGAACAAGCATAAGCAAAGGAGAACAATTATAAAAGTACAAAGACTGTGATTACCACTGATCGGCGAGGCTCATCCCAATACCTATCTTCTCCATATCTCCCAGGATAGTGCCCTCTA
Source organism: Populus alba (assembly GCF_005239225.2). Lineage (NCBI taxonomy): Eukaryota > Viridiplantae > Streptophyta > Magnoliopsida > Malpighiales > Salicaceae > Populus > Populus alba. The sequence continues at coordinate 10,561,144 of NC_133288.1, forward strand.
CTGCTAGAACCTTCGAGAACCTTGGTCCACCAATCCATAGTGCAATAGGTTTTTCGGTAGCAGGCTGGTGAATTTTGGTCTTTTGAATAATTCATGAGTGCCGCAAAGAATTTGGGATAAGAAAGGAAAGGAAGTAAGTATTTAATACATTACTTACAACAAACTCATTCATTATTCAATATACAATTATTACAAGTTCTTAGAACAATTGGTTGAGAATGAATATATCAATCAAAGGATGAATAAATGAATATTATTTAACAGGGTAAATAAAAGGCTTGTAATGAGCAGGCGTCTGAAATGGTAGTAGCAACTTGGAGCATACTTCACAGATGCCTTCGAATTTCAAAATTCAGAGGCAGCAATTCAACCGAGCATGGCAGGCATCAAGCTAAAGAGGAACTATAATCAAGCCCACCAAATGAATAAAAAGATATCAATTACATCAAGGAAACGAAAAGGACCTCAATCCAATCAAGAGAAATGGGAATTCATGACAATATATAGGTAATGCAGTATCACTCTCCATGATTACAAATTTTAGCCAAATTCATATATGATGTAATCATTCGTCCCTCATATCTCACCCCAACGCGCCCAGCATCAATACTATCAACAGAGAAAAGAAATTTAAATTCTTCATGGATAAAGATCTCCAACCTCATCTTGCAATCATACAGAGATTACATGGCACAGCTGTCTAAGCTATGCTGAAACAGTAAAACATAAGTTCCAGACAGAACTTCACCTGAAACAAATTAAGAATCTGGAGAAACAATAGAATCTGATGAATCCAAGATCAGTTACAGAAACCAATTCCCATGAATACAGAATCATCGAAAAAGGAATCACATGGCACAAAAAGCCATACTTTCCATCATCTCTTCAACAGCAACCAATCCTGCGAAAACAAAAAACACGTCAGACTTTTCACTGACAAAACAAAAGTAGTGTTGCAATAGGGAAGTTAATAATAGAAAGAGAGAGACCCAAAAAAAGAAAAGTACTTGAATTGAATCCTACTCAAATCCAGGCTAAAGGGGGAGCAAAAAATGCCAATAGTGTAAATTTTTTCGGAATTTTTGATCATATAATATAGTTATATGCTGTCTAACCTTCCTTGAAACTCGCAATTTTTATATGCGCTGAGAGAGAGAGAGAGAGAGAGAGATAGAGGAAATCAAATCAAAGGGCCGGGTGGGGTAGTATAGTCCGTAGAATTATTAACGACAACATTTTCAACTTTTGCAAGTGGGTCCTATAGCCATTTTCCACCACAATTCACAAAATGTCAAAGAACCCATACATCTTTCGTGTTGAAAAATTGACATGGGACAACAGAGAGAGAGAGAGAGACAGAGAGAGGGAAGGTGGTTCTGGTGATTGTTGATCTTCGCTCTGTATGGACTTGTGAGTACTGTAGATGAAGTAAATAGGGTGGTGTGTGTGTCCTTGAAAACCAAAATATTTTTGTCAGTGATGAGTCAAGGTCATGGTGGGTGCTCTTAACCCTTGAAACTTTGACACTTGAAATTACTGTTCGAATTGTATCAGTACTGTAATTTAAAGTATTTTTTATTTAAAAAATATATTTAAATAATATTTTTTTAATTGAATGGTCATAAATAACATTCTGTCAGATTAGACACGTTCACTTAGTTTAAACACCAAATTGTTCTTTTCATTGTTATCACTGTCACTTCAATTTGATAATAAATGCGACATTTGGAACATTAATCCAAATAGATTTTATATAAAATTTTAATTTTTTTTTATTTAAAATTATTTTTTTTATTTTTTTTATATATTAATATCAAAAATAATTTTTAAAAAAATAAAAATTATATTTTAATACATCTTTAAATAAAAAATATTTTAAAAAATAGCCTTATTATTTATTTGGGTGTGAATTTCAGTGACATGGATGCTCCGTGTAAAGTGAGAAGAAAAAGAGAAAGAAATTGACAAAATGCCCCTTATGTGTTTTCTGTTTTTTTCCCCTTCTTATCTGAGAATAGTATGTTTATTCTCTTATTTGTGGACAGAAAAGAAAAGAAAAACATATTTTTTTATATTTTAGATTATTAAAATTACGTTCTGAATGACTACGCTTTTCTCAACTCAGTGCTGATTTTTTTTTAAATAAATATATTTTTTATATTTTTAGATTATTTTAATATGTAATGTCAAAAATAATTTTTAAAATAATAAAAAATTAAATATTATTTTAATATATTTTCAAATAAAAAATATTTTAAAAAATAATCATTACTATAATTTAAAGGATATAACTTAACTGGTCAAATTTTAAATTTATTTCTTTAAAAGTCATTAGTTGGAGTCTTATAAATCTCAAAATTATTTAAATTTTATATGATTTAACATCAGAATTTATAGTATTAATTAAAAAATACGGTTAAAATGATCATTGAATACTCATATTAATTAAAAAAAAAAAAAAAACTCATCCCTCCACCAACTGATGAATCCTGAGATCCACAGCTCTAAATAGTTCTGGGACAAACTGCCAAAAATCGCAGTTCGTCGCCACCGTGTCCAGATTCTTAACGTGGCCAAACATCATTCGCAACGGATAATGATTCGTAGATGCGTCGAAGGATAAGGTAATAAAAGCGAGCACTCCAGCGGCTGTTTTTTTGTTGCTTTCACAAGGCAGGAGTGCCTGCCCCACCCTCCTTTGTTGAAGAGGTTTGAGAAATGACGTCGTTGAAAACTTGATTCATAAGGATTGATAGAAAAATTAGGAAGGTTAAATGAAAATAGCATAAGAAAAATCCTAGATGCTAAATCTCTAAGAGAGAAAGAGAATAATCTATTTATTAAATCATCAAAGTTTGTTGAAATACAAATTAAATAACTTTATTTATATTAGTCAAGGCCTAAACTAAATAAAAAAATTTACAATCTTAAATGAATTAAAAAGAAATAGCTAAAGAAAATAAAATTTATAAACTAAATAAGAAAACAAATACCTAAATAAAAGCTCATGCATTAGTCACCGTAGGTTGAAAAAACTCATCCTTGATTTCAAATTGTGTTTGCTTTAATCTTATGGTTGTCTAATCAAAGCTTTGCAACTCCTTTTTCTTTTTTTGCTTCAAGTGTATAACAATGTTAAAGGAAGAATGCTAAATTAGCTAGGCCCTTATCTTATAAAACAAAGCATGTAAAACCTTCTTGAAAAACTTAAATTTGATCTAATAGTTGAATTTTAAGTTACCAGTATGCTTATCAGACATTTCATTTGGCATTACCAAATCTATTTTGAGCTTAGACTTGTCCATACAATCCAAATACATATCTACTACACTATCCACATGATCCAATTATAATAAATTCAAATCCAATTAATCAAAACCTTTTATATTAGTCTCTTTGAGTCAGAGAAAACTAATCTTCAAATTTTTTTGTCATCCACTAAACGAAGAGATAAATGTTAAACATTGAAAACATTAGAAATATTCAAATGACTGGAAAGATAAAGTCAATGAACATGGTAGTTGATCTCTTATAGCACCTCACAAATGACCTATTTTCCTTTCCTAAAATTGTTATACTCCCTCGTAAAAAACCTATTAAGAGTAAGCATTGCTTATACCAAGCCACCTATTTTAAAAATGGCTTTTTTTGTGATAGTTATCTTCTTGTGTTTTGTACCTTGTAGTATAGTCATAAATTTCTTATCTGACCTAATCATACACCCTATAAAAAGATTGTTTGTCATGTTTTCACCATGGCACCCACATGTCTAATATAAGGAATAAGTGTCTTAAGCAAACCTCATAAATTATGTACACACACAGTCTTAAAAGTACTTGATTAAGTAGTATGATTCATTGACATGTTTAAATCAAAATCTATTTTTATTAAAGTCATATCCCATTACTTTAGATTGTTTCCTACTAGACTTTATAATAGATTCTTTAAGATGTGATTTATCACTTTTATATATCCACCTCTTTGAGGATAGTAAGCACTACTAAAATTCAATTAAGTTTTCAATTCACCCTATAAATTTTTTTAAAATTTTCTCGTGAATTTAGTAACTTGGTCATAAGTAATAAATCTAGGAATTTTATGCAAATGAATTGTTTTATTGAGGTAGAGATGAGTGATACAAAAAGTATAAAATCCTTCTTCGCTAAGTAGTGTCAACAATGCTTTAATAAGTACATAATGGCATAGAACCCCAAATCATAAACAAAATAGTTCTATTTAGAGTTCATCAACTTCTCACTAAAAAATCCATAGGATGTTCCTCTTATCTAAGGAAACTCTTAACCCTCATACTCGAGGCATTACTATTCATCTCAAAATGCTTATCAAAGTCAAGAAAGGCTAGTATAAAAGCTATAATTATCTTTTGCTTTACTAAAAGTTTACTTTTTTTTTCATTGGAAAAGATGACCTTTAAGGCACTCGATAATAAGTATAATTAATGCATTAAAATTATGGATGAACTACCTATAAAAATATGTGCTTGCTTATGGAAACTTTTGACATCATGAATAATTTTATAATGGTCCAATCTATAATTATTGTTATCTTTTGCTATCTACTTACACACCATCAACAGATACTACAAATCTTTAAAAAGAAATATTATTAGTAAAGAACATGCACTTCTTAATATTTTATTAATAATTGTTCACACTTTAGAGTGTCATAAATAGTCCATATATGCTCCAAGTGTGATTTTAGAAATGGGCTATAAAATCATAATGCCATCAAAGTAAAATACTAATATGCCCATAAATACTCTCAAAACATTGTACATAAATTTCATGAAGGTACTAGGTGCATTGAACAACTTACATATCATAACCATCTACTCATGCAAACTATCTTATATTTTAAAAGTTATCTTCAACTCACCCTCAATTTCTTTCTAATCTGACTCAAATCATTCAAATGAATGATGTCTCTGTTCAATATATTAATAACATCAAAAATATAAAACTAGAACTACAACTCTAACTTATAGTTTGCAAAGGAGTAGATTTATATTGATTGGTTATTCATTATTCTTTGGTATACGTACCCCTAATATTTTAATCTATAAAAAACCTGTTTAGTCCACCTAAAATTCTTTATTAGTTGTTCTAGTTTGTTGTTTCTGCATGGCTGGAGGTATCTAATTAATAAGTTTTTTTTTAAAAAAAAAAACAATTGATAATGACTATAATCAAAGCATGTCATGTAATAGACTGTCATAATCCACTCAAGTATCATGCCAACAAATTGTAGAGTTGTTCTCCTGTAGAAAAAAAGGAAGCAGCTTTCTCTCCCTTGGAATGTAGTAAAATTCGAAGACGCTGGGATCTTCTAGAGCCACTTTTTTATATATATATATATATATAGACACAATAACCCTTCAAGGTAACCTGTATATGATGAACACATGCAGCTGTGATATATTCTTGTTTTTTTTTTTAAGATTAGGAAACGGTTGTTTTCGCGTTTTAATTTTATTTTGAAAAGTATTTTTAAAAAAAATTAATATGTTTTATTGCTTTTAAATTATTTTAATATTATTGACTTAACCAAACTTTGGAGTACTGATTAAAAAATAAAAATAAAAAAACTGCTCTGCCATGAGAGGAATGATTCTTTCCGGAACATGATTAGGATAAGATTGGCATGTTTAAGAACGTATAAAGCTTAATGATATACGAGTCTCTAATTTGAAATGTAAAATGATGGTAAGTCTAGTTAATTTAAATGGTTTATTTCCAACCAATCATGTTGCATCTTGCGTAAGGCTTTATTGACTTTCAAATATTAGCATAGAAGTAGCTTTTTGGCACACGCTAAGTTGGTTCATGTTTTTCAGCCTAAAAAAAATGTTATAATGTTAGGAAGTCAAAAATTTGATGTGTAACACTTTTAAAATAATTAAATAGTGATATATTAGATAATATATTCTTTAAAAGAAATATTTAAATGGCAGCAAAATGGATCAATCTAGGCTACCAATAGTGAACTTGTAAACCCGTGATCGTGATAAAACCATGAAATTCATATCAAGACAAATTAAAAAGCCCAATTATAATAAACCAAATATTAAAGATAAAAATAAAAAAAACAAAAAAAATTACTCGATTAAACTTATATTGGTGGTCAACGTAACACTACAAGCCATGCCAATTTTTCCAAACATAAGAAGAACAAAGTTAAGGCGATGCTAGGATTTCTAAAGAAGTAAAAGAAATTCAAGACTCAAGTCTTTAGTGAATTGGTTTTAATAAGTTTGGTTAATTTAGTAACATAAAAAAACAACTGAAATTTAATAATATTAAAAACCAAGTAAACCTAGGTGAATCACTTAGACTCGGGTTAATCTTTTGAAATCATAACTTAAGAAATCTTAGACCCTGACTCAATTAAAAAGCTTAATTCCCAACAAAAAAAAAAAATACGATGTCAACCCATATTCACTTATTAAGCTCATGACCCAATTCATTTGACTAGAATCACCAAATTTGAAAAAACCTCGAAGTTCAATTTTTCATCAATCAAAAATTAAAGGATGAAATTGAAAAAAATAATCAACCATACAAAAAGGATAAAAAATAGCAATTATAAGAAGAAAAAAAAAAAGGTTCGAGCCCACCCAGGTCAACCTGTCACACCCACGATCAAGTTAAATGAAGAAAATCATTACCCAATTTTTTTTTATTTAAAAAAAAAACCATTGTTAGCTTATAAAACCTACGACCTAAGTCATTTAAATGAAAACATCAAATACAGAAAAAAACGAAGCTTAATTCTCAAAAATCAAATATTGAAGAATAAATTTTTTTTAAAAAAAAAATCAACCTCACAAAAGGATCTAAAAAAAGAGTAATTAAAAGCAAAAAAATAGAAAAGAAAGAGAAGAATGTGTGAATCCGTTCAGGTTAACACCCCAAACCTACAAGTTAGGTCATGAGATCGAGATAACCCAATAAAAACAAAAACGAAGAAAACCATGAGCCTATTTTGTAAAAAAAAAAAAAAGAAGGTTAATGTCAAGTAATGAGATCAAAAAAGAAAATAAGTCCAAAAAACAAGTTTGCCCGTGTTAGCTTATAAAACTTGTAATCCAAGCCATTTGATCAGAAGCATCAAACCTAGAAAAATCATGAAGCCTAGTTTTCAAAAAATCAAATCTCGAACGATGAAATTGAACAAAAAAATTCAATTATACAAAAGCATTTAAAAGTAAAAATTATAATTAAAAGAATGAGGATTAAATTTAAAAATAAAAACAAATGAGAATATGAATAATTTTGGATTGAAAAGTTAAATTTAATAGAAAAATCAAGTTCACAAAATAATTAAAAGAAAAAACCACCAAAAGAAAGATGACTAGATTTTTTTAAAAAAATAACAAATTAATTTTTTTTTATCAAATGATGAAATTAAAAACAATTGAAAGTATATAGAAATGGTGAGAAAAAAATTATGAAATAAAAAGAATCAAAACCAAAATTTTAAAAAATAAATTAAATGATGAGATTGAAAAAAACTAAAACTTACAAAAAAATCAAGGACAAAAATTATAAATAAAAAAAATGAGAACTGACACTCAAATATGCATAACTAAGGGGACTACCCTGAATTTTAAATGGTTAGTATGAATATCAAGAGAGGAGAGAGAAAAAAAAAAAACAAAAAACAAAGGTTGTCGGTGACAATCCACCAAAAAAACCAATATAATCTGCCTTTTGGGTTTTTTATTTTCTAAAGAGTTCTTTAAAAGGGTTTTTTTTTTTTCGTAACCTAATAACTTGTTCATTTAAGTTTTTTCATACTTATAATTATTTGATTACTTATTCAATGTTTGCAAAGTGTTAGAAAAAAATATTTCTTAACATATAAGGAATAGAAACGAGACTGTCATAACTTAATTGCACGTTTCAATTCAAAACACAATTTTTAGGCTCGTGGAAATGTGTTTAGGTTTTTGAATTTTTTGAACTTTTTCATATTTGGTTTGGAATTTATATTTCAGTTCTTAATTTTTTTTTATGTGTTAAGTCGTCTAATGTTAACAAGGAGAAATAAAGTTATCAAAAAAATAAAAGGGAAAGAGAAAGGTTTCGAGTAACAATATTCTAGCCACAAAAAAATTAATCCGTGTATCAACGAGTTCACCTGAATAGTAAAGTTCATTGGAGGTAGTTTTGTTCTTTAACCATGTTAGAACAGGGAGACTAGGGCTCGAGATGTTTTTTTTTATTCGTTTTGATTTTAAATTTTTAAATTAATTAGAAGGTGTTTTGGAATTAAAAATAAATTTATCAAGGTTCATAATATTTGTTTAAGGTGTTTTCATATGAAAAAAAAAAGAGGTTTTTATAGCCCAAAAACTTATACCTTAACTTTTTTATGACATGAGATGACCAGAAAATACACAAGTTAATAATATGTTATTTGACCAGGTGGTCGACGTGCTGTCCATCTTATATAAAAAAAACTCTTTGAAGGATAATGTGTCATTCATTTTTTCTTTTAAAGATAGATACGTGGGCGTGGCCTTTCAAGCCTAAACATGTAAGTTGTTTTTTTTTTTCTTTTTAAAGATTAGGTATACAAGCCCGTCCTTCCATATCCAAGTGCCTAGCTTCTTTTTAAATGACCTTTTAATTTATGTGTTTAATTTAAAATAAAATTAACTATAAATAATATTTTAAAAAATTGTCTAATTATGCCATACTTTTCATATAAAATTACAACCTTTTATGGTAATAATAACAATTACATTGTGAATTATATTATATATGAATCTAATATGCAAAACATTTAAAAACGTTTTCTCATAAATATTTAATATTTAATGAGAATAAAATATTTATTTTGATATTTTTTATTGTAAATTTCTTACATGATTTTATTCTTTTTTTTTTCTACAATCATGTTAAAATTATCAAGTTATGTTTTTTTTAATTAAAACTTGTTTTTTCAGATAAGCTTTTTTTTTTTTTTTTTTTAAGAAATGCATGTGATAAATTTTTTTTTAAAAAAGATAAGAAATACATGAATAAAAAAAGGGAGGTTTTAATTGAAAAGATATTTTTTTCATCCTTAAATCAACTTATTTGAATTTTTTATGAATATTTATTTTAATTACTTCTAGTTTTTATTCAACAAACATATTACTAATAAAAATATGTGTATTTTTCAAATAAAAAATTGAATAAGAAGAAAAATATATTTATTTTCCTTACAGATATTTATTTTAATTGCTATAAAATTAAATAAAAATAAAATTTAAAGACTACCACGCCGAAGCATTCAGGCAGAGTGGCTAGTTGAACCTATAGCCAACCATATCATGCAAGGATACCTGCCAAAGGTGGTATTTTTGTCATTCAACCCACCTTGAACCATGACTAGAAAGGGCATAATTAATTAGGTCTCTGTCACTTCAAACGAAGAGATAGATGATAGATGGTCACCAAACTAAAAGACACCATTTGATAACGCATGCAAATTATGTTTTATGTTTATTTTTTTTAATTTAACATTAAAGTATTAATATTAAAAATATTTTTTTTAAAAATAAAAAATAATAATTTTAATATATTTTTAAATAAAAAATATTTTAAAAAAGTAACTACCATCCCATTTCTAAACACTATATTTTCCATGGCGCTCTCTTTCACTCTGTCTTTGTTGTTCAGCTGTGGAAGCTTGACTTGGAGATTAATAAAAAAGAATAATGTTGAACCAACCAATCTAGGCTTGGATTTCATACACCAATTAGCGAACCCAAATGAAGTGGAACCGCATGGGCTAGCCTCATGTTGGTCCATGACACACGCAAGAGGCCTGAAATATCCTAGCCGTTTTCTGGGCTTTTGTTTTTTGGCAAACAAAACTTTGAGTGAAATTATATACTGAGAGCATGGTGAGAGTATCATTACAATTATTTTTTAAATTATTTTTTATTTGAAATTATATATTTTTATTTTTTTAAAATTATTTTTAACATCAGTATATCAAAATGATCTAAAAAACCTAAAAAAATATTAATTTGAAACAAATTATAAAATAAAAAATTTTCAATTTTTTTTCAAAAACATGTTTTAAACACAAAAATAAACAGAGTCTTAGTCAGCAGTTGTACATCCAGCTATATTTGGTTTAAGATACAATAAAAATAAATTAATCATGTGAAAATAAATTTAAGTTCCAAATCACTGTAATTTTTACATACAAATCATGTAATTTATTATGGTGGTCAAGTCTAAAAATTTCCTTAGAAATTCAATATATATATATATATATATGGATAAAATTGATTCAATTAGAAATTAAAAACATATTATAAAAATACTTCATTATATAACAACATATTAAACTGTTAATCTAATAAACAATTTGGAAGAGATGTTATTCATGCCTGTATCGTGACATGATTCTAAGAAAAGGTTGTTGTTGAGGTTCATATACATCAATCTAAGTTCTATATAGTTCATTACTATTCATTTTTTATTTATTTTTTTTCTTATAATTAAAATAAATATTTATATGAAAAACAATAGTTTAAATTCTGAAAAAAAAAAGTTAGATGAATTATTCTTTTCTCATTCATGTAACTTTTTTGATTTGAACAAAATATATGTCTTTTTGTTAACAGCACATTTTTGAATGAAAGGGGATAGTAATTAAAATAAAGGTTTGTAAAAATTTTAAATGATTGAAATAAGTAGAAAAACTATATCTTCTCAATTTAAAATATATTTTATTATTAATAATTTTTTTTTATAAGGAAAATATGTTTTGTAATAAGAAGCAATGTTTTTTTAAATAAAAACCTATAAAAATCTTAAAAGTAAGTTTTAATAAAAAAATAATAAATAATGCCTCGATATTTTGTACGTTATTAAAGATAAAAAAAAATTAAGTAATATTATAAAATTAACTAAAAATATATTAAAAATAACAAAAAATTATTTTCATTAAATATTCATTAGCACATTCTTAAATGTTTCTGCATATTTGTTATATAATAATGAAAAAAAGTATTAATATTACCATGGAACCTATAATATTATTTAAAACCATGGAAAAATGAATAATTATTATTTTAATTATTTTATTTTGAGTTCATTTTAATCAAAGTCTAAAAAGTACTTTTTTGACATAAAAAATAAAAAATAAAAAATGCTACTTACAAAAAAACCTAGGCAAGTAGGCCTAAGAGGTTCAACAAAAACAATTGGCCTAATAGAAAGAAAGCAAGGCCCATGAGTCTAACTCTTTTTAAAAGTAGAAGGCATGTTGTTGGTCATTTTTTTTTTATAAAGAAAATAAACAATACATTGTCTATATTTGTAGATACTCCATCATCTATTGGTTGATATTTTGGCCACCTCTTGTGGTCGAAAATTTAGGATCCTGGTTGAAAATTTAGAATATGAGTTAGAAACCTTGAAAATCTATTTTCCACCTCTTTTTATCTAAAAAACCTCATAAACACCATAAAACACATTAAACTTATTTCTAACCTCAAAACACTATTTAATCTATTCAAAAACCCAAAATTAAACCAAAAGAAAAAAAAAATTCCCAACCCCAAATCTACTTTTTTTTTATAAGATGAAAATTCCTAACCACCATAATGAAACTCCTCTTGGTAGGATATGGGTTCATTGACACAACAGTCAACTTATTTTGTTTTGTGTGTGTATATATATATATATATATTTTTTTTTTTTCCAGCGACTTTCTTTTTTCTTTTTAAATTTAAGAATTAAACCATTAAAAAAATAGAGTCTAAAATAGAAATGTACATTACAAAAACCATAGGACCAAACATTTTTGAACTGAGGTTTTTATGGATCAAAATAATGTTTTTCAAACAAAAATGAAAAGGGCACTATATTTTTTATTTTGATTTTTATTTTTGTCCTTCTTCTTTCACTTGTTTTTAATACTATAAGCAATTAATTGCTAGTAAGCAACAATTGGGTCAATCTGATAAGCCTTTTGTCTGTCCAGGCTTTAGACAACTATTCAAGAGCGATCGATACTGAAAAAAACTTTAAGAGATTTTGTGAGAGTATCAATGAAACAATTAATTATAAAACAATTACTCAATTTATTCATAGTTACTTAAGTTATTAAGCAAGTATTTGACATGTCTCTATATTTCTACTTATGCTTCTTATATCATTATATCATTGTATAATATTCAATTCTCCTACGCTGTCAAAAATATTTCACAAAAATTGATATAATTAATTTGTTTTTCATTATGAAAATGCTTTTAAGATATACATAAATATAATTTTAATTGAAAAAATAAAATTTTTATTTTTAAAATTTTAATTGCATGTTGAGTAATTATAAACTTTTTATTTTTATTTTTAAAAGCATTTTCAGCAATCTATTTATTATATACTTACATAACAGAGGATTTTTTTAAATAAAATATATACTTTCTATCATATTAGATGAAAAAACTTGATAAAATAACATATTGAAGAATTGGATATTATACAAGAATATAATATAGACATAATTAGAAATGTATTGATGTATTAAAAACTTGTCTAATTATATAAAGATAAATTGAACTTGTCTATCAAACATTAATTAGGACTTTTCTACTACCTTGTAGGTATTGAAATTTTATATTTATTTTACGTGACACATTCTTCTAACACTTTATTATAATATATATTTTTTATTTTTTAAAATTTATTTTTAATATTAACATATTAAAATAATTTTTAAAAATAAAAAAAATTAATTTAAAATAAAACAATTTCAAAAGATTTCAAAAATATTTTTTTAACCATAAAAACAAACATAAAAAAACCCCACAAAATCACAAACAGGAAAGCACTCTCGTTTCTTGGGAATTAGGACTCCACAACTTACATAAATCCCATGCAAAAACCCACCTTGCTTTCTCAAAATTCTTTAATTAATTTTTCTGTATTCAAGCCAAGTCTCGTTCTCAAGGGTCTGATAAGGAGAAGCTTCTCATTTTTGTGGGGCACACTGGCTAGTATCTACACATCCCAGTTGATATCCTCTCATATTAAATGATGTTAAATTCAATGCAATCAAACATTGTAGAAATCTAAACCTTTCATTACCAGCAATCTCTATCATCGTAGAAGTTGTCATAGCAGGTGGATAATTCACAGACGCCACAATTTAAAATTTCCATACCAATAAAAACAATGGTATTATAAAAAGCTATGAAATTCTTAACTGATACTAGCTAGATTCAAATGAATGGGATTAGAAGTATGTCGAACCTCGGGAATGACTCAGATGCTATTGGGCTTGGCAATGTGCTAAGTCTTGAGCACGCTGGGTTTGACACTGGTCGGACCCAAGAGATGACTGTCAAGCGTCGAGCACACTAGGTTTGACACTGGTTAAACCCAAAAGATGATCGAGTTTAACACCATCAATTCTATAGATTTTTATATAAAATCTTAGAAGAATTATTTCTCAATAAATAAGTTTAATTAAACAAGTCTATACTTTGTCGATACACGACGTCGGGCGACGGCTCCGCTCATTTTTGTTTATTTAACAAATTTTTTTTTTTAATTGGGGGAAATGAAAATTTTATTGGAGTCGCCATCTAGTAATTTGAGGGAACTAGAAATCCCAAATTAGACACTGGTTCCAAAGATTCGGGTACTGGGTTAGTTATGATTAAGGGAAGGTAGACACCACCCTTAAAACATCCTTTCAAAAGAAAGGTTACCCTTACTTATGTGTTTTTTATTTGATTTAAATGCTATTATATTTTGAGCTTATTTGCAATTTTGTTTGTTTTTTTTTTAAATAGTTAACGTCGGTCCCTAAAAATAGGAGACACGTTAAAAAATGACATCAGTCCCTAAAAATAGGAGACTTGTCTAAAATATTGACGTTTAACCCTAAAAAGGAGATTTACGTCTAAGTTACCAAAAAAAAAAACTATGGACATAATCCATATTGGTATTTAAACTTTTGACATCGGTCCTTTTATGAAAAAGAGACGTGTCGACGAACAGTATTTGTTTATAAAATTATTTTTATATCGTTGAGAAATGGGTATCCCATATTTGAGATTTGGGCTTTGGACCCACGAACGATAACATGATAGGATGGGTATTGGACCCGCGTTATTATTCCTTTCTTTTTTATTTTATTTTTTTGTTTGTTTTACAACATGCAAGAAAATTTATATACAAAATAAAAAAAATGTTAGAAATCTAAAAAAAACAATTACCTAAGTGACACAGTATAGGTAAAATACTGAAATACCCTCGGATCTATCGGAAATTTACGAAAACGCCACTGGCAGCGCGTGTGGCTCACGCGCGGCTACTGTTGGTGGCGGCGAGCTTTTCAGGCGAGATTTCTGGCCCACCGATGGTCGGTTCTGGTAGATCTGAGGTCGAGGATTCTGTTGGTGGTGGTCTCGACGTCCGTTGATGGCTTACGAGGGAGAATCAATGACTTGAAGGTTCGGTGGCCGACGAAGATCGCGGCCTTTTTTCCGGCCAGATGAGGCGGCGAAAACGATGAAAACCGCCGGGGTTTTGCTTTAAACCAGGGTAGCTACCTTTCTGTGGTGGTGCAGAGGCTTGAGATGGCCGGAAAGTGGAGATCGGATGAGAGAGGGAGTCGCCGGCGAGAGGAGAGAGATGTTCTGAGATTTCTTACGGTGTGAACGCGTATACGGTGTACCGGTGCCTCGGAACACTGTGCGCCGTTAGATCTCGGATGAAACGATCAGATGGCTGTGATTGGCTAGATCTGCTGTTGATCAGACGATCTGGATGAACTGATCTGTGATCTGGTGTGTCGCGGTGCACCAAAATCTCGGTACACCTGATGACGTGGCGTAACCGGATCAAATCTTGAATTATTTCAAAGGCCGAGATGTGTCGGGATATATTTGGTATTTTTCAAATTGTTTTTTTTTAAAAGACAATATCCTACTCTCTCGAAGAAAAACTAAAAAAATGTTAATAGTATCAATCGATTTTATTTTTTTTTCCTTTTCTTCCTCCCCCCTTTTTTGCCCTCTGCTCTCGTGGCTATTTATAGCCAATGAGCAGGGGACAACTCATTAAATTCTGAAGAAATAATGCACCGTCGGCTACTAACTTATCTACCATAATTTTGTTTTATTATATATAATAATAAATATTTACATGAGTAAAACTAAAAATTCAAATCAGTATTAGAAAAAGCCCGTTTCAACCGAAAAAAAAAAAATGGAATACCAAAAAAAACATTTGATGGGTATCGACCCGATGAACCGGGTTTTGGTTGAAAATGATGGTTTTGACCCGAGACAGCTCGAAACTCATTTTTTACCCTGGTCGACATGGTTTGACCCATATTGACCCGGTGAACTCGGTTTTGGTCAGAAATGACGGTTTTGACCCGTATTGACCCGGTGAACCCGATTTTGGTCGAAAATGATGTTTTTGACCCGAAACAGCCCGAAACTCATTTTTTACCCTGGTCGACATGGTTTGACCTACGGTTGACTCGAGAAAAATATATTTTTGAATTTTAAACTTTTTTTTAATTTTTTTTGGATTTTTATGAATAATAATAGAAATAAAATAATTCAAGAAAATCTTTGTGAATCCAAAATTGGGTAACAACATACTCCACCAAGACTTTTAAATGTGTTAAAAGTCTTTTATGGCCAGCCATATCACCATCTTTTAATTGGATGAAATGAGTGGAATATTGTTGACAATGTAACTCGAAATATCTCGAAAATGAAGTTACACTCCAACGTATTTTCTTCACAACAGAACAAAACTAATGAGCTATACATACACAATGAGACCTTCAAAACAAATATTTTCAATCTTCATTCTCCACTACATATATATTTTTAGAGCATCTCTCTCGAGAATATTATTTTATTTTTCTTTCTCTAAAAAGATACTTATTTAGGGAGTGCAGTGTTGTCGTGGTTGTTTATCAAAGTACTTTTTTTTTTTTTTTCTAGAAATGCAACAAAATAATATGTTTTTTTATTTTTTAAAAAATATTTTTGACATCAGTAGATCAAAACGATCTGAAAAAAAAACTTAATTTGAAGCAAAAAAAAATTATTTTTTTACAAAAACGCTTTTGAAAAGTGAAAATACATAGGCTCTTAGGCATTAGAGAGTCCACATTGTAAAATATACTAAAACACTATCCCTGTTCAGCAACGCCTTTTTTTTTTTTTAAGTTATCTTTTTTTTTTTTTTACTGTTTTTTTATGCCTTTTGAGAAATTTTATTTTTTTGCTTCTTCCTTTGTTTTTTTCTTTTTAACAAAATTTTTTTGTTTAGTTTAGTTTATTAATGTTAAATTTTTTTATTTAGTTATCAGACTTTCATGATAGGTTTCTGGATTTAACGGGTTAACCTAAATTTTTTTTTCTTTTTAATTAATTTTTTTTCATTTAATTTAGTTTGTTAATGTTAAATTTCTTTCTATTTAGTTATTAGACTTTCATGACACATGTTTTTCAGATTTAACGTGTTAACCTGGTTTGACAAGTTAACCTATAAGTTTTTTTTTTGCTTTTTATTCTTTTTTAATTAATTTTTTTCGTTTAGTTTAGTTTGTTAATGTTAAATTTCTTTCTATTTAGTTATTAGACTTTCAAGACACATATCCCAAGTTTCACGGGTTAACGTGGTTTCACAGATGAACCTAGTTAATTCTGGGTTGACCCGTCAATTTTTTTATTTTCATAAATTTTTTTTGTTTAATTTAGTTTGTTAATGTTATTTTTTTTATTTAGTTATTAGACTTTCATGACACAAATCCTGGGTTTAATGTGTTAACATGATTTGACGAGTTAACCCGGATTTTTTTTTTTATTTTTTCTTTTTAATTAATTTTTTTCGTTTAGTTCAGTTTGTTAATGTTTATTTTTTTTATTTAGTTACCAGACATTCATGACACGAATCCAGGGTTTAACGGGTTAACTTGGTTTGACGAGTTAACCTGTAATTTTTTTTTTTGCTTTTTTTTTCCTTTTAAATTAATTTTTTTCATTTAATTTAAATTGTTGATGTTAATTTTTTTTCTATTTAGTTATCAAACTTTCATGACACGGATTCCAAGGTTTTCTTTTTTTTAAGTTATCTTTTTTTTTTTAATGTTTTTTTTATGCCTTGTGAGAAATTATTTTTTTTGCTTCTTTCTTTCTTTTTTTTCTTTTAACAAATTTTTTTTGTTTAATTTAGTTTATTAATGTTAAATTTGTTTTATTTAGTTATCAGACTTCCATGATACGTTTTCCGGATTTAACGGGTCAACCTAAATTTGTTTTTTCTTTTTATTCTTTTTAATTATTATTTTTTGTTTAGTTTAGTTTGTTAATGTTAAATTTCTTTCTATTTAGTTATTAGACTTTCATGACACACGTTTTTCAGATTTAACGGGTTAATCTGGTTTAACAAGTTAACCTATAATTTTTTTTTTTTGCTTTTTATTCTTTTTAAATTAATTTTTTTTTCGTTTAGTTTAGTTTGTTAATGTTAAATTTCTTTCTATTTAGTTATTAGACTTTCAAGACACATATCCCGACTTTCACGGGTTAACCTGGTTTCACGGGTGAACCCAGTTAATTCTGGGTTGACCCGTCAATTTTTTTATTTATTTTTATTTTCATAAATTTTTTTGTTTAATTTAGTTTGTTAATGTTAATTTTTTTTATTTATTTATTAGACTTTCATGACACAGATCCTGGTTTAACATGTTAACATGAATTGACAAGTTAACCCGAATTTGTTTTTCTTTTTAATTAATTTTTTTCGTTTAGTTCAGTTTGTTAATGTTCGCTTTTTTTTTTTTATTTAGTTACCAGAAATTCATGACATGGATCCAAAGTTTAACGGGTTAACTTGGTTTGACGAGTTAACCTGTAATTTTTTATCTTTTTTTTTCCTTTTAAATTATTTTTTTTCGTTTAATTTAAATTGTTGATGTTAATTTTTTTTCTATTTAGTTATCAAACTTTCATGACACGGATTCCAGGTTTGACAGGTTAACCTGGTTTGACGAGTTAGCCAAGTTAATTCTGGGTTAACCCATTAATTTGTTTTTTCCTTTTTAATTATCAAACTTTCGCGATACGAATTCAAGGTATGACGGGTTAACCTGATTTGAAGGGTTAACCCAATTAATTCATTTCTTTTTCTTTTTCTTTATTAGTTTTTTTTCTTCATGTTGATTTTTTTCTTTGTTTTTATTTTTTAACTAATCTATTTAATTATCATACTTTTATGACACAACCTTGCAGCCAGATCCACGTCCAATGCTATTGGGTCTGGTATTGCAGTCCAGACACTTTTATGCTAAGGCTTAACCCAAATTTAATGTTATTATTAATATTATAAATATTACTCTTGGGTCAGGCGTTGCAACCAAACCTGAGACTTTTGGGTATAACTTTACAAAAAAACCTAACACTTTTAGATCTTGATTATTTTTTAAATGCAAAAAATAATTGACCCGCGGCATCGCGCGGGCATATAACTAGTCTCTACTAAAAGGGATCTTTTACAGGTACTAATCATAAGTTACCTTAGCTTATTAAACATCAAATATAACATATCAACCACCTTGGCTAAATAAAATGAATGAGATTGATAGGAGAAATTGATTAATCAATTATCTAACCCGGAAGTCCTATTCATAAACTACTATATTTTTGGTCTTATTCACCAAATATATATATAAACCCTACAAGTCAGCAAACGGAAGGCCTCTTTATCTTTTGAAAACGGAAACTTAAATTATGATTCATGACAAACCTTCATTTAAACAAATAATCTAGCAAGCCTAATCATTGATTTAAATTTTGAAAGTAGTATTTAACAAATATAATAGAAGAAAATGATAACATCTCAACAATGCTTAAATATCGAGACCCATTCGATACCCAAATGCTTGATGTAAAAGGCATTACACCTGGATATATATTTTCATTTGCTACTAGTCAAACTTCTGAAATTTGATTTGTTTTTTCATGTGAGTTCATAAAAAGAATCGAAGCCAGAAACCACAAGGAAACCACATGCAGTAATAATAATAAAACGTTTGACAAAGTCCACCAAGTTATCCTCTTCCTTAAGCAAAGGCAATTGAATATTCCAGCAAGTTTGTATATAAAATGGTCTTAGTAACAACATATTAGAGCTATAGCAAGCCTTGTGTTAGGAGCAGGAAATTAAGATGGCGAGAGAGTTCATATATAGTACATGAAGGCAGTGTCCATTCAAAAGCAGGCTTCCTTCTTGATTCCTCTGAGGCTTTTCTGTTGTTATGTATGATTGTGGTTTCCTTGTCAATTATTTCCATGGTCATATTCGCATGTGGTGATAGTGGTTGAGGCAGAGGTGGAGGCCGCCGCGGCGGTCGGGGGGGGGGGGGGGGGCTCTTCTGGAACTGGTGGAGGTGTTTATGGAGGAGGTGGTATTGTTGGAGATGGTGGAGGTGGTGGAGGAGCCGGAGGAGGTAATTGTGGTGGAGGTGGTGGAGGTAATTGTGGTGGTGTAGGAGGATGATAAGAACTTTGGTGGAGTTATTTCTATGGAAAAAAATTAAGGTTTCTCATGCTCTTTGAGCATTATTGTTAGCTTTCATTTATTTAATTAATAAAGTTTCTCAAGCCATTTTACACATCCATTGAGCTTAAATAGCTTTTATAAATCACTTTAAAGAAGCATTTTGTGCATTCAAGGTATGCTAAAGTATAAATCTATGAAGTTAACGAATAAAACATAATTGTTTTTAACCAAACCAATAGTTAAGATTAATAATCATATTATTTAAATCATAATATTAACATTTTAATTTTACTTATTGACTTGAATTCCTTGTATATTAAATTGAATACTGGGGACATTGATATTTTTTTACAAGGCGTACTAGTCATTACTAAATCAATTGAGAATAATTTTTTATTTTTCATTTTAAAAACACAATAAAACAATAAAAATACCCTTATAAGCAAAAAAAATTAAATTGACTATTGGGGACAATATTAATGTCTTTTTACAAGGCACATTAGTTATTACTAAATTGATTGAGAAAATATTTTTTATTTTATTTAAAAGCACAGTAAAACAATAAAAATATCCTTAAAAGAAAAACAATTTAAAATTAACGTCCAAGGATTTTTTTAATTTTCATAGTGATTTTTTTGGTAACTTCATAAATATAGAAAATAATAAGAAAATAAAAAGCATAGTGAACGATCAAAATGCCATTGGAAGTTAAAAAATTAAAACTTGTCTTAAGGGGTTTTTTCATATTTTCATAATAATTTATTTTGTTATTGTTTGGTCAATTAAGAGGCAATTTGATATTGTATAAAAATAAAAATTAATAAAAATAAAAAGTAGCTAGTAGGTGTGGAAGGTACCAATGCTTTTTGAACAACGTGTGTAATGTTTTTTGACAGTCTAGATATCATTTTCACCGTGTCATTGAAAAATAATACTATGTACTTTTATTTTTATAAGCACCATATGTGATTGATGGTGACACAGTTTGTCACCAGCATCACTTTCGTTTTCCCCCTTCCTCTCTCTTTCATCCCCTTGATCATCTTTTAATTAGTGAATTGATGAAAACACATTAAACATGCATTAATTATTTCTAATTATTATTTTCCTAATGCTTTATTTAAGTCATAGCAGCTGGGTCAAATAGTAAAAATAAAAAAATGCAATTTTAATGACTGATCATAATAAGTTTGGCAGGTCGGGAATTAATTTCTGAATTAAGTTGCCAAAGTTGAGAGAATTCTCTCCGTGTATATATATATAATTTGCTCAATCTGACCCAGCCAGGTTATTAGGAGCACAATATTTAGTGAATTGATACATCCAATTTAAATATGATGCTAATATTTCTCTCATCTCCTCAAAAGAAAAGGAGGGTTACGTTGAATCTTCATTCGTCTCTGTACGTAGGGCTGCAAGAACATTGACCGAGTGATCCTAACCAAGCTAGCTAGCTCAAGTTGTGGAATTGTTGGGCATTTAGTTATTTCCTCTCTATTAATTTATTTATTTATAAATGGGGAAGGTAGCTAGAAGTAGAGGTGATACAGCGCGAAAGCCATCACCTCTACTTCTAGCTACCTTCCTCATATATATATATATATATATATATATATATATATATATATATATATATATATATATATATGAGGAAGGTAGCTAGAAGTAGAGGTGATGGCTTTCGCGCTGTAGGCAAGGCACCGTAGGTGAGTTATATATATAGTAAATTAATTCATCCCATCTGCTAGCTGAGCTGACCCACTCAATCTTCACAATTCAATCCTATATTTTTTAATTAATTTCACCAGTAAATATCGCGTAGAAATCAGTTTATGATCAAGACGTGATCAAATCCATACTTGTTGGTTGCCATGTGATATGTTGCCTAGTTTATGTTATTTACGAACCACCAATAATCACTTATCGGCATGCAAGATTCCAAGTCATATACACAGCTAGGATGAAGATTTCATCACGGTTCAAGTACCCAAATGCGTGGTGGAGTGTGTATTTGATAATGCTGTGGCTTGTAAGAATATTTTTTAATGGAAAATATTTTAGAATATTTTTTTTATATATTTACATATTAAAATATATAAAAAATCTAAAAAAAATATTAAATTAATATTTTTCAAATAAAAAATAGTTTAAAAAGTATTTTAAAAGTTGATTAAATAATAAAAAAAACAAATACATCCCGAGTATTAGTTGCATTTGTGGATTCGATATCCCACCATATATAGAGGAATGTGAGAGATCTTGGGCATAACCTCTGTGCATGGATTCAAGCCCTTTATAACCTCTGAAGACGGAGGCACCCCTTGAAAAAAAAAAAACTTGAATAAGACGCTAGTTCCAGGAAAGAATGATGCTTTCTAGAGGATGCTCTTGCTAAATGAATGAAGCCATTGCGAGCTACAAACCCCATGATCATAATTTTCCGAATGAGGGAGTTGTTTTTTGGATAATTAGATAAATTTTAAAATATTATCAAGCCCGTTATGAAATCGATTCAAATTTAACCCTATATATATTTATTTTTTTGTATTAATTAAATAATAAGAACCTGACTAAAAATATTTAAGTTTTTTATTAAATTATTATTTTTAAAATAAAAATATAATAAAAATCCTATCCAAGAATACCAGTTGAAATCCCAGTACCTGCGCCCTCAGTCGCAAAACCACATCATAATACGCCCATTTCCGTTTTTCGAAGACAGTGCACGTGCCTATGTAGTCGATCCATGAAAACTTTATTTTTCTAGTCTATTTTTTTATTTATTTAAGTCATTAATAAGGTATACCACAAATAATCATAATAAAAATGAGAGGAGGTGATTAAATATATGAAGAACAGTATATGTAGTATATATAAAAAAAACAATATGAAGGATCATTGCACGATTTTGCCAGGATACGTACAGGAGTATGGAAACCAACGGAAATAATTCGAAGTTCAAAAGTTTGTTAAATGTACATTGTGATGAGCAAAAAATTAATTAGCAAGGATATTACGCAATAATGTCTACTTACAAGTTATGATGTTCACAAAATCACAAACAGGAAAGCACTCTCGTTTCTTGGCAATTAGGACTCCTCAACTTACATAAATCCCATGAAAAAACCCACCTTGCTTTCTCAAAATTACTTAATTAATTTTTCTGTATTCAAGCCAAGTCTCGTTCTCAAGAGTTAAAATAGTTATTTTTTTATTTTTTAAAAAAATTATTTTAACATCATTACATCAAAATGATCTAAAAACACATAAAAAATAATTTGAAATAAATAAAAAAATAAAAACAAATTTCAAATTTTTTCAAAAACGTTTTTAAAATGCAAAAACAAATAGAGTCTTAGTCAGCAATTGCATATCCAACTATATTTGGTTTAAAATACAATGAAAATAAATTAATCATGTGAAAATAAATTTATACTTGAATAGTAGTTAACTTTCTAAGTCATAAAGTTTTTACATATAAATCACGTGATTTATTTTTGGTGCCAAGTCTAAAAATTTGTTTAGAAAAATAGATTAGAAATTCAATATATATATATATATATATATATATAATATATATATATATATATATATATATATATCTGTGTGTGTGGGGGGGGATAAAATTGACTCAATTAGAAATTAAAAACATATTAAATTATTAATCTAATAAACAATTTGGATGAGATGTTATTCATACATTTATCGCCATCATTTTAAGAAAAGGTTATCATTGAGGGTTCAGATATATCAATCTAAGTTCTATATAGTTCATTACTATTCTTTTTTTTTTCTTATAATTAAAATAAATATTTATATGAAAAATAATAGTTTTAAATTCTGAAAAACAAAATGTTAGATGAATTGTTCTTTTCTCATTCACGTAACTTTTGTGATTTGAACAAAATACATGTTTTTTTATTAGCAACACATTTTTGAATGAAAGGGATGGTAATTAAAATAAAGGTTTGTAAAAATTTTAAATGATTGGAATAAGTAGAAAAACTATATCTTCTCAATTTAAAATATATTTTCGTATTAATAATTTTTTATAAGGAAAATATGTTTTGTAATAAGAAGCAATGTTTTTTTAAATAAAAACCTATCAAAATATTAAAAGTAAGTTTTTAATAAAAAATAAAATAAAATAATACCTCGATATTTTGTATGTGATTAAAGATAAAAAAATTAAGTAATATTATAAAATTAACTAAAAATTATATTAAAAAATAACAAAAAATTATTTTCATTAAAATATTCATTAGCACATTCTTTAAAATGTTTATGCATATTTGTTATATAATAATTTAAAAAAATAATTATTAATATTACCATAGAACCTATAATATTATTTAAAATCATGGAAAAATGAATACTTATTATTTTAATTATTTTATTTTGAGTTCATTTTAATCAAAATCTTAAAAAGTACCTTTTGACTTAAAAAAAAGTTTGAAAAAAGTTACGTTAAAAAAAGTCCAAGCAATTAGGCCTTAGAGGTTGAGCACAAACATCTGGCCTAATAAAAAGAAAGCAAGGCTCGTGAGTCTAACTCTTTTCAAAGTAGATGAAATGTTATTGGTCATGTCTTTTGTTTTTTTTTAAGAAAATAAACAATACATTGTTTATATTTGTAGATAATCCATTATCTATTGGTTGATATTTGATCATCTCTTGTGGTTGAAAATTCAGGATCCTGGTAGAAAATTTAAGATTTGAATTTGAGACCTTGAAAACCTATTTTCAACCTCTTTTCACTTGAAAAAACTTGATAAACATCATAAAAACACATTAAACTTATTTCTAATCTCAAAGCACTATTCAATCTACAAAACAACCCTAAAATTAAACCAAAAGAAAAAAAATTTCCCAACCCCAAATCTACTTTTTTTTGATAAGATGAAAATTCCTAACCAATAAATATATATATATATATATATTTTCAGCGGCTTTCTCTCTTCTTTTTAAATTCAAGAACTAAACCATTAAAAAAAATAAAATCTAAAATAAAAATATACATTACAAAAACTATAGGGGACCAAACATTTTTGAACTGAGGTTTTATGGATTAAAATAATTTTTTTCAAACAAAAATGAAAACGACACTATAGTTTGTATTTTGATTTCTATTTTTATCCTTCTTTAAATTGTTTTTTATACTATAAGCAAATTTCCAGTAAGCAACAATTGGGTCAATTGTTTTTTATTTTTTATTTTTTTATATTGATTTTATTGTCAATTTAAAAGTTATTGGGGACATTATTATAGTTGACCATTTATTACATATTATAAATAAACATGTTGGTACTTGCTATGCACTCTTCAATGAGTGGACGGCCCCTAGCTTTCTGGTAGCACATGCCTTCATTTAAACAACTATAGTAGTAAGCCTAATCATTGATTTAAATTTTGAAGGTAGCATTGAACAAATATAAAAGAAGAAAATGATAGACCAGTCCAGTAAGTTTGAATATAAATGAAAACAAAGACCAGTCCACCGAGTTTAAATTTTGAAGGTAGTACTGAACAAATATAATAGAAGAAAATGATAACATCTCAACATGAAAATGAAAAGAAAAAAAATTGATCTGAGTTTTGTTTCTTTTTGCCGAAAACATGGACCAGTCCACCAAGTTTGAATATAAATTGTTTTAGTAATACTAAAACGTTTGACAAGTCCACCAAGTTATCCTCTTCCTTAAGCAAAGGCAATTGAATATTCCAGCAAGTTTGTATATAAAATGGTCTTAGTAACAACATATTAGAGCTATAGCAAGCCTTGTGTTAGGAGCTTATATCTTAGGAAATTAAGATGGCGAGAGAGTTCATAGTTCATGAAGGCAGTGTCCATTCAGAAGCAGGCTTCCTGCTTGATTCCTCTGAGGCTTTTCTGTTGTTATGCATGATTGTGGTTTCCTTGTCAATTATTTCCATGGTCATTTTCGCATGTGGTGATAGTGATTCAGCCGGAGGTGGAGGCCACAGCAGTCATCAGGGGGCCCCCGGATCTGGAGTAGCAGCTGCATCAGCTGCAGCAGCTGGAGTAGCAGCTGGTGGAGGTGGTGGTGGAGGAGGATGTTGAAAACTTTAGTGGAGTTATTTGCAGTCTGGGGGGCTTTCCTGGAGCTGGTGGAGGTGTTTGTGGAGGAGCTGGTGGAGGAGGTTGTGGTGAAGGTGGTGGAGGAGGACGTTAAAAACTTTAGTGGAGTTACTTCTATGAAAAAAAAATAAGATTTCTCATGCTCTCTGAGCATCATTGTTCGCTTTTATTTATTTATTTAATAATGGTAAGGGTAAAGGTAAAAAGTTTCTGAAGCCATTTTACACATCCATCGAGCTTAAATGGCTTTTATAAATCACTTTAAAGAAGCATTTTGTGCATTCAAGGTATGCTAAAGTATAAATCCATGAAGTTAACGAATAAAATATATCTTTTCAACCAAACCAATAGTTAAGATTAATAATCATATTATTTAAATCATATCGTTTACATTTTAATTTTACTTATTGACTTGAATTCCTTGTATATTAAATTGAATACTGAGACGTTGATATCTTTCTACAAAGACGCACTAGATATTATTAAATTGATTGAAAATAATTTTTATTTTTTATTTTAAAAGCAAAATAAAAAAATAAAAATATCTTTAAAAGTAAAAAAATTTAAAAATTAACATCCAAGGGCTTTTTTATTTATTTTCACAGTGGTTTTTTCATTATTAACAGTTCATTTTAGGGGAAATTTGGTATTTTCATAAATATAGAAAATAAAAAGAACAGTAAACTATCAAAATGCATTTGAAAGTTAAAAAAATTAAAACTTATCTCAAATGGATTTTTTGTTTTTTCACAATAATTTTTTTGTTATTGTTTGATCAACTAAGGGGCAATTTGGTATTTGTAAAAAAAATAAAAAAATAAAAAATGGTTGGCATGTGTGAAGGCACGAATGCTTTTTGAACGTCGTGTGTGACGCTTCTCGACAGTTTAAATACCATTTTCATTATGTCATTGAAAGCAATGCTATGTCCTCTTTTTTTATAGGCACCATATATTGTCCCTGGTGACATTTTGTTACCATTATCACTTTTTTTTTTTCTCTCTCTCATCATTTTAAAATTCTTGTTGGCCATGCAAAATTTTAGAGTTGTCTTCTAACTTATGTAGATTTCTATTTTGGTTGTTATTCTTTTGATTTTTAATTTTTGTTGGTTTTTGTCACACCCGACATTACGGCGACCCTAAAAATAATACTTGATTATTTTTAAAGAAGATTTTTGGCATCTTGTTCTTTTAGAAAAAATGTTTTATTTGAGGAGTCGCCACCTACTATTATGGTCACTGGAAACCCTAACTGGTCAACAGAGATTCTTTGGTACGGGACTGGTTAAGTAAAATGAAATATATTATCACCCCTTAAACGTTTTACCTAAGGCAAACTACATTGCTGATTTTGTCTTAAATTGCTAAACATTTATTCACTTATGCTATGATGAATTGTTTATAATATTCCTGACTCTGACGCCAGTGAATATTCGATCTCGAATAATTCCAACTTTAGCGTTGGTAAAAATTCCAACCTCGAATAATTTCAACTCTGACGTTGGTAAAAATTCTACCACGAATAATTCCAACTCTGGCGTTGGTAAAAATTCGTAGCCACAAAAAAAATCAATATATTTTCTTCCTTTTGTTTTTCCTGATCTTGATATTAGTGAATAAGTTGATAAAAATAAATTTTTTCTATGAACATGTAAAATTTTTTATTTCTATACTTTCTATTTTTTTATTTTTTATTTTTTTATTTATATTTGTGCTGGGTCCAGTGACCGGGTTTTACGTTCAACTACAGATATAAGAAAGAATTGAATTATAATTCACTGTAGCAAGTGAATTATAATTCACAGCTACTGTAGCTGTGAATTATAATGCAAAGGAGAGAAGAAAATACTTACCTGGTTCTGGTGCTGCCGGAGGCGAAGATGAAGATCCCGATCGTCGTTCCCCCTCTGTCTTCCCCCTTTTTCTCTTCTGTTTTGGTTTTCCCTGCTCGTTCCTCCCCCTCTTAGTCTTTCTCTGTTTATTCCTCCCTCCTCTGTGTTTCCACGGTTCTGTGCTCCACTCTGTCCGTCTTCCCCCTGTTTCGTCTTTCGCACCTCCTCTGTGTTTTTTTTTGTTTCTGTCTTCTGCCCCCCTGTTTTCTTCTCCGGTTCTTGGCCTGTTCGTCCCCTGTTTTTTTTTTTTTGTTTCCAGTCGCTCACTCTCTCTGTTTTCTTGCTCTCGTTCCCTGTCTCCTGCGTTCGTTTTTCCTCTGCGTCCCTCCTGTTTTCTTCTCTGGTTCTTGGCCTTCCTTCGGTTTGTTCGGTTCTTTTCTAGCTGGTTTCCTCTGCTCGTTCCTCTGCCCCTCTCTGGTTTTCTCGTTCAAATCCCCTGCGTCTTCCTCCTCCTTCCTTCTCTTCTTTTTTTCGTCTGTCTTCACCCCCCTTGTCGTGCATGGTTTTTTCTTCCCTCGGTTCTACCCTTTTTCTCTGGTTTTTCGTCCCCTTTTCAGTCCAAAAATCCCCCCCTGTTGGCTGCGATTCCCTCTCCTTTTATAAGGCCAAAATCAGTGGTAACGGCCGGCCTCCTAAATGCCCTGTAACCGACGCTTTAAGCGCCTTCAATGATGAAACTTAAGCGTTGGCTGGAAACTGATGAAACGGAGGAAGAAGACGGTGAACAGTTTTGTCGAAGAAACGGCTACGTTTTCCATTCAGCTGCTATTTATGATTTGGTCCTTGCAGTTTTGACATTTTTGTAATCAAGCCCTTGGATAAACTTTAATTGGACCCCTGCATTTCAGCGAATTTTACAAAACAGTCCCTGGATGTTAATTTCTTGCAACATTTACCAGAATCAGCCCTATACTTTGATAATTTTTCATTTAAGCCCCTGATTTCATTAATTAAATTAATTCCAATCTTAATTAAGTCTCAAAACTTATCAATTCTCCAATTAAACCCTAAATTGGATTAATTAAATTAATTCCAAGTTCAATTAAGTCTCAAAACTTATTAATTCTCCAATTAAAACCTTGATTGGATTAATTAAATTAATTTAAAAGTTTAATTAAACCCAAAAAACTTCTAATCATGTTGCCCTTAACCCAAATTTTAATTCATTCTTTATTTATTTCATTTTACTTGTTTTTCATCATTATTATTTTTTTTATCATCATTTTTATCCTTTTCAGTAAATAAAATAATAATAATTTTTTAAAATAAAAATGGTCAAAAATTGGGTTATGACAGTTCTTTTGTAAAGCTTTGATTTTTTTTTTTTTTATCATTTTCATCCTTCAACCTAATTTGTATTTTTTTTTATTTGATTCTTATTCTTTTGATTGTTTTTTTTTTTTTTTTGCCTTTGGTTAAATTGCCTTTTCTATTTGAATTCACCCCTCAATAAAGAACTTGTTTTTTTTTTTTTTTTTTTTTAATCTCTCATTTCAATTTTAATCCTCATTCTTTTGAATGTTTTTTTTTTTTTTTGTTAAATTGCATTTTTATTTTGAATTTCACCCTTATCAAATTTATTTTGTATTTCAATTTTGATACTTATTATTTTAATTTCAATTTTTTTAATCTTTTTGTATAATTGATATTCTTATTTTCAATTTCATACTTCAATGTTTAATTGATTGAGAATTAAGTTTCATGGTTTTTCCAGATAAGATGATTCTAGTCTAATAGCACGAGTTATGATTTTGAGAAATTAACATGGGTTGACATTGTTTTTTTTATTATTATTATTTTAAAAAATAACTTTGTGATTTTTTTTATTTTCTTTTCTATTGGGTTATCTCGATCATATTACCTAGATTGTGAGTTTGTCATGATGACTCTGGTTGGCTTGACCTAGATTACTAGAGTTATAGGTTTGTCATGCTTTAGCTTGGGTAAGACTTGTGAAACCATCCAACTCTTGCTTGATTGTTTACTTGAAAGTGATTGATATTGATACTACTCAGGGCTTCTATTTTCACACTACTTGTAAGGCTTATATCGACCTTTCATAGACGATCACTGAGCATGCGAGAGACCCTTTGAAACTAGATAATGACCAACCCTTTGATGCACTCAACAATTAGGATTTCCTATTAGGTTGTCATCCTGTGAAGGGCGAGTTTGCATTTCATACACATTGTTTTAATTGCTTCAGTATTTTTTGCATAATTGCATGATTTACATTTAGCAGGTTGAAATATAGGTTCCCCATTGAAACCCATTTATAACACTCGTTCGAGAAAAAGAAAAATAGAAAATGAAGAAAGAGCCCAGTTGGAAGCCCAACATCAAAAAGAGTTGGACAATCTTAAAGAAGAAGTCGCAATGCTTACTAGTTTACTCGAGCAGGCCTTGAGAAATAAATTCGGAAAAGCCACACTTATAGCTCAACCTGAAGATATTCATGTAACTCATTTCGATCCATAGAATCTGGGGGAAAATAGGGTGTCATCTGAATTTCAACAAGCTATGCATTTCCAGCCAGCATACCCTACGAGAATTTCATCCACTATTGATTCTATAGAAAAGGAATATAAAAAAGGCAAGATGGTAAAAAAAGATGATCTGAACAAATTCATTGCCCTAGAGCAAAGGATGAGGGCATTTGAGGGAATTCACCTATATGATCCTATAAAGGCTGCTGAGATGTGTTTGGTGCCTAACGTTGTCATTCCCAAAAAGTTTAGAGTGCCAGAATTTATCAAATATATGGGAACTCAATGCCCTATAACTCATCTCAAAGCATACTGCAACAAAATGGTTGAGGATGAGAAACTGCTGATTCATTTCTTTCAAGACAGTTTAAGTGGCGCTGCCCTCACTTGGTATATACGGTTGGACAATACCAAGGTTAAAAAATGGAAGGATTTAGTTGATGCTTTCATGAGGCAATATAAGTTCAATATAGACGTGGGCCCTGATCGGTTAAGCTTGCAAGCTATAGAGAATGACAACAAGGAGTCTATAAGAGAATATGCCCGAAGATGGAGTGAGGTAGCTGCACAAGTTAACCCTCCCATGTTGGAAAAAGAGATGATTAGTTTATTTTCCAACACCTTTAAAGCTCCGTACTTTGAATACTTGGTTAAAAGCTCTGCACAATATTTCACTGACCTGGTTGTTATAGCTGAGAGGATTGAACAGACCATTGGGTTAGGAAAAATTGCTAACCTGACTGAGAAAAATGGTTTCACTGAAGGTGGTTGCCAAGACACTTATCATTTCTATAGCTAATTGTTTCATCTGACTCCCAGAAATCAACTATCTTGAAGATAAAGCTATGGTGATATTAAGTCGAGAATGATCTACATATGATTTCAATTGATTGTTGAAAAGATCGCTAAATGTTTAGCCCCTTTTTGTGTTATCATGCCAGTATTCATAGCCCAAGATGTTGTCATAAGTTCTTTGTTGTTGAACTTCTTTTCCAAAGTTTCAATGAAAATATTGAGTTAGTCATTCAATCGTGTTTATGAGCAAGATTTATTCATTTTTCTAAGAGAGTTTTCTTATAAAGACTCACAAACACATCTTTAAAGCCTTGTGCGATCTCATAGACGCAATTCGTCTTGTTTACCAAAAGCAGTTTCCTTATTGGAGTTTTGAAAAAAAATTGATCTTGCATTTTGATTTCGAAAATAATTTGATGTTTATTAAAAAATGATATTTTTAGCATTCTACTTGTAAAATGACAAGTGAATCAAGCAACTCCATAGAGGTGACCAAGCTCTAAAAAGAAAAAGAGAAATGAATAAACACCCTTATCCTATGACTCTTGAATCATGTGTTTTTTTTTTAAATGTATGAATAATGGTATGTAGTGAACTCGTTGCTCATGACTTATGAAATACATCTTTGCAAAGACCAAACCATTATACTAGATGAGGTCAAAGTTTATTGATCATAGCTGCTTGCGCTTGAAATGAGGAAAGGCCATCTTTGTTATTCCTTTCACGTTCTGAAATAAGTACATCCCTTGCAATCCCTTTTTGATCCTGAATAATTTTTCTTTCATAAAAAATCCCGACTAAGATCACACCCAATTCATTAAGGATGGCCTGAGTAAGGGGTCTTTAAATAATTTTCTGTTGACCCTTGAGACGCATCCTAGTGGAGATGTGTATCGTGCAATTCATGATTTATGGCCACAATTACATAAAGAAAATGTTCGATTTAGTCTTGGGAATTTGGCTAAAAAAGACCTTGTTTGCCAGTTTTTAAGAAAATTGGATGGGAAGCTTATCCCCGATCTATAGAGGCGTTTAAGCCGTTCTTGGACGTAAAACCAAGGGAAGATGTGGGCCATAATCACAACTACATGTACATACACATACTTTTTCAAAATAAATAATTAATAAAAAGAGAGAGTGTGTGTGAGACTACAGATGGCCTAAATATAGGTGGTATGATTGCATTTTCAATTTCTCATCTATAAATTCTTCTCTTCCTTCCCTTCATTTCTACTCAACCCATACATTCATGAAATATAGAAGTGTGTATAAATGGCAGGTTCCTCAAGCCATCATAAATATTTGTGTTTTCGGTGGATTCAGTCCTGGGAAAGAAAAAGAGTTTTTAGAATCAGCAAATCATCTTGGTTAGCTACCAGCTGAGAGAAAGATTCATTTAGTGTATGGGGGAGGCAGCCTTGGGTTAATTGGAGGTGTGTTAATGGCTGCATTTTTAGGAGGTAGTCAAGTTTTGGGGGTTGTCCCCAAAACTTTAGCAAATTAGGACATCATTAGAAAAACAATTTGAGAGAAACTATAAGTCCCTATAATGTCTGATCGACTGAATGTCATGTTTAACCATGCTGATGCCTTCATTGCCTTACCAGGTGGTCTGGGCACATTGAAAGAGATCTTTCATATTTCCTCTTGGACCCAAATGCACATTCACCATAAACCTATCGGTTTGTTAAATGTTAATGGTTTCTATGATAAATTGTTGTCTTTTCTTGATTAAGCTATGGAACAGGAATTTCAAACATCTTCAGCACGACAAATCATAATCTCTACTGCTACTACTCAACAATTGATTGACCAACTACAATCTTTCATCCCTGTCATTGATCCCTGCATGAGTCGCCTAAATTGGTCAACTAAGAACAGCCGTAAAAAGCTTAGATTAGATTTGAGCCTTCATTTGTGAAACCTTGTGTCTTTTTAGTAATAGTAGTAATAAATAGGACTTTGAGATGTAAGATTAATGAGAGGATTAAATAATTATAAAAAAAACAAATGTCAAGGTTAGAGGATCCACTAATGCTACTTCAAATAAGTATAGTATAAACTCTTATTACTCAACTGGAAACCACACATAAAGGAGGTTCCAATCATATTATAAATTGTTAACATGATTACATTAATTATCTTATTTGAGTAATACCAATACTTGTAAATATTATCAGGTATTCATGGTGATAGCTTATGTTAACAACAAATCAAGTTCTTTTCATAGCATAGGTATAGGTTATACCATATGGTTGGCTATGAAAGTACCAAGCATTTGTTGTACCAAGGTTTGTTTACACAAATCTAGATTAACCATTTAATGAGCAAGGTATTAAGAGTAAGCAAGATAATAAATATAAAACATATTAGTATCAAGCATTAAAGTCCATGTTGAGTTTATACTATACTTATTCTTACATCATTAGTGTAACCTTTTCACCTTGACATAATAGATTTAGCTAAACATAAAGAAAGAAAGAAACATAAACAAACAAGAAAAGAACATAGTTATATAAGTAAAGGAAAGGAAAGGAAATGAAAAACATAAACAAGATATTAATATAACATAAAATAAAACTTAAACATTACAAAATACAAAGAAAGAGAGCAAGAGCATGATCTTGATCTGAGTACCAAGATGCCTAAATGCATGGCAAATGCCTCCTTTTATAGGCCAAAATTTGAAACTATTTATTTGATAACTAATTGTTGAGTGGGTGGCCAACTCTTGACTTGGAGAAAATCCTTTTCTTCTTATCTAAATAAAACATGATTGCTAACATCAGAACTGGAACCACCTGTACACATGAAATTTCTAGGAAATTTTATTATCTTTCTAGGGAAACAAATTAAGGTCATTTGGACTTTTAGAACTTGAGATATAGGTTGAACACTGAACAGTGTTGGGGCTGCAAGACTGATTCAGACTTCTCCATTGTTGCTGTAATTTGGACTTGAAAACGGCCTTTTTAAATCTTGAACTCCACATGAAAGTTATAGGCCTATATCTTACCGAATCTGTCTAAAAAATAGATGTCATTTGGACATCTAGAACTCGAGATATGACTCAATTACCGAACAATGTTCCTGTTTGGATTGCACCAACATCTCTTTTCTAAGTTTGGCCCTCTCCCTGTCCTTTCAATTTGAATACTTAAACTCATCAATCAATCCTTTCATTTATGTGATAGGCATGCATTTAAGATGAACATTTACCATAAATTAAATGTATCTTATATTATTAGGTATGTTATTATAAAACATGCTTTAGTTAAGGGGTTATTGATACTTCAAGTGCAAAATGATGATATGAAACCTTGATAAAGATGCACTTTTGAGTACTAATCACAGCCCCAACTAGTTTATTACTAGTCCCTAGTAATCAAAATGTTAAAATAGAAAAATAATTTGCAAATTACACAAAGCAAGGCATTCATCATTCAATTTCCATTAATCTATCTAGATAAATAAACTCTCATTAAATTTATATTTTTGCTTCATATTTCTTAAACAAGATATTAATAAACCTTCTTTTTATGTGTTCAACATATGAAAACATAGATGATGGGGGTTTTTGTTGGAAGAAAACAATATTATGTTCTAATGTTTAAGGTTAACTTTCTTAGGTTGAGATAATTATTTTATTATTATTATTTTCTTTTTCTCTTTATTTATTTATTTATTTATTTATATACACATACAACTTAAAACACAATGCATCTTTAACCCATGTAACGAGTTTTCGGCTTATGACTCCCAAACCAGTTGGTCTTAGGGCATTAGGTGTTGAAACACCCTTACAAGCTTAGTAACTCAGGTTGCAGATACTGATACGTAGATAGTGCAATGTTTGATTCCCTTAAGTTTTTCTCCTTATCCTATATAACAAGCTTTAGGCCAATAGCTTCCAAGTCAGTTGACTTTAGGGTATTAGGTGGTTAAAACACCCTTTTAGGCTTAATTGCTTAAGTTAGGGAGGCTACGAAACCAAACTTATCTATGTTTTTATTATCATCATTTTTTTTTTACAAATTATATACTATCCATTTCCCTTAGTTGTAACCTTTAACAAAAGAACATAAATAATATAATAATCCAATATGCAACCCACAATCATATGTTAAAATGTGTGTGTGAAAATGAAGGTTTAAGAATACTTGTTAAATGAGTAGATGAGCAGGATCAAGTGATAACAATGTGAGAGTTTGTAAACCTGAATATTTCAAGAAGTATTCTGATAGACCTTGGTGATGATACTTACTAAGATGTGTCTCAAGAGTCAATAAAATTTCCTCCTTACTCTGCCATCCTAATAACAATTTTGTCAAATGGTTTTAATAATTGCAAAAACAATTCGTAAGTTAGTTTTTTTTTTTTGTCAACTACTTCCCTGGCAAGGGCACCAAAAACTTGACACGACCAAAAGATTGATGTCTTCTAAATGCAGGAGTGTCGAAGTAATAAATAACCCGGGAAGACTAGGGTCGAACCACAAGGAGGTTAACTATATAAATTATAAATAATAACAACACAACAACAACAATAATAACAATAACAACAATAACAACAACAATAATAGTAATAGTAATAGTAATACTAATAATAATAGTAGTAGTAGTAGTAATGATAGTAATAATAAAGAGGATTTTGAGATGTAAGATTAATGTGAGGATTAAACAAGGATAAAAAAAAAAAAAAATGTCAAGGTTAGAGGATCACTAATGGTACTTTAAATAAGTATAGTATAAACTCTTATTACTCTTATTTGGGGTGCTAATACTTTTTCTTTACGTAACTAGTCCCCATACCCGATCTCTGAGACCAGTTAGGGTTTCTAGTGACCAAAATACTAGGTGGCGACTCCCATTCCATTTTTCCACTAATAAAAGACAAGAATTCCTTATCTCCCCACATTTGCCGTATTAGATAAATTATGAGGGTGGATGTTTCTTCGCCGCGATGCCGCAAACGTGCGACAAAGTTATTGTCATTTTAATTATTATCTATAATTAAAACTGATCAGCCTTTTCACTATCTGTGCAATCCACACTAAAAAAGGCTGATCAATTTTAGTTATAAGGTTTTTTTTTTGTTTTTTTTCTGTTTCATTAATCCTTTTTTTCTTTAGTTTGTTAATATTAAATTTTTTTTCTATTTAGTTATCATACTTTTATGACTTAGATCTCAGGTTTGACGGGTTTACCTAATTTGATAGGTTAACCCCGTTTATTCATATTTTTTTCTTTTACATAATTAGTTTTTTTTTCTTCCGATAGTTTTTTTTTTCATTTTAATTAATTTTTTTGTTTAATTTAGCTTGTTAATATTAATTTGTTTTCTTATTTAGTTATCACACTCTCATGACATAAATCTCAGGTAAGACGAGTTAACCTAGTTTGGCTGGTTAACATAGTTGATTAATATTTGTTTTTCTTCATTAGTTTTTTTTTTTTTCAATTTCATCTTTTAATATAGTAACTATAACTAAAAGATGTCAACCTTTTACTATGGATTGCACTGTGTAAATCCACAGTGAAACACAGATGCTTTTAGTTATAGGTTTGTTTTTTTTTTTTTTGCCTTTTTCTTTGTTTTTTTTCTTTTAAATTAATCTTTTTTTTGTTTAATTTACTTCGCTAATATTTTTTTTTCTATATATTTATCACACTCTTATGACAAGGATTTCAGGTTTGACGAGTTAACTCGGTTGATTTAGATTTTTTTTTCCTTTTTTTAGGTAGTTTTTTTTTTCAATTTCATCTTTTTAATATCAATTTAATTGAGAATTAAACTTCGTGATTTATTTTGTTTACTTTTCATTAGATTATTGATTTTATAAGGTATTTTTACTGTACCCCTCCTCGCAAAGCACTATTCATTGGAATAGTGTTTTGCTTTATTGTTTTTTTTTCTTTGTTTTTTCCTTTTCAATTAACCTTTTTTTTTTTAATTTCATTCTATAATATTAATTTTTTTAGTATTTAGTTATAATATTTCATGACATGATCTTTTAACAAGACCCACGTCCAAAGCTCTAAGACCTAGCGTTGTAGGTAGACTCACGTAAACTTGGGTTATGCAAGTTTAATATTATTATTATTATTAAAAAATATTATTATTGGTATTATAATTAATATTATAAATATTATTTTTGGGCCAAACGTTGCGGCCAAACCCAAGGTTGTTGAGTTTAGCTTTGTAGATAACCTAACACTCTTGGATCTTAACTTTTTTTTTTTATATATATATATATTTTTTTGTGCAGAAAAAAAAAATAGGGAAGGGGAGAGGGCTAGGTCATATATTAAATATTACCGATGGATTTACCAACATAATTTTTTTGTCTATCAATACATCGGCAATTTTATCGGTATAAGTGACATGTCACTGTATAGCTTGACTATTTGAATCTAACAATAGTTTTGTCGGTAACAATGTCTATAAAAACTTACATGTCATCGTACTGTTTTTTTTTTTTTTTTAATTTCTTCTATTCCAACTAGGATTTCTTTGGTACATACCGATGACATATTTTCATCGGTAAATACCAACGGAGTTAGTGATAGAAAAATTTTGGTCCATGTTTCTAGTTGTATTCATAGATTTTGTGGTAGTGTTAATGCTATTGGTTTAAATTATGCTGAAAAATAATTATAAATTTTGGATGACTGGTTTACAAGTAAGTAAAGTTTAATGTAAAGCTGAATAATTTGTTTTTTTTTAATTTTTAAATCTTTAAATCAAAATTATAGAATTATCCTAAATTAAGATTTATAAGAAAAAAATGATGGCATTTAAATATAACATATATAGAAATAATAAATATAGAACTTATGTTAAAAGTCAAAGAGTTAAAGGAGATATTAATATTTAAATGAATTAAAAAAGAAAATTCTTCAATTAGGATAAGATTCTTACAGTATGTATTTTAAATATTAATATAATTCACATTGCTACCACTGATACTGTTAGGAACAGAACAATAAAGCTATGTAATTAAGAAACTGGATGAATGACTGTGTTATTGATAAAAAGCTTTGGCTATTATATAGCCTTACAACAGAAACTGAAAGCCAGAAAATCAGCCCACTAACTGCACTAACAGAAAGTGGTAACATGCATAAAGAAATGGTCTAACAAAGAAAAAGTCTTCCTACATAGTAGGAGCTTTATTTGCAATGGATACGTAACAAAACAATCTTATCAATCCCTCCCTGAAACTTACTGTCATCAAACAGTTAGTTTATGACCTCACATACTCCCATTAAGCTTCGAAGCCTCTGAAAGACATCAACCTTTAATGGTTTGGTCATTATATCTGCCACCTGATCTTTGCTCCCACAATGAATTAGCGCAATCGAACCTTCCTTTGTGAGATTTCTTAGAAAATGATATCGTACATCAATGTGCTTACTTCGACCATGCATCACAGGATTCTTTGACAATTTAATGGTTGAACTGTTATCACATCTGATTAGAGTACAAGTCTCATTACTGTACTCAAACTCCCTTAGCACTCTTTTCATCCATATAGCTTGACAAGCACATATTGCAGCTGCTATAAATTCTGCTTCAGTAGTAGACAAAGTAACGATAGGTTGCTTCTTCGAGCTCCATGTTACAGCACCTGAACTCAGCAAAAACACATATCCACTTGTGCTTTTTCTATCTTCCACATCTCCTGCATAATCACTATCTGTGAAAGCAAAAAGTCCATCATCTCCACCTTTCTTGTAATGAATACCATAGTTCACCGTCCCTTTTAAATATCGAAGAGCTCTTTTTGCAACCTGTAGATGAAGTTCGGTTGGTTTTGCCATAAATCTGCTTATGAGACTGGTGACAAACATCATGTCTGGTCTTGTGGCAGTGAGATACATCAGGCTTCCCACTAATTGCTTATAGAATGTCTCATCCACTGTAATTCCATCCTCATCCTTATTTATCTTAAAACCTGGAACAATCGGAGTACTCACCTCATTGCTATCCAGCATTCCAAATCTCTTCAAAATCTCCAGAGCATATTTTTTTTGATATATGAAAATACCATCTGTTCTTTGAAGTACTTCAATGCCAAGAAAAAATCTCATGCATCCCAAATCAGTCATATCAAACTCTCTCAACATGGATTTTTTAAAATCACACATCAAATCTTTATCATCACCAGTAAAAATTAAATCATCAACGTAAATACTTACAATGATGATTTTTCCTGCTCCATTCTTCTTTGTGAACAATGTTTGCTCACTGTCGCACTTCTGAAAACCCTCCTTGATAAAGTGTGCCTCAATTCGACTAAACCAAGCTCGTGGAGCCTATTTTAATCCATACAATGCTTTATGTAGTTTGTAGACCAAATGTTCCTTACCTTTCATCTCATAGCCTCTTGGTTGCTCAGTGTAAACTTCTTCATTCAATTCTCCATAAAGAAATGCTGACTTGACGTCTAACTGGAAAATCCTCCAATTCTTTTGTGCTGCCAACGCAATGATCATCCTTACGGTGTCCATCCTTGCCACTGGTGCAAAA
Organism: Populus alba; assembly: GCF_005239225.2. Classification (NCBI taxonomy): domain Eukaryota; kingdom Viridiplantae; phylum Streptophyta; class Magnoliopsida; order Malpighiales; family Salicaceae; genus Populus; species Populus alba. Next base: position 10,600,519 of record NC_133288.1, read on the forward strand.
ACCTCTGTGTAATCTATGCCATGCTTTTGTGAGTAGCCTTTAGCTACTAAGCGTGCTTTGTGTTTATCAACCTCTCCATGTTCATTGTATTTGGTCTTGTACACCCATTTGACGCCAATTGTTTTTACTCCAGTAGGTAATTCACTCAAGGACCATGTTTTATTCTTCTCAATGGAACGAATTTCACTGTCCATAGCTTGCCTCCATTTCTCATCTCTCACTGCTTCTTCAAAATAAATAGGATCACCTGTTGAAACATTTTGAACCATGTATGCCTCATCTTCTGTCAGCTCATCTGCAGTAACATAGTCACTTAAATAAGAAGGGGGACGTCTTACTCTTCGTTCATAAACCCTCCCTGCATGCTCATCAACAAAAACATTAGGAGTTCTCTCACTCTCACAGCCCTGCGTATCACAACCAACATTAGGATTTCTCTCACTCTCACAGCCCTGCCGTGATACACTACTCTCTCCCCATGTTTTTGTGTGTGTTCTCTCATTTTCATTTCTTTCTCCCGGTGCATCACAGCCTTGTGATACACTACTCTCTCCCCGTGTTTCTGTGTTTCTTCTCTCAGTATCATTTTCTTCTCCCCCCCGTGTTACTCTTATTGCATTCTCTTCATTTTGTCTACTGTCTCCATTTTCATTTACCCTATCATCTCCCTCACTATCGTCTCCCTCACTGTCATGTTCGGCAGTGTCTCCCCACTCTAAATCTAATAAGATTTGTCCCTCATAACTCACATCCCAATCCCACTGTTTATCTTCCTAAAAAATAACATCCCTGCTCACAACTATTTTCTTAGCTATAGGATCAAATAATCTATATCCTTTGGACTCATCACTAACTCCCAATAGAACACAAGGAAAACTTTTATCATCTAATTTACCTCGTTTAACATCTGGTATATGAACATGGGCGAGGCATCCGAAAATACAAAAATGCTCAACAGAAGGTTTTTGTCCACTCCATGCCTCTTGCGGTGTAACATTCTTCATTGCCAAAGTAGGACATCTATTCAGAACATAGAATGTCCAATTCACCGCTTCTGGCCAGAATGTTTTGGGAAGTTGCTTATCAGACAGCATAGACCGAACCATATTCATCACAGTTCTATTTTTCCTTTCGGCCACCCCGTTTTGCTGTGGTGTGTAAGCAGTGGTTAACTGCCTCTTGATGCCATTTGCTTTACAAAAGTCAGTGAATTCAGTTGAAGTGAATTCTCCCCCTCTATCTGTCCGTAAACATTTGATATTGAATGCTTTCTCTTTTTCAACCAGTTTTTTGAAAAACTGGAAACAAAGCAGCGCCTCACTCTTTGCTGTCAACAAGTATACCCATGATTTACGACTAAAATCATCAATAAAATATAAAATATACCTCTTTCCACTGTTTGAAATAGGAGAAATCGGCCCACATATGTCAGCATGAATAAGTTCCAAAGGCTGACTTGCTCTCCACGTACTCTTTGCTGGAATGATACCTCGATGTTGTTTGCCATGAATGCAGTTTATACACGTGGTGTCTGAGACTTGAAACTGAGGAAGTCCATGAACCATCCCTTTGTGCTGCAAAGCTTTCAATCCCTTGTAACTCAGGTGACCATATCGTCGATGCCAAAGATGGAAAAGGTCAGGTGAACTTGTATAAAAACAACCTTCTGATGGAGCAGTCAAAGATACTGGAGTGTGTGATAGCAGTATAAACATTCTGTTTATACTCATCTCTGTCTGAATAATCAGACCTTTAACTGGATGATATATTTTACAGACTCCTCCTTGAATTAAAATAGCCAAGCCTCGTTCTTGAAGTTGTCCTATGCTCAAAAGATTGTTTTTGAGCTCTGGAACATAATATACTTCATGGACAACATGACTGATTCCATTTAAAAACAGCTTAATACTCCCCTTGCCAATCACGTTCATGCGACTATTGTTTCCCAATTTAACTGAATGAACAAAACTCTCATTCAAAGTTGTGAACATACCTTTATTGCCACACATATGGTTGGAACATCCTGAGTCAAGAAACCAAGCATCAATTTGTTGGGTGTCAGGTGACTCAAGATATGACATTAACAGCATATCACATTCTTCATTCACTTCTGCATAATTTGCTTCTTTATCCCATTTTGGACATTCATACTGGAAATGTCCAAGATTATGACATTTATAACATTCCACAGTAGCTTTGTTGAATGCTGCTCCTCCTCTTCCACGTCCTCTTCCTCTGAAAGAATTTCTTCCACGTCCTCTGCCCCAAATTCTGTCATCAGTTGTCACTTTTAGAGCCTGCTCCACACCATTGCCTCTGTGAAATTTCTTTTCATGTACAGTAAGTGAACTTTGAAGTTCATCAATGGTGATGGTATCCAAGTTCCTAGATTCCTCAATAGAACAGACAATATAATTAAATTTGTCTGTGAGGGATCGTAGGATTTTTTCACATATTGTGATATCAGTCATGATCTCCCCATAGACTCGCATTTTATTTGCTACTGTCATCACTCTAGCAAAATAATTTGTGATTGTTTCACCAACCTTCATTTCAAGAACTTCAAAATCTCTTCGCAGGGCTTGAAGAGTGGAACGTTTTACTCTAGCATTCCCTTCATATTTGGTCTTCATAGAATCCCATATCTTCTTGGAGGTATCTTTGTCCAGAATTATCTCCAGGATACTTCTATCGATTGCTTGGAAAAGATAGTTTTTGGCCTTGAGATCTTTGAGCTTTACTGCATCTAGCTCTCGCTGTCGTCCTTCTGATAATGGTTGCTCTCCATGTGCTGGTTCTTCATAACCAGTTTCAATTAGACTCCAGTATTCCTTGCTGCGAAGGAAATTCTCCATGAGCATGCTCCAATGGTCATAATGACCATCAAAACGTGGGATGGAAGGTTGCACAAAATGGCCTTCAGAAGTCATCGTCCTCTCTCAATCTCTCTGTGTTTGAAAAAAAAGTCACTCAAATCACTCAAAAAGCTGCGGCTTTTATTTTCTCAGTCCTAGTGGGGGCTCTGATACCAGTTTGTTAGGAACAGAACAATAAAGCTATGTAATTAAGAAACTGGATGAATGACTGTGTTATTGATAAAAAGCTTTGGGTATTATATAGCCTTACAACAGAAACTGAAAGCCAGAAAGAAATGGTCTAACAAAGAAAAAGTCTTCCTACATAGTAGGAGCTTTATTTGCAACGGATACGTAACAAAACAATCTTATCAGATACAGTATAAACCACCGAACAGTCAAAGAAAGAATATGATTAATAAAATAATATATTAAAAAGCTGAGAACTAAAATTGTTGGCCATTATCCCGTGGGTAGCACTTCCAGAAATACTCAAAGGCCTGGACCTAACCTTGAGCTACGACGAGGTTTGAAAATAGTTTTCGACCACCATGATTGACTAGTTGCGTAATTGCCCCAAACACAGATAAACTTCCATATATTTTGCCTGGAAAATGCCATGATTGACTATCGCGAGGCATGTTATTAATTATCTTATATAAACCGTTTTTAGAGATTTTTAATTGCATCGAATCAGATTTTCATCTTACAACGTTTCAAGGGAAGCCCCTTCTATGTCTCAGAAATCTTACGAACGGAAACTTAAATTATGATTCATGACAAACCTTCAATTAAACAACTATACTAGCAAGCCTAATCATTGATTTAAATTTTGAAGGTAGTACTGAACAAATATAATAGAAGAAAATGATAACATCTCAACATGAAAATGAAAAGAAAAAAAATTGATCTGAGTTTTGTTTCTTTTTTGCTGAAAACATGGACCAGTCCACCAAGTTTGAATATAATTAAATTGTTTTAGTAATACTAAAACGTTTGACAAGTCCACCAAGTTATCCTCTTCCTTAAGCAAATTAAGGCAATTCAATATTCCAGCAAGTTTGTATATAAAATGGTCTTAGTAACAAGATATTAGAGCTATAGCAAGCCTTGTGTTAGGAGCATATATCTTAGGAAATTAAGATGGCGAGAGAGTTCATAGTTCATGAAGGCAGTGTCCATTCAGAAGCAGGATTCCTGCTTGATTCCTCTGAGGCTTTTCTGTTGTTATGCATGATTGTGGTTTCCTTGTCAATTATTTCCATGGTCATTTTCGCATGTGGTGATAGTGATTCAGCCGGAGGTGGAGGCCACAGCAGTCCCGGATCTGGAGTAGCAGCTGCATCAGCTGCAGCAGCTGGAGTAGCAGCTGGTGGAGGTGGTGGTGGAGGAGGATGTTGAAAACTTTAGTGGAGTTATTTACAGTCTGGGGGGCTTTCCTGGAGCTGGTGGAGGTGTTTGTGGAGGAGCTGGTGGAGGAGGTTGTGGTGAAGGTGGTGGAGGAGGACGTTAAAAACTTTAGTGGAGTTACTTCTATGAAAAAAAAAAAAAGATTTCTCATGCTCTTTGAGCATCATTGTTCGCTTTTATTTATTTATTTAATAATGGTAAGGGTAAAGGTAAAAAGTTTCTGAAGCCATTTTACAACATCCATCGAGCTTAAATGGCTTTTATAAATCACTTTAAAGAAGCATTTTGTGCATTCAAGGTATGCTAAAGTATAAATCCATGAAGTTAACGAATAAAACATATCTTTTCAACCAAACCAATAGTTAAGATTAATAATCATATTATTTAAATCATATCGTTTACATTTTAATTTTACTTATTGACTTGAATTCCTTGTATATTAAATTGAATACTGGGACGTTGATATCTTTCTACAAAGACGCACTAGATATTATTTAAATTGATTGAAAAATAATTTTTATTTTTTATTTTAAAAGCAAAATAAAAAAATAAAAAATATCCTTAAAAGTAAAAAAAATTAAAATTAACATCCAAGGGCTTTCTTATTTATTTTCACAGTGGTTTTTTTTCATTATTAACAGTTCATTTTAGGGGAAATTTGGTATTTTTCATAAATATAGAAAATAAAAAGAACAGTAAACTATCAAAAATGCATTTGAAAGTTAAAAAAATTAAAACTTATCTCAAATGGATTTTTTGTTTTTTCACAATAATTTTTTTGTTATTGTTTGGTCAACTAAGGGGCAATTTGGTATTTGTAAAAAAAATAATAATAAAAAAAATGGTTGGCATGTGTGAAGGCACGAATGCTTTTTGAACGTCGTGTGTGACGCTTCTCGACAGTTTGAATACCATTTTCATCATGTCATTGAAAGCAATGCTATGTCCTCTTTTTTTATTGGCACCATATATTGTCCCTGGTGACATTTTGTTACCATTATCACTTTTTTTTTTCTCTCTCATCCTTTTAAAATTCTTGTTGGCCATGCAAAATTTTAGAGTTGTCTTCTAACTTATATAGATTTCTATTTTTGGTTGTTATTTCTTTTGATTTTTAATTTTTGTTCTTGGTTTTTTGTCACACCCGACATTGCAGGCGACCCTAAAAAAAAAATAATACTTGATTATTTTTTAAAGAAGATTTTTTGGCATCTTGTTCTTTTAGAAAAAATGTTTTTTATTTGAGCAGTCGTCACCTACTATTATGATCACTGGAAACCCTAACTGGTCAACAGAGATTCTTTGGTACGGGACTGTTAAGTAAAATGGAATATATTATCACCCCTTAAACGTTTTTATCTAAGGCAAACTACATTGCTGATTTTGTCTTAAATTGCTAAACATTTATTCACTTATGCTATGATGATTTGTTTATAATATTCCTGACTCTGACGCCAGTGAATATTCGATCTCGAATAATTCCAACTTTAGCGTTGGTAAAAAAATTCCAACCTCGAAATAATTTCAACTCTGGCGTTGGTAAAAATTCCACCACGAATAATTCCAACTCTGGCGTTGGTAAAAATTCGTAGCCACAAAAAAAAAAAAATCAAATATATTTTCTTCTTTTTTTTTTTTTTTCCTGATCCTGATATTAGTGAATAAGTTGATAAAAATAAATTCTTTCTATGAACATGTAAAATATTTTATTTCTATACTTTCTATTTTTTTATTTTTTATTTTTTTATTTATATTTGTGCTGGGTCCCAGTGACCGGGTTTTACGTTCAACTACAGAAAATAAGAAGAATTGAATTATAATCCACTGTAGCAAGTGAATTATAATTCACAGCTACTGTAGCTGTGTGAATTATAATGCAAAGGAGAGAAGAAAATACTTACCTGGTTCTGGTGCTGCCGGAGGTGAAGATGAAGATCCCGATCGTCGTTCCCCCTCTGTCTTCCCCCCTTTTCTCTTCTGTTTTGGTTTTCCCTGCTCGTTCCTCCCCTCTTAGTCTTTCTCTGTTTATTCCTCCCTCCTCTGTGTTTCCACGGTTCTGTGCTCCACTCTGTCCGTCTTCCCCCTGTTTCGTCTTTCGCACCTCCTCCGTGTTTTTTTTTGTTTCTGTCTTCTGCCCCCCTGTTTTCTTCTCCGGTTCTTGGCCTGTTCGTCCCCTGTTTTTTTTTTTTTGTTTCCAGTCGCTCACTCTCTCTGTTTTCTTGCTCTCGTTTCCCTGTCTCCTGCGTTCGTTTTTTCCTCTGCGTCCCTCCTGTTTTCTTCTCTGGTTCTTGGCCTTCCTTCGGTTTGTTCGGTTCTTTTCTAGCTGGTTTCCTCTGCTCGTTCCTCTGCCCCTCTCTGGTTTTCTCGTTCAAATCCCCTGCGTCTTCCTCCTCCTTCCTTCTCTTCTTTTTTTCGTCTGTCTTCACCCCCCTTGTCGTGCATGGCTTTTTCTTCCCTCGGTTCTACCCTTTTTCTCTGGTTTTTCGTCCCCTTTTCAGTCCAAAAATCCCCCCCTGTTGGCTGCGATTCCCTCTCCTTTTATAAGGCCAAAATCAGTGGTAACGGCCGGCCTCCTAAATGCCCTGTAACCGACCCTTTAAGCGCCTTCAATGATGAAACTTAAGCGTTGGCTGGAAACTGATGAAACGGAGGAAGAAGACGGTGAACAGTTTTGTCGAAGAAACGGCTACGTTTTCCCATTCAGCTGCTATTTATGATTTGGTCCTTGCAGTTTTGACATTTTTGTAATCAAGCCCTTGGATAAACTTTAATTGGACCCCTGCATTTCAGTGAATTTTACAAAACAGTCCCTGGATGTTAATTTCTTGCAACATTTACCAGAATCAGCCCTATACTTCGATAATTTTTCAATTAAGCCCTTGATTTCATTAATTAAATTAATTCCAATCTTAATTAAGTCTCAAAACTTATCAATTCTCCAATTAAACCCTAGATTCCAAGTTCAATTAAGTCTCAAAACTTATTAATTCTCCAATTAAAACCTTGATTGGATTAATTAAATTAATTTAAAAGTTTAATTAAACCCAAAAACTTCTAATCATGTTGCCCTTAACCCAAATTTTAATTCATTCTTTATTTATTTCATTTTACTTGTTTTTCATCATTATTATTATTTTTATCATCATTTTTATCCTTTTCAATAAATAAAATAATAATAATTTTTTTAAATAAAAATGGTCAAAAAATTGGGTTATGACAGTTCTTTGTAAAGCTTTGATTTTTTTTTTATCATTTTCATCCTTCAACCTAATTTGTATTTTTTTTTTATTTGATTCTTATTCTTTTGATTGTTTTTTTTTTTTTTGCCTTTGGTTAAATTGCCTTTTGTATTTGAATTCACCCCTCAATAAAGAACTTTTTTTTTTTTTTTTTTTATCTCTCATTTCAATTTTAATCCTCATTCTTTTTGAATGTTTTTTTTTTTCCTTTTGTTAAATTGCATTTTATTTTGAATTTCACCCTTATCAAATTTATTTTGTATTTCAATTTTGATACTTATTATTTTAATTTCAATTTTTTTTAATCTTTTTGTATAATTGATATTCTTATTTTCAATTTCATACTTCAATGTTTAATTGATTGAGAATTAAGTTTCATGGTTTTTCCAGATAAGATGATTCTAGTCTAATAGCACGAGTTATGATTTTGAGAAATTAACATGGGTTGACATTGTTTTTTTTTTTTTTATTATTATTTTTAAAAAATAACTTTGTGATTTTTTTTTATTTTCTTTTCTATTGGGTTATCTCGATCATATTACCTAGATTGTGAGTTTGTCATGATGACTCTGGTTGGCTTGACCTAGATTACTAGAGTTATAGGTTTGTCATGCTTTAGCCTGGGTAAGACTCGTGAAACCATCCAACTCTTGCTTGATTGTTTACTTGGAAGTGGTTGATATTGATACTACTCAGGGCTTCTATTTTCACACTACTTGTAAGGCTTATATCGACCTTTCATAGACGATCACTGAGCATGCGAGAGACCCTTTGAAACTAGATAATGACCAACCCTTTGATGCACTCAACAATTAGGATTTCCTATTAGGTTGTCATCCTGTGAAGGGCGAGTTTGCATTTCATACATATTTTTTTAATTGCTTCAGCATTTTTTGCATAATTGCATGATTTACATTTAGCAGGTTGAAATATAGGTTCCCCATTGAAACCCATTTATAACACTCGTTCGAGAAAAAGAAAAATAGAAAATGAAGAAAGAGCCCAGTTGGAAGCCCAACATCAAAAAGAGTTGGACAATCTTAAAGAAGAAGTCGCAATGCTTACTAGTTTACTCGAGCAGGCCTTGAGAAATAAATTCGGAAAAGCCACACTTATAGCTCAACCTGAAGATATTCATGTAACTCATTTCGATCCATAGAATCTGGGGGAAAATAGGGTGTCATCTGAATTTCAACAAGCTATGCATTTCCAGCCAGCATACCCTACGAGAATTTCATCCACTATTGATTCTATAGAAAAGGAATATAAAAAAGGCAAGATGGTAAAAAAAGATGATCTGAACAAATTCATTGCCCTAGAGCAAAGGATGAGGGCATTTGAGGGAATTCACCTATATGATCCTATAAAGGCTGCTGAGATGTGTTTGGTGCCTAACGTTGTCATTCCTAAAAAGTTTAGAGTGCCAGAATTTATCAAATATATGGGAACTCAATGCCCTATAACTCATCTCAAAGCATACTGCAACAAAATGGTTGAGGATGAGAAACTGCTGATTCATTTCTTTCAAGACAGTTTAAGTGGCGCTGCCCTCACTTGGTATATACGGTTGGACAATACCAAGGTTAAAAAATGGAAGGATTTAGTTATGCTTTCATGAGGCAATATAAGTTCAATATAGACGTGGGACCTGATCGGTTAAGCTTGCAAGCTATCGAGAATGACAACAAGGAGTCTATAAGAGAATATGCCCGGAGATGGAGTGAGGTAGCTGCACAAGTTAACCCTCCCATGTTGGAAAAAGAGATGATTTGTTTATTTTCCAACACCTTTAAAGCTCCGTACTTTGAATACTTGGTTAAAAGCTCTGCACAATATTTCACTGACCTGGTTGTTATAGCTGAGAGGATTGAACAGGCCATTGGGTTAGGAAAAATTGCTAACCTGACTGAGAAAAATGGTTTCACTGAAGGTGGTTGCCAAGACACTTATCATTTCTATAGCTAATTGTTTCATCTGACTCCCAGAAATCAACTATCTTGAAGATAAAGCTATGGTGATATTAAGTCGAGAATGATCTACATATGATTTCAATTGATTGTTGAAAAGATCGCTAAATGTTTAGCCCCTTTTTGTGTTATCATGCCAGTATTCATAGCCCAAGATGTTGTCATAAGTTCTTTGTTGTTGAACTTCTTTTCCAAAGTTTCAATGAAAATATTGAGTTAGTCATTCAATCGTGTTTATGACCAAGCTTTATTCATTTTTCTAAGAGAGTTTTCTTATAAAGACTCACAAACACATCTTTAAAGCCTTGTGCGATCTTATAGACGCAATTCGTCTTGTTTACCAAAAGCAGTTTCCTTATTGGAGTTTTGAAAAAAAATTGATCTTGCATTTTGATTTCGAAAATAATTTGATGTTTATTAAAAAATGATATTTTTAGCATTCTACTTGTAAAATGACAAGTGAATCAAGCAACTCCTTCATAGAGGTGACCAAGCTCTAAAAAGAAAAAGAGAAATGAATAAACACCCTTACCCTATGACTCTTGAATCATGTGTTTTTTTTAAATGTATGAATAATGGTATGTAGTGAACTCGTTGCTCATGACTTATGAAATACATCTTTGCAAAGACCAAACCATTATACTGGATGAGGTCAAAGTTTATTGATCATAGCTGCTTGCGCTTGAAATGAGGAAAGGCCATCTTTGTTATTCCTTTCACGTTCTGAAATAAGTACATCCCTTGCAATCCCTTTTTGATCCTGAATAATTTTTCTTTCATAAAAAATCCCGACTAAGATCACACCCAATTCATTAAGGATGGCTTGAGTAAGGGGTCTTTAAATAATTTTCTGTTGACCCTTGAGACGCATCCTAGTGGAGATGTGTATCGTGCAATTCATGATTTATGGCCACAATTACATAAAGAAAATGTTCGACTTAGTCTTGAGAATTTGGCTAAAAAAGACCCTGTTTGCCAGTTTTTAAGAAAATTGGATGGGAAGCTTATCCCCGACCCATAGAGGCGTCTAAGCCGTTCTTGGACGTAAAACCAAGGGAAGATGTGGGCCATAATCACAACTACATGTACATACACATACTTTTTCAAAATAAATAATTAATAAAAAGAGAGTGTGTGTGTGAGACTACAGATGGCCTAAATATAGGTGGTATGATTGCATTTTCAATTTCTCATCTATAAATTCTTCTCTTCCTTCCCTTCATTTCTACTCCACCCATACATTCATGAAATATAGAAGTGTGTATAAATGGCAGGTTCCTCAAGTCATCATAAATATTTGTGTTTTCGGTGGATTCAGTCCTGGGAAAGAAAAAGAGTTTTTAGAATCAGCAAATCATCTTGGTTAGCTACTAGCTGAGAGAAAGATTCATTTAGTGTATGGGGGAGGCAGCCTTGGGTTAATTGGAGGTGTGTTAATGGCTGCATTTTTAGGAGGTAGTCAAGTTTTGGGGGTTGTCCCCAAAACTTTAGCAAATTAGGACATCATTAGAAAAACAATTTGAGAGAAACTATAAGTCCCCATAATGTCTGATCGACTGAATGCCATGTTTAACCATGCTGGTGCCTTCATTGCCTTACCAGGTGGTCTGGGCACATTGAAAGAGATCTTTCATATTTCCTCTTGGACCCAAATGCACATTCACCATAAACCTATCGGTTTGTTAAATGTTAATGGTTTCTATGATAAAATGTTGTCTTTTCTTGATTAAGCTGTGGAACAGGAATTTCAAACATCTTCAGCACGACAAATCATAATCTCTACTGCTACTACTCAACAATTGATTGACCAACTACAATCTTTCATCCCTGTCATTGATCCCTGCATGAGTCGCCTAAATTGGTCAACTAAGAACAACCGTAAAAAGCTTAGATTAGATTTGAGCCTTCATTTGTGAAACCTTGTGTCTTTTTAGTAATAGTAGTAATAAATAGGACTTTGAGATGTAAGATTAATGTGAGGATTAAAAAATGATAAAAAAAACAAATGTCAAGGTTAGAGGATCCACTAATGCTACTTCAAATAAGTATAGTATAAACTCTTATTACTCAACTGGAAACCACACATAAAGGAGGTTCCAATCATATTATAAATTGCTAACATGATTACATTAATTATCTTATTTGAGTAATACCAATACTTGTAAATATTATCAGGTATTCATGGTGATAGCTTATGTTAACAACAAATCAAGTTCTTTTCATAGCATAGGTATAGGTTATACCATATGGTTGGGCTATGAAAGTACCAAGCATTTGTTGTACCAAGGTTTGTTTACGCAAATCTAGATTAACCATTTAATGAGCAAGGTATTAAGAGTAAGCAAGATAATAAATATAAAACATATTAGTATCAAGCATTAAAGTCCATGTTGAGTTTATACTATACTTATTCTTACATCATTAGTGTAACCTTTTCACCTTGACATAATAGATTTAGCTAAACATAAAGAAAGAAAGAAACATAAATAAACAAGAAAAGAACATAGTTATATAAGTAAAGGAAAGGAAAGGAAATGAAAAGCATAAACAAGATATTAATATAACATAAAATAAAACTTAAACGTTACAAAATACAAAGAAAGAGAGCAAGAGCATGATCTTGATCTGAGTACCAAGATGCCTAAATGCATGGCAAATGCCTCCTTTTATAGGCCAAAATTTGAAACTATTTATTTGATAACTAATTGTTGAGTGGGTGGCCAACTCTTGACTTGGAGAAAATCTTTTTCTTCTTATCTAAATAAAACATGATTGCTAACATCAAAACTGGAACCACCTGTACACATGAAATTTCTAGGAAATTTTATTATCTTTCTAGGGAAACAAATTAAGGTCATTTGGACTTTTAGAACTTGAGATATAGGTTGAACACTGAACAGTGTTGGGGCTGCAAGACTGATTCAGACTTCTCCATTGTTGCTGTAATTTGGACTTGAAAATGGCCTTTTTAAATCTTGAACTCCACATGAAAGTTGTAGGCCTATGTCTTACCGAATCTGTCTAAAAAATAGATGTCATTTGGACATCTAGAACTCGAGATATGACCCAATTACCGAACAATGTTCCTGTTTGGATTGCACCAACATCTATTTTCTAAGTTTGGCCCTCTCTTTGTCCTTTCAATTTGAATACTTAAACTCATCAATCAATCCTTTCATTTATGTGATAGGCCTGCATTTAAGATGAACATTTACCATAAATTAAATGTATCTTATATTTATTAGGTATGTTATTATAAAACATGTTTTAGTTAAGGGGTTATTGATACTTCAAGTGCAAAGTGATGATATGAAACCTTGATAAAGATGCACTTTTGAGTACTAATCACAGCCCCAACTAGTTTATTACTAGTCCCTAGTAATCAAAATGTTAAAATAGAAAAATAATTTGCAAATTACACAAAGCAAGGCATTCATCATTCAATTTTCATTAATCTATCTAGATAAATAAACTCTCATTAAATTTATATTTTTGCTTCATATTTCTTAAACAAGATATTAATAAACCTTCTTTTTATGTGTTCAACGTATGAAAACATAGATGATGGGGGTTTTTGTTGGAAGAAAACAATATTATGTTCTAATGTTTAAGGTTAACTTTCCTAGGTTGAGATAATTATTTTATTATTATTATTTTTTTTCTCTTTATTTATTTATTTATTTATATACACATACAACTTAAAACACAATGCATCTTTAACCCATGTAACGAGTTTTCGGCTAATGACTCCCAAACCAGTTGGTCTTAGGGCATTAGGTGTTGAGACACCCTTACAAGCTTAGTAAGCTCAGGTTGCAGATACTGATACGTAGATAGTGCAATGTTTGATTCCCTTAAGTTTTTCTCCTTATCCTATATAACAAGCTTTAGGCCAATAGCTTCCAAGTCAGTTGACTTTAGGGTATTAGGTGGTTAAAACACCCTTTAGGCTTAATTGCTTAAGTTATGGAGGCTACGAAACCAAACTTATCTATGTTTTTATTATCATCATTTTTTTTTACAAATTATATACTATCCATTTCCCTTAGTTGTTACCTTTAACAAAAGAACATAAATAATATAATAATCCAATATGCAACCCACAATCATATGTTAAAATGTGTGTGTGAAAATGAAGGTTTAAGAATACTTGTTAAATGAGTAGATGAGCATGATCAAGTGATAACAATGTGAGAGTTTGTAAACCTGAATATTTCAAGAAGTATTCTGATAGACCTTGGTGATGATACTTACTAAGATGTGTCTCAAGAGTCAATAAAATTTCCTCCTTACTCTGCCATCCTAATAACAATTTTGTCAAATGGTTTTAATAATTGCAAAAACAATTCGTAAGTTAGTTTTTTTTTTTTTGTCAACTACTTCCCTGGCAAGGGCATCAAAAACTTGACACGACCAAAAAATTGATGTCTTCTCCTAAATGCAGGAGTGTCGAAGTAATAAATAACCCGGGAAGACTAGGATCGAACCACAAGGAGGTTAACTATATAAATTATAAATAATAACAACACAACAACAACAATAAATAATAACAATAACAACAACAATAATAATAGTAGTAATAGTAATACTAATAATAATAGTAGTAGTAGTAGTAGTAGTAGTAGTAATGATAGTAATAATAAAGAGGATTTTGAGATGTAAGATTAATGTGAGGATTAAACAAGGATAAAAAAAAAAACAAATGTCAAGGTTAGAGGATCACTAATGGTACTTTAAATAAGTATAGTATAAACTCTTATTACTCTTATTTGGGGTGCTAATACTTTTTCTTTACGTAACTAGTCCCCATACCCGATCTCTGAGACCAGTTAGGGTTTCTAGTGACCAAAATACTAGGTGGCGACTCCCATTCCATTTTTCCACTAATAAAAGAAAAGAATTCCTTATCTCCCCACATTTGCCTTATTAGATAAATTATGAGGGTGGATGTTTCTTCGCCGCGATGCCGCAAACATACGACAAAGTTATTGTCATTTTAATTATTATCTATAATTAAAACTGATCAGCCTTTTCACTATCTGTGCAATCCACACTAAAAAGGCTGATCAATTTTAGTTATAAGGTTTTTTTTTGTTTTTTTTTTTGTTTCATTTAATCCTTTTTTTCTTTAGTTTGTTAATATTAAAATTTTTTTTCTATTTAGTTATCATACTTTTATGACTTAGATCTCAGGTTTGACGGGTTTACCTAATTTGATAGGTTAACCCCGTTTATTCATATTTTTTTCTTTTACATAATTAGTTTTTTTTTTCTTCCGATAGTTTTTTTTTTCATTTTAATTAATTTTTTTTGTTTAATTTAGCTTGTTAATATTAATTTGTTTTCTTATTTAGTTATCACACTCTCATGACATAGATCTCAGGTGTGACGAGTTAACCTAGTTTGGCTGGTTAACATAGTTGATTAATATTTGTTTTTCTTCATTATTTTTTTTTCAATTTCATCTTTTAATATAGTAACTATAACTAAAAGATGTCAACCTTTTACTATGGATTGCACTGTGTAAATCCACAGTGAAACACAGATGCTTTTAGTTATAGGTTTGTATTTTTTTTTTGCCTTTTTCTTTGTTTTTTTCTTTTAAATTAATCTTTTTTTTGTTTAATTTACTTCGCTAATATTTTTTTTTTCTATATATTTATCACACTCTTATGACAAGGATTTCAGGTTTGATGAGTTAACTCGGTTGATTTAGATTTTTTTTCCTTTTTTTAGGTAGTTTTTTTTTTTTCAATTTCATCTTTTAATATCAATTTAATTGAGAATTAAACTTCGTGATTTATTTTGTTTACTTTTCATTAGATTATTGATTTTATAAGGGTATTTTACTGTACCCCTCCTCACAAAGCACTATTCATTGGAATAGTGTTTTGCTTTATTGTTTTTTTTCTTTGTTTTTTCCTTTTCAATTAACCTTTTTTTTTAATTTCATTCTATAATATTAATTTTTTTTCTATTTAGTTATAACATTTTCATAACATGATCTTTTAACAAGACCCACGTCCAAAGCTCTAAGACCTAGCGTTGTAGGTAGACTCACTTAAACTTGGGTTATGCAAGTTTAATATTATTATTATTATTAAAAATATTATTATTGATATTATAATTAATATTATAAATATTATTTTTGGGCCAAACGTTGCGGTCAAACCCAAGGTTGTTGAGTTTAGCTTTGTAGATAGACCTAACACTCTTGGATCTTAACTTTTTTTTTTTATATATATATATTATTTTGTGCAGAAAAAAGAAAATAGGGAAGGGGAGAGGGCTAGGTCATATATTAAATATTACCGATGGATTTACCAACATAATTTTTCTGTCTATAAATACATCGGCAATTTTATCAGTATAAGTGACATGTCACTGTATAGCTTGACTATTTGAATCTAACAATAGTTTTGTCGGTAACAATGTCTATAAAAACTTACATGTCATCGTACTGTTTTTTTTTTTTTTTTAATTTCTTCTATTCCAACTAGGATTTCTTAGGTACATACCGATGACATATTTTCATCGGTAAATACCAACGGAGTTAGTGATAGAAAAATTGTGGTCCGTGTTTCTAGTTGTATTCATAGATTTTGTGGTAGTGTTAATGCTATTGGTTTAAATTATGCTGAAAAATAATTAGAAATTTTGGATGACTGGTTTACAAGTAAGTAAAGTTTAATGTAAAGCTGAATAATTTGTTTTTTTTTTTATTTTTAAATCTTTAAATCAAAATTATAGAATTATCCTAAATTAAGATTTATAAGAAAAAAATGATGGCATATAAATATAACATATATAGAAATAATAAATATAGAACTTATGTTAAAAGTCAAAGAGTTAAAGGAGATATTAATATTTAAATGAATTAAAAAAGAAAATTCTAAGATTCTTACAGTATGTGTTTTGAATATTAATATAATTCACATTGCTACCACTGATACAGTATAAACCATCGAACAGTCAAAGAAAGAATATGATTAATAAAATAATATATTAAAAAGCTGAGAACTAAAATTGTTGGCCATTATCCCGTGGGTAGCACTTCCAGAAATACTCAAAGGCCTGGACCTAACCTTGAGCTACGACGAGGTTTGAAAATAGTTTTCGACCACCATGATTGACTAGTTGCGTAATTGCCCCAAACACAGATAAACTTCCATATATTTGCCTGGAAAATGCCATGATTGACTATCGCGAGGCATGTTATTAATTATCTTATATAAACCGTTTTTAGAGATTTTTAATTGCATCGAATCAGATTTTCATCTTACAACGTTTCAAGGGAAGCCCCTTCTATGTCTCAGAAATCTTACGAACGGAAACTTAAATTATGATTCATGACAAACCTTCAATTAAACAACTATACTAGCAAGCCTAATCATTGATTTAAATTTTGAAGGTAGTACTGAACAAATATAATAGAAGAAAATGATAACATCTCAACATGAAAATGAAAAGAAAAAAAATTGATCTGAGTTTTGTTTCTTTTTTGCCGAAAACATGGACCAGTCCACCAAGTTTGAATATAATTAAATTTTTTAGTAATACTAAAACGTTTGACAAGTCCACCAAGTTATCCTCTTCCTTAAGCAAATTAAGGCAATTCAATATTCCAGCAAGTTTGTATATAAAATGGTCTTAGTAACAACATATTAGAGCTATAGCAAGCCTTGTGTTAGGAGCATATATCTTAGGAAATTAAGATGGCGAGAGAGTTCATAGTTCATGAAGGCAGTGTCCATTCAGAAGCAGGCTTCCTGCTTGATTCCTCCGAGGCTTTTCTGTTGTTATGCATGATTGTTGTTTCCTTGTCAATTATTTCGATGGTCATTTTCGCTTGTGGTGATAGTAATTCAGCAAAAGATTGTCGCCGCCGCTGCTGCAAAGATTTTCCTGAAGGTGATTGTTTTGGAGGAGGTGAGGAGGTGATTGTTGTGGTGGAGATGGAGGTGGAGATGGTGATGGAGGAGGTGGAGATGGAGGAGGTGGAGACGGAGGAGGTGGAGGGGTGGAGATGGAGGAGGTGGTGGAGGAGGTGGTGGTGATGGAGGTGGTGGAGGTGGAGGAGCATGCTAAAAACTTTCATGGAGTTATTTCTATGGAAAAGATTAAGATTTCTCATGTTACTTCGTGTTGTTATGCATGATTGTTGTTTCCTCGTCAATTATTTCCATGGTCATATTCACTTGTGGTGATAGTAATTTAGGTCCAGGTCATCACCGTCGCCGCAATGATAGTGGTGTAGGTGGTTGTTTTTGTGGAGGTGATTGTGATATGGACAAACAGCCCATCATGCATACTTGCGCCATGCAAAGGGTTGTGGGGGGAAAGTAACCACAGCTGGTCGTGGGTTGTGGGAATTAATTAGTTGCAGTTATGATCACTTAGTGGCACATATTCCTCTTTTATTGCTTTTAATCTGCTTGTAACTTCCGGAACCAAAGGCCTATAAAAGCTCTGGCCTACGGGAGAGAAGATATAATGAAATAAACGGTTCTTCTTTAAATTCTTCTTTCCCTATTCCTTTCTCTCAAATTCTGTTGTGTCAAGTACACATCAGATTGCCATGGTGGAGATGGAGAAGTTGGTGGTGCTGATGGAGGTGGTAGTAGAGGTGGAGAAGCATCCTAAAAACTTTCGTGGAGTTATTTCTATGGAAAAGAATAAGATTTTTCATGCTCTCTGGAGCATTATTGTTAGTTTACACGTCCATGCATTTTTGCATTCATCGAATAAAACATATTTTTTAACTCATATTGTCTATGTATAAAGGAATGATTGTGATAACCCAATTATGGGGTACTATTCTCTAGAATTCATTTTAAAAAAAAAATCAAAAAATTCAAAAAATAAAATAAAGACTAATAAAGTGAAGAAAATAGATAGAGGAGCACTTAAAAAAAAATACTTAGAAATCAACCTATAATTTTAGAGAAAATTCAAGGTATAATTGTACTCTATTATGCCAAAAAAAATGAAATAAAAAATATAAATTTAAGGTCAAATTAAATGATTATTGGATGAATTTGCATAAAAGTTAAGTCCAAGGACATAATTAAATTTTTAATAGGCTAATTTGATTTAATCATTGGCTAAATTCAATTTTCATTATGTTTAAGAATTAATTTGTGTCTAATTGATGGATTTAATTAAGTGCAATAACTTAATTATACTTTAAATGAGTCAAATTAATTTTATTAGGGGTTTAATTGATGGAAACTTAAGTTTCGGAGCCTAATTTAATTTGGGCTTCATTGAGAATATTAGAATTTTAAGAGACCAAATTTAATTTTTTACCAAATTAATTGCTTGAAATCAGGAGCAAAATCAAAAGAAAATTAAAGTTTTGAGTCCACTTAGGGGTCAAATTGAAGATATTCGTAGTTAGGACCAATTTGCAAAAGGTTTGACAACTATAAGGACTTAATTTGAGTGAAACCAGGGGTAAAATTGATGAAATTAAAAGTTTAATGGTTAATTAAAGGCTTAATTGAAGAAATTCGAGACCAGTGATCAAAATGGAAAAGTCGTTGATATCTAGGGCAAAAATTGAAGTTTTTCCAAGAACCAAATTGCATAAACTTTAAAGTTTATAGTTGATCAAGGGTGATGAGATAAATCAGGCATTAGAGGACCAAAACAACGTTGTTTTAGTTACTCTCCATCTTTTTCAATCTTCTTTGAAGTAACATCTCAGGGAGTTTACTTTACAAATGCATTTAATGTCTCTAAACTTTACCAAAATTGACCAAACATGAATGTAGATGATCACCTGACATTGCTTTATAATCTCATATGGTCTGTTCAAATTGATTAACATCATGGTGGCTATGGCACAAGCCTAAATTGCTCAACTTAGATAGCTTTCAACTGATAGATTTGATAGTTCATGGTGCCTACTTTGAATCAATGATTGAGATCCTTCTCAACCAAATCAAAGGCTGATAGTTTTTCCTAGTGTAGACAAGATTGCCCTCTTTTATCCCTTATAAATAGGGGTGGATTACATGGCTTGAGCATGAATTGAAGAAATGAGAAGCCAAAGATGACAAAACCATCCCTACCCAGTTTTTTTTTCTTGCCATTTTTCTTTTCTTTTCCCCTTCTCGACCACCACTTTGGCAAGCTCCACCGCCATGCCTTAGCCATCGTGTCCACCACCAACCCCTCACCGGTCTTTCCTGCAATACCAGGAACTCCTCCAGCCTATTTTCTCCTCCTACCAAGCAAGGTTACTCTTCCTTTTTCTCCCTTGAAATGTGCCCCATAGCCAAGCCAACCACCGTTTAGCAGTCAACTTTTTCAGGTCATGATAGCAATTTTGAACCAATGGTTAAGATCCTCTCTGGTTAAATAAAAGGCCAATATTTGGCAATAGTAAAGTGACACGACCAAAATATTGATATTTTCTTCCAAGTGCAAGAGTATCAAAGTAATAAATAACCTGGTAAGACCAGGGTTGAACCATATAGAGGTTAACTATATAAATAATAATAATAAATAATAATAATAATAATAAGTTAAAGAGTACTTTGAGATGTAAGATTAATGTGAGGATTCAACAATGATAAAAACAAATGTCAAGGTTAGAGGATCCACTAATAGTATTAGAAATAAGTATAGTATAAACTCTTTTTATTAATCAACTGGAAACCACACACAAAGGAGGTTCTAATCGGATGATTTATGCTTAATAGTTTATTATAAATTTTTAACATGATCATATTAATTATCTTATTTAAGTAACACCAAACTTTTAAATATTATCAGGAATTGATGATGTTAACTTATGTTAACAACAAATCAAGTTCATTTCATATCACAGGTGTAGGTTATACCATACGATTAGTTATGAAAGTGTCAAGCATTTGTTGTACCAAGTGTTATATAACACAAATCTAAATTAACCATTTAACAAGCAAGGTATTAAGAATTAGTAAGATAAAAAGATAACACATGTTAATAACAAACTTTCTTGGATATAAATATTGAAGCCCATGTTGAGTTTATATTATACATATTTTAACACCATTAGTGAAACCTTTTCACCTTGAAATAATAAACTTAGCTAAACATTATGAAGAAGAGAAACAAAAATAAACAAGAAGAGAACATGATTATATAAGTATAGTAAAGGAAATGAAAGACATAAATAAGAGATTAATGATAATATAACATGGAATAAAACTTGAACATTACAAAATACAAATAGAGAGAGCAAGAGCAAGATCTTGATCTGAACAACCAAGATGCCTAAATGCATGGCAAATGCCTCCTTTTATAAGCTAAAATTTAAAATTATTGATGTGATGACTAATTATTGAGTGGGTGGTCACATCTTAACTTGGTGACAATCCTTATCTTCTATTCTGAACAAAATGTCATTGATAATGTTAGAATTCGAATAGACTTAAATCATGAAAGTTCTAGGAACTGATCAGTGTTTCAGTTTGGACTAAACCAACATCTCTTTTCTAAGTTTGACACTCTATTTGTCCTTTCAATTTCAATATTTAAACTCATCAATCATTCATTTCATTTATGTGATAGGCCTGCATTTAAGATGGACATTTACCATTAATTAAAGGTATCTTATAGTATTAGACTTATTATTATAAAACATGTTTTAGTTAAGGAATTATTGATACTTCAAGTGCAAAATGATGATATAATACCTTGATAAAAATATACCTTTAAGTACTAATCACCCCCCAAACAACTTATTACTAGTCCTTGGTAATCAAAGCGTTAAAATAGAAAAAACAATTTGTAAATTCCACAAAGCAAGGCATTCATCATTCAACTTATATTAATCTATCCAGATAAATAAACTATCATTAAATTTATATATATCTGCTCAATACCTCTTAAACAAAATATTAATAAATCTTCCTTTTTATGTGCTTAATATATGAAAACATAGATGAAAGGGCTTTTATTAGAAGAAAACAATATTCTATTATAATGTTTCTAAGGTTAAACTTCCTAAATTTTAAGGTGTGTGCTTTTAGGTAATGCATGATAATAGGAATGCATGCTAAAGTAGTAAAGGCAAGAAAATAAACAAATCAGCATAATAAACAAAATAGCAATAATAAGACAAAAAGCAAAGTTTAGTCCTAAAATTCTTAGTGGAGTCGGCATTATGTTGCACCCGATATCATGACGACCTTTAAAATTCTCATGGAAAAATAACATATATCTAGCATCTTATTCTTAAAGGGAAAAAGGTCTGGTTTAAAAAGTCACCGCCTTGTATTACTGTCACTAAGTATCCAAACTAGTCAACAAATATTCTATTGTACAAGACTGGTTACACAAAAGAAAAGATATTACTATCCATTAAGTGTCCTACATAAGATAGGTTGCATTGCTAATTTTTTCTTAAACTGCTAAGGGTTTGTTTGTTCTATTTTTTATGGTCCGCTTATAATATTTCTGACTTCGGTGCTAGTGAATAAAAACTATGAGTACTTCTAACTTTGTTATTGATAAATATTGATTAATAAAAAAATATGGTATTACTCCGACGTCTGTTAATAAATCAATATTTCTAACTCTGCTTTGTGATGTTGGTGTTGCTCTAAGTGCTGGACCGAAGAGAAGAAGTTGATGCTGGAGCTGAGTTCTGATCAGGAAAGTCCTTCTCTGTGCTGAAACTGCGTACGGTTGGAGCTGTTGGAGTGGCTGAGGAACGCAACCACTGCTGCCCACAGTTGAGAAAATGATGAACGTTGGCCAGAAAACGATCGGTGAAGCTTGCTGGCAGGGGTGAATATTGAGGGTTGTTTCTGGGTTGGCAGTATTTGACAGTGAGGAACAGGAGATGGTGCTGGTGCTGGTTGAGTTTTGTCAGTTGCGTGGTGTGTGGGGGAAAAGGAAATAAGGGTGTCTTTAGGCAACAAAGAGGAGAAAAAAAATGTGCATGGCACGATTCTGAAGATGGGGGGACGGCTGTAGGGAGAAGAAGGTGCTGCACGAAGCCTTTTGCTGGGGTGGCTGTGCACAACGATGGTTTAGGGTATTTTGTTCTGAAGCACCAAGTGTTCGGTTTTCTTGTAATGGCACGTCTCCTTTTTTATATGGGATCTGTATTTATATTACAGTATTCTCATAGTTACTATGAGACAAACTCATTCTTAAAAATAAAAAAAAAAATTAGGAGAGGATTATTATTATAATTATCTTGATGATATTTTTAAATTAAAGATTAGAAGAGAGTGACAAAAACACATTATAATCCCTCTTACAAGTTGGACATATTATATCTTTAATTAAAATCAATCCTTGATTTTTTAATTTTTAATTTTAATCTGTTTAAAATTAAATTAAAAAAAAATAAGTCAAATCAGGTTATAACATAATTAACGAATTTAAATCTTTGAGTAAATTTGTTATAAAAATGACATATCATTATACTTGTTAGGTTTATTTTTTTATTCGTTCCTTTCTCATTATAATTCTCATGGTCATTGGTGTTTAACGATGGAAACAATAATGGCATTTTCAGTTAGAAAACTTAATATCACAATATACAGACTAAAATACTCTATTTGTATGCTTGTTTGTATTTTTCAATTTCTTAATAGTGAGTGTCCATAATTGCATTATTTTGTTTTACATATAAAAAATATAATTTTTCAATCTAAATTTTTTTTTCTTAAAATTTTGTGTGGTGGGTTGATTTTAGTATACTTTACTGTTTTTTTTTTTTCAATGTCTAACTATTTGCATATAAAGTTATGGGATATATTTGTCGTTGTGTTAAGTTTTTGTGTTTTATTAGATTATCATGATTTTATGAAGATATTTTACTGTACCCCTCCTCGCAAAGTACTATTCATTGGAATAGTGTTTGCTTTATTGTTTTTTTTCTTTGTTTTTTCCTTTTCAATTAATCCTTTTTTTTTTTTAATTTCATTATGTAATATCAATTTTTTTTCTATTTAGTTATCACATTTTCATTACACAGCCTTTTAGCCAGACCCACATCCAAAGCTCTAGGACTTGGCTTTGTAGGCAGACCCGCTTAAACTAAGGTTATACAAGTTTAATATTATTATTAATATTAAAAATATTTTTATTGGTATTATAATTAATATTATAAATATTACTGTTGGGTCAGACGTTGCAGTCAGACCCAAGGCTTTTGGGTTTAGCTTTGTAGATAGATCTAACACTCTTGGATCTTAACTTTTTTATATATATATTTTTTATGCAAAAAAAAAAAAAAATTGTTTCGCGGCATAGCACGAGCCACCTAACTAGTCATGCACTAAATCATGTTTCTTTAGTTTGAATTCAATGATTTAGTACAAATGAACTTAATTATGAGGATGTCCAAGATGAGCATGTAATGCAACCAAACTTGTAAAAATTAAAGGTTCAAAGTAGTTTCGTGAGGATTTGACATTTTTATATGGAAATATGATCCAATAAATCTATATATGTTGATGGTATAGCAAATAATTTTATGGAACAATGTGAAAGTCCATAATAAAATAAAATAGAAAGTAAAGAAAATTGAAATGATCTTACCATAAACCCTTTGCATCTATACTACCTTACTTTTTAAGATAGTGAACCATATTATGTCTTCTTCTGTAGTAGCTTACCAGTACACTTGATGATCTTCAAACATCCAACTGCTAAAAACTCACACATGAACTTCTCGTTGGAGTCTGCACGCTCTCAAACTCTTTAGGAACCAATTCTTCTCAAGAATTGCTTACACACTCATCATGTGTCAAAAGTTATGTTGTGTAACTCTATGTAAACTTAATTAGTCAGCACACTTGCTTCGATGTAATTCATGCTCTTATATTCTGAAACTCTCATTTGAAGAACCTTTTTCTTCAGACTTAACCTTCCTTATATACATGTCCCATATGATAAGGATATAAATAATCTTCAAGCTTCCTAGAACATGTTTTACAAAAACACTAATAAAGTTATCTTTGAATAACATCTTCTTCTCTATCTAAACTTATCTCTTATAATAACTAAACTATTAGATAATCACAAAGAGATCTATGTAAACTTCTATCTTAAATAAATTATCGTTTTACCAATCGTAAAAAGATCTTCACTAATTTGAGCCAACAAAACTACATTTATAATCTCTATATTTGGCTTGATTTGTGACAAAATAAAATAAAATAAAATTGTAAGCATCAAGTTAAGATCTAACAAAAATTATTGTACATATAATCAATTAGCATATGAATAATTGTTAGTGTTCTTCATAGTTCATAATTTGTATCGTGCTAGCAGAAAGGTACTTTTATGCAAAAAATTTAAATAATTATTAAAATAATAATGCATATGCATGAAGTTTAGATTAAAAGTGTTGCATATAGTTATAACATAAAAGTTTCTATGCTTATCCAAAATATTACAAACCATTAAAATCAATTCAAGACTTAAAATCAGTAGGAATAAAACAAAGTAGCAATTAAATGTCGGCCATAACCATTATAAAGGACTACAAATTACCATAATCATACATTCCATCAACTCATCTCCCCCTTGATTTGGCACTAATCAAGGTTCACATTATCATCATCTCCCACAACCGTATGATGGATTTTATCAACATCTAACCCCAATTATACAAGCATGTCATTAACCTTGTCGCACATGTGCGGCGGCGCGGTGAAAACATCCACTCTTAAATCATGTATCTAATGCAGCAAATATGGGGAGACAAGGAATTCTTGTCTTTTATTAGTGGAAAAATATAATAGGAGTCGCCACCTAGTATTTTGATCACTAGAAACCCTAACTGGTCTTAGAGATCAGGTATAAGGACTAGTTGCATAAAAGGAAGGTTTAGCACCTCAAATACGCCCTACCTAAGGTAAGCTGCATTGTTTTATTGTCTGATAAAATCTAAGGTCTTGTCGTGTTTTCTAGTTGTTAGTTCATCTATGGTTTAAGAAAAGTCCTCATCGGTAAGGAAATCCTTATCTTATTGAGTAATTCTGACATTAACAAAAGAATTTAATATCCAGAATATATCTTACGTATAAGGTTGTAACCCCATATATCAAAAGAAAACAAAATAAGTTTTTTGAAATTTTTAAAATATTGGCTTAATTCTCGTGACTTTAATAAACTGGTTATTAAAGCCAAAATGCATGCTAATACATATTTTGAAATTTCTTATGTTGTATGAAAATACAATATGGTTTTTTTATTATTATTTTTTAGAGACTTGGCCGTATGCTTGAAAAGAAAATATTTTTATTTTTATTTTAATTATGTCTTGACAAAAACTAGGTATTTTAATACCAGATTTGTATCTTTACAGTATAAAAATAAAAACCGATATTGATCAAAATGCAATAACAAATTTATGGAAAATCACAAATGTTTTGAAATAATTTTTTGAATTTTTTTTTTGGCCTGGGCCGGTGTTCGAGCCCAAAACAAACAATGAACTAGTTATTGTGATCAACTAATTATCTTCCTTGTTGCAGAAACATAAGCAGCACATGTTCTGCATGCAAGAGACCAATCGGGTAGATGAGAAGAAGGAGAAGAGTGTTACTTGGAATGGAGGCGCTGTTGTTCATAGTGTTGGCGTTGGTGTGGCGGTAGCCGGTTGTGGAGTCTGTTGAGAAGCTCGGTAGCGCTACTGTTTTTCTTCTTCTTCCATGTTGCAGAGACACCATTGTTTCTCCCCTCTTTGTCCTCTGTTCCCCTCTGTAATCTCTTCTATTACTCCTCTATTTTTTTTTCTTTTTTAAAATCTCTCTTCTCCTATATACACTCTCTCTTTCTCCTCTGTATTCCCCGTTTTCTTTATGCCCTTACTCTCCCTCCTGTTTTTCTCCTCACTCTCACCTCTCCTCCTCCTTCTTCTTTGCTCCTTCTCGATCTGCCTCTCTGTTTTTTCTTTTCTTTTCTTCTCCCTTGTTCCTTGATGCAGCTAGAGGCAAAGATGTTGCTTGGGGACCAAGACGATGGTGAAGCTGATAGGTCGAAGCTACTCTCTTCTTCAGTTCTTCCTCTATTTTTCCTTCTCTCTGTATTTTGCTTTCTGTGTATTTATAAATCTTTTTCCCTCCCTCTGTTTTCTACTACCAGAAACTTTCTAAATACCAACGAAATCCCCGACGGCATATTTCTGTCGGTATTTTTCGGTCGAAATTACCGACGGTTATATTCCGTCGGTAATTACCGACCGAGTTACGGACGGAAAGTTCAGACTTTATGAAAAAAGGGCTGGTACCTGAGGCAGAGGTTTTGGCGGGTGATTTTTTTGACATAATCACCGACGGATTTAAAACCTAGGACCTGTATGGGTGACGTGACCGGTTCACCATCAACAATATCGCCGGAATCACCGACGGATTTGAATGCCAGGTCCGTACAGGTGACATGACTGGTGCACTGTCAAAAAATACCGACGGAATCACCGAGGGATTTAAAAAAGTTGGTCCATGCGGTGATGTGTCGATTCCCCGTCACAATTTGCGACGGACTCACCGACGATGTTATTCCATCGGTGAGTCCGTCGGAAAAAGTGAATATATCGCCACCCTGTCGACACTCTACTCCCCCATTTCTCCTTCTTCTTCCTAATCCTGAATCTCCTCATCTGCAAATAACCAGCCCCCCCTCGCCCCCAAACAAAAATCTTTCTCACCTCAGCAGTTGTATTTCTTGAAGTTTTGTGGTCACAGCATCCGTGTTCTGATTTACCGACGAATTTTATCAATTTTTTATAAGTAATTCTATCTTTTTAAAATTTTAACATTTAAATGTCAATTTTTTTTTTTTTTAGTATATGTATTTTTTTTAGTAGATGTACATGTTTTATTGTTATTTGTCAAACAAACTTGTAGTTTATGAATGTATAATTTTATACCTGTTATGGTTTGTTTTAGATTTTGTAAGATTGCATTTGTTTTTGTAAATTGTTAAAACTTTGTAAAATTACCAAATTACATGTTATGTTTTGAAATAATTAATAGCTTGCTTAATGGGTACTTTTTAAGTTTTATCGATGGTATTGCAGAGTGGTAATTTCTGTTAATATATATATATATATATATATATATATAATTTGTATGGACGTTGATAAATGATAATGAATATTTAATATTTATGAGAAGTTGTCATTGGTTTGTTGGATAATCTTCGAGGTAAAGTAATATATTTACAAGTTTATTTACCTAACTTAGTTAATTAATATATACATGATGTCATCATAATTTTATAGAGGTTCGATAGAAGTCATGGATGATCGTTCATGGATGTATCTAGATTCACCCCAAGGATTGCGGAGGATGAATTATTGTAACGGGGTTCAGGGTTTTATTAATTTTGCAACATTTATTCCGAGAAATTTTACTGGAGGCAGTATTAGGTGTCCATGCAGGAAGTGTCAAAATAAAAAGTATCTGCATCCAGATGTTGTAATGATGCATCTTCTACACAATGGGTTTGTGGAGGATTACGAGTGTTGGTATGCACATGGAGAGGTATTTGTTAGTAATAGGAGAATGGGAGAAACAGTGGTTGGGTCAACTTCTAGTGCTAGCAACGTGCATGAAGCGGCAAATGACAACACTAATCCTTACAGAAACATGGTTATGGATGCAATGAGAATGAATCAAGGTAATGTCAGTGAATGTCCAATCGTAGAAGAAGAACCTAATGCAGAGGCAGCTAGGTTTTTTGATTTGTTGAAAGATTCTGACGAACCATTATGGGATGGCTGCACAAACCACAGTAAATTATCGGCCGTGGCACAAGTGTTCACCATCAAGTCAGATCACGAGCTGAGTGAGGCCGGGTATGACAAAATTATTGATTGGGCAAGAAGCATTTTACCTAAAGGGAACAGGCTCAAAGAGAACTTCTATGCTGCGAAGTCCATGATGAAACTCCTCAATTTAGGATACCAGAAAATTGACATGTGCCCTAACTTCTGCATGTTATACTACCTTGAAAATGCTGAGATGATCGAGTACATGACATACGGGCATTCGCGTTACAAACCCAGAACTGGCAGGGGAAAGACTTTAGTGGTATATAAAAAACTTAGATATTTCCCGATCTGCAGAGGTTATTCATGTCACGAAGGACTACTGAGCACATGACATGGCACCAAACACATGATGCGGTTGATGGTGTGATGGTGCATCCTTCTAACGGCAAAGCGTGGAAACGCTTTAACAATGTGCATCCTGACTTTTCAACTGAATCAAAGAATGTCCGTCTTGGGTTTTGTACAGATGGATTCAACCCATTTGGGTCATTTGCTGCTCCCTATTCTTGTTGGCCAATCATACTCACAGTTTATAACTTGCCACCGGGAATGTGTATGAGGCCGGAGTTCATGTTTCTATCTACTGTCATACCCGGTCCAAGCAGCCCGGGGCGGAATATAGATGTTTGTCTTCGACCGTTGATAGATGAGCTGGCGCAGTTGTGGTCCTCTGGAGCTCTGACTTATGATATATCGAGGAAA
The DNA here is from genome assembly GCF_005239225.2 of Populus alba. Lineage (NCBI taxonomy): Eukaryota > Viridiplantae > Streptophyta > Magnoliopsida > Malpighiales > Salicaceae > Populus > Populus alba. The sequence continues at coordinate 10,629,485 of NC_133288.1, forward strand.
TAAAATTTCCTTATGAAGGCGGCTTTAATGTGGACTATCAATGATTTTCCAGCTTATGGAATGCTTTTTGGTTGGAGCACGCATGGAAAAATCGAATGTCCATACTGCATGGAAAACAACAAGGCATTCATGCTAGCAAATGGAGGTAAAGCTTCTTTTTTTTATTGTCACCGTTGCTTCTTGCCACTTAATCACAGGTTCAGAAAGAACAGAAAAGATTTTTTTTTTGGCAGAGTTGAAAAAGATGTTGCATCCCTGCGTCTTTCTGGTGAAGAATTGCATCATGTTGTATTAGAGTACGGTGACATTGTGTTTGGCCTTCAATCAGGTAAGCAAAAGTTTCCTGGTTTTGGTTTGACCCATAATTGGGTAAAGCGAAGTATCTTTTGGGAGCTTCCTTATTGGAAGACCAATCTTCTCCGCCATAACCTTGACGTCATGCACATAAAAAAGAACGTGTTTGAGAATATTTTCAACACCGTCATAGATGTGAAGGGGAAGACAAAGGACAACATCAAGTCTAGATTGGATATAGCTTTATACTGTAACTGTAAAAATATGGAGTTGGTTTATGAGGAGTCACGGGTCGCAAAACCAAGGGCAAACTTTGTGTTAGAGAAAAACGCACAACTGCTAGTCTACAAATGGCTTAAGAGTCTGCGTTTTCCGGATGGACATGCATCGAACATATCAAGGCTTGTTAACATAGAGGACTGCAGATTGTATGGAATAAAGATTCATGACTGCCACGTGTTTATGCAAACACTCATCCCATTAGCTTTTCGTGATTTGTTGCCAAAGGGAATATGGGATGCACTGACGGAGATCAATCATTTCTTCAGAGATATATGCTCCAGCAAGTTGAATGTTGAGCACATTGAAAGGCTTCAAACGAATATCATCGAGACACTATGCAAACTTGAGATGATATTCCCTCCTTCATTTTTTGACTCAATGGAGCATCTCCCTATACATCTACCGTTCGAGGCAAAAGCTGGAGGACCGGTCCAGTATAGATGGATGTACCCATTCGAACGATGAGATATTACAGTTGCAATGGAATTCATATCTAAAAGTTTTTACTATGTTTTTCTTAATTGGAAATACTTGAATTGTAATTCAATGCAGGTACTTGTTTAATCTCAAGAAAAAGGTTAAGAACAAGGCGCATGTTGAGGCTTCGATATGTGAGGCCTATATTGTTGAAGAGATATCAACATTTATCTCGTACTATTTCAAACCTCATCTGAGAACAAGAATCAATCGCGTTCCACGGCATGACGATGGCGGTGAAGTGCCTTCCAGTGGGAACTTGTCAATATTCTCCAATATTGGACGACCCACACCTAAAAATGCCGTACGAGAAAGATATTTATCGGAAATAGAATTCAAACAAGCACACAACTATGTTCTATTTAACTGTGATGACCTGAGACCATTTATTCAATAAGTTTATATATGTGTAATACTAATTAAACTTTGTCAATCAAATATTGGTAATTATGTATTGTGAAATCTTACACTCATTATCACTTGCAGGCAACATCAACAATATTTGTTCTCCAATAACCTGCAGCTGACCAGCTCCCAGATCTTTCAATTACAAGATGAACAATTTGCCACATGGTTCAGAACATATGTAAGCACTATCACAAACTCATTCTAACTTGCAAAATTACTGTACGTATGCATGCCATTACAAGATTCTTGTTCATTTACCGTTTATTGAAGTACATTACATGTATACAAGGTTTATCAAATGGGAAGAAGTGCGTCTAAGTCATTGTCTTCACTAAGCCTCGGGCCTGAAAGAAAAGTTAAGTGCTACAACGGGTATTTTGTCAATGGATATGTTTTTCATACTGAAGAATACGGGCAAGGAAGAAAGATATACAACTGCGGTGTTTGTGTTAAAGGATCCACAAGTAGTGAGTTAGAAGTTGACTACTATGGTAGATTAGAAGAGGTTGTCGAACTACAATATCATAGCGAGCAAAATACAGTGTTTTTATTCAAATGCTATTGGTATGACACGACGGACAGAGGAATCAGAGTTGATATACACCATGGTTTAGTCGAAATCAACTCAAAAGCTAGACTCCGCAACATAAACGACGTCTTTGTTTTCGCAAAGCAATGTCAACAAGTTTATTACACATACACCCCTTCATTTAGAAAGGATCGATCAAGAGTTGATTGGTTGTCCGTTTTAAAAACGAAACCACGGGGTCGTGTCGAGGTTGTTTAGGATGAGAATGAAGACACAAGTGTGCGGGATGAAGTATTTCAAGTTAGTGAGTTGGTTGAACCATATCGAGTTGCTCCTTCAATTGAATTGGAAGAAAATTCAAATTTTCGTGTTTCCGATGATAGTCTTGTTGATGTTGACGTAGAGGAGTTGAACGTTGTTTTGAGCTCTAGCGGACAAGCAAATGTCGATGAAGAAGATGATATCCATATTGAATATTGCGATGAAGGTGATGGCTATTCAATTGATGACGAAGAAGAAGAAGATAATTCTGACTAATTCTGTGTAAAACCCTTTTCTTAATGTAATTTCCATTATGGATGATATATTTTGAAACATGAAATATATATTTATTGTTTAAGCACTGTTGCTATTGTTTTGTGCGATGGACAGTTTGTCATTGAATTTTTTGCAGGAAGATAAATAGAAAATACAAACACAACACCTAATGTACATTGAACAATCACCGACGTCCATACCGACGGACCACTGTCCATCGGCATCTCACAAAGAGTTCAAAAATAATTACAACGAAATGCAACAATCACCGACGTCCATACCGACGAACACTAGTCTGTCGGCATCTCACAGAGAGTTCGAAAATAATTACACCGAAATGCCACAATCACCGATATCCATTCCGACGGACATTAGTCCGTCGGCATCTCACAGAGAGTTTGAAAATAATTACACCGAAATGCCACAATCACCGACGTTTATACCGACGACTTTAGCGACGTCTTCACCGACAGAAATGAGTCCGTCGGCATATCACAGAGAGTTCGAAAATAATTACACCGAAATGCCACAATCACCGACGTCCATTCCAACGAACATTAGTCCGTCAGCATCTCACAGAGAGTTCGAAAATAATTACAATGAAATGCCACAATCACCGATATCTATACCGACGACTTTATCGATGTTTATACCGACGGCTTCATTCCATCGGTAAGTTGTTGGTGGGCAAATTTTACCGACAAAAATACCAACGGAATGTGCGAATTTCAAAGGGTGTGAATTGAATGCACCTCTGACCGTGCATATTACCGACGGAATCACCTATGGACCGCGAAAAATTTGGAGGGCAATTAAAAAATTTGGTGCGAAATTCAAAAATTACTAACGGATTGTTCACCTTTTAACGACGGATTTAAAAATTAATAATATTTTTTTAATATCCGTCGGTAAATCTGCCATATAACCTATAACTTCTAGCGCCCGCCGCTTCCCCTCATTTTTTTCTTCTCCTCTGTTTTTCTTCTCCTTCGCTGCCTTATAATTTTCATTTTTTTGCTCTCAATCCTTCAAGGCTTTCACCTTGAATCTCTTGCAAGATTTGAATAAAGGTATGTGGTTTTTTCTATTTTATTTTATTTTCTTTTATTTTAGTTGTAGTTGTTTTTATTTTTGTTATTTTGTTGTTTTGGTGTATTTTTTTGTAATGTAGATAAAGTTTTGAATTGGACATATTATTAAGGTATGTATATTTCGTTCCTTTTCTTGATGTAGGTTTTTTTTTTAATATTTTTTATTATTGTGTTGTTATAATTGGTATTAGTTAATTTATTGGATATTTGTTGTTAAAGTTGAATTTAACTTAGAATTAGTAATTGACTATGTTAGAATAATTAGTAATTTTACTCTATTATTGCATGATTTGTATTTAATTATTTCCATTGATTTTAATTGTTAGTCTATATATATATTTTTTAATTTATTGAATATAATTTATTGTTGTATTGCCATATATAATTATTGATTAATTTGTTGAATTAATATTGTTAATGTTGAATTTACCTTAGAATTAGTAATTGCATTTGTTGGAATAATTAGTAATTGCATATGTTTTTAATTGTTAGTTTATATTTTTTAAAAAAAATTTTGAATATATTTTATTGTTGTATTGCCATAATGAATATTTAATAATTTGTTGAATTAATATTGTTAATGTTGAATTTATTTTAGATTTAGTAATTGAATATGTTGGAAGAATTATTAATTTTACTCTAACTTGATGATTTGTGTTTAATTGTTTCTATTTATTTTGAATTTATAGTTTTTTTGTATTGACATAATTATTGAATAATTTGTTGAATTGTAATTGTTAATGTAGAATTTATCTTAGGATCAGTAATTGAATATGTTGGAATAATTAGTATAGATTGGCTCCATTTGTTGTGGCTATTGTTAATATTTACAGGTTTGTGGATTTGGGTAGTATCCAAGTATAGGGGAGGTGCTGCCGAATTTTTTTTTAACATTTCAATTGAATTATATAATTATTTATATAAAATTGGTTAGATGCAGAGAATGAAAACCAGAGCTGCACATACGCGTACGGTCGCATCTAGTTCGTCTAGCAGCAACGAAAACATTTCCTTAGGTGCCTCTCAAGAAGAGGCACCTACACCACTTGCGCTGTCAGCTAATGCTGCCTCTTCTAGCGATGTTTCACATCCCAGAAGCGGCATGCCTTCGCATTGAAATTGATGGACTCGCAAGTACGAGGCACAATGGAAGGACGATATTTCAATGTAAGTTTGTTAAGGTTTTAAATTTAAAAAAAAAAACAAATTTATGAAGTCACTATTTAATTAATTTCAATTCTTTTCAGGTTCACAAACATTGAGGCCGCCCGAGTAATATCATCGGCGTTTAAAGCGTCGATGGAGATTTCATTGTTTCAATGGAGTCAGATATCCAGCATCCTGAATGGATGCCTCAAATCAATACATGGTTTTCCAGATTTGAGGTTTGTGTTAATATATAATTTTCATCTTATTTCTAATAAATTCTTAATATAATTGTAAATAAATTATTAACATTTTTAAAAATTATTTTTTATACACAGAATCGATTCTGCTGGGACGACGATCATAACAATGTTGTGAGGAGGGTGTGGAAAAATCACACGGCAACTAGGTAACATCGAAAACAATATAATTTTTTTTTACAAAAAAATTTATGTTTCGAAATGTAATTTTTTATTGCGTTAAGTAGGTTGCGTGATTTTTGGTACGCAGCCCAAAAAAAGGCAAAAAAAAACTGCGAGGGATAGGGGGTTCCAAGGCTGGAACGATGTTGCGGTCTGGAGGGATTTCAAATCGATATACATCCCGGAGGATATATGGCCGCACTATCTTGAGCACATGACGTATGCAACCGGAATCGGCCAATTCATGGCTCGGTGACAACGCACACCTGCGGCTCCGTTCTGTTTGCTACACATGCGAAACGGATGGTAAGATTAATTTAAATGAAATATATCGTTCAATTAATTTGTTGTTAATAATTTTTTTTCATTATAGGCTACATCTCTTGGACATGAGCCGAGCCCTATGGAGCTGTTTGTGGAGACGCACGTGCGGAGTCAAGACTGCCAAAAGGGGGTGCAACAGTTCGTTGACAGCCACGCTTAACATTTTGTGGTATGTTTATTCATCCATTTTATTTTGTAAGTTATTATTATGTTTATTGAATTGAATATGATGATTACTTTTTTTATTTTCAGGAGACCTATAATAATCGGTTGAGGGAGACATACGGGGACGATCCTTCGACCCATCCGGAATTCGATCCGGATTTGTGGATGGAGGTTGGATCGTTAGGTGGACCTGATAAGAATCGGGTTTACGGGCTCTCCAACACTAAGGCCGACAACTTGTGGACGACCCGTACTGCTTCAACCGTCGGGAGCTCCCAATCAGTATCGAGCTCCCAATCTAAGGAGCTCGTGGCCTTGCAGCAAAGGTGCGACCACCTATTAGAGGCGTACACAAAACTCAAAGAACAATACACAGCAGAATCTGCACAACAAAGAGCGGCCTATGAAGAGCTTTGTCAAATAGTCATAAACATGTCACAAGGTGGAACATGTGCACCCAATCCAAGTTGCCTGCATAACAGCCAGCCTCCTCCTCCTCCTGATCCTCCTGATCCTCCTTTATATTAATTTTTTATAAACATTATTTACATTTAAAATTTCATTTAATGTTTTTTTGAAACATTTCATTTTGTAATGAATATTATTTATCTTTCATTTTTTGTTTTTTGATGCTTAATATAAATTTTATTTGCATAATTGGTTTTTATTACCATTAATTTATATCATTTTATATTATGTAATCTAAATAATTAAAAAAAATTAAAAAAAAAATTACAAAGGGATTTACCGACGGAATACATCCGTCGGCATTAGACAGTAGCCGCGACCATCACCGACACATTTCCAGACGGATAAATTCGGTCGGTGTTTTCATGACTCACCAACAGATTTACCGACGGATTAATTCCATCGGTATTATATATTACCGACGAATTCACAGATGGTATATTCTGTCGGTGTTTCAACAATTCACCGACTAAGTTACCGACGAAACTTAACCGTCGGTGAATATTGATATCACCGACGGAATTTACCGACGGATTAATTCCATCGGTATTATATATTACCGACGAATTCACAGATGGTATATTCTGTCGGTGTTTCAACAATTCACCGACTAAGTTACCGACGAAACTTAACCGTCGGTGAATATTGATATCACCGACGGAATACCAATCCGTCGGTATTATTGAAGCGGGAAATATTTTTTTTTTTTGCACGCAAATTCCGTCTGTAAAACCGTCGGTAAATGGTTTTTTTCTTTTTGCTGACCGATATAGCAACAGAATGGGGAATCACCGACGAAAGGTTAGCCGACGGACGTATTCCGTCGGTAAATATTTTACCGACGTACTATCAATCACATACCAACGGAATATTTCCGTCGGTAAAACTGTGAATTCTTGTTGTGTTCCTTATGCTCTCTCCATCTCTCCTCTCGGGTTCTCCTTCTCCTTCTCTTTCTTTTTTCTTTTGATCTCTCATCTGGCTCTCTAGCTTTTATAGCCAGAGGATGCATGCGTTATTGCATGAATATAGTAACGGCCGGCGTGCATTAACTGTAAAATGCTCCCCATAACTGAAGCAATCTGCGGCTTTTGTTGCTAAATCAATTCCTCTATCTATTGAAACGGCTCATGAAGAAGAGAATGAATAGTGTTGAAACAACACCGTTTTCGTATTCAAAATGTATATTTTTGATTTGATCATTAGAGTTTTATATTTTTTGTAATCAAGTCCCCCGGATAAATTGTAATTGGATCCCTTGATTTTAGCGCCTTTTCCGATTTGGTCCTTGGTTTCGGATTGTTTCAATTAAGTCTCTAATTGGCCATCAAACTTCAATAATTATGCAATTAAGCCGCTGATTTGACCAAATCAACTCTTCAAAATTATAATTGAACCCCAGAACTTTAATTTCTTCCCATAAAAGCCTAAATTGACATAAAAATCTATTTTTCTTGCAATCAAACCCTCCACAAATTCAATTAAATCTTAGATAAAATTTAATTGAGTCCATAAACATCTAATTTTAGTCTTTTTTTCCTTAAATTAAATTTTCTTTGTCAATAAGTCTCTTATCAGTCAAAAATATATTGTTAAATTTCACCCTTTTGGATTTTTTAAATCTCCTCAACCAATTTTGGCCTTTTTTGGCGTTCTAGCATCTTTTTCTCGCCCTTATTATTTTTTGGATTTCTTTCGAATATATATATATATATATATATATATATATATATATATATATATATATATATTGTATTTTCTATTTTTTTTTTGGAACCCAAACATAGGTAACAACAAACCTGTACAACATCTTGTTGGGTATCAGAGAGCAGCTTGTCAACTTCTTTAGATTTTTGATCCCACCTTCAAATAAAACTATCAAATGTGTTGGTTAAAAACTGTAATTCCTCTATGATTATTGGAAGTAATGAGATAGTTAAGGGTGACTCTAGTTAAGATGAAGTTGACTCATTAACAAAAGGTCCTTTTCTTGCTAACCATAGTTTTAGATTTCACAATTATTATAGTATGAATTTTGCCAAATATTTTTACTATGGTTTTAACATTTCGTAAGGGAACCTTAGTTAGATTAGCTACTCTAGTGATTCGACCTCCAAAGGGCAGATTTCATTCCTTGTTAGAGAACGCTTTTTTAACCGTGTTTATAAAATGTGCACCTAGATCAATGGGTACATCAATCATAATTACATACATGAATTGGGTTTTTCCAATTTTTAGTTTTGTATGTCTAGCAATTGGCCATAAGTTTGTCAAGATAGTTTTTCCTAACAGATTATTGGGTGATATCATCGACGTTATAGGTAACCTTAGTGAATTGGCAGTCCATTTAGATCTTATAAAAAGATCACACATTTAGGTTTTGGATGGTGTCCCAATTTCTTTGTAAGGAGAACTCAAATAATTGACCTTAGCCAAGCCATAAAAGTCTCTAATGATATAGGGGAACAAGGTGATGGTTTGATACCTTTCTTTGAAAGTGATTGACTTGTCATCTAAATTGAATGGTTCACAGTTAGCATAAAATTCCCTCATAATCTCTATAAATGGAATAGGTTTCCCTTTAGTCAATTTTTTCCATTTTCTTTTCCTAAAAATCTCTTCAATGAAAGCAAATATGGTATCATATAAATCTCTTATGGATACCTTATGTTCTCCCAATAAATTCTCTATTAAGAATTTTATTAAAAAGTTTTTCCTGTATGTTTTGTTTTGCCTTAGGTAAGGTGAAATGCTTCATCTTGGCCAAATGTGTTCCAAGTTTTGATGAACTGGCCATTCCCTTGCCTTTCTCATCAGTCTTTTGAATCTTGGAAAGGTAAACAAGGGTTTTCTTATAAGATGAGGTTTTCTACTCTTGTTCATTTGAGGATCTTGATGAAGATGGTTTAGGTTTTTTTTTATGCTTTCATCTTATACTAACCCTGTATACATTAACACATCATTTATCAATAAGGATTTCAAGAAACTTCAAGATTCATGCTTTTCAACAATACACAAGATCAAATCAACATGTTTTTTTTATTAGATCAAGATTCAAACTTCTTACCATTTTTTCCAGAATGATTTAGAATGCAATATTAAAGAGAAAAAAAATTGAATGACTACTTAAGAGATATATAGTATATCAAGAGAGAAATGAGACAAATGATTTTGCCTTAAAAAATTAGCAAAACAAGGACTTTTAAATCAAGGTGACAAAAAAAGAGAACTTATCTGTACTTTTATGATTTGTGAAAATAGAAATAATAAGTCAATATTTGAAAAAGGCGTTGTCATATCAAATCATGTTTCTTTCCTTTTTATTAATAAGTACCATTGGCTTCTCTATATTAAAACATATTATTTTGTTATTTAAAGACCTCATTTGACTAGCCAATAACCTTCTTTAAAACTATTGAGCATTAAAAAAAAAAGCTATGTCATCTATCATTATATTCATATGTGTATTAATTTGTACACAAAGGAAAAAGATATAGACCTTAATAAGGTAATCCAATATTTAGCTTAAAAACACTCATAATTGACAATTTTGAAAAGAAATACTTATCTCAAATGTCAATCTTCATTCATAAAAGCATATCTCATTTTTTGATCGAATAGGGATGTGAATGTGTGAGTGAGATAAACATATCATTTTGATTTTAAAAAACCTTTCTTTTATCATCTTCATTGATGAAATATGTCAAACCTTTCTTTGTCATTCTTACCTCAAAGGTCAATCTTCATTCATAAAACCTTTCTTTATCATCTTCATAATTGACAATTGATGTTCAGTCTTAACATGTTCTAATGTCATAATTTTTTATTTTACCAAGTGTCAAATAAAATGATGTGTCAATATATATGCCTGGTTCATGAAATTAGCACAAGATTCTTAAAGATACTAATGGCACTAGAATTATAATAAGAAACAACCAAAGTATCTTCAGTAAAATCATAATCCTATAAAATCTCTTTTATCCAAAGAAGTTGTGTGCAACAACTTCTAACAACAATGTATTCATCTTTAATAATGGATAGTGAAATTGAATTCTATTTTTAGCTCATCCATGTTGTCCACCAACATAAAAATAGCCACCTGTTATGCTTTTTCTATCATCAACGTTACTAACCTAGTCAGCATTTGAGTAACATACCAAACTCAAATTCAAGTCTTTTGAATACTATAATTAGATGTGTCACTTAAGTATTTCAAGATTTTTTTGACTGTAATAAGATATGATTCTTGTGGATTAGACTTTAATCAACACTAAAAGCAATATTAGTTTTGGTTGCAATTATGTAAAGCAAACTTCCTATCATGCTTTTATAAAGTGTGGAATCAACATACTTACCTATAAGGTCTAAACTAATCTTGATAGAAATTCTCATGAGGGTTTGAGCATGACTTTTACCTTTCACCAAACTTCTTAACCATATCTCATGTATTCATTGATTAAGAAATAAATATTCCATTATCATAACCAAAAATTAAGTTTAACTACCAATCATGCTCATTTCAAATTCAGATTTTATCTAATTAGCAAACCCATGAGAGAGTGAATCAAGAGTAGCTTATAACACAATGTCAACAATATAAATCTAAACAATGAGTGTTTCCTTGCTTGTTTTTCTTATAAAGAGTGTCCTAATAGCATGACCTCTTTGAAAATAGTTATCTAACATGTAATTTGTTAACAATTCAAACCAGGTAAGTGAGATTTCATCTCGTTAGCAAACCCATGAGAGAGTGAATCATGAGTAGCTCATCACAATGTCAAAAGCATAAATCTAACTAATGATTATTTCCTTGCTTGTTTTTCTTATAAACAATGTCCTAATAGCATAACCTCTTTGAAAATAGTTATCTAACATTATCTTGTTAACAATTCAAACCAAGTTAGTGATGTTTGTTTTAAACCATTAAGGGCTTTTTTTAATTTATACTCATGATTAGGAAACAAATAATTAGTAAAACCTTTATATTGTTCTACATATACCTCTTCTTGTAAAATCTCATTTAGGAAAGCACTCTTCATATCCATTTGGTATAGTTAGGAGTTTTGGTGATAAGTAAATCCAAGCAATATGCAAGCAAGCTCTAAATGAGCTACTGGTGCAAATGTTCCATCAAAATTGATTCCTTTGACTTGTGAGTATCCTTGTGCCAGCAATCTTGCTTTATTTTTTATATAATTGTTATATACTTATGTGATTTGTTCTTGAAGGTCCACTTGGTTCCAATTATATTGTGATTATGAGGACATAGAACCAACTCTTTTATACATCATTTATAGTGAACTAATTTAGTTCCTCATACATGAAATTGATCCAACTTTCATTTTGTAGAGCTTTTTCAACCTTTTTAGGTTTAACCTATGACAAAGAACACACATATAAAACTTGGTTATTAATTCTTTTTTCTCAACCTTATACCTTCATCTATTTTTCCAATTATGTTCTTCTTAGAATGTTTGTTCTTTATCCTTGAGGAAGGTTCTTTTTCTTAGGACTATTCAAACATGTGTATAGAACTTCCTTCCTCATAATGTTCATCCTATTCATATAAGGTTTTTTATACTGCTTCAAATATGTCATCAAGATTGTTCCTAGCATATTCCTTTAAATTGTCATCAATAACCACATTAATTGTTTCCATGACAGTTTTAGTCCATAGATTATAGACTCTATAGGCTTTATTGAGTGAGAAATATCTAAGAAACATTCCTTCATCACTCTTATTATCAAACTTATATAAGTTTTCTCGATCTCTCAAGGTGTAGCAAAAACTTGCAAACACTTTAAAGTATTTGATTGTAGGCTTCTTGTTATTCCACTAACCATAAGGGGTATTTTTGTACCTAGTCTAAATACAACATGATTTAAAATATGGGTAGTTTTGTTGACAACTTCCCTCTAAAAGTGCATTGCAACTTTCTTACCAGTCAGTATTGTCCGAGCCATTTCTTATACATGTTTATTTTTCCTCTTAACTACACTATTTTGTTGAGGAATAATTGGAGTAGAGCCTTTTATATGTAAACCCTGTTCTTCATAAAAATATGAAAAGTTAGTATTCCCAAATTATTTCTTATGATCACTATAAATTCTAGAGATATAAAGATCTTTTTATGTTTGTAATTGTCCTAATTAATTTCCTTGCAACATTAAAAGATTCAAATTTATCTTTTAATAGTATAGCTCAAATATAACTTCTTTCCGTAAAGACTCTCTGTTTGAGTTGTACCCATTAGATACATATGCAATAATTCAAATGGTCTTGATGTCAAAATGTTTGCAATCTTTTTTTGTTGAATTTTAATTTGTTTTCCTTTCTGACATGCTCCACACATCATTGTCTTGACTGTATGCAGATTTGGTAGTCTTCGTACAACTTCCTTTTTAATTCTTTTTGAAAAATCTCTAAAATCAATATGACCAAGGTATTGATGTCAAAGAACACGATCATCCAGTGTTACCTAGATTCTGATTTTTACTCTCAAATCTATTTCCTAGATAAAAACAATTTCTTTTTACATGTGCCTCAATTCCATAATCTTTATAGGTAGTAATAAACTTATCTTTCAACTTATATTTTTTTGACGTTATTTGATTTATCTTCAAGCATGAACAGTCCCTTACTTTTTACAAAGATAATTTATATGGAGGAGGGTACAAACATATTATTGATGGAGTTTTCATGTGTTATGTATCATAATCGTGTATGATCAGTAGTTACCCTTTGAGCTTTCAACAACTCATGAAGTTTTTATGTTGTTGATAATTCTTGTGATTGTTCTCATATAGTCAGCTCATTCTCAAGTGCTTTGACTTTTATGAGAGATCTAGATATCTCTACTTTTGATAGTTTTAGAACTTTTGCTAGATTTTTCTTCTCATTCTTCATATATTTTAGTTTATTAAATAATTTCTTGTTCAATTTCTTGACTTTCACAACTTTTCACACAAATCATCATAAGCTTCTTACAAAATTAGTTTATGATCATCAACAGCATAAGTAATATTTAAATCACTAAAATTATTGATAGTCTAATTTGTGTTAGAACCATATGATTTCTCAACAGTTTGTATCATGTTAGTAGATCTATTAACAGGATCAGAATGAGTAACAAAAGAAAATTCATTATTAGATGAATTAGAATTTTAAGATTCATCACTTAAGGTAACATTAAGAGCTTTTCCTTTATTTCTTTTAAAATTAGGATATTCATTTCTTAAGTGACTATATCTTGAACATTCAAAACACTTAAATATTTCTGATTCATTTATTTAGACAAAATCATTGACCTTTTTGCCTTTATCAATATTACTTTTCTTAAACATGAATTTTCTAAATTTCTTAACTATAAGAGCTATATCTTTATTATTAAGATCATCATAAGAAGAGTAGTCATATTTTCCCCTAGAAGATTTAAGTGAAATGGACTTGCCTTTCCTTTGCTTAGGCAATGTAAATTCAATATGTATTGTATCAAGATCCTTGTTTTCTTCAATAGTTGTTACTTTAGCTTAAACCTTTTAGGTAAGGATCATAGGATCTTTCTTACAATTCCTACATCATCCAATTTATCTCCTAGATTGAACATAAAATTCATAATGTCATTAAGTTTAGCATAAAACTCATAAAAAGACTCATCTTCCAACATTCTAATTTCCTTAAAATTTGAGGTTAACATTTATAATTTAGAATTTTTCACTGTTTTAGTTCTCTCATGAGTAACTTTAAGAATATCCTAAACTTCATTGGTTGTTTCACATGTAGAAATTCCTTTAAACTCATCAGGAGAAACTACCATAAATATACCATTCGAGCCTTTGTTATTTCATTTACAATTAGCATCATCTTCTTTGGTCTATTCAACAAAAGGAGTATTAGGTTTGATCCACCCTTGCTCTACTAAGTGCCATACATTCTCATCTAGTGATTTGAGAAAGGCTCTCATTCTAACCTTCTAGTAAGCATAGTTATGATCATTGAATTATGGTGATGAATTTAGTGTTGACATTTTCAATTAGAAAAAAATATATCTCACACCTATAGATTCAACATGTTATGATACCACTTAAAAATTGTTTTTCCTGTTTATTATCCATTAACAAATGATCTGATAACAATTTGAAAACATTGATCAATAACCTAATTAATAGAAAAAACATAAAACTTAGATGTTACAAAGAAAAAACCTTTTGAAAAACTCTTCAACATATAAAAAAAACCCTCTAAGGTAGCCAAACACAAGATAAACAATTTTTCACTAGTTTGAAAAATTACAACAGGAGTATCTCTTACCACAAACCCTTTATATGTTTAATACTTTACTTGTTGAGACAATAAACAATGTTATATCTCTTACCGTAGTAGCTTAACTAGAACATTCTATTGCTAACAGTTCACATAGGAACTCCCCTCGGAATTTGCAGGCTCTCCAACTCTTTAGGTATCAATTCTTCTCAAGAATTTCTTGCACACTCCTTACGTGTCTAGAGTATATGTTGTGTAACAATGTGTAAACTCCTTATACGGTTGGCACAATTGCTTCAATGTAATTGATTAGGAATAGTGGAGAGTTCACTCTCCACTATTCACGATGTGGCTAAAGGTGGTGAAGTCGATTACTAGTGCTAGTTGCAACTAGAAAAGGAAGAAGCATATTTTTTGTATCACAAAGTATATATACAATCACTATTATCCTTAGTTCACTAGAGGGGGAAGGGGAAGAAGAAGAAGAAGAAGAAGAAGACAGTAGCTAATGAAAACAACCTAGGCCATGTCTTGCTTATCCGCAGCTAAATTGTTGTAGTTCTTGATAACGCCAGCACTCTATTTTCTTCTTACACAATACTATTAAAAGTTTTATTTTGTTCATGCCAGAAATGTGCGTATGGACCACATCAAATTTTAAACCACCAAGTTGCGTCGATTGTGGATATCCTAAGCCTTCGCATCCTTGAATTCTTATAGAAAAAAGAAAAAAAAAAGAAAAAAAAAAAGGGAACATTGACGATATTTGAGTCCTTTTTGTTTTTTGGTCTGAAGTTCAACAAATAATGAAAATATTAGTTGGGTTTTAGTCTTCATAACCCCTATAAATTCAAGAATTTCCATCGAAAAGTTCTCACGTTGGATCTTGACCAAATATAATGATTGAGAAATGTCATGAAATTTACTGTTAAAAAGCTGTAAGCTGAAATTGCCACTTTTATATCCAAAAGCACTTTTCATGATCACTTGTGTAGTTGTAGGATGCAGTAGCAGCCCCACCTTCACAAGCTGCAAAAGCGAAAAACATCAACACTCTTTTTTTCTTTCCGGCGACCTCTCTAAGCCCAACAAATATAATCCTGCAGTTTACAATTAGGGATTGGATTAGTATTTTATTATTAAGAAAATAAAAATTGTTTTACTACCAAAAAGAACTACTATAAAAATAAGAATTTATTTTAAAATGATATATATATATATATATATATATAAACTCAAATATTTTAGGTGGCCCCCTCTCACAATCTCGCTGTTTCTAGAAGTAAATTCACTTGCCAAGTTTTGATCAAATAATAATGAATTCCCACTTTAAACCCTCTTCCATTCCATGCCGTCTTGGTCAACAGCCTGTCACCTTTCCTTTAAGAACACGTGTCATATTTCAAACAACTGTTGATCAATTTGGACCACTTCTACCACGTGGCCATGGCCACCCCTTGCCGGCCGTGCCACGTGGACCCCCTTAAAGGACCACCTTATAGATAGATAGATAGATAGATACACACACATATATTATATAATAATAATAATAATAATACACGGTCTTTGATAAATAAATATCAGCTTTCAGCACACCACCATTTTGTAGCTGAAAAACAACAAGTGCTCAGCTTTCAATTATTTCTGGTCGTTTTCTATGTGGTCCCCCTATTACTTACTACCAAGGCCCAAATTCAGCACCCATCATTTTAAATGCTTTTCTTTTCTCTCCCCCTTTTTTATTCCTCTTTTTTTAAAAAAATCTTTTTGTCAAAAATCTTAGTTTCTAACTTTGAAATTAATAGAAAAGAAGAGGCTAATATTTCCCAAGTTCAATTAATAAGAGAACTAACATACTTTTCTAATTTTAATTTAATTAGTACTATAAACTCATTTTTCATGGATAAAAAAATAACAAAATTATTAAATACTCTACTTATACAACTAAACATAAATTAATATAATCATCTAGTAAGTGGTCTAATAATAAAAACTTGGACCAAAAGAGCTTGTTTCTCCTATGGTCTCAGGTTCAAACTCTATAATTGTTAATATAATTGGTTACTTGAGTTTATATAGTTATTAACTTCAGGACCTGTAAGATTAGTCAATGTGTGCGTATAAACTAGTTTGAATACCAGATTAATAAAAAAAAAACATAAATTAATATAATGAAGATTGTTATGCATATGTACAAAGTTCTCTAAGCATTTGGACTTTGGAGCCTACATGTACAGTTGTGGAAAAGGTGAAAAACGGGAAATTAAAGCCACAAAAGTGAGAGAAGGTAAAATTATCTCGGAAAAGGGCAGAGCCATACCATGAGAATGTTGGACCCTTCAGTTAATGTAATGATATGCGAGGAAAGTGACCCGTTTTGAGAAGGACATATGGCTCCTTGGCCCTCAAGTCCCAGGAAGGAGGAGCTGCCAAGCCATGGTAGAGTATTGTCTTATTTCAAAAATGCCCTAATTAATAATCTTAGTTTAATTAGAGCACAATATCCATTTGTAAGATTATATACTCTAAAGTCTAGAAATAACAATTCTATATGGAGTGACTTCCAAGCTACATCCTCCTCAACTTCTTTAATTTGATTGGATTCGTAAATCTTTTATCAAAAGCAGATACATATATAAATATATTCAAAGTTTTCTATTCCTAGTGGGTGGTGGTAAAGTGAAAAAAGGGATGCTTCAAAAGAAATCACTATCAACAACATTTTAATTTATAGTGTTTTTATTATTAATAACGTGGGTGTTTGGGCAAGTTTGCGTGCACTTCGATTAATCTTATAAGTTCTAAAATTAATAATTATGTAGACTTTCAATGACATCATATTAGCAATTTTTACAATTTTTTTACTTGGTCCACAAACATCAATCCTTTTTACATGATCAATGATATGATAATGTATACTCTGATTCAATCATGTATGATATCTTTCGAGTTCTGACTTAACACAACAGAAGTCAGTTTCATATGTTCTTTACTTGCCCAGATAATTTTCATCAGAGCATTTGTTTAATTTCCCTTCCAAATTGATAATTAATTAGGTAAATTCAAAGAGTAGAAGAACTCTAAAAAAAAATAGTTTATGGGGATAGGGTTCTCATGTCAAGCCAATATATATAAGAAATTAATCATGTTTAATTACAGAAGATAAACCTATATAAATTTAGCAGGTTTTGTCTGTGGTTAGTTAGAGAGTGTTTGCTTTCTTTTCAATATCAATTTTCAAATCTCAAAGATTAGTTTTGTTTTTTATAGTTTATTTTTTGTTGGACTATAAGGATGAATTTTATTTCCAAATGCTGAATCCCATATACAATGAGAACATATCAAAAGACAGCAAGACAAAAAAAAATATATCAATTTAACTTATATTTCATTATAGATTTGCAGAGTGAAATTATTATTTTGCCCTTAAAAAAAAAACTCATTTAACTTGTCTTACGGGTAAAAAGATCTTTTTCATTAGTCTTTTAACATTTTTAATTGTACAACGTAATTATTATATTACTCTTGAAAGTAAATACTTAAGTAAAGGGATTTTTTTTTTTACTTTTATCTTTGACTTAATTATAACACAGTTAGATTATTTCATTGCCTTTGAAATTTAAAAATCTTTGGGGTTTTTTTTGTCTTTTACTTTTAGTTATTTTATAATTATCAAATGTCATTAGAGGTACTAGGGTAATTTGATAAATAAACAAAAAATAATTAAAGAAACTAGGGACATGTGAACAATATATGCAGGATTCGAACAATATATGCAGGATTCGAACAGTGCATGCGACGTCCTTCAGTGGTTGAAACCATGTTTCTAGGGCAATGATTGAAGCGCCTTGGCATCCCCTCTATATATAAGTGGTGTGTGTGAAATAATTATTACTAGTTTGGTGCGTGTGGCCTTTTTTTCCCCTCTCTTTTCTCCTTGATTTTTGTGTTGGCCTTCCAAATATTTAAGACAGCCTCTAAGGTTTATTATCATTAAGATTTGGTCTTTATCCTCTTGATTATAAGTTTTTTTATTTGGAATAATTTATAAAATTAATGATTTTTTTTTTTAAATTTCATTCCCCTTGAATTTTTTCATCCATTAGATTTAATTTTTATTCTTTCAATTACTATTTATTTTAATTTAGGTGGTTTTTGAAAAACTTTTTTGTTTACAATTCCATCCTTTATTTTTTTTTCCTATCAAATCTAATCTATTTTTATTGTTGTTGTTGTTGTTATTGTTTCACCTTGAATTTTGTTTAGATTGATAATTTGTTTTACTGTTTTATCCTTCAACATTTAATTGGACTGGGAGTTTAGCTTTCTTAATTGAGCCCTAAATGTTGAATTTAATGGATTACAATTTTGAGAGATTAACCCGAGTTTATTAGGTTCACTCAGGTTTGCTTGGTTTTTTTTTAAATTTTATTTTATTTCATCCTCCAACATTTTGTTCTTTTCATATCTATTTTCTATGGGATTTTGAAAATAACACAAGTTGCCTTAGTTTTGTTTGTCTTTAAAGAAATTGATTTTCTCCTCCTTGCCATTTAATTGGTTGGGTGTTTAGGCTCTTAGTTGAGCTCGATCTTTACAATTTAATAGATTGTGAGCTTAAAAAATTAACCTAAGTTTACGAGGTTCACTTGGACTTACTTGGTTTTTACTCTTTTTAAAAAATCTTTTTCTTTTCATCCTATAGCATTTTGTTGTTTTTTTAATTTACTTTCTGTGGGATTTTTCAAATTCATTTTAAAAATAACATGGGTTGCCTTGGAATTTTTTATTTGTTAAATTTAGCTTTTTCAAAAAGAATTTTAAGAAAATTAAATTAATTGATTTTATTCTTTAACATTTAATTCTTAAGGTGTTGAGCTTCTAAGTTGAGCTCAGGTCTAGAATTTAATGGATTACAGGTTTGAGAATTTAATCCGAGTTTATAAAGTTCATCCAGACTTGCTTCGTTTTTTTTCCTTTTCTGAAGCTCTTTTTTTTTTTTCATTGTCCAACATTTTTTTTATTTGCTTTCTATGAGATTTATCTAATTTTTTTAAATATAACATAATTTTTCTTGGGTTTTTTCCGTCCTAGTTAAATTTAGCTTTTTTAAAAGGAATTTTTTTAATTAAATTAAATTTTTTTTATTTTATCCTCCAACTTTTAATTGGTTGGGTGTTGAGTTTCTTAGTTAAACCTAGGTCTAAAATTTAACGAGTTGTGGGTTTGATAGATTAATTCAGATTTACGAGATTCACTTGTTCTTACTTTAAATTCATTTTCTTTCAGATTTTGTTATTTCCTTTATTTTATTTACTAACTTGGATTTTGACCTTTGTTCTTGTTTTTTTTAATTTTCTTTTAAACTATTCTAACAGCACGCATTTATTAAATTCTTAGATTTTTCTAACTCTTCTTCAAGCATTGATATTGTATGAACATTACATTTAAAAAAAATTAACCTGCCCGTAATGCATCGCATGACATCTGTATAGTAAGTATTAGTATCGAGATGAGGTGGGTTTATGATATGAATTAATTATCTCGTACTCAATTTAAATGACGTGGGCTTAGCCCTATTAAGATCAGCAAGGAAGATTTCTCTTGATTTAGTTTAGATTATTCGGATGACTTGTCTGCAGCTTGAATGGCTCTTTTGAAATGTAGAACAACCAAGATTATTGTAATGATTTTCTCATCATATACGTCTCAGCATGGGTGGATTTAAACTTTTTGGGCCAATAGAAGAGGAAGGGAACCATAGGTTTGGTGGAACAAGAGTGTCACGAGGCTTGAATTTTAAGAAAAAAAAAAGATACATACAAGGATTATTGGTAGGCCCTAACATCATTAGGTGAGAGTACAAATTTAATTTAAAACTTAATTTATTTTTTATTTCGAGTAAATACAAGCTAATATGATCGTTGGGCATACAGTTGCCAAACTATTGGAAAAAAGTTCCTATAATGAGAGTTATTTGCTTGTATATTTGGGATTGTAGTTGTGATTATTTATTAAATGTTTTTATTTAAAAATATGTATTAAAATAATATTTTTTTTTTAAAAAAATATTATTTTTAACATCAATACATCAAAATGATCTAAAAAACCAAAAAATATTAATTTGAAATAAAAAAAATTAAAAAATTTTAAATTTTTTAAAAAATACTTTTGAAACGCAAAAAACACGTTCACTTTTGCTTATCATACATGCAACATGGAACATTGGAAGCTTAATATATGGATTGATTTTATCAAGCATCTTAATAAAATTCATTTCATTACAACCTTAAACTAATTAATCATGGTTTAATCAAGTGGCCTTACTCCAATTAGTGCCATAAAATCCTTGTAATTACTATCCTTCTTGTGTAGCTCATCTAAGAGCCTAGTCTCTCTTGTATTTTCTCTTCTAAACCAAAAAGAAAACCAGGTCAAATTAGTTGGCTTCAAGGCCTTCATGAAAGTGGTTCACAAGTGGAACATTACTCATTTAATTCATGCCATAGGAAGAATTAAAGAAAAGTAAGGACAGCTAGGGAAAGTTATGTCATTATAACAAAATAAACTAAAATGGAAGGGTGAAATTCTTAGTAGCATAGTAGATTAGAACACTAAAAACACGAATTTTCCCTCTGAACACAAAAGGTTGGTTTGGATGCTTTAGGAAAATGAGGTTTTTTTTTTAAAAAAAAACCTTTTTATGCACAATAAAAATATTTAATTGCCTTTAGAACAAAAGAAATCTAAACTGGTGTTTGGTGGCTATTTGGGGTTTTCAATATAATTCCACCGTAAAATTATTGGGATGCCTTCAACATAAAATAAAAAACCTTTAACTTTTATCCAGGGTCATTTTATTCATTTCATCGTAGTTTTTTTTTATTTAATTAAGTGGGCTTAGAGGTGTATTGGTACTTTCATTAATAAGAAATATTAATAAAAAAATAGCTGACATTTGCGTTCACGTGAGTTTTGGCCGTGGTTTTTTAGCAGCGTCACCTGAATAACAAGCGTTAGCTTCTAGGGCAGCATTTGAATAATCTCAACGGCCCTTTATCATTGTCCAACACTTATCATCAACGGACATCCAATTTGGCTTCGACAACTTTTTTTTTTATTTTTTCTCTCCTCGTTGATTTATGTGTATATCCCTCTAAATTTTTAAAGCAGTATCAATTTATTTTTTCATCAAACTTAGTTCTTATTATTTTAATTGCTAAATTTTTATTCTTGGTTTTTTTGTAACATTTTAATTTGTTTTTAATTTCATCTTTCAATCCCAATATGTCATTTTTTTTCCTCATTGGTCCATATTATTTTGATTTTTATTTTTTTTTCTTGATCCTTTTGTATATTTTTTATTGGTTATCAGTTTCATCCCCAATCCAAATTTATTTTATATTATTATTTTTTTATTTGATTCTCATTCTTTTGATTTTTTTCATTTTATTAAAGTTATTTTTCTTTTCAATTTCACCCTACAATAAAAAATTTAAAGTTTCCCACTAATTTATTTTTTATTTTTATCCTTATTTTTTTAATTGCTAAATTTAGGTTTTAGAATTTTTTTATAATTGATTTTTTTTTCTCAATTCCATCCTTCAATGTTTGATTTGTTGAATATTGGATTTTGTGGTTTTTTCATATAAGGTGTTTCTGGTCTAATGACCTAGATAATAGATTTTAAAAGTTAACATGTGTTGATGTCTTTTTTTTGCTTGTTTAATTTTTTCTGATTTCATCGTTCAACATTAATTTAGTTTTTTCAAAAAAAAATTAGCTTTGTGGTTTTTATTTTGATTTTTTTAATCGAGTTATCTTAATCTCATAACTTGAATCACTAGTTTAACAGGTTAATCAAGGTTTGCTTGCTTCTTATTACCCAAGTTATACTTCTATTTTGCTAACTCAAGTTAACTCAGGCTTATTTTTTTCTTATTTTACTCAATTTCATCATTCTAAAGGTTTTTTTTTATTCCTAAAGTTATCGTAATCACTTTTTTTAAAAAAAATTAATGTGTTTGCTATCATTGACTTTTTTTTTTCTGTTTTTACTCAATTTCATCATTCCAAATGTTTCTTTTTTTAAAAGTTATCATGATCGCTTTTAAAAAAAATAAAATTGATGTGTTTGCTATCGTTGCCTATTTTATTAAAATAAAACCAATATATTTGATTTAGTCAAGACTATAACTCGAATTATAGGTTTTTTATTTATTTATTTATTTATTAAAAAGAACACGCATACTAAACTTAAGCATTATTACTTACAAAAAAAAAAAAAATGATCATGCAGCATAGTGTGAATACACGTCTAGTCTACAAATTATGCATTAAACCTAACCTAGATTACAAGTAATTAAACTCACCAACTTCGCTTTAACTTAACTCTAAGTGTTTCTATGTCAAGTCATCATGCAAGATCAATAATAATATATATACGAACAAATTTGTTCTTGTGACATGGCTCTTTCTATGTCCCTAGCAGCATCACTTGGTACCGTATACAAATCACAATCACTTTCAAGATAGAAATCTATGAACTTTAGAAAGGACACAAGCACTGCATATATCATTAACCCCATATATAGCATAGGTATTAAATCCGATATAAAATTATTGGTTATACGTGGACGGTTTAGATTATAAAGTGAGTGGTTAACCGAAGCAAATTTATATCAATTTTAAAAAATTAAACTATCAAAATAATATTATTTTGATTTTTTAAAATAAAATTAACTATTCACAGGTTGATAACCCAATCAAGTCAAGTTGACTTGAATTTTTCGACGCCCAACCTGTTCAAGAGACAGATAGGTCTAGTCTGGGTTCTACCTACTGGGCTTTTAGTGTTTAATAACATTGATACATGTTGTGACAAAGAATTTGTCTTCGGAAAACTGACAAATTCGTTAATTATAGCTGCTGGTCACTTGGCTCAAGGAGAAACATAAGTGCATATTTGTGTTTACCCTAAGAAAGGAGGAACTAAAAAGATCCTATCAGTGAGGACATTTATTGCAGTTTTATAAGCATCTTATTTAGCGTTTCATCTACCAGTTTTGGAGCCCCCCAACAGGATGCTTTTAAGATTGTAATTCACGAAGCATTCTATAGTATATGGTTTTAGTTTTTACCCCAAACATTTTACAAAAAGTTATCCATAATATTTTTTTTTTTTTATCGAATGTAAGAAATTTATAGATAAAAAATGTTTGCAAGATAAGCTTGCGGTACAAGCTGGAAACTAGCAGAACAGAACATAATTCATAGGGAAGTACCAGGGAACACACTCCCTAGCACTGGCCAGATCAAGAACACAAATACATAAACATGGACATCCCCCATGTAGGCAAACTATTAATCATAAACATGGACAGCCCCCATGCGGGCATTATCCATAATATTTTGATAGTGTAGGTGGTAGTTAGATATATTCATATAACTATTTAGAGTTGTTATAAAACTTGTTTGGTATAGTTTGAAAATTATTTTCAAATTTAACTAAAAATGTTAAAGAAAATGTGATGTAAAGATGTAGAAGCATTTAACTTCAGGGACAATGGGATTATTCGAGGTGCGCGTAAACTGGTTCAGACACGTATATTAATAAAAAAAATGTAGAAACATTGAAAAACATATAAAAAGAACGATTTAATACTCTCTTTTTTTAATTTCAAATCAATCTTACAAAATCACATACACTGTATTATCATATAAAATAGTAAGTCGAATGATACCCATTAATTAATTTTGCCTCTCTCTAAAACGAGGATAATTAAACAAAGAGATAATAATAAAGTAGACTCAATAAATCTTTTGCTCCACTATAAAAAAAAAAAATCACTACCAGAAATTCAGCTAACATCAACAACATTACCGACAGAATGATTTAGTCGGTAATAATTACCGATGGAGTCAATTCCATCTGTAATTATGTTGATCTATACTGATAGAATGTTGTTGTCGGTAATTATTATCGACGACTTGTAATCCATCCGCAATTCGATTGGTATGTATCGACGAATTAATTATGTCAGTCGTTATTGATCGAATTTCAAACTGAATATATAGATTTTTGAAAAAGAAAAGCAGTTTGATGATTCGTGGATTTTTTGCAGGCGATTTTACTGACGGGATGACCAGGGATTCAAACCGAGATCTCTGTATAGTGACGTGACCCATTCACTGTAAGAATTATTGACGTATTACCGATGGTTATACAGACAGAAAGTAGCCGCCTGGGAGTCCATCAGTAAAAGCTAATATATCTTCATGTTGTCCACCATCTCCTCCCTTATTTCTCATTCTTCTTCCCCATCCCAACTCTCCCCTCCCAAACTGCAAACAACAACCCACCCCCTAAAAGTATCCCCCTCTTTTCATCACAAGTCATCTTTCTTATACTTTTTTTCATGGTCCCAACATCCTTGTTCTGATTTATTGTGGATTTTATCATTTTTTGTAAGTAAATCTATCTTTTTTAATTTTAACATTTAAATGTCAATTTATAATTTATAATTTTTTTTTAGTATATGTATTTTGTTAGTGTATGTACATGTTTTATTGTTATTTGTTAAAGAAACTTGTAGTATGAACGTAAAATTTTGTAGCTGTTATGGTTTGTTCTAGATTTTGTCAAAGTGTATTTGCTTATAAATTGTTGAAACTTTGTTGAATTACCGAATTAGATGTGTTGTGATGAAATAAATAATAGCTATTTAACGTGTCTGTTTTAATTTTTATCAATTCTATTATGGAATTGTAATTTCTGTAAATTTATATATGTATAAATTTGTATGAACGTTGATAAGTGTTAATGAATATTTAAGAAAGTCCTTTTTTAGTTTGTTGGATAATGTTGAGGCAAACTAATATTTTTGTAAATTTATTTACTTAACATGGTTAATTAATACATGTTGTCATCATAATTTTATAAAGGTTTGATATAAGTCATGGATGATTGTTCATTGATGTATCGAGACTCACCCCAAGGATTGCGGATGATGGATTATTGTAATGGGGTTAAGGGTTTTAATAATTTCACAATATGTATTCTGAGGAATTTTACTGAAGATGGTATTAGGTGTCCATGCAGGAAGTGTAAAAATAAAAAGTTTTTGCACCTAGATGTTGTAACGATGCATCTTATAACCAAAAGGTTCATGAAGAATTACCTATGTTGGTATGACACCATTGACAGAGGAATCAATGTATATCCTCACTGTGGTCTCATTGAAATCAATGCAAAAGCTAGACTCCGCAACGTAAACAATGTTTTTGTTTTCGTAAAGCAATGCCAACAAGTTTATTACACATACACCCCTTTCTTTAGAAAAGACTGATTAAGGGTTGATTGGTTATCCGTTTTAAAAACAAATCTCATGGGTCCTGTCAAGGTTGTTCAAGATGAGAATGAAGACACAAGTGTGCAAGATGAAGTCTTTCAAGTTAGTGAGTTTGTTGAACCATATCGAATTGTTGCTTCGATTAACTTAGAAGAAAATTTGATTTTTCATGTTTTCGATAATAGTCTTGTTGATGTTGACGTAGAGGAGTTGAATGTTGTTTTGAGCTCTAGCGGACAAGCAAATATTGATGAAGATGATGATGGTATCCACATTAAAAAGTGCAATGGAGCTGATAACGATTCAATGACAATGAAGAAGAAGAAAATTCTGACTAATTATCAAAATACGAAACTGCAAAGCATTTTCTTATAATATAATATTATGGATGATATTTTGTAACACGAAATATTTATTTTATAATTGTTCACTATTGTTATTATGTTGTGAGGGAAGTTTGCAATTTAAGCTTTTGTAGGAGGATAAATAGGCCATGCAAAGTGTGCTATCACCAACGTCTATACAGACAGACATAGTCCATTGGTATTTTACCAAGAGTTGCAAAATATTTATTGCATTTGCCACACTCACCGATGTCTCTACCGACAGACACAATCCGTTGGTATTTTACAAAGAGTTGCAAAATATTTACTACATTTTCCACAATCACCAGCGTCTCTACCGACAGACACAATCCATCGGTATTTTATTGAGAGTTGCAAAATAGTTATTGCATTTACCACATTCATTAATGTCTATAGATGTTAGGTTATATATAAGATTTTTCAATGTAGTCAGTTGGTTTGTAGCTATTGTCAATATTTGTAAGTTTGAAAACTTTGGGTAGTCTCTAGTATAATGGTGGTGCTGCTGAATTTTTTTTAATAATCAAATTTAATTATGTAATTATTTGTATAGATGCGTAGAATGAAATCAATAGCACGTCGTCAGCATATGGTTGCAACTAGTTATTCTAGCAGCAAAGATGACTTATCCTTAGGAGCCGATCAAGAAGAGGCACCTGCGCCTACTTGTGATGTTGTCTCCTCTAGCGCAGTTTTACAGTGCAGATGTGGTGTACCTTCACAGCGGAATCAATTCACCCACAAGTACCAGGCATATTGGAAGGACAACCTTCCAATGTAAGTTTGTTTCGATTTTAGTTTTTTTATATACTTATAACATACTTTATGAACACCTAATTAATATTTTATTAATTTAATTTATTTTTCACTAACATTGAGGCCGCTAGGATAATAACATTGATGTTTAAATCATCGATGGAGATTTCATTATTTCAATGGAGTCAAGTTTCCAGACATCCTAAGTGGAGACCTAGTATCGATGCATGATTTTGAAGATTTCAGGTAGTTGTTAACTTCTAATTTGCAACTTATTTTTAATAAATTATTTTTTATGATTTTATAACTTGTACTATTTTTTATTTTAAATAAATTATTTATACACAACACAAATTTGAGTGGGATAGCGCGTTGAGAATGTTGCGATGAGGGTGTCGGAGAATCACGCGACAACTAGGTAACATCGAAAAAAATATAATTTTTTTGTTTTATAATTTTTACTAGGAGAGTGTGGGAGAATTCACGTGGAAGTAGGTTGCGTGATTTCTGGTAAGTCATATAAAAAAGAAAAAAAATATGTGAGAGATCACGGTCTAGAAGGCTAGAATGATGTGGCGGTTTGGAGAGATTTTAAACCGCCATATATCTTGGGGTATTTATGGTTGTAATATATTGAGCACGTGACGTCTAAGCGGTTCACACGACGCTCACAGTCCGATGCCAACAACTGGAACCACCAAATTCATGGTTCTGTGATCACGCACACCAATGGCTCCATTCTGTTCAGTGCACATACAAAGCGAATGGTAAGATTAATTTAAATGAAATATATCTTTAATTAATTTTTTGTTGTTTATGAATATATTTAACTTGCAACTTTTTTTTCCTTAAAAGCTACATCTCTTGGACGCGAGCCGGGCCGAATGGAGTTGTTTGTAGAAATGCACGTGTGGAGTCAAGATCACCAAAAAGGAGTGCAACAGTTCATGGACAACCGTGCTGAACACTTCGACCCATCCGGTTATTATTTCCTAATTTATTATTTTCTTAAATTGAACATGATGATTTCTTTTTTAATTTTCAAAATATCTATAATAGCTGGTTGAGGAAGAGATATGGGGACGATCCTTCGACCCATCCGGATTTTGATCTGGATTTGTGGATGGAGGTAGGATCGTCTAGTGGACCTGATAAAAATCAGGTGTACGGACTCTCCAACACTACAGCCGAGAACTTGCAAATGGTCTGTAGTGTCTTAATCATTGAGACCTCCCAATCAATATCAAGCACCCAATCTGAGTAATTCATGGCCTTGAAACAACACGACTTTTTTTTTTTTTATCAATATTTTAACAAACATTTTTTGTTGGTAATGGTGTTGGTAAAATTTATACCGACGGATAATGTGTCTTATGCTAGAGGAAATAATATGTTAGTAAAACTGTTGAATGTTGTAGTGAATAGCATGTTGGATTACATGCACATCACAATTCAAATGGACTGACACTAATAATGAATAATCTGGTTTATGTAGGTAAGTAATCTTCTAATTGTAAACATGAACAATTAAATATAAGACATAAAGTCAATTGTCTTATAAATTCATGGTTTTATATTCAAATAATTATTTAAAGAAAAAGTACCTTAATCCATAACAAGAATGAAATCCTTGATAAATAAAACTGTCTTTCTCTTTTGATTCTTAATTATTTTCTAGTTTGTTTCTGATGGAAGAAAATGTAAAGTTACGAGGTAAAGAAATGATCAGTTCTATGTATAAATACTTTATATATCAAATTAACATCTATCAAATGTGCATTAATTAATTATATGATTGCATGAATCTCTTCTAAATAAACCCATAAAGTAGAAAACTGAACAAGTCTCAAATAGTCAAGCATAAAACAATGAGTTGTCACCACAAAAGAAAGTCATGGTATGTAAAATTTTTAAAAGTAAACTATGAAGGATGTAGTTTAACTGGTTAGATTTTAAGTTTTGGTTTTTAGAAGTCACCAGTTTAAGTTTCATAAATCTTAAGGCCACTGGAGGCTTACATGATCATTAACTTCAAGGCTTGTGGGATTAGTCGAGATACATGCAAACTAACCTGAACATCTATATTAAAAAAAAAAAAAAAAGTATGTTTAAAAGTGAAGGAGAAAAAAGGGTGAAGCTTCCGGAAAAGGAAAAGGAAAAGGAATAAACATTTAAAGGGAGGATGCAGTTTTTTTTATTGCCTGTTTGTGTATTATGATTTTTATTCTTATTATTTCTCTCCATTGTATTGCTATTGTTTACACTCAGAGAGTGAGACCCCTTTTTTTCCCGAGCTGTGAAGGCTTTTGCTTTGCATCATTTCCTTTTCCAATTGTACTTTTGGGCTGCGAAAAGAGGTTAGAAATTGGCATGGATAACTTCCTTGTACAATAATTTGCAGTAGCTATTTCACTCATCATAGATCAAATATTTTTTAATAAGAAAATTAAAAACGTAAATTTTTTAATATATTTTTTACATTAAAAATATTAAATATAAATTAAAAAATTTATACACATATTTCATAAAATAAATAACGAATTATCTATGTCAACAAATAAAAAAATAAATAACGATACATGTCTAAAACAGTCAAGAGTGAAAGTAGGTCAAGATATTTAATATTGTAATACAGTTCATTTGCACGATTGTGTTTTAATGATTCTATTTATTAATTTTTTTATTTAATCAAATGTTAGTAGAAATAGACACACATATAATTGATCAAATCAAATCAAAGAAAAAAATATCTCATAAGGTTGCACTTATATTATATATATATATATATATATATATATATATTATATATATAAAACATCAATTATATAAAACATAAAAAAGATTATAGATGTATTAGAAAAATCCATTAAAAAATTAAATAAATACAAAATATTTAAAAAACAACCGCTATATAAAAAATACTAAATAAAAAAATAAAAGATTGAAGAGGAGTATTAATTTAAATATAAATTTAAAAATTATTTTAAAAAAAATGTAAAAAAAAAATTATTTTTTTAATAAAGATAAAATTATCAAAAAATAAAAATAAAACAGGTCAAACTCTATTGGGTTTGGCAAACTAGGCCAACGCTTGGCCCCTTTAGAAGGGCCTGACTGTGGGTTCTTTTATTTTAAATGTAATCTGGATGGAGCCCAATGTTTTGTGAAAAACAAAGTTAGTCGCTATGTCATCTGAAAATCAGGGGTGAATTTGTTTTAACCACAAACCTATTTTTCAACATATTGTTGACTCAAAACACCCTTAAAACATTCTAGGAACTTTGATAAATTCATCCAAGAGTTTAAAAATCTGTCTCAAAACCCAAAATCAACCCGAAACCCAAAGTCTTTCCGATCTCAAATTTGCTTTTTTAGGCACTCTTAATGTAAAAAAAAAAAAAAAAACATCTAAGTTGAAATCTTTTCATCAAATCAAATCATTTGACATAAAGATCAACCTTTTTTATGACTTGAATTGATGCTAGCAATTTTTTTTTTTTTTTACCGCTGAAATCTGATGATCTCTATCTCTCTTTCTCTTTTCTCTCTTAAACCATGGACTAAAAAATAAGAAAAATAATTTTTGTACCAAAATTGAATTGAAAAAATATTGAGGCACCAAATATATATAATTTGTAAAGTTTAAGGACTAAATTAAACATTGGATGTTTTAGAATAGTTTAGATTGTAATTTCTCATTTAAGTTTGTTTAGAAGACACAATATGTTGGGTTGTTCCTTGCAATACTTATCACAATGTCAAATTATTCATTGTAAAGGTGTACAATGTATTTTTAAATTAAGAGTAAAATAATCAATATTGTTAATTTAATTTAATTACACAGGTATTCCAATCAATATAGTTGAATTCAATTTAGTAGTTTAATTCCGAACATAAAAATTGTGTTAGGTTATAAATTAAGTTCAAATAACTTATGGAATTGAATTCAATTTCACATGTAATTTGATTCTAAACAAGGTGTTAAAGAATTACCTTCAGCATATATATTATGCAAGATGAACTGAAACTCCTAAACTTGGCTTATTAAGATCCTTGAATAAACCATCTTGAATTCTGGAAGTTTATCAACTATCAACTGTTTCATTATAACAATTTCAACCTTGTACTTTTTTTCAAAAACTTCTCATAATGCCTTTACACTTTTGATTGAACCATTACAAATACTCTAAAAGGCACGAGGGAAATATTGCCCCCTTATGCACTGTGGACTAAGACTCATTAGCACTATGGATTAACTATGCCTATGATTTTTTTTTTCATCCCATTTTTTTTCTTGCCCTTTGATGACTTGATTGGAGGCTAATTTAGCTAAAATTGTTATGAAGTGAAAAATCAAAAGACAAAGGACTAAAATGAAACATGCGAAGAAGATGAGTGGTGTTTTATAAATATTTTTCCAAAATTCTCACCTTAGTTATCATTATTTACTAATTATAAGAATTAGATCTGTCAAATTTTTGAAGTTTCTAAAAACATCAAATTTGGTCTCAAACTTTATTTTTCTTTTCTTGTTAGTCCCTAGTTTAAGAAAAGAGAGGGAAAGTCATTGGATTCTTGTAATAGATAGAGAAAAATGGCGATCACATCAATTTCGACCACCAAAACAAACAATCTTTGTGTAAGATGGTTCAATATAATGAGGGGAGTTTCATTTAGGTGTTTAATATGTGTAACCTTACATAATATTTCTTTCTTTTATTTTATTCAATTAGTTTCATATGTCATTTCTATTATCGCTTAATTAAATAAAAATTTGATTTTGCTAAACAAAGTCACTAAACACAGCGAAGGCAAAAGCCTATGTTGCGCGGTCAAATATCTTTATCTATATATGTCTCTTGATTTTTTTCATATTTTTCTTCATTTATTGTTAATGACTATTTTTTTTCATTTATTAACACACTTAGTTCGTAATGTATTTGATTACATGTATACATCAGTTTTTTTATTTACACATAAATTTATTTTTATGAATAGAAATATGTTGAGAAAGCTTGCATATATAACTTTTTGGTAGGAAAAAAAATTGACCCTTAGCAAAACTCAGGTCAAATGGCTTTTACACATTATAAAGTGTATTATCTAAATCATTCAAGATGTAATCCTCGCACTCAAAATTACCATGATTCCTTGCATCAACAACTGCCACAATAGTAGAAGCAAATTCATTATCTGACAACTTTGGTGCTTCATTGGTCAAGAAATTTGCAAGTTCAAGGTATTCTGATAGAACAATATCTTTGGATGTCACCTTTTAAAGTTTAATCCATTGAACTTTCCAGGTTTCTAATCATGCACCACAAAAGATGATAATGGAATCCTCACTATGAAAATAGCACTTGTTGTAACAATATTGTTTGGTACAACTAAATTTTGAGTTGGAGGAGTAAAAGACATGAAAGTAATGTATATGAATAAATATTTTGGTTCCGTGATAAGCAAGTAATATAAAATTATTCTTTTTATTTACTTTCTCTTTCATTTTTTCTTTCCACCCTCTTTTACTGTTCACACTTGCTATATTTATACTAACATCAAAGGGACTTGTCCTTTTTTCTTTTCTAGGTTTCCACAACCTTCATTTATATTCTTATATTTATCTACTCATTTATTTTATTTTATTTTCTATTTTTGAATTGTTTGAAGGTGTTGTTTCTAAAATTCAAATTCATCCACAACCTTTCCACAACTGAAACAATTATCTCATTTTCTTCTAAATGATTTCTTTTTTTTTCTTTTGTGATTTATATTGTTTTAGAAGTTTGTTATCATGATAATGACAATGAAATATGTTGTTACTTGTTTTTTGAACCCCACGTGTTAGAGACGGTGTATACCTCTTTCAAACCAAGTGTAGGAGTGTAGCTCATGTTTGCTGGAAAATTGACAAAAGCGGAGAAAAAAGAAATGTTTTTCGAATGCTATTTGAGCTGTTTTCTACTCTCCTTATCCTCCTCATTTGCTACCGAAATCATCAAGTTTCCTAGACTGATTAGGAGTCTTCATAATGCTAAATTCATTCCTTTTTGTATTTGGTTTTTAAGGTTGGATAAATCCCTCATAATTTGCACACAAAAAAATTTATTCTGCTGCTATCGTGATTTTTTGTTCTAACTTAGGCTCTGATTCTGAAATTGGTTTCTTATGATATTTGACCATCTTAGCTATATTCTGTCACTCATGACATATTTAAAAATTGACCTACACCTTTATTGGGTCCTAGAGATCACTATTCTTAGGGCAGACTCTTAGTCAAACTTGGATGTTCGGCATTGTCAGATCAAGAACCTTTTTGACCAACTAGATTACTGCCAAATTTTGTTCTTTAAAATGATTCTATCTCACTTCGACTACTTCATCAAAGTTGTAGTCCTGGACGCGTAGATAATTTAGGCTTTTGAATCGCTTGATTTTGATATCAAAAGCTTAAGATAGTCCCATTTGAATATCTAACAAGAAAGTAGAGAATTCTATTGCGAGAAGTATCTTGACCCGAGTTTTGCACTAAAAACTCTGTTTTTGTCACAAATTTTATTGATTTGTTCTTAGGTCACACTCTCAATCATATCAGGATTCTCGGCATTGTCAGTTTCTAAATTAGATCAGGAGACCTTTTTTGATCAACCAGATTACTGTCAGATTCTGTTCGCTAAAACGATTTTATCTTACTTCGACTCCTTCATCAAAGTTGTAGTCCTGGATGCGTAGAAAAATTTGGGCTTTTGAATTGCTTGATTTTGACATCAAAAGCTCAAGATATTCCCGTTTGAATATCTAGTGTGAAAGCAAAGATTCCTGCCACGAGAAGGATTTGTTTTTTTGCTTGAGTTTGCAAGGACACAATTACAAGATGCTTAAAGTTTGAAGACCAATATGAGGCCAATTTGAAGCCCTTTTTTTAGACCAAGGACCAAATGGAAAAGGTTCTAAAATAAGGAAGATGATTGAAGATAAAAATTAGAAGAAAATTTGCTGAAGGAAGAAATTGAAGAAACCATGTTTTTACCTGCACAACTAGCCCGTTTTTTTTCTTTCCTTTTCATCTATAATTTTTTGTTTGGTTTCCATGTTTCTCTCCTTGAATGGAGAGCTACAGACCATATTTTTATTGCCTCATTTCAAAAAGAGTAGCTGGCTCTATAGAAGGAAAGAAAGGAGCCGCACCATCCTCTAAAAGCTTTATTTAAAAAAAAAAAGTTTAAAGCAGTAGCTGTGGCGATGAAATAGAGTTACAAATCACAAGAGGTGGCAAGCAGAAAATAAAAACGCAGAGCATCAATAGAGAATTCAACCCTGACAATCATCAAAGTGAAATGACTGCTAGTTTAACGACAAGCCTGAGTTTAATAGGATAATATTCTGTTAGTGACTATGGTTTAAAATATATTTTTTTAAAAATATATTAAAATTATATTTTTTTATTTTAAAATCAACATATCAAAACAATTTAAAAACAAAAAAAAATTAAAATTTTAAAAAACATTATTTGCATCATATTTTCAAATAGATTCCAGCTAGCCATCAAAAGCATAGCCTAATGTATCCGGACGAGATTAAATTTGTGTAAATACAAATATAGTAAAAATGAGATTCAATTAACTAAATTATACATACAGGAGGTCAAAAGTAAGAAATTGAGGATAACATAATGGTGAAAATACAAATGTAGCAATAAAATAAAATAAAAAGATAAAAAGTTCAATATTAGTCACTCTCTCAGGTATTAAATACAGACAATAACCAAAGCCGTCGACTTTGTTAAATTAATTTGAAAAGTCCTGCTATCCGTCATGTTGAATGTTTTCATTCTTCCATTAATGATGATATATTAGTTTGTTTCTTGATCTTATCATGGGCCTGAAAATATAAAGGCTACTATGTTAATATATTTTAAAAAAATATATTGATTTTTATATAAAATAAATTAAAAAATAATTTTTAATGTTTGGCTATACCTTGAAAAATAGGCTAGTAAATCACTTATTAATATTTCCATTTACAAGAAAAAAAATATATATATATATATATATATATATAATGGTGAGAAAAATTATTATGCCATAGTTTCTTTTACAAAATATAACTAAAGATATAATATAAATAATTTAAATATAAAATTATAGACACAACCATTTTTTGGTGTTTCAAGAATAATGAAAATAAATTTTTTTTTTCTATGCAATCCTAATTTTATAACACAATTTATACGATTTAAAATGAATAATTATTATATAATATAACATGTTTTGTATTCAAATGTATTTTCTATAATATTATATAAATTAAAGTAGTATATGCATTAATATAATATATTAAATTACTATACTTTATATTGTATATTAATATATAGTAATATATTATTTCTTATATAAATATATCAGTAATTTATTATTTTCTAATAATATTATATTTCAAAAAATTTATTAATATTAATATTATTATTATTATATAAAATAATAATGAATTATTGTACCATTTTAGTTTTTTTGATCCTTCATGGAAAAGTTTTTTCAATATTTATATTGGAAAACACTTTTACCATCTAAAATTTATTTAATTTTATTTGAAAAGTGAATTTCGTTGACCACTTTTCTATAATATAGCAAAATATAAAAAGTTAGAAAAAGTGCTTTTCAAAAAAAGAATTTCAAAACACAGATATGAACATTTTAATTTCCTATGTAATATTTCCACATATTTCTTTTGGCACAATAAAATAATTCAGATACATCAACAAATTAACATCTTATCTTCCATGAAATTTTTTGCTTCTTTAGTAAGGACTATATTATTGACTCACGTTGCACTGTGGATCAAATCAATTGTTTAACATAAAAAATTTTCAAGCATTGCTAATGTGTTTTTTTTTTACAAAAAAATTAATTATGAACTTAAAATATGATTCATATTTGACAAAATATTTTTTTAAAATGTTGATATTGTTATATATTGGTTGACATTGTTTTTTTAAATATTAAAATAATGACATATTGAATTGACCTGTGTTAGCCTATAAAATATGTGATCCTATTCCTGAGACAGCGATAACCCTATGAGAATAAAATAAAAATAAATTATGAAAGTCAATTCTTAATCAACTTAATGTTAAACGATGAAATAAAAAAGATATTAATTTCTTTTAAGAAAATAAAAAAACTACCTAAGTCAACCGTGATTAACCTACCAAACTTGCAACTCTTGGGTCATGAGATTGAATAACCTCTTAGAAACCAAATAAATTTTATTTTATGAAATTCAACTTTCAACCAACTCAATGTTAAAGGATTAAATAAAAAAAATCAATTGATAAAAAGAAAAAAAAATCAATTCATGTCAACTCGAGCTAACATATTTAACCCATGGCCTGGACCATTAAACTGAGATAAATTCATAAAAATTAAATAAAAAAATTACAAAGCCTCATTTCCAACATATTTAATGTTAAAGGTTGAAATCAAGAAAACAAATACTAAATCCATGAGACATTGTAACTCCATAAAAAGAAATATTTTTTTTAAAAAAAAAAAAAACTCAATACACAAACAACTTAATATGGAAGGATATGAAATTGAAAAAAAAAACTAAATAAAAATAAATAAAATTAAGTTGTTGAAGGGTGAAATTGAAAAGAAATCAATTAAAAAGGACTAAAAAATAAACATAGTTAACTTAGGTCAACTTTCCAAACTTGCAATTCAAGTTATAAGATCAGGATAATTCCATAAAAAACAATTATGATGTCCTACTTTTAATTTGCTCAATGGTTAAGAATAAAATTAAAAAAACTTAATTAGAAAAAAACAACCCAAAAAAACGATTTGAGTTAACTCAACATGTATAATGTTGATGCCCCGTGACCTAGGTCATAAAATCTGGATTAATTCACACACAGATATATATATATATATATATATATATATATATATATATATATATATATATATATATATATATATATATGATTCCATGTATAATGTTAAAGGTTGAAAGTAAGAAAAGAGAAAACTAAATATATAATATTGGTAAATAACTCTACATAAAAAAATTGAAAAAAATTACAAAAGTGAAAGATAAGATAAAAAAAAAAAAAAACTAAATAAAAAAAAATACAAAATACTATTCAAATAAAAAATATCTTGTGAATGTGGTTAGATTGATATAACTATATGCTTTAGTTTTTTTTTTTCTTGTTAATTTTTAAAATAAATTAAGCAAAATTTCATAGATCTCATAACTAATTAAACGAAAGTAACTTCTTCAAATCTCAAGGACAATGAATTACTTTCCATGAGAGTTGTAGGTTTTCCTTTCATTTACCCATATTAATCTGACTGTACTATATGATTCCAACTCAGCGGAGGGTTCTAACATAAAACTTATTTAATTCTAATAGGGTAATATAACAGATTGAGAGATCTTTTCTTTTGCTGTTTTTTGATAAAGAAATTTAAAACATCTTTAAAATATATGGTAAGTTATATTTAAAATACAATACCATACATGAAATTTATTTTTTAATTTTGTTTTGACTTGGCATTGTGAATATTTTTTATAGTAGGTACCCTAGTTCTTATTCTTTGAATAATTTTAATAGCGTGTTTTTTATATTGATTCGGTGCATTTAAATAAAATTAATTAATTTTCTAAGAAAATGAGTCCATAATTTGAATTTAAAAAGTTAAGGAAGCATATCATCTTAATCATAGACTAAAATTCTTTAACGTGACATTATCAATATTGAGTTAAGGGCTACAAAACTAGATATCACGCTTATATGGAAATTCACACAAAAATCATAATAATATACCTAAGAGGAAACAAAACTAAACCTTATATAATATTTTATTGTCCATGGAAGTCATGTTTCACTGAATTTTAAAGTGCAATACAAGCCATCTATTTTGAAAGATTTTTTTTTTTGTTTTATAAATGTAGGTGTCTAGACCAATTTGCATGTATATCGACTAATTCTACAGGCTTTAAAGTTAACGACTATGTAAGCTTTCAGTGACTATAATATTAGCAATTACAGAGTTTGAACTTGAGATCATAGAAAAAACAAACTTCTTAATTTCAAGCTCTTACTACTTAACCACCTACTAGAAAATTATCTATTTTGAAAGATTTATTCACATGGATCATGGTTCTATATTTAAAATCTATTTCACAAGGTGGAGAAAGTTTGGCTGTGATTTTAAATCAATGGGCAATAATTAACAAAAGTGGGTTTAAATGTTAGCATCTACATATGCAATCTTCTGCACGCGAAAGTGCATAGGAATGCTGATTTTGAGCACATAAATCTTCCTGCAAATGAAATCAAGGTGTCTTTTTTAGAGATTGAGCCATGGAAGAGGTAAGAAGATCGATCTGTATGTTCTTGCTATCGAAAAACAAAAGGTCTTCTTCATGCAGGTGTCAAGTCTCTGAAACCAAAATGCTAGAATCATATAATATAAAAATAAATAGAAAGCCGAAAGGGATTAGAAAAGGACCTTCAAGTGTGAAACCATGTGACATATACAATTTGCGTTTTCGTTATACAGCTGCCATCAACATCACCACTTATGAGCACCACCGACACCATCTTCGCACCACCATAACAGTGACGTTAAGATTTTTTTCTTTTTCAGGTTTACACCTACACTGTTTTTTGTTCATCATATGTTTTCTTTCCCTTCACAAAATTATTTCCAATCATAGTTTGCTCAACTGGCTGCAACTCGAAAAATTATTATCATGAGCATGTATGTTAATATGTTTTACGTTAATGAGCATATATTAAAGAACAAATTTAAAGTGAAATCAACTCTCATTTAAGTTAAAATTATATTGAAAATTATTCTTCAATAAAAATATTTTAACACTGAACATTAATTTGCTTAAAATAAATAAAAAATTAGTTTTTAAAAACTCATATTTATCATGTTTTGTAAACCCTACCCTCTATCTTACGTCAAAAAAATACAAGATTTTTACAAGAAAATCTTGTAACTTGTATGGTTAAAAATTAAAAATCTAAAATGAGATTCATGAAGAATCAAAGCTTTTAGATAAAAGAGATTCTAGTATAAATGAGCTTCGAGCTTAAGTCACACAAGCTCGGCTTGGCACAGCACAAGTCTAGGCCACAATTTGTTTTTTCAATAAACAACTTGAACAATAACTCTTTTTTTTCAAAATAATTTGTTTTCAAAGGAAACATATTATTTAGGACAAAAAAAACTATAATTTTTTTTTCTAACTCAAGAATAAACAGTCTAAACAATAATCTTATTTTTTCTTAGCAGTTTATTTTAAAAGACAAAAAAACTATAACTTTTTCTTATAAGTAATTAAGGCATAACAACAAAATTAATTCAAGTAATTATGATGACTTAATTTTGCATCTATTTTGGTTTTAAAATTAGCAAGGGTGCTAAAAAAATTGCCTCATCTACAATCTTTTTTTTGTTATTCGGCAATTGAACTTGTTAAAGTCATATAATATAAATATTACAAATGCTAGTAGGTTAAAAAATTTTAAAAATAAATATTAGAAATCGGGTAACAAGTCAAGATTTTTGAAGCCTAGTGAACCTAACTCATAAACCCTATACAACCCATTACCAATGTAGCCCTGTATTCTAGAAATTCCTTTATATAAATACTCGTTTTCTTCTCTTTATTAAGTTTATATAACCTACTAATAGTGTAACTAACCCTGTATTCTAGAAATTCCTTTATATAAGTACTTTCTTTCTTTCGCTTTATTAAGTTTTTTCTAGTTTGATTGTTTCTTCTTTGAGAAATTTCTTACATGATAATATTTACTCATCTTTTTAGTTATTTTTATTCTATTTTTTTCATAGAGAAAGGACTTGGTGATACGTTGGGTGACATATCCTTTCAATTATCCTGTTGCTAATTAAGCAAATTGTTTCTCTATGGATGCAAGATTATGAGTTTGTTTTGGAAGTGATTTTTCATGGGATCCACCATGCATTTCAGGGAAAAAAACAGCTTTCACACGAACACATGCTCTTCCATTATGAGGAATTATACTGTTTTAAGTGGGATGTATATATTTTATTTGAATCCAACATTATATAATTTTAAGGTTTGTAGTTTCTTATTTATTTGTTTAAATTTTGTTAATTCACGCAACATTTTTTTAGTTTGATTATTGGTTTTGGATTTATTCAATAAAGTCTGTAATTACCCATCAAACTTTAATATTTATACAATTAAACCCTTGATTTGACTAAATTAAATTTGAAAAATTACAATTCAACCCCTAGACTTTAATTTCTTTCAATTAAAGCCTAAATTGACTTTAAAAAGAAATTTTTCTTTCAATTGAGCCCTTAATAAATTCAAATAAACCTTGAAAAATTATATTTGAGTCCTTAAATATTCAATTTTGAGTTTCACAAAATAATTTTTCTGTGCTAATAGAGCCTTCATCAGTCTAAAATACACTATCAAATTTTTTAATCTTATATATTTGATCTTCCTCAATCAGTCTTAAGCAATTTCCTAAGCGTTCTATTATACTCTTCTCATTGATATTTTTTATTTTTATTTTCTTCCAACATTTTTCAATTTTTTTGTACTTTTTCTTTTCCCTTCTTTTTTTTTTTCTGATTTTTGTTTAAGTGGGGTCCCAAACATGTGTTTTTTGAATTCCACTCAATTTTTTATGTTAAGGATCTCATAACAAAGAAACTGATTCTTTCTAGTAAGAGTAAATCTAGTCTTTATGTTCTATTTGAGTCTTTCGTAATATTTATGCCTCAAGCTTTTTGGTTTGCTATTGTGTGTACCTCTATTGATACTTGACATCATCGCCTAGTTTTTCCTAGTTTATGTGTTTTGATTTCTTAGCATTAAATGAAAAGATTGTTTGTAACTCTCAATGTTTTAATTTTCAGTTTCAAGCTTGTTCATTAAGAATATCATTAAGACCTACAAGTTCCAAAACCTCATCTCCTCTTGAATTAATTTTTAGTGATGTTTGGGGATCTGCTCTCATGATTGCTTCTAATGGTTATTGTTATTTTGTTATTTTTAAGGATGTGTATATGAAATATATATGGTTTTTTTCTCTTGTTGCCAAATCTAATGTCTTCACTGTTTTTCACCAATTCCAAGTTTTATTTGAAAAGTAATTCTCTAGCAAAATTAAATTTGTCCAAACATACTAGGGTAGTGAATATAAAAATTTAAATAACTTTTTCGAACAATTAGTATTCATTATCGTTTCATTTGTCAACATACTCATGAACAAAATGGCATAATTGAACGTTGACATAGACATATTGTTGAAACTAATTCTTACTCTTCTCGGTCAATGTAAAGCACCCCTAAAATTTTAAGGATTGATGTCAATTGTTTTAAAATTATTAAAAATTAAATTAAAACTTAAAAAATTAGGATAATTAAAGGAAATCAAAAGGATAAATTTAGGACAACACATAGTAAAGATAACCTTTTGTAAGGAAAGATGTTGTAAGGTGATGTCATTCATCCCTAAGCATAAGTAACCTCCTTACTTTAATATTGGCCATTTATCCCACTTCCCTCCACATTTAATCAAGTGGTCCTGCTAGAGACATGAACAGTCATAGATAATTATGTGATGATATCCTTCCGACGAGATAAGAGAATTTCTGCTCTTATTTATTATTTTAGATCGTATAGAGTTGACGAATGAAGCGGATTCATTAAAAATTCACAGACGAAAAAATGGAAAAAAAAAAAAAGCATTCATTCCCCTTCTATATCTTACATCTATAGTATTTTTGCCCTGGTGGGTCTCTTTTTCATTTAATAAAAGTCTGGGATCTTGGATTATTAATTGGTGGAATACTAGTAAATCCGAAACTTTTTTAAATGATATTCAAGAAAAGAGTATTCTAGAAAAAATTATAGAATTTGAGGAACTCTTCCTGTTGGATGAAATGATAAAGGAATACCCCGAAAGATCAATGCACATTTTAGCATCCCTAGTTTTTTTTAATAACTATGTGATAGCTCTTCATTTTCCACTATATATATTTCTCCATACCAATTTCAAGAAGTCTTGATCGACATCACGATATTGTTTTCATATCAAAATATATTTTTGTTATTGTTTTCATGATATTGTTTCAATATATTTTTTTTCATATCAAAATAATAGCTTTGTTTTTTATCTTTATGTTTAATACGTTTGAAAAAAAACAAAAAAAAAAAAACAAAGACACCGTGCACTTTAACCATGGCTTATAATAGAATCATGAGGGGGCAAGGTTAT
The DNA here is from genome assembly GCF_005239225.2 of Populus alba. NCBI lineage: Eukaryota > Viridiplantae > Streptophyta > Magnoliopsida > Malpighiales > Salicaceae > Populus > Populus alba. The sequence goes on from NC_133288.1 coordinate 10,671,661, forward strand.
TGTCTGGGTATTTCATTAGTTACTCGAACGTGGACGCAAGAAAACTAAAGAAGAGGACAGATTTGATTAGGTATCGTAAAATATCATGCATAAAGGCGTACATGTGCGTGTGTGTATAGGTGCAATGGTAGTTATATTAGAAATAAAAAGGAAGAGACACGTGCGTGGAGCTGGGTTTGGCACGTGAGGGGCAGATGAGAAAATTATTAGATTTTTCAATGATGAGGAGGAAGAGGAAGTGGGGCTGTCAAGCGTGTGAGGGGAGGGTGGGATTCACGTGACTACGAACACAAAAGACAACAGATGGGATACAAGGAGAAGGTTAGGCTGTCAAACATCAATCCTGTTTGCAGTTGTCAAAAAAAAAAAGGTGTTTCTTTCTTCTTTATTTTTTTCATCTTCCTATTTCAATTTGGTGTTAGCATACCAAAAGATCTCTTAAAGGCTTTGGGAGAAAGACCACAACCATTCCTTCTTTCTTTTATTTCCCATGGTTCTTCTTGCTTTCCAAGATACTTTTCGGTGAATAGTTTCCAGTAATGCCATATCTTACGTGCGTCAAATAAAAGAAAAAGGATTAATTGATCTTTTCTTTACCTTACATATTCTCAGCGTGAGTTTCAAACCTAAATTTCATCTATATAATTATAAGACATTACAAAGTATTCTAAGCAAGTTTTTTTATTAATATTCATCAAGCTTTCTTCGAATTCACATTGTTTTAGCGCATAAATATGCATATATTAGACCAAATGTTAATGTACATGATAAAGCATACATAAAAAAAAAAAAAAAACAACAAATATGAAAAAGAGTGAATGGAATTGTATATATCAAAGGTTTGAGAGTTTTTAAATGTCCTCCATCTAGATTTCAAATATACAAAAAAATCAAGCTGTAATTTTGGATGGAATCGGGAAACTAATTGTATCTCATTTTACCCAAAACTAGAGAGACAAAGCAAATTTAAGGTTAAGTTACATGATTATTGGATGAATCTACATAAAAATTAAGTTGAAAGACATAGTTAGTTTCTTAATAAGCTAATTTGATTTAAATCATAGGCCAAATTAAAGTTTAATTATGTTTAAGAATTAATTGGGGTCTCATTTTACCCTAAAATGACGTTGTTTTGAAGGGAAAAAAGGGACTATGCGATACGTCGTTTGGTGACTTTTCATCTTCTTCAAATTGCCTAAAAAACCTACTTTAGTGGTCTTCTTTCCAAGCCATTTAATACTTCATTTCTCCACCAAATTTGACAAAAATTGCACGTAAATGATGGCTTGACATTTTACTACACCCTAGTATGGTCCTTTCTGGCCATTTGACTCCACAACAACCAAGGCGCTGCCCTAAAATGGTTAACCCAACCAGCCTTCAATTATTAAAATTTGATAGTCCATGATATCCACTTTGAACTAACGATGGAGATCTTTCCGGGTTGAATCAAGAATCAAGATCTGACATCATTAAAGACAAAATATCTCTATTCCACTCTCTATAAATAGGGGTGGATTTCATTGAGGAGAAATTAAGGTGTGAAGTTGGCAAAAGAATAATCTCTTCCTCGATTTTCTTTTCTTTTCCTCTGCCAACCTCCATTTCCTCCTCCTTTGATTCACCTCCAACAACACCACCTCTGGCCACAATGCATAACCTTCCTTGCAACAATAAGAACGTCACTAACCACTTTGTCGGCCAGTAAGCCTTTACCCTTGTCTGTTTGTTCTTCTTTTTCACCCCCTGCTAGCCATTGCATGCAAAACTTGCATGTAGTTGTGACTTAATTAATTTGCATTATGGGTTGGACCCATTCCAACCTAGCCCATAATGGTTGGGCCAGGTCCAACCTAGGGAAAAAAAAGAGGGCCAAGTCCATTACGCCACTAGTCAGCCTAACCCTACTGGGTCCAGCCTAATAATAATAATAATAATAATAATAATAACATATCATTAAAAGATTTTTCAAAAAAATTGAAGGTTTATTGCTTTATCTTTCCATCAAATTTGACAAAATTTGCACGTAAATAATGGTCTGACATCTGACTACACCCCAGTGTGGTTCGTTCTAGCCAACTGATGCCATAGTGGTTGTAGCACCACCCCAAAGTAGCCAACCTAACTAGTCAATTTCTACAACAAATCTGACAGCTCATGATAGCCATTTTGAACCAACGCTTAGGATATTTTCAAGTGAAATCAAAAGCCAAGATTTGGCACCATATGAGACAAAGTGTCCCTCCTCCACCCCTTATAAATAAGGGTGGATTTCTTGATCTGAGGAAGGAGAAATCAAAAGCCAAAGTTGAGAAAAAATTATCCCTCTGCCTAATTTTTCTTTCCCCTCTCTCGGCCACTAGTTTGGTTAGTTCCTTCGTTATGCCTCAGTCATCATTATCGCCGCCACTTATTGAACCTCCTTGCAACACCAGGAATGCCACCAGCCTTTCTTCTCCCCCGTCCAGGAAAGCTACCCACTTTTTTTTCTCCCCCAAGTCCTCCCCTCTAACCACTGTATGTAGTAGCCAAAATTCAACATTTGATTAGAGCTAGACCCGTTCCACCCCAACCTATAATGGTTGGTCTGGGTCCAGCCTGGCAAAAACAAAAAAACAGAGAAGGGTTTGTTGGGCTGCTATTGACCCAACCAATTGGGTTTGGGCTGGACTCGTTTTAGCTCAGCCCGAATAGCTTGGTTGGGCCCAGCCCAATATAACAACAACAACAACAACAACAATAATATAGAAAAAAATTCCAAAAAAATCTAAGGGTTATTTCAAAAAAAATTTAATTTTGTCACATGTTTTCTAACAATTTTGCATAATATCAGGTTGTATATTTAAACTGCAAAACACATATCCAGTATTAAAATACTTGTTTTTCTCTGAAACATTTATAAATTTTTAAAATACTTTTTTTTCTTTGAAATGCTTATAAATTTTTTTTTAAAATTTAAAAAAATCTCAAAAAATTTTGAAATTAATTTCCTCTTTCAAGAATAAAAAAAAAAAACAAAATGATATTTTGTTTTCATGTTTACGGTGAAATCCTAAATGTTTTCCATGCATGTTTTTCATTAAATTTTTTTTTCATCTTTGTCATGTTTTAAAAATGCAAAAATGGATATCATAATTAGTTTATGATTATCCATTAGAATTTGACAAAAATATCAAAAACCCTTCACCAATCATTTTGTTCATTTTAAAATAGAGTTTAGATGTAGATTTTAATATGTGGGGGTGTAAAACTATATAGAAGAATATACCCTCAGATATTGAAGATACAATGTGCAAAATAAATGTGATGTTAAAATTTGAATTTTAAAATGGTTAGGATTAAACCTGATAAGGTAGAGACTTCCTCACGAAGCGAGATTTGCAATAAACCTTAGAAAATGACCAACAAATAGAAACTTGAGCTAGAAAAACAATCAAACAATAATGCAACCCACCTCAAGTAGGGTGCACTGGAAGTGATACGTCTTCCCCTTGCATAACCAGTCCCTTACCAAACTCTTAAGACCATTTGGTTTCCAAGCTATCTTAATACTGATTGGTGACTTATGAACCTTATAATCATAATTTTATGATTAAACTCAAAACTTTCTTTTCCAACAAAATACCTTTTATAAGGCATTTTAAAGCACGTCATTCAACGTCGCCCTGTGACAAGATGACGAATCCACTAGGGAACACCTTGTCTTGTTGGACTAAATTTTACTTATTTGATTATTTGTCTGTTTGTTTTGGTTGTTTAAATTTAGCTCGTATTTTTACTCCATATTCATACATAAGTATGTTAGGTATGTGTTAATGCCTTCATGCATTTTATTTTTTATAAATAAGCTCAATTCTAGGTTTGGTGGGGAGTAGCAATTTGCCTCATGACTTTTAGCTTGGATTTAGATTCGTGAAACATCCATCTATAAATTAAGTGTTTACTTAGTAATGGTGATCACATTGTGCCCCAACCATTCCTTGTAAACCCCTATACTGCCTTTACGTAAGGTGGTCACTAAGCAATTTATAAACTTTTTTTAGACCAGGTAGAAAGCCTAACCCATGTAATGGTCTAAAACCTTTCCTTAAGGTATAGACTACCTAATAATTCATTTGCCATGACTTTCTAAAAAAAAAAAATCTTAGATGATCAAACTATGAGTTTTCACCATACATACCCTTTGTGCATCCATATGCATACATCCATTCATTGTAAATAACATACATACATGCATCAGGTTGAAATATAGGTTTCCAAATAGTCTATAACACCCGACTACGACTAAGAAACATGGAAAACAAAGAGCGTGCTCACTGTGATGCTTATTTTCAAGAAGAGTTAGAGTCTTTGAAAGTTAGCGTGGCTAGCCTCACTAGCTTACTCGAGCAAGCACTTAGAAATGCCTCTGATGAAAGTCCTTCCGACTGACCTATCTCCTTTGTTCAGACCCCAACAACAACTCAGCCTGGAGAAAGAATAGGCGAACATAGTTAAGAGCCCTAACACAATCCAACATTTATACGGTCAGCAACATTAATGCCAGCCTCTACAATTATGGATGCATTTTCCAACGAGTCCCACAAGACTAAGTAATCTGATGACATTGATCAAGATAAGATGACAGTACTGAAAGCCAAAATCAGGGTTATTGAAGAGATAGACTTGTATGACCCGATACAGGCTATAGAGATGTTTTTGGTTTCAAATATGGTGGTGAAAAATAAATTTTATGTTCCTAAATTCATCAAGTACACTAGAACACAAATCCCTATGACTCATCTCAAATCCCAATATAATAAAATGTTAGAAGTAGTAAATAATAAAAAACTACTAATGCATTTTTTTTTTAGGATAATTTAAGTAGGGCAGCGTTAAATTGGTACTTGAGGCTAGACAACACAAAAATATAGAGATGGAAAGATCTGGTAGATGCAATTGTAAAGCAGTACAAGTACAACATGGGCATTTCTCTCGGTAGAACCAACTTGTCCAATCTAGATAAAAAGGATAAAGAAAGTATAAGGGAGTACACTCAAAGATGGAAAGATCTAACTGCATAGGTGCATCTCCCACTTTTAGACAAAGAAATAATCACTCAATTTGCCAACGCACTCAATAAGTCATTAACGTTGTAGCAGTAACTGAAATCATACTACGAGCATGTGATGAGTATTTTGGTTTAATAATTCATTAACGTTGTAGCAGTAACTGAAATCATAAAGCAAGGAATCATAAGTGATAGAATTTCCATGCTTACCAAGAAAAAAGGCTTTAAATGGAAAAGGAAGGAGATCGACTATGTTGAAGGTGACTACATGGGTAGGAAAAACCAATTCCAAAACTACCATACCCTGCCCCAAATTGCTAGCATAAAATTCAACCCTTCATTTCCTGCTAGAAAATGTGATCCTTAAATCAAAAACCAAACTAAGAATTTTTAAAAAGTCCAAGATCAACTACCTTCATTGCCGCTACCCTTAAATGAAATGTACAAGAAGCTACTAACATCGGGCATGTAACTCCAGAACCACTCGCGCCTCTACAGCCACCTTACCCCAACTGGTATAAGCGAGACCTCACCTATGAAGCACCATGTTGGTGTTGCAGGACATAACATTCATACTTGTAGTGCCTTTAAGAAGAGGCTCATGCAATTTATTAAAGTTAGGTGGATAGGATTCGAAGAAACTCTAAACGTAAGTCCAAACCCTCTATCCAATCATGCTTTAAGTGATGGATCAGTAAATGCACTAGAGGTGGAATGCCTGAGAAAATTAAAAGCACTGATGGTAAGAGCAGGGTGCGAAGAAAGAAAAATGAATTCTTGAGCGATTCATATTTAAAGGGGTATATATAAAGGTTGAAGTTCTACCATAGTTTTTTATCCACACCATCAATAAAATCCCTACAAGTGTAATAGAATGGGAAGAAAGAGCCTGCCTCTATTATTGCTTTTTATTTGATCATGTCTGTTTTGACATGTTTTAGTTTTGTCGGCAACTTGGCTTATAATGCCACAAGACCTTTTTTCTCAAATGAGCCCTTCCTTTTAATAAGATCATGTGTTTTCTTGTGTTCATGATGTGCCTTTATTTTTATTGTTGTTTCATACAAATAACACACCTACACGAGCCCACTATTTACTCATAAAACCACCACACCAAGAATTCTTTGGAGTGTTTCCCTTTCCTCCAAAAACTACACAAGATCCCATGTTTTTACAAGGATTTTTGGGAAATCGAGGTCTTAGTATAGAAACAAAAATCAAATTGGTGTTTGTTCTAACAAACGAGTTCAAAAAATTCAAGTGATCTCTTAAAAAGGTGACCATGAATCTAAAAAAAAAAATAAAGAGTAACCCAAACACCATAAGATGACTTCAAAACTAAGTTTTAGCTGTATGAATAATGAGAACCCATTTTGCATATTCATATATGAAGAAAGAAAAGCTTACTGATTCTGAATGTAAGCATTTGAAATGAGGAAAAATCATCTTTGATAGTCTTTTCACAATACTAAAAAAATCATTTGCAATCCCTTTTTGAGCTTAATACCTTTTTTTCTTGAAAATTAACATTAGCTAGAATCACACCCTACACCGAGGAGCAAGTGTGAGAGATGTACAAAAAATCATCAATGATTAAAAGTGCCCAAACAAAGCTGGGGGTATGAAAGAATCCAAAGGATCCAAAAGATTTGAGCATGCCACAAAAAATAACTAATATGATGATGCTCAAAACCAAATGAAGCAAACAAAGAGAAAGAGCCTAAGCTCGACACTAAGGGGCACAATGGACCATTTTGTAAATCAAGTCAAATGAAAAAAAAAAAGTTATGAAAACAAGCACCGGTGATTCTTAATCTTGAAATCCCTTAAACACCTTTTAAGCTTACAAATATCCTTTTTCTTTATAGTCAAAGCCTATGTTATCAAGCCCTTTCTGATCAAAGACAGGTAATCTGGATCAATAGGTAATGTTTTTCAATGTGAAACAACCTCTATTATTCATACAAATAAAAGGAATGCTTTGAAACTTAGTCATCTAAAACCCTCAAATTGAAACTTGAACCTTTTTTTACCAATAAAATGTCACTTCATATATATATATATATATATATATATATATATATTATATATATATATATATATATATATATGTTTCTAGCAAAAAACTAGTCGTTTTATAACCATTATTATTCCTTTGACAACTAAAATAATCAACTGGTTTAGATTGGTCAAGCTAATCGGTCAATTCATTCCTGTAGATTCCTAGGTGTTCATCCCTTATGAACAAACAGTCGACCGATTCACTTGGTATGGTCAAACAGTCAACAAGTTCACTTGGTATGGCCAAGTGGCCAATTAGTTTATTTGGTATGGCCAAGCAGTCGACTGGCTCAATTTAAAATCTAATTTTAATAGTTTTAAGCCTGGTGAATCTCAAACCGACTAAATACATATCAATTCTATAATGCATGCAATGTGAAGTATGTAAATTCATTTTAATTTGTGTTATCAAATAAGATATAAAGATTTACATAAGAAGCACTAAAATGAATCCTTCAAAACTAAGTCTTCAATTGCTTTGTATCTTGGACTTGCTGATTTATTTCTTTATTTAATTCTCCATGCTTGTTGATGATCTTCGTATAAACTTGTTTAAATTTAATCTCAACCAATCATATCAATAGTTCAAATTCAGCAATAAATTTGTTGATGATTTTCATTTATTTGTTATCATTAAATATATAAATATTATGTGACCTACAGGTCAACAAATTCAGCAATAAAGGGCTTGATAATGAAGGTGAAAAGTTTTGAATATTAAGAGTGTCATAAGTGGTGTGGCGTCACAGCGATCATCCTCCTGTAATATCCAAATGTATATATGTATATGGTGTGGGGAAAATGGACAAGACAAGGAATTTTGTCTCTTTTTGGTGGAAAGAGGGAATGAGAGTCGCCTCCTAGTATTGGTCACTAGAAACCCTAACTAGTCTCAAAGATCGGGCACGGGGACTAATTATATAGAGGAAAGGTATTAACACTCCTAATATGCAATACCTAAGGTAAGTAACATTGTTTAATTGTCTAATATAAGCTAAGGTATTGTCATGTTTTTTAATTGTTGGTCTGTCTAAGGTTTAAAAAAAATATTTCTCAGTAAGGAAGTAAAAACCTAACCGTTCCGATGTCTATATAAAAAAGAACTACCTTTCAATTTAATAGCAGGAATACGTCTTATGATATAAGTTTCTAATCCCAGATATTAAAAGAAAACAAAATATTTTTTGGTATTTTTGAAATATAGGTAAGTTTGCATGGCTTTAATAAATTGGTTATTAAAGCTCAAAATGAATGCTAATACATACTTTTTTTAACTTTTTTTTTATATAAAAATACGATATTAATTTTCAATATTTTTTAGAGACTTGACCGTATACATGAAAACAATTTTTTTTTTCATATATTTTTTGAAATATTTTGAAGAAAACCGAGTATTTTCATACTAGATTTGTATCTTTATAGTATAAAAGATATAAACCAATATTAATCAATTGTGGTAGAAAATTTTGCAAGAAAATCACAAAATTTTTAAAGGATTTTTGAAAATTTTTTAGTTTTTTAGTTTTTTTATTTAATATATAATATAATATTAATATACCATTATTATATTATTATTATAATATATTGGGTTGGGCCTGACCCAATTATATGGGCTAAGCCCACCCGGGTTAGGCCAAGATCGACCTAAAAAGAAATTGGGCTGAAGTTGGCCTAAAAGAGTTAGGCCAATATCGGTCTGAAATAGGGTTAGGTTGATGTTGGCCCAACAAGACTACTTCAAAGGGGACTGGGCCAAACCTGGCCAAGACGTTTTGGTTTAGGCCAGAACTTGTCCGACCTAGAAACAATGGGTTCTCCACTATTCACATGCAACCATTGTTCACTTGTAGGAATAGTGGAGTTAGAGAATAAGAACAAGAGAAGAAAAAGAAGAGGGGGGAGCTGATTTGGCAGTGGCTCATGGTGATGCTGGTGGCAACAACAAGAATGAATGGCGGTGGTTCGCGGTTGTGATGCTGCTAACGACAAGAGAAACATAGAGAGAGGTTACTTTTCTTCAATCCTTTTATGTTTTTTGTCTACTATGTTTCCTTTCCTTTTCTTTCTTGTTCCTCTCTATTTTTTATATTTTTCTCGTTTGTTTTCCTTTGCTTTTCTTTCTCTGTTTTTCCTATTTTTTGTGTTGTTTTATTTAAAATAAAAAGGTGCGAAAAAGTGTCAATTTCCAAATCAATCCTCATTTGAACTTTGATTTTAAGAATCAATTCAATTACATCCTTGCCAAATTCAAATATCAACCCTGAAGTTGGTCGTCTTTTCCATTTTGTTTCTTATTTTGAATTTGTGCATTTTGACCCTCAATTGATCAACAAACTTCTAATTTTTTCAATTTTGCCTCTGATTCAATCAATTTCAGCCCTTATATTTACATCTTTTCTAGTTTAGTCCTTAATTGGTTTTGTATTTTTTCAATCAAGTCCTTAATTTACCATCAAACTTCAATATTCATTCAATTAACCCCTGATTTGAACAAATTAACTCTTAAAAAATTTTAATCCGACCCTTAAACTTTAATTTCTTCCAATTAAAACCTAAATTGACTTAAAAATCATTTTTTCTTACAATCAAACCCTTCATAAACTCAATTAATCTTTCAACAAAATCTAATTGAGTCTTTAAACATCTAATTTTGGACTTTCTTCATTAAATTGAATTTTGTTTGTCTATATGGCCTTTATCAATAAAAAATATAATGTCAAATTTTAATTTTTATATTTTTGAACTTCCTCAACCAATCTTTAGCTATTTTCTAAGTGCCCTTGTGTGCTCTTCTCACTACTATATATTTTTTATTTTCTTCCGACAATTTTTTTGTCTTTCTTTTTTGAGTGGAGACTTAAAAATAGATAATAACAAAAAGAATTCAAACAGAGGTAGAGATTGTTAAATATGTGGTTTGAGTTCGACAAATCCTTATTGTATAACTAATTTATATTGAACAAAGGAAACCTTAGGATCAATTTTCTCAAACAAAATCAACGTAATAGGATTAAGATTGTGATTATTTCGTTATCCATTAGGATTAAGATAAATTTCCTTATAAATATATATTTCAATTCATTTTTATGGATTTTTGAAGGAGCAATTTATTGTGTAATATTAGCTTTGGGAGTATTTTAGACTATGATTTGAGAGTTCTTCAAATTTAACTGGTTCTAATTCTTGTTATATTTCTCTTTTTACTTATGGACATAGGCATAACACATAAAGTATTTGTATTATTTGATTATTTTTTTCTATTTATTGGTATATCCTCTATATTTATATGTGTGATATGTAATTAATTAAAGAGGTTTGAAATTGTCCTCTTAATTTGTGAAATATGCATAAAAACTATTTGAGAGGTTTAACTCTTAATTTGTTTTCTTATAACAGTATTTTTATCATCTTACAAATGTTATTCTAATGTCTTCTATATATGTGTAGAAATTACGGACAAAACTATAGCACTAAAAGAGTTAAATGTTAATGAAGAATCTTGAATAAAGGAATTAATCGTTTCAGAAAACTACATAGATAATCAACGTAGCACTCTCCATAACCAAAAAAAATAATTATCATATAATGTCGATGTAGTAATTTGCATCCATATATATTATGAAGTTGGAAAAGGAGCCTACCAACTTCGTAAGCAATAAAAATCCTTCTCATGTATCTCTAATTTCTTATACTGCCTTCTAAGTATTTTTGGTCTGCAAAATTGATTATGTTTTTAGGTTCGAGAGAAGAGGAAAGAAAAAAAATGATAACAAATCCCAACAAAAAGTCTATGATATGGCAACACATCAATCAAAAGCAATCTCACTTGGCAAAGCGGCATGCTAGCCAACCTGTTTATCTCTTTGTAGATAACAAAATTGAAAAAGATTCACAACCTTTCATCCTCAAAATGTAAATCTGAAGGAAAATGCCCCGCGATCTCAAATAAGGGACTGGAGATCCATGAAAACTGTTTGATCCATGAAAACTAGCTTTTCTGTATGGATTTTCAAATTAAGTTTCAAGCTAGTAGTACGTCTTTCTCATTTCTTTGTGATTTAAAATGAACTAACAAAGATAGATTCGAGTTGATGGAAACAAATGTCTTTCAGTCGCTAGCTTGTCATGATTAAAACTTGTGCAAGATAATCCACTTGGGTAGTCGAGATATTCTAGATAAGCACATTTGATATTGTCATAATCAACATTCATTTACCACACGGGATTAAAGTATTATTTTCTTTGATAAAGAGGGATATGATTAGCTTATAGTTAAATTTATAATCACAATGCTTATGTTTTATTTAAGATTTGATATATATATATATATATATATATATATATATATATATATATATATATATATATATATATAATTTGTTTCTTATTGTTACCTCCCTTATCTCTTATAAAACAAGTGTTCCATGCTGATGTTTTTTTTAAGATTTGATCATAATCAAATAAAACTTTAATATGCAAAAGATGAGTAAAAAACACTCTTGTCATTGTAACAAATGAACTCTTATGGGCTAAATCCACTTGCTTAAAAGGCTCACCGATAAAAAGCTCAGAAAAAGAAAGGTTCAACGCACACAAATACTCAATAGAAGTCAAACCCATGAGGTTTTGGCGGGGTGCTAGATCCAACTTTCATGAGCTTAACTCTGCGCTAGACCCAAGAGCATCTGAAGTCTGGCAAAGAGTCAAATCCAACTTCCTTGAGCTCAACCACACGCTAGACCTAATAACATTTAGGCATGACAAGATGTCAGAAACAACTTTTTTAGGATCAACTATACATTGAGCTCAAACGTCACCAGGCCTAAAAAAACGCTAAACCAAACATCCCTGGTTTAGAACCATTCTAGGTCCCATTAAATGATTAGCTACCTTTAATAGCCTTTTTCTAGGTCATAAAACTGTCCTCAGGATGGAATAATGGAAACTTAAGATTATTATCTTTCTACGCCGTAAATGTGTAAAAGTCCTCTAAAAAGTCATATACTTGTCAATCAAACATTAATGTTGATTATAAGGATTAATCTCATCGACATTAATATTGTATACAAGATCACATATAAAAATCTCATATAAGCATGTGATATTCCCATCAACATTAATATTCATGTAAGGGACTCTCATTAGTATATTCCAAAGAAAAAGACTCTAAGCCTCTCTAGCATGAATAGGAAGATTCAAGGTATGATGACTAAGTTGAGAAATAATTAGGAGGCTTAACCTAATAGGTTAGCCAACCCTTTCTATATATATGAGTAGGGCAATATACAATAGTAAAGGTGGAGATTACCACATAAGAATATGACTACAATATTTCCTATATAATTACATTCTATAATACGCCCCCTCAAGCTGAGGGTGGAGGATCAACCCGAAGCTTGAATTTAAAAGTAGTAAATGAAGCAGCAGGAAGTGGCTTAGTGAAGACATCGGCAAGTTGATCCTGAGAGGAAATAAAACGAATCTGAATCTCCTTCTTTCGCAACTCTATCTCGGACAAAATGATAATCAATCTCAATATGTTTTGTGCGAGCATGAAATATAGGGTTTGCGGACAAATACGTGGCACCAAGGTTGTCACACCAGATAATAGGAGCAGAATGAGTCGGAATCTGAAGATCCGTTAACAAGTACTGAAGCCAGATAACTTCAGCGTGCATCGGCTAAGGCTTTGTACTCAGCTTCCGTCGAAGAACGAGCAACAGTGCGTTGCTTACTCGATTTCCCATGAAATTGGCGTCTGACCAAAGAACACAAGATAACCACCTGTAGACTTTCTATCCTCAATACTACCTGCCCCAATCTGCATCTGTAAAACCGTGTAAAGCAAAGGAAGAGCTACGAGTAATATGTAAACCATGTGATTGCCGTACCACGGAGATAACGCAAGATGCGTTTCACGGCAGCCCAATGGGATTCTGTAGGAGCATGCATAAATTGACAGACCCCGGTTAACAGCAAAGCAAATATCCGGGCGTGTGAAAGTGAGATATTGGAGAGCACCAACAAGTTGCCGAAAACGAGTAGCATCAGAAAAACAATGGATCCGGCATAATGGTGGCTTTGGATGCCGAAATAGGAGTATCAACTGGTTTACAGGATAACATACCAGCTCGTGTGAGGATATCAAGTGTATATTTATGTTGACAAAGCATAAGTCCCAGACTAGTACACTGCACTTCAATACCCAAGAAATAATGAACATCACCCAAATCCCGAAGTTTAAATTCAGAGCTCAGTAGTTTGAATGAGTCGTTGTAGCAGAGTTCCATTATTACCCGTAAGCAGAATATTATCAACATAAACCAAAAGATAACAAATGTCACTACCAACCGAGAAGATAAAACAATGACGGTATCCACTTTAGAAGCACGGAAACCAATGGATAATAGAAAATCATTCAGACGAGTGTACCAAGCCCGCGGAGCCTGTTTTAACCCATATAGAGATTTTATGCAATCGACATACATGACCTGGGAGTGCAGAATCAACAAAAACCTGGAGGTTGTTTCATGTAAACCTCTTCATCAAGGACTCCATTTAGAAATGCATTATGAATGTCAAGCTGATGAATTTTTCCAACCACTCGAAACTGCAATGGAGAACACTAAGCGGACTGTTTGCCTGTTGATAACAGGACTAAAAGTTTCTGAGTAATCAATACCTTCTTGCTGAGTGAAGCCCCCTAGCAACCAGGCGCGCCTTATACCTCTCAATGCTACCATCAGATTTGCGTTTAATTTTGTAGACCCATCGGCTACCAACAACATTCATGGACGGATGAAATGGCACTAAAGTCCATGTTCTGTTTGCGCGTAAGGCCTGAATTTCCTCTCGCATAGCATTATGCCACGCTCATATCTGTTAGCATCAGGAAAAATAAGTGGCTCATGCGAGGGAGGAGAAGATACCCGACTGAAGGAAGCAGCAGAGGTGGCTGCCGTGGTGGTGATCAGCGCTGTCTTGGGCTGTCTCGGACGAAGAACCGATGGGGTGTTTAGGAGAGCAGCGGGACATATGGAGTAGCAACACCTGTACCTGGAATGTGCTGAAGAGGATAAGAGGAGAGATCAACACAAAGTTGCAGACCAGGAGGTGAAGCCGGGGAGGTGCGAAGGTTGTGCCGCAACTGAATCCTGCAAGTCAGAACCTGTTCCTGCACAATAATCATTGGGAAAGACAAGCATGTGGTGATAGTATGGCTGTGTGGGGTGGTGAGGCAGGGTCGGCTAAATAACGGGCAAGGGGAGCAAGCTGGGGGGTTGCGGCAAGGGGCAAAGGTGAGTTGTGTGTTTTGCCGAGTTGGGAAGGAAGAGGCTGAAAACAGGAAGGGGGTTGCAGTGATGGGAAGATAGGTAGGTGGAGTGGGGGGAAGGGGGTGTTTTACCTAGATTGTTCAGACTTTTGAAAAGGAAAGACACATTCATGAAAAACGAACATGACGGAGACATAGACACGACCAGACTCTAAATCAAGACACCGATAACCAAGATGAGACGAGCTATAGCCTAAAAAAACACACAAGGAGAAGATCAAAAATCTAATTTATGAGCATGATATGGAACGTAAAAATGGAAAACAAAGACACCCAAAAGTGCGTAGAAAATTATAATCAAGGAGTGCGATGAAACAACACGCAAAAGGAGATTTATTTTGAAAGAACAGGAGTAGGCATACGATTAATAAGATAGACCGATGATTCCATAGCATAGTTCCAAAAACGCAATGGGGCATTACACTGTCCTAAGAGGTTAGGCAGTTTCGACAATATGTCTATGACGACGTTCAACTGTGTTCATTTTGTTCATGAGTATGAGGACAAATTAATCGATGATGAATACCAATGTTTGAAAAAATGTATTTAATTTACGATATTCACCACCCAATCAGTTTGAACAGATTTAATTTTAAGAGAAAACTGACGCTCAACAAGTGTCTGAAAACGTTGAAACGTGGAAAATACATCAGATTTCGCAACAAGCGGATAATACCAGATATATTTAGTGTGCGCATCAACAAAGATTAACAAAATATAACGAAAACCATCAGAAGAAAAACATTGGAGCAGGACCCCAAACATTCACTAAAAATTAATTCAAGTTGGGGTAGAAGTTTGTGACCCGTCGGTCGTAATGACAAACAGGATGACTTGCCTAAAGGACATGCTTGACATTGAGTAAAAGATCGTTTAGACGTTACAAATAATTTTTATTATCAGAAAACTAACAAATTAGAAGCGAGGAGTTGGATGACCTAAACGACGATGCCCACAAGTCGGCAGTCGCGGAAATGCAAGGAGACCAAAAAGCTTGAGAACTGACGTAGCCGAGGACTCGGAGAGAACATAAGACCATCATGACTCCGACCGAAAGAAGAACTTCCTTGGTGACGAGATCCTTCACATAAACACAGAATCGTGAAATTCAAAATAAACATGATTATCACGACAGAATTTCTGAACAGATAACAAGGTTTGGTAATGTGAGGCACAACGAAGAACATTAGTTAATGTAAACAAGGTGTTTGGGGAATATAAAGTAGTATGTCCAACATGGGATATGTCAAGGGCCTTACCATCACCAACATGCAAGAAATCATTACAAGATAAGGAGCAGAATCAGTTAGAGTTGCAAGATCAGGCGTCACATGTTGATTCGCGCCGGTGTCGGGAAACCAAGTCGTTGCAGCAGAATCATTCACAACAGCAAGGTGAGCAGAGGGCTGCTGTGTGCTGCTGCGAAACTGATAGCATTGAAGAGCTGAATGGCCAGGAGTGGAACATAATTGCAGCGGACATGTCCAGACCACGCCCCTGATTTGGCCGAAAATCTGCAGCAGAGAGGTGCGCCTGTTCTACCACTGATTTTGCCTCCAATCTGCAGCGGAATGACCTCTGTTTGGGGCCTGAAATTGGTTGTGTTTGAGCGCCAATTACCTTAGAACGTCCCCTGTTTCGGCTGTGATTAGTCATGGCATAATAAAGCAGAATTCGGAGGTGTTGCAGCAATGGTGCTGCTGCGGCAGAGAAGAAGAAGACAGCAGTGATGAGAGGATGAACCGACAGCCATGGAGTGAAAAGAGTTTCTTGTGCAGAAACTCATGGGTAAGGAGATGCTATGAAGATCAGCATACGATAGCGGTTCAGCCTTGTTATGAGACTAGTTACCAAGTCTTTGAACTCACCGCGAAGTCCACGAAACACATAGAGATTGAAATCTTCAAGGGACATTGGGCGACCAGCAAGCAGCCAATTCGTCAAATAACGATTTGCTTGCTGCATATACATACTAACCGATGCATCACCTTGCGAAGGTCTTGAAAGGAGCCATGTAGTTGCATGATCCGAGAATTAGATGGAGAGGCAAGTGCCTTCTCAAGCGTGCGCCAAACACAATGTGAAAGTAGAACAATCGACGACAAGATGCAGCACATCCACGGAAAGAGAGGAGAGAAGAGCACTCAAAATAAGTTTGATCTTGTTGCTTCCAACGAAGAAAAGAGGGGCTTGATGGCAGAAGAAGAATCAGCCAAGCATCAATCATATGAGATGGAGGACACGGCAAGGAAGCCGTCAACAAACTGAAAAACACCTTGACCAAGGAGATATGGCTTCATCTGGCATTCTCCAATAAAGATAGTTGGTGTTCGTAAGTTTCAACGACACAACATGGTGGGTGTTTGATAGAGGAACCATTGGAGATTGTGTTCCCATAAGAAGGCAGTAAGGAACGGCAGAGCAGCCAAGCAGGAAGAGGGCTGGCCGGTGATGATGCATCACCGGTGGAGGGAGAGAGGTTTGGAGCAACGGCGGCAGAGGAGAGTCCATGGGGAGAGAAAATTAGGGCCGGCTGCAAGAGAGAAAAATATTAGGAGGCTCTGATACCAAGTTGAGAAATAATTAGGAGGCTTTAGAGCCTAATAGGTTAGGCCAACCCTTTCTATATATATGAGTAGGGCAATATACAATAGTAAAGGTGGAGATTACCACATAAGAATATGACTACAATATTTCCTATATAATTACATTCTATAATAGACTATAATTACTCTCTAAATTATCTAGGTAATAAAGTTTTACTTTTTTTCCTACTCTCTAAGCCTATTAGTTTCTACTTAGGGCATTAATATACAACATTAATAAGAATAAATCATTTAGCTTCATGAAACTTAATGTTTTTTTCTTTTTTTTTTTCATTTAGTACTAGCACCATTAACTCATAAGAATTGTTTTGATAAGTATTGGGACTTCTTGCTAAAGATTCTGGATTCATCGTACTAGGGAGAAATGAATATATTTACGTGAACATTTGATTAACTAACATCCAATACTAGGAAAACCTATTTCCGGTGCTTTCTGGATTTTGGAACATTATTACATTGAAGACTAAAAAAAGAGAGTTTCTAAAATCCCAAATATTTTATTTTCCCAAGTTTACCATCTCTCTTAATACAATAGAAAGTGATTTACATACTTAAGCATTGAGTATGTTTAGAATCGAGAAGGTTCCAATAATTGGATCCAACAATTGAAGATTTACAGTTTTGGGATGTTTTATCGTTGTGAAAAAGAAAATTGAAAGCAATTAAATTAAGCACGGAAAAAGCATCACAAATAAAAAGGAGTAGACAAAGAAAATCGTATATATGTGGAAATCAAGGGCCAAATAAAAAGGGTGATCAAAATTGCCAATCTTGGCATTGCCAAACCGCAAAGCTGTTATATGTGCTTTTCATATACTCCCCACAGACAAACCTAACTTGCCTTGAGCCCAACCTATAGCATGTGCAAACCATCTTTCTTGCTTTTGTGTGTGTAGCCTTTCCTAGTTAACAAAACTAAATAAAATCTCCCTTTAATTTGCTCATGTATATTAATTACTAGTATATATGTTTTCTCTACCTCCCATGGCTGCTGCTTTTATATATATATATATAATATTATATAGCTAGCTGGTTGTGTGTTATTAATGCAAAAAAAAATATTGCATCCCAAATGCACCGATTAGACCTCACCAACCCGTGTTGCTGTGGGTTCCAAATAATCATAAAGCTAGGGCATTGTGGTCATAGAAATCAAATCGAAGGATGGAGGTAGTTTGGATCATTGAGATGACCTTGCACTGACCTCATCGATCTCTATTATTTTATTCCATAGTTTGCGTGGTTTCCGAAGGGCTGTGTACAAAAATGACATAAAATAGGCTACAGCATTTTGTTCATATAAATGAAATAAATATCATCAAATTTACTACACACACACACAACTTAAGAAATACGCTGTAATCTTGATTGAAAAGGTCAGTTTAGATGCCCTTGACTTTTAAAACCTAAAAACCCCAATTTTTTTAGGGTCATATTTGTCAAGTTGCCATAAACTTGATAAAGTCTTTGTTTGCATATGTTTCGTTTCTGTTTACTTATTGTGTTTCTTTTCTCTAATTTATTTCTAGTAGTTATTATTGTCTTCGTTTTTTATTTTGCTGTTGACAAAATGCAGAGGAAACAAAAATTAAAAAAAAAAAAAAAACGTTGAATATTGTTACAAGAAAGCAGAAAAAAATTAATAAATATAAAATATTGATGAGTAAAAGAGGAGATGAAGAAGGAGAGAGAAAGAAAAAAGAAACAATAGCGACCTCTTGATCTCTCTTTCTTTTCTCTCTCCTTTCTTTTTTTTTTTTTTTTTTTTTTTTTTGAGAGATATCAATCTATTAAGCTTCCATTCTTTTCCTTTATTTTATTGTTAAGCTTCTTCACCTCTTTCCTCTCCCTCTTTCTCTCTCTCTTTACACTCACTAAGCTCTAAGTGCTGCTAAAGAGCAACCAAGAGAAAGAGAAAGAAAGAGACGACAGACAGAGGGCTACACATATAGAGATTAGATAGATAGAGAGAGAGAGAGAGAGAGAGAGAGAGAGAGATAAACAAAATGAATTTACCAAGCTTTCAGTACCACAGAAGAGAATACGATGTCTGAGAGCTTTCTATCCTTTCAAACTCTGAAACTCCAACAGGTACTTACTTGTGTGCGTGTGTGTTTGTTAGAATGATAAATTTATATAAATAAAGAGAAAGATTAACCAAATAAAGTTCCAACAAAGACCCATTTGATACTCGTTGCTCTTTCTCTCCCTCTCAGTTACACTTTGTTGGTTTTTAGTATGTTAATTTTATGATATGTTAAGCTTAAGAGAATGTTAATTTCTTGTTTCTTGTTTGTCTCTACATGTAGCAGATTTGATTGGCAAGAAAAAGAAAATAAGTTGGTGGGGGTGCTATAAATTAAGAAGATAATTGGAAGAGATGATGATCATCTTCAAGATACTGATATGGGCATAGCTACACCTCCATTCCCTCCAATTCTCCCTCACTCAAAGACTCACCAGTTAATCTCTCCAAACATTAAGTCCAATCCTTCAAATCATAATTCTATGTCCCAAGATTACCATCAAGGTATTTTTTCCTTCTCCCATGGTGGTTTCGACAGATCCTCCGTATCTCTCCAGGAGCATAATCAACAGCAGCAGCAGCAGCAGCAGCAACACGATATAGCCCAACAGATCCGCAGAGATAAGCTTAGAATCCAATCAGACTATGAACCACCCCCGCCGGCATTAGTAGGTATTGAAGAAGAAGAAGAAGAATCAAGTGGCCTTCCGGTCTACGAAACTGCCGGCATGTTATCAGAAATGTTCAATTTCCCTCCTGCTGGTGGACCAGCTGCGGCTGTTGATTTGTTGGATCAGCCTGTACACTCTAATTACCGGACCCAGCCACGACAACAACAACCGGTGACAACCAACGATTGGTATAACAGCAACAACAGGCAAAGTATGGTGGCAGGAGGTTTGGGGATAGGTGATTCCAAGAGTAATAGTAACCGTGACAGCTTGGCTCAACATCAGCATCAAATTTCAGGCATTAATGCAGATTCAGCTGCAGCCATGCAACTTTTTTTAATGAACCCATCACAACCCAGGTCACCACAATCTCCTTCTCCTTCTCATCATCAAACGCCTCCTTCAACTTCTTCTACACTACACATGTTGTTACCAAATCCTTCAAGTTCTCTTCAAGGGTATATTGCTGTGTCAGGAGGAGGTTTTGGTGCTACAAGTGTTATATCTCCACCACAATTCACCTGGGTTCCTGATAGCTCTCATGAAGGAGGCAATACTGGTGCTCCACTCAATAATCCAGGTGAAATTAGTGGTGTTGTTGAAGGGCAAGGACTTTCTCTATCATTATCATCATCTTTGCAACATTTAGAGGCAGCTAAAGCAGAAGAATTGAGGATGGGAAGTGGTGGGTTATTGTATTATAATCAAGGAGCTGGTGGATCATCTTCTGCTCAATATTACAAGAATTTGGGAGGCCACCAACACCATCAAGCATCACATTTACAAGGAGGAGTGGGACAAAACCACCACCAAGTTCATGTTGGCTTTGGGTCATCATTTGGAGTGGTGAATGTTTTGAGGAATTCAAAGTATGTGAGAGCAGCACAAGAGTTGTTAGAAGAGTTTTGCAGTGTCGGAAGAGGTCAGTTCAAGAAAAGCAAATTTGGTAGACAAAACACAAACCCTAGTTCTAATAACAATCCCGGCGGCGGCGGCGGCGGCTCTTCTTCTTCAACTAAAGATCCCCTTCCCTTGTCAGCTGCTGATAGAATTGAGCATCAAAGAAAGAAGGTCAAACTGTTGTCCATGCTTGATGAGGCATGTAAATCTTTCTCTCTCTCTTTTTCTTTCCATACCTTCTCTCTCCCTCAAGAGTCAAGACCCTTTTATTTTTATTTTATTTTTCTTGGTATGTTTATTTTAGTGCATCAATGATTTTCTAAATCACACGGACAAACAGAAAACTACGGAAAGCCTTTTCAACAATATTATAAACTATTTAAAAATCCCAAGGAGAGAAAAGCCGGCTCACCCTTGTGCAATACAATAGGGTTACATAAGATCATCTAGTTGGTAGAGTTGGATTAGTCATCATATTATTTATTTTCTGAAATTTTTATTCACACATTGATTGGAATGGTGGTGGGTTTGTGTTAAGGTTTCTGGTTGGTGTGGTAAGGTAAAATAAAAAGAAAAAAAGTCATGAAAGTCTGCTATTATTAGAGGTATCTTTCTGTGTCCACCAAGAAGCGACGTTCCTCCTGATTGGGAAGACGACTGATAATCCACCATGTCATACGTATGGGGAGTTAATATGAAGCTAAAAGAGTGGTAGCCATCGTAGTAATATTGCAGAGAAATAAAGGCATTGATATTTTATCTTAGTTGACCTTGGCAGCAGGGAGGTGTTTTCCTTTTCTTTTCTCCTTTTGTTTTTGTTTTGTTTATGCATTACAGAAGCAAGCCTGGCAATTGGCTGTATATGGGGGAAAGACAGTAACGAAAGAAACACCAAGGATATTCTATGCTCCTATTAACAATCATTTCAGCACTGTACCAGCTTTGATTAATGCATTTATTCTTCTCCTTTCTCTCTCTCTTTCTCTGCTACGGGGGTCTCCTTCAAGAACCATAAGTCTTGTCAAATATATATGTGTATTCTCTTGGGTGTCGTAAAATTCTTGATTGTCTTTCTTTCTTATTAATAGTTTATAGTATTATTAAGAAAATAGATAATAGCTAACAGATTACAGAAGTTCTAGCTCGAAAAAGGAAAGATAAAAGAAAGCAACAACGCAAACAAGGTTTTGAAACAGGTCTTGTGGTGTTTTCAAGTGAGTTTTAGCTTGTTTTTTTTATTAAAATTTGATTTTTTTTTTGTTTTCAATTAAATTTTTAATGTTTTTTAGATAGAAATAAATTTTAAAAAACTAAAAACATATTATTATAATACTTTTCTGAATATAAATTATTTTAAAACTTTTAAATAATTAGTATTATGACACTGTCATGAATATCAAATAATGTCACATGACTTTAGTCCTCTAATGATGTCCACTTCTCCTTACATACACATCTGTAATATATTTGCAATACGACAAGGTAGTGAAAACAGCCTAGAGTAATTTGTTTTAGGGGTCTGCTTCATGGGACTTATTATAGCATTATTTTCATACTTAATGCATGCCGTAATTGTTTTTTTTTTTTTTTTTCCCTTACATAAGTCATTGGTGGCACGGATTGACGGAAATGAATCCTTGAATTTGTTATGTTTAATTTGTCGGTGTACAATATTATTGCAGGTGGATAAGAGGTACAACCATTATTGTGAGCAAATGCAAATGGTAGTGAACTCATTTGATCTAATAATGGGTTTCGGAGCGGCGGTCCCTTACACCGCCCTTGCCCAGAAGGCAATGTCAAGGCATTTTCGGTGTCTAAAAGAAGCAATATCAGCACAGTTGAAGCATAGCTGTGAGCTACTTGGAGACAAAGATGGTGCCGGGACCTCAGCCATAACAAAAGGAGAGACACCGAGGCTTAAGTTATTAGAGCAAAGTCTCAGACAACAAAGAGCCTTTAACCAGATGGGCATGATGGAACAAGAAGCTTGGAGACCCCAGAGAGGCTTGCCTGAACGATCTGTCAACATTCTAAGAGCCTGGCTTTTTTGAGCATTTTCTCCACCCGTACGTTACTTTTACCTAAACTTCACTATAATCAAGAAAGTTGCAAAAAATCAAAGTATATGCACTTATTATTTAGCAGTAGAGTAAAGTTTTTATCATATAATGATACTTTCTGATTAGTTAACTAGATAGATACTAACACAAGATTCAAGTTCCCTTGTTTTACTATCTAGCTTTTTGTCCATAATGTGATTAAAAGGAACAGTAATGCAGTGTCCTTGGATGCTGTCTCGTCAGCTAAAAGCTGTCAAAGGGTTTCTATTCGTCCACTGCTTTTTCCATTATACCTAAGTTCCCTCCTCCATTCGCAGACCTCAGAAATTAGCTAGTGTGTGAAATAAAAAGAGAGAAAACTTTATTAAAGTTTGATTTAACTGACTACCTTTCCCTTTCTCTCTCTTGTTCTCTATGTGAAAATCACAATTTATACAGAAAATAATAAGAGAGATCTATGAGCGCAGTTGTACGTATCCCCCTAAACTTCTCTGATACCCCTACTCTACTACTGCCTGCTACAAAATACTGCTCATCTTTTCTTCTTAGATTCTCGCGCCTCGTGTTATTTGGTACACAAATTTTAGCTAGCATTGGTGTCTCTCTCTTTATATGGTTTATGTGTTGACTCTGATGTCATTTTCTGGTCTCTTTCTCAGGTATCCAAGCGATGCTGATAAGCATCTGTTAGCTAGACAGACTGGTTTATCGAGAAATCAGGTTAGCCGCCCCCCCAAATCTCTTTCTCTACATAAACACCTTTTTGATCTCTTCTTGAGACGAGGGAAATAGAGGGTTTCAGGGTAGGCTACTGTCATGTAACATGAAAATGGGATTCTATTCTAAGGGACCATGAGGGAGTTGAGTAGATTTGTTTGCATGGTTTAGGGTTTACTTTCTCTGGTTTACTTCTATGTCTTTCTGCTAGAGAAAGACACACATGTGTTACCCATAAGGGTCTAACACCTCTTTCTTTCTTTTGTTTTAGTTTGTGTTTTCTATATATTTTTTAATTTATTGATTTCTTTGGATTCTTTTAATTATAAGTCGAGTCGAGGGACATAGATTCTTAAATGGACATTATCAGTGAAGAAACTCTAGGGAGATACTATTAATTAAGAGCAGAGACACAAGTACACAAGAGATGAGACATGAGAGTTTGCATCTTTGATTCTCTTTCTATGTCTCTCTCTCTCTCTCTACAAATGACACCACATATTATCCAACCCACGCGAAGAAGAACCATTAAAGACAGTGAACAAAATTCTTGTATACTTGTCGGGATTTTTTACTTGCATGTTATTCTTTACCACCTGCAAGTGGGTTTTTTTAACCCTCATACTGTTTTCTTGTTTATCACGTATTTATTGAAACTGCATCTCCTTGTTTTCTCGTTGTGATTAAACCCTATAATTTTATTTCTTTTTTCTATTTAATCTGTTTTCCTCTCAAAATTTAAGGTAAAGATGGGTTCCAACTTGACTCTTCTTCGTTCGGAATTTTTTTTCTTTCTTCCCTTGTCTTGCGTGAAATTAAAAGAATATGTTACTAAATTTTCAGCGAGAAGTTCTGAAAAAACTATATATATATATTTCTATTGAACATTATTTATGTTACTGTGTTTTTCAAGTATTTTTGTTTGGAAATAAATTGAAAAAATATTTTTTAACATAAATATATTAAAATAATTTAAAATCATTAAAAAATTAATTTAAAACAATGCTTTTTTTTAAATAAACTTTTAAAGCAAAAACATACTCATTCTAAATTCACCATCATGTATAATTTATTATCAAGTGTAGTACTGTAATTTCTTATAAATGTTTTGCCGTTAGGTACCTGTTATATTAACTGAATGAAAAGCAAAATCCCAAAGGTGCCCTTGGAAAGGGAATAGAAATGAACACACATTTAGATGCTTTTATTGTAAGGTATTCTTGAATTATTCATGGCAATCGACACTGTCAAGTGAATTCCACAGCTACTAATGCCTGTTATAATAATATTATGTGTTTTGTAGCTTTTATTATTTTATTTTTTATAATTATCTCGAAAGGATATCCCAATTAGCAACTAAGATATGCATGCATCATATATATATTAAATGAAGGTTTATAATGCATGCTACTCTATGCGCTGTTTAGGTGTCAAACTGGTTCATTAATGCGAGGGTTCGGTTGTGGAAACCCATGGTTGAAGAAATGTACCAGCAAGAAGCCAAAGATGAGGAACCAGGGGCAGAAGACAGAGAAAGGAAGCCAACGAGCAGCAACAGCAACAGCAACAACAACAACAGTGGGCTTGCACAAACACCAACGCCTACTACAACAACGACAGGATCATCAGCACCAGCTGCCACAACAACAGCCCCCACAGCTACAACCATGCCATCAGGAAAAAGATCCGAAATCAATGCCAATGAAAAGGACCCTTCACTCCTTGCCATCAATAGACAGTGTTTCTCGGAAAACCAAGCTAAACTCTCCACCTCCTCCTCCACCACCATTATTACACCCACCAATATCACCTCCGCCACAGAGGTCGCACCACAGCCTCATGCTGGACAATCCTTCCATGACTTCGCTGACGATACATGTCGCCAGGGCAGCATTGTTACAGCTGATTATGGGACCACATCCGGCAATGCCAATGCTGACCACAATGGGTCTACACTTATAAGGTTTGGGACCTCTGCTGCTGGAGATGTGTCTCTCACTCTAGGGCTACGCCATGCTGGAAACGTGCCTGACAAGAGCCCTACTTTCTCCGTTAGAGATTTTGGGGGCTGTTAATTAAAATCAATTAATCATAAACTCTTATATAGTACATTTCAGAGAAAATATAATCTTACTTTCTGCCTTCTTTCTTTCTTTCTTCTTTCTACTTTCATTCTAAGAAGAAAGAAATACATAATGAGATCAAAACGTATAGCAATATTGAAGGTGGCTAGCTGTACGGATTCTATTGTAATTGTATAGTAGATTGTTTTGCATTTTTCAGTCTTTTTAAAAAAAAAAAAAATATGTACGTCTTAAGTTAAGATTTGTACCCTTTTATTTTACTAGAATAACAAAACAATCAAGTCATATATTTTCATAGAGGAAGGTGATTGTGGGTAGACATTTTTTTTTCACTTGAAGAATATAGATGACTCTTCTCGATGATTATCCAAAAAAAAAAAGAACATAGATGACTGTCCTTTGTCTCTTCCACACATAATTGCAATTCCAATCCCTTATTTGCAAGAGATGGATGAAGAAGGATATATAATACATAATAAATGAATAGATTACAATTTAATAATGACAAAACCTAGAGATGAGCTGTATTAATCTAGGATATATGTACTCTTCTGGGTACTATGATGAGTAGTGAAAGCTACTGATTTCGTGACTGATACTTGTTTATAAAACCATGTGGTTGAGGCTATAGAAACGGATGCTAAACTTGATTTTTAAGCACATCACTATATTCTTTGAAGTTGGGTCTCTTTCCTCTCGGTTCCATCTCAACTACTTTTTTCACGTATAATGATTTTCAATTTTAACCTATTGTTGGAGAGATTTAATAATCAATTACATTTTATGGTCTTATATCTAAATTTAAACATCCAGTGTATTTGAGATAAGAGTAGGTGTGTGTGTGTATAATGAGAAGTTATTAGAGAATAATATAAATCATATCTTGAGATTTCACCTAATAGTTTAAGCTATAAGATTGAGATGGTTCTTTGACATGGTATCAAAGTCTTAATGATTAAGCGATCATGTTCGAATCTCATCATCCCTATTTATTTGATAAAAAATTAAGCACAAGATAATGTGAACAGTTTAAACTATTGGGTTGCGATGATTCTTTGACAGAAATTTATTAAATTTTAGAAAAACTTACAAAATATAAGTTTATGAATAACTACATTAGATTGGTTAGGAAATAGACTACATCGTTTATTTTCGTTTGTTTTATAGGATTATCACAATCTCAAATAAATATGTATTTTAGGGTTGGTGTTTAATTTTATTAGCATCAATTTTTATTATATAATTAAATAAAAAATTATAAAAAAGTTATTAAACCTAATAAAGTCCATAACCTGGGTCGCAGAGGGACCAAGGTTGATCCAATCTATCTTTGTCTCGATATTTTTAAAAAATATTTGTCATCTTGAAATTTTGTAATAGTTAAGTTATGTTTTTACCGATCATTCAGGTTATCTTTGGATCCATAAAATCAATCGATTTAAGTTGGGCCAACTCCCACGCAGTTTTTATTGGAAACTTGAGTTAGATAAAGAGTTAGGACAAAAGGTTTTAAGATTAACCAACTTGATCAGGTTTAATGATACTATCAAAAAACTCTTCATGCTCTTAATATTCTATTTTACATTTTAAAAAAAAAAAATTGATTTGATTGCGATAGAGTGCAGGCTAATAAACTAGTAATTTCTAAATAAAGGCAATTTAAATATATTATATAGGTTAAATCATAAAAGAATTGAAAATAGGTTTTCAACATGTATTTTAAACTTAGAAAAATAATCTAAATGATGAATTTTGTCGTTATCAAAGGATTATGACCTCTCAATTACGTTGTTAGGTTGTTAGGTAAAACCCCAAGATATGATTTATATCATTATTTAACATATCTCTTTAAGTGAAAGCCCTTAGACTTGAAACTTGTATAGGCTCATACTACTTTGTGCTCATTTTTTATTAAATAAAACGAGAATGGTGAGATTCTAACTTGTGATTGCATGGTTAATAAGACTGTAATATCATCTTAAACTATAACATTCTTCTTCTTATATGAAATTATGTTTCATAAATTTGAGTTCAGACCATCTAAATGAGATGTAAGGAACCTTATCTTTTTTTAGTTTTAAATTTTGAAAAAGAAAGGACAAGAAATAATTTTTTTTAACAAAATAATTAAATCCTTCTTATAACCCTTTTCTCGGTGTCCCTTCATCTTAAATCAAATATCCTCTAATACGTTAATTGGTCATTTTTTAGAAGAGTATAGTAGTTGATCTTTATAATGAATTATAATATAACTATATTATTTCAACTAAGTATGTGCCTCTAGCTCTAATTAACAATAGTTATTAAACATGTTTTGATTTAATAAATTAAATTTAATAGACCTAACCGGTTTTTAATGACCTTGTTAGCCTCATCAATTTCAGTTTCTGTTCTGTTCTGTTAAAGAATTATCTCAACCCAATAGCTTAAGTTGTTAGGTGAGGTATCAGGATATAATTTATATTATTCTCTAACACTTCACCTTAAGTGAAAGCCCTTTAGACTTAAGAATTACACAGACTCACATTATTCTTATATTTAATTTTTATCAAATAAATATAGATGGTAAGATTCGAACTCGTTACCACTATCATCAAGGCTCTGATATAATGTTAAATAATCATCTCAACCCAATAGGTTAAGCTATTAGGTAAAATATCAGGATATTATTTATATTATTCTCTAACAAAAATCCAATTAGGTGAATATTATATAAACCAAAAAAAAAAAACCACTTCTATTTTAGTAAAAATAATTAATCTGATAAACTAATAATTCATTCTCAGTAAATCCCAATATCGAAATGTTAACTATACCTCTATTTACTTATAGATAGTATAGGGTACGTAGGTTTCGATACATTACCTGGTAACCAACACTAATTAGAAACATTGGTTCCTTAAAGTCCACAACAACAACAATAATGTGTAAAGCAACAAAGAACCCTTTACCTAATACGTTGCTTTTCTTTTTAGGAACACCACAACCTTAAACAACATATATGCCTTACATTTGAATTTGCAAAGGTGTTTTTGCTGCATGCGACGATCAATGTGTTCCTTTTGAATCAAGGAATCTATTTTAATGGAGGAAGATTCTATGAGAAATTATAAAATATGTTTTGGGCAATTGTATGATGTGATGTAGCAGCGGTTAAATCGCTATCTTGATAGGAAAAGTACAAAACAATATGTTTCACTCATGGAAGTAAGTATCAAAGCAGCAACGCCATTCTCTCTTCTGTATAACGTTCTTTGATCGTCGGAGTTGCTTAAAAAGGAAATTTAAAAAATTATTCTTCAAAAGATTTAATTAAATGGACCATTTTGTTTCAATTTTTTCCTACTATTCTGACAGTCAAACAATCGCTAAACTAAAACATAAACTAAAATTAAGGGTTAGATTTCTTATTTTGTGTTTTTTACACTCAAATTCTGAGATGTATGATCAGTGCATATATGTAGAAACGGAGTGATTTCGAGAAAATTCCTTCTTCTTTTTTCAAAATTAGTACCTATTTAATATAAATATATTAATGGGTTAACTGATCAATATATATATATATATATATATATATGGTGTGTGTGTGTGTGTGTGTGTGTGTGTGTGTGAGACATCCTTTCGCTATTCTTATGATAGTTGTTTCATTAATGTGTTATAAATATTGCTTTCGAGGGGGTCTGAGCAGAGTTCGCAAACATCTGGGCTAGCTAGGATAGGATCAAAAAACCCTCACTGCCAGTCATCAATATACCACAGCTGACAAGTACCCCAGAATGGTTTCTTTGTCTTATTTCAACTAAAAAATTTCAAATTCAATGTGAAGAAATTGACAGTATATAAAATGATATATTATAGTGTTTTTGTGTGTTTTTTCTTTTTAAAAAAATTGAATTAAAACAAGGCAGAGAGAAAAGAAGGATCCCCACCAAAATATAACAACTTGGACTGGGCCCCTATCTCAAAAAAATTGCTAGATTGAAAGCTACCCCTCAGATCCAATCCAAGGGCCTGTCCACCAACCAGATACCAGTAACATGGGGTACCCCCTGATAGGAACACACACATGATGATGATCATGATGAGGAGGAGGAGGAGGAGGAGGAGGAGGATTTTCTTCTTTATTTCTTTCTTTGTTCTTGGTCATGGCATGGCCTGGCCCCATTCTTCTCAGAGCTGATGACAGTTTTACAGACTTCAGTGACATATAAATTGAACTGGTTGAATGCGCAGGTAGGATAGGGTTTCCTGTAGATAAGATATGGACCTTAATTGGGTGCCAAAAGGAGCCTTGTTTACTAATTACTTCTGCTAAAATAATTGGAAATTATTCCTGTGACGACATCAATAATGGATGGTTTCATAAGTTTACCACAATCTCGATTTTATACAAGCATGTTTATTTAGTGACCACATTAAATACTCCATATATGCTTCAGATCAAATTAATCTGAATATTTTGAAGAAAGTGGTTTTGTATTGAAAATTAATCATCTTACAGAATTTCAAAACTACTGTACGCTATCTTTTATTTTTGATAAATATGTTGTTGATTAACGGAATGTTAGGGTAAATATATTAATAAAAGTTTATGTCAGTGAAACTGTTAAATTCAGTAGTGTAATATTCCGTAAAACATAATGTTATATAAAAATTTAAAAATCATCATGAATCTTAATGAACCTTTTAATCCTAGCCTAGATGTTATGTTTTATATATATTATATTAGAAAGATGGTTATCATTAAAGTGTTGGTATAGCGATTAAAAACATCGTTATATTTTTTGTAAGAGTGAAAACAAAAGTTTGATTTCTAAAAAAACATACTCGTTTGAGAGGGGTAACCACAAATTTTAAATGAGACTAATCTTACCTTTTAAAAAAAATATATAAAAATACTTAGATTAGCACCAAAAATATATATATTAGAAAGATGGCTTTGGTTTAGAAATCCAAAATAGTTCAACAATACTCCTAGGTTTTATTGTGCGCGTGTGTATGGATAGTTAATCACTACTGTTAATTATTTATTAACATCCAACTCCAAGAGACAAATTTAGAAGAAGTCTCATTCGTGTTTAGTGTTTAATATTGTAGTAAATAATATATTTTAAAATTATTAAAAAAAATCATTAATTTAATTTTTTTCAAGTAAAATATATTTTTAAATACATTTAAACTAAAAAAACTCAACTACTAGTCAACTGCTTCTGGTCTGGCTAAAGATTTTAGTTAGTACAATGAGGGCCACTTAATGTAATTTTAATGACAAGGGAGGGAGGCTCAGATGCCCCACATCCCCGACAAGGGACAGCAGCAAGTTATGTGGATTATTAACTAAGAGCACATTCATGTTTAAGGACCACTAAATTGAAAGTTTCTTCCTTTATAAATCTCACATGGAGCAGCAACGAGATTGTTCAATCATATTCATAACCTAGCTAGCTGCCCTCCGGCCCCCGCTGTCGTATTCCTTCTTATTTATGGCCTTTCCCCCTAAATTGAGAGGAGGAGGAGGAAGAAGAAGAAGAAATTGTTTTTAGAAATTATTATTAGGGCAAAGTAGTGGTCATGGGGTTACACCAGAAGAAATAATAAGAATAGTCCCCAGGGGATGTAGCGTGGTAACAAAGAGCTTGAGATCTGCACAGCAGGTCTTGAGTTCGAGTCAGGGCGTGCACTTCTTGTAAGAGCCTGGGACAGTCGGGGTTTTACTCGCTTATCTAGGCCCACAAAGTGCGCTTTCCAGAGAGTGGGTTTCCTTGAATCCAAAAAAAAAAAAAAAAAAAATATTTAGTACCACTATGTGGCCATGAATTTTACATTTAAGAACCTCTCTACACATTTCTGCAATCGGCTGCATGTCATCGCCAAAAGAAGAGTTCTTAATTCTTCGTAGCTATGAAGAACACACCAAAACAAACAGTAGAATCAACAAAGAAACACAGCAAAAGACAAACTAGCAGAGCTTGCTAGCAATGTCAGTTGCACCTCACCTAGACAAACACACAAAAGAAAACATCGCAAGCAAAGCATATCTGTGCACTCCTCATCATTTGTATGCACGTGCTGGTGGGGTTGCAGGCTCGGTATGCAGAACTGCATTGTAATGTCCTCTGAGGTCTGAAGAACAATGACAAACATTTTATGATATAACAAGAAACTAGATATGTTGAAACAATAATAGTATTTGGATCTGCCATGTGTCATTCACTCTACTTTGTTTTCATTATATTTTTCTTCTCAAGTTGGTAGATTGCCCTAATTATATGACTGATGCTTTCAAATTTTTATTGCAATCTGGGATGCTGTCAATTGTTTGTGTATTAAAGACCACTGTTCTACCTGGTTTGTTGTGGTGGGGTTACAGTTTTTTAAAAAATATTTTTTATTTAAAAATATATTAAAATAATATTTTTTATTTTTAAAAAATTATTTTAACATCAGTTCATCAAATATTATATAAAATATTAATTTTAAATAAAAAAAATTTCAAAATTTTTTTAAAAATATTCTAAGTAGATCAAGCTATTATAGAATGGGCATAATACAACTCTATCGGGCTTGTTATCTTCCGCTAAACGACTAGCATTTGACATTTCTGCGGTAGGACATTGATGAAAATGACTCCTAGGCATAGAAGAGGAGACCAAGGACACCATCATTGCATGAATTCTTTTATATAAAAATATGACACGGTGCGGGTGAAAGTTTTCAAAAAATAACATAAATTAAAAATGTATTTTAAAAATAGCAAAATTTAAACATAATTATGTTACTGAATATATATATAATCACAGTTCAAATAATAGTTATTTTAAAATTCATGTCTCATCTAAATTAATTAATATATACAAAAATCAATGCAAAATTTAAAAAAACCAATGACCAATTAATCAGATTTAAGATCTAATAATCAAATAAAAAAATACACATAAGTTGATATAACAAGAAAGATAAATTAGAGGAGAAAAAAAAAGAAAAATGAATAATAGGTCAACGGGCATATTATAACTCTATTTTTGACACATTGATATTATTATAAAAATCTCAACGAAATAATTCTAATTACAACTTGAAAAATCATCAAATTAGATTGTAATTATCCCAACTTAACCACAAATAAAATTTTTAATCAATTACAACCTTATTGATAGTCTTTTAATTTGTTATTAGAATCATCTTATCGAGATCTTTCAAATAGTATCAATTGTGTAAAAAATAGAATCCCGATGTAACTTCAATGGTCTATTTTTTCTTTCCTTTTTTTCTCTCTCAATTTCTCTCTTTGATCAAATTAACATATCCACTTTTTTTTTTTTGGTCATTAATATTAACTTTTATACATGATGAGACATGGATTTGAAAAATAACTCAATAGTGGTTATGTAAGAACTCATATTAATCATGATTGTATTAAAATTATGTTATTTTTTAAATATTTTTTCTCCTTGTATTATTTTCTCAAAACTCTTATTAAATTGTGTTAGAATAATACAAAAACCATGCATAGCATAACTTCTCTTTGAACATAACTTGTGTGACCTACATGATTAATAGTAAAAAAAAAAAAAACTTTTAGAGTTATTTGTTTTTGTGGTTGAAACTGATTTTTTGTGATTTTTTGAATTTGTTTTTGCTTGAAATTTTTTAAAACAATAATTAGTATTTTTTTTATTATTCTAATATTCTGATATCAAAAATATATTTTTTTAAAAAAACATTATTTTTATATATTTTTTAATAAAAAATAATCATTATTATATTCTCAAATATTTCTAAATACATGTAACGCACCACAAGTTCTGCAGTTACTAGTAAATATCACAGGATGATGTAGGAATCATAAATTATTGACAGATTAAATTGTTAGGTATTCTCATTTATCATATTAAATTATATAATGAGCACCTTATTTTGAAAAATCATGTTGCGTTCAATTTCCACAGAAATTGGAATCAAGTTCGGGTGTTAATGTTTTGTC